>NC_134363.1:43827977-45039643 GCF_048569485.1 Anomaloglossus baeobatrachus
TTCAAGAGCTCCATCTGCGCATGCGCCCGCTGCCATCATTTGAAACTGGGACCGCGGACAAACTGGGTAACTTGCTGCACAGCCGCCCGCCCCGCACACACAGAGTGGCAGCCAGCAGGCTGCCCGCCCACCCTGCGTGCAAGCGGCCGGATACCTGTGCTTGCGTGCGGGCGGCAGCCATCTGCCGCCCGCACGGGCAACCGACTGCCGCCCCCGCACGCAGCCACGGGTACCCGGCTGCCACCGCACGCAAGCACAGGTACCCGGCCGCTTGCACGCAGCCACAGGCACCCGGCCGCCCGATCACCACACAGACAGGACCCCCAGGTACCGCTATATTTGCTTTATAAGACGCACCCCCCATTTTCCTCTCAAATTTTTGGGAGGAAAAGTGCGTCTTATAAAGTGAAAAATACGGTATATATATATATATATATATATATATATATATATATATATATAAAAAAACCAAAAAGACATCAATATTTACTATATTACAGCCTCTATGCACATACCTGGGAGTAGGTTAGATTTCCTTTGGCTGGAAGGGATTAGTGTACATGTATTCCAATGGAAAAGATTTTCAGCTAAAATTAGAATAGATCATGCATTTTTTTAGTACTATTAGTTCATGGGCTCATATAGTGTTGGGCAGTTATAGAGTAATATTTGGCAGGTTTATATAGTGTTAAAAGAGACTTTTACAAGTACCTTTTATCTTTATATATTCATGTGAATCACATAGAAGTTTGGGTGGTTGTAAGAGAACATGTAGATAAACACCATCTGTAATTAGGTTGCATATAGTGATAAAGGGGTTAAATGCAGGGGGTTTCTCTTCTGAAACAGCCCTCTTGTGGCGGTATGAGAGAGTGCATTACCCTTATGTTCTGACTGTAACCGCGATATACTGTGAGCCATGCATACTTTATAATACGCTCAGACATGGTATCTACTGTATATAGTTGTATATTATGTAATATATGTAAATATTGATTTCTTTATTTCTCACTTCCCAGCGACTGTACATGATAAAGGCCGTTGGGCCGAAACGTCCACCATCTTTTGTCGCCATTATACTGTTCTGGCGTTCACTGGTATCCACATTCACATTTATACGGTCCCTGTATAGTTTTTTCCTTGCTCCGCTATGAGTGGAGACAGATCGGTCGGTATTCCAATCCATTCCGGAAGGTAAATAGCTTCATATTTAAAAAATGTCATCATTGGAGAATCTGGCAGTGTAAAATTGGTGAGATAAATAGTTTCCCCTCCTGCCATATAGGAAGGCCAAAACCCGAAAGATCCTATGGTCATAATGGTGTGGTTACAATGTGCCAAGACGGCAAAATCATGGGCAGGGGAGGATTCTTTACCATCTCCAGCGAAGTGAACATCTCCAAAAGAGGCATTAATATTCTCCTTGCACCAAGGCATACCATTACTGGTCACCACAAAGAGAGGGTGTGAGTACTTATTTCGATAGTAGGCCATGGCTTTGTCCATATATCCTTTATCAGCCACAACTCCTTTACGATCTCTAGGCATCACCTTAACGTAGTCAGCCCTCCGAACATGCACCCCGATAAAGGTGACATTTTTGCGATCTCCCCTCACTTTGGCGAGATATTCATTAGCTTCCTCTATAAGATAGTCGTGGAAAGTGAATTCCCGGAGAATCTCATCTCTGATGTGGTGATAGAACGTCCATGACCAAGGAGTGCCCAAAAACCGTACATGTTCATCAGAAATGTTCCTGTATTCAGGTAGCATCCAATTTTTTAGCAGGTATCTCTTCCATTTCATGCGATTGGCAACCTCCAGTGGTAGAACCGGTAACTTTATCCTAAACAACGGGGATAACATATCGTGCATTTTGGGTAAGATGTAGGGTTGGTGACCATTGATCTTGGCTAAAGGCTACTTTACACACTGCGATATCGGTCCCGATATCGCTAGTGTGGGTACCCGCCCCCATCTGTTGCGCGACACGGGCATATCGCTGCCCGTGCCGCACAACATCGCCCACAGCCGTCACACATACTTACCTGTCCGGCGACGTCGCTGTGACCGGCGAACCGCCTCCTTTCTAAGGGGGCGGTCCGTGCGGCGTCACAGCGACGTCACTGAAACGTCACTGAACCGCTGCCCAATAGCAGCGGAGGGGCGGAGATGAGCGGGACGTAACATCCTGCCCACCTCCTTCCTTCCTCATAGCGGCCGGGAGGCTGGTAGGGAGAGCTTCCTCGCTCCTGCGGCGTCACACGCAGCGATGTATGCTGCCGCAGGAGCGACGAACAACCTCGTTACTGCTGCAGTAACGATAATTGGGAATGGACCCCCGTGTAGTCGATTAGCGATTTTGCACGGTTTTGCAACGATGCAAAATCGCTTATCGATGTCACACGCAACGGCATCGCTAATGCGGCCGGATGTGCGTCACAAAATCCGTGACCCCAACGACTCCGCATTAGCGATGTCGTAGTGTGTAAAGCCCGCTTTAGGCATAGAGGGTTGCGTACTTTCCCATTTGACTTCCCAGTCGTCCTCCAGATTCTATTAACCAAACACTGTTGCCTGATTGGGAAATTCCTTGTGGCCCTAAATATTTATCATTTTTTTCTTCCTTTTCCTCCAGGACGGTCTTGTGGAATAATGTTGACTTCAAATTGTCTATAGCGACATATTCCCAACTGACGAAATTCAGGAGGATCAAGAAGATTAATGAGATGATCACCGTCCAAACAACACATCTCTTCATCGTCCAATAATATCTGTATATAAAACCAGGAGAGAAAAAATAAAGTTCATCGTGCTGTAACAAACCAGTCACCTCCTTTTTTACTTTACAAATTAATACATATTTATCGGAATGCAATCTTGTACTTTAAAGGGAATCTGTCTGCAGGTTTTTGTTTTGTAATTTGAGAGCAGTACAATGTAAGGGCTGAGACCCTGATTCCGGTGATGTGTCACTCATTAGGCGGTGTTTTGTTGCTTCAATACAATCAATGTTTTATTAACTGGAGATTATTATTACAGGACTAGTTATATAGCTCTAGATAACTCCACCCCCACCACTAACTGGCTGCTTTCTGCCTACATCAACAGTGTACATAGAAAGCTGCTAATCAATGGTCTGCATTGGGTAATATGAGGCTCAGAATTAAAGGGAATCTGTCACCAGATTTGGTGACTATAACCTGTGGCCACCAAAAGTGGGCTCTTATATACATCATTCCAAAATACTGTATATAAGAGCCCAGGCCGCTCTGTGTGACGGAAAAAAACACTTTTATTATACTCACCTAGGGGGCTGTCCTGTCCGATGGGTGTCGCTGCTTTCTGGTCCGGCGCTTTCTCTCTGCTGCGATGGCCGTCTTCCTTGTTTACAGGCCCGTGTGCATGCCGTGTCCTATGTTATCCAGCCAGGCTGGCATTATGGTCCTGCGCAGACGCACTTTGATCTGTATATAAGAACCCAAGCCGCTCTGTAGAACGTAAAAAACCCTTTATAATACTCACCTAGGGGGCGGTCCGGTCCGATGGGTGTTGCTGTTCTCGGTCCAGCGCCTCCTGTCTTCTGCAATGGCTGTCCTACTTCTTTGCAGGCCCGTGTGCATGCCGGGTCCTACATCATCCACCCAGGCCGGCATTGTGGTCCTACGCAGGTGCACTTTGATCTGCCCTACTGAGGGCAGATCAATTTATTGTAGTGCGCATGCGCAGGTGGTCTTTGACCTTACCTTGCGCCTTTGCATTACAGTAGTTTGATCTGCCCTCAACAGGGCAGATCAAAGTGCACCTGCACAGGATCGCAATGTCAGCCTGGGTGGATGACGTAAGACGCTTCATCCACACGGAACTGGGAAGAAGGAGGACGGCCATCGCAACAGAGAGGAGATGCCAGACCGGAGAGCAGCGACGCCCATCAGATCAAAGAGCAGTGACAGCCATCGGACCGGACCACCCCCTAGGTGAGTATAATAAAAGTGTTTTTTACATTGTACAGAGCTCCCAAGGCTCTTATATACAGCATTCCAGAATGCTGTATATAAGAGCCCACTGGTGGTGGCCTAAGCTTTTAGTCACCAAATCTGGGGACAGGTTCCCTTTAAGAGAACGGCTAGATCTGAAGCCGAAAAAAATGCAACTTTATTGAAACTGTATTAAGCAGTCTAGTAAGTGATACACCGCTGGAATCAGGGTCTCTGCATCTACATCATGCTGCTCTCAGATTACATAGTAAAAATCCGCTGACAGATTCCTTTTAACTATAGCATTTAAAATATGAATATGCTGAATATATAAACAAATATATAGCGCTAAGGGAAATACCTTTTCCACCTTTCCAGAGGTCATATTGTTATCTTATCATTTAGGCAAAATGTCAGATGCAGCTCAACAACATCTATACATACTTCAAAACACAAGTAGAGTATCTGATAGCAAAGTCATAAATGACAAAGTCTTGAAACAATGATTGGAAAAAAAGCTGAACCTTTACTTGTGTAATACAATATTTAAAATTGTTGTTCAGGATAATAAAACAATGGCCGCATTCTACCAAGACCAGCGCCTTCGTGATGTCGAGGGGAAGCCCGGAATGAGAAGATATTAGATATCGGGCGTTACGCCAAAGCTTTGCGTTACTGCTTTATAGACTAGTTTTCTATAATTGAGGCAATTATCGTTCACACAATTTGATCAAACTGTGTGAGCCCATCTGTCAGCTACAGAGTACCATCTCTAGATGGGAACCTTCAATATCAGACATAATCTCTAACTAAAAATGGCCTTGGAGAGATGAGAGAGTGGTTAAGCCAAATATGTAGTGATCCATGATGAGCACTTCCCCCCCTACCCCGACAAAAGAAGTAAAACTAAGTCCCTCTCATTACTAGTAAAATGACAAAATGTCCCCATACTAAACTCACTGAGGACATGTGCTCCCTATTCTTCTAGGCACCTAACCAGCCTTACCCCCATTCAGTAATTTCACACCAGGCACTCCCACTACACTACTGCATCAAGCTTAAAGCACCTGTCTAACTGGCAACTTACCGTATTTATTGCCTTCCCGGTAGAGATGAGCAGACCCATTGAAGTTCGGGTCGGCGGGGTCAGACAAACTTTTTAGTTAGTTCAGTTTGGGACCCGATCTTGACCTGAATATAGTATATAGATATGACCACTAATACTTTCCATGTACGGGTCCAAGAACATGTCAGACTGAAATTAAAAACTATTCCTAAACACTTACTTTTTACATTGAAGGCCTTGGGGTTGCATTTATGGAAGAGAGATTGACCATATATACAAGGGAGTGAGAGGTGGACACATGAAATGGAGGCTTCTTCAAAAAGAACCATGTTGGATGTGTGGCACCCCTGAGGCTTCAGTCACCACAGAGTATTGCAGCTCATTTAAGTTGCGGTATTCGCCTTGGGTAAGGAGGGGGTTAATCACCGGTGTTCCACATTCACACTTTACATACAGCTTAGGAGCCTCTCTCTGGGGAGCTGGACTAGGGTAGGCAGAGGGTTGGCCATCACGAAGAATGGGAATTCCCCAGTCACTAGGACAACCACCTGGGGAGTGGGTTCCACATGGGGTAGAAATAGGAGCAAACTCACCCAATCACTAGTCAGTCTACCCGGGACATCAGTTCTGGGACACGACACCACCTCTTTCTTCTCTTTACAGGGCTTGGGGTTTGGAGCGGAGCGCTCATCCCAGGTGCCCCACAGAGGGAAGGAAAACTCTAGAAAAGGACTTTCTACTGCTTTCAAACACCGGTGGCTTCTCCTAACTTATCTGGGGTCGATGAAGCCCATCACAGCGGGTGACCGGTATTACCCGGGCGAGCGTCAAGAACTGTGAGTAAAGACACCTGGAACCGCAGCAGCAGACTCGGACTCTTTATTACCGGCACCACCGCCCCGCGCCTCGGCGCCAAATGTTATCACTACTCTTCTCATCATCCTCCCCAGGGCCCGCTCAACCTGTGGAGAGCGATACCATCTCTGGCTGCTACTACCATCCACCCCGGAGGACAGCAAAAGCAGCGTCGGCTAATCCCTTGGCCGCATTCCACAGGTGGCGTCACGACATTCATCCTACTACTACCCCCATCATCTTCCCGCCTTAGGGGTACTTTGCACGTTGAAACATCGCTACTGCGATATCGTCGGGGTCAAATCGAAAGTGACGCACATCCGGCGCCGGTAACGACGTCGCAACGTGTAAAGCCTAGAAGCACCGATAAACGATCGCAAAAGCGTCGAAAATCGGTGATCTGTGTAGTGTCGGTCATTTCCATAATTTCGCTGCAGCGACGGGTACGATGTTATTCCTCGTTCCTGCGGCAGCACACATCGCTGTGTATGAAGCTGCAGGAGCGAGGAACATCTGGGGGCGGGATGTTTACGTCCCACTCATCTCCGCCCCTCCGCTTCTATTGTCCGTTGCTATGACGCCGCACGACCCGCCCCCTTAGGAAGGAGGCGGGTCGCCGGCCAGAGCGACGTCGCAGGGCAGGTAAGTGCGTGTGACGCTGCCGTAGCGATAATGTTCGCTACGCCAGCTATCACAAGATATCGCATGTGCGACAAGGGCAGGGACTATTGCGCTCGGCATCGCAGCATCGGCTAGCGATGTTGCAGCGTGCAAAGTACCCCTTATTGGTGTACACCTCGGGGCACGAAGCCGGGCAGGCCACCGCAACATCCCAGATCATCACACCAGCCCGGTGACGAGTAGTTCAGGTATGCGAGATCCTCCGCCCCTGACAACCCCTGCCCCCTGGGTGCTACAGATGACTGTCCTGGATACAGTTGCACCCACAGGCCTTAACTAGTTTATCAGTTTCAAATCTTTTCTTTGAATTAGCGCTAATTTTAATAATTTTTTGATGGGTTCTATGTTGTTTTATCCATTTCTCTATCACTATCTTGCTTCTAATACATGTTTTTTCTTATATACAGTATTCTTTCTTGTATATATTGGCTGATTTTCAGTCTTTATCCACAAACTCACCTTTACACCGGATTTGAGAATGGAGCATATGGTTATTTCCATGTTTACGATTATTGTATGATTTACTATCTACCTATGGCTCACATGGACTTCTTTTTACAGCTCCCTCACATAACAATAAAAAGTATTCTTTTTCCTTATGAACCTGAGATGTATCATATGATATGTATTTTTAGTATTTGTACATTTCTTATTTTTTCTTTTTATTGTGTGAAACTAATTCTGAATTTCGGTAATAATTTATTGCTTAGTATTTATAGGCATAATTACCTTTTTTGTTTCTTTATAATCATTGCGGTTCTCTGGAATTCATACTATTTGGCTTATTATGTACTATACTATTTGTAGAGTTTATAGGTATTTATTTAATTTCTCTTTCCTATTTTTTTGCAGCATTAACATTTTATCTGTAGGAGCAAGTTTCATCATTAAGTATTGACTCTATTGAAGCTTATTTATATTGCTGTGTTCTTTTGCCTTGTTACTGTGATGTCCATCACTAGGTGGCGCTAGACAGTGAATGGAGAAGTAGTCAGAGAAGCCGAGGTCAGAAGCCAGGAGGTAACGACAAGACACTGGGAGCAGAGAGACGAGGTCAAGATACAAGCCAAGGGTCAGGATTCCAGGAGGATATGAACAGGATACAGGGAGCAGGCAGAACGTGATAAGGAGGAAGTCCGAGGTTAGAAGCCAGGAGGTAACAACAGGACACTGGGAGCAGACAGAGACAAGGTCAAGATACAAGCCGAGGGTTAGGATTCCAGGAGAATATGTACAGGATACAGGAAGCAGACGGAAACATGGTCAGGAGGATGGCCGAGGTTAGAAGCCAGGAGTTAACAACAAAAATAGGGAGACAGGCAGACAAGAATCAACAGCAGTCCAGAGTCAAGAGCCAAGATCAGATCACTAAACACTATGGGAGCCGAGAGCACTACTGTATAACCAGGAAGTACGACTGGCAACTGGTGAGCATGCTCCCTAATGAAGCAGAACAATCACCAGGAATGAGG
The DNA here is from genome assembly GCF_048569485.1 of Anomaloglossus baeobatrachus. Lineage (NCBI taxonomy): Eukaryota > Metazoa > Chordata > Amphibia > Anura > Aromobatidae > Anomaloglossus > Anomaloglossus baeobatrachus. Next base: position 43,836,029 of record NC_134363.1, read on the forward strand.
AGAATCTGCGTAGGTATCTCCCAGGACCAGTATAGAATACAGAGCTGAGAAACAACCGGTCCATAGGTGTTAACACAAACTGCAGAGCATCTAAACCCTAAAAAAGGTCTGCACAATGGAACAGCAAGTGCAGAAGAGCATTGCAGAACACACAATGCTCTGTGCATCGGACCATGAGCTACCTCTTTTTTTGTTTCACACTCACTTTTTACTTTCACCTTCTTTATTTTTTTACTTATATAATCAATACACAACCTAGTCTGCACCTTCAATTGTTGATTAACCCATATATTGTGCATCACTTCTACTACTTCCTTGTTGTTATTGTACACTGGCACAGATGTGCCTCGCGCATGCATTGCACATGCCCCTCTGGTGATGCGGTGGTTTTCGTCGCTCCCAACAAGCTCGTCTCATGATGGACTGCACACCAATTTGCCAGTCTATCTTCCACAGAATATAAATAATTCCTATCTTTCAACTTTAACCACACCTCCTGATAAAGCCCACAGGGTGAAACATGCATTGAGTATCTCAGCATACCCCTCACTGTGTGTCACCTCTGATCTCATTCAGCCACATCATGGATCAAGGCACTTACTTCCTTATCATTATACCTTTACTACAGTGCAATTACTAGGACTGTTATGGTACCTTATCGGCTTATCTGTTTTATTGAACAACCTGATTATATATCCTCATTTCCTTTCTTTGAGTATTGACTATTTCTCAAGTAGCATGAATACCTACTCTAGATCTTGTTACTTATATTTTTTGTGGCTTTATCATTCTTATGAAGACACCAGATATGGGGGGGGGGGTACCCTTTGCCTCTTCTACCATTATGAGACTACCTTTTGACTCTCTGTATACAGTATATATTTTGGCATTGTTAAATTTCATCTATCTATTGTTTTTATTTTTTATTACATTTTACCAAGAAAATTGTCTTCTTTTATTATTTTAGTCCCAGTTATTCTATTTCATTGGTTATTATCCATTATTCCACATTTTTGGGAATTCCAGGGAATTCTTTGGTCTTTTACAAACATTGTTATGATTCGCACAATTTCAAATTTTGTGCTAGAAGTTAGAATCTTTATTTATAGCTGTAATGAAGGTAAAAAAAAATCACATATTCGATGTTCACATATATCTTAGCGTGCTTAGAGTACCATTGTTTTTGTACTTTAATATCCTCAACTCAGCGTTCTCATTTTCTTGGTAGATGTCCTATCGAGAGTGCTTTGCTATTTGTCTACCTAACAGTATTTAGTGTCATTATTTGGACAACTTTGCCCTCTTCCTTTATGGAACTTAGGAAACTGTTAGTGGAGTGGAGCAAATACAGTTGAAAACAGAAGTTTCCATATACTATCTATAAAGACACATCCGCAGGTTTTTCCCTCCGCTCTCTATAAAGACACATCTGCAGGTTTTTCTCCTCTCTCTCTATAAAGACACATCTGCAGGTTTTTCTCACTAACTTCCATGAAATCAGAATAAACCTTTCCCATTTTAGGTCAATTAGGAACCAAAATTATTTATATTTGCCAAATGCCAGAATAATATGAGAGAGAGAGAGAGAGAGAGAGAGAGAATGTATTAAGGCATTTTTATTCCTTTCTGTAAAGTCAAAAGTTTACATACGCTAAGAGTACTATGCCTTTAAACATTATGGGACAGCCTATATGATGATGTCATGTCTTTGGTAGAGTTGAGCGCGGTTCGTGGTTCGTGGTTCTCCAGTTCTAGGCTCGAGTGATTTTGGGGCATGTTCTAGATCGAACTAGAACTCGAGCTTTTTGCAAAAGCTCGATAGTTCTAGAAACGTTCGAGAACGGTTCTAGCAGCCAAAAAACAGCTAAATCTTAGCTTGGTTTCTGCTGTAATAGTGTAAGTCACTCTGTGAATCACACTATTATGACATTTCAGTGTATAGTGTGCGTGAACAGCGCCTTCAGATCACTGCTGTTTCTATAATGGCGATCGCCATTTTTTTTTTTTTTTCTTGTCTTCCTTCCCTAAGCGCGCGCGTCTTGTGGGGCTGGCCAGCATGTCAGCCAATCACAGACACACACACACCTAAGTGGACTTTGAGGCAGAGAAGCAACGGCATGTGTGATAGGATCTGCATGTCACATGTCCCTGCATTATAAAACCGGACATTTTCTTCACGATCGCCATTATCTGCCTTCTGCGTCTTTGGTGTCAGACATCACTGTCGCAGTTCCGTCCTTTGTCCTATCGCCGATACAGCTGTATGCGCTGCATACACAGCGTTAGACAGCTTAGGGAGAGCACATTCTAGCAGTCCTTTTAAGGGCTCGTACCGGCAGGGTCAGAGAGCCATAGGTGACAGGTCCTGCAAACAGCAACAGCGTCTGTGTAGCCCAGGTCAGGGATTTCCTCCCTGCATTTCACCATTAGGAGGGAATAGAAAGGCAGGCTTCCATTCCTCTACCCAGAGCACCACAATCCTGCCACTGTACCCTCTTGTCCTCTGCACACTCCAACTCATTCTAAGTAAGCCATTATACTAGCAAACACTCAGTGTACCTAGTGGCATCCTATCTGTGGCTATTGGACTTTGCTATAGTCCCACTAGTGCAAAGACATTTGCAGAGCGCATCTGCCTGCATTGCACACTCCAAGTTTTTTAAACTAAGCAATTTTACTAGCAAATACTCAGTGTACCTAGTGGCATCCTATACGTGGCTATTGGACTTTGCTATAGTCCCACTAGTGCAAAGACATTAGCAGAGCACATCTGCCTGCATTGCACACTCCAAGTTTTTTAAACTCAGCCATTATACTAGCAAACACACAGTGTACCTAGTGGCATCCTATACGTGGCTATTGGACTTTGCTATAGTCCCACTAGGGCCAAGACATTTGCAGAGCGCATCTGCCTGCGTTGCACACTCCAACAAATTATAACGAAGCCATTAAACTAGCAAACACTCAGTGTACCTAGTGGCATCCTATACGTGGCTATTGGACTTTGCTATAGTCCCACTAGTGCCAAGACATTTGCAGCACGTCTGCCTGCGTTGCACACTCCAACGAATTATAACTAAGCCATTATACTAGCACACACTCAGTGTACCTAGTGGCATCCTATACGTGGCTATTGGACTTTGCTATAGTCCCACTAGTGCAAAGACATTAGCAGAGCACATCTGCCTGCATTGCACACTCCAAGTTTTTTAAACTCAGCCATTATACTAGCAAACACACAGTGTACCTAGTGGCATCCTATACGTGGCTATTGGACTTTGCTATAGTCCCACTAGGGCCAAGACATTTGCAGAGCGCATCTGCCTGCGTTGCACACTCCAACAAATTATAACGAAGCCATTATACTAGCAAACACTCAGTGTACCTAGTGGCATCCTATACGTGGCTATTGGACTTTGCTATAGTCCCACTAGTGCCAAGACATTTGCAGAGCGCATCTGCCTGCGTTGCACACTCCAACTAATTATAACGAAGCCATTATACTAGCAAACACTCAGTGTACCTAGTGGCATCCTATACGTGGCTATTGGACTTTGCTATAGTCCCACTAGTGCCAAGACATTTGCAGAGCGCATCTGCCTGCGTTGCACACTCCAACAAATTATAACGAAGCCATTATACTAGCAAACACTCAGTGTACCTAGTGGCATCCTATACGTGGCTATTGGACTTTGCTATAGTCCCACTAGTGCCAAGACATTTGCAGAGCGCATCTGCCTGCGTTGCACACTCCAACTCATTATAACTAAGTCATTATACTAGCAAACACTCAGTGTACCTAGTGGCATCCTATACGTGGCTATTGGACTTTGCTATAGTCCCACTAGTGCCAAGACATTTGCAGAGCGCATCTGCCTGCATTGCACACTACAACTCATTATAACTAAGCCATTATACTAGCAAACATTCAGTGTACCTAGTGGCATCCTATACGTGGCTATTGGACTTTGCTATAGTCCCACTAGGGCCAAGACATTTGCAGAGCGCATCTGCCTGCGTTGCACACTCCAACTCATTATAACTAAGTCATTATACTAGCAAACACTCAGTGTACCTAGTGGCATCCTATACGTGGCTATTGGACTTTGCTATAGTCCCACTAGTGCCAAGACATTTGCAGAGCGCATCTGCCTGCGTTGCACACTCCAACTCATTATAACTAAGCCATTATACTAGCAAACACTCAGTGTACCTAGTGGCATCCTATACGTGGCTATTGGACTTTGCTATAGTCCCACTAGGGCCAAGACATTTGCAGAGCGCATCTGCCTGCGTTGCACACTCCAACTAATTATAACGAAGCCATTATACTAGCAAACACTCAGTGTACCTAGTGGCATCCTATACGTGGCTATTGGACTTTGCTATAGTCCCACTAGTGCCAAGACATTTGCAGAGCGCATCTGCCTGCGTTGCACACTCCAACTAATTATAACGAAGCCATTATACTAGCACACACTCAGTGTACCTAGTGGCATCCTATACGTGGCTATTGGACTTTGCTATAGTCCCACTAGTGCAAAGACATTTGCAGAGCACGTCTGCCTGCATTGCACACTACAACTTTTTTAAACTAAGCAATTTTACTAGCAAACACTCACTGTACCTAGTTGTATCCTAAACGTGGCTATTGTACTTTTGTCAATTCACACTACTGCAAATCTATGTGCAGCACCTCTGCATGACAACCTCGTGCTCTGTTTTTAATAAGCTATAATGATAGCACAAAATACTGCCATTTTGTGGCATCATAGAACTGGCTGTTGTATTCCATTAGTGCCCCACTGGTGACAAGCTATTTCTAGCACCTCTACATCACACCCTCATGCACATTTTGCTACGCTAATGTTATAGCAAACTCATGGAATTCATTGCTGCATTTCATAATTCGGAGGGATAGAAAGTCAGGCTTCCTTTAGCTTTTCCTTCTGTTCATAGACAGCATCTCCAAGACAAATTTCCCCTCCACGTCTAAGTGTGGAGAGGCAGCTAGTGCGCATGCGTGTGCCGATGTACCCCAGCTGCAGCATAATTACAGTGTTTCGCCTAGTGAGTATGCTCAGCCTGACTGTGCCATTCCTGACGCTAAGTTTTCATTTCGGGATACAGCGCATGCTCCCACACTAAGTGTGAAAAGCCTCTTTGCACAGGTGCTTGCATTCCGTGCCGGGTCTAAGTCCTGTTTTGGGCATAGACACCATGCTAAAGCTGATAGTCTTTTTTCAGAGACTGTATTTCATGCTACTGAGCATGCTCAGGCACTTCCTGCATCAGAGACTAGGTCCGGTAATGAACTCTTTGGCCCTGGCCCTGATGTGGGGGTCCCATATAGACCACAGGGCATCAGGTGTCCTCCCAAATGGCTTGCAGAGGCCCACACCTATGACTTGTCACCGCATTATTGATGCTCAGACGATGACTGGTGAGGTGTTTGGGTCATGGCAGCCATGAGGTCATCATTGAAGTTGCGTTTCCAAATAGGACGCTAGTTATGCCACTCATGACGTGTCACTCTACTTTTGTCTCCAAGAGGTGCATTGTGGTTCACCCTGGTTTGGGGCGGACCCAGGTTATAAAAGGGGCTGGAGCCAACAAGGAGGTGCGCAGTCTTCTATTATGCTCCGAAAGAGCACACCTCCATGTGTTGAACCCATTGCGGCTTTAGGCCAGAGGTAGGCAGGGATCGGGTGGTGGATGCAGGCCACCACCACAGTTGGTAACGCAGAACGGTTAAGACCAGCTCCTGTCCTAACAGTCCTGCTTGTGCAGCCCAGTGGCATTAACAGGCCTGCTGCTGCTGATGCGCCTGCTGTCCACAGGTGTGGCCCCTACGCACACGGTCAGCGTACTCAATGGCCCCTGTGTTGTTAACAGGGAGTTCCTGGGCTGGGTGGGCATGTGGACCCTGTGATGCTAACAGGGCTCACAGTCTCCAGATCCGAATGGCGTCTAACTCGGTTCAGGCTACTATTAGTTTCATAGCCACACAGCTCTGTATCCTCCACCAAACCTTCAAGTTGCCAACCTCTCCTTTTCCAACTGGGAGCACGGTGGACACTGACTGCTGATGGGGATATATACCTTTCTCTTTCTTTTCTTATTAATTTTCGTTATATAGCGGTCACAGATTATATACCACTTTATCCAAATCTGCCAGTCCCACTGTAACAGATGTTGTTTCTTCAGCAAATGTTACAGTTGCTTAACCACCAAATCCACGGACCAAAACTTTTTTCCCCTTTCCAACACACCTGTTCCCCTTTCCAACAGCATCTGTCCTTTTTCAACTCATTTTGGGATATGACCAAAAGTGCAACTGTGCAGGGACACCGTACTCAACGCCATCTCAGCACAGCAGCCATCCCTCGGTCCCTCCGATGTGGACAAGTAAAAGACCATTTCCTCCTATCCATGACAAAGCGTTGAGATTCACTCTGTGCAGCACTGGTGTTTAGTGGACAAGTAGATCTAAGATTGCGTACCACATTCTGCAGATACTCCTGTATACGTGCGTCTATTTCTATGGCAGGAATTAGTTCGCCAAATTTTGTCTTGTACCGGGGATCTAACAGTGTGGCAACCCAGTATTCAGGATTAGTTCAAATTCATACAATCCGAGGGTCATGTAGGTAGTGCAGCAAGAAGGCGCTCATGTGTCTTGTGCATCCAGGAGGACCAAGTCCTTGGTGTGTTGGTGTCAGAGAGGTGAGAATCGTGCATCCTTCCTCTGCCCTCTACCCACAACCTCGCACAACCGAAATGTGAGCAAGCTCTCACTCATCTGCTGAGTCTTCCATGCCCATCGCCAGTTTGTCCTCCATTTCTTCATGGGCTCCTGCACTTTCATCAACACTTTTTGCTGATACTATGCGCCCTTGTTAATCCCTCTCCCTCACCATGAATGCCGCATAGGTGCCGCTGACCATCTGGACCTCGTAGATCTTGTTATCCCTTCCGCATATGACTCCTCCTGTACTTCCTCCCCTTCCTCTTGTCCCAACACCTGACTCAGAATAATAATTACAGTGTGCTCCATCATGTAGATAACCAGAATTGTCACGCTGAGAATGACATTGCCAGTGCTAAACATCTTCGTCGACATTTCAAAACTGTGTAGCAGGGTGCATAGGTCCTTGATCTGACACCACTCCAGCAGCGTGATCTGCACCACCTCTGGATCAAGTTATCCCAGGCTATATGTCTTACCGTATTTCAGCAGGGCTCTGCGGTGCTGCCACACACGCTGCAACATGTGCAGATTCCAATTCCTGCGTGTCGAAACATCGCATTTACGGCGTTTAACTGCCAGACCCTAAGACTTCCGGAGTGATGAAAGTTGTTGAGCTGCTGTGTGCGCACGATGGAAGTGAGCACATAGCGAGCGTGCCCACTGCACAAGGCCATGTAGGCCGTGATGGTGTTTTAAAAATTGCTGGCGAATTCGGTTCAACACGTGAGCCCTAAAAGGCACGTGTGTCACATTGCCCTGAGGATGGCCCGCAGCCAGGTTTGCATCATTGCCGCACACGGCTGTTAAGTCACCAACGTAGTCCGCTCCGTCAATTTGTACTCCGGTTGCCAGGTGACAACGTGTTCCTTTCATGAATAGTGCTGATGATGTGAGAGTAGTCGATGCCAGCGGCGCAGGTGGACGCAGGTTATGCTCACCCACTGGGCTGCATTACCTTGACAGATGCAGAATCTCTGGCTGAATGTAGCTGGTGGGTATCTCACAGATGAAATACCATCATTCAGCTACAACCAATGGGAAGACACCACACCCTTTTTTATGCCCATCCTGTCTGCAGACCACTGCCAGACATAGCTATGAACCTCTGGTTAATTTTACCCCCAGTTCAGTTTTATGATTTTGTGTGCTTGTTACCTGACTACTTTTCCTGCTTGCTGTTTATGTACCTTGTTGGCCGATACGCATTTCAACTCTGCTTGTTTTCTGATTCTTTCCTGGCCGTCCCATTCTGTTCCTGTTCCTCAATTAATGTTTTGACCCTGCCTGACTACTATTCTCTGTAATAGCGGTGTGACTCACATTTCCCATACATTTCAAAGTAAAGCTTTGACCGCCTGATGGCATTGAGCTCTGCTGCCAGCATAGTAAGGAGGTGTGTGGTAGTCCTTGTGCGCAGTTGCAAGGAAGGGTGGCCTGACCACACAGGGTTTGCGCCAAGGTAGAGGACCCACACGAGGTTGAAGAGGCAGAAGCAGTGTATTAACTTCTACATACAGAACAAGGATTGAAACAACTCGTGGGGACGGCAAGACTTGTACAGCAGACCCTTCTCCATCTCTCACCATAGTTTGCCAGTGCCCAGTCAGTGACATGTAATGACCCTGTCTATGCTTACTGGTCCAAGTATCTGTGTTGAAATGCACCCTGTCGCACACAGATTTTCTCAAGGAAGTGGTGATGTTGTGTGCGACATGCTGGTGTAGCGCGGGCATGCTTTTCTTGGAGAAGCAGTGGTGATTGGGCATGTGGTACTGGGGCACAGCGACAGACATAAGGTCTGTAAAATCCTGTGTGTCCACTACGCGTAAAGGCAGCATTTCGGTAGCCAACAGCTTACAGAGGGATAGAGTCAACCACTTAGCTTTGTCATGGGTCGCAGTAAGTGGCCTTTTATTTGACCACATCTGAGGGAAAGAGATCTGGCTGCTGTCTGTAGACGGTGTTGAGTAGGGTGTCTCTGGAAAAATGCAGGTTTGTGAGAAAAGTGCAGGCGGAGACATGATGTTGCCTTCATCTTGCCTTCAGATCTGTTCATCTTGTATCATTTTTAAAAAACACATCAAGCAAGGGTTACTCCAAGTGGAGTCTACCTTTTTTCCCAACATTGGGCACACAGACACCCCATCAGTGGCAGCACTTGTGCCCTAGTTGCAAACAGGATGTTTTGATTTGCATCAAGCACATTCCAAATCCACAAGCATTTACTCTCCCCAGGATGACACAGGGGTAGTAAATTCCTTCTGGATCCATGACTTGTTCATTTTGATGAACGTCAGTGTGTCCACATTGTCACTGGACAGACGCGTGCGCTTATCTGTCAGCACACACCCAGCAGCACTGAAGAAGACACGTTCAGAGACAACGCTGGCAGCTGCACACGACAAAATCTCCAAGGCGTAACTGGAGAGCTCTGTCAATTTTTCTAGATTTGAAGCCCAAAAGGAGCAAGGCTCCATTTGCAAAGTCATTGCATCGATGTTCATTTGGAGATACTCCTGTATCATCCTCTCCATCCGTTGACTATGTGTCAGACTTGTTGTCTCTGGTGGCCTTGCAAAGGAGGGTCTAAAAAAATTATGAAAATATTCCATAAAATTGCTGTTACCAGCACCAGATACGGTCCTACTGGTACGGGTAGACTGTTGAAGATGACGATGCCGTCCCATGTTTGTCAAGTTACAACTGGGAGAATCACTCCCTTCACCTGCACGGTTGTTTGGTGTAAAAGCCGAGCTAAGATCGAGTAACAGCTTATGCTGATACTCCAGCATACGTGCGTCCCTTTCTATGGGTGGAATTATGTCACAAAATTTGGACTTGTCCCGGGGATCTAATAGTGTGGCAAGCCAGTAGTCATCATCACTTCTAATTTTGACAATCCGAGGGTCATGTTGGAGGTAGTGCAACAAGAAGGCACTCATGTGTCTTGCGCAGCCATGCGGACCAAGTCCACGCTGTGTTTGTGGCATAGAGGTGCTAACCGTTCTTTCTTCCTCTGACATCTCCCCCCAACCTCTTTCAACTGAATTTTGACCAAGGTCTCCCTCATCCGCTGAGTCTTCCATGTCCATGGACAGTTCGTCCTCCATATCTTCATGTCCTCCTGCACCTTCCTCAACATCTCGCCTGCTACCATGCGCCCTTGTTGATCCCTGTCCCCCATGGTCCCATGCCTGCCGCGTTGGTGATGATGAACGTCTGGACCTTGGTGATGTTGTTGTGTCTTGCGCATATGAATCCTCCTGTAGTTCCTCCCCTTCCTGTTGTCCCACCCCCTGACTCCGAATAGTGTTTAGCGTGTGCTCCAGCATGTAAATGACTGTAATCGTCATGCTGATAATGGCATTGTCAGCGCTAAACATATTCGTCGCCATGTCGAAACTGTGCAGAACGGTGCATAGGTCCTTGATCTGAGATCACTCCATCAGGGTGATCTGCCCCACTTCTGCATCTCGTTGGCCCAGGCTATACATCATGACGTATTGCACCAGGGCTCGCCGGTGCTGCCACAGTCGCTGTAACATGTGGAGAGTTGAATTCCAGCGTGTCGCCACATCGCATTTCAGGCGATGAACCGGCAGGCCGAAAGACTTCTGGAGCGATGCAAGTCGCTCAGCTGCGGCGGTTGAACGGCGGAAGTGAGCACTGCAGACAGTTTACGTGCCCTGGTCAGAAGGCCATCTAGGCCGGGATAGTGTGTTAAAAATTGCTGGACAACAAGGTTCAACACGTGAGCCATACAAGGCACGTGTGTCACCTTGCCCAGGCGAAGGGCCGCACCCAGGTTTGCAGCATTGTCGCACACGGCGTTACCAGGCTGCAGGTTGAGTGGAGACAACCATTTATTAAACTCGGACCGCAGAGCTGACCACAACTCCTCAGCTGTGTGACTCTTATTCCCAAGACATGTCAAGCTAAAGACCGCCTGATGCCGTTGCGCTCTGCTGCCAGCATAGTAATGAGGGGTGCGTGATTCCTTCTGCGCAGTGAGAACGCTGGTGGCCTGACCAGGCAGGCTTGGGGCGGAGGTGGAGGACCCAGATGAGGTGGAGGATGCAGAAGCAGTGGCGGAACTTGGACAGACAGAGGATTGACACACAAGTCGTGGGGACGGCAAGACTTGTGCAGCAGACCCTTCACCATCTATCAACATAGTTACCCAGTGCCCAGTCAGCGACATGTAACGTCCCTGTCCATGCTTACTGGTCCAAGTATCGGTGGTGAAATGCACCCGTTCACACACAGAGTTTCTCAAGGAAGCGGTGATGTTGTGTGCGACATGCTGGTGTAGCGCGGGCACACCTTTCTTAGAGAAGTAGTGGCGACTAGGCATCTGGTACTGGGGCACAGCGACAGACATAAGGTCTCTAAAATCCTGTGTGTCCACTAGGCGGAAAGGCAGCATTTCGGTAGCCAACAGCTTACAGAGGGATAGAGTCAACCTCTTAGCTTTGTCATGGGTCGGAGGAAGTGGCCTTTTATTTGACCACATCTGAGGGACAGAGATCTGGCTGCTGTGTGTAGACGGTGTTGAGTAGGGTGTCCCTGGAAAAATGCAGGTTTGTGAGGAAAGTGCAGGCGGAGACATGATGTTGCCTTCATCCAACGTAGGTGCTATCGATGTCTGAGAGAGCTGTACACACTCACTTGTTTCCCCTTCCAAACCAACTGACGACCTACCAAGCAAACTGCCTGTTGCGGTTACAGTGGTGGAAGTTTTGCGTGGAAAAACAGGTGTGACAGCTGTCCCCACAGTCCTAGAAGATGAAGAGCGCGCGGATGCACTGGAAGGGGCGGGCGGTGGATGGTTCGCTCCGCTAGGCCGCATTGCAGCACAGTGAGCTTCCCACCGGGACCTATGATATTTATTCATGTGACGATTCATGGAAGAAGTTGTCAAACTGCTGAGGTTTTGACCTCTACTAAGAGAATCATGACAAATTTTACATATCACATGATTTGGGCGATCTTTTTCTATGTCAAAAAAGGAACAGGCTAGGCAAGGCTTAGAGGCCATGCGACCTGTTGATGCACCCCGAATAATGCTCATAGGCAGAGTGGTGGCTGAGGATGCAGTTGTAGACGTGCTACCAGTGCTCCGACTCTGTCCAGGAAGGCGCAAGGTAATTTCGTCGTCGGTTGCATCCTCCTCCACCGCCTCTGTTGACCTCCTCGAGTGCCTGACTGGGGGTTGACAGTAGGTGGGATCTAGAACTTCATCATCAATTGTTGTGTTTGCACTCCCCTCCCCCTCAGACCGAGCCTCTTCTTGCCCTGACCGAATATTTAAGTTGTCATCCCAATCGGGTATCTGCGTCTCATCTTCATCAGTATGTTCCTCATTGCCTATAACCACAGTTGTTGGAAAGGCAGCATTTTGGTAGCCAACAGTTTGCATTTTATGAAAGTCAACCTCCAAGCCATGTCATGCCCTTCTAAAAGCATGTATAACACAGCGAGGGGACTCCAACCACAGTCTCCCTCGTTTCCACTCACTGGGCCACACACACCCCACTTGACTGGCATCGGTTGAGCTCCCTTTTGAAAAAGAAAAAGATTCTTTGCATGAAGCACTCTCAAAAATACGCGTGCCTTTCCCGTCCCCTGGCTGACCCAGGGGAAGAAAAGTCCTCTGAGAGCCATGACTTGTTCATCTTGGTTCTTTTAGAGACACAGCGAGGGGACTCCAACCACAGTCTCCCTCGTTGCCACTCACTGGGCCACACACACCCCACTTGACTGGCATCGGTTGAGCTCCCTTTTGAAAAAGAAAAAGATGCTTTGCATGAAGCACTCTCAAAAATACGCGTGCCTTTCCCGTCCCCTGGCTGACCCAGGGGAAGAAAAGTCCTCTGAGAGCCATGACTTGTTCATCTTGGTTCTTTTAGAGACACAGCGAGGGGACTCCAACCACAGTCTCCCTGGTTGCCACTCACTGGGCCACACACACCCCACTTGACTGGCATCGGTTGAGCTCCCTTTTGAAAAAGAAAAAGATGCTTTGCATGAAGCACTCTCAAAAATACGCGTGCCTTTCCCGTCCCCTGGCTGACCCAGGGGAAGAAAAGTCCTCTGAGAGCCATGATTTGTTCATTTTGGGTCTTTTAGAAACACAGCGAGGGGACTCCAACCACAGTCTCCTTCGTTGCCACTAACTGGGCCACACACACCCCACTTGACTGGCATCGGTTGAGCCCCCTTTTGAAAAAGAAAAAGATGCTTTGCATGAAGCACTCTCAAAAATACGCGTGCCTTTCCAGTCCCCTGGCTGACCCAGGGGAAGAAAAGTCCTCTGAGAGCCATGACTTGTTCATCTTGGTTCTTTTAGAAACACAGCGAGGGGACTCCAACCACAGTCTCCCTCGTTTCCACTAACTGGGCCACACACACCCCACTTGACTGGCATCGGTTGAGCTCCCTTTTGAAAAAGAAAAAGATGCTTTGCATGAAGCACTCTCAAAAATACGCGTGCCTTTCCCGTCCCCTGGCTGACCCAGGGGAAGAAAAGTCCTCTGAGAGCCATGACTTGTTCATCTTGGTTCTTTTAGAGACACAGCGAGGGGACTCCAACCACAGTCTCCCTCGTTTCCACTCACTGGGCCACACACACCCCACTTGACTGGCATCGGTTGAGCTCCCTTTTGAAAAAGAAAAAGATGCTTTGCATGAAGCACTCTCAAAAATACGCGTGCCTTTCCCGTCCCCTGGCTGACCCAGGGGAAGAAAAGTCCTCTGAGAGCCATGACTTGTTCATCTTGGTTCTTTTAGAGACACAGCGAGGGGACTCCAACCACAGTCTCCCTCGTTGCCACTCACTGGGCCACACACACCCCACTTGACTGGCATCGGTTGAGCTCCCTTTTGAAAAAGAAAAAGATGCTTTGCATGAAGCACTCTCAAAAATACGCGTGCCTTTCCCGTCCCCTGGCTGACCCAGGGGAAGAAAAGTCCTCTGAGAGCCATGACTTGTTCATCTTGGTTCTTTTAGAGACACAGCGAGGGGACTCCAACCACAGTCTCCCTCATTTCCACTCACTGGGCCACACACACCCCACTTGACTGGCATCGGTTGAGCTCCCTTTTGAAAAAGAAAAAAGATGCTTTGCATGAAGCACTCTCAAAAATACGCGTGCCTTTCCCGTCCCCTGGCTGACCCAGGGGAAGAAAAGTCCTCTGAGAGCCATGACTTGTTCATCTTGGTTCTTTTAGAGACACAGCGAGGGGACTCCAACCACAGTCTCCCTCGTTTCCACTCACTAGGCCACACACACCCCACTTGACTGGCATCGGTTGAGCTCCCTTTTGAAAAAGAAAAAGATGCTTTGCATGAAGCACTCTCAAAAATACGCGTGCCTTTCCCGTCCCCTGGCTGACCCAGGGGAAGAAAAGTCCTCTGAGAGCCATGACTTGTTCATCTTGGTTCTTTTAGAGACACAGCGAGGGGACTCCAACCACAGTCTCCCTGGTTGCCACTCACTGGGCCACACACACCCCACTTGACTGGCATCGGTTGAGCTCCCTTTTGAAAAAGAAAAAGATGCTTTGCATGAAGCACTCTCAAAAATACGCGTGCCTTTCCCGTCCCCTGGCTGACCCAGGGGAAGAAAAGTCCTCTGAGAGCCATGTCCACATTGTCAGTGGACAGACACGTGTGCTTATCTGCCAGCAGACCCACAGCAGCACTGAAGACAGGTTCCGAGAGAACGCTGGCTGCAGGACACGACAAGATCCCCAAGACGTACGTGGCGAGCTCAGGCAATTTATCAAGATTGGAAGCCAAGAATGAGCAGGGCTCAAGTTGCACATTAATGGAATCGATGTTTCCTTGCATATACTCATATATCTGTGTGTCCTCCTCTTTTTCCTTGTCCAGCTCTTTTGTTTTCGCATGAGTATATGTCCTTGTCACTTTCCCATGTGTTGTGAGTTGTTTGTGACCTTTTGGACACCTTTGAGGGTGTTTTCTAGGTGTTTTTCTGTGTTTGTGATTGCCTGCCATTGTTTCCTATGCAGTTCGAGTTCGGTTCGTCGAACGTTCGACGAACCGAACTCGAACGGGAGGTCCGTTCGGCGAACCAACCTCGAGCCGAACCGCGACCGGTTCGCTCATCTCTAGTCTTTGGAAGCTTCTAATAGGTTTACTGGCAACATCTGAGTTAATTAGACACTCCTGTGGATGTATTTTAAAGGGAACCTGTCATCAGAAATTTAGCTTTAAACCTAAACGTCTCCCCCTCTGCAGCTCGTGGGCTGCATTCTAGCAAGGTTCCTGTACTTTTTGTGCCCCCTTTGAAACCAAATTAAACACTTTATAAAGTTGTACCTTTTTGTCTCCAATTCTTGTAAATGCTCCATGGGGGCGGGCTCTCTTGCGTCCGTTGCTGTCCCTCCTGCTGATTGATGCCATCCCCCAATGCTCCATTTCACATCTCTGGACACCGCCCACTGCGCCCGAGGTCCTGTGCACGCGAGGACCACTGGTGACGTGGTCGCAGGCACGAGGTTATCGGCGGCGCTGTGATTGCATCGCAAGTGCCCGCCCATAATCTCGTGCTCGCCCTTTCCCCTCTGCCTCCAGTGTTCTGCGCAAGCGCTGGCCAGAAGACCTGATGTCACCTCTTTCCCATCAGCTCCGCTCCTCCCATCTATTTCCTGCTGCAGGGCAGGATGGGAAGGAGGTGATGTCGGGTCTTCTGGCCAGCACTTGCGCAGAACACTGGAGGCAGAGGGGAAAAGGCGACCACGAGATTATGGGCGGGCACTTGCGATGCAATCACAGCGCCGTCCATAATGTTGTGCCTGCGACCACGTCACCAGCGGTCCTCGCGTGCACGGGACCTCGGGCGCAGTGGGCGGTGTCCAGAGATATGAAATGGAGCATTGGGGGACGGCATTAATCTGCAGGAGGGACAGCAACGGACGCAAGAGAGCCCGCCCCCATGGAGCATTTTCAAGAATTGGAGACAAAAAAGGTACAACTTTATAAAGTGTTTAATTTGGTTTCAAAGGGGGCACAAAAAGTACAGGAACCTGCTAGAATGCAGCCCACGAGCTGCAGAGGGGGAAACTTTTAGGTTTAAAGCTAAATTTCTGATGACAGGTTCCCTTTAATGCACACCTGAAACACACTGCTTCTTTATGTAGCATCATGGGGAAAGCCAAAAGAAATCAGCCAAGATCTCAGGAAGAGAATTGTGACCTTGCACATGTCTGGTTCATCCTGGGGTGCAATTTCCAGATACCTGATGGTGCCTCGTTCATCTGTACAAACAATATAATGCAAGTACAAACAAGATGGGAATGCCCAGCCATCATACCGCTCAGGAAGGAGACGAGTTCTGTGTACTAGAGATGAACATGCTTTAGTTAAACATGGGCAGATCAACCCAAGAACAAAAGCAAAAACATTTTGTGAAGATGCTGGCGGAAGCTGGTAAAATTGTGTCATTATCCACAATGAAACAAGTACTGTATCAACATGGGCTAGAAGGCCACTCTGCCGGGAAGAAGCCATGAATCCAAAAGAAACATAAAGAAGCCAGATTAATGTTTGCAAATGCACACAAGAATAAAGGTCTTAATTTTTGGAGACATGTCCTCACGAAATTAACATTGAACTGTTTGGGCATAATGACCATCATTACGTTTGGAAGAAAAAGGGAGAAGCAATAATCTTGCGGTATAAATTGACCCTTGGCTATGTTCTCATGTTGAAGATTTGGTGCAAAAATCTTCTGCATCAAATCTGCACCTTCTGACAAAAAAACGCACAGGGTGCATTTATACTGTAAGATTGTCGAGGATGAGTGTTCCTAGGAATGCAACTTTAACGATAATCTTGCAGTTTAAACAGGCTAGCCATTACCTGAGGGATGAGCGAAAAGCTTGTCATTCGTTGGGTGAAATGACCTTGTGTGCTGCATAAAAGATGATCGTTCGAGAGCACATGGGTAAAATAATAAGTCAATAGGTGAAAGGGTTAAAAAAAAATCGCAGGAAAAAACACACCAACAATTGATATGCTGCAGATTATTTTCTGCAGCAAATCTGCAATGAAATAATAAGCAACATGGGCACAGAAATTCAGAATTCTCATTGATTTTGCTGGCATAATGATAGGCATGCAGATATGGGCCACAATATACACCAAGCCTTAGGGGTACTTTGCACGTTGCGACATCGCTACTGCGATATCGTCGGGGTCAAATCGAAAGTGACACACATCCGGCGCCAGTAACGACGTCGCAACATGTAAAGCCTAGATGCGCCGATAAACGATCGCAAAAGCGTTGAAAATCGGCGATCTGTGTAGTGTTGGTCATTTCCATAATGTCGCACCAATAGGAGATACGATGTTGTTCCTTGTTCCTGCGGCAGCGCACATCGCTGTGTATGAAGCCGCAGGAGCAAGGAACATCTCCTTACCTGCCTCCACCGGCTATGTGGAAGGAAGGAGGTGGGCGGGATGTTATGTCCCGCTCATCTCCGCCCCTCCGCTGCTATTGGCCGCCTGCCGTGTGATGTCGCTATGACGCCATACGGCCCGCCCCCTTAGGAAGGCGGCAGGTCGCCGTCCAGAGCGACATCGCAGGGCAGGTAAGTGTGTGTGAAGCTGCTATAGCGATAATGTTCGCTACGGCAGCTATCACAAGATATCGCATGTGCGACGACGGCGGGTGCTATCGCGCTCGGCATCGCTACAATCGGCTAGCGATGTCGCAACGTGCAAAGTACCCCTTACTCTTTTCATGACATACCATTCTATCTATCATTACTAAAAAAATACATCCTTTGACCCACCCTATCTCTGTGTAGTGTCCAAACTCCTAAAATGCTTGTTCTACTCCAATATAATCCACTGTCGCTCCAAAAATCCATATGTGCTCCACAGTGAGATTTTAGAATATTGACTTAATCACTGGAAGTCTTTTGGCCGGAATACCATTTCAATCTGATGTTTAACCCCAATAGATCTAAATGACCTTGAAGTGTCATAAGTTACGCTTTTGAAATATGAAGGGGAACAAAACCAATCCATCACAAGAAATCTGGTGCTGTGCAGATTTTTTTCGATTCTGGGACATTGTAACGTTATGTGAAATAGTCTATGTAAACAAAGTACCCTGTTGAAATGTTGCAAGTCTATGTGACACCTTTATTATTATTAATCAAAACTATATATTTTTTTCTATTTTGTTTTTATTATTTTATTTCAAACCATACATTTATAGTTTTTTTTTCCAATTCTGTTGTTATTTATTTACTAGCTGTTGTACCTTGCGCTGCCCGGGATAGTAACTAACTGACTCTGTCTCCCACTCTCCCTCTCTGTCTGTCTCTGTCTCTGTCACTTTGTCTCTCTGTCTGTCTCTTTTTCTCTATTTCTCTGTCTGTCTGCCTCTCTGTCTGTCTCTTTTTCTCTATTTCTCTGTCTGTCTGTCTCTCTGTCTGTCTCTTTTTCTCTATTTATCTGTCTGTCTGTCAATCTCTCTCCTATCCGTCTCTGTCTCTCTGTTTCTCTTTCTCTCCCTCTATCATCTGTCTGTCTGACTGTGTCTCTCTATGTATGTCTGTCTGTCTCTCTCTCTGTCTATCTTTTTCTCTCTCTTTCTGTCTCTCTCTGTCTGTGTCTGTCTGTCTCTCTGACTAGCTCTCTGTCTCTATCTGTCTCTCCGTTTCTCTCTCTCTCTGTCTCTCCCTGTCTGTCTCTGTCTGTTTATCTCTTTGTCTCTCTCTGTCTCTCTTTTTCTCTAGCCGTCTTTCAACCATATTACCTCACACATAAGCTTCTTATACTAAGAATGTCCTCTGTTGCCTATAGCAACCAATCACAGCTCCTATTAATGACCTGTAGCTCCCAGCTAAATTGACTTTAATGTAAGTAGGTTTTTTGGCGAATGACTGCAAAGGGCAGAGTTAAACATAATCTATGACGTTCCCTGAGTCAAATGAGGCGTCTGTGCAAAGGTTTTTGATTTTAAATGCGATGGTACAGATTCCTTTAGTGGATATACACGCACATTGTGTACACCCATACACAAACACACATACATACATACACATATGCAGATACACACACATACACACATACATACACACACACACACACACACACACACACATACATACACATATGCAGATACACACACACACACGCATACCACATATGCACACACACACACACACACACACATACATACCACATATGCACACACACACACATACATACATACACACACACACACACATACACTCAGCTTTATATATTAGATTTTTATTGTAGATTCTGTTTGCTGTACACAATTATTCAAGCTGGTGTTAGCAACATTCAAAAATATGCTTTACAATAGACACATGGACTATAGGAAATATATGGCGGTAGTTGTTCATTGACAGCTATGGGCGAGTCTATTCCACAGGAGTAAATTCTGCAATAAATGCAGCTGAAGGCAGGCAAATAGCCCAGGGACAAACAGGGGATTGGAATCCGCAATTATTTTTTTTAAAGGAATGAAGACAAATCCCGACTAAGGTGTTTTCCAAAGTTTCATAACTTTTTTGAAACTTTTTGTCCAGCAAAACTAATTTATTTTGTCCAGCATAACTCTCCTTGCTGGAAAAAATTGAAAAAAAAAATTAGTGTTTAACATTGTACAAGCCATTGACTGATGTCAATAAATGTGTTGCCTTACACTTTTCTGTGCCGTGAATTCCCAGTTCTATGTTATCTGAGTCAAAAAAGTCTGCAGGTGGTGAAACAAATTCCCAGCTCAATTTTCCAGATATCTGAATCTAGTTTCCTCATTATATTTATTTTTCGGCACAATTTTATAAATTCAATGGTGGGATGAAAATGTCCCTATTTTCCTAATACTAGTGTTGGTAAGTACACACAGCATATAGACTATGACTGTTGGAGACTACCACCTGTTAATGATAAATTCAAGCATATGCTTCACTAACACAATTGTAGACATTCATTAAAAAAATGTTATGGTAAAACGACTGTAAACGTTAATGGGACTGATCTGTACAAAGAGCGTTTGCAGTGGGCGTTGTCATCGTCTACAATTAAGCTTCCTAGTCAAGATTGCCAATTTGCAATATAAAATTGCATCAACCCCCGCTTTCTCCAGTTTTTAGCATGCTACAACTATATTTCTCACCAGAGGATGGAGCGATAATTTACCAAAATAAATGCCAGAAAGGCAATTCTGTCAGTGAAATAAGAAATATTTCTTTACAGTTAGAACAGTTAGATTGTGGAATGCAGTACCACAAGAGGTAGTAATGTCAGTCAGACTGTGGAATGCCCTACCACAAGAGGTAGTAATGTCAGTCAGACTGTGGAATGCCCTACCACAAGAGGTAGTAATGTCAGTCAGACTGTGGAATGCCCTACCACAAGAGGTAGTAATGTCAGTCAGACTGTGGAATGCCCTACAGCAAGAGGTAGTAATGTCAGTCATACTGTGGAATACCCTACCACAAGAGGTAGTAATGTCAGTCATACTGTGGAATACCCTACCGCAAGAGGTAGTAATGTCAGTCAGATTGTGGAATGTCCTACCACAAGAGGTAGTAATGCAAGTCAGACTGTGGAATGCCCTACCACAAGATGTAGTAATGGCAGTCATACTGTGGAATGCCCTACCACAAGAGATAGTAATGCAAGTCAGACTGTGGAATGCCCTACCGCAAGAGGTAGTAATGGCAGTCAGATTGTGGAATGCCCTACCACAAGATGTAGTAATGGCAGTCATACTGTGGAATGCCCTACCACAAGAGATAGTAATGCAAGTCAGACTGTGGAATGCCCTACCGCAAGAGGTAGTAATGGCAGTCAGATTGTGGAATGCCCTACCGAAACAGGTAGTAATGGCAGTCATACTGTGGAATGCCCTACCACAAGAGGTAGTAATGCAAGTCAGACTGTGGAATGCCCTACCGCAAGAGGTAGTAACGGCAGTTAGACTGTGGAATGACCTACCACAAGAGGTAGTAATGGCAGTCATACTGTGGAATGCCCTACCACAAGAGGTAGTAATGCAAGTCAGACTGTGGAATGCCCTACCGCAAGAGGTAGTAATGGCAGTCAGATTGTGGAATGCCCTACCGAAACAGGTAGTAATGGCAGTCATACTGTGGAATGCCCTACCACAAGATGTAATGGCAGTCAGATTGTGGAATATCCAACCACAAGAGGTAGTAATGACAGTCAGACTGTGAAATGTCCTACCACAAGAGGTAGTAATGGCAGACTGTGGAATGCCCTACTGCAAGATGTAACAATGGCAGTCAGACTGTGAAATGCCAACCATAAGAGGTAGTAATGACAGTCAGGCTGTGGAATGCCCTACCACAAAAGGTAGTAATGGCAGACACACTATAACAACTTTTTAGAAAGGGCTGGATGATTTCCTCAGTACACACAACATTGTGGGTTATAGATGATTTAGGGGCCAAAATGTATAATTGGTGGAAGAAGCTTGAACTAGATGTACCTAGGTCTTTTTTCAACCTATGTAACATTGTTTCTGGAAGAAGGCATCCAAACACATTTTTTTAAGTCAAATTAGTAAATTAAGAAATATATATTTTAGGCAGATCTTAAGAAATGCAGCAATTCAGTACAATGTTAATCGGATCATGTTTCCTGATTTTCATGACAAAGTATGAGCAATCATTCACGGAAATGAACACGAGCCATGGAAATCTCTAAACCTGAGATAGAAAATAGGACCCCCCTCACTTTTTATGATTAGTGAAAGTCCCATACACCAAGCCTCTTATGAAAAGTCGAACACAGTTATCCTGGACAATTCCTTTAAATGGTATTTTCTAGTGTTAACCTGGAGAAGTTTGATCTACTAAGAATCAAGGACAAGTATTCAAGAAGTTTATAAGAACTTACCTTCTGATTTACAAGTCAGAAAACATTCCAGTAACCTCCGGTAAATCCTCTACATTGGTGAGTGCAGAAGACCGGACTCTGGGTTTTTAGAGTCTTACCATGGAAGGAGTAGACCATTATGCCGATAGAATTAAAGTTAATAGTTAACCGTACTATTGGAGGTTGTCCCATGAAAGGGTTTTATTGCTAGAAATATTTTGAAGACCTCTCCTACAAATATCAGATTTCGTGGTCGTGGTTTAACAATCAACATCTGATATTCCCACCAATCGTCTCCATCCGTAAACACTGTATGGAGTGGAAAACTAAGGCAGGAGCTAAAGATTCACGTTGTCCGGGAAGAGGCGCAGAGCTGCTGATTGAGTTCAAAACTAAAAATGCTAAAGGAAAAATTGGTCACTGTATTTTTCGGATTATAAGACACACCGGACCATAAGACACACCCCAAATTTAGAGGAGGAAATAGGGAAAAAAGATTTTTTTAATGTAAAAATGGGGTTCCGACTTATGGTCCATCTTATAAGCCAAATGTAGCTTACCGAAGGCGTGAGGGCAGTTGAGCCCTAGGAAGCCGGCGGCGGCCCAAGTAGGGGAATGTTCTAGGCCCAGGGTTGTCAGGAGGGAGTGTACTGGCGGTATGAGGCAGGCACCATTATGGGCTTTCGAAAATGGCATTAGAGACGGCGCATGCACAGATTGAGATCTCGAGAGCTGAGATTTTAATCTGTGCATGTGCCGCCTCCAATGCAATTTTCCTGAAGTTCATCACTTCCATTGCCGGGACATAAATGGCATCAGTATACCTTTTCACAGCCCAGGGCTCGCGGCATTGCCCCATTCGTGCCGCTACTGGCTTCTTATTACCCCGCTCCACTGCCTCCGCATCCCTCAGTAAGCTATATTCGGCTTATAAGAAGCACCCCACTTATAGTCTTATTGTATGTCTTACAAGCCGAATGTAGCTTATTGGGGGCGTAAGGGTGGTGGAGCGGGGTCATAGGAAGTCGGCGGGGGCACAAGTTTGATGATGCTGCGGGCCCTTGGCTGTGAGGAGGGGGTGCACTGGTGATGTGAGGCAGGCACCATTACTCTCCCTGGGATAGATTTTAGGAAAATGGTGTCGGAGACGGCTCATGCACAAATTGAGATCTTAATCTGTGCATGCGCCGCCTCCAATGCCATTTTCCTGAAGTTCATCACTTACATCGCCGGGACATAAATGGCATCAGTATACCTTCTCTTCACAGCCCAGGGCACACGACATTGCCCCACTCGTGCCGCTTCTGGCTTCCTATGACCCCGCTCCACTGCCTCCACATCCCTCAGTAAGCTATATTCGGCTTATAAGAAGCACCCCTCTTATAGTCTTATTGTCTGTCTTATAAGCCGAATGTAGCTTATTGGGGGCGTAAGGGTGGTGGAGCGGGGTCATTGGAAGCCAGCAGCGGCATGAGTTAGGCGTTGCTGCGGGCCCTTGGCTATGAGGAGGGGGTGTATTGGAGACATGAGGCAGGCACCATTAATCTCCTGGTCATGGACTTCAGAAAAATGGTGTCGGAGACAGCGCATGCACAGACTGAGATCTCAGAGAGCTGAGATCTTAATCTGTGCATGCGCCACCTCCAATGCCATTTTCCTGAAGTTCATCACTTCTATCGCCGGGAGATAAATGGCATCAATATAAAACCTCCTCACAGCACATCGCCCCACTCATGATGTTGCAGGCTTCCTATGACCCTGCGACCCTCAGTAAACTACATTCGGGTTATAAGACGCACCCCACTTATAGTCTTATGGTTTGTCTTATAAGCAAAATATAGCTTACTGGGGGTGCGGGAGTGGTGGAGTGGGGTCATAGGAAGCCAGCGGCACGAGTGGGGCGATGCTGCAGGCCCTAGGCTGTGAGGAGGAGGTGTACTGGCAGCGCCATTAATCTCCCACAAATGGACTTCAGGAAAATGGCGCATGCACAGATTTAGATCTAGGAGAGACGAAATTTCAATCTGCACATGCACCATTTTACTGAAGTCTATCACATTCGTCGCCAGGAGATTAATGGCACCAGTACTCCCACTCCTCACTGCCCAGGACCCACAGCATCGCAGCACTAATATCTTTGCCGGCTCCCTGTGACCCCGCTCCACCGCGCCTACGTCCATCTGTAAGCTATATTCAGGTTATAAGATGCACCCCCATTTTTTTCCCAGTTTTGGGTGAAAAAAAGTGCGTCTTATAAGCCAAAAAATATGGTAATTCCTATACTGCCAATATGTAGAGCCATGGAAGGATAGAACCGGATATTCGATGAATTCCAACTCAATTTCTTTGTCAACGCGTTTCTTCAGGACAGACCACAGGTCTATCACTACATATTGGCAGCGCAGAAATGTACCCATTCTTTTCTCAACACTTTTACCTTCTATATCGTGGGTCAGCGACATCTGTGGTTGTAGGTACACAACTGAAGCCAGGTGAGCAATTTTCTTATCCCCCTCCATTGAATTTTATTGCGAGGACACGTGAATGGCCGAGACTAATAGAATCTACTTGATTAATACCAGTAGATAATTGTCAAAGGACGATAATCCTCTGCTCCAGTATGACGGGAGATTCAGTATATCTTGTCTAGATAGGTATAATATTAATAAATAACTATATGACCGGAAAATAGGACAATTAAAGGGAAATCACTGAACAACAACAGAAAAACAAATTAATACCGTAGGGTCAAATTGCATTCGAACGTTTCTTGCATTAGATACGCATTCATTCAAACTAATGGCTGTGAAAGTTTCGGGCTTCCAACAGTCCAACATAGTTTCCAGAAAAGTTTTGATTATATATTTGTGACGCCCCTTGACTATCAGGTAGTCACAGGGTATTGCACAAATCTGCCCTCCCGTGCAATATCCACCTCCTTCTTGGTTATGGGTCCCCAACTACATGGTGTTGCCTACATCAGCTAATTAAATCCTAGGTACAATCTGCACCACACCCACCAGACACACCAGTGGACGGCCTGAGTGGAATAGGGTCGCCCACTTGGGGGGTTGGGGAGTGGAAATCAGGAGTGTCAGGAGTAGACAGGGTTGTGTTGGAAGTGAAGGAGAAAGGAGGTCAGGAGCAGGGCTCCTAGGATGCTATTTATATAGCAGATGGTGGTCTGGGCCTAGGGGAGCTGGACCCCCGGTCGTAGGTGATTGTGGAAGGGGCACGGAATTGTCGAGGAGGAAAGCCGGCGGCCTTGCACCATCACCGGGCTGGGACCAGAGCACAACGGGGTACGTGGACCCTAGGTCAATGAGCAGCTTCAGGCAACCTGACAATTTACCCAACGAGAATGGAGCCTTCAAGATCCACTCGCCACCCGCTCCAAAATCGTGTTACTAGCGCAACGAGGGGGATAGGACTTTCCACTCAAACGGTCCAGAAAATCCCAAGCGTGAACCCTGAGAGCAAGCTCCCACACTTAGCCATAGTGGGGAGTTCCATACTACCTGGACCAACAGAGAAGTAAACGTAATGCCAGGAGGCAGGTCACGGATCACCAGGCAGCACCATTGGGGACGGGACCCAAACAAAGCTCCCCTCAGCGGCAGCGGTATCTAGAACTTTGGTTTATCCAGTTGTCGGTGTCAGCTTAATGGACTGAGTGAGTACGCAACTGACCCCTTTACACCCAACGGCACTCCCCCACCATCACCGAGTCCCGGGGCATTCCCACATACCGGTGGAGGGTTCTAACACCTGGTTGCCCCATTCCATCACCCCGGGGTACTCCCAACTGCAGCGGTGGTACTCCTAATTACCACATATCACGGGTGGCGTCAAGAACTCTAACACAATCCCATGTAACTACCCCCTTCATTTGAGTGGCTGCACGACCCCTGGGTCCGGAGACCCCTCGAGCCACCGCGGATTTGGATCCGAGCAGCCCGGCTGCTGACACGGGGGCGGCACATATTTTCTCTCTTTTTAAAGTATAAAATGATTAAAAAGCCCAATATTTTGAAGTCATAAACAACTTTTCACAAGACGTAGAAGCAAATTAATTATAGGATGTATTTCCAATGTGTATTACAAGAACAAATAGTTCCAGCCATTAACAATCTGTTAATCTGTGTTAAGGAGTTTTGTTTGTTTATTTTTTGTTATTTTTTTTTTAGAGGGGGGGGTGGGCAAGCTGTACTTTTTGTAAGTACCACTTTGGAGTGAAAATGGTTTCTTGATCACTTTTTATTCCAAGTGAATCTGTCACCACAATTTTTTGCCATCTAATGTAAAAGCAGCATGATAGAAACACAAGAACCCCGATTCCATCAATGTATCACTCACTGTGCTGCTTGCTGCAGTTTTGATAAAATCCCAGTTTTATCATGTCACACTAGGTACAGGGAAGTGCCCAGCAAATGGTGAACTGTAAAAATAAATCAATAGTGCAATCTAAGAGCACCCGATGTATTAATGTTAGATTAGTATAGTTAGAAGCTGCTCACCTGCTTTGGTTGTGCGCCCTCGCACAACCTCGGTGATGAGTGTGTAAGTCCTCTGGTTATGAGGGGCTGTGGTAACTGGTGTTATCTGATCCTTTTGGCTGGATGGAGCTGGAGGTTTACCGCTGATGGCTCCTGTTTCACTGACTCCTTTGATCCTGGAGCTCTCAGGTCGGCTCTCCGTCCACCCGCTGGATTATTCAAAGTGAACTGATAGATTCTGTGATCCTCAGCAGCTCTTTGCCGGATTCCCCTTCAGGAGCAGGCAATGTAGATAATAGTGATGAAACCGGTCTTTGAGCGCTAATGATGGATCAGTTTCTAAATGTTCTTTTGAAGATTAGGCTTTATTGTTAAAAGATAAAGCTCTTGTTATCACTTCACAACGCGTTTCAGCAAGATCCCCTTGCTTTCCTCAGGTGTAACAAGAGCTGATACACATAAAATTTATAGGTGAACAACCCCTTGATTAGGGCTTATGGGTGTGACATACATACAGATAATTAACCCATAATTGTTAAAAGAATTTTTTTGATTAATTTGTTTTTGAAAGATTATTTTGAAATTATTTTTAAAAAATTATTTTTAAAAGGGAAGTCGGATAAATTTGTAATACATTTCTTAGTAAAATCTCTAAACCTGATAAAATGAATAAAATCATAAAACAGTTATGTCTATTGGAAAACACAATTTACACAGCTTCTTATAAATATGTATATAAAATATAATAAAATTATAAATATATATATATATATATGTATTATAATAAAAAAAATTTATTATTATTTTATTTTTATTATTATTATTCAACCCTATTTTGCCCTTTATTCTATGCACACACAATACATATGTATATATGCACATATACACTCACGATTTTATATGTCCCCCTATATGTCTACTGGATAATGTAATACCAACAGAATATAAATTTAATCAGAAACCACCCTTCCCTAATGATAATAATTTCACAATTAAATGGGAAAAATATTTGCAAGAATGTTCACAAGGGCTTATTAAAATCACTATAGGACAAAATAAATTAGAAATTGAAAACGCATAAAAGAAACTGAACACACTAAAATTAACATTAGAACTGTACTCTCTGTCATATGATTACATAGAAATAGACCTTATATTAAAAATTGCATTGAACAAATATGAAGAAGAATTAATAAAGAAAAAAGCTATAAAATACTTAAAAGACAGATATGAAAATAATAAGGAAAATAATAAGGATAGTGAAACTATGGAAATTGACAATAACTTCAGGAATCCAGAAATTAATAGTGATCCTATCACTTTAAATACCGATATAAAAAATTTAAGAGGAAAAACGAATAGAGAATTAAATAAAGAAAAAATTAATAAAAATAAAAGTATCAAAAATATAAAAAATATAGAAATCAATAGCTGTTTAACATCGGAAAAACAGAGGAACTACTATGAAATTCACAAATCCAAATTAAAAAATGGCAGAATAAACAGTAAAAGATGCGATACTCCCACCATGGAAAAACCACATTTCCAAGATACCGACATAATATCTAATCACAGCAGCCCCATGAAACGCAATGGGACTACATCTACAAAAAAGGATGAAATCCCGTCAATATCATCTATTATAATGGAAAGGATTAACGATGACAGGGAAGAAATCCTCAATACAAAAATAGCTAGAGTACAAAATAGTGACGATATAAATAAATCTAATGAGGAAGGAGAGAACAGTATTCAGTTACTCGATCTGTCTCTATTCACAATACACGGAGATAATGAATCACATAACCTCCCACAACCAGATACCTCCCCCCCTAAAATAGAAAAACCGATCAGCCCCCCAAGTGAAAGCAGTCAGAATAAACCAAATAATATGAAAATTACTCATTATTTTCGGGTAGCCCCAGGACAACACTTCAAGAGAAAAAGAGAAGGAGAGGATGCAGAGGAGGAATTAGACGTAACCAGGGAAGAAATAATGAACGATCAGAAAATCACTCAGAAAAAAACAAAAATTCAATAGATGAATTAAAGAGACAACCAAGCACACATAACAGAGATAAATTTATATTATCAAATGGATTAGTAAAAAACCAAAAAAGCCAAACAGAAACAACTGAAATAAATGAATCAAAAAATAGAATTAATAATAAAAATAATAACAAATCCATAAACACAACCGGGATTTTCAACATTTCCAACCATATTTTATCAGATGGGGAAAAATCTCTCTTAAGTCATGGCCTATCCTTCAGCCCAACAGCAGGATTGGACACATTTTCACTTTATCTTGATTTAAATGAATTTTTTAAAAAAATTACCATCCAAAGACACTTCTTAATTGAGGAAAAAGGGAAATTAGAACAGCAACCTGTAACAAAACAGGATAGCAATGAAACAAAAACAGAAATGAATATTAAACATGTTGCTCCAAAAAACTCAGGGAGTAATTTTTATCCGCTACACCATAAAGGATCTCAGATCGAGACATTTCAACAACTAATATTGAAGGATATCAGATCCTTCAATAACACAGTAACAAGAAAGAACCTCACTAAAGAAGAACAAAGGGCTATTACAACATTACGAGAAAATAAAAATATTATTATAAAAAGAGCAGATAAAGGGGGAGGGGTAGTAGTAATGAATAGAACATGGTATGTAGATGAAGGAAAAAAGATTCTTAGTGATAATGATTATTATACACCCCTAGACAAAGATCCGTCACCTCAAATCCATGAGGAATATAATGGGATTATAAAAGAAGCCTCACAAAAAGGAATACTAAATAAAAAAGAGAAAAATTTTTTGGATATTACAAAATACTCAATACCTTATTTCTATTATCTACCAAAGATACATAAAGACCCGATTAACCCACCAGGACGCCCAATTATTTCAGGGGTTAACTCAATAACCAGTAACCTATCCCACTATGTGGATTTATTTTTACAAGATTATGTGATTAAGTTAGAATCCTATTTAAGAGACTCAACCCAATTAATTAGGGAAGTATTAGCCCTACCCCCATTGAGGAACAGTGTACTCCTCACAATGGATGTATGTTCACTATATAATAACATTACACACACCAGGGGTCTATTAGCCATTGAAAAGGCACTACTAAATGATATGGAAATCTCAGCAGACCAAAGGAATTTTCTTCTAAAAGCAATAAAATTTATTTTAGAGAATAATATATTCACCTTTGAGGGTGCCTATTACCAACAGATCAAGGGATGTGCGATGGGGACGCGATTCGCACCAAGCTACGCCAATCTATTTATGGGTGCATTCGAGTCCGTCTACATCATGAATTCCATTTTTAAAAAACATATAGCACATTACCGTCGTTTCATTGATGACCTCTTCATTATATGGAAAGGCCCAAAAGAAGAAATCACAGACTTTATAAAGGACATCAACAGAAACGAATGGGGCCTAACGCTTACAGCCACATATTCTACTAAGACTATCCAATTCCTAGACTTACAGATAAATTTAAATGAAAATGGAATAATTACTACATCCACACATTTCAAACCAGTAGATGTAAATAGTTATCTAAAATACAATAGTGGACACCTACCGACATGGGTCAAAAATATACCATATGGGCAATATAGAAGAATCAGAAAAAACTGTACGATAGACATAGACTATATGAATGAATGTAAAATACTGAAACAAAGATTTTTGGAAAAAGGATACCCCAAAAAATTAATACAGGATGCGTACAAAAAAACAAATCCTCTGACTCAGAAAATATGTGTACAACCCAAGCTAGTGAATGACAGAAATAAGGAAGCAAAAACCAAACTACCCAAATGGAGTCTTATTACTACATTTTGTCAACCAAGAACCTATATTGAAAAGCTAATTAAAAAATATTGGTTCATATTAAAAAGTGACCCTATATTAATAGATCATATACCAGATAGACCTATTATTATATATAAGAAAAATAGGAACTTGGGCAATTTAATTGCACCTAGTAATATGATTCAAAAATCCATAGCTGTTGGGATGAGCAACCCAAATCAATGGGGATGCTTCCCATGCTATACACCGAAATGTCTATGTTGCAAGGTAATCACTAAGGGAGAAAAAACCTATATGTCAAAAACAACAGGGGAAACCTTTACAATAAAACAAAGGTATGATTGCCACTCCACATATGTGGTCTACTTATTGGAGTGCCCCTGCGGTATCCAATACTGTCACGCTCCCCGGGTCCCGACGTCGTTTCTCACTCACCGCTCCTGTCCCCGGGTCTCCTGCCTCCAGCCACACGTCCTCCTCGGCACCGCTCCCTGCTCTGGCCTCCGGCACTCGGGCGTCACGCATGTGCATTAGGGCGCGCGCGCGGTCACTGACTTCCTCTTAAAGGCCCTGCACTCCCTAAACAGGATATTACATCAGTCAGGGTCAGGTATATTAGGAGCTCCCTGCCTGGAGGGCGTCGCCTGTTCGTCGTGTTTCTGTAAGCTAGGTGTTCAGGTCTCCTAGTGCCTTGCCTCGCTCTAACCCTGTGTCTTCCACAGAGCCAGCCCTGCCACCTTAACCTGGTCCTGACTGCGGATTGCCCAGGAAGTCCTCCGGTGACTGTCGGCTGTGAATCCCATCATCTGCCTTCAGCCTGAACCTGTCTCCGATCCCCGACTTCACCTGGTGACCTCTGCCCTCACGTCCAGCAGGATCCAGATCTCGCCTGATGTTTCTACCTGGTACCTGAACCTGGTCTCCGTCATCTGCATTGCCTCCAGGAACTCTGTGACTCTAGAGACATCTTGCTACCAGTCCCCTGAAGGACGCTGACCCAGTACCATTAGTGCTCCGGCAACCGTGCACCTAGGCCCTCTAGTGGGGTGACCGGACAGTCCCTGTATAGGGGTTAGCTCTGTGTTGCCTCACTGGGGGAGTCCGGTGCACGGCCCAGAGGATCCACCACCCGGGCATCACAGAACGAACAGGCCATGGATCCCGCCGAAGCACTAGCATCCCAACTGGCCGGATTGCAGCAGGAGCTGGTACGTCAGCGAGAGACCCAATCCCGTATGTTGGCCTTCATGACGTCAGTGGACACCTGCCTGAACACACTGCAATCCACAGCCACGTCCCTGTCCACTTCCGCCACATCCACGGCTTCCGTAGGGACAACGTCTGCGACCTCGCAACTGAGACTAGCCTCTCCGCCTCGGTTTGCCGGGGACCCCAAGAACTGCCGTGGGTTCTTGAACCAGTGCTCGCTGCACTTCAAACTGCTCCCACATCTCTTCGCCTCCGACCAAGCTGAGGTTGCCTTCGTCATGTCTCATCTGGAGGGTGAAGCACTGGCATGGATGAACCCCTTGTGGGAGAGGGAAGATCCAGTAACCACCAACATCCAGGACTTCCTGCACGCCTTCCGCACCGCGTTCGATGAACCCGGACGTGCTTCTTCATCCGCCTCATCCCTCCTTAGGCTACGCCAAGGAACTTTGACAGTTGGTCAGTATGCCATCCGGTTCCGCACGCTGGCATCTGAGTTGGGGTGGAACAATGAAGCCTTGACTGCCGCCTTCTGGGAGGGGCTTACCGGTCGTATCAAGGACGAGCTGGTCGGTCGAGACGTCCCCTCCACCTTGGACTCCCTGATCGCCCTCGCAACCCGGATAGACCTCCGCTTCCAAGAAAGGTCTAAGGAAATGTTCCGTGAGCGGCGCCCTGTAAGGCACTCCGCTTCTCCACAGAAGCCTATCCTCTCCTCATCCGGGCTGTCTGGCTCCTCCATCCATGAGCCCATGGAGTCCATGCAAGTGGACCGGCTACGGTCCTCCGAGCAGCGTCGAGCGGAACGAGCTGCCAAGGGTCTCTGCTTCTATTGTGGAGATGGCGCACACCAGGTGCGTGCCTGCCCAGCGAAACCGGGAAACTCCAAAGCCTAGGGTTGGTAGGAGAGGCCACCCTAGGTACTGGGAAGCTCTCTGACCCAGTGACATGGACTGTACAGGTGACAACAGGAGAAACCCGCTTCACGGCAGAGGCATATCTCAACTCCGGGGCAGCGGGTAACTTCATCCACCAGGCCACAGTTGACAAGTACCAGTTACCTGTCACCCCGCTGCAGACACCGCTTGTGATAGCCTCTGTGGATGGGAAACCCCTCTCTGATTCCGTCCTGTTCGTCACTAAACCTGTGAAACTGCGTATCGGTGCGCTACACACCGAAGAAATCGCCTTCTATGTTCTACCACGCATGTCTCATCCGCTTCTGCTGGTTTTACCCTGGTTACGGGTACATGAACCTACGGTCAGCTGGCGTACTGGAGAAATCATCCGCTGGGGCCCGTCTTGTCATGAGAACTGCCTCCAGTCAGTCCAGCCCGTCCGTCGTCCTCCGGCCCCGGACTCCTTACCTGGTCTTCCTCCAGCCTATTGGTCCTTCGCGGATGTGTTCGATAAAAAGGAGTCGGAGGTATTGCCTCCACATCGGCCTTACGACTGTGCCATTGACCTTCTGCCGGGAACCACACCCCCTCGGGGACGGATATACCCTTTGTCCCCTGCTGAGACCCGGGCCATGTCTGAATACATCACCGAGAACCTGGCACGGGGGTTCATTCGCAGGTCCTCGTCCCCGGCTGGTGCGGGCTTCTTCTTCGTCAAGAAAAAAGAAGGCGACTTACGGCTCTGTATCGATTACCGGGGACTAAACCAGATCACGGTAAAAAACAAATACCCCCTGCCTCTCATCCCTGAACTCTTCGATCGGCTCCGGGGGGCCCGTATATTCACCAAATTGGATCTCCGTGGGGCCTACAACCTGGTTCGCATACGCTCCGGAGACGAGTGGAAGACCGCCTTCAACACCCGGGACGGACACTATGAATATTGCGTGATGCCCTTCGGTCTTTGCAATGCCCCAGCAGTCTTCCAGGAGCTGGTGAACGACGTATTCAGGGACCTCCTCTACGTCTGTGTAGTCGTATATCTGGATGACATCTTAATCTACTCCCCAGACTTACGGACTCACAGAGAGCACGTGCAGATCGTGCTACAGAGGCTGAGGAAGAATCGCTTATACGCCAAACACGAGAAGTGTGTGTTCGAGCAATCATCCCTTCCCTTTTTGGGCTATGTGATATCGGACACCGGTCTGCAGATGGATCCCGGGAAGGTCTCTGCTATCCTCGACTGGCCCCCTCCTTCGGGACTAAAAGCCATCCAACGTTTCCTCGGTTTTGCTAACTACTATCGCCAGTTCGTCCCTCACTTCTCGACCCTAACTGCTCCGCTCTCCGCCCTGACCAAGAAGGGGGCCAATCCGAAGGCTTGGACACCCGAGGCCGAAGCCGCCTTCTGCTCTCTGAAGCGGTCCTTTGCTTCTTCTCCCGTCCTTCACCGTCCTGAGTTGAACCGCCAATTCACCCTGGAGGTTGACGCCTCCTCCGCAGGGGCAGGAGCCGTACTTATGCAGAAATCCGCCACCGGGAAGATGGTCACCTGCGGCTTCTTCTCCTGGGTCTTCTCAGCCCCAGAACGCAATTATACCATTGGTGATCGAGAGCTCCTGGCCGTTAAGATGGCGTTGGAGGAATGGCGATATCTCCTGGAGGGAGCGGTTTACCCAGTGATCATCTATACTGACCACAAAAACCTGGAGTATATACGCTCCGCTCAAAGGCTGAACCCGCGCCAAGCACGTTGGTCTCTCTTCTTCGCCAGGTTTGATTTTCAGCTACACTATCGGCCTGCGGACAAGAACGTACGGGCAGATGCCCTGTCTCGGTCCTTTGTTCCGGTAGACCAAGATGAGGAGCCAAGCCAGCCCATCATCTGTCCT
Source organism: Anomaloglossus baeobatrachus (assembly GCF_048569485.1). Classification (NCBI taxonomy): domain Eukaryota; kingdom Metazoa; phylum Chordata; class Amphibia; order Anura; family Aromobatidae; genus Anomaloglossus; species Anomaloglossus baeobatrachus. The sequence continues at coordinate 43,870,033 of NC_134363.1, forward strand.
AGCAAGGTCATCCCAGTGGCTCCCGTCTCCCTGGCTCAGATCCCTCCTGGGAAGACGTACGTCACAGAGACCGACCGACTTAAGGTCCTCAAATGGGGACACTCCTCGAAAATGGCCGGACACGCCGGCCAGAAGAAAACCTGGGGTGTCATCGCCCGTCACTATTGGTGGCCGTCTCTTCGAAAGGATGTCACCGCCTTCGTCTCTGCATGTTCCTCCTGTGCCCGGAACAAGACGCCTAAGCACCTGCCCTTTGGTCCTCTTCTCCCTCTGCCGACTCCTTCCATTCCATGGCAACACATAGCCATGGACTTTGTCACGGACTTGCCCTTGTCTTCCGGTCATACGGTCATCTGGGTCGTGGTGGACCGATTCTCGAAAATGGCTCATTTTGTTCCTATGGCCGGATTGCCCTCTGCTCAAGAGCTTGCGGACGCCTTCATACAGCACATCTTCCGGCTGCATGGCTTTCCTGCCCATATCGTGTCCGACAGAGGAACCCAATTCACCTCACGCTTCTGGAGGGCTCTCTGTGAACACCTGGGGGTGTCTCTGGACTTTTCCTCTGCCTACCACCCTCAGTCAAACGGACAAGTGGAACGAGTCAACCAGATCATGACCACCTTCCTTCGTCACTACGTCAATGTTCACCAGGACAACTGGTCCACACTCCTTCCTTGGGCTGAATTCTCTCATAACCACCAGGTCAGCGAATCCACCTCCAGTTCTCCCTTCCATGTTGTCTATGGTCTTCAGCCTTCTGTGCCGTTACCAGTCTCTCCAGCTTCCGATGTACCTGCAGCAGATGCCCTGGCCAGAGACTTCTCCGCTATATGGGCCTCAGTCAAGACCTCCCTGGGACATGCTGCTGCACGAATGAAGAAACATGCGGACAAGAGACGTCTTGATCCTCCTTGCTTCTCTCCTGGGGATTTGGTCTGGCTTGCCTCCAAGTACGTCCGACTCAAGATTCCTTCGTACAAGCTGGGTCCGCGGTACATCGGTCCCTTCAAGGTCCTCAGGAAGATCAACGAGGTGTCCTACAAGCTGCAGCTACCGCCCTCCATGCGGATACCCAACTCCTTCCATGTGTCCTTGCTGAAACCTGTTGTCCTCGGTCCCTTCTCCTCTGATGCCTGTCCTCCTCCTCCCATAGCCGATGATGACATCTATGCGGTAAGAGATATCGTGGCCATGAAGACCGTCAGGGGACGGCAGTACTTCCTGGTCGATTGGGCAGGTTATGGTCCCGAGGATAGGTCCTGGGAACCCCGTGAGAATGTGGGTACTCCTCTGATTCGTGCCTTTCTGTCCCGGTTGCGGGGAGGGGGGCCTGGGGGGGGGGGGTACTGTCACGCTCCCCGGGTCCCGACGTCGTTTCTCACTCACCGCTCCTGTCCCCGGGTCTCCTGCCTCCAGCCACACGTCCTCCTCGGCACCGCTCCCTGCTCTGGCCTCCGGCACCCGGGCGTCACGCATGTGCATTAGGGCGCGCGCGCGGTCACTGACTTCCTCTTAAAGGCCCTGCACTCCCTAAACAGGATATTACATCAGTCAGGGTCAGGTATATTAGGAGCTCCCTGCCTGGAGGGCGTCGCCTGTTCGTCGTGTTTCTGTAAGCTAGGTGTTCAGGTCTCCTAGTGCCTTGCCTCGCTCTAACCCTGTGTCTTCCACAGAGCCAGCCCTGCCACCTTAACCTGGTCCTGACTGCGGATTGCCCAGGAAGTCCTCCGGTGACTGTCGGCTGTGAATCCCATCATCTGCCTTCAGTCTGAACCTGTCTCCGATCCCCGACTTCACCTGGTGACCTCTGCCCTCACGTCCAGCAGGATCCAGATCTCGCCTGATGTTTCTACCTGGTACCTGAACCTGGTCTCCGTCATCTGCATTGCCTCCAGGAACTCTGTGACTCTAGAGACATCTTGCTACCAGTCCCCTGAAGGACGCTGACCCAGTACCATTAGTGCTCCGGCAACCGTGCACCTAGGCCCTCTAGTGGGGTGACCGGACAGTCCCTGTATAGGGGTTAGCTCTGTGTTGCCTCACTGGGGGAGTCCGGTGCACGGCCCAGAGGATCCACCACCCGGGCATCACAAATACGTAGGAAGAACTATTCAAGAATTACATGCAAGGTTGAACAAGCATCGGCACAATATAAAAAATGGATACCTTTTACATAGTGTATCAAGACATTATAACAATGTACACAATAGGGACCCAAAAATGAAACTTACAATAATAGATTCTATTGATAATAAAGATCCAAGGGCATTGAATAAGCTCATTAAAAAGGAGAGCTATTGGATCTTTAAATTGGGTACATTAGCTCCGGAAGGCCACAATATAATGTTAGATAATGTTGCCAAACAATGATCACATTCATAATGACTATATATTTTAAAAAATAAAAAATAAAATAATAGGAGGATATACTTAAAGAAAAAGCCAGTTAAGGGTTGGCGTGTATGGGTAGATGTATGTGTATGCATGCATATAGGGGGACATATAAAATCGTGAGTGTATATGTGCATATATACATATGTATTGTGTGTGCATAGAATAAAGGGCAAAATAGGGTTGAATAATAATAATAAAAATAAAATAATAATAAAATTTTTTTATTACAATACATATATATATATATATATATATATATATTTATAATTTTATTATATTTTATATACATATTTATAAGAAGCTGTGTAAATTGTGTTTTCCAATAGACATAACTGTTTTATGATTTTATTCATTTTATCAGGTTTAGAGATTTTACTAAGAAATGTATTACAAATTTATCCGACTTCCCTTTTAAAAATAATTTTTTAAAAATAATTTCAAAATAATCTTTCAAAAACAAATTAATCAAAAAAATTCTTTTAACAATTATGGGTTAATTATCTGTATGTATGTCACACCCATAAGCCCTAATCAAGGGGTTGTTCACCTATAAATTTTATGTGTATCAGCTCTTGTTACACCTGAGGAAAGCAAGGGGATCTTGCTGAAACGCGTTGTGAAGTGATAACAAGAGCTTTATCTTTTAACAATAAAGCCTAATCTTCAAAAGAACATTTAGAAACTGATCCATCATTAGCGCTCAAAGACAGGTTTCATCACTATTATCTACATTGCCAGCAAATGGTGAAAGCCCACACATAAACTTCACCTCATCCAGCATCATGACAACCAGCACAGCAGAGTCCTGCATACACTGAGGAACTGATCATGTGACCCCTGACTCCTCCCCTCCATGTGACATCACAGGCCTTGTAAGCACGAAGACAAATAGCTGTATACCAGGGAGATGAGCTGTATACCCTTGGGGGGGGAAAGAGAGCTGTATACCCTTGAGGGGAAAGCTGTATACCCTTGGGGGGAGAGGAGCTGTATACCCTTGAAAGTAGAGCTGTATACCCTTTGGGGGAAGGACAGCTGTATACCCTTGGGGGGAGGACAGCTGTATACCTTGGGGGGAGCAATATACCAGGGAGGTGAACTGTATACCCTTGGGGGAAGAGAGCTGTATACCCTTGAGGATAAGAGCTGTATACCTTTGGGGGGAGCTATATACCAGGGAGGTGAACTGTATGCCCTTGGAGGGGGAAGAGAGCTGTATACCCTTGAGGATGAGAGCTGTATACCTTTGGGGGGAGCTATATACCAGGGAGGTGAGCTGTATACCCTTGGGGGAGAGCTGTATACCCTTGGGGGAGAGCTGTATACCAGGGAGGTGAGCTCTGTACCCTTGTGGGGGAAGAGAGCTGTATACCCTTGGGGGGAGAGCTGTATAACCCGGGGGGAGGGAACCTGTATACCCTTGGGGGAAAGCTGTATACCCTTGCGGGGAGGGTAGTTGTATACCCTTGCGGGGAGGGAGATTTTTACCCTTGGGGGAAGGGAGCTGTTTATCCTTGGGAGGAGAGCTGTATACCCTTTGGGGAAAAAACAGCTGTATACCCTTGGGGGAGGACAGCTGTATATATTTGGGGGGAGCTATATACCAGGGAGGTGAGCTGTATAGCCTTGGGGGGAGGAGAGCTGTATACCCTTGAGCTGAGCATTAGCTGGCTGAGAACAGCTAGTTATTACTATAGGTGCATAAACCGATCCGGGGTGGAGATCACAGAAGGAAGCTTCTGAACAGGGAGACCTTCTGGATCTTCACCCTGGAAACTAGACAACCGCACGGTGTGAATAGTGGCCAGGATTTGATTCTACACTACTGATGGATGATATTGTATGTGTCTTACATCATAATATGGAGAATGTGTAGAATCCACTTGTTTATAAGATGACTAGTATTGTCTGATGTGTCTTTCTATACGGGGATCAATAATGAATTATATTGGCTATAATAATTATATAGAATTTATAAGGGATGCAAACTTGATTATTGTTTCGTATAAATAATTGTTAATCTGTTGTGATGTGAATATTATAGAATTTAGTGATATTATTCAATGAATTTAAGATTTTATATTAATTTGTGATTCTGGCATGATCCAAATATATATAATTATATAGGAATAGTTATTACAATAATTTATATTGGTTGCATATTTATATGGAATATTTGTGTATGTATTTATAACTAATTTATCTTTCTATGTCTCATTTTCTTCTTTCTATTTTTCCATTTTCTAATTATATGTGACGTTTGTACCATGTTTTTGCCTCCCCCCCATGTCACCAGTATACCTGCTCCTGATTATATCCGCACTTGTTATGAGGCTGTGATGCGGGGGATTCTGATGACATGGTGTGGACCTTTCTTAAAGGAAGCCGGCATTTGAGTTTAGGTGGAACATGACTAAGACCTAGCATCGAAACGCGTTGTTCTATCAGATCAATCCCTTATCATGATTCATGCCGCTTATCTGCTGTAAGATTGGTTTTTAATATGAATTTGAATTAAATATGTAACTTTTCATTTCCTGGGACTGCGCTGGACTTTTCTCTTGGATTTCCTGTTGCCCGACCCCTCCGTGCGCAGAATCCCATTAGGAAACAGCCGGCAGCTGATCGGGAGCTGGATATTTTCTTTTCTCTTTGGAGTCACTTGTGGCTTTGTGCTGCCGATCAAGAATTTCTTTTGGATCATACAATATAATCTCTTATCATGTCGGAACCTTTTATGGATCATTTCCCGGTCACGGAGGATTATTCACCAGACTTTCTAAAGTAGCTCAGATTTTTCACAGCACGGCCATCATTCCACCGGAGGATCAAGATTTGTTTCCAGAATATATGCTGGACTTGGAGCGGAGAATGGTGAAGGAATAAAGACCTGGGAGGGACTCTACCTCCCACTGGAATCACACCAGCAGCCATAGCTGTCCTAGCTGTGGAGCCACAGGGTCTGCTGGAGGCATAGGGAAGATGTTACATAGGTGAAGCTGCAGCGCCCCCTCTGGCTCCACAGGTAGATTACACTGGACATAGAGACGCTGCTCTGTACAATGCATCTCTGGGTCCTGGATTCTAGACGGAGACGACAAGAAGTTTTTTTTCTACTAAAAATAATAATGAAACAATACAATAATGTAAATTTATTGTACTTTTTAAAAAAAAAAAAAAATCACAAATCAGCAAATAATATGGACATATTTGTTGTCCTTGTAATCGTAATGACTCTGACAACACAGCGATCAGATTATTTATGGGGATCGGTAAATGACGTAAAATCATGGCGCAATTGATTATATTTCTCTATTAAAACCCATGAAAAAAACAACACATAGTATAAATGCTGCGTTTTTTCTGCAGGTGTCTGCACCAAGAAAAGCAATAAAAGTCTCCCCTGATTATTGCTTGTTTGCTGCATTTTTATGGTTTTTTCCCAATATTTCATACATGTTTGGTGCAGATGTGAATCCGGGTTTTTAATGCATTTTAATACAACAGAAAAGCTTTGATTCTGCGTTTACAATGGAAACGGCACTTTTGTTTGCTTACGTTTATTTTACGACCCCTCACATAGCCCTCTTATACACAGTATGAACCCTCCCATAGCCCTCTTATACACAGTATGAGCCCTCACATAGCCCTCTTATACACAGTATGAGCCCTCACATAGCCCTCTTATACACAGTACGAGCCCTCACATAGCCCTCTTATACACAGTACGAGTCCTCCCATAGCCCTCTTATACACAGTACGAGCCCTCACATAGCCCTCTTATACACAGTATGAGCCCTCACATAGCCCTCTTATACACAGTACGAGCCCTCACATAGCCCTCTTATACACAGTACGAGCCCTCACATAGCCCTCTTATACACAGTACGAGTCCTCACATAGCCTTCTTATACACAGTACGAGCCCTCACATAGCCCTTTTATACACAGTACGAGCCCTCACATAGCCCTCTTATACACAGTACGAGCCCTCACATAGCCCTCTTATACACAGTACGAGCCCTCACATAGCCCTCTTATACACAGTACGAGCCCTCACATAGCCCTCTTATACACAGTATGAGCCCTCACATAGCCCTCTTATACACAGTACGAGCCCTGACATAGCCCTCTTATACACAGTACAAGCCCTCAAATGAACTCCCTATATAGAGTATGAGCCCCCACATAGTCTCCTATATACATTGTGCTCTTACATAGACCCATATATACAGTAAAGCTTTCACATAGCCCTCTTGTACACATTAAGAGACCTCAAATGAACTCCCTATGTACAGTATGAGCCTTCAAATAGCCTCCTATATACAGAATGTTCCCTCACATAGCCCCCTATACATAATATGAACCCCCCACATAGCCTCCTATATACAGTATGAGCCCTCACATACCCCCTTAGATACAGTTTGAGCCAACCCATAGCCCTCTATATACAGAATGAGCCCTCACATAGTCCCCCTATATAAAGGATGAGCCCTCACATACCCCTTTATATACAGAATGAGCCCTAACATAGTCCCCCTATATACAGGATGTGCCCTCACATACCCCTCTCTATACAGAATGAGCCATCACATTCCCCTCTATAGACAGGATGTGCCCTCACATACCCCTCTATATACAGGATGTGCTCTCGCATAGCCCCCAATATACAGTATGAGCTCTCGCATAGCCCCCTATATACAGAATGAGCCCTCACATAGCTCTCTATATACAGAATGAGCTATCACATACCTCTATATACAGTATGAGCCCTCACATAGCCCCCCCTATACACAGTAGAGATGTATACAGCAGTGGTAAGCTGTATATAACAATCTATATGCTGTACTGGGATTCCTATGAATGTGGACTCAGAACTAAAATATAAGTAGAAATAATAGTTAAAATAAATTAATCAGATAATAAAGTATGAAAACCCATCAGCAATCAGCCCCACAATTGCCAATTGTAGGATAAATGGGGCCCCCCGGCCTGTGAATCCCCCCCACCTGGTGACCTCTAACCCCCTCATAATGGGCTGTGCTATATGATGTGAGTTATTATGGAGCCTTCTCTTGATCATGAAATCTTTTGGCTTGTTTAATATGGTAGCTGCCATTTTTTGGCATTTCAGATGACTTAAAAGGGACAGCCATGATTTTTCTTTTACTAAGTGCCAAAACCTAAGAGGCAGATAGTTGCTAATAAAGACAACTACCTGCCTGTTGTGCCTGGCGCTGGCTCAGAGCGGTCATTGACTACCCCTGGGGGCGATTTAGCTCCTCCATGTCACCAGAGCAGCTCTTCTTCTTCCGGGCTGCTCTATCAATGGGGCGTGACTGCCGCTGTCATGCCGACTGACAGCCAGATTCCCCCAATTATTCAGAAGGGAGCCGGCTGTCACTCAGAATGACATCGGCAGTCTCGCCCCATCAACACAGCAGAGTGGAAAAGAAGCTGTTGTTCTGTCACCATGGCGTCAGTCCAAACCGAGGAATCACTGGCAGGACCGGTCTGTGACCCCTCTGTGCAGGCAAAGATCGGCACTGGGCAGAACAGAGAGGTAGTTAGCAACTACCTGCGTATTAGTGCTCAGGCACATTGTAAGATTAAAAAATGGCCCCCGAAATTCCTTTAAATCACAAATTGTTCAACTTCCCCCTGTTCCAGAGAATTTCCTTAAATTTGATGCTAATTAAATTTGCACCAAATTGATGTTCTCATCTGTAATACCTGTGATACAGGAGATAGGATTATAACATGGAAGATAAAAGTCATACATTTTTGGTTAAATATGGAAACCCTAGAAGAATGACATTAGTGATGGGAAGAGCTGGGATGTTATAGTATGGGAGGTTTTTTCATGTTTTCTTTTGTATATTTTTACATTTCTGTATATGTGTATAAAAAAATGTATTATAAAATAAAAAATCCGCACTAGAAGCCGCCATGAAGTTTTCTTTCACATCTCTGGATGGTAAACTGTCCTCCATGATGGCCACCACAGTGTATAGGGCAGAGCAGGTGCATGCGCCGCTGCCGGGCAGGAGCCACCTGAGGATCCGTCACCGCTGACATCACCTGCACACGACCAACTGCCGTTTACTTTCAAGCGTCGACTGAAGTGATCGGGCTGAAGTCTGCAGATTGGAAGATATTTCTGAGAATGGCGTCCACTGGACATGGAGAAGACAGCGAGAAGAAGAGAGAAGAGAAGAGGAAGAGAGAAGAGGATGGAGATACCTCTGGATTCAAGAAGATCTCAAAGAAGAAGAAGAAGGACAAAGACAATGGATTGGAGGATGATAAAGAGCCAACACCTGGATGCAGCAGAGACCCCGGAACATCCAGCCCCTACCCCAGGCTTAACATGAGCCACTACAACATCCACAAAATACTGGGTAGGGGCGCTTATGGCAGAGTGAGTATGATGTATTTTTTTCTTTATAAAATTTGTCATTTCATCTCCATCCATTTTCCTTTGTAGGTAGATATTCATTAATGTGTACTTCTGTGGGTTTACAAAAAACCTCCAGACCCTCCCCTGCCCCCATGACCACATTGTACGTCACATATTGATGCCTCTTATCACCATAGTTAGGTTATCTGACATTTTTAATGACAATATTTTTGTGCAGATGAGCTGTTTTGATCGCCTTTTATTGCATTTTTTTTTAAATTTGCGGTGACCAAAAACGTGTTTTTAGCGTTTGTAATTTTTTTTTCTCGCCACACCGTGTACCAATCAGATTAATTGATTTTATGTTTTGATAGATCGGGCGTTTCTGAACGCAGCGATACTATTTCACGTTTCTTTACTATTTGTACCCCGTTATTTATTCATGTATTATTTATTATTTTTTGCATTCAGTACATGATTGTATATTTATGTGGGGATTTTATGTTAAGGGCCGGATATGTTAGTGGTGTTATGTATATTTATGCTTGTATGTGTGTCTTGTGTATTTATTACTTACAATTGTGTATGTGCACATATTTTCTTGCACTGTGTTGTATGTGTGTGCATGGGTTTACCATATATACACACACATTACACTATGGTTATGATTGTGCATTGGCATATGGCTTTTATCACACATATATTTATACACATTTCATATGTATTCTGTCATACTGCATTATATATGTTGTATTTGCTTCACATATTGTAATTGGCATATTGCATGTATTTATTTTATGTTTATCCTCTGACCACATGCACTTGCATATATATAATGTTTTTTGATTGTACTTGTATTTTGCCTCGTATATGAGCTTGTATGTTTCACCTTTTACTTTTTTATCTCTAACTCCACACAAGTAGCATGATTTTACACATTGTCTGTTATATTAATGTATTATCTTATTTCTGACTTTGTGTTGTACATTCTTTGTATTTTTTGCTGTTGTGCTCATATTCATGTTAGCATATATTTATATATTTTTTGACCCCGTTTGTATCTTGTCGAATTATCTGCTATTCTGTATGAATAAATATATTTATATATAATTTCTTTCATATTTTATGACAATTAATATAGATACATTTTCGGTTTGACATTATACTTGCTGTTTTTTTCGGTTCCTTGGTTCACAGTCAGGGTCCCATAGACAGCCGCATCCTCTATAACACTCCGGAATGGTGCGCATGCGCGGATGGGGGGACAGGCGTCATCATTGGGGACGTCTGCTTCTCGGCTCGGGTGGCTTGATCAGGATTGAGTGATATGTTTATCATGTGACTCCGTGCTGGCCGCGTCACCCACCCCACCTCCGGGTGACGTCTCCGATGATGTTGTGATGCTGCCCCGATGTCCTGTTCGCATGCACCATATAAATTGTTTAGGAATTTTTCTCTTTTTTAATTGCACGGCTGCCATTTAAAAAGCATCTGACATGCTGATCCGGCACCAAGTTCCCTGACAAAGGTACGCCGAAACGCGCGTAGGGATTCTGGGACTTGGTGCCAACACAGTAGCTGTTTGGTAATCACCATCAATACAACTGTGCCTATCATGTAAATTTACGGGTGACTGCCTCATGGACTGATCTCCAGCACTATCAGTTTACTATCTGTCCTGCTTCTCCATACACTGTAGCTGCTATTTGGATTTACCTAGTGATCTACAGTGGGTACGGAAAGTAATCAGACCCCATTAAATTTTTCACTCTTGGTTTCTTTGCAGACATTAGTAAATTCAAAAAAGTTAATTTTTTTTCTCATTAATGTACACCCTGCACCCATCCCACATCTTGTCAGAAAAAAACAGAAATGTAGGAATTTTTGCAAATCTATTAAATAAGAAAAACTGAAATATCACATGGTCATAAGTATTCAGCCCCTTTGCTCAGACACTCATATTTAAGTCACATGCTGTCCATTTCCTTGTGATCCTCCTTGAGATGGCTCTACTCCTTCATTGGAGCCCATCTGTGATTAATTAAACTGATAGGACCTGATTTGGAAAGGCGCACACCTGTCTATATAAGACCTCACACCTCACAGTGCATGTCACACCAAGTGAGAATCATGAGGTCAAAGGAACTGCCCAAGGAGCTCAGACACTAAATTGTGTCAAGGCACAGATCTGGCCAAGGTTACAAAGAATTTCTGCAGTACTCAATGCTCCTAAGAGCACAGTGGCCTCCATAATCGTTAAATGGAAGAAGTTTGGGACCACCAGAACTCTTCCTAGGCCTGGCCGTCAAGCTAAACTGAGCAATCGTCGGAGAAGAGCCTTGGTGAGAGCGGTAAAGAAGAACCCCAAGATCACTGTGGCTGAGATCCAGAGATGCAGTAGGGAGATGGGAGAAAGTTCCACAAAGTCACCTATCACTGCAGCCTCCACCAGTTGGGCCTTTATGGCAGAATGGCCCGACAGAAGCCTCTCCTCAGCGCAAGACATATGAAAGCCGCATAGAGTTTGCAAAAAAACACATGAAGGACTCCCAGACTATGAGAAATAAGATCCTCTGGTCTGATGAGATGAAGATAGAACTTTCTGGTGATAATTCTAAGCCGTATGTGTGGAGAAAACCAGGTCCTGCTCATCACCTACGCAATACAATCCCCACAGTGAAACATGGTGGTGGCAGCATCATGCTGTGGGGGCAGGGACAGGACGACTGGTTGCAATTGAAGGAAAGATGAATGCGGCCAAGTACAGAGATATCCTGGAAGAGAACCTCTTCCAGAGTGCTCTGGACCTCAGACTTGGTCAAAGGTTCACCTTCCAACAAGACAATGACCCTAAGCACACAGCTAAAATAACAAATGAGTGGCTTCAGAACAACTCTGTGCCCATTGTTGACCGGCCCAGCCAGAGCCCTGACCTAAACCCAATTGAGCATCTCTGGAGAGACCTGAAAATGGTGTCCAACAGCATTCACCATCCAACCCAGGGCTGCCATCAGGGCATTACTACGGTAACTCCTGTACCGGGCCCAGTGAGTAGCAGCCAGGAAGAAGAGGGCCCGGCTGCTGACAGCCCAGGCCCCTCTCCTTTCATTCCTCTGCTCACTGTGCCCCAGGAGCAGGGGGCGGGGACGTTGCCACTACATTTCGCAGGGCCGATCGTGCAGTCAGGGGGGGCTTGGCCGAGAGGCAATTGCCAGCCCAGGCTGCTCTCCCAGCTGTTGTACAAGGCCGGCCGCCTGCTGCATAATGTCATTTATAACACACATGGCCGTGCATAGTGAAATGCGCGTGGTCGTGTCTCCTGTACTGTGATGTGGCTGGGCCAGCACACTGACACATTACAGGCGCACACTGTGCTGGCGGCCTCATTATACTACAGGAGACACGGCTGCGCGCATAAATATTGGTATTTATTTTTGGTATATCTATTTTTGTTCTTTAAGGGAATGTGTCACATACAGCTTTTAAACTAATTGAAACCAAATTGTGATAATGCAGACTTGTGGATTTAGACCTGACAACCCCTTCAAAGGGAATCTGTCACCAAGTTTTTAACACCTAATCTGAGCGCAGCATAACGTAGGGGAAGAGATCCTGATTCAAGCGATTGTCACTTATTGGGCTGCTTAGTGTAGCTTTGATATCACTGGTTAATCAGCAGGAGATTATCATTACAAGACTACTTGGCATGCTGCAGGTAGTCCAGCATATTATGAGCTCTGTATAACTGCTAGATCTGCAGCAGAGTAAACATTGATATTATCACAATGACAGCAAACAGCTCAGTAAGTGACATATCGCTGGAATCAGGGTCCCTGTCTCTACATTATGCTGCTCTCAGATGGGGGAGCAAAAACCTGCTGACAGATTCACCTTAAGGCTCATTCAGCAGTTGGTGATAACCGGTCTGCACTTGGGCCGCAGTGCATGGACTGGCCATGGGTCTCCTGACCTCAGCAGCCTCAGAGCATATATGTGGAGCAGGTCAGGAGATCGGGGCCCGGCCATGCATGGCGTTGTAAGCTGAGATTAAACTGATGGTTGTTCTTTATGAGAGCTGAGGAGGGAACAAGAAATGCCCCATAAGGCAGAATTAGGCTGAGTCCACGTGTCCTGTAATCATCCGCTGGGAAAATGATTTCTGCAGGATCCGTTTTCTTTACCATGGGAGTCTATGGAGGACAGATCCGTTATCAGATTTCTATTTATCTTCCATCTGTAATGGATGTGGTAAGAAAAAAATGTTACAGGTGCAAGAATAACAGCGGGTAAATAGCGATCCGTTACTGCAACCGTCCTCCACAGACTCCACGTAAAAAAATAACAAAAAACTGATTTTACAGAAATGTAAAGAAGTGTCCTCTACAAAGTATACTGGCCCCATAGATTTACAGCTGATAAAGAAGGATTTCTCTAAATCCCTTCTGCCTTTGAGTGGCTTCTATCACCATCACGCGACCCCCAGCTCAGTGACCTCTGATGTCCGGTGATCTCACATCAACCTCCGGAATTGGAAGGTGCCCGGACATCACCGAGGCGTGACCCGACATCACCGAGGCGAGACCCCACATCACCGAGGCGTGACCCGACATCACCGAGGCGAGACCCGACATCACCGAGGCGAGACCCGACATCACCGAGGCGTGACCCGACATCACCGAGGCGTGACCCGACATCACCGAGGCGTGACCCGACATCACCGAGGCAAGACCCGACATCACCGAGGCAAGACCCGACATCACCGAGGCGTGACCAGATATCACCGAGGCGAGACCCGACATCACCGAGGCGAGACCCGACATCACCGAGGCGAGACCCGACATCACCGAGGCGAGACCCGACATCACCGAGGCGTGACCCGACATCACCGAGGCGTGACCCGACATCACCGAGGCGAGACCCGACATCACCGAGGCGTGTCCCAGTCTCCGTGAGTGGCCGGGCTGTGGGCAGAGTGTCACCGCATATCACAGCCCAGCATTGAGCGCACACTCTCCGTCACCACTGAAGAGATGGCTGCACGCACACGAGATGCTGGGACCGGCAGAATTGGAAAAAGGGATTTAGAAAAATCCTTCTTTATCAACTTTAAAAACTGATGTGAACCTAAAGGACAAAAGAAAAAAAAAAAGTTGAGTTTACAAAACTTTTCCCCCCAATGGATCCAACGGATAATTAGTGGAAGTGTGAACTCGGCTTAATATTGATGGTGCGATCACCACCGAGTACAGCACAGTGCATACAGCTATTGCTGCTCTCTGATCTGTCCGCATTATATGACGGGATAAATCACACATTATAATCCAGTCACAATCACATCACACCACATTGTAATCCTGTGAGGAGGAGGCAGCGCTGAGGGGGGAGCTCTGCAGGAGGCACAGGGCGGGGCTTGTCTTCCCCTTCCCACCGCAAATCTATATACCGTATATAGGAGCCTGTGATAACTCGCTAATCCCGCCCCCCCACATTACCATACGTGGCTCTGCCCCTAGCACATGACCACACGCGGCTCCGCCCCTAGCACATTACCATACGCGGCTCTGCCCCCCACACATTACATATGCGGCTCCACCCCCGCACATGACCACACGCGGCTCCGCCCCCAGCACATTACCATACGTGGCTCTGCCCCTAGCACATGACCACACGCGGCTCTGCCCCTAGCACATTACACATGCAGCTCCGCCCCCATGCATTACCATATGCGGCTCTGCCCCCCACACATTACACACGCGGCTCCGCCCCCCGCACATTACATACACCGCTCTGCTACATTCACACTCTAAACCCCTCCTGACCTCACACATAAACTTCACCTCATCCAGCACCATGACAACCAGCACAGTCCTGCATACACTGAGGAACTGATCATGTGACCCCCTGACTCCTCCCCTCCATGTGACATCATCACAGGTCCTGTAAGCACAGAGACAAATGCTGTTGTGTACATTGTACACTCGGGGGAGAACTGTATACCCTTGGGGGGAAAGAGAGCTATATACCCTTGGGGGGAAAGAGAGCTATATACCCTTGGGGGGAAAGAGAGCTATAAACTCTTAGGGGAAGGGAGCTTTATACCCTTGGGGGAGAGGATGTGTATACCCTTATGGGAGGGGAGCTGTATACCCTTTTGGGGAAGGACAGCTGTATACACCGGGGGGGGGGGGAGGACAGCTGTATACCTTTAGGGGGAACTATATACCAGGGAGCTGAGCTGTATACCCTTGGGGGGCAGGAGAGCTGTATACCAGGGAGGTGATCTGTATACCCTTGGAGGGAGAGCTGTATACCCTTGGGAGAGAGCTGTATACCAGGGAGGCGAGCTGTATACCCTTGGGAGAGAGCTGTATACCAGGGAGGTGAGCTGTGTACCCTTGGGAGGAGAGCTGTATACCCTTTGGGGGAAGTCCATGAACATAGAAAAACCAGCTCACCCAAGGGAGTTAATTCCAGACGGTGCTCGGAAGGGAGGCAAGGACGCTGCGACGTCCGAAACGCGTCTTCCTATCTGTATGGTTGGCACCATGCCACATTGTTGACTTTTTTATATTATACTATAATAAAGAAAAGAAATATCCTTTAACACTGGATTGGATGCTGGAGTTTTTTGCCTTTGAGGGAAGGACAGCTGTATACCTTTTTCGGTTTGCTATATACCAGGGAGGTGAGCTGTACACCCTAGGGGGGGAGGAGAGCTGTATACACTTGGGGGGAGGAGAGCTGTATACCCTTGAGCCGAGCGTTAGCTGGCTGAGAACAGCTATAAGATTTATAAAGGTTTTCCAGTTCAAATTTAGTCCCAGACAGGACTGTGACTCTGAACAAGCAGCGCTGCTGCAGAAACATAACAGCTGCCTTCAAGTGCACTGAACGGACCATCACCATATATACCATCTGATAACAGAAAGTAAAGCTGAACTTCCTCCCTCCCCTCCAAAAAAACACACAACACCACCAGAGTGACTTTATATTCAGTCCTGACAACTGAGGTATTATCCCACCCAAGGATCTGAGGCTGTTAGGTGCCACCATTGTATTTATATCTAATAGCCAGGCTGCCATACAGAATCTCCTTAGGAAAATATAGTCCAGTGAGGTCTTTTTCTATCAGTCTGATACAAAGGCCTTGTTGGACGGCTATATTTTACTAAGGAGATTCAGTATCAAAGCCTGGTATTAGGGCAGGGGGCACCAAACATTCTCTGATACAAAGGCCTTGCTGGTACTGTATTTTCCTAAGGAGATTCTTTATCCCAGCCTGGCTAATAGCAAAGAATCTGCAAGGAGCTTACTACAGAGATAAGTGAGCAGAACCGAGCTTACTACAGAGATAAGTGAGCAGAACCGAGCTTACTACAGAGATAAGTAAGCAGAACTGAGCTTACTACAGAGACACAGGAGCAGAACCGAGCTTACTACAGAGATACAGGAGCAGAACCGAGCTTACTATAGGGATAAAGAAGCAGAACCAAACTTACTACAGAGATACAGGAGCGGAACTAAGCTTACTACAGAGATACAGGAGCAGAACCGAGCTTACTACAGAGATACAGGAGCAGAACCGAGCTTACTACAGAGATACAGGAGCAGATCCGAGCTTACTACATAGATACAGGAGCTGAACCGAGCTTACTACAGAGATACAGGAGCAGAACCGAGCTTACTACAGAGATACAGGAGAGGAACCGAGCTTACTACAGAGATACAGGAGCAGAACTGAGCTTACTATAGGGATACAGGAGCAGAACTGAGCTTACTACAGAGATACAGGAGCAAAACCGAGCTTACTACAGAGATACAGGAGCAGAACTGAGCTTACTATAGAGATACAGGAGCAGAACCGAGCTTACTACAGAGATACAGGAGCAGAACCGAGCTTACTACAAAGATACAGGAGCAAAACCGAGCTTACTACAGAGATACAGGAGCAGAACCGAGCTTACTACAGAGATACAGGAGCAGAACCGAGCTTACTACAGAGATACAGGAGCAGAACTGAGCTTACTATAGGGATACAGGAGCAGAACTGAGCTTACTACAGAGATACAGGAGCAGAACCGAGCTTACTACAGAGATACAGGAGCAGAACCGAGCTTACTACAGAGATACAGGAGCAGAACTGAGCTTACTACAGAGATACAGGAGCAGAACTGAGCTTACTACAGAGATACAGGAGCAGAACCGAGCTTACTATAGGGATACAGGAGCAGAACTGAGCTTACTATAGAGGTACAGGAGCAGAACCGAGCTTACTACAGAGACACAGGAGCAGAACCGAGCTTACTACAGAGATTCAGGAGCAGAACCGAGCTTACTACAGAGATACAGGAGCAGAACCGAGCTTACTACAGAGATACAGGAGCAGAACCGAGCTTACTACAGAGATACAGGAGCAGAACCGAGCTTACTACAGACATACAGGAGCAGAACCGAGCTTGCTATATAACTACGGGTACAGAACCGAGCTTACTGTATCCATATAGGAACAAAATCGTACTTACTCAGTCTACTACATAGAAATAGCAACAGAACCAAGCCTCCTAAATAGCTTCGGGAACACAACCAGCTTACAACATAGACATAGTACCAGAAGTAAGCTTACTGATTAACTATTGTGCCAACTGAGCTTACTGTATTGATATAGGAGCAAAACCACGCTTACTACATTGATACAGTACCATAACCCAGCTAACTACATATACAGCAATTACAAAGCTTATCCTATATTTTCAATGTTTAACTCGTACGGAACACGGCTGGCACACGGACTATACACTGATGCCATCTGTGAGCTGTAGGTGTTTTTCACGGCCCCATGGACTCCTATTGGCCCTTGTCATCTGTGCTGCCAGAAAAAAAAAAAAACGAATGTCTCCGTATGGATCACACAGGGTCTGTGTAAACACATGGACATGCGAGCAGCTCCATAGGTTATAATGGATACATGTGGTAACCGTGAAAAAAGCGGATACAACACGTACCAGATACACAGACACGTGAAGGAGGCCATAAGATGGTGACATAGCTACGTCACACTGCAGGGGTTAATTTCACTTTTCTTTTCATACACATGGAAAGACAAATGAAATTCCCTAACATATATGTGAATGAGGCCAGGGGCTGGCTGGCACAATTTAGCCTGGGGGGCAATCACAAAGCAGTGGCCCTCAAGTTGCGGCAGCCCACCATTGGACTGTTCATCTCTGGCCGCTGCTTTAAAGCAGCAGTGGTAACAGGCTTTATGAACAGGCTGGTGCATATATATATATATATATATCGGAACAGAACCGCGCTTACTGCATACATAGATACTGCAAAAGAACCAAGATGACTACATACAGTAGATACGGGAACTGAAGCGAGCTTATTGGAGCAGAGCCGAGATATGGGAGCAGAACCGAGCTTACTACAGAGATACAGGAGCAGAACCGAGCTTACTACAGAGATAAGTGAGCAGAACCGAGCTTACTACAGAGATATGGGAGCAGAACCGAGCTTACTACAGAGATAAGTGAGCAGAACCGAGCATACTACAGAGATATGGGAGCAGAACCAAGCTTACTACAGAGATAAGGGAGCAGAACCGAGCTTACTACAGAGATATGGGAGCAGAACCGAGCTTACTACAGAGATATGGGAGCAGAACCGAGCTTACTACAGAGATATGGGAGCAGAACCGAGCTTACTACAGAGATAAGGGAGCAGAACCGAGCTTACTACAGAGATATGGGCGCAGGACCAAGCTTACTACAGAGATAAGGGAGCAGAACCGAGCTTACTACAGAGATATGGGAGCAGGACCAAGCTTACTACAGAGATAAGGGAGCAGAAACGAGCATACTACAGAGATATGGGAGAAGAACCGAGCATACTACAGAGATATGGGAGCAGAACCGAGCATACTACAGAGACATGGGAGCAGAACCGAGCATACTACAGAGATATGGGAACAGGACCGAGCATACTACAGAGATATGGGAACAGGACCGAGCTTAGTGTACCAATACAGGAACACAATCGTACTTACTTAGTCTTCTACATAGAAACAGCAACAGAACCAAGTCTCCTACATACATACGGGAACAGAACAAGCTTACTGCATAGACATAGTACCAGAACAAAGCTTACTACTGAAATATGGTACCATAACTGAGCTTACTATATAGATATGGGAGCAAAACCATGCTTACTACATAGTTACAGTACCATAACCCAGCTAACTATTTGTTGCTTCTCCTATATTTTGAATGTTAAACACGCACAGCAAACTGATGGTACACGGACTATACACTGATACCATCTGTGTGCTGTGCGTATTTTTCACGACCCATAGACTTCTATTGACCATAGTCATCTGTGCTGCAGGAAAAAAACAGACATCACTATGTGGATCACATGGACACAATGTCTGTGTAAATACACAGACATGCGAGTAGCACCATAGGATATAATCCGTATATGCAGTAAAAAAAAAACGGATATAACACGTACCAGAAACATGGACATGTGAAGGAGGCATTAAGGTGATAGTTACGTCACAGTGCAGGAAGGGGTTAATTTACTTGTCTTTTCATAAACACAGCTTTTGAAATTCTCTAACACATATGTGAGCCCTTAGGGCCCGTGCCCACGATCAGTGTCAGCAGCGTCTTGGACGCAAAGTGTTTTCACTGAGTCCAAAATGCTGCATTGTACAGCCCAGGCACAGTGGATGGATTTATAGAAATCTCTGGCCCCTGGGCTTCTTTAGACTCTCTATAAACTGACCTGTGGCGCGAGTTTCTCATCTGCAGCTTGTGAATTTATTCTAAGAGATGCTAACACTCTGAGCGGGAAAATACAGCAAAAATCCACTGTCAGTGACCCTGATCGTGTGCACGGACAGTGCACCTCCGCTAGAGAAAGCACCCTGCGTCCAGACCGTGAGGAAGCCTGACGGTGGGCACTCTTCCTTAAAGATAAGATATAAGATACAAATGTTTTACACATACACCACAACTCTATAAGGGTATGTGGCCACGATCCAGACATGCTGCGTCCTGCAGGCAACGTGTCCTCTCCTGTGGGGCCGCGAGTGCTCTCCGAAGGGACTGCAGCTGCTTGTGCCCACAGTCAGGGTTAAGGCCGCTGCGGTCGTTTTCTCTGTTCTCTCTGCGGAAAACACTTGCACCTCCGCAGCAATAAAGTGACATGCTGCTGCTCGGGGATCCACGCCACAGGTCAGCTTTTGCTGTGGGACGGGCAGTACATGCGCAGTGGGCATGGGATTTTTAGAAATACATCCACTGTGCTTGTATTGTACAATGCAGCGTTCTGGATGCAGCAAAAACCCTCTACATCCAAAACACTGAACCCTGATCATGGTCACGTACCCTTACATACACGCATCATACACACATACATAGAACCCCACAAACACGGACATGCAAACATACAGTACAGACACGTACACCCACATGGCGTACAGACACGTACACCCACACGGCGTACAGACACGTACACCCACACGGCGTACAGACACGTACACCCACACGGCGTACAGACACGTACACCCACACGGCGTACAGACACGTACACCCACACGGCGTACAGACACGTACACCCACATGGCGTACAGACACGTACACCCACACGGCGTACAGACACGTACACCCACACGCGTACAGACACGTACCCAGATTTATTCACATTAAGCAGATACATATTTGAAGACAATCACAAACATATAAACATACACATATAAATAGACACAATCCTGTACACACAGACACGCACATACTGGGGGGCTTTTACTTTTGATGATTGAGGACACTTCTCTTGCCTCTTGTGTGGCCCTCATACTTGTTTGATGCTCCTCTTCGGTGGGGAGGCAGCGCACGCAGCATGACGCAGGACCAGGATTTTCAGAGCCCCATACTAGCAAAATTTTCAGGCCCCTGGAGACTCTGCCCAGGCTCCACCCCAGCTCCGCCTCCACCACTCAAGCCTTCCATAGTACCACCGCCATTCTTGGCAAAACTACACTTCTGAAAACCGTCCTCACAAACCAAACATTAACCGCTGTTCAGCTCAGCTATGCAGCACAGTCGTCATTTTGAGAGCCTGAAAAAAGCTGCATGTACCATGTTTTTGGGTTATCAAAATGACAAGCCCCAGACGGAATCATCAGCCATATGTGTGTATATCTAATATATAAAACTCAGTGTGTGTGTGTGTGTGTGTGTGTGTGTGTGTCCACTAAAGGAATTTGCACCGTCGCATTTACAATCACAAAATTTTGCACGGACGCCTCATGTGACTCATGAGGAATCATCAGGGAATGTCATAGACTATGTTTTGACTGGAAAATGTAACCCCGCGCTTTACAGTTACTCTCCAAAATCCTGCAGCCATTAAACTGAATGGAGGTGGGAGCGACAGGCTATTAATAGCAACTGTCAGTGGTTGCTATAGGAACAAAATAAACTGTTAGTATAAGAAGCTTATGTGTGAGATAATAAGATGTCGGTGGTGAGACGGATAGAGAGAGACAGACAGAGACAGAGACAGGCCTGGAAAAGAGACAGGCTGATAGAAATACAGAGAGATAGAAACAGACAAAGAAAGACACAGACAGAAAGACAGACAGACAGCGACACACAGACAGACTGGGGGACAGACAGTTACTATCCCGGGCAACGCCAGGGTACTACAGCTAGTGTATGTATGCATGTGTATGTATATATATAGATATAGAGAGAGAACAGAATTCAAGTGCAGATTGTAACGTTTAATTTGAAGGTTTGAACAAAAATATCTGATAGAAATTGTAGGAATTGTCACATTTCTTTACAAACACTCCACATTTTAGGAGGTCAAAAGTAATTGGACAAATAAACCAAACCCAAACAAAATATTTTTATTTTCAATATTTTGTTGCGAATCCTTTGGAGGCAATCACTGCCTTAAGTCTGGAACCCATGGACATCACCAAACGCTGGGTTTCCTCCTTCTTAATGCTTTTCCAGGCCTTTACAGCCGCAGCCTTCAGGTCTTGCTTGTTTGTGGGTCTTTCCGTCTTAAGTCTGGATTTGAGCAAGTGAAATGCATGCTCAATTGGGTTAAGATCTGGTGATTGACTTGGCCATTGCAGAATGTTCCACTTTTTTGCACTCATGAACTCCTGGGTAGCTTTGGCTGTATGCTTGCGGTCATTGTCCATCTGCACTATGAAGCGCCGTCCGATCAACTTTGCGGCATTTGGCTGAATCTGGGCTGAAAGTATATCCCGGTACACTTCAGAATTCATCCGGCTACTCTTGTCTGCTGTTATGTCATCAATAAACACAAGTGACCCAGTGCCATTGAAAGCCATGCATGCCCATGCCATCACGTTGCCTCCACCATGTTTTACAGAGGATGTGGTGTGCCTTGGATCATGTGCCGTTCCCTTTCTTCTGCAAACTTTTTTCTTCCCATCATTCTGGTACAGGTTGATCTTTGTCTCATCTGTCCATAGAATACTTTTCCAGAACTGAGCTGGCTTCATGAGGTGTTTTTCAGCAAATTTAACTCTGGCCTGTCTATTTTTGGAATTGATGAATGGTTTGCATCTAGATGTGAACCCTTTGTATTTACTTTCATGGAGTCTTCTCTTTACTGTTGACTTAGAGACAGATACACCTACTTCACTGAGAGTGTTCTGGCCTTCAGTTGATGTTGTGAACGGGTTCTTCTTCACCAAAGAAAGTATGCGGCGATCATCCACCACTGTTGTCATCCGTGGACGCCCAGGCCTTTTTGAGTTCCCAAGCTCAACAGTCAATTCCTTTTTTCTCAGAATGTACCCGACTGTTGATTTTGCTACTCCAAGCATGTCTGCTATCTCTCTGATGGATTTTTTCTTTTTTTTCAGCCTCAGGATGTTCTGCTTCACCTCAATTGAGAGTTCCTTAGACCGCATGTTGTCTGGTCACAGCAACAGCTTCCAAATGCAAAACCACACACCTGTAATCAACCCCAGACCTTTTAACTACTTCATTGATTACAGGTTAACGAGGGAGACGCCTTCAGAGTTAATTGCAGCCCTTAGAGTCCCTTGTCCAATTACTTTTGGTCCCTTGAAAAAGAGGAGGCTATGCATTACAGAGCTATGATTCCTAAACTCTTTCTCCGATTTGGATGTGAAAACTCTCATATTGCAGCTGGGAGTGTGCACTTTCAGCCCATATTATATATAGAATTGTATTTCTGAACATGTTTTTGTAAACAGCTAAAATAACAAAACTTGTGTCACTGTCCAAATATTTCTGGACCTAACTGTATATATATATATATATATATATATATATATATATATATATATATATATATATCTATATCTAGAGTCTGCTGGCTACATATACAGGGGGTACGGATGGAAAGCATTCTTGTTTAATAAATTTGCAAAACTTTCTAAATTTCTGTTTTCTTCTGTCCAAATGGGGGATGGGAGCAGAGTGTACAACAAGGAGAAAAAAAAAAGAACTTTTTTGAATTTACCAAATTTCTGCAATGAAACAAAGAGTGAAAAATTTGAAGGGGTCTGAATACTGTCCGTACCCACTGTGTATAATATAGAGGCTGGGGGCTGCACATAGTGTGTACACAGAACTATACTGTACACACACACCCACACTATATACATATAGTATATACAGACATAATGCAGACCATAGTGTGCTCATGTATATACAGTATGGTGCTGTGTATGAGCCGAGAGACAAACAGGCCCACAGACGCACACTGCTCCGCTCCATGCCCACAAATGCACACCGCTCCGCTCCTTGCCCACACCGCTCCGCTCCATGCCCACAGGCGCACACCGCTCCGCTCCATGCCCACAGGCGCACACGGCTCTGCTCCATGCCCACAGGCGCACACGGCTCCGCTCCCTGCCCACAGGCGCACACGGCTCCGCTCCATGCCCACACGGCTCCGCTCCATGCCCACACTGCAGTGTCCGATCGCTTGTTCATTTCTGCTGATCAGAGCAGCATCGCTCTGATCAGGAGAAATGCTGATCTCCTGTGAGTGTCGGAGCTTCTCCGGCTCTCACAGGAAGTGAGTCATGGCAGTGTCAAGGGTCATCAGCTGACCCCGAGCTACCATGGCAACACATTGGTGCCCTGTAATCACATCAAGGGGCTACCAATAGTAGCGGGAAACAGCGCAATCCCCACCGCAGCTATTTAAATAGCTCTGTCAGTATTTGACAGCATGATCTCCGATCCACCTGTGCCTGTTCGCCACACATCTCACACATCTCTGCTGATCAGATCAGCAGACATGTGCAGGGATCACCGCAGGCTCACCACCGAAGCCCATGGTAACCATATTTTTGAAAGAAAAGCCCATTTTTTTCAATAAAGGTAACATTAAATTAAACAGAAATCCCCTCTATACATTGTAATGTGGTAAATGACTATTCTAGCTGCAAACGTCTGCTTTTGAATGCAATATCTACATAGGTGTATAGAGGACCATTTCCAACAACCACCGCTCCAGAGTTCTAATGGTACATTGTGTTTGCTAACTGTGTTAGAAGACTAATGGATGTTTCGAAATTCCTTGAAAACCCTTGTGCAAATAAATTAGCACAGCTGAAAACAGTTTTATTGATTAGAGAAGCTATAAAACTGACCTTCCTTTGAGCTAGTTGAGAACTGGAGCATTATATTTGTTCGTTCCATTAAACTCTCAAAATGGCCATAAAAAAAGAGAACTTTCTTGTGAAACTCGACAGTCTATTCTTGTTCTTAGAAATGAAGGATATTCCATGCGAAAAATTGCCAAGAAACTGAAGATTTCCTACAACCGTGTGTACTACTCCCTTCCCTTCAGAGGAGAGCACAAACAGGTTCTAACCAGAGTAGAAAGAGAAGTGGGAGGCCGCGCTGCACAACCGAGCAACAAGACAAGTACATTAGAGTCTCTAGTGTGAGAAATCGATGCCTCACAGGTCCTCAACTGGCAGCTTCATTAAATAGTACCCGCAAAACGCCAGTGTCAACGTCTACAGTGAAGAGGCAACTCCGGGATGCCGGCCTTCAGGGCAGAGTGGCAAAGAAAAAAACAAATCTGAGACTGGCTAATAAGAGGAAAAGATTAATATAGGCAAAAGAACACATACGTTGGACAGCGGAAGATTGAAAAAAGTGTTATGGACAGACAAATCAAAGTTTGAGGTGTTTGGATCTCACAGAAGAACATTTGTGAGACGCAGAACATCTGAAAAGATGCTGGAAGAGTGCCTGACGCCATCTGTCAAGCATGGTGGAGGTAATGTGACGGTCTGGGGTTGTTTTGATGCTGGTAAAGTGGGAGATTTGTACTATGTAAAAGGTATTTTGAATAAGGAAGACTATCACTCCATATTGCAACGCCATGCCATACCCTGTGGACAGCGCTTGATTGGAGACAATTTCATCCTACAAGAGGACAATGACCCAAAGCACACCTCCAAATTATGCATGACCTATTTAGGGAAGAATAATAATTCGTATAGACCTGGCTCACTATGAATGCGGGTGCTCTAGGGAAACAGTCAATACTCCAAAAATACAAAATTATCCCCGGCACTCCAAGAGAAAAAAGAAACAATGTCTGGGTATTTTTGATGTTTTTTATTGTGAATAGTCTTATCTCGACGTTTCGGTCATACCTTGACCTTTATCAAGAGAATTAATCAGACTATGAAGCAGAGAAATCAGTATGTGCATACTACTCGAGGGAGGGAGCAATACGAGTCACCACTCATATGAAGAGGAACTTATCAGGTGCGTATGAGCGCTGTGACTGAATAATAGACAATCGGGATCAGCCAGTCAATAGTCTATGGGGTAATCATGTAGTGGTATTCCACCGGGGTAGAAAGTCGTATGTCGTGACTGTCCAATAATTGGCTACTGTATAGGTGCCATGCCAATCTTGTTAGTGAGCAGAGGACCTGTCAAACAGCATGAAATGGTGTGCGGGAGGTAATGTGTCTCTGGAAACTTGTGACACCAATACATTAGCTATAAGACCTATAGCCCACAATGCCACAGGTTAATGTTAATCTATGAGCAGCCGTGAAATAAGGTCGTATAGGAGACCTTCTTAAAGGAGTAGTGGAGTAGGTGAAATTGTCATGACAGTGTCGGTATTACACCTATGCTGCGGACTCAAAAGTGAAACAGCCTATATGGTAACAGTGTCCTATGCCAGGGCTATGCTCAAAAGTGGTAACTTGGAAAAAGGTCAAAGACCTGGTGTATGAGATGATACAGGCTTGTGTCCAGGGGGAATGGTGGCTGGCTACTGAGGTGGCTACTCAGTAGCCAGCCACCATTCCTCTGCTCACTAACAAGATTGGCATGGCACCTATACAGTAGCCAATTATTGGACAGTCACGACATACGACTTTCTACCCCGGTGGAATACCACTACATGATTACCCCATAGACTATTGACTGGCTGATCCCGATTGTCTATTATTCAGTCACAGCGCTCATACGCACCTGATAAGTTCCTCTTCATATGAGTGGTGACTCGTATTGCTCCCTCCCTCGAGTAGTATGCACATACTGATTTCTCTGCTTCATAGTCTGATTAATTCTCTTGATAAAGGTCAAGGTATGACCGAAACGTCGAGATAAGACTATTCACAATAAAAAACATCAAAAATACCCAGACATTGTTTCTTTTTTCTCTTGGAGTGCCGGGGATAATTTTGTATTTTTGGACTATTTAGGGAAGAAGCCGGCAGCTGGTATTCTATCTGTAATGGAGTGGCCAGCCCACTCCCCAGATCTCAACCCTATAGAGCTGTTGTGGGAGCAGCTTGACGGTATGGTACCAAAAACTGCCCATCAAGCCAATCCAACTTGTGGGAGGGGGGAAAACATGGGGCGAAATATCTCCAGATTACACCCGCAAATTAACAGCTAGAATGCCAAAGGTCTGCAAAGCTGGAATTGCTGCAGTGGGGCATTCTGTGCCGAAAGCAAAGCGTGAAGAGAAAATTATTATTTCAAGTAAAAATCATTATTTCTAACCTCGTCACTGTCTGGACGATATTCTCTATTCATTATGCAACTCATCTGATAAATAAAAGTGTGATTTTTCATGGAAAAGGCAAAATTGTCCGGATGACCCCAAACTTTTGAACTGTAGTGTACGTTCTCTATTACTTTCCTCAGGTGGTCCTGACATCAGTCCCCGGCCGAAACATCCAGATGGCTGTAAAGATCATTGAAAAGAAAAAGGGCAACACAAAGACCATCCTGAGAGAGCGGCGGATACTCCTAGCGGCCAGAGACTGTCCATTCCTATGTCACCTGTATGCCGCACAACAGTCTCGGAAGCACGCGTTTTTCATCATGGAGTATCTGTCCGGTGGCAGCCTGAAGGCTATGATTGACATGTGCGGCTATTTGAACACTGACACTGTAAGGTAACAAAGAGGACGGTATGCCAAGAAAATAAAAGCTGAGGATGGGATGTAGCTGAGACATGGATGGAAGAGTGTGTGGTCCAGGAGGACAGAAGTGACGAAGATGACATTGATACTACGCTCTGTTCTCTCCATCAGATTCTACACAGCAGAGATGGTATGTGGCCTCCAGTTCCTCCATGGACACAACATCGTCCACCGGTAAGCAGAACTCTCCTCCTTCTGTCCGTCCCCTCTATATTCTTATCTTCTCCGTCCAGTCCTGCACTGACCCATTCCTCATCTCTAGTATCAATGGGAAGATTTCTCATTCTGTTTTCCTCTTTAATTGCAGAGATCTAAAGCCGGAAAACATCATGCTGGATGCAGAAGGCCACATCCGAATTATTGACCTGGGACTTGCCCGAGATGGTGTCACCGCCTCCAATACCATCTGTGGAGTGACGGGCACTCTCCGATACATGGCTCCTGAGGTGCTTGCCAAAACATCATACGGCACAGCAGTTGACTGGTGGAGCCTGGGGATTGTGGTGTCCATGATGGCAACAGGACGCTCCCCATTTAACATCGGCTCCGTCGGCAAAACGGCTTACCAAGTTGTCAGCAAAGAAGAGCCTGAAATTCCATCTTGGCTTGATGCTGACCTGAAACACCTTATCCAGCAACTGCTGCAGAAAGACCCTCAGGAGCGATTGGGTGTGTGCGGGAACATCAGAGCGCATCCATTCTTTACCACCATCGGCTGGGAGGATCTGGAGGAAAGGAGAGCACGGCCGCCATTTACACCATACAGGCCAGTTCTGGAGAACATTCTTATGCAGTGGCCGGAAGTAAAGGCAGCCCTAGACCCCGTGGCCGGATTTAATTACATATCACCAAGTTGGGCCCGGTAAGAACCTCCTTGTCTGGGGATAACACCCATCAGATGTCCTCGTCTTGTGGTCATTTCCATTGTCCTTGTCTTCTCTCACTGTCTTTGCCTCTGACTAAACTATGACTCTGTTATTCTTAGGTGGATGAAAAGATCTGGGCTGTGAGAGAATCCACGACCATCTGGTGAGTGACCGCTGTCAGCGCCGGATCCAGGATTTTGTGGGCCCCGGGTGAAATAGTCTCAGTGGGCCCCATCTACACACAGACACACACATACACAGTTACATACACATACACAGTTACATACACATACAGGCATACGTACATATACATATTTAAAGAGAAATTCACAAAAATACATATAAACAGACATAAATCTATACACAGTTATACATATATACGCATCATACTGCACACAGGCACATTAGAGATAATAATATGGGGAATCAGGCAGCAGCCGCACTCCCCTCCCCCGCTTGTCACATACAGCAATAAAGGGACATTCAGCTCTGGGGGTATACGGCACTGAGGTGAGGGGGAGATACAGCTCTGGGGGTATACAGAACTGGAGTGGGGAGACATATAGCTCTAGAGGGGGGTACAGAGCACTGGAGTGGGAGGACAAACAGCTCTGGGGAGTATACAGCACTGGGGTGGGGGAACATACAGTTGGGGGGTGTATACAGCACTGTGGTGGGGGGCAGACAGTTATGGGGGGAATAAGCACTGGGGTCAGGGGACAGACAATTCTGAGGGGTATACAGCACTGTATTGGAGGGCAGACAGCTCTAGGGGTATACAGCACTGGGATGGGGGGGACAGACAGTTCTGCAGTATGCAGCACTGGGGTCAGAGGACAGACAGCTCTAAGTGAGTATACAGCACTGGGGTGGGGGGCAGACAGTTCTGGGGGTATACAGCACTGGGGTCAGGGGACAGTTCTGGGGGGACATACAGCTCGGCGGGATGTTGGTGCTGCGGCTCCTCTCTTCATGGTAGGTGCTAGAGTGTATGGGCTCCTTCCAGGTACCTTCTCTTCATCTGTGGATGGAGCTCTGCACACTGCGCGCTAGCTCCGCCCACAGATGAACTTCCCTGTCCCTGCACACAATGCTCAGTAGTGACACGCTGCGTGCAGGAAAGTGCGGCTGACGCCCGAGCACTGCGGTCTCCGGAAGTCGACCTGGAGACTGCGAGATACATCACCGCCACTGCCGACGGTGAGTGGGCCCCACCGGCGGTCCAGGGCCCCGGCATTTGCACATGTGTGCCGGGTGCTGACTCCGACCCTGACCGCTGTACACGCAGAACACCAGTCATTATATTCATACATCGTATCTGATGTTACATAGGGGAATGCTTCATTTTAAAAATCATTCCTCTAAGATAACAGAAGATCTGGAGATTGAAGTTTCTGAATAATCTTCTTGTCTTGCAGGATGAGCCCGTGCCAACTGCCCAGAACTTCTGCCTCCTGACCCGTACCTCAAGTCTCTGCTGCTGTGTGTCACCTCGGCTGCCATAGAACACCATCTCTCTCCATAACATCTTCATGCCCGACCTCTGCCATCTTGGCCCTGCACCACGCTCTTCACTGTGCATCCTCCAATCCTGGGCTGGCACCGGACATCATCCAGCCTGAAGAGACTCTGCCCCCCAGGAGCGGCCTGTGCATGATGTCTGTAAGTCCTGAACTCGGCCCCACACAGGCCGGGTAAGTATGTCACCCATCACCCACCACATCCACACCACACGATAAGTATAGACCCCCCACACACAACACGATAGGTATAGACACCCACACACACAACACTATAGGTATAGACACCCAGACACACTACACAATAGGTATAGACACCCACACAGACACATAGACCGTAGAGGGAGATTTCGGCTTTGATCCTGGGATTTAATCTGATCGCCATATTTGGGGTCGGGAAGGAATTTTTCCCCCTAATATGAGGACAATTGTCCGATTCCTCACAGGGGGTTTTCGCCTTCCTCTGGATCTACACGGCCTTAAATAGGTTCAGTATAATAGATCAATAAGTAGATTTATACATAACTAGTGTCCAAAAAAAAGTTTACAAAATATGTTAATTTTACACACATCAAAATTTTTTAGTCTATTTATATAACAATAAATTGTATATTAAAAAAAAATAATATCTCACATGACAATCAGGTTATGAGCCCTTGATCCTGGGATTTATTCTGATCGCCATATTTGGGGTCAGGAAGGAATTTTCCCCCCTGATATGAGGATAATTGGCCGATTCCTCACAGGGGGTTTTCGCCTTCCTTTGGATCAACAGCCAATAAGTAGGTTTAGGAAAATAAAATAAAAAAATAGATTCTCGTATTTATAGCAAAAAATTATATACATACATCTATATTAATAAAATTGTATAAAAATATGAAAAAAATATAATTTACGTAAAATCTTTTTAGTATAAAAAATTAACACAAATATAAACAGAAATTTCTCCAAAAATAGAAAATAATTAAATATTTTTTTTAAAAAAATTATACTTCTGTATCACACATTAACTATGAGCCCTTGATCCTGGGATTTATTCTGATCGCCATATTTGGGGTCGGGAAGGAATTTTCCCCCCTGATGAGGATAATTGGCCGATTCCTCACAGGGGGTTTTCGCCTTCCTCGGGATCAACAGCCAATAAGTAGGTTTAGGAAAGTAGAATTAAAAAAGGTTCTTATATTTATAGAAAAAAAATAAAAATATTATATATATATATATATATATATATATATATACACACACACATCTATAATAATAAAATTGTGTAAAAATATGAAAAAAATATAATTTACGTAAATATTTTTAATATAAAAATTGACACAAATATAAAAATAAATTACTCCAAAAACAGAAAATAATTAAATATTTTTTTTAAAATTACACTTCTGTATCACAGATTAACTATGAGCCCTTGATCCTGGGATTTATTCTGATCGCCATATTTGGGGTCGGGAAGGAATTTTCCCCCCTGATATGAGGATAATTGGCCGATTCCTCACAGGGGGTTTTCGCCTTCCTCTGGATCAACAGCCAATAAGTAGGTTTAGGAAAATACAATTAAAAAAGGTTCTTATATTTATAGCAAAAAAATAATTAAAAAAAAAATAGAACTTTTGTTAAATATAATATTTTGGATTCAACATTTTTTAGTTGACACAAAAACAAACATAAATTAGTCCCAAAAAAAATAATGCCCATAAATAGGATTATTAATGTGATATTTGTATAAATGACACTTACACATAATACAATAAGTAATAACCTTTATCTATAAATAAAATCTTCTTTTTACCCCTCTACATCTTTGTTCTTGTCTTTATTTCATTGGACGTCCATTTGATTAATGTGGGTTTAGCCCCGGGGTCTAAAGGCCGCTTTACACGCAACGATATCATTAATGAGATGTTGTTGGGGTCACAGAATTAGTGACGCAGATCCGGCCTCGTTAGTGGCGTTGTTGCGTGTGACACGTACGAGCGACCGCTAACGATCAAAAATACTCACCTAATCGTTGATCGTTGACACGTCGTTCAAATCCCAAATATCGTTGATGGAGCTGGACGCAGGCTGTTCGTCGTTCCTGAGGCAGCACACATCGCTACGTGTAACACCCCAGGAACGATGAACAACACCGGTGTCCTCCGGCAACGAGGTGGGCGTGACTTTCATGCGGCTGCTCTCCGCCCCTCCACTTCTATTGGACGCCTGCCGTTTGACGCCGAACGAACCGCCCCCTTAGAAAAGAGGCTGTTCGCCGGCCACAGCGACGTCGCTAGGAAGGTAAGTATGTGTGACGGGTACTAGCGATATTGTGCGCCACGGGCAGCGATTTGCCCGTGACGCACAAATGACAGGGGCGGTTGCTAGTGACATCGCTAGCGATGTCGCTGCGTGTAAAGCAGCCTTTATTCTCCAGCACTATGGACCTTGATGGGGTCGTCCGGTCTCATATAAAGTTTTCCCATATGATACTGTGGCACCCCTGACCTGGTCAGGCGCCACTGAGTACTGCACCCATGCTGGGTGAGTGCAAACAGGTAATCCTGAAGGATGAAATAGGGTGTGTACGCACAGACACATAGCAACCAGGTGATACACACACCTTTTGAGGGGACCCCTGGGCAGACCCAGGAGGGGGCGTGCCTCCACATCCAATCAAGGGGTGCGGTGGAGAGGCTGGAAGCTAGTTGTTGCAGTGGCAGACAAGGGAAAAGGAGCTGGAGGTAGCCAGTCTGAAGTGGAGACACAGGAGAGCGGACGCACTAGTCAGACCCTGCACGTGTAGCGGCCACTGGCAGGGGAGAACGTTGCCACACAGTCAGCCTGAAAGACCCCTGAAGAGAGAGGACAGGGAGTTGAGTACGGGGACTCTGGTAATGAAGCACGCACGGGGAACAGGTCCCTAGAGCAAGACATCCATTTAGTGGTCTGCTAAATCCTGCAGGTGGAGGGACTAGAGGTTCCTCACCAACCATTACAGAGCCCGAGCATCAGCAGCAACGAGGGGGCCCATAAGGAGGATCGAGCCTGGGGCCATCTTCCTTGGTCCACGCTGCCAGCAAACGGGCCAGAAAGGGGAGAAAATGCAGTTGCAACTTCCCTGGATGAATCCCATGGTACTTTAAGTCAGGGGTTGTCCGAAACAAGAAGTGCTAGGAAGGCGAGCTAACGGTCACCCCTAGTACCAGCCTGAAGGATACCTGGTTCTCTCCTGGTCTATCTGAGAATCGCTCGGGTTACCTCACAAAACCAGCTGAACGTGAGTAAACAGGATGAAAGACTTTCTGGACTGCGATTGAGTTATTCTGCGACCTGTGGTTCTACACACATACACCCGAGCCCTGGGGCCAGCCTCACTCACGGAGGCCACACCATCTAACTCCAAATTCCACCAGCCCCAGACGCTCGTTAAAGCTGCAGTGGCGGTCACCCATACCCTGACCGCAAACCGTGAGTGGCGTCACGACTTCCATGCAACCAAACCTGACATACCCATGACCAGAGCAGATTCCAAGAAGAAGTCCCCGCGGTGTCCCTGGAGGTGGAGCGGAGTCCTAGAGGCGACCGCAGTGGCTCAGGGGGCAACTCCATACATGTAGGTAATGGGGCTGGGAATAAACCCCATAGAGGTCTTTGGTTCTTGATTAACCCTTTTGTTAGGGAAGTCCCAGGTGATCACTTGATCCCTTCTGTATAAACGCCCTGATTTTAGTGGACACTCAGCAGCGAGTGCTCAATCTCTACAGCACCTCAATAGTAGTATTACTTTTTAGTCTCTGCGCTGTCCATGGAAATCATGGAGGTGTTGGCTCCTCAAGAGCAGGAGACACCAATTGTTGGTCTTCTCCACCCTGGGTAATAGATGAGAATACACAAAGTTCTCAGATCTCCATAAATTTGGAATTGTTTGTTTCTAACCTGGTTAATCACATTAAATGGTTTTGTAATGCAGAGGGTTCGTTACAGTGTAGCAGTGTGCGCAGGATAGACTATTCATCTCATGGAGGATTGCCTGCCACAGCCCCATACACCGATTACTGGCTGCAACTTAGTTCCCATCAATTAAATTGGAGAGTTGCAGTACCCAGGAGTGACCACTACATGATGGAGGGCGCTGTGGTGTCCTTGCTCTGTACATGGTTTATGGCAGATCATCCACCATGGAGCTGTCATTTCTAATAGTTACTCTCTACAAAGTGACAAAATAGAGGATTTGACCCCAGACGAGACAATCTTTGCTGCACATAATTGTATTTCGGGCTTTTCAGAGTAAATCCCCGACCCCAGAGCCCCCAGAGGAGAGGCGGGAGCCCCCTAGAAACAGGTTCACAACCAGAAAAGAGGTGACAGAGTGTGAGCAGAGCCGTAATGTCAGCCCCTCCGTGCAGGGTCATACGCCCCCAGGTCACAAGGGTCTAAA
Source organism: Anomaloglossus baeobatrachus (assembly GCF_048569485.1). NCBI lineage: Eukaryota > Metazoa > Chordata > Amphibia > Anura > Aromobatidae > Anomaloglossus > Anomaloglossus baeobatrachus. The sequence continues at coordinate 43,904,140 of NC_134363.1, forward strand.
CTGTGCTTTCCAGGGGATATTTACACATCTGAATTGTGGTATTATACAAGTTATACAGTCACTTACATGAGGGTCCTCGTGCTCAGTGGTGATCTTGTGGAGGCAGCAGAGCCTGATTTACGCTCTTTTCAGGTTTCGGGGCGTCCTCCATAGCATTGGTGCCATTCCCCCATTCATCAGCCTCAGGTTTCTACAAGAGGAGAGAAAAAAATGTAATGTCAGAAGAACGTCCGGCCCCCAATATAGCAGATTCCCTCCATGTCACTAATTCTGCCAAATCACACACAGTGTTCTCTAGATCAGGTTTCCAGAGCTCCAGTCCTCATGGACACTACACATCAGTAGTGATGGGGGATCCTGGGCTGTAAAGTTGGGGGTTTGTACTGAACACATGGTGATTGTGCACACGACCCCGATCACGGCCTTTCCTGGGAATCTCGTGTTACAGTTCGGGTCCAGGGGCTGTAAAAGAAAGCGCATTATTAAATAACATTATGATCATACTTACAGGTCCCGCGACACGTCCTGCAGACTCTGTCTCCCGCCGCTTCTGCCTCCGGTCATTGCTGTGCCGCCCGGTAACCAGCACGGAGTTACAGGACCTTCCGTGACGTCATACCCATGTGACCAGTCACATGTGAATTTTGTATTACCTCATTGGCTACAGACTGGTCACGTGAGTATGACGTCATCAAAGGTCCTTGTGTGCAGTGATGTGAGTGTCGTGTCGCATCGTATCGCAACACGGCGCACAATCTCCCGACAGCAGCGGGTCAGCGGCGTTTATTTCCATGCAGCTGAGTCGCTCCTGTCCTGAGAGTGGGGAGATGCAATGTGAGACGTAAGTGCAATCATCCCCTCACTGTCAGCTCTGCTACATCGCTCTGTGCACAGTGATGTAGCAGAGCTGACATGGCTCTCTGTGCTTCTCACTATGTATAGACTGTCTGTGCACAGTGATGAAGCCGAGTTCACATTGCTCTACCTGTGGGATTACGTCGGACTAAGGATTTTTTTATAATAAAGATGGAGTCTCTAAATGTTTTTTTTGTTTTATTTCCAATAAAAAAAAGTTTTTCTCTGTGTTGCGTTTTTTTTTACTGTTTACTAGAAATTCATGGTGGTCATGTCTAATTCGGCGTGACAATGAATTTCGGGCTGCGTACCATCTGAGAATACAAAGCTGGTATTAACCCCTTTATTACCCAGCGTGCCACCGCCATCAGGGTCACTGGCCGAGTCGGGTAACACGCCTGGAAATGGCACAAAGAAACAATGCGCCATTTCCAGGGGCGCCTGCGGGCTGCCGAGAATCCCAGCCCCCGGCTGCCTGGCTTTACCTGATTGGCGATCAAAATACAGCGAAAGCCCATGCATTTTTTTTTTTCAATAAAAAAAATAAATTAATGGGCTTCCCTGTATTTTGATAGCCAACAAAGGTAAAGCCAGGCAGATGGGGGTGGGGGTGGCAGCCCGTAGCCGTCCGCTTTTTCTGCGCTGAGAATCAAAAATACCGTGGAGCGCTACGTCATTTTTTTAAATGAATTATTTTTACAGTACTGTGATGTCAGGCAATCACAGACCCGACACAGAGAATGGGCGTCTGTGATTGTCTGTATCAGGAGGGGACAGCCATGTAGTCTTCTTCAGCCGGTCACACCCACTTACCTGGAGGCAGATCATACGGTCATAAAATCTAAAAAATAGAAAACTTTGCAGTGATCTCTTAATTTTTGACAGAACTGTGTATGTGTGTATACAGGGCCAGATTAAGGTTGGTGGGGGCCCAATAACGTTAACATTTTTAGCCATAACAGTAGAGGACAAACTGTAGCATTTAGATATAAATACTGCACCTCAGTCTCACATTCCCCCTTCTCAGCATACTGTGCCCTCCATACTGTGCCCTCACACTGGCCACCATGCTGCCCCTTCTCTATACTGCACCTCAGTCTTGCATTCCCCCTTCTCAGCATACTGTGCCCTCCATACTGTGCCCTCACACTGGCCACCATGCTGCCCCTTCTCTATACTGCACCTCAGTCTTGCATTCCCCTCCTCAGCATACTGTGCCCTCCATACTGTGCCCTCACACTGGCCACCATGCTGCCCCTTCTCTATACTGCACCTCAGTCTTGCATTCCCCTCCTCAGCATACTGTGCCCTCCATACTGTGCCCTCACACTGGCCACCATGCTGCCCCTTCTCTATACTGCACCTCAGTCTTGCATTCCCCTCCTCAGCATACTGTGCCCTCACACTGGCCACCATGCTGCCCCTTCTCTATACTGCACCTCAGTCTTGCATTCCCCCCCTCAGCATACTGTGCCCTCCATACTGTTCCCTCACACTGGCCACCATGCTGCTCCTTATCTATACTGCCTACCTGCTTCACTATCCAGTCACTACACTGTACCTCAGTCTCACTTTCCCCCTCCTCAGCATACTGTGCCCTCCATACTGTGCCCTCACACTGGCCACCATGCTGCCCATTCTCTATACTGCCTACCTCCTTCACTATCCAGTCACTATACTGTACCTCAGTCTCACATTCCCCCTCCTCAGCATAATGCACCCTCACACTGGCCACCATGCTGCCCCTTCTCTATACTGCCTGTTTCCTTCACTATCCAGTCACCAGTGGCGTAACTACAGTTTGAGGCCCCGGTGCAAAGTTTGGTCCTGGGCCCCCCCAACTGTACACAACACTCAGGGTATGGGATAGTGTCGCTGAAACTTGGCTCTTTCCTTCAGCACCCAGGTTTCCCATGATCTGAAATCTCTTTCTATCAGCAGCTTTCCTATGCTCTGCTACACATCTTGTCCTCATCATGTACCTTCCCCATGCTCTGCTATACATCTTTCTCTCAGCACCCAGCTTTCCCATGCTCTGCTATACATCTTTCTCTCAGCACCCAGCTTTCCCATGCTCTGCTATACATCTTTCCCTCAGCACCCAGCTTTCCATGCTCTGCTATACATCTTTCCCTCAGCACCCAGCTTTCCCATGCTCTGCTATACATCTTTCTCTCAGCACCCAGCTTTCCCATGCTCTGCTATACATCTTTCCCTCAGCACCCAGCTTTCCCATGCTCTGCTATACATCTTTCTCTCAGCACCCAGCTTTCCCATGCTCTGCTATACATCTTTCCCTCAGCACCCAGCTTTCCCATGCTCTGCTATACATCTTTCTCTCAGCACCCAGCTTTCCCATGCTCTGCTATACATCTTTCCCTCAGCACCCAGCTTTCCCATGCTCTGCTATACATCTTTCCCTCAGCACCCAGCTTTCCCATGCTCTGCTATACATCTTTCCCTCAGCACCCAGCTTTCCAATGCTCTGCTATACATCTTTCCCTCAGCACCCAGCTTTCCCATGCTCTGCTTTACATCTTTCCCTCAGCACCCAGCTTTCCCATGCTCTGCTATACATCTTTCCCTCAGCACCCAGCTTTCCCATGATATCAGAGCATTGGAAAGCTGGGTGCTGAGGGAAAGAGCTTCTTTTCCTCAGCACAAAACTTTCCCATGCCATGCTTTATCTTTGCCCCCTTCATATATAGTTATCCAAATACTATAATGACCCCCACATACCCTTCCATATAGTATAAAGGGTCCCACATAACTCTTCCTATATTATAATGCACCTCCCATAGTCCTCCATGTATTATAATACACTTCACATAGTCCTCCATATAATATAATGTAGAGCATAGTCCTTCATATAATACACATCCGACAGTCCTCGATTTAAGATAATACACATCCCATAGTCCTCCATATAATGCACACCCCATAATCCTCCATATAGTATAATGCACACACCATAATCCTCCATATAGTATAATGCACACTCCATAATCCTCCATATAGTATAATGCACACTCCATAATCCTCCATATAGTATAATGCACACTCCATAATCCTCCATATCGTATAATGCACACTCCATAATCCTCCATATAGTATAATGCACACTCCATAATCCTCCATATAGTATAATGCACACTCCATAATCCTCCATATAGTATAATGCACACCCCATAAACCTCCATATAGTATAATGCACACTCCATAATCCTCCATATAGTATAATGCACACCCCATAATCCTCCATATAGTATAATGCACCCCCCATAATCCTCCATATAGGATAATGCACACACCATAATCCTCCATATAGTATAATGCACACTCCATAATCCTCCATATAGTATAATGCACACCCCATAATCCTCCATATAGTATAATGCACACCCCATAATCCTCCATATAGTATAATGCACACTCCATAATCCTCCATATAGTATAATGCACACTCCATAATCCTCCATATAGTATAATGCACACTCCATAATCTTCCATATAGTATAATGCACACTCCATAATCCTCCATATAGTATAATGCACACTCCATAATCCTCCATATAGTATAATGCACACCCCATAATCCTACATATAGTATAATGCACACTCCATAATCCTCCATATAGTATAATGCACACTCCATAATCTTCCATATAGTATAATGCACACTCCATAATCCTCCATATAGTATAATGCACACCCCATAATCCTACATATAGTATAATGCACACTCCATAATCTTCCATATAGTATAATGCACACTCCATAATCTTCCATATAGTATAATGCACACTCCATAATCCTCCATATAGTATAATGCACACCCCATAATCCTACATATAGTATAATGCACACTCCATAATCCTCCATATAGTATAATGCACACTCCATAATCCTCCATATAGTATAATGCACACTCCATAATCTTCCATATAGTATAATGCACACTCCATAATCCTCCATATAGTATAATGCACACTCCATAATCCTCCATATAGTATAATGCACACCCCATAATCCTCCATATAGTATAATGCACACCCCATAATCCTCCATATAGTATAATGCACACCCCATAATCCTCCATATAGTATAATGCACACTCCATAATCCTCCATATAGTATAATGCACACCCCATAATCCTCCATATAGTATAATGCACCCCCATAGACCTCTGGCCACCGCTTAATCATTGATTAAAAAACATAAAAACATGTCCTCACCAGAGGCGTAGCTGGGGTTTCAGCTCAGAGCTTGTGTAGACACCCGTATTTTTGGCCCGAGTGTGATCTGACAAAACATCGGATCGCACTCGGACCAATGTTATCAATGAGGCCGTGGTTATGTTCAATTTTGTTCTTGGACCGAGTGGTCTGGGGAAAACAAATTGCAGCGCGCATGCGCACAATGATAGTTACGTGTAGCGTCAGGGCCGTAGTTGGGGTTCATGCTGCCCCTACCAGTAAGTCAGTCTAAAGCCTCATGCCGATGTGGCTAGAAGTATGTAAATCGCACACTTGTGGTCACATGACGGCCGCTCTCATCACCGCCAGTGGAAAACCCTGACCGCTCGCTGTGCGCATGCAATGAGGATTCACATGTCTGCAGTCACAGGCCGGTAAACTGCCAATCAGCTTCACATAATCAAACGGTCAACAATCATATAAAGGGAATCTGACAGCAGGTATTTTCCCTCTAATCTGAGACCAGCATAACATAGGGGCAGTGATCCTGATTCCAGCAATGTGTCATTACTGGGCTGCTTAGTGTAGTTTTGATAAAATCACTGATTAATCAGCAGCAGATTATCATTACAGGACTACTTGGCCTGTTGCCAGGTAGTCCAGCATATTCATGAGCTTTTATCTGCAGCAAAGAAAACATTGATTTTATCAAAATGACAGCAAACAGTTCAGTAAGTGACACATCACTGGAATCAGGGTCTCTGTCTCTACATTATGCCGCTCTCACATGGGGGAGCAAATCCTGGTGACAGATTCCCTTTAAAGGAGGCGATTGTCCAGTATAAATGCTCCCTTAGATCCAGGTACCTTATTGGTGACTTCTCAGATTGTAATGGTCTCATCCCATTCTTCTTCATCTGGTCCAGACGCCATGATGACCTTGGACATCCACAGCTCGTCTCCGCAGACTTCCATCTTCTCTGGTTTTCCACAACATATCCTAACACGATGCCCTAAAAAATGAGTGTCATTATTACACCTAAATAAAAAATATCCGCACATGCTGTGCACTAAATAACCCGTATACTGTGCACTAAATAACCCATATACTGTGCACTAAATAACCCGAATACTGTGTACTAAATAACCCGTATACTGTGCAGCTGAAAAAAATAATTCCCCCACTATGCCCCTGACAAAAAAGTGACCCCGCATTGTCCCCCTTATGATACATGGCCTCCACACTGCCCCACTCATATACTATGACCACTGCACCATTCCTCCACCATGATTTATGGCCGCCACACTGCCTTTCCTTATGAAAAATATTCGTAAAACCATCCCATCCCATTAACCCCTTCACCCGCGGGCGATTTTCCATTTTTGTTTTTTGCGCCCTTGTTTGAAGAGCCGTAACTTTTTTATTTTTCCGTCAATCTTGCCACATAAGGGCTTGTAATTTGCGGGACGTGTTGTACTTTTAAATTAAACCATACATTGTATCATATAGTGTACTGGAAAATGGCAAAAAAAATGCCAAGTGCGGAAGAATTTTAAAAGAAAGTGTGATTGCACGATTGTTTTTAGGATGTTTTATTCACCATGTTCACTATATGGTAAAACTGATGTGTGGCTGTGATGCCTCAGTGCGGTGCGAGTTTGTTGACACCAAACATGTGTAGGTTTACTGTTATCTAAGGGGTTAAAAAAAATAAGACGTTTGTCCAAAAAAAGTTGCACATTTTTTGCGCCATTTTCCAAAAACCGCAGCGTTCTCATTTTTCGGGATCTATGGCTCAGTGATGACTTCATTTTTGAGTCTTGAGCTGTTGTTTTTAATGATACCATTTTTGGGCAGATGCTATATTTTTATCATCAATGAAATAGGCTGGCAGCACGCACCGATAAAACGCTGCTTTATTCATGCTTCATTCGTGCATACAAAAGGCAGGCAAAAGGGGGGAGGGAGCACGCTGGGCAACGGCACCGTTTCACACCACTAGGGGTGATTCCATGGGTCCATCACACACACTACACCCCCATATGTCACACACCCTGCTCCCCATACAGCCTGCACCCCCCATATCACACACACTACACACCCATATCCCACACACCCTGCTCCCTATACAGCCTGCACCCCCCATATCACACACACTACACCCCCATATGTCACACACCCTGCTCACCATACAGCCTGCACCCCCCATATCACACACACTACACACCCATATCCCACACACCCTGCTCCCTATACAGCCTGCACCCCCCATATCACACACACTACACCCCCATATGTCACACACCCTGCTCACCATACAGCCTGCACCCCCCATATCACACACACTACACCCCCATATGTCACACACCCTGCTCCCCATACAGCCTGCACCCCCCATATCACACACACTACACACCCATATCCCACACACCCTGCTCCCTATACAGCCTGCACCCCCCATATCACACACCCTGCTCCCCATACAGCCTGCACCCCTCATATCACACACACACTACACCCCCATATCACACACCCTGCTCCCCATACAGCCTGCACCCCCCATATCACACACACTACACCTCCATATGTCACACACCCTGCTCACCATACAGCCTTCCCCCCCCATATCACACACACTGCACCTCCATATCTCACACCCTGCTCCCCATACAGCCTGCATCCCCCATATCACACACACTACACCTCCATATCTCACACCCTGCTCCCCATACAGCATGCACTCCCCATATCACACACCCTGCTCCCCATACAGCCTGCACCCCTCATATCAAACACACACTACACCCCCATATCACACACCCTGCTCCCCATACAGCCCGCACCCCCTATATTACACACACTACACCCCCATATGTCACACACCCTGCTCCCCATACAGCCTGCACCCCCCATATCACACACACTGCACCTCCATATCTCACACCCTGCTCCCCATACAGCCTGCATCCCCCATATCACACACACTACACCTCCATATCTCACACCCTGCTCCCCATACAGCCTGCACTCCCCATATCACACACACTGCACCCCCATATCCCACACACCCTGCTCCCCATACAGAGTGCACACCCCATATCACACACACTACACCTCCATATCCCACACACCTTGCTCCCCATACAGCCCGCACCCCCAATATTACACACACTACACCCCCATATGTCACACACCCTGCTCCCCATACAGCCTGCACCCCCCATATCACACACACTACACCTCCATATGTCACACACCCTGCTCCCCATACAGCCTGCACCCCCTATATCACACACACTACACCTCCATATGTCACACACCCTGCCCCACATACAGCCTGCACCCCCCATATTACACACACTACACCCCCATATGTCACACACCCTGCTCCCCATACAGCCTGCACCCCCCATATCACACACACTACACCTCTATATGTCACACACCCTGCCCCACATGCAGCCTGCACCCCCCATATTACACACACTACACCCCCATATGTCACACACCCTGCTCCCCATACAGCCTGCACCCCCCATATTACACACACTACACCTCCATATGTCACACTCCCTGCTCCCCATACAGCCTGCACCCCCATATCACACACCCTGCTCCCCATACAGCCTGCACCCCCCATATCACACACACTACACCTCCATATGTCACACACCCTGCTCCCCATACAGCCTGCACCCCCCATATCACACACACTACACCTCCATATGTCACACACCCTGCCCCACATACAGCCTGCACCCCCATATCACACACACTACACCTCCATATGTCACACACCCTGCTCCCCATACACCCTGCACCCCCCATATCACACACCCTGCTCCCCATACAGCCTGCACCCCCCATATCACACACACTACACCCCCATGTCATACACCCTGCTCCCCATACAGCCTGCACCCCCCATATCACACACCCTGCTCCCCATACAGCCTGCACCCCCCATATCACACACACACACACTACACCCCCATATCACACACCCTGCTCCCCATACAGCCTGCACCCCCATATCACACACACTACACCTCCATATCTCACACACCCTGCTCCCCATACAGCCTGCACCCCCCATATCACACACACCCTGCCCCACATACCTCACCCTGCCTGTACCCCAACTTACCCCTCTCACTCTGCACCCTTTCACATCCTTCTGTCACAATCTGTAGCCCTCATATGCCACTCCCCCTGCACCCCCCTCCCCCTCATATCCACTCTTTTCTCATTACCAGTCATGTGTCCCAATCTCTTTCAGGAATCGATATCATTATCTTCTGTTTCTTTCTCCCCGGCATTCCTGTGTCTCCTCCCACACAGTCACATGGGCACATGACATCATCGCAGGTCCTGGAAGGATGGCTTCCGTCTGCTGTTTAGGAGCACTTCTGCTCTGCCGCACGTCAGAAACGCCCGGTGGCCTCTCCAGGTCTGGGGCCCCTCTGTCCCCTGATGACACCGGGCCCCCCTGACTCACAGGCCGCCCCCCGGCGGTCGTGTAGTCGGCCACTGAAGAGGGCATCTCCTCTCTTACAGAGAGGAGCCGGCTCTGCAGAGCGGCTGCCGGGCCCCTATAACCGTGCGGGCCTGGTCGCAGTGGCGACCTCTGCGACCGCGGTCGTTACGCCCCTGCCAGTCACTATACTGCACCTCAGTCTCACATTCCCCCTCCTCAGCATACTGTGCCCTCCATACTGTGCCCTCACACTGGCCACCATGCTGCCCCTTCTCTATACTGCCTACCTGCTTCATTATCCAGTCACTATACTGTACCTCCGTCTCACATTCCCCCTCCTCAGCATACTGTGCCCTCCATACTGTGCCCTCACACTGGCCACCAAGCTGCCCCTTCTCTATACTGCCTACCTGCTTCATTATCCAGTCACTATACTGTACCTCCGTCTCACATTCCCCCTCCTCAGCATACTGTGCCCTCCATACTGTGCCCTCACACTGGCCACCATGCTGCCCCTTCTCTATACTGCCTACCTGCTTCATTATCCAGTCACTATACTGCACCTCAGTCTCACATTCCCCCTCCTCAGCATACTGTGCCCTCCATACTGTGCCCTCACACTGACCACCATGCTGCCCCTTCTCTATACTGCCTACCTGCTTCATTATCCAGTCACTATACTGTACCTCAGTCTCACATTCCCCCTCCTCAGCATACTGTGCCCTCCATACTGTGCCCTCACACTGACCACCATGCTGCCCCTTCTCTATACTGCCTACCTGCTTCATTATCCAGTCACTATACTGTACCTCCGTCTCACATTCCCCCTCCTCAGCATACTGTGCCTCCATACTGTGCCCTCACACTGGCCACCAGGCTGCCCCTTCTCTATACTGCCTACCTGCTTCATTATCCAGTCACTATACTGTACCTCAGTCTCACATTCCCCCTCCTCAGCATACTGTGCCCTCCATACTGTGCCCTCACACTGGCCACCATGCTGCCCCTTCTCTATACTGCCTACCTTCTTCACTATACAGTCACTATACTGTACCTCCGTCTCACATTCCCCCTCCTCAGCATACTGTGCCCTCCATACTGTGCCCTCACACTGGCCACCATGCCGCCCCTTCTCTATACTGCCTACCTGCTTCATTATCCAGTCACTATACTGCACCTCAGTCTCACATTCCCCCTCCTCAGCATACTGTGCCCTCCATACTGTGCCCTCACACTGGCCACCATGCCGCCCCTTCTCTATACTGCCTACCTGCTTCATTATCCAGTCACTATACTGCACCTCAGTCTCACATTCCCCCTCCTCAGCATACTGTGCCCTCCATACTGTGCCCTCACACTGACCACCATGCTGCCCCTTCTCTATACTGCCTACCTGCTTCATTATCCAGTCACTATACTGTACCTCAGTCTCACATTCCCCCTCCTCAGCATACTGTGCCCTCCATACTGTGCCCTCACACTGACCACCATGCTGCCCCTTCTCTATACTGCCTACCTGCTTCATTATCCAGTCACTATACTGTACCTCCGTCTCACATTCCCCCTCCTCAGCATACTGTGCCTCCATACTGTGCCCTCACACTGGCCACCAGGCTGCCCCTTCTCTATACTGCCTACCTGCTTCATTATCCAGTCACTATACTGTACCTCAGTCTCACATTCCCCCTCCTCAGCATACTGTGCCCTCCATACTGTGCCCTCACACTGGCCACCATGCTGCCCCTTCTCTATACTGCCTACCTGCTTCATTATCCAGTCACTATACTGTACCTCAGTCTCACATTCCCCCTCCTCAGCATACTGTGCCCTCCATACTGTGCCCTCACACTGACCACCATGCTGCCCCTTCTCTATACTGCCTACCTGCTTCATTATCCAGTCACTATACTGTACCTCCGTCTCCCATTCCCCCTCCTCAGCATACTGTGCCCTCCATACTGTGCCCTCACACTGGCCACCATGCTGCCCCTTCTCTATACTGCCTACCTGCTTCATTATCCAGTCACTATACTGTACCTCCGTCTCACATTCCCCCTCCTCAGCATACTGTGCCTCCATACTGTGCCCTCACACTTACCACCATGCTGCCCCTTCTCTATACTGCCTACCTGCTTCACTATCCAGTCACTATACTGTACCTCCGTCTCACATTCCCCCTCCTCAGCATACTGTGCCTCCATACTGTGCCCTCACACTTACCACCATGCTGCCCCTTCTCTATACTGCCTACCTGCTTCATTATCCAGTCACTATACTGTACCTCCGTCTCACATTCCCCCTCCTCAGCATACTGTGCTCTCCATACTGTGCCCTCACACTGGCCAGCATGCCGCCCCTTCTCTATACTGCCTACCTGCTTCATTATCCAGTCACTATACTGCACCTCCGTCTCACATTCCCCCTTCTCAGCATACTGTGCTCTCCATACTGTGCCCTCACACTGGCCACCATGCTGCCCCTTCTCTATACTGCTTATCCCCCCCCACTACCAGTCTCTATTCTATGTCCCTCACACTTTTCTTTCCCAATACTGTCTACTTACAATTTTCTCCCACCATACTGCTGCCTCACACTTTCCAATGGTGCCCCCTGATTGCTGTGCTGGGGCAGATATGCCGCATGCCCCCCAAAGGTATGCCCCTGTACAGTGTACAGGAGAATACATGACTGGTACACGCAGGGCCGGCTCCAGGTTTTTGTAGGCCCTGGGCGAAAGAGTCTCAGTGGGCCCCATCCACACATAGACATGCACAGATACATACACATACAGTATATATTTAAAGAGAAATTCAAAACAACACATATAGACATAAATCTAGACACAGCCATATACACTGACATACACAGACACACATCATACATGCACACACAGACACATTTTTATATATATTTCTAATATTGGGAAGCCGGCAACAGTCTCATTCACCTCCCCGCTTGTCTCCATCCAGCTCCTCCTGGGCATGTGTCTGTGCCACGCTGATTGGTGGCAGTCACTAACAGACATGGCCGCACATAGAGAACACTGACACTGCTGTATATACATCACAAAAGAGGCTGGGGACATACACATTACTGTGGGGCATACATATTACTGAGGAAAGGGGTATACAGTAATGGGGGCATACAGCTCTAGAAAGGGGCAGTGGCTCTGAGGTGGGGGGACAAACAGCTCTGAGGTGGGGGGGGGACAAACAGCTCTGGGGGTATAGTAGTATTTAGCCCCCATATTCCTCAATATAGTGTTATGAAGCTCCCATAGTCGTCCATATAGTATTATGCAGCCCCCGTATGGCACTATGCAGCCCCCATATGGCACTATGCAGCCCCCATATAGCACAATGCAAACCCATGTAGCATTAGGCATCCTTACGTAGTACACAGCCCCTATATAGCATAGTGCAGACGAGATAGCATTAGGCACCTTCATATAGTATACAGCCCATATATAGCACACTGCAGACCCAGATAGTGTTAGGCATCCTCACGTAGTACACAGCCCCTATATAGCACAGTACAGACCCAGATAGCATTAGGCATCCTCATGGAGTATACAGCCCGTATATAGCACAGTGCAGAGCCAGATAGCATTAGGCATCCTCACGTAGTATACAGCCCCTTTACAGCACAGTGCAGAGCCAGATAGCATTAGGCATCCTCACGTAGTACGCAGCCCCTATATAGCACAGTACAGACCCAGATAGCATTAGGCATGCTCACGTATACAGCCCGTATATAGCACAGTGCAGAGCAAGATAGCATTAGGCATGCTCACGTAGTATACAGTCCATATATAGCACAGTGCAGAGCCAGATAGCATTAGGGATGCTCACGTAGTATACAGCCCGTATATAGCACAGTGCAGAGCAAGATAGCATTAGGCATGCTCACGTAGTATACAGTCCATATATAGCACAGTGCAGAGCCAGATAGCATTAGGGATGCTCACGTAGTATACAGCCCGTATATAGCACAGTGCAGAGCAAGATAGCATTAGGCATGCTCACGTAGTATACAGTCCATATATAGCACAGTGCAGAGCCAGATAGCATTAGGCACTCTCATGTAGTACATAGCCCCTATATAGCATATAGCATAGTGCAGACCAGATAGCATTAGGCTCCTTCATGTAGTATACAGCCCATATATAGCACAATGCAGAACCAGATAGCATTAGGCACCCTCACGTACTACACAGCCCCTATATAACACAGTGCAGAGAGCCAGATAGCATTAGACACCCTCATGTAGTATACAGCCGCCATATCATTTAATGCACCCCCATGGTCGTCTGGCCACAGTGATTGTACATACTCACTTCTCCTCGTTCCCCAGCTGCTCCGGTCTCTTCAGCGTGTCCATTGCTGTCGCTCGCTCTGACCTCTCAGGAGGCGCACAGTGATGACGTCACCGCGCTCCGCTGCAGAGCTATCAGTGTCGACAGACACAGTGAGGAGAATCATGAGAGAGCGCGCCGCTCCATCTCATCATTGCTCTAAACTGTATTGGCAACTGCGATGCCGATACAATTGATAGCGTGATCCTCGGCGGGGGGAGGCCGGTGACAGCGCGGGCACCGGGCCCCCCTGACTAGCAGTACGCCACTCCTGTCACCACGAGTGGGCCCCTCTGGTAGCCCAGGGCCCCGGCATTTAACTGGGATTAATGTGATACAGACACCAGATGTTATACAATATACACAGTATTATATACCATCTGATGTGTGTTCACAGTATATCACACTACTCTGTACACTGGATGTGGGATACCATATACACAGATATACAATGTCCTGCACTGATCACACCTGGACCTACAGGACCTCACATATTCTATATGTAATATGGGCCATATAGTATAATGTGTGCTGCAGGCTCAGATGTGATCAGTGCAGGATCTGTGTAGTGATGTCTCTGCTGGAGCTCAGTGTTATTGCAGGGGAGGGATGAGGCTGATGACCCGGCACTGACAGCCCGACCTGATCTGCAGCAGTTCACACTCCTGCAATAACTCACACTAATCCCGCCGGCAGAGCTGCCGCTGACACTATGAAATCCAGTCCTGCTCCCTCCTCACTGCAGCCTCCTGCCCGGCACCATGTAGGATGACGTCATACTCACCGTAATCCACTGAGGCCTCTGCTCCGGTCCTCCCACAAGCTCCTCTACGGCAGGAAGAAGCATCAGGTGCGCGGTGATGTCATCCTTGCAGACACAGCGGGCGTGTCTGCAGCACAGTGACGGCCGGGATTGATATTCTTTAAGGTACAGTACGGTCCTGAACCACTGCGGTGTTAATTAGATGGTGGCCACACAGATGGTGGCCTGGGGGCCCTCTCAGAAGCTCTTGTGGTGGAGGCCCGTCTGCCCCTCCTATAATCCGGGGGGAGGGGGGGGTGGGTGTGTGTGTGTGTGTGTATATATATATAATGTGTGTATATAATATACATACATATATATATATATATATGTATATATATAATATATATACTGCTCAGAAAAATAAAGAACGTTTAGAACTAGGATGTGGTATTTTAGTGTTCTATATCTTTTTGAGCAAAAAAAAAAAACAAAACCCAAATATATATTACACAATTTATAGTTGTATAAAAAAAAATGACATAGCGCTCCGCAGAATTTTTGATTCTCAGCGCACAAAGCAGACGGCTACGGGCTGCCACCCCCATCTGCCTGGCTTTACCTTGGCTGGCAATCAAAATACAGGGAAGCCCTTTTTTTTAGTTACTTAAAAAAAAAGTGTGGGCTCTCGCTGCTTTTTCTATTGCTAGCTAAGGGTAATCCAAGCAGCTACTGGCTGCTAACCCCCACTGTTTGGTGTTACCTTCACTGGTAATGAAAAATCCAGGGAAGCCCCCTTTTTTTTTTTTTTAAAAAAAAGTTTTGCCAAAAAAACAAAAAAAAGTGGACTTTTCCAAATTTTGTATGCTAGCAAAGTACAGCAGGCAGGTACGGGCTGCCCCAACCCCCAGCTGCCTATTTGTACCTATCTGGGAACCAAAAATATTGGGAAGCTATTTTTTTTTTTTAATTTCATTAAATTAAAGAAAAACAACGGGGTCTTCGCCAAATTTTTGTGTCCAGCCAGGTACAACTAGACAGCTGGGGATAGGAACCTGCAGCACAGGTTGACTGTGACCCCCCGCTATGAATTACAGTCCGCAGCAGCCCCAGAAAATGGCACTTAAAAGAACCATCTTCTGGCGCTGTATTCAACTCTTCCAGCGGCCCTGGGGAAAAAAAAAAAAAAAGAAATACACAGACACACTTAGGGACTCCTCCATCTTTATTACTCCTCACCCCTCTACGATCCTGGTCTTCTGTCTTCAACAGATCTAGCTCTGCTATATCAGAATGCACGGGGCAAGGGAAGAACGATGCTACCCTCGCTGTGTAATCACTGAGTGATCAGAGGCTGCGGGTTGGTAAGCGGTGGTGTCACCGCTGCCATAGTAACCAAACGAGCGGGTTACTATTGCAACGGTCATCTCCAATCACCTGATTCCTGGTGCCGCTATTCATCACCAGCTGTGGCAGCCAATCCCTGCATGTGGGCCAACACTGTAAAGATCGCCAACATGCAGGGAGGGGGCCAAGCATCTTGCCGGTACATGGCACTCACCGAGTACTGAGATACTTGAGCGAGCACTGCGTATCGGTGAGATGCACCGTCAGGACCTAGCATGATGTCATAGCCATGTGACTGGTCTGTAACCAACGAGGTAATACAACATTGACACGTGACTGGTCATATGGGTATGACGTTGTGGCACCCCTGAATACATCAGGGTGCCACTGGGTACTGCATCCTTACCCAGGGTGCAGGGCTCACCCCCCATGGTTCAAGGTACCCAAGAAACCGATGTCACTCCCATCTGCACTACAAAACCCAATCACCTCACAGCAGTCACACCAGGGGAGTGGACAAACTGAAAATGGGCCGGCCACTGGGGGACTGAGCGGGAGACGAGATAGAAGTGAAGTAGGCTCCAAAGGAGGAGCTGGGAGAGAGCTCCGGGGGAGCTAGGGACACTGGTTGGGTCGCAAGCGGTGATCCGAGTCCAGAGGAGTCGGGGACCGGTAGCAGGGACATTGGACAAGGGTGTGACGGACAGTCTTAGGAGGACTGTCTGCACCAGAAGGCCCAAAAGAACTGACCAGTACTGAGCACGACGGGGGTACAGGACCCTAGGTCAGGAGCAGATTCAAGGTCCTGGCAATTCACCTGTAAGGGAGAGGCCCTCGAAGGGACTTCCCTCTTAGCTCAGAGGTTGAGGGCATCAGCACAACGAGGGGGACAGGGGTGTATCCAAACAAAGTAACCCACTAAAGTCCCACGTGCCAGCCCTCTAGAGCACAGCTACACTACAAATAGTGAGCAAGGCCCCCCAACAGCTTCAAGCCATGGGGGACCACTAACGGACGTCAAATTGTGCACAGAGGCAGGCTCCGGATCACTAAGTGACATTGGTGGGACCAGGTACTTGGACGGACTCCCGGCAGCTGTACACAGACTTTGGTTCACCTGCAGGTGTGCGTGTGCCTCCCTTTCTAAAATACCTCCAGCACCACGACTACCCACAGTGAGTACCCTGGTCCCCTGCACCCCGTCTTCCCAAAGCACCAACACCCTGAGTCCAGGGCCTTCCCTACCTGCGGAGGGATTGAAACCTTGCTACTCCACACCATCTGCCCCGGTACTCCTTCCAGCAGTGGCAGTACTCCTTTTACCGCAACCCGCAGGTGGCATCACGAACTAATACCCTGTAAATACCCCCTTTCACGGAGCAAAGTATCCACCAACTCGGGTCCCTCGAGCCACCATGATTCCGATCCGAGCATCCCGACCAACACCGGGGCGGTACAACGTCATGGAAGGTCCCATCGTCAGTGCTGGTTACTGGGACAGCACAGCGATGATCAGAAGCCGAAGCGGTGGGAAACAGTCTGCAGGACGCGTCGCGGGAGCGGTAAGTATAATGACAATGTTTATTATTAGCTGTATTCTTTGTTTTACAGACCCCTCCCCCAATCACATAACTGTAAAGTCCAAGTTTGGTGTTCGGATGCAAGACAGTGTTCTCATAATCCGAACTTTACAAGACGCTCAGGCGAGTCTCCCAAACATCGGGAGGACTTACCCATCAATTAAATGAGACTTGCAGTACCCAGGAGTGACCACTACATGATGGAGGGCGCTGTGGTGTCCTTGCTCTGTACATTGTTTATGGCAAATCATTTACCATGGAGCTGTCATTTCTAATAGTTACTCTGTACAAAGTGACAAAATAGAGGATGTGACACCAGACGAGACAATCTTTGCTGCACAGAATTTTTATTTGACTTTTCAGAGCAAATCCCTGACCCCAGAGCCCCCCTCCCTCCCTGATTTTCACACCATAGCTCTTGTATGTGACCACACACACACACACACCGGACATTAGTCATCCAGGGTCATCTTATCAAAGAGATATTCTCCCATGCCGACTTCTGCCGCCTTCACGCGTTTCAGGTTAGTGATGTGATCTCCCAGTTTCTTGATCAGCTCCACTTCCTTCTCCAGATATTCATCCTCCAGGAAGTCACACATCTGCATGGGGAGAGATGCCGGACATTAGCACATTACATGGGCAGTGTGAAGTCAATGGTGATTAAGGCACGGGGCAGGGGACATGGAAGCCCCCATAGAAAGAATGATTGCGCAGGAGGAGTCAGATCTTAATATTTTAGTAACTTCCATTTTAAAAAAATGGAATATAATATCCATAGACAAAGCATAATTATGCCGATAGCTGCACTTTGCAGGATAATTATGTGGTAATTGTCCATCAAGGTGGTTAGTATTTTTTTTTTTTTTTTTATGTACCCCAAAATGGGGCCATGGAACACTAGTTTCCTGGGGACTCTACAGTTATAGGGAGTCCAGGGTGAAGAATAAATTTGGGGAGGGTGTCAGGAAAATTGAGCACAAAAGGAGAACTTCTTCCCAATGAAGGCCATGGGCACACATTGAGCGTTTGGCTGTAGAAGTGTCTGCACCATTTCTAGATACCAGGAAATAAAAAACAAAAAAAACAAAAACACAAAACCGCACTGTGTCTTTGACCTTACACTCCAGATAATTGCAGTTTTGGGCTGTGCACCATGTCTAGCTGATAAGGGTGAGACTGTCACATTGGAGGTCTAGTGCATGAAGTTTTGACTTGCCTCTTTGGCCCAGACTAACAGGTCTGATGACAGCTCGGGGCAAAGGAGAGGCGGGAGCCTCCAAGAAACAGTTTGACAATGAGAAAGGTAACATTTGAAGAGCGTCATAAATGGCACATTCCGTGCAGGATCACATCACACAGTTTTATTGTGCGGAATATTCACAAATATGAACTTGCAGTACTATGCAAGTTATACAGTCACTTACATGAGGGTCCACGTGGTCAGTAGCGATCTTATGAAGGTCCAGCAGAGCCCGATTTACGCTCTTTTCAAGCTTCAGGGCGTACTCCATAGCATTGGTGCCATTCCCCCATTCATCAGCCTCAGCTTTCTATAGGGGAAAAGCAAAACAATAGTTAATAGCAGGAGAACTTCTAGCTGCAGATGACACAATATAAAAAAAATTCTATCCATGTTAAATAATTTTGTGCAAAACGGACTTTGGGCATGTTCACACAGGGCTTTTTTTGTTAATTTTTTTCTGCAGATTTACCTTTGTTTTATGCAAATTCATGCTAATAAAAAGCTGTTTCAGTCCCAACAAAGTGAGATTTCTGAAACCTCATGCACACATGCAGATTTTTCCTGAATTTTGCTGCAGATTTCAAAGAATGAGCATGTCAATTCTTTGCAGCATTTTTTTAATTGATACAACCCATTTTGAGATATATAGATATATGGTTTTTTTTCCTGACCAAAACCTGATCTTGTGGCAGGAAGTCTCCTTTGAGTCATTGCGGTTTTTTTTTCTACAAAATGGGTTGCATCAATTGGAGAAAAAAAAAAAAAAAAAAGTGCAAAAATGCTGAAGTAGTGACATGCTCCTTTGAAACCTGCAGCAAAAAAAACAGGTATTTGACAAAATAGGAAAGGAAAACAAAAATAAAATAAAAGTGTGCATGTGTTTGAGCATGAGGTTTCAGAAATCCGACTTTGCTGGGACTACAAAAAGCAGCATTTTATGAACATAAAACCAAGGCAAATCTGCAGGAAAAAAAAAAAAAACAAAAAACACAGCAAAAACTTACCAAAAAAAAGCCCTGTGTGAACATACCCTAAGGCTATGTGCCCACGGTAGCTTGCTTCTGCTGCAGAAAACCTGCAGATTTATCTGGATTTTCTAGATAAATCCGCAGGTTTCAGCAAGTACAGACACTCCCCATTTTATCCTATTGGACATTGGGAGTGCTGTGTCCACGCTGCGGATGTCCCGCAGCTGCACGCAACTGCATGTCAATTATTCATGCGGAATTACCTGTGGAAATCCCGGCCCTCCGCTATGGAGATAGAGGCCGGGACATCCGCAGGCAAGTCTGCAGGTTTACTGCAGATAGATCGCTGTACTACTGCGGCTAAAAATAGCTGCGGATGCCGGCGGGCAGCTGCGGTAAACCTTTGGCCGTACCTGCAGATCTATCCGCAGGTATGACCTCCCGTGGGCACATAGCCTAAGTGTTCTCATCTAGATCAGGTTTCACAAACGCCAGTCCTCAGGGACACTACAGATCAGGTTTTCAGGCTTTTTTTTTTTTAACCATTGCGCAAGTCAGAGAATCTTTAAGACATCAGATATTGCTCCATTGTTGTCACCTGTACAATATTAGAGGAAATCCTGTGACCTGATGCGTGCCCTGAGGGTTGGATGAAACAGATCTACATAGAATCAGTGGTGGTGGTGAGGACTTTGTGCCTCTTGGGAAGACTAAATACCCACTGGGAATATATATTTTTATGGATGCTTAAAACATTCTCGCCTGGATGTTCTGAAGGACAATTCTTCCTCCTCGTTTGTTCTGGAACTTCAGAAACTTCTCGGCCTGTTCTCGCTTTTCCTCAGACTGTTCACGGAAAAACTTGGAGAACTTGGCCAATGCTACATCATCCCGGTCAAAAAAGAAGCCCTACAAAAAAAAAATAAAAAAAAAAATATAAAATAAATAAGTAAATTATAATATAATGAAAACCATGAAAGGAGAAAGAAAAAAAAAAAAAAAAAAAAAAAAGTAAAAAAAAAGGAACCAAAAATGTGGAGCTTGTACATTTCAGACTTTTCCAATTGTGAATGTGACTTGCATCTACAATACAGGTGCACAAATTAATGCAACAACCTGTTGTATGGTGGAGAATTTTTTTTTTTTTTTTTTATGTAAAAAAATATATAAGTCAATAGTGTGAGAAACTGTTGCTCTAAAGAGTATTTAGGGAAGATGCATTTACATTATTGTGTCCAAGTATAAAATGTAGTCTTAATATTTGTTTTTCGTTTGCTTTTTCTCTTTTCCTTTCTGTAATTCTTTTGGAAAGAATGTTCAACTAAAAAAAAAATTATATTTATATAATATATAAATATATAATATATATTATATAAATATAATTTTTTTTTTTAGTTGAACATTCTTTCCAAAAGAATTACAGAAAGGAAAAGAGAAAAACTAAAAACAAATATAAACAAGACTACATTTTATACTTTTACATTATTTTGTCTATATCTTCCCTAATATATATTATATATAGAGAAGAACAAAAATGATAACTTTAGTAACCAACCCCTCAAAACTGAATCCTGGAGCTATAATCAGAAGGACACTAATGAGTTACATT
Organism: Anomaloglossus baeobatrachus; assembly: GCF_048569485.1. Classification (NCBI taxonomy): domain Eukaryota; kingdom Metazoa; phylum Chordata; class Amphibia; order Anura; family Aromobatidae; genus Anomaloglossus; species Anomaloglossus baeobatrachus. Next base: position 43,925,516 of record NC_134363.1, read on the forward strand.
AGTGACACATGGAATCTGGAATCTAGAGACACTACACATTAGGAATTACAAGCCATGGCATGCGTTGACTTGTGGTTCCCCAATAGCTCCTATGGTGCTCATATACTCACGATGGACTGGTAAGTGTAGGAAGCCTGAAGCACCAGGTTGGTGATGCGGTTGACTCCAGCCTCGCTGTCCTGGTGGTAGTTCTGGCGGATCTGTGAGCTCATGATGATGATGATGGTAGTAGCTTCTTTCACAAGGAGGTTCTGGAGATCAGGACTAGTCCGGTGGATCTGGCACAGAGAATCCCTTTTCCGTTCAAACACTGTTGAAGCAAGAAGTAGGATCTCCTGTGATCACTCTGCAGGACACGCAGCTGCTCTCTGGCTTTTATACACTCATTGGGTGGAGTCCTCCAAAAACACAATCCACCCATTATATCAGCTCACATTGTCCGGATTGGCTTGTCATTCAGTAAAGGGCGTAAAACAGAATATTCACCGGAAAGGAAAAAGTTAAATGTTAACCCTCTAAGATCAGAGTTCCGGAATTATAAATTGCATCAAAATATTGCATGTAATATTGGATACATTTAATTCTTTCGAACATTCCAGAATGTGCCGCATCTTTATGGAACTATAGACACTTCTTAAGGCTATGTGCGCACTGGGAAATGGAATTTTCTTGAGAAAATTCTGCATGCTCTCAAAGATTACCGCACCCGCGGTAAAAAAACGTGGGAAACCGCACCCGAAAACCGCATGCGGTTTGCTGCGGTTTTACCGCGGTATTGTTCGCGGTATTGCCGCGGTTTTGCCGCTTGCAGGTTGGGATGTGCTTTATTGCATTCAATGCAATAAAGCACATTGAAAAAAAAAAGTCATTTAATTCTGAGATAGTAGATAGATAGACAGAAGAATAGATAGAGGGATAGATAGATAGACAGACAGAGGGATAGATAGATAGATAGAGGGATAGATAGATAGATAGATAGATAGATAGAGGGATAGATAGAGGGATAGATAGATAGATAGATAGATAGATAGATAGAGAGATAGATAGATAGAGAGATAGATAGATAGATAGATAGACAGACAGAGGGATAGATAGATAGATAGATAGATAGATAGAGGGATAGATAGAGGGATAGATAGATAGATAGATAGATAGATAGGAGAGATAGATAGATAGACAGACAGAGGGATAGATAGATAGATAGATAGATAGATAGAGGGATAGAGGGATAGATAGATAGATAGATAGAGGGATAGATAGATAGATAGATAGATAGAGGGATAGATAGATAGATAGATAGAGGGATAGATAGATAGATAGATAGATAGATAGAGGGATAGATAGATAGATAGACAGACAGAGGGATAGATAGATAGATAGATAGATAGCTAGATAGATAGATAGATAGATAGAAAGATAGATAAAGGGATAGATAGAGGACAGATCGCTGCATTTCCCATGGTCGGCAGTGAGTTCACATTACCGGCCGTGGGAAATGACCGGTAATTACCTCTGCTGTCTGCTGTTTTCATTCAGCGCTGTGTCTGTGACAGTCGCGGCTGGATGGAAGCAGCGCAGGACCTGTGGATTACGCCGGAGCGGTGGATTACGCCGGAGCTTTGGTGCGGGGGGGGGTTAATAAAATGGTGAACGAGGCTTGTTTGTTTTATTTAAAATAAAGGATTTTTCGGTGTCTGTGTTTTTTTCACTTTACTTACGGGTTGATCATGTCAGCTGTCACATAGACGCTGCCATGATCAAGCCTGGAGTTAATGGCGGTGGTCCCCCACCATCATTAACCCCTTGTATTACCTTGCTGCCACTGGTACACGGCAGCAAGAAGAGCCGGGGACACGCCGGTGCTGCCGCGTAATGCATGCGACAGTCCCGGGGCAGCTGCGGCTGATATTCTTGGCTGCGGGAGGGGAAGTGAGGCGGGGGACATTAACCCTGCCCCTCTCCCTCCCCAGCCTGAGAATACCGGGCCGCCGCTGTGTGCTTACCTCGGCTGGAAGGTAAATATGCAGCGGAGGCCACGTTCTTTGTTTTCTATACTTCCGTTTTCTTTCTATGTGTGTTCTATATGTCTGTGTGTTCTATGTCTGTGTGTGATGTGTGTGTGTTTACTCTCTGCACGGCTTCCTCTTCCTGTAATGACATCACTTCCCTGCAAAACCGCAGACAGGCGATGCACATTAGCGGAGGTAAACCGCAAAATACCGCAGGGAATAACGCATGAAAACGCAGTGAAGCGCACAGAATTTGCTGCCTGCGTTATTCCCTGCGGGATTTCATGATTAACATTGGAGTCAATGGAGTGAAATCCCGCAGCGATGTGCGGAAAAGAAGTGACATGCACTTGTTTTTGCTGCGGGATTCCCACAACAAAACATGCAGCTGTCAAATTCCGCCCAGTGCGCACAGGATTTTTTTTCTCCATAGGTTTTGCTGGTGATTCACTGCAGAGATGTTATGAACATTTTCTGCAGCGAAACATGCAGCAAATCCGCGGAAAATCCGCGGCAAAATCCGGTAAGTGCGCACATAGCCTAACTCTTTCGGTCACTCATAGAATATCTTGCATGGAAAAGATTTGGGGGCAGATTTATTAAAAAGTTTCAAACAATCCCATTGCAGATTTTATTTACATGAGCGTATAACACGGCCGCATGTTTTATCGGATAGGACTCGGACCAGTGTTATATTATGGTGCCGATCTGCAATTTTTTCTCATGCCGATCCAATATAAGAAATCAATTGTAGCCGCTGTATGTGGCTTCAAAAATCAGATCATACAAGTCTATGGGAGCCTGCGAAACATCGGACTGTACTGATGACATCGATTGAGCATTAAGTCTATCGCCACCTAGTAGTCATCAATGGCACTGCACTTCTTTATCTTAAAGGGAAGGTGTCGTGGTTTTTTAGTTTTGTATTAAAAATAGTGATTATGAAATCCAGTATTTTTAATACAAAATTAAAATCACTGCTTATTTAGTTTTTATTTAATTCTAATTTTACTGAAGCACTGGGGGCTGCCATGCTGGATTTGCTGTGTGTAACGACAGTTACTCACTCCTTTATGGCAGCCCCTGTGCATAGAGAACAGTGGTCGGGATTCGACCCCATTTAGTAACGTTAGAGTAGGCGTCTGCTGTGAAATGAATGCGCCCCCTGGGCTGTCCAGATCACAGCAAAGGGAGGAGATCGGCGCCATCATTGGGGAGCTCACAGCCATTGGCTGCCTACTCTCCCGTTACCATCTCCACTGACACCCCCTCCCTCCGCTCTACCCAGCCCCTGCTACTGCTGCCGCCGCCCCTCCCCCCGCTGTTACCGTCTGCAATGACACCCCGTCCCTCCGCTCTACCCAGCCCCCGCTCTACCCAGCCCCCGCTCTGCCCCCCCGCCGCCGCTGCTGTGTGTGTGTTTGTGTGCCTCTGCATGTGAGTACCGGCACCCCTCCCCCCACCACCGCTGCTGCTACCGTCTCCAAAAACACCCGCCGCTCAACCCGCCCCCTCCCTTCCGCCTAGCACCTGTCGGCCTGTGTGTGTACCGGTGATACTGTCTGCAGGGCTGCGTATCTAATCCTATCCTGTGTGATACTGTCTGCAGAGCTGTGTATCTAATCCTGTTCTGTGTGATACTGTCTGCTAAGCCATGTATCTAATCCTATCCTGTGTGATACTGTCTGCACAGCTGTGTATCTAATCCTATCTTGTGTGATACTGTCTGCAGAGCTGTGTATCTAATTTTATCCTGTGTGATACTGTCTGCTGAGCCGTGTATCTAATCCTGTCCTGTGTGATACTGTCTGCTGACTCATGTATCTAATCCTATCCTGTGTGATCCTGTCTCCTGAGCCGTGTATCTAATCCTATCCTGTATGATCCTGTCTCTTGAGCTGTGTATCTAATCCTATCCTGTGTGATACTGTCTGCAGGGCTGTGTATCTAATCCCATCCTGTGTGATACTGTCTGCTGAGCCGTGTATCTAATCTTATCCTGTGTGATACTGTCTGCTGAGCCATTTATCTAATCTTATCCTGTGTGATACTGTCTGCTGAGCCGTGTATCTAATCCTATCCTGTGTGATACTGTCTCCTGAGCCGTGTATCTAATCCTATCCTGTGTGATACTGTCTGCACAGCTGTGTATCTAATCCTATCCTGTGTGATACTGTCTGCACAGCTGTGTATCTAATCCTATCCTGTGTGATACTCCTGCTGTCCTTGGTGACACTTTAGACATTTCTGGTCACCAACAAAATGGCTTTGCACTGTGTCCCTACATTTCATTCTCAGTTATCCCTTGGAAACACCCAGATTGGGAAGGGGAGGTGACATCACACAGGAGAGCAGACTCCGCCCACTTTACTGCAGCTGTAATCCAGGCTATTTCTACAGTAGGATGTCAGAAGCTGCTCCCCCTAGTGTTTAACAGGGGAAAATATCAAACTTTTTAATTTATTTTTATATTTTGCTCAATTAAAAACAAATAATATTTAAACAAAACAGTAAAATATTAATACTTTACATTCTTTTAGTTATTGAAATTTTGTTTTTTTTTGGATGACACCTTCCCTTTAAAGGGGGTTGTCTTGTGCAAATATCGGACTGCACTGATGACATCAGATTGAGCATTGAGTCTATCGTCACTTAGTGGTCATCACTGGCACTGCACTTCTTTATCTTAAAGGGGTTGTCCTGCGCAAACAAACAAGTTTTCACCTATCCTCAGAACCGCTGGGGCTGGCACCAATTAGTGAATTATTATTCCTGATGAGATACTTTTATCTTTGTTACATATGGTATCAACACTCCATTCATTTTCGATGGGATTGCCAAAAGGAGCCAAGTGGCCCCATGCGCACTGCCAATCCATAGTAACTCAGATAAAAGTACCCCATGCTGCCCAGCGGTAGGACCCCTACCAATGATCCTTTGAATAGGGGATAACTTGCTTTCACCAGACCGACCACCCCTTTAAAAGATATATACCTATGTAAGCACATCTGTTTCTTTAGTTAAATGTCTGTATTTTGATCCAGAAATAACTTTTGCAACCTTCAATAACCTCTATATTGCACTTTCTTTTATTGGCTGCAGAAAGAGTTGACTAAGCAACTGTCAGTGAGCTCACCCACATTTGCAACTCATTTAGCTGTTATTTTCTGAGCTCCTCTCAGCTGGTTTATATATATATATATATATATATATATATATATATATATATATACAGTGCCTACAAGTAGTATTCAACCCCCTGCAGATTTAGCAGGTTTGATAAGATGCAAATAAGTTAGAGCCTGCAAACTTCAAACAAGAGCAGGATTTATTAACAGATGCATAAATCTTACAAACCAACAAGTTATGTTGCTCAGTTAAATTTTAATACATTTTCAACATAAAAGTGTGGGTCAATTATTATTCAACCCCTAGGTTTAATATTTTGTGGAATAACCCTTGTTTGCAATTCCAGCTAATAATCGTCTTTTATAAGACCTGATCAGGCCGGCACAGGTCTCTGGAGTTATCTTGGCCCACTCCTCCATGCAGATCTTCTCCAAGTTATCTAAGTTCTTTGGGTGTCTCATGTGGACTTTAATCTTGAGCTCCTTCCACAAGTTTTCAATTGGGTTAAGGTCAGGAGACTGACTAGGCCACTGCAACACCTTGTTTTTTTCCCTCTTGAACCAGGCCTTGATTTTCTTGGCTGTGTGCTTTGAGTCGTTGTCTTGTTGGAAGATGATATGACGACCCATCTTAAGATCCTTGATGGAGGAGAGGAGGTTCTTGGCCAAAATCTCCAGGTAGGCCGTGCTATCCATTTTCCCATGGATGCGGACCAGATGGCCAGGCCCCTTGGCTGAGAAACAGCCCCACAGCATGATGCTGCCACCACCATGCTTGACTGTAGGGATGGTATTCTTGGGGTCGTATGCAGTGCCATCCAGTCTCCAAACGTCACGTGTGTGGTTGGCACCAAAGATCTCGATCTTGGTCTCATCAGACCAGAGAACCTTGAACCAGTCTGTCTCAGAGTCCTCCAAGTGATCATGAACAAACTGTAGACGAGCCTTGACATGACGCTTTGAAAGTAAAGGTACCTTACAGGCTCGTCTGGAACGGAGACCATTGCGGTGGAGTACGTTACTTATGGTATTGACTGAAACCAATGTCCCCACTGCCATGAGATCTTCCCGGAGCTCCTTCCTTGTTGTCCTTGGGTTAGCCTTGATTCTTCGGACAAGCCTGGCCTCGGCACGGGTGGAAACTTTCAAAGGCTGTCCAGGCCGTGGAAGGCTAACAGTAGTTCCATAAGCCTTCCACTTCCGGATGATGCTCCCAACAGTGGAGACAGGTAGGCCCAACTCCTTGGAAAGGGTTTTGTACCCCTTGCCAGCCTTGTGACCCTCCACGATCTTGTCTCTGATGGCCTTGGAATGCTCCTTGTCTTTCCCATGTTGACCATGTATGAGTGCTGTTCACAAGTTTGGGGAGGGTCTTAATTAGTCAGAAAAGGCTGGAAAAAGAGATAATTATTCCAAATATGTGAAGCTCATTGTTCTTTGTGCCTGAAATACTTCTTAATACTTTAGGGGAACCAAACAGAATTCTGGTGGTTTGAGGGGTTGAATAATAAATGACCCTCTGAATAAACCTTCACAATTTAAAAAAAAATTAAAAAAAGAAATAACATTCTTTTTTTGCTGCATTTCACACTTCCAGGCTGATCTACAGTCCAAATGTCACAATGCCAAGTTAATTCCGAATGTGTAAACCTGCTAAATCTGCAGGGGGTTGAATACTACTTGTAGGCACTGTATATATATATATATATATATATATATATATATATATATATATATATATATATATATATATATATATAATATTTATATATATATATATATATATGTATATATAAAATCCAATTTATATACTACGGTCCACAATATCCACATATTGCTATCTTATAGACAACATCCTATACATAGATACCACTCGTAGTCTTATAAGAACCTCATTAATGATTAAGCATCATAGTGGTTCTTATATACTATGGTGCCTGAGAAAATAGATTTTAATTCATGTGCAAATTAGGGGGCTACGGGCAGAATTTGGTGCACCATTATGCCCCCTCATTTACATATTAGGGTCCTTCCCCCACTTCTGATTGACAGTTCTTGCTTCTTAAAGGCTTATTTCCATCTTCATAGATGGGTATTTATGGATACTGCTTGTAAATATAAGTAATTTTGGAATTCACTGCTTATTACACTTTTAGCCTTTTTATCTGGATTGCTCCATTACAGGAAAATTCCCATCTTTATATATGGATAGAGCTTGGAAATACAAGCACTTTTGCAATTTATTGTTTGTTAAAATTTGCATCCGTTCTTGAGATACTAACACTTTTCTTTTTGTTTACAACTCATTTCCTTGGAGACCGACCACCACAGCTAAAAAGCAGAACATGCGCAGCGCTTACAAGATCTTTTCTATTGATCTTGAAAACATCACTTTGAAGCTGGCTAGGATCGCTAAAGAGCGCTGTTAAGTCTTCATCCTGGCACAGTGCTTCCAAGTAAGACAGCAGCGGTGGTCGGTTTCCTAGGCAACGAGCTGTAAACAACAGAAAAGTGTTAATAGTGTTAAAAGTGTTAATTTGCATATTCCCAGTGCCTTCTGGGATAAGTGAAGAGTCACCGCGAGCTCAAGGAGAACCGGGTTTTGGCCGTTACAGCCGGAAGGAAGACTTCTGGAAGCCAGGGAAGGAGTCTTACGAGGATCATTTGCATATTCCCAGTGCCTTCTGGGATAAGTGAAGAGTCACCGCGAGCTCAAGGAGAACCGGGTTTTGGCCGTTACAGCCGGAAGGAAGACTTCTGAAAGCCAGGGAAGGAGTCTTGCGAGGATAATTTGCATATTCCCAGTGCCTTCTGGGATAAGTGAAGAGTCACCGCGAGCTCAAGGAGAACCGGGTTTTGGCCGTTACAGCCGGAAGGAAGACTTCTGGAAGCCAGGGAAGGAGTCTTGCGAGGATCATTTGCATATTCCCAGTGCCTTCTGGGATAAGTGAAGAGTCACCGCGAGCTCAAGGAGAACCGGGTTTTGGCCGTTACAGCCGGAAGGAAGACTTCTGAAAGCCAGGGAAGGAGTCTTGCGAGGATAATTTGCATATTCCCAGTGCCTTCTGGGATAAGTGAAGAGTCACCGCGAGCTCAAGGATAACCGGGTTTTGGCCGTTACAGCCGGAAGGAAGACTTCTGAAAGCCAGGGAAGGAGTCTTGCGAGGATAATTTGCATATTCCCAGTGCCTTCTGGGATAAGTGAAGAGTCACCGCGAGCTCAAGGAGAACCGGGTTTTGGCCGTTACAGCCGGAAGGAAGACTTCTGGAAGCCAGGGAAGGAGTCTTGCGAGGATCATTTGCATATTCCCAGTGCCTTCTGGGATAAGTGAAGAGTCACCGCGAGCTCAAGGAGAACCGGGTTTTGGCCGTTACAGCTGGAAGGAAGACTTCTGAAAGCCAGGGAAGGAGTCTTGCGAGGATAATTTGCACATTCCCAGTGCCTTCTGGGATAAGTGAAGAGTCACCGCGAGCTCAAGGAGAACCGGGTTTTGGCCGTTACAGCCGGAAGGAAGACTTCTGGAAGCCAGGGAAGGAGTCTTGCGAGGATCATTTGCATATTCCCAGTGCCTTCTGGGATAAGTGAAGAGTCACCGCGAGCTCAAGGAGAACCGGGTTTTGGCCGTTACAGCCGGAAGGAAGACTTCTGAAAGCCAGGGAAGGAGTCTTGCGAGGATAATTTGCATATTCCCAGTGCCTTCTGGGATAAGTGAAGAGTCACCGCGAGCTCAAGGATAACCGGGTTTTGGCCGTTACAGCCGGAAGGAAGACTTCTGAAAGCCAGGGAAGGAGTCTTGCGAGGATAATTTGCATATTCCCAGTGCCTTCTGGGATAAGTGAAGAGTCACCGCGAGCTCAAGGAGAACCGGGTTTTGGCCGTTACAGCCGGAAGGAAGACTTCTGGAAGCCAGGGAAGGAGTCTTGCGAGGATCATTTGCATATTCCCAGTGCCTTCTGGGATAAGTGAAGAGTCACCGCGAGCTCAAGGAGAACCGGGTTTTGGCCGTTACAGCTGGAAGGAAGACTTCTGAAAGCCAGGGAAGGAGTCTTGCGAGGATAATTTGCATATTCCCAGTGCCTTCTGGGATAAGTGAAGAGTCACCGCGAGCTCAAGGAGAACCGGGTTTTGGCCGTTACAGCCGGAAGGAAGACTTCTGGAAGCCAGGGAATGAGTCTTGCGAGGATCATTTGCATATTCCCAGTGCCTTCTGGGATAAGTGAAGAGTCACCGCGAGCTCAAGGAGAACCGGGTTTTGGCCGTTACAGCCGGAAGGAAGACTTCTGAAAGCCAGGGAAGGAGTCTTGCGAGGATAATTTGCATATTCCCAGTGCCTTCTGGGATAAGTGAAGAGTCACCGCGAGCTCAAGGATAACCGGGTTTTGGCCGTTACAGCCGGAAGGAAGACTTCTGAAAGCCAGGGAAGGAGTCTTGCGAGGATAATTTGCATATTCCCAGTGCCTTCTGGGATAAGTGAAGAGTCACCGCGAGCTCAAGGAGAACCGGGTTTTGGCCGTTACAGCCGGAAGGAAGACTTCTGGAAGCCAGGGAAGGAGTCTTGCGAGGATCATTTGCATATTCCCAGTGCCTTCTGGGATAAGTGAAGAGTCACCGCGAGCTCAAGGAGAACCGGGTTTTGGCCGTTACAGCTGGAAGGAAGACTTCTGAAAGCCAGGGAAGGAGTCTTGCGAGGATAATTTGCATATTCCCAGTGCCTTCTGGGATAAGTGAAGAGTCACCGCGAGCTCAAGGAGAACCGGGTTTTGGCCGTTACAGCCGGAAGGAAGACTTCTGGAAGCCAGGGAAGGAGTCTTGCGAGGATCATTTGCATATTCCCAGTGCCTTCTGGGATAAGTGAAGAGTCACCGCGAGCTCAAGGAGAACCGGGTTTTGGCCGTTACAGCCGGAAGGAAGACTTCTGGAAGCCAGGGAAGGAGTCTTGCGAGGATAATTTGCATATTCCCAGTGCCTTCTGGGATAAGTGAAGAGTCACCGCGAGCTCAAGGAGAACCGGGTTTTGGCCGTTACAGCCGGAAGGAAGACTTCTGGAAGCCAGGGAAGGAGTCTTGCGAGGATCATTTGCATATTCCCAGTGCCTTCTGGGATAAGTGAAGAGTCACCGCGAGCTCAAGGAGAACCGGGTTTTGGCCGTTACAGCTGGAAGGAAGACTTCTGAAAGCCAGGGAAGGAGTCTTGCGAGGATAATTTGCATATTCCCAGTGCCTTCTGGGATAAGTGAAGAGTCACCGCGAGCTCAAGGAGAACCGGGTTTTGGCCGTTACAGCCGGAAGGAAGACTTCTGGAAGCCAGGGAAGGAGTCTTGCGAGGATCATTTGCATATTCCCAGTGCCTTCTGGGATAAGTGAAGAGTCACCGCGAGCTCAAGGAGAACCGGGTTTTGGCCGTTACAGCCGGAAGGAAGACTTCTGAAAGCCGCGCGCCTAGCGGCGCGCGAATTTTAGCCTGTCTTCTTCATTGTGAGCGTGAGTGAGCAAAGTGTGAGCAAAAGTAAGTGTGAATAGAATTGTTTGTATTTAGTTGTTTAATTACTTAACATTTGTTTAGTGCTATCCCCATTAGAAAATGTGCTCCACTATTGCTAATGCGATCCAGTGTACATCTTGTCTCATGTATGCAGTCCTTGAAAAGCCGTTCGAGGGTGCATACTGTTGTTCGAGATGTGCGCAAGTTGCACGTTTGGAAGCCCAGATACTGGATCTAAATGAGCAGCTGGCAACTCTGAGATGCATTAGCAATATGGAAAGGAGTGTGCTGCTCACTGAGCAGCAGCTTGCTGGGTCAGATGTGAGGGAGGATCGTAGTAGGGAGCGGCAGGACGGTGAGGTAGGTAGCTGGGTGACAGTTAGAAAGGGGGGTAAAGGGAAAAGTGCTAGGGAGGCTAGTCCTGAACTGACACACCCCAATAGGTTTGCAAACTTGGCAGATGAGGGGGATGTCATTACAGGGGTAGCATTGCTGCAGCAAGGCATGACCTCTGAACGCCAGAGGAGTGTCTGCTCCAGTAAGGGGGGGAATAGGAGTGCAGGGCAGGCAAGACAGGTACTGGTAGTGGGGGACTCAATTATTAGGGGGACAGATAGGGCAATCTGTCACAAAGACAGGGATCGCCGAACAGTGTGTTGTCTTCCTGGCGCTCGAGTTCGGCACATCGCTGATCGGGTTGACAGATTACTGGGAGGGGCTGGGGAGGACCCAGCGGTCATTGTACATATTGGCACAAATGACAAAGTTAGAGGTAGGTGGAAGGTCCTTAAAGATGATTTCAGGGAATTAGGTTGTAAGCTTAAAGCATGGACCTCAAAGGTGGTATTTTCGGAAATACTACCTGTGCCACGAGCCACACCAGAGAGGCAAAGAGAGATCAGGGAGGTTAACAGGTGGCTCAAGAATTGGTGTAGGAAAGAGGGTTTTGGGTTCCTGGAGAATTGGGCCGACTTTTCAGTTGGCTACAGATTCTATGCTAGGGATGGGCTGCATCTTAATGGGGAGGGTGCAGCTCTGCTGGGGCAGAAAATGGCTAGAAGGTTGGAGGAGTGTTTAAACTAGGAATGGGGGGCGAGGGTATTCACTTTATAGAAGGGGAATGTAGTGCAGATAGTGACCAGGGCACAAGTAATGAAATTGGGGGTGGTACGGGGGGAAGGGTTAGGACAGTCAATACAGTAAGCAGGAATATAGGTACAGAGTCATACGTAACGTGCATGTACACTAATGCCCGAAGCCTCACAAATAAGGTGGAGGAATTAGAATTAATATTGTTGGAAGAAAATTATGATATAGTGGGGATATCAGAGACATGGCTGGATGAGAGCTATGACTGGGCTGTTAATTTACAGGGTTATAGCCTATTCAGGAATGACCGTACAAATAAGCGAGGGGGAGGTGTGTGTCTATATGTAAAATCATCCTTAAAACCCATCCTGCGTGACAACATATGTGAGGGTACTGAGAATGTAGAGTCCCTATGGGTGGAGATAAGGGGGGGAGAGTGAATAATAAAATACTGATAGGGGTGTGTTATAAGACGCCGAATATTATGGAAGAGGTAGAGAATCTCCTCATAAAGCAAATTGATAAAGCAGCGAGTCTCGGAGAGGTAATTATTATGGGGGACTTTAACTATCCTGATATAAATTGGGGAACAGAAACTTGCAGTTCCAGCAAAGGAAATAGATTTTTGATAACAATGAAAGATAATTACCTTTCACAAATGGTACAGGACCCCACAAGAGGGGGAGCACTACTAGACCTTGTACTAACCAATAGGCCAGACCGCATATCAAATATACAAGTTGGGGGTTACTTGGGGAATAGTGATCACAAAATAATAAGTTTTCATGTATTCTTTAGTAAGATGTATAGTAGAGGGGCTACAAGGACACTAAACTTCAGGAAAGCAAATTTTAAACGGTTGAGAGATGATCTTAGTGCAATAAACTGGGATGATGTACTAAGTAATAAAAGTACACAAAGCAAATGGGAGACTTTTATGAGCATCCTGAATAGGGCTTGTGCAGAAAATATACCCTATGGGAACAAACATGCTAGAAATAGGAGGAAACCCCTATGGCTAAATAGAGCTGTAAGGGAAGCAATAAAAGAAAAACAGAAAGCCTTAAAAGAATTAAAGAGGGTAGGTAGTGATGAGGCATTATATAATTATAGAAAATTAAATAAAATATGTAAAAAGCAAATTAAGTTAGCTAAGTATGAGACAGAGAAACTCATTGCGAGAGAAAGTAAAAATAATCCTAAAATATTCTTTAACTACATAAACAGTAAAAAACTGAAAAGCGATAGTGTTGGCCCCCTTAAAAATAGTCTTGGTGAAATGGTGGAGGGGGATGAGGGTAAAGCCAACCTGCTGAATGACTTTTTTTCTCCGGTTTTTATACAAGAAAATGCCATGGCAGATGACATGACCAGTGATACCATAAATTCACCCTTGAATATTACCTGCTTAACCCAGCAGGAAGTACGCCGCCGCCTCGAAATCACTAAGGTTGACAAATCTCCGGGCCCGGATGGCATACACCCCAGAGTACTACAGGAATTGAGTTCTGTGATAGATAGACCATTATTTTTAATCTTCTCAGATTCCTTAATAACAGGGTCGGTACCGCAGGAATGGCGCATAGCAAATGTGGTGCCAATATTCAAAAAGGGGACAAAAACTGAGCCGGGAAATTATAGGCCGGTAAGTTTAACCTCTACAGTTGGTAAAATCCTTGAGGGTTTCTTGAGAGATGCTATACTGGAGTATCTCAAGAAAAATAACCTTATGACAGAGTATCAACATGGGTTTATGAGGGATCGATCCTGTCAAACTAATTTGATCAGCTTCTATGAAAAGGTAAGTTCAAGTCTGGACCAGGGAAATGCAGTGGATGTTGTGTATATGGACTTTTCAAAAGCTTTTGATACGGTGCCACACAAAAGGCTGGTACATAAAATTAGAATAATGGGGATAGGGGAAAATATGTGTAACTGGGTTAAAAACTGGCTCAGTGATAGGAAACAAAGGGTGGTTATTAATGGTACGTACTCGGACTGGGTCTCAGTTCATAGTGGGGTACCACAGGGGTCAGTATTGGGCCCGCTTCTTTTCAACATATTTATAAATGACCTTGTTGGGGGCATGCGGAGTAGAATTTCAATATTTGCAGATGATACTAAACTCTGCAGGGTAATCAATACAGAGGAGGATAATTTTATATTACAGGGAGATTTATGTAAATTGGAGGATTGGGCTGAGAAGTGGCAATTGAAGTTTAATGTAGATAAATGTAAGGTCATGCACTTGGGTAGAGGAAATAACATTTATGATTATGTACTTAATTGTAGAACGCTGGGTAAAACAGACACAGAAAAAGACTTGGGTGTATGGGTGGATGGTAAACTTCACTTTAGTGGACAGTGTCAGGCAGCTGCTGCCAGGGCTAATAAAATAATGGGATGTATTAAAAGAGGTATAAGTGTTCATGAAAAAAATATAGTTCTACCTCTGTACAAGTCACTAGTGCGACCGCACTTAGAATACTGTGTACAATTCTGGTCACCGATATATAAGAAGGACATAGCTGAACTGGAGAGGGTGCAGAGAAGAGCCACCAAGATTATTAGAGGAATGGGTGGGCTGCAATACCAAGACAGGTTATTAAACTTGGGGTTATTTAGTTTGGAAAAACGAAGGCTTAGGGAGGATCTAATCACAATGTATAAATATATGAGGGGACAGTACAGAGACCTTTCCAAAGATCTTTTTACACCTAGGCCTGCGACTGGAACACAGGGGCATCCGCTACGTCTTGAGGAAAGAAGGTTTAATCATAATCACAGACGAGGATTCTTTACTGTACGAGCAGTGAGACTATGGAGCTCTCTGCCGCATGATGTTGTAATGAGTGATTCACTACTAACATTTAAGCAGAGCCTGGATGCCTTTCTTGAAAAATTTAATATTGCCAGTTATGTATATTAGATTTTATGACAGGGTATTGATCCAGGGAACTAGTCTGATTGCCGGATGTGGACGAAGGAAGGAAATTTTTTCCCCATTGGAACTTGTTTGCCACATTGGTTTTTTTTTTGCCTTCCTCTGGATCAACATGTTAGGCTACGGGTTGAACTAGATGGACTTAGAGTCTCCCTTCAACCTTAAAAACTATGATACTATGATATTCCAGATGTGGCCTTACAAGTGATTTATAGAGGGGTAACAATACGTTGGGATCACGGGATCTAATCTCTCTTTTTATACACCCTAGAATCTTGTTTGCTTTAGCAGCTGCTGCCTGACATTGAGTGCTGCTGCTCAGCTTATTTGTAATGAGAATACCCAAGTCCTTCTCCTGTTCTGTAGTCCCGAGTTTACTTCCATTTAATGTATACGCAGTTATAGGATTACTCCGTCCTAGGTGCATTACTTTACATTTATCAACCTTAAATCACGTTTGCCAAGTATCTGCCCATTCTGACATCTTATCCAGATCTTTTTGTAATATTGTACTAGCAAGGTCAGTTTTTAATATCCTACATTGTTTTGTGTCATCAGCAAAGACTGACACTTTACTATCAATCCCATCCACAAGGTCATTAATAAAGAGATTAAAAAGAATCAGTCCTAGCACAGATCCCTGCGGCACCCCACTGCTGACTATAGCCCATTTAGAGAATGTACCATTTATGACTACCCTTTGTTTCCTATCTTTTAGCCAATTCCTTACCCAGTTGCATATAGTTTCCCCTAGTCCTTGCTTCTGGAGCTTTAGTATAAGGCTATTATGTGGTACAGTATCAAATGCCTTTGCAAAGTCGAAATAAATCACATCAGCTGCATTACCAATATCCAGGTTTGCACTTACTCCCTCATAGAACCCCAACAGATTGGTTAGACACGACTTATCTTTCATGAATCCATGCTGTCTGTCAGTTATTATATTATTTTCTGCAATATATTTTTGCATGTCATCCCTTAAACTGCCCTTAAAAACTTTGCATACTACTGATATCAGCCTTACTGGACGGTAGTTGCCTGGATCTACCCTCTTACCTTTCTTAAATATCGCTACCACATCAGCAATCCTCCAATCCTGAGGCACCAACCCTGTTACAAGTGAGTCTAAGAAGATGAGATACAGCGGTCTGTTGATTACTGAGTTCAATTCCCTCAATATTCGTGGATGAATGCCATCTGGCCCTGGGGATTGGTCAATGTTTAATTTACTCAGACGCAGGCGTACTTCTTTTTGTGTTAAATGAATTATATTGGGTGGGGAACTTTTCACTTGTTGAATGATCCCTGGTACAGTCAGTTCCTTGGCGAACATGGATGAGAAGTGCCTGTTTAATATCTCAGTCTTTTGTTTGTTCTCTATAACTAACTTGTTATATTTTAAGGGGCCGATACTATCCTTTGTATTCCTTTTGGCATTAATGTATTTATAAAAGATTTTGGGATTTATTTTAATGTCCTTGGCGATTTTTTTTTTCAGTAGCTAATTTTACTTGCTTGATTTCTTTTTTACATTTCCTGTTGATATCTTTATACTTCTGAAATGCTATTTCTGTATTCTCAGCTTTTAAGATTTTAAATGCCCTTTGTTTTATTATACTTTGTACAGTCTTATTTTAGTATGATGTTCTGCTGTACAAACCTAAAGGAATGAGCTGTAATTTGTAGAGGATCCAGTTAGCAAGTGTATATTTCCCCCCAGTGATCAGCTGTGATTTGTTGGAGAACCAGCTAGCAAATGATTATACCCCCTGCAGTGCCTCCGGAGGAGAAATAAAGTATTACACTTCTCGTTAATCTCTTTCCATCTCTTAACAGTAAACTGATTATATGTTATTCTGCTGCTAGACCCCTCACCTCCCCAGTGATCAACATTTATTGGGCTAGAGAATGGTTGATTCCCCAAAAATCTGCACTATATAGGAAAATAAATCATTAAAGGGGTTATGCTTTTAAGACATGGACCTAACATAAATTTTAGAACAAGAGACACTTTCTAGAAATTCTCAACTTTAAGGGTCCTAAGTGGGGGCAGCGCATGGGCCAATTCAGACCCTAAGCAAAATTGGAATGGGTTTTAATAAACCAGTAAACTCATTTTTCTATTTTTTTTGAGAAAAAAAGTGCTACTGATTAACAAACTCTGCAACATCTATATACAAAGTGTTATTTTAAATGTCATAACTTAAAAATAAATGTATATTGCAGCATTATGTGACAGTCGGAGGTGTAGGTCCTTACTAGTTCACGCAGTTTGTTTCATTTTTCCTTTTGGTCCTTTTTGCCTCCTATTCTGCTATATTATCCAGAGAATGAGAGGCGAGCACCTGCACCATCGTCACCTGTCACTTTCCCAGGTAATGTACAGGGTGTGAGCTGAGCAGACACAGGTGACCTGACTATGAGATGCAGTCACTCAGGGTGTGGTGACTTATTCTTGGCTTTGTCTGAAATCGAGGAGTATAAGGGGATTGGCTGCGATGCGTGCCAGAAAAATAGGCATGAGTAAGGACAATGCAAAAAAAAGACTTAACCGCAGTCCTATGTAAATATTGCTTAGTGGAGGGGAAATACATTGCTGAGGTTTATGTAACATGATCCCAATATGTGCTAATCCAACACTTCTCTGGACCCTTATAGCAAGTGCACAAGATGCCGCCATGAGGCTTCTACTTATGGTATAGGGATTTTAATTTTGCCTCCTGCACTCTTCGCTCCAGACCCAATTAAAGGGAATGCAAAACCTCATTTCTTTTAATAGTTGACATTTTTTGCTAATCTGTTTGTATTTTTGGATTTTATATCTATATATATATACATACATATATATATATGTTTTTTTTATTTTATTTTTTTAATTTATTTATTTATTTTTTATTTATTTATTTTTTATTATTTTTTTTAATTGTTTTTAATTTCATGATTCAAATCTGCAAGGAGAAAAAATAAACAATGTTCATGAGATTTCTGAAATCTCATTCACTTTGCTGGTATTGTAAAGTGCTTTTTCCATCTGCAAAAACATGGTTAAAGCAATCCTCCAAAGAGGGGGGTACCAATATATTAGATTAATTCAAGCAAATTAAGAGGCATAAAATATAAAATAGCTGTGAGGACCCACAGAGGAAGTTCTGTATACCCCAAGCTGCGATGAATCGGTGAGACCATTTACAACTCATTCTGTTAATAAGCTGCTATATTGGTGGATTCCTCTTTGAGGACCACCTCACACTATATGATTTTTTATATTGAGTTAAGTTTGATAATTTTTTTGGCACTCATCATTGGGACCACTGTCTCTTCTTTGACTGAGATTGTCATTCTCATTTTCTTTATGTATGTTGTGTTTTTTTGTTTATTTTGTTATATATCATAGGCTCCCTGGACGTTGTATATTAAGCTGTCGATATCAGCAGTCCAGTGAGCTTTGGGTTACTAGCTTATCAAAAAGCTTTTAATATAACTAGATTAAAAGTTATATTTTATGCCTCTTAATTTGCTTGAATTAATCAACTGCAAAAACAGTTGGAAATAATGTGGCAATTTCTTAATCTGTTTTCTTCTAGGAACATAGGAAATTGGAGACCAGTTGTGTTTCGTTACAACTCCGGAGCTGTTAAAGCGCACCAATCACCAGGAGTTTCCTATATAACCTAAAGCCAGTGCTAAACTGGCACTATCATGCTGATTCTATATATACCTTTAGTGGTCAGCTAGGATGTATAAATTTTGAAACACAAGCAAGTAAAGTTTATAAAATCAGCAGCTCTTGAGTGACAGCTGCTGAGGAGCAGATAATATCTGGGGGGTATTCATAGTTATCCCCTCCCCCTGTTAGAATTAGCATAAGTATTATACAATTGATTTTATTTTTGACTTGCAGGACGTGTGCTGATGTCATACCCAGGTGACCAGAAGGGGCGGGGCCCCTGCATGCCATTTTCAGGCAGTGCTGGCTTTCCTCTTTTTTCTGCTATTAATTGGTCTGGTGGCTGACCTCCACCATGCCGTGCACGCCTGTTGTGGTTTGCAAATTCCTTCTGTTTCTATCAAAATTAATTTTGGTGGCTGTCCACCCTTTTCCACAGGCATTGTTAATTAGGCACCATTTACTTGGACCTGCTCCGCCTTAATTCATGGCTGCTGGTCAGGCACTGTGAGGGCCAGTTCTGACATTGGTATGTGTGGATTTGCCGTGATGTGGCAGGGGTGGCTCAAAAAAAATGATCAATTGTTTGCTAAAAATCTCATTTGTATTATAGTACAGTTGGAATGATGTTGTGAATTTACACTTTTTATTTGATGCATGCCATTTTCAGGCAGTACTAGCTTTTCTCTTTTTTCTGTTAGAACCAAAAATATTACATAAATACATTACCAGAACAAGCATCAGTACAGATATACATCACCGGAACCACCAAGAGTACAGGAATACATCACTAGAACCTCTAATAATACATAAATAAATAACCAGAGCAATCAGCAGTGCTGGAATATGTCATCAAAACCACCATGAGTACAGGAAACATCACTAGAATAAAAAATAGTACATAAATACATCACCAAAACAATCAGCAGTACAAAAATACATCACTAGAAACCAACAATAGTACATAAATACATCACCAGAACTACCATCAGTACATAAACACACCACCAGAAACACCAATAGTACAGAAATACATCACCAGAGCCACCATATGTTCAGAAATACATCACCAGAACCACTAACATTATTGAAATAAATCTCCAGATCCACCAACAGTGCAGAAATGTATCACTAGGACCACCATCAGTACATGAATACATCACCAGAACTATCTTCAGTACATGCATACACCAACAAGAGCACCAATAGTACAAAAATACATCACCAGAACCACCATATGTACTCGAATACATCACAAGAACCACCAACATTATAGAAATAAATCTCCAGAAGCACCAACAGTACAGAAATACAGTGGGTACAGAAAGTATTCAGATTCCTTTACATTCACTCTGTTTCATTGCAGCCATTCAGTAAATTCCAAAAAGTTCATTTTATTTTCTCATTAATATACACTCTGCACCCCATCCCCCATCTTGACAGAAAAAAACAGAAAGTAGAAATTTTTGCAAATTTATTAAACAAAAAAAACTGAAATATCACATGATCATAAGTATTCAGCCCCTTTGCTCAGTATTAAGTATTTGTACCCTTTTGAGCTAGTACAGCCATGAGTCTTCTTGTGAAAGATGCAACAAGTTTTTCATATCTGGATTTGAGGATCCTCTGCCATTCTTCCTTGCAGATCCTCTCCAGCTCTGTCAGGTTGGATGGTGAACATTGGTTGTCGCAATTTTCAGGTCTCTTCAAAGATGCTCAATTTGGTTTGGGTCAAGGTTCTGGCTGGGCCGGTCAAGAATGGTAACAGAGTTGTTCTGAAGCCACTCCTTTGTTATTTTAGCTGTGTGCTTAGGGTCATTGTCTTGTTGGAAGGTGAACCTTCAGCCAAGACTGAGGTCCAGAGCACTCTGGAAGGGGTTTTCTTCCAGGATCTCTCTGTACTTGACTGCATTCATCTTTCCTTCAATTACAACCAGTCGTCCTGTCCCTGCCCCATAGCATGATGCTGCCACCACCATGTTTCACTGTTGGGATTGTATTTGGCAGGTGATGAGCAGTGCCTGGTTTTCTCCACACATACTGCTTAGAATTATCACCAAAAAGTTCTATCTTCGTCTCATCAGACCAGAGAATCTTATTTCATCATCATCTGGGAGTCCTTCATTTGTGTTTTTGCAAACTCTATGCGGCTTTCACATGTCTTGCACTGAGTAGAGGCTCACTTGCACTCTGTCATAAAGGCCCGACTGGTGGAGGCTGCAGTGAACTTTGTGGAACTTTCTCCCATCTTTCTACTGCATCTCTGGAGCTCAGCCACAGTGATCTTGGGGTTCTTCTTTACCTCTCTCACCAGGGCTCTTCTTCCACGATTGCTCAGTTTATCTGGATGGCCAGGTCTAGGAAGAGTTTTGGTGATTGTAAACTTCTTCCATGTAAGTGTGATGCCCTGGACTAGTCAGGACATCCCAGGTAGTCCCATGCACACACACCCCCTCCCTAAAAAGGTGACAGCAGCCAAACTTAAAAACCTTGTCACCACCCTCCAGGTTTGATGTCCACATCAGTGGGGTGGAGCCAGGCAGTTGGCCCCACCCACCGAGGAGTTCACAGGCCTGGAGGCGGGAAAAGGACAGTAGTTCTAGAGAATAGTTTGACAGTGGAAAAGAGAAGTCTAGTTCAAGGGCAGACCTGTGACCAGGCCTGCCAATAGTCTACTCAGGTGGCTGGGTCGGAGCCCAGTCACCTCTGGCAAGGAGGCAGACAGTGGTGGCTGCCTTCAGGAGCTGGGATTACAGCCGGCGGAACCGTAGGGACCGGGGTCGGGCGGTGGCCCGCCGGTACCGAACCGGGGAACAGATTGGAAACCGGAGCACCAGGAGGGGTACTCAGACCCAGTACAAAGCCCCGAACCGACAGGGCTGAGTCAAATCAACTGATTGAGGTCAGAACTTAAGGACCTTTCCCACACAAGACCCGTTAGAAGACAACAGCCCAACCATCCAACCATACAGGGTAAAGCCACCGCCAAGGCATAGAGACCCAAGGGGTCAGTGTCTGCGGGCAAACAGGGCTTTTCCGACACCCAGCAAGCCGGGGAGCGGACTACCGTTGCTTAAGCATAGGAGTCAAAACATTCACACAAAGAGGTGCAGGAGAAAGGCGGAAACCACCAACCTGTTCAGGGAGAAGCTTCAGCCGGCTGCGGGCCCCGTTCATCATCCCGTTTGGTTTACCAGAGACTCCAATGTATTGTGTCATAGTGAGTACACCAGTGCCTTCGGGCCGCGCACCGCACCGCACCAGCATCCAGCACGCACCTGTCCCCACGCCTCAGCACCTCCCTCGGGCCCCCGGGACCATAATTCCCCTACCCACAGAGGGGTCAATACCAAGCTGCGCAACACCGTCCCTGGGCGGCCTAGTTAACAGCAGCGGTGGTGTCCATCCATTCACCACAACCCGTGGGTGGCGTCACGAACTTACATCCCTTCCAAACCACCGCGGGCCCCGGCCGTGGAACTCCCCACCGAAGTCCCTGCGTGTAGCGCCAACCCCCTTGCAGAGCGACGTGACCCCTGGGTCCGTGAGGTGCTCGAGCCACCCACCGTACGAGCACGGATCCGAGCGGCTCAGTGGTCGCAGCCGAGCCCGCGGGGCGGTACACAAGGATTATGGAGGCCACTGTGCTCTTAGGTACCTTGCGTACTGCTGAAATTCTGTTGTAACCTTGGCCAGATCTGTGTCTTGCCACAATTCAGTCTCTGAGCTCCTTGGGCAGTTCCTTTGACCTCATGATTCTCATTTGGTGTGACATGCACTGTGAGGTGTGAGGTCTTATATAGACAGGTGTGTGCCTTTGCAAATCAAGTCCTATCAGTTTAATTACACACAGCTGGACTCCAATGAAGGAGTAGAACCATCTGAAAGAGGATCACAAGGAAATGGACAGCATGGAACTTAAATATGAGTGTCTGAGCAAAGGGTCTGAATACTTATGACCATGTGATATTTCAGTTTTTCTTGTTTAATAAATTTGCAAAAATTTCTATTTTTTTCTGTCAAGATGGGTGATGGGGTGCAGAGTGTACATTAATGAGAAAAAAATGAACTATTTTCAATTTGCCAAATGGATGCAACGAAACAAAGAGTGAACAATTTTAAAGGGGCCTGAATACTTTTCCGTGCCCACTGTATATCACCAGAACCCTCATCAGTACATGAATACATTACCAGAATCACCAGTAGTACAAATATACATCGCCTGAACCACCATCAGTAAAGAAATACAGCATCACAACCACCATGAGTATATGAATACAGCACAAGAATCCACAAAAGTACATGAATACAGCATCAAACTTAAGACAGTGAGCAAGTGCAGTGTCAAGTCAGCCCCATATACAATTAGAACACATGAACCTACAACTCCGTGTATGCCCTTAACAATGGTAAGGAAATGATGGGAGTTGCTGTTATCAGTCATTATGAGACTGCTGACCATACAGGAACCACAGTACTGATGATATGCAGGCAGGATCACAAACAAACATTTACATCATGGTACCTTATTAGTGACATTTTCTCTGATAAAAGTCTCTCTCTTTTTTATTCTTCTCCATTTTGTCAGATGCCATGATGACTTTCGACATCCAAGTCGATGCAGACTTCCATCTTCTCCTGTCTTCTGCAGCACATCCTAACATGGTGCCTTTAAAAATAGGAGTCATTATTATGCTCATAAAGAAAAATATCTGTACTATGCTGTGACCCTGAATAATTGCACCTCACTGTGCTCCCTGTACAAAATATGACCCCACATATTTCTTCTTTTGGAACATAGACTCCACACTATCCTTTTTTTTTTTATAAAATACTAGCTGTAGTACCCAGGCGTGGCCCGGGATAGTAAGTCTGTCTCTTTCCCCGTCTGTCTCTTTGCCCGTCTGTCTCTTTCCAGGGCTGTCTCTTTGCCCGGTCTGTCTCTTTGCCAATTTGTCTCTTTCCAGGTCTGTCTCTTTGACCGTCTGTCTCTTTGCCCGTCTGTCTCTTTGCCCGTCTGTCTCTTTCCAGGTCTATCTCTTTGCCCGTCTGTCTCTTTCCAGGTCTGTTTCTTTCCAGGTCTGTCTCTTTCCAGGTCTGTCTCTTTCCAGGTCTGTCTCTTTCCAGGTCTGTCTCTGTCTGTCTCTTTCCACGTCTGTCTCTGTCTGTCTCTCTGCCTGTCTCTATCTCTCTGTCTCTTTCCCCGTCTGTCTGTGTCTGTGTCTCTGTCTGTTTGTCTCTTTCTGTCTCTCTCTATCCATCTCCCCACCAACATCTTATTACCTCCCACATAAACTTCTAATACTAACAGTTTATTTTGTTCCTATAGCAACCACTGAAAGTTGCTATTAATAGACTGTAGCTCCCACCTCCATTCAGTTTAATGGAGGCAGGATTTTGGAGAGTAACTGTAAAGCGTGGGGTTAAATTTTCCTGTTAAAACATAGTCTACGACATTCCC
Organism: Anomaloglossus baeobatrachus; assembly: GCF_048569485.1. Lineage (NCBI taxonomy): Eukaryota > Metazoa > Chordata > Amphibia > Anura > Aromobatidae > Anomaloglossus > Anomaloglossus baeobatrachus. Next base: position 43,949,296 of record NC_134363.1, read on the forward strand.
TGAATCACATGAAGTGTCTGTGCAAAATTTCGTGATTGTAAATGCGACGGTGCGAATTCCTTTAGTGGACATACACACATACATACACACATACACTCAGCTTTATATATTAGATTGCTTCCTCACTGTCCACCTCTGTGAGCTATAACCTCCACAGTCTTTGCCTTTATTAGATATCGGTACACCAGGTGCCCTCTGGACATATTTGTCTGCAGCCACTTAATTCTGCAGGCTAGTTTTTGCTTTTTAGTCTCTACAATGATCTACAGTTAGGTCCAGAAATATTTGGACAGTGACACAATTTTCGCGAGTTGGGCTCTGCATGCCACCACATTGGATTTGAAATGAAACCTCTACAACAGAATTCAAGTGCAGATTGTAACGTTTAATTTGAAGGTTTGAACAAAAATATCTGATAGAAATTGTAGGAATTGTACACATTTCTTTACAACACTCCACATTTTAGGAGGTCAAAAGTAACACAGCACAACAATGTTTTTGCTACTGAGGGTAAAACATGTGTTCTTTACTAATTTGAACATGCTGATTCCAAATATGAACTCAGAATTTGCACAGCACGTCCAGATTTTGAGTTATACTTAGAAAAGGCCATACGCCTATTCAGGCATTGTTGAAGATATTCTTACACACATGTCATGGAAAATGGTGTCTGCTTCTGTACTGATGTGAATAGGCTTATGCTAGAGTTGGGTTGTAGACATTTTCCAGATCAATGGAGACTGTTCATAGACTCTAGTAAAGCAAGCTTGAAAGCTGTTCTGTTGCACAATGGCAATGAAAAGCCATCTGTCCCCATTGCACATGCGGTTGGAATGAAAGAGACCTATGCTTCTATGCAGATCATTCTGAAATTGATTAAATATTCAGAACATCAATGGAACATTTGTGCTGACCTCAAAGTTGTTGCACTAGTCCTTGGTTTGCAGTTAGGTTACACTAAGCATATGTGCTTTCTGTGCCTATGGAACAGTCGAGATGACAACAACCATTATAAAATTAAACGGTGGCCCAATAGAGATGAACATAAGATTGGTAAGCACAATGTTCAACACGAATCACTTGTCGATCCACTTAAAGTTTATCTTCCACCTCTTCACATTAAACTAATGTGAACTAATGAAAAATTTTGTAGTAGCAATGGATCGTCAAGGGAATGGATTTAAGTATCTGAAGGAAAAGTTTAGTGCATTGAAAACTGAAGCCAAACTCAAAGCAGGAATCTTTATTGGTCCTGAAATCCACCAACTAATCCATGATGAAATCTTCAAGAAAGAACTCACCCCACTTGAACTAACTGCATGGGATGCATTTATATTAGTAGTTCAAAACTTCCTTGGAAACGAAAGAGCAGAAAACTATGCTGAACTAATAGACAATATGCTTCAAGCATACGAAATGCATGGTGCCCGAATGTCATTGAAAATGCATTTCCTACATTCACATCTTGACTTCTTTCCTCCAAATATGGGTAATGTCAGTGACGAACATGGTGAGAGATTCCACCAGGACATTTCTACTATGGAAAAAAGATACCCAGGTCGCTTTAACCCCAACATGATGGGCGATTACTGCTGGTTTTTGCAACGGGCCACTAGGACCACTCACAAGCGCAAAAGCAAGTGCCTGAAGCACTTTTAAAAGTACTCTGCTGAGTTCAAGGCGATTTCTTAAGCTACTATAAGTGATTTTTAAGTTTTTTGGTTTATTTACCTATACTTCTTTTTCAATAAAAATGATAATACATGTTGTGAAACTGTGAGACATAACGATTCTGTATCTTTATTAATTGCTTATTTTAATTTTCACAAAAATTGGAATAACTTAATATCCTGACGTGCTACAAAAAAACTAACTTCAGATTTGGATTCAGCGCATTCGATTTAGTATAGCGCACATGGTTTTTGCCAAGTAGCAGACAAAAAGTGTTTATTTGTTGTGCTGTGTAATTGGACAAATAAACCAAACCCAAACAAAATATTTTTATTTTCAATATTTTGTTGCGAATCCTTTGGAGGCAATCACTGCCTTAAGTCTGGAACCCATGGACATCACCAAACGCTGGGTTTCCTCCTTCTTAATGCTTTGCCAGGCCTTTACAGCCGCAGCCTTCAGGTCTTGCTTGTTTGTGGGTCTTTCCGTCTTAAGTCTGGATTTGAGCAAGTGAAATGCATGCTCAATTGGGTTAAGATCTGGTGATTGACTTGGCCATTGCAGAATGTTCCACTTTTTTTGCACTCATGAACTCCTGGGTAGCTTTGGCTGTATGCTTGGGGTCATTGTCCATCTGTACTATGAAGCGCCGTCCGATCAACTTTGCGGCATTTGGCTGAATCTGGGCTGAAAGTATATCCCGGTACACTTCAGAATTCTTCCGGCTACTCTTGTCTGCTGTTATGTCATCAATAAACACAAGTGACCCAGTGCCATTGAAAGCCATGCATGCCCATGCCATCACGTTGCCTCCACCATGTTTTACAGAGGATGTGGTGTGCCTTGGATCATGTGCCGTTCCCTTTCTTCTCCAAACTTTTTTCTTCCCATCATTCTGGTACAGGTTGATCTTTGTCTCATCTGTCCATAGAATACTTTTCCAGAACTGAGCTGGCTTCATGAGGTGTTTTTCAGCAAATTTAACTCTGGCCTGTCTATTTTTGGAATTGATGAATGGTTTGCATCTAGATGTGAACCCTTTGTATTTACTTTCATGGAGTCTTCTCTTTACTGTTGACTTAGAGACAGATACACCTACTTCACTGAGAGTGTTCTGGACTTCAGTTGATGTTGTGAACGGGTTCTTCTTCACCAAAGAAAGTATGCGGCGATCATCCACCACTGTTGTCATCCGTGGATGCCCAGGCCTTTTTGAGTTCCCAAGCTCACCAGTCAATTCCTTTTTTCTCAGAATATACCCGACTGTTGATTTTGCTACTCCAAGCATGTCTGCTATCTCTCTGATGGATTTTTTCTTTTTTTTCAGCCTCAGGATGTTCTGCTTCACCTCAATTGAGAGTTCCTTAGACCGCATGTTGTCTGGTCACAGCAACAGCTTCCAAATGCAAAACCACACACCTGTAATCAACCCCAGACCTTTTAACTACTTCATTGATTACAGATTAACGAGGGAGACGCCTTCAGAGTTAATTGCAGCCCTTAGAGTCCCTTGTCCAATTACTTTTGGTCCCTTGAAAAAGAGGAGGCTATGCATTACAGAGCTATGATTCCTAAACCCTTTCTCCGATTTGGATGTGAAAACTCTCATATTGCAGCTGGGAGTGTGCACTTTCAGCCCATATTATATATATAATTGTATTTCTGAACATGTTTTTGTAAACAGCTAAAATAACAAAACTTGTGTCACTGTCCAAATATTTCTGGACCTAACTGTATATTATGACCTCATTAAACTTAGTGACCTCAGGTGAGGTGCAGGAATAGGGTGTAAAAATTTCAGCATCAAATCTGCATCTCTTGGTAAAAAAGCAGTTTTCTGCCAGGAGATGCAGGTCTGTGAACTCAGTGACCTCACTGAGGTTACTGAGTTTAATGAGGTTACCCGAGGCCAAGTTACCTATGGTCACAGGTGAATGACTGTGGGAACCTCCACCTGTGACCACAAACAACTTGAGTGACATCCCCGCTCATCACTGCGGCTTAGTCTCTGCCTAAAGCTCACAGTGGCTGGTCATGTTCTGTGCCCACATGCTGTACCTTCAGTTATGTAGCAGAGCTGGAATCGTTGTGGAACCTCGTGTGGATTATGTCGGACCTGGGTGTTTGGGGGTTAAAGAGGATATGTTTTTTGCACTTGATTTCAAATAAAGGATTTTTTCGGTGTTTGCATTTATTTCTTTTCACTTACAGATTAGTAATGGGAGGGTCTCATAGACCCTCTCCATTACTAATCTAGGGCTTAGTGGTAGCTGCAAACTCCAATTAACCCCTTATTACCCCAATTGCCATCGCACCAGGGCAATTGGGATGAGCAAGGTAAAGTTCTGGGATTGTCGCATCTAATGGATGCGACAACTCTGGGCGGCTGCAGGCTGCTATTTTTAGCCTGGGGGTGCCCAATAAGCATGGGTCTCCCCAGCCTGAGAATACCACCTTCCAGCTATTGGCTCTATCATGGATGGGTATCAAAATTTGGGGGGACCGCATTCTGCTTTTTTTTAACTATTTTTTTAAAGAAAAAAAAAAGAAAAAAATCACATGCGGTTCCTATTATCTTGATACATAGCCAAGATAAGCGCACGGCTGGGGGCTGCAGCCTGTAACCATAAGCTTTATCTGTGCTGGGTATCATAATATGGGGGACCCTATGCCAATTTTTTTATTTATTTATTTTTACACCAATAGAGATGGACACACACAGCGCCTCTGATTGAAAGGAGTCAGACGCTGTCCCACAGGGTGGGGGTGCATATTGACTGCAACCAAAAATACCAGGACTGCCGGTGGGCGGGGAAAGTATTGAATATTTATGAGGGTAAGGAGCGGAACTGGGAGTAGTGTGAGTGACCCGGAAGCAGTGTACAGCCTCGCGAGAGACTCGATAAATATAACGTGCCTGCTTTCCCCTTTTTTCTTTATTTTTCCTCAATATTTTTAATTACCCGAGTGGCCAGACCTGGATCGTTACACGGAGTTCCCTAAGAACTACAGGCCTGGGGTCGGGGCTCGGGTACTTTTGAACCCACCCGGAGCAGGACTTTTTTAGTCTGGATCAGCCCATCATTACTTAAAAGCACAACAGTCAGAGGAAGAGACAGAAGCTGACCCATCACTGCCATCATCTGTACTCCACATGAGTATGTTCAGATATCAATACAGATGATTAATATTTATATACTATCTACATACAGTTACACTGGCTATACAAGACTTGTCGGTAATATAGGTTAAAATAGTACAATGACGGAGAAAACTTTTAAAAACACTTTCCCTGATTAGAAAAAGGGTAACATTTTGAGAGTTTTTTCTCAGAGACTGCACCACTCTAGTCTATTGGGAGTATCCGGTATTGCAGTTCAGCCCAATTCACATGAATGGGATACAATTGTAATACCAAACACAGCCTATGTTCCACAGTGGCGCTCTTTCTCGATAAAAAAATAACTAAAGTTTTTCCTAATTAGCATAACTTATCCCAGAAATAGGGGCCAGCAACTCTTATTTTTTGGATCGGTAGTTATATCAGTAGTGACATGATCCCCAACAATTACCTGGACGATAAAGAAACCAGACAGAAGAACAATCAATATGTGGTGCTGGAGAAAGATGTTATCAATACCATGGATGGCAAGAAGAACAAATCCATTTTGGGACATATCAAGCCAGACTCAAAGGATCACCATCTACGACTTGCCTACTTTGGATACATCATACGAAGAGAGCAATCACTGAAGAAGAACATCATGGCTGGAAAAGATAGAAGGAACAAAGCAAAGAGGGGAACCAGCAACCCGATGGATTGATACTATCAAGAAAAAAGCTGGAGAAGACTTTGGTGGACCTATCTAGGCGGAAAAGACCCTGGTGGACCCATCTAGGCAGAGAAGACCCTGGTGGACCTACTAGGCGGAGAAGACCCTGGTGGACCTAGCTAGGTGGAGAAGACCTTGGTAGACTTATCTAGGCAGAGAATACCTTTGTAGACCTATCTAGGTGGAGAAGAACCTAATGAACATCTCTAGATGGAGAAGACCTTGGTGGACCTATCTAGGCAGAGAAGACCCTGGTCGACCTATCTAGGTGGAGAAGACTCTGGTGGACCTATCTAGGTGGAGAAGACCCTGGTGGACCTATCTAGGTGGAGAAGACTCTGATGGACCTATCTAGGTGGAGAAGACCATGGTGGACTTATCTAGGTGGAGAAGACCCTGGTGGACATATCTAGATGGAGAAGACCCTGATGGACCTATCTAGGAGGAGAAGACTCTGGTGAATCTATCTAGGTGGAGAAGACCCTGGTGGACCTATCTTGGCAGAGAAGACCCTGGTCGACCTATCTAGGTGGAGAAGACTCTGGTGGACCTATCTAGGTGGAGAAGACCCTGGTGGACCTATCTAGGTGGAGAAGACTCTGGTGGACCTATCTAGGTGGAGAAGACCATGGTGGACTTATCTAGGTGGAGAAGACTCTGGTGGAAATATCTAGGCAGAGATGACCCTGGAGGACCTATCTAGGTGGAGAAGACTCTGGTGGACCTATCTAGGTGGAGAAGACCATGGTGGACTTATCTAGGTGGAGAAGACTCTGGTGGAATTATCTAGGTAGAGATGACCCTGGTGGATCTATGACAGAAGACCCTGATGGATTTGTCTAGGCTGCAGAAGATCGTTTATCCATCAAGTCATCATGGCTCAAGATTGAGCTGAAGGCTGTTAAATAATAATTTACATAACAAAACCCCAACGTAAGAAATTGGACAGTCTTTTTTTTTTTTTTTTTTTTTAAATAAAAAAAAATGTCACAGTCTGTAACTTAGAATATTCGAACCATAGAACATGAAAACTGGGAAGGATCAATAATGAAGTGTTTTTAAAATTTTTTAGAACTTTTTATTATGCATTGATTAGTTTTAATGGACATAAAACTGGGAAACCCTTTAATTAATTGACACTGCTCGTGTAAACCCAGAGGAAACTTTACAGTAAGTTTTAGCCAAACTTTCACTCAACTCAACTCCCATCATACGGTAATTACATATAATTATATGAACTTTGAGAACATATAGGCAGATAAATATAATCTCGATAATACGTCATTGTTGGAAAATGCAAATAGCCCAAAGCCGGGCAAGTTACTACATATAGAGAAGATACTTGCGCTCTATAATTACAGGAAAGGCTCTAGTATACTCTGTAGTATTTTGTGCAAACTTTTTTTTTATCAAGGCACCAATATTTTTGCAATTACGTATAGATGACTAAGAATTACATTATTGACGATGCATTCAACTATTTATATCCCTCCCCTTTAGAATTACACAACACTCTGGGATAGATATATAATATATTCCGATTCCTCTCCGTATTGTGAATTGCACAGATTAGTATGAGGGACCAAAGGTAGCATTTGTCTGCAGATGTGTCCACTGCACAGACCTAAAAAAATTGCCTTAGGCTGCTTTCACAGTATGTTTTTTTTAGCATGCGTCATGAACGTTTTTTTGCTGCAAAAGCGGATGCTGTTTTTGCAGAGAAAGACACGTGTTATTTTGCAGGATCCTGTCACTTGAAGTTTATGGGCGGGCATTGGAGTCATGTGATCGGGAGTGAGGGGAACTGAACGTGAGACTGGGAGCCGGGATCTGACAGCTGCAGAGGCTCATAACCAAGGTAAACATCGGGTAACTTGCTTGGATACCCGATATTTACCTTGGTTACGAGTGTCTGCAGCTGCTAGGAGCCGGGCTCCCTGCACACGTAACCAAAGTAAACATCGGGTAACTTGCTTGGATACCCGATATTCACCTTGGTTACGAGCGTCTGCAGCTGCTAGGAGCCAGGCTCCCTGCGCACGTAACCAAGGCAAACATCGGGTATCCAAACAAGTTACCCGATGTTTACCTTGGTTACGAGCCTCCGCAGCTCTCAGGCAGGGGAGAGAGGGAGGGGGAGAGAGAGACTGATCACACCAGGCTGGTTTCTGGGCATGCTCAGTAGAGCAAGCAGGATCCTGTCTTATCAGCATGCCAGCGTTCACATGCGTTTGAGTGCTGTTTAGTCAGAATCCAGCGACGTGTAGTATTTGGACGCAGCTCAAAAACGCTACAAGTAGCGTTTTTGAAAAAAGTTAAAAAACTACAAGGCGCTGGATCCTCACTATAACGCACGCAAACGCAGGTGAACGCATGTTGACGCGAGTCCATTGCAAATGCATTGAAATGAAAACGCATTTGCACTGGATCCGTTCTTGCGTTAAAAAAACGTTCAGGACGCATGTTAAAAAAACGTAGTGTGAAAGCAGCCTTAGTAGTGAATGACAGGTTACTGCATCGCCACCTAGTGGCCATAACAAGAAATGAGCAAAATTCTCCGTTAGTGCTTTCTGTAGCTACTTTGTATTTTTGTTTACAGTTATTTGTATTGACATTTATTCTATATTCCCGTTGCAGATTTTAGCTTTTAGCAGAATCATTAAGACGTTATTGGACAGTTTTCCTTGGGACATACAATGTCTGTTATATTGGCATCACCACAGTATGGAGGATTGCAGGAGGAACTACAGAACAGACCAACAAACTAGGTAATACAGCGCCATCTGCTGTGTATTCAAGGTAAATACTCCCTATAGAAGAAGCCTGCAGCTGCTGCAACTACCAACAGATTTTACAATATTATGAGTAATTAAATGTAATATTAAAATAATCAATTTGTAAAATAAATTATATAATTGTATATACTGATACAATCTCCTAGTACAGAGTCATTGCTATGTCACAGGGGTAACAAACATGACGGAGAGTAATCTCCTCTATTTCAGGTGTCAGAAGACCGCAGCTCATGGCTACATGCACACTTACACTAGTTGGATCTGCTTTACTTTCCAGTTAGCTATGCAGATTTTCCTTGATCCGGTGCTGCAAGGGTTAAGCAATTTTTCTGCTTTTCTTAAGGTCCAGTCACACTAAGCAACTTACCAGCGATCCCAACAACGATAGGGATCGCTGGTAAGTTGCTAGGAGGTTGCTGGTGAGATGTCACACTGCGACGCTCCAGCGATCCCACCAGCAACCTGACCTGGCAGGGATCGCTGGAGCGTCGCTACACGAGTTGCTGGTGAGTTCACCAGCAACCAGTGACCAGACTCCAGCGCCGCGTGGAAGATGCTGCGTTTGGTAACTAAGGTAAATATCGGGTAACCAACCCGATATTTACCTTGGTTACCAGCGCACGGAGCTACACGTGCAGAGAGCAGGGAGCAGCGCACACTGAACGCTGGCTCCCTGCTCTCCTAGTTACAGCACACATCGGGTTAATTACCCGATGTGTGCTGCAGCTAAATGTGCACAGAGCAGGGAGCAGCGCACAATGCTTAGCGCTGGCTCCCTGCTCTCCTAGCTACAGCACACATCGGGTTAATTACCCGATGTGTGCTGCAGCTAAATGTGCACAGAGCAGGGAGCAGCGCACAATGCTTAGCGCTGGCTCCCTGCTCTCCTAGCTACAGCACACATCGGGTTAATTAACCCGATGTGTCCTGCAGCTACATGTGCACAGAGCAGGAGCCGGCACTGACAGTGAGAGCGGCGGAGGCTGGTAACAAAGGTAAATATCGGGTAACCAAGGACAGGGCTTCTTGGTTACCCGATGTTTACATTGGTTACCAGCCTCCGCAGAAGCCGGCTCCTGCTGCCTGCACATTTAGTTGTTGCTGTCTCGCTGTCACACACAGCGATCTGTGCTTCACAGCGGGACAGCAACAACTAAAAAATGGCCCAGGACATTCAGCAACAACCAACGACCTCACAGCAGGGGCCAGGTTGTTGCTGGATGTCACACACAGCAACATCGCTAGCAACGTCACAAAAGTTGTTCGTTAGCAGCGATGTTGCTAGCGATGTTGCTTAGTGTGACGGGGCCCTTAGGCTTTCCTGGCTTATCTCAGCTGTTCTGATTTTCTAAAGCAGCTATCTCCAGGTATGGCTCCTTTAATGACTTCTTTGTTCACAGCTCACACTTTCACACCAAGATCAAGGTAGAGCAAACTATCACTGGCAACTACCCAAGTTGAGACTCACTTCTCAACTTAGGTAATTACCAGTGATAGTTTGCTCTACCTTGGTCTTGGTGTGGAAGTTTGAGCTGTTGACAAAGAAGTCATTAAAGGAGCCGTATCCGGAGAGAGCTGCTTGGAAGTTTGTTTGATAGCTTCCCATCCTTTATGCCCTTTTTGGATTGCCTCACCAATCCATTCCCTTTACTCCTTTTTTTTTTTTTTTAAAGATATATTATTATTGGCTTTTCAAGATAGCGGTAAAGATACAGTTATGGAATCAATAAAACAGACATTTTTACGCATACAAATTCAAATAATATAGTAATTTGCAGAAAGTATGTACATATAAGCTAAAATATACATCTCACCAAGTCATTCCAGAACAAACAAAATTCCAGACTAAGAAGCAGAAATCTCCAGTTTTCCTAGTAAACCACTCAACATATCCATGTGGTACCATGTTGAATCTTTAGGAGGTGTGGCTATGTGGAGTATCTTGTCGGTGGTACAATATGTCTCAATAAAGGCCTTCCAATTTATGAAATGTTTAGATATCCGGTCCTTTTTTTCCCCGTATTTTGCCTCTCCAAGTGCATTAAATGTTTCATTTGTTCGAAGAATTCGTTAAGTGAAGGAGTAGTAGGATCAAGCCAGTAGTTAAGTAATAGCCGTTTTGAGAGGAGTTCATTTGGGGGACACTATAGCTCAGGGTCTCTGGTCCAGCCAGGAACTAGACACATCCTCCAACCTCAAGGAGCTTCGAGCGGTCGAACAGTAGTAGCTAGTGACCTTCCTTCCTCTCCTTCAACAGACCCATGTTCACCTCCTTTCCGACAACCAGACAGTGGTTTTGTATATAAATCACCAGGGGGGACGAGGTCTTGTTCTCTCATGACAGCTACTGCCCAGGTATTGGATCTCGCCAATCAACACCTTCTTCCTCTGTCAGCCCTTCATATCCGAGGAGTGGACAACGTCAGAGCAGATTTCCTCAGCCGCCATACTCTACATCAAGGGGAATGGAACCACATGGAATAGACGATGCGGAAAACGTCGGCCACTCGTTCTCTTGTTTTTTTCCAACCAATAATGAACCAGAATCAAGGTATGTGTTAGATTGAGCTTAAGGGACCATAAAGTTTCAATTCATTTAGTGATCATCTACCAAAATTCTGTTCACTTTGGGCACGACCATAAGCCATGTAGCAAATCGGTAGAGGGAGTTTTGCATTTCGGGCATAGAATGATCCTGTCTGATTTAAAAGGGTTAACTGGAAAATCGAAAGCATAGATGGCTCTATGCATGATACTATATCATCCAGTAATCGCCCCCTCCGTTCCATGGAGGTGTGTGTGTGATTTGCTTCTCCTGCACCTGTGATGCCTCCACTTAGTGGGGGCTTAGCTGTATCCTGGTAGAGTATTAGTTTTTGGCCTGGGTGATGTACACACTGCAGCCCATCTTTGCTGTAATACTTAATTTTTGGAGGATATTTATTCCTCTTTTTGGTGCTATTTTTATATTTTGTGTTTCCCATTACTTAAAAAACACGTCTGGGTGTACATCTAGCAAATCCTCTCTCATTATAGTATACAGGGACAAAATTGGGGCGTAGGCGGTGTATTGTGCCAAAAGTCTATCAAAATTATTCCACCCTATTTCCTGACTGACATCTTTTAATACATTTAGGAATTTGTGTTTTATTTGTTCATATTGGATAACCTGGTTGGGGCTAAGGCCATATTTGTTGATTATCTCTTCCCTCCTGAACTCCCTTTGCTCTTTCTTGTAGTCTGGTGTGTATTGTACAATCACTGTTTCTTTTATACTTGTCTTTTTCCTGTTTGTGTCTTTATCTTGGCATGGGACTAGTGTTCCTGCTGTCCTGCGCACTAGTCAGGGTTGTGCTAAGGGAAAGACAGTGATAAGAACATAATCACCGCATGGGTTGAAAGAACCCTTCTAAGGATGTCAAGGAACTCAGGGTTGCTTAGGGTAAGTGTTAGGGGTTGTACTTCCCTATCTTTCCTTAGTGGCAGTATATTGTTTCTCATGCCTAGCCTTGCACTGAGCAGCCCCTTGGTGGAGCACTTCAAACAAGAGCTGCCCTGGAGTGCTATATGGTGCCTATCATCAGATAAGTCCAACCTCACCATCAGAGGCTCTGGTAAAGACTGGTTAGGCACTTAGTCACGTCCCTCCAGGGAAAGCCTGGTCCTGGTAGCAATGGATCTATGCCCATATCTCCCCTCCATCTGAAGTGTGACAGTCACATCTCCTGTGTAGTTTGCCTGGTGGTGCCCGAATGTTTAGTCATCGATGATGACCACATTCAATTTTTTCACCAAATGTGCTGTTTACATGGTCTAGGCTCAGATGAGGTAAGAAAGGGGAGCAGAAGATAAATTATAGGATAAAATGAGGATTTTGTTTTGTTTTGATACCTGCAGGATAGGTAAAAAATGTACAATTGCTTAGGCAGCCACTTTCCCTGCTGTGTTTTTTAATAGGCCATTGTTAGGTTCCCTTTCTTATTTCCAAAAATGTATGGCTATATAGGTAATGCAACTTTCCAAGACTTTTTTCCATCACATGTTCAGCATTTCACTTCTGTCCACTAGATGGCACTCCTCTACCATTCCAGAAAGGTCCATTACACTAAACAAACTGTGAAGAACTGGTTCACACTCTTAGGTCTCATTCACACATCAGTAATTCATCAGTATTTGACAAAACCAGACGTGTTTCCTAAACACAAACCAGCTGTCAATCTTTCAATTATAGTTTTTCCACTCCTGGCTTTGGCATACAAACACTGATGCAAAAATGATGACCAAATACTAACACCAAATACTAACACCAAATACTAACACCAAATACTAACATGTGAACAAGGCCTTACAGTGAGCGCTGCATTTTTCTCTAAATCCCCGCGAAAACGGGATTCAACTTTAGCCCTGACTATGATACTAAAATATATCCAAAGCTATGGAAGGATAGCAAAATATTGTCTCCAGTGGTTGACTATGCCCGAAATCCATGCACAAAGGGGTGTTTTAGCTGCCTTGTCGTTGGACTTAGTGCAGCTATTTTGAACTGCAGGTCTAACAAATATCCACACTATTTACAAATATTCTCCATGTTTGATCATGAGGAGAGGGAAATGCAGAGAAACTAACACAGGAGGTCAAAACAGCTACTTTAAAGGGAAGGCGCCATCAAAAAAAATATTTTTTTCAATAACTGAAAAAATGTAAAGTATGAATCATAGAATCATAGAATATTAGGCGGGCTTTGCACGTTGCGACATCGGTAACAATGTGTTACCGACGCTGCAGCGATAGTCCCCGCCCCCGTCGCAGGGGCGATATCTTATGATTGCTGCCGTAGCGAACATTATCGCTACGTCAGCTTCACATGCACTTACCTGCCCTGCGACGTCGCTCTGGCCTGCGAACTGCCTCCTTACTAAGGGGGCGGGTCGTGCGGCGTCATAGCGACGTCACACGGCAGACAGCCAATAGAAGCGGAGGGGCGGAGATGAGCGGGACATAAACATCCCGCCCACCTCCTTCCTTCCGCATTGCCGGTGGAGGCAGGTAGGAGATGTTCCTCGCTCCAGCGGCTTCTCACACAGCGATGTGTGCTGCTGCAGGAACGAGGAACAACATCGTACCGTTGCAGCAGCGACATTATTGAAATGTCGGACCCTACACCGATCATACGATAACAACGCTTTTGCGCTCGTTAATCGTATGTAAAAGGCTTTACACACTACGATGTCGACAGCGACGCTGGATGTGCGTCACTTTCGATTTGACCCCACCGACATCGCAGCTGCGATATCGTAGTGTGCAAAGCCCGCCTTAGAGTTGGAATGGACCTCCTGGGTCATCTAGCCCAACCCCCTGCTTAAAGCAGGATTCACTAAATCATCCCAGACAGATGTCCGTCCATCCTCTTTTTAAAGACTTCCATTGAAGGAGAACTCACAACCTCTCGTGGCAGCCTGTTCCACTCGTTGATCACCTTCACTGCCAAAACGTTTCCTTCTGAAAATGAGAATAAAACTGATCCCTCTACAGTGTGACAGCCTTTAAGATACTTGTAGACAGGTATTAAGTCTGCTCTCAGTCTTCTCTTTTGCAAGCTAAACAATCCTAAATCCTTTAACCGTTCCTCATAGGACATGGTTTGCAGACCAGTCACCATTCTGGTCACTCTTCTCTGAACTTGCTCCAGTTTGTTGATGTCTTTTTTAAAATGTGGTACCCAGAACTGGACACAATATTACAGATGAGGTCTGGCCAAAGAGGAGTAAAGGGGGATAATGACTTAACGTGATCGAGACTGTATGCTTCTGTTAATACATCCTAGAATGGTGTTTGCCTTTTTTTGCTGCTGCATCACACTGTTGACTCATGTTCAGTCTGTGATCTATTAGTATACCTAAGTCTTTTTCACACATGCTGTTGGATAGCTCTATTCCTCCCAAGCTGTATTTGCTATTTTCATTATTCTTGCCAAGATGTATGACTTTACATTTCTCCCTGTTAAAATCCATTCTATTAGTTGCTGCCCATTGTTCCAGCTTTTTTTGATCTTGTTCAATCCTCTCTCTCTCTTCTCTAGTGTTAGCTATTCCTCCTAGCTTTGTGTCATCAGCAAATTTAATCAATTTACCCTTAATACCTTCATTTAAATCATTGATAAAGATGTTGAACAACACAGTGCCCAGGACAGAGCCCTGTGGTACCCCACTTGAGACAGTCTTCCAACTGGATGTGCAGCCATTTATGACCACTCTTTGACTCCGATCACTAAGCCAGTTACGAATCCATCTAACAGTTGCCTTGTTTATTTCACACTTGGTCATTTTTTCAATAAGGATTGTATGAGATACTTTGTCAAATGCTTTACTGAAGTCAAGATATATTATGTCTACTGCATTTTCCTGATCCACCCAGTCAGTGATTTTGTCATAGAAGGAAATTAAGTTAGTCTGACATGACTTATTAGTTACAAATCCATGCTGGCTCCGGTTAATCACTTCATTCTCATCCAGGTACTTGCATAAATGTTGTTTAATAATTTGTTCAAAGATCTTTCCATGTATTGAAGTCAGGCTCACAGGCCTGTAGTTCCCTGGGTCCACCTTCTTCCCCTTTTTGAAGATAGGGACAACATTTGCTCTTCTCCAGTCTTCTGGAATGTCTCCTGTTCTCCAAGAAGTTTAAAAAATTATGAAGAGTGGTTCTAATATTTCCTCTGCCAACTCCTTCAGTACTCTGGGGTGTAATTCATCTGGACCTGGGGACTTTAATTCATTAATGTTATCTAAGTATTCCCTCACTATCTCTTTGTTTATTGATGGCCTGGATTCTTCTAATCCTACAATAGAATGGTGAAGATCAGTTGATTTTACTTTTTCAGAAAAAACAGATGCAAAATAACATTTTAAAAGTTCGGCCTTCTCATCATCATTTTTTACAACTTCACCATTTTCATCCTGTAAAATTCCTATAACATCTTTGACTTTTCTTTTATTTTTGGCATAATTCCCAAATCCTATTTTATTGCTTTTGACATATCTTGCAAGCCTTATTTCATTATCAGCTTTGGCTAATCTGATGTGTGCCCTTCATGTGTGATGAATGTTTGAATGTCGAGCTGAGCGGGGCCATGGCGCTGAGGATGTCAGTGCCGTGGGAATGCATGGCTGGGGACAGGTGAGTGTGTGTGTGTGTACATGCGGACTGTGGGAGGGGGCGGAGCCGAGCGGGGAAGTGTCGGGCTCCCTGCACACGTAGCCAGAGTAAATATTGGGTAACTAAGCAAAACACTTTGCTTGGTTACCCGATATTTACCTTGGTTACCAGCGTACACCGCTTAGGGCTGGCTCCTTGCACACCTAGCCAGGGTAAATATCGGGTAACTAGGCAAAGTGCATTGCTTAGTAACCCGATGTGTACCCTGGTTACGTGTGCAGGGAGCCAGAGAGCCCATGCGCAGCAAAATCCTAAGGATTCCGCTGTTCAAAAAACGTTACATGCTGTGTTCCTGCCGCCCAGCGGAAGCAACGCAGCGTCGGCCAGCGGAAGCAACGCAGGTCCATCACTCGCAATCCATCGTCCATACAAGTCTATGGGAAGCAGTGGAATCTGTTAACGGATTCCGCTGTTTTCCAAAATGGCAGATTGCAACTGAAGGAAAACAACGCAAGTGTGAAACTAGCTTAAGAAGCGCAGATAGGGTCTTATCTGGTGGGATTTGACAAGGCAAACAGGTAAGATACTCACCTGTAGAAGTTGTGCCAGTCATAACTCCTTCATAGGCATAAAATGGCGGAGAGACATGTTACAGATGTGGAAGAAGGAAACCAGGATGTGCCGCGCTGACATCAAACATCCAGAAGTTGATTAATTTCTTTTATTTAATCAGGTCTACGCGTTTCGGAGGACGGAGCCCCCTTCCTCAGGACAATTATTACAGATAAAATCAACCTGTTTTTGATTTTTCTGTAATAATTGTTCTGAAGAAGGAGGCTGCGTACTCCGAAACGTGTAGACCTGATTAAATTAAAGAAAAATTAATCCACTTCTGGTTGTTTGATGTCAGCGCGGCATATCCCGGTTTCCTTCTTCCACATCTGAAAGTGTCACTGAGGAAGGCTGGCATAGTGCTCCACTGTATAATATGCCCCACTGTATAATGTGCCATCATATACTATGCCCCCATATTCCTGTGCCCCCATATTCCTGTCCCCCATATTCCTTTGCCCCATATTCCTGTGTCCCATATTCCTGTGTCCCATATGCCTGTGCACCCATATTCCTGTGCCCCCATATTCCTGTGTCCCCATATTCAGGTGTCCCCAAATTCATGTGCCCCCATATTCCTGTGTACCCATATTCCTGGGTCCCCAAATTCTTGTACTCCCATATTCCTATGCCCCATATTCCTGTGCCCCCATATTCCTGTGCCCCATATTGCTGCGCCCCATATTCCTGTGCCCCCATATTCCTGTGTCCCCATATTCCTGGGCCCCTTAATTACTGTGCCCTCATATTACTGTGCCCCATATTCCGGTGCCCCCATATTCCGGTGCCCCATATTCCTGTGTCCCATATTCCTGTGCCCCATATTCCTGTGTCCCATATGCCTGTGCACCCATATTCCTGTGCACCCATATTCCTGTGCCCCCATATTCCTGTGCCCCCACATTCCTGTGTCCCCATATTCAGGTGTCCCCAATTTCATGTGCCCCCATATTCCTGTGCCCCCATATGCCTGTGTACCCATATTCCCGGGTCCCCAAATTCTTGTACTCCCATATTCCTATGCCCCATATTCCTGTGCCTCCATATTCCTGCGCCCCATATTGCTGCGCCCCATATTCCTGTGCCCCCATATTCCTGTGTCCCCATATTCCTGGGTCCCTTAATTACTGTGCCCTCATATTACTGTGCCCCCATATTCTTGTGTCCCAATATTCCTGTGTCCCCATATTTCTGTGTCCCCATATTCCCGTGCCCCCATATTGATGTGTCCCCATATTCCTGTGTCCTCATAGGAACTGCCTAGACATCCGGCTGACAGGAGCAGAGGTACGAGGTGAGCACAGCAGCAGGGAGCTATGATCACAGCGTGACATCTATAGTACAATACCAGGCTGCAGATCGCCGCTTGCCACCGTGCTCAGGGGGGATCTCGAGTGCACAGTATACGCTGTGGGCTCCACAAAGATGGCGGTGGACTCCTCCTAGAGCTGTTATCTGGACAGGTCACAGCAGGGAGCAGCTACAGTGCTGTAGATGGGGTCGGAGCCTGACTACTATCTGTTATGCACAGGGGCCGTCGTATTTGAGGTGAGTAACTGTCGTTACACACAACAATTCCAAGATGGCAGCCCCCAGTGTTTGAGTATAAATAGAATTAAAAAATAAATAAATAAACAATTAATTTAATTTTGTATTAAAAATACTTGAGTTCATAATCAGTAATTATTAATACAAAATTTCAAATCACGGCACCATCCCTTTAAGTGCATGGACAAAGCAGATAAAACAGCCCTTTTAGCATGGAGTTTGGGAGAAAAGGAAGCAAGATAAAGTAACGGATTATATTACAAAAATTCATAACTTTGCAAAGACTGATCAATAAATAAAATATATGTTCATTAAGATTTTCAAAAAGAAAAGTTAGTCTCGTGACAATACAAATTATCTTGCAAAAGCAGAAATTAAGCGCATACAACTCATATCATCGATCACATCATTTCCAAATAATCATAATACAAACCACGACATTGACAGAATAAAGGTTAGGTGGTGTGTTTCACTATCAAGCATTTTGCAGCTCTTATAAAATGAAAAGAGCAGTCTGGCAGTTTTTCACCCAAGCATGGAGGGGCCTACAGTAAGAAGATGCATAGGATTAAAGGGGATTCGATTATCTGGTATATGATAAAAAGGGGTTTTTGACTTTCAACCAGAAATTACAGTATATATATATTTATATATATAGGGGCGTAACTACCGCGGTTGCAGCGGTCGCCATTGCGACCTAGCCCGGAAGGTTAGGGGCCCGCAGCCCACCCGGCAGATCAGCAGCCAGCTCCTTTGTGTGAGAGGAGCTGCGCTGTTCTGCCACAGACAACGCGGCGCGGCGGCCGCTATATGATCCGGTCGCCGCCGGTGACACCGGGCCCCCCCTGCCTGGTGTCAGCGCTCCAGTCACCGCGCTCCCGTCACCGCGCTCCCATCACCGCGCTCCCGTCACCGCGCTCCCGTCACCACACACTGCTTCCTGTGCATCATGAGTCTTCCCCCGTTCCTGCGTGGTGACGTCACTCCTGTGCAACTGCTGTGTGTGGTAAGAGCACAGAGCGCAGGAGGACGCCGACCGGAGCCACGGGGGAACAAGGACAGAAGTGAGGACGAGCAGCGGTGAAACAAGTAGAGGTGAGGACAGAACTGCGGTGGAAGGGGAAGAGAGGTGAGTACTTGTTTTTTTTATTTTGTTTTTAAAAATCAGTGAGTACACAGGGAGGCTGGCTGCAGGACACATGGAGTCCTTGGGAGGCATGGCTGCATGACACATGGGGGCCCTGGGGGGGGCTGGCTGCAAAACACATGGAGTCCTTGGGGGGGCCTGGCTGCATGACACATGGAGGCCCTGGGGGGGCTGGCTGCATGACACATGGAGGCCCTGGGGGGCTGGCTGCAGGACACATGGAGGCCCTGGGGGGCTGGCTGCAGGACACATGGAGGCCTTGGGGGGGCCTGGCTGCATGACACATGGAGGCCTGGAGGGGCTGACTGCATGACACATGGAGGCCCTGGGGGGGCTGGCTGCAGGACACATGGAGGCCCTGGGGGGCTGGCTGCAGGACACATGGAGGCCCTGGGGGGGGGCTGGCTGCATGGCACATGGAGGCCCTAGGGGGGAGCTGGCTGCGTGACACATGGAGGCCCTGGGAGAGCTGGCTGCAGGACACATGGAGTCCTTGGGGGGGCCTGGCTGCAGGACACATGGAGTCCTTGGGGGGGCCTGGCTGCAGGACACATGGAGTCCTTGGGGGGGCCTGGCTGCAGGACACACGGAGTCCTTTGGTGGTCTGGCTGCAGGACACATGGAGTCCTTGGGGGGGCCTGGCTGCAGGACACACGGAGTCCTTGGGCGGTCTGGCTGCAGGACACATGGAGTCCTTGGGGGGCTGGCTGCATGACACATGGAGCCCGGGGGGGCTGGCTGCATGATACATGGAGGCCCTGGGGGGGCTGGCTGCATGACACATGGAGGCCCTGGGGGCTGGCTGCAGGACACATGGAGTCCTTTGGGGGGCCTGGCTGCATGACACATGGAGGCCTGGAGGGGCTGACTGCATGACACATGACACATGGAGGCCTGGGGAGGCGGGGGGGGGGGGGCTGGCTGGATGACACATGGAGGCCCTGGGGGGGCTGGCTGCAGGACACATGGAGGCCCTGGGGGAGCTGGCTGCAGGACACATGGAGGCCCTGGTGGGCTGGCTGCAGGACACATGGAGGCCCTGGGGGGCTGGCTGCAGGACACATGGAGTCCTTGGGGGGGCCTGGATGCATGACACATGGAGGCCTGGAGGGGCTGACTGCATGACACATGGAGGCCCTGGGGGGGCTGGCTGCAGGACACATGGAGTCCTTGGGGGGGGCTGGCTGCATGACACATGGAGGCCCTGGAGGGGCTGGCTGCATGACACATGGAGGCCCTAGGGGGGAGCCAGCTGCATGACATATAGAGGCCCTGGGAGAGCTGGCTGCATGGCACATGGAGGCCCTGGGGGGGCTGGCTGCATGATACATGGAGGCCTATGGGGATGCATTATACATTGAGGTCTATGGGGCTGCATAATAAACATGAAGGACACCTTATACATGGACTATAGCGGTGCATTATACATGGAGGAGTATGAGGCTGGATAATACAAAATGAATGACACCTTATACATGGAATATAGGGGAACATTATACATGGAGGAGTATGGGGCTGCATAATACAATATGAAGGTTTATGGGGCTTCATTGTAATACATATAGGACTATGGGGGCTACATTATAATATATGGAGGACTATGGAGGTTACTTTATACATGGAGTACTATGGGGGTGCGTTATAAAATATGGAGGACTATGGTGCAGTATAATATATGGAGAACTATGAGGTGAATTATAATACATGGAGGACTATGGAAGTGTATTCTAATATATGAAGGGTTATGTGGGACTCTTTATACTATATGGAAGGTTATGCGGGGTCCATTATTGTATTTGGAGAACTATATACAAGCTGGACAAAGATACAAGCATGGGATGGGAACGTTTTGTGCTGAGGGAAAAAGGCTCTTTCCCTTAGCACCCAGCTTTCCAATGCTCTGCTATACATCCCTCAGCACTCAGCTTTCCCATGCTCTGCTGTACATCTCTCAGCACCCAGCTTTCCATGCTCTGCTATACATCTCTCAGCACCCAGCTTTCCCATGCTCTGATATGGGAAAGCTGGGTGCTGAGGGAATGATATATAACAGAGCATGGGAAAGCTGTGTTCTGATAGAGGGATTTCAGATCATGGGAAATATATGTGTGCTGAGGGTAAGAGCCAAGTGTCAGCATCATTATCCTGTACCCCGGGTGTCAGTGTCATTATCCCGTACCCTAAGTGTCGGTGTACGTGGAGGGGGGGCCCCGGTCCAAATTTTGCACCAGGACCCATCAAATTCATATATATATATATATATATATATATATATATATATATATATATATATATATATTTATATCACCCAGGATTAAATGCTCTTCAATCGTTGCACTTAGTGCATCAGCTTTACCAGTTTAGAAGTTCCACTCCTTTCAAATGGTAAAAAAATAATGTTTTCTGAGGCCCCTCTCTTTGTCTTCCAGGGTGTATCATGGTGCCTCCATCTAATTTTTGTAAAACCCCCCCAAAGGAACAATTTCGCTTCAATATGGCCAAAAGTTGCAATACCCCCCCAAAGGAACAATTTCGCTTCAAAATGCCGAAAAGTTGCAATACCCCCCCAAAGGAACAATTTCGCCTCAAAATGGAAAAAAAATTGCAATCCCCCCCAAAGGAACAATTTCGCCTCAAAATGCAGAAAAGTTGCAATACCCCCCGAAAGGAGCAATTTCGCTTCAAAATGGCCAAAAGATGCAATACCCCCCCAAAGGAACAATTTCGCTTCAAAATGCCGAAAAGTTGCAATACCCCCCCAAAGGTACAATTTCGCTTCAAAATGGCCAAAAGTTGCAATACCCCCCCAAAGGAACAATTTCGCTTCAAAATGGCCAAAAGTTGCAATACCCCCCCAAAGGAACAATTTCGCCTCAAAATGGCAAAAAATTGCAATACCCCCCCAAAGGAACAATTTCGTCTCAAAATGCCGAAAAGTTGCAATACCCCCCAAAGGAACAATTTCGCTTCAAAATGGCCAAAAGTTGCAATACCCCCCCAAAGGAACAATTTCGCCTCAAAATGCCGAAAAGTTGCAATACCCCCCGAAAGGAACAATTTCGCCTCAAAATGGCCAAAAATTGTAAAACCCCCCCAAAGGAACAATTTCGCTTCAATATGGCCAAAAGTTGCAATACCCCCCCAAAGGAACAATTTCGCTTCAAAATGCCGAAAAGTTGCAATACCCCCCCAAAGGAACAATTTCGCCTCAAAATGGAAAAAAAATTGCAATCCCCCCCAAAGGAACAATTTCGCCTCAAAATGGAAAAAAAATTGCAATCCCCCCCAAAGGAACAATTTCGCCTCAAAATGGCATAAAATTGCAATACCCCCCCAAAGGAACAATTTCGCTTCAAAATGGCCAAAAGTTGCAATACCCCCCCAAAGGAAGAATTTCGCCTCATAATGGCAAAAAATTGCAATACCCCCCCAAAGGAACAATTTCGCTTCGAAATGCCTAAAAGTTGCAATACCCCCCAAAGGAACAATTTCGCTTCAAAATGGCCAAAAGTTGCAATACCCCCCCAAAGGAACAATTTCGCCTCAAAATGGAAAAAAAATTGCAATCCCCCCCAAAGGAACAATTTCGCCTCAAAATGGAAAAAAAAAAATAGTTCCCCCCCCAAAGGAACAATTTCGCCTCAAAATGGCAAAAAATTGCAATACTTTCCCAAGGGAACAATTTCGCCTCAAAATGCCGAAAAGTTGCAATACCCCCCGAAAGGAATAATTTCGCCTCAAAATGGCCAAAAATTGTAAAACCCCCCCAAAGGAACAATTTCCCTTCAATATGGCCAAAAGTTGCAATACCCCCCCAAAGGAATAATTTCGCTTCAAAATGCCGAAAAGTTGCAATACCCCCCGAAAGGAACAATTTCGCCTCAAAATGGCCAAAAATTGTAAAACCCCCCCAAAGGAACAATTTCCCTTCAATATGGCCAAAAGTTGCAATACCCCCCCAAAGGAACAATTTCGCCTCAAAATGGAAAAAAAATTGCAATCCCCCCAAAGGAACAATTTCGCCTCAAAATGCAGAAAAGTTGCAATACCCCCCGAAAGGAGCAATTTCGCTTCAAAATGGCCAAAAGATGCAATACCCCCCCAAAGCAACAATTTCGCCTCAAAATGGCAAAAAATTGCAATCCCCCCCAAAGGAACAATTTCGCTTCAAAATGGCCAAAAGTTGCAATACCCCCCCAAAGGAACAATTTCGCTTCAATATGGCCAAAAGTTGCAATACCCCCCAAAGGAACAATTTCGCCTCAAAATGGCATAAAATTGCAATACCCCCCAAAGGAACAATTTCGCTTCAAACTGGCCAAAAGTTGCAATATCCCCCCAAAGGAAGAATTTCGCCTCATAATGGCAAAAAATTGTAATACCCCCCCAAAGGAACAATTTCGCTTCAAAATGCCGAAAAGTTGCAATACCCCCCAAAGGAACAATTTCACTTCAAAATGCCGAAAAGTTCCAATACCCCCCCAAAGGTACAATTTCGCTTCAAAATAACCAAAAGTTGCAATACCCCCCCAAAGGAACAATTTCGCTTCAAAATGGCCAAAAGTTGCAATACCCCCCCAAAGGAACAATTTCGCCTCAAAATGGAAAAAAATTGCAATACCCCCCCAAAGGAACAATTTCGCCTCAAAATGCTGAAAAGTTGCAATACCCTCCGAAAGGAACAATTTCGCTTCAAAATGACCAAAAGTTGCAATACCCCCCAAAGGAACAATTTCGCCTCAAAATGCCGAAAAGTTGTAATACCCCCCCAAAGGAACAATTTCGCTTCAAAATGGCCAAAAGTTGCAATACCCTCCCAAAAGAACAATTTCGCCTCAAAATGAAAAAAAAATTGCAATACCCCCCCAAGGAACAATTTCGCTTCAAAATGGCCAAAAGTTGTAATACCCCCCCAAAGGAACAATTTCGCTTCAATATGGCCAAAAGTTGCAATACCCCCCCAAAGGAACAATTTCGCTTCAAAATGGCCAAAAGTTGCAATACCCCCCCAAAGGAACAATTTCGCCTCAAAATGCCGAAAAGTTGCAAAACCCCCCGAAAGGAACAATTTCGCCTCAAAATGGCCAAAAATTGTAAAACCCCCCCAAAGGAACAATTTCACTTCAATATGGCCAAAAGTTGCAATACCCCCCCAAAGGAACAATTTCGCTTCAAAATGCCGAAAAGTTGCAATACCCCCCCAAAGGAACAATTTCGCCTCAAAATGGCATAAAATTGCAATACCCCCCCAAAGGAACAATTTCGCTTCAAAATGGCCAAAAGTTGCAATACCCCCCCAAAGGAAGAATTTCGCCTCATAATGGCAAAAAATTGCAATACTTTCCCAAAGGAACAATTTCGCCTCAAAATGCCGAAAAGTTGCAATACCCCCCAAAGGAACAATTTCGCTTCAAAATGGCCAAAAGTTGCAATACCCCCCCAAAGGAACAATTTCGCCTCAAAATGCCGAAAAGTTGCAATACCCCCCGAAAGGAGCAATTTCGCCTCAAAATGGCCAAAAATTGTAAAACCCCCCCAAAGGAACAATTTCGCTTCAATATGGCCAAAAGTTGCAATACCCCCCAAAGGAACAATTTCGCTTCAAAATGCCGAAAAGTTGCAATACCCCCCTAAAGGAACAATTTCGCCTCAAAATGGAAAAAAAATTGCAATCCCCCACAAAGGAACAATTTCGCCTCAAAATGCAGAAAAGTTGCAATACCCCCCGAAAGGAGCAATTTCGCTTCAAAATGGCCAAAAGATGCAATACCCCCCCAAAGCAAAAATTACGCCTCAAAATGGCAAAAAATTGCAATACCCCCCCAAAGGAACAATTTCGCTTCAAAATGGCCAAAAGTTGCAATACCCCCCCAAAGGAACAATTTCGCTTCAATATGGCCAAAAGTTGCAATACCCCCCAAAGGAACAATTTCGCCTCAAAATGGCATAGAATTGCAATACCCCCCAAAGGAACAATTTCGCTTCAAACTGGCCAAAAGTTGCAATATCCCCCCAAAGGAAGAATTTCGCCTCATAATGGCAAAAAATTGTAATACCCCCCCAAAGGAACAATTTCGCTTCAAAATGCCGAAAAGTTGCAATACCCCCTAAAGGAACAATTTCACTTCAAAATGCCGAAAAGTTGCAATACCCCCCCAAAGGTACAATTTCGCTTCAAAATAACCAAAAGTTGCAATACCCCCCCAAAGGAACAATTTCGCTTCAAAATGGCCAAAAGTTGCAATACCCCCCCAAAGGAACAATTTCGCCTCAAAATGGCAAAAAATTGCAATACCCCCCCAAAGGAACAATTTCGCTTCAAAATGGCCAAAAGTTGCAATACCCCCCCAAAGGAACAATTTCGCTTCAATATGGCCAAAAGTTGCAATACACCCCAAAGGAACAATTTCGCCTCAAAATGGCATAAAATTGCAATACCCCCCAAAGGAACAATTTCGCTTCAAACTGGCAAAAAGTTGCAATATCCCCCCAAAGGAAGAATTTCGCCTCATAATGGCAAAAAATTGTAATACCCCCCCAAAGGAACAATTTCGCTTCAAAATGCCGAAAAGTTGCAATACCCCCCCAAAGGAACAATTTCGCTTCAAAATGCCGAAAAGTTGCAATACCCCCCAAAGGAACAATTTCGCCTCAAAATGGAAAAAAAATTGCAATCCCCCCCAAAGGAACAATTTCGCTTCAAACTGGCAAAAAGTTGCAATATCCCCCCAAAGGAAGAATTTCGCCTCATAATGGCAAAAAATTGTAATACCCCCCCAAAGGAACAATTTCGCTTCAAAATGCCGAAAAGTTGCAATACCCCCCCAAAGGAACAATTTCGCTTCAAAATGCCGAAAAGTTGCAATACCCCCCAAAGGAACAATTTCGCCTCAAAATGGAAAAAAAATTGCAATCCCCCCCAAAGGAACAATTTCGCTTCAAAATGGCCAAAAGTTGCAATACCCCCCCAAAGGAAGAATTTCGCCTCATAATGGCAAAAAATTGCAATACCCCCCAAAGGAACAATTTCGCTTCAAAATGCCGAAAAGTTGCAATACCCCCCAAAGGAACAATTTCGCTTCAAAATGCCAAAAAGTTGCAATACCCCCCCAAAGGTACAATTTCGCTTCAAAATGGCCAAAAGTTGCAATACCCCCCCAAAGGAACAATTTCGCTTCAAAATGGCCAAAAGTTGCAATACCCCCCCAAAGGAACAATTTCGCCTCAAAATGGCAAAAAATTGCAATACTTTCCCAAGGGAACAATTTCGCCTCAAACTGCCGAAAAGTTGCAATACCCCCCAAAGGAACAATTTTGCTTCAATATGGCCAAAAGTTGCAATACACCCCCAAAGCAACAATTTCGCCTCAAAATGAAAAAAAAATTGCAATACCCCCCCAAGGAAAAATTTCGCCTCAAAATGCCGAAAAGTTGCAATACCCCCTGAAAGGAACAATTTCGCCTCAAAATGACAAAAAATTGCAATACCCCCCCGAAAGGAACAATTTCGCTTCAAAATGGCCAAAAGATGCAATACCCCCCAAAGCAACAATTTCGTCTCAAAATGGCAAAAAATTGCAATACCCCCCCAAAGGAACAATTTCGCCTCAAAATGGTTAAAAATTGTAATACCCCCCCAAAGGAACAATTTCGCTTCAATATGGCCAAAAGTTGCAATACCCCCCCAAGGAACAATTCCGCCTCAAAATGGCAAAAAATTGCAATACCCCCCCAAAGGAACAATTTCGCCTCAAAATGCCGAAAAGTGGCAATACCCCCCGAAAGGAACAATTTCGCCTCAAAATGGCCAAAAATTGTAAAACCCCCCCAAAGGAACAATTTCCCTTCAATATGGCCAAAAGTTGGAATACCCCCCAAAGGAACAATTTCGCTTCAAAATGCCGAAAAGTTGCAATACCCCCCCAAAGGAACAATTTCGCCTCAAAATGGAAAAAAAATTGCAATCCCCCACAAAGGAACAATTTCGCCTCAAAATGCAGAAAAGTTGCAATACCCCCCGAAAGGAGCAATTTCGCTTCAATATGGCCAAAAGTTGCAATACACCCCCAAAGCAACAATTTCGCCTCAAAATGAAAAAAAAATTGCAAGACCCCCCCAAGGAAAAATTTCGCCTCAAAATGCCGAAAAGTTGCAATACCCCCTGAAAGGAACAATTTCGCCTCAAAATGACAAAAAATTGCAATACCCCCCCGAAAGGAACAATTTCGCTTCAAAATGGCCAAAAGATGCAATACCCCCCAAAGCAACAATTTCGCCTCAAAATGGCAAAAAATTGCAATACCCCCCCAAAGGCACAATTTCGCCTCAAAATGGTTAAAAATTGTATTACCCCCCCAAAGGAACAATTTCGCTTCAATATGGCCAAAAGTTGCAATACCCCCCCAAAGGAACAATTTCGCCTCAAAATGGCAAAAAATTGCAATACCCCCCCAAAGGAACAATTTCGCCTCAAAATGCCGAAAAGTTGCAATACCCCCCGAAAGGAACAATTTCGCTTCAAAATGGCCAAAAGTTGCAATACTCCCCCAAAGGAACAATTTCGCCTCAAAATGCCGAAAAGTGGCAATGCCCCCCGAAAGGAACAATTTCGTTTCAAAATGGCCAAAAGTTGCAATACCCCCCCAAAGGAACAATTTCGCCTCAAAATGGCAAAAAATTGCAATACCCCACAAAGGAACAATTTCACCTCAAAATGCCGAAAAGTTGCAATACCCCCCGAAAGGAACAATTTCGCTTCAAAATAACCAAAAGATGCAATACCCCCCCAAAGCAACAATTTCGCCTCAAAATGGCAAAAAATTGCAATACCCCCCCCAAAGGAACAATTTCGCCTCAAAATGGCCAAAAATTGTAATACCCCCCCAAAGGAACAATTTCGCTTCAATATGGCCAAAAGTTGCAATACCCCCCAAAGGAACAATTTCACTTCAAAATGCCGAAAAGTTGCAATACCCCCCCAAAGGAACAATTTCGCCTCAAAATGGAAAAAAAATTACAATTCCCCCCAAAGGAACAATTTCGCCTCAAAATGCAGAAAAGTTGCAATACCCCCCGAAAGGAGCAATTTCGCTTCAAAATGGCCAAAAGATGCAATACCCCCCCAAAGGAACAATTTCGCTTCAAAATGCCGAAAAGTTGCAATACCCCCCCAAAGGTACAATTTCGCTTCAAAATGGCCAAAAGTTGCAATACCCCCCCAAAGGAACAATTTCGCTTCAAAATGGCCAAAAGTTGCAATACCCCCCCAAAGGAACAATTTCGCCTCAAAATGGCAAAAAATTGCAATACCCCCCCAAAGGAACAATTTCGCCTCAAAATGCCGAAAAGTTGCAATACCCCCCGAAAGGAACAATTTCGCCTCAAAATGGCCAAAAATTGTAAAACCCCCCCAAAGGAACAATTTCGCTTCAATATGGCCAAAAGTTGCAATACCCCCCCCAAAGGAACAATTTCGCTTCAAAATGCCGAAAAGTTGCAATACCCCCCCAAAGGAACAATTTCGCCTCAAAATGGAAAAAAAATTGCAATCCCCCCCAAAGGAACAATTTCGCCTCAAAATGGAAAAAAAATTGCAATCCCCCCCAAAGGAACAATTTCGCCTCAAAATGGCATAAAATTGCAATACCCCCCCAAAGGAACAATTTCGCTTCAAAATGGCCAAAAGTTGCAATACCCCCCCAAAGGAAGAATTTCGCCTCATAATGGTAAAAAATTGCAATACCCCCCCAAAGGAACAATTTCGCTTCAAAATGCCTAAAAGTTGCAATACCCCCCAAAGGAACAATTTCGCTTCAAAATGGCCAAAAGTTGCAATACCCCCCCAAAGGAACAATTTCGCCTCAAAATGGTAAAAAATTGCAATACTTTCCCAAGGGAACAATTTCGCCTCAAAATGCCGAAAAGTTGCAATACCCCCCAAAGGAACAATTTCGCTTCAAAATGGCCAAAAGTTGTAAAACCCCCCCCAAAGGAACAATTTCCCTTCAATATGGCAAAAAGTTGCAATACCCCCCCAAAGGAATAATTTCGCTTCAAAATGCCGAAAAGTTGCAATACCCCCCGAAAGGAACAATTTCGCCTCAAAATGGCCAAAAATTGTAAAACCCCCCCAAAGGAACAATTTCCCTTCAATATGGCCAAAAGTTGCAATACCCCCCCAAAGGAACAATTTCGCCTCAAAATGGAAAAAAAATTGCAATCCCCCCCAAAGGAACAATTTCGCCTCAAAATGCAGAAAAGTTGCAATACCCCCCGAAAGGAGCAATTTCGCTTCAAAATGGCCAAAAGATGCAATACCCCCCCAAAGCAACAATTTTGCCTCAAAATGGCATAAAATTGCAATACCCCCCAAAGGAACAATTTCGCTTCAAACTGGCCAAAAGTTGCAATATCCCCCCAAAGGAAGAATTTCGCCTCATAATGGCAAAAAATTGCAATACCCCTCCAAAGGAACAATTTCGCTTCAAAATGGCCAAAAGTTGCAATACCCTCCCAAAGGAACAATTTCGCCTCAAAATGAAAAAAAAATTGCAATACCCCCCCAAGGAACAATTTCGCTTCAAAATGGCCAAAAATTGTAATACCCCCCCAAAGGAACAATTTCGCTTCAATATGGTCAAAAGTTGCAATACCCCCCCAAAGGAACAATTTCGCTTCAAAATGGCCAAAAGTTGCAATACCCCCCCAAAGGAACAATTTCGCCTCAAAATGGCAAATAATTGCAATACCCCCCCAAAGGAACAATTTCGCCTCAAAATGCCAAAAAGTTGCAATACCCCCCAAAGGAACAATTTCGCCTCAAAATGGCAAAAAATTGCAATACCCCCCCAAAGGAACAATTTCGCCTCAAAATGCCGAAAAGTTGCAATACCCCCTGAAAGGAACTATTTCGCCTCAAAATGACAAAAAATTGCAATACCCCCCCAAAGGAACAATTTCGCCTCAAAATGGTTAAAAATTGTATTACCCCCCCAAAGGAACAATTTCGCTTCAAAATGGCCAAAAGTTGCAATACCCCCCCAAAGGAACAATTTCGCCTCAAAATGGCAAAAAATTGCAATACCCCCCAAAGGAACAATTTCGCCTCAAAATGCCGAAAAGTTGCAATACCCCCCGAAAGGAACAATTTCGCTTCAAAATGGCAAAAAATTGCAATACCCCCCCCAAAGGAACAATTTCGCCTCAAAATGGTTAAAAATTGTATTACCCCCCCAAAGGAACAATTTCGCTTCAATATGGCCAAAAGTTGCAATACCCCCCCAAAGGAACAATTTCGCCTCAAAATGGCAAAAAATTGCAATACCCCCCCAAAGGAACAATTTCGCCTCAAAATGCCGAAAAGTTGCAATACCCCCCGAAAGGAACAATTTCGCTTCAAAATGGCCAAAAGTTGCAATACTCCCCCAAAGGAACAATTTCGCCTCAAAATGCCGAAAAGTGGCAATACCCCCCGAAAGGAACAATTTCGTTTCAAAATGGCCAAAAGTTGCAATACCCCCCCAAAGGAACAATTTCGCCTCAAAATGGTAAAAAATTGCAATACCCCACAAAGGAACAAGTTCACCTCAAAATGCCGAAAAGTTGCAATACCCCCCGAAAGGAACAATTTCGCTTCAAAATAACCAAAAGATGCAATACCCCCCCAAAGCAACAATTTCACCTCAAAATGGCAAAAAATTGCAATACCCCCCCAAAGGAACAATTTCGCCTCAAAATGGCCAAAAATTGTAATACCCCCCCAAAGGAACAATTTCGCTTCAATATGGCCAAAAGTTGCAATACCCCCCCAAAGGAACAATTTCGCTTCAAAATGCCGAAAAGTTGCAATACCCCCCCAAAGGAACAATTTCGCCTCAAAATATAAAAAAAATTGCAATTCCCCCCAAAGGAACAATTTCGCCTCAAAATGCAGAAAAGTTGCAATACCCCCCGAAAGGAGCAATTTCGCTTCAAAATGGCCAAAAGATGCAATACCCCCCCAAAGGAACAATTTCGCTTCAAAATGCCGAAAAGTTGCAATACCCCCCCAAAGGTACAATTTCGCTTCAAAATGGCCAAAAGTTGCAATACCCCCCCAAAGGAACAATTTCGCTTCAAAATGGCCAAAAGTTGCAATACCCCCCGAAAGGAACAATTTCGCCTCAAAATGGCCAAAAATTGTAAAACCCCCCCAAAGGAACAATTTCCCTTCAATATGGCCAAAAGTTGCAATACCCCCCCAAAGGAACAATTTCGCCTCAAAATGGAAAAAAAATTGCAATCCCCCCCAAAGGAACAATTTCGCCTCAAAATGCAGAAAAGTTGCAATACCCCCCGAAAGGAGCAATTTCGCTTCAAAATGGCCAAAAGATGCAATACCCCCCCAAAGCAACAATTTTGCCTCAAAATGGCAAAAAATTGCAATCCCCCCCAAAGGAACAATTTCGCTTCAAAATGGCCAAAAGTTGCAATACCCCCCCAAAGGAACAATTTCGCTTCAATATGGCCAAAAGTTGCAATACCCCCCAAAGGAACAATTTCGCCTCAAAATGGCATAAAATTGCAATACCCCCCAAAGGAACAATTTCGCTTCAAACTGGCCAAAAGTTGCAATATCCCCCCAAAGGAAGAATTTCGCCTCATAATGGCAAAAAATTGCAATACCCCTCCAAAGGAACAATTTCGCTTCAAAATGGCCAAAAGTTGCAATACCCTCCCAAAGGAACAATTTCGCCTCAAAATGAAAAAAAAATTGCAATACCCCCCCAAGGAACAATTTCGCTTCAAAATGGCCAAAAATTGTAATACCCCCCCAAAGGAACAATTTCGCTTCAATATGGTCAAAAGTTGCAAAACCCCCCCAAAGGAACAATTTCGCTTCAAAATGGCCAAAAGTTGCAATACCCCCCCAAAGGAACAATTTCGCCTCAAAATGGCAAATAATTGCAATACCCCCCCAAAGGAACAATTTCGCCTCAAAATGCCAAAAAGTTGCAATACCCCCCAAAGGAACAATTTCGCCTCAAAATGGCAAAAAATTGCAATACCCCCCCAAAGGAACAATTTCGCCTCAAAATGCCGAAAAGTTGCAATACCCCCTGAAAGGAACTATTTCGCCTCAAAATGACAAAAAATTGCAATACCCCCCAAAGGAACAATTTCGCCTCAAAATGGTTAAAAATTGTATTACCCCCCCAAAGGAACAATTTCGCTTCAAAATGGCCAAAAGTTGCAATACCCCCCCAAAGGAACAATTTCGCCTCAAAATGGCAAAAAATTGCAATACCCCCCCAAAGGAACAATTTCGCCTCAAAATGCCGAAAAGTTGCAATACCCCCCGAAAGGAACAATTTCGCTTCTAAATGGCAAAAAATTGCAATACCCCCCCAAAGGAACAATTTCGCCTCAAAATGGTTAAAAATTGTATTACCCCCCCCAAAGGAACAATTTCGCTTCAATATGGCCAAAAGTTGCAATACCCCCCCAAAGGAACAATTTCGCCTCAAAATGGCAAAAAATTGCAATAGCCCCCCAAAGGAACAATTTCACCTCAAAATGCCGAAAAGTTGCAATACCCCCCGAAAGGAACAATTTCGCTTCAAAATGGCCAAAAGTTGCAATACTCCCCCAAAGGAACAATTTCGCCTCAAAATGCCGAAAAGTGGCAATACCCCCCGAAAGGAACAATTTCGTTTCAAAATGGCCAAAAGTTGCAATACCCCCCCAAAGGAACAATTTCGCCTCAAAATGGCAAAAAATTGCAATACCCCACAAAGGAACAAGTTCACCTCAAAATGCCGAAAAGTTGCAATACCCCCCGAAAGGAACAATTTCGCTTCAAAATAACCAAAAGATGCAATACCCCCCCAAAGCAACAATTTCGCCTCAAAATGGCAAAAAATTGCAATACCCCACCAAAGGAACAATTTCGCCTCAAAATGGCCAAAAATTGTAATACCCCCCAAAGGAACAATTTCGCTTCAATATGGCCAAAAGTTGCAATACCCCCCCAAAGGAACAATTTCGCTTCAAAATGCCGAAAAGTTGCAATACCCCCCCAAAGGAACAATTTCGCCTCAAAATATAAAAAAAAATTGCAATTCCCCCCAAAGGAACAATTTCGCCTCAAAATGCAGAAAAGTTGCAATACCCCCCGAAAGGAGCAATTTCGCTTCAAAATGGCCAAAAGATGCAATACCCCCCCAAAGGAACAATTTCGCTTCAAAATGCCGAAAAGTTGCAATACCCCCCCAAAGGTACAATTTCGCTTCAAAATGGCCAAAAGTTGCAATACCCCCCCAAAGGAACAATTTCGCTTCAAAATGGCCAAAAGTTGCAATACCCCCCCAAAGGAACAATTTCGCCTCAAAATGGCAAAAAATTGCAATACCCCCCCAAAGGAACAATTTCGCCTCAAAATGCCGAAAAGTTGCAATACCCCCCGAAAGGAACAATTTCGCTTCAATATGGCCAAAAGTTGCAATACCCCCCCAAAGGAACAATTTCGCTTCAAAATGCCGAAAAGTTGCAATACCCCCCCAAAAGGAACAATTTCGCCTCAAAATGGAAAAAAAATTGCAATCCCCCCCAAAGGAACAATTTCGCCTCAAAATGGAAAAAAATTGCAATCCCCCCCAAAGGAACAATTTCGCCTCAAAATGGCATAAAATTGCAATACCCCCCCAAAGGAACAATTTCGCTTCAAAATGGCCAAAAGTTGCAATACCCCCCCAAAGGAAGAATTTCGCCTCATAATGGCAAAAAATTGCAATACCCCCCCAAAGGAACAATTTCGCTTCAAAATGCCTAAAAGTTGCAATACCCCCCAAAGGAACAATTTCGCTTCAAAATGGCCAAAAGTTGCAATACCCCCCCAAAGGAACAATTTCGCCTCAAAATGGTAAAAAATTGCAATACTTTCCCAAGGGAACAATTTCGCCTCAAAATGCCGAAAAGTTGCAATACCCCCCAAAGGAACAATTTCGCTTCAAAATGGCCAAAAGTTGCAATACCCCCCCAAAGGAACAATTTCGCCTCAAAATGGCCAAAAATTGTAAAACCCCCCCAAAGGAACAATTTCCCTTCAATATGGCAAAAAGTTGCAATACCCCCCCAAAGGAATAATTTCGCTTCAAAATGCCGAAAAGTTGCAATACCCCCCGAAAGGAACAATTTCGCCTCAAAATGGCCAAAAATTGTAAAACCCCCCCAAAGGAACAATTTCCCTTCAATATGGCCAAAAGTTGCAATACCCCCCAAAGGAAGAATTTCGCCTCATAATGGCAAAAAATTGTAATACCCCCCAAAGGAACAATTTCGCCTCAAACTGGCCAAAAGTTGCAATATCCCCCCAAAGGAAGAATTTCGCCTCATAATGGCAAAAAATTGTAATACCCCCCAAAGGAACAATTTCGCCTCAAAATGCTGAAAAGTTGCAATACCCCCCGAAAGGAACAATTTCGCTTCAAAATGGCCAAAAGTTGCAATACCCGCCAAAGGAACAATTTCGCCTCAAAATGGAAAAAAAATTGCAATCCCCCCCAAAGGAACAATTTCGCCTCAAAATGCAGAAAAGTTGCAATACCCCCCGAAAGGAGCAATTTCGCTTCAAAATGGCCAAAAGATGCAATACCCCCCCAAAGCAACAATTTTGCCTCAAAATGGCAAAAAATTGCAATCCCCCCAAAGGAACAATTTCGCTTCAAAATGGCCAAAAGTTGCAATACCCCCCCAAAGGAACAATTTCGCTTCAATATGGCCAAAAGTTGCAATACCCCCCAAAGGAACAATTTCGCCTCAAAATGGCATAAAATTGCAATACCCCCCAAAGGAACAATTTCGCTTCAAACTGGCCAAAAGTTGCAATATCCCCCCAAAGGAAGAATTTCGCCTCATAATGGCAAAAAATTGTAATACCCCCCAAAGGAACAATTTCGCCTCAAAATGCTGAAAAGTTGCAATACCCCCCGAAAGGAACAATTTCGCTTCAAAATGGCCAAAAGTTGCAATACCCGCCAAAGGAACAAT
The DNA here is from genome assembly GCF_048569485.1 of Anomaloglossus baeobatrachus. Taxonomy (NCBI): domain Eukaryota; kingdom Metazoa; phylum Chordata; class Amphibia; order Anura; family Aromobatidae; genus Anomaloglossus; species Anomaloglossus baeobatrachus. The sequence goes on from NC_134363.1 coordinate 43,984,083, forward strand.
TTCGCCTCAAAATGCCGAAAAGTTGCAATACCCATCCAAAGGAACAATTTCGCTTCAAAATGGCCAAAAGTTGCAATACCCTCCCAAAGGAACAATTTCGCCTCAAAATGAAAAAAAAATTGCAATACCCCCCCAAGGAACAATTTCGCTTCAAAATGGCCAAAAATTGTAATACCCCCCCAAAGGAACAATTTCGCTTCAATATGGTCAAAAGTTGCAATACCCCCCCAAAGGAACAATTTCGCTTCAAAATGGCCAAAAGTTGCAATACCCCCCCAAAGGAACAATTTCGCCTCAAAATGGCAAAAAATTGCAATACCCCCCAAAGGAACAATTTCGCCTCAAAATGCCAAAAAGTTGCAATACCCCCCAAAGGAACAATTTCGCCTCAAAATGGCAAAAAATTGCAATACCCCCCAAAGGAACAATTTCGCCTCAAAATGCCGAAAAGTTGCAATACCCCCCGAAAGGAACAATTTCGCTTCAAAATGGCCAAAAGTTGCAATACTCCCCCAAAGGAACAATTTCGCCTCAAAATGCTGAAAAGTGGCAATACCCCCCGAAAGGAACAATTTCGTTTCAAAATGGCCAAAAGTTGCAATACCCCCCCAAAGGAACAATTTCGCCTCAAAATGGCAAAAAATTGCAATACCCCACAAAGGAACAATTTCACCTCAAAATGCCGAAAAGTTGCAATACCCCCCGAAAGGAACAATTTCGCTTCAAAATAACGAAAAGATGCAATACCCCCCCAAAGCAATAATTTCGCCTCAAAATGGCAAAAAATTGCAATACCCCCCCAAAGGAACAATTTCGCCTCAAAATGGCCAAAAATTGTAATACCCCCCCAAAGGAACAATTTCGCTTCAATATGGCCAAAAGTTGAAATACCCCCCAAAGGAACAATTTCGCCTCAAAATGGCAAAAAATTGCAATACCCCCCAAAGGAACAATTTCGCCTCAAAATGCTGAAAAGTTGCAATACCCCCCGAAAGGAACAATTTCGCTTCAAAATGGCCAAAAGTTGCAATACCCCCCCAAAGGAACAATTTCGCCTCAAAATGCCGAAAAGTTGCAATACCCCCCGAAAGGAACAATTTCGCCTCAAAATGGCCAAAAATTGTAAAACCCCCCCAAAGGAACAATTTCGCTTCAATATGGCCAAAAGTTGCAATACCCCCCCAAAGGAACAATTTCGCTTCAAAATGCCGAAAAGTTGCAATACCCCCCCAAAGGAACAATTTCGCCTCAAAATGGAAAAAAAATTGCAATTCCCCCCAAAGGAACAATTTCGCCTCAAAATGCAGAAAAGTTGCAACACCCCCCGAAAGGAGCAATTTCGCTTCAAAATGGCCAAAAGATGCAATACCCCCCCAGAGGAACAATTTCGCTTCAAAATGCCGAAAAGTTGCAATACCCCCCCAAAGGTACAATTTCGCTTCAAAATGGCCAAAAGTTGCAATACCCCCCCAAAGGAACAATTTCGCTTCAAAATGGCCAAAAGTTGCAATACCCCCCCAAAGGAACAATTTCGCCTCAAAATGGCAAAAAATTGCAATACCCCCCCAAAGGAACAATTTCGCCTCAAAATGGCAAAAAATTGCAATACTTTCCCAAGGGAACAATTTCGCCTCAAAATGCCGAAAAGTTGCAATACCCCCCAAAGGAACAATTTCGCTTCAAAATGGCCAAAAGTTGCAATACCCCCCCAAAGGAATAATTTCGCTTCAAAATGCCGAAAAGTTGCAATACCCCCCGAAAGGAACAATTTCGCCTCAAAATGGCCAAAAATTGTAAAACCCCCCCAAAGGAACAATTTCCCTTCAATATGGCCAAAAGTTGCAATACCCCCCCAAAGGAACAATTTCGCCTCAAAATGGAAAAAAAATTGCAATCCCCCCCAAAGGAACAATTTCGCCTCAAAATGCAGAAAAGTTGCAATACCCCCCGAAAGGAACAATTTCGCTTCAATATGGCCAAAAGTTGCAATACCCCCCAAAGGAACAATTTCGCCTCAAAATGGCATAAAATTGCAATACCCCCCAAAGGAACAATTTCGCTTCAAACTGGCCAAAAGTTGCAATATTCCCCCAAATTAAGAATTTCGCCTCATAATGGCAAAAAATTGTAATACCCCCCCAAAGGAACAATTTCGCTTCAAAATGCCGAAAAGTTGCAATACCCCCCAAAGGAACAATTTCACTTCAAAATGCCGAAAAGTTGCAATACCCCCCCAAAGGTACAATTTCGCTTCAAAATAACCAAAAGTTGCAATACCCCCCCAAAGGAACAATTTCGCTTCAAAATGGCCAAAAGTTGCAATACCCCCCCAAAGGAACAATTTCGCCTCAAAATGGCAAAAAATTGCAATACCCCCCCAAAGGAACAATTTCGCCTCAAAATGCTGAAAAGTTGCAATACCCCCCGAAAGGAACAATTTCGCTTCAAAATGGCCAAAAGTTGCAATACCCCCCAAAGGAACAATTTCGCCTCAAAATGCCGAAAAGTTGCAATACCCCTCCAAAGGAACAATTTCGCTTCAAAATGGCCAAAAGTTGCAATACCCTCCCAAAGGAACAATTTCGCCTCAAAATGAAAAAAAAATTGCAATACCCCCCCAAGTAACAATTTCGCTTCAAAATGGCCAAAAATTGTAATACCCCCCCAAAGGAACAATTTCGCTTCAATATGGCCAAAAGTTGCAATACCCCCCCAAAGGAACAATTTCGCTTCAAAATGGCCAAAAGTTGCAATACTTCCCCAAAGGAACAATTTCGCCTCAAAATGGCAAAAAATTGCAATACCCCCCCAAAGGAACAATTTCGCCTCAAAATGCCGAAAAGTTGCAATACCCCCCAAAGGAACAATTTCGCTTCAAAATGGCCAAAAGTTGCAATACCCCCCCAAAGGAACAATTTCGCCTCAAAATGCCGAAAAGTTGCAATACCCCCCGAAAGGAACAATTTCGCCTCAAAATGGCCAAAAATTGTAAAACCCCCCCAAAGGAACAATTTCGCTTCAATATGGCCAAAAGTTGCAATACCCCCCCAAAGGAACAATTTCGCTTCAAAATGCCGAAAAGTTGCAATACCCCCCCAAAGGAACAATTTTGCCTCAAAATGGAAAAAAAATTGCAATCCCCCCCAAAGGAACAATTTCGCCTCAAAATGGCATAAAATTGCAATACCCCCCCAAGGAACAATTTCGCTTCAAAATGGCCAAAAGTTGCAATACCCCCCAAAGGAACAATTTCGCTTCAAAATGCCGAAAAGTTGCAATACCCCCCCAAAGGTACAATTTCGCTTCAAAATGGCCAAAAGTTGAAATACCCCCCCAAAGGTACAATTTCGCTTCAAAATGGCCAAAAGTTGAAATACCCCCCCAAAGGAACAATTTCGCTTCAAAATGGCCAAAAGTTGCAATACCCCCCCAAAGGAACAATTTCGCCTCAAAATGGCAAAAAATTGCAATACTTTCCCAAAGGAACAATTTCGCCTCAAAATGCCGAAAAGTTGCAATACCCCCCAAAGGAACAATTTCGCTTCAAAATTGCCAAAAGTTGCAATACCCCCCCAGAGGAACAATTTCGCCTCAAAATGGCAAAAAATTGCAATACCCCCCCAAAGGAACAATTTCGCCTCAAAATGCTGAAAAGTTGCAATACTCCCCGAAAGGAAGAATTTCGCTTCAAAATGGCCAAAAGTTGCAATACCCCCCAAAGGAACAATTTCGCCTCAAAATGCCGAAAAGTTGCAATACCCCCCCAAAGGAACAATTTCGCTTCAAAATGGCCAAAAGTTGCAATACCCTCCCAAAGGAACAATTTCGCCTCAAAATGAAAAAAAAATTGCAATACCCCCCCAAGGAACAAATTCGCTTCAAAATGGCCAAAAATTGTAATACCCCCCCAAAGGAACAATTTCGCTTCAATATGGCCAAAAATTGCAATACCCCCCCAAAGGAACAATTTCGCTTCAAAATAGCCAAAAGTTGCAATACCCCCCCAAAGGAACAATTTCGCCTCAAAATGGCAAAAAATTGCAATACCCCACCAAAGGAACAATTTCGCCTCAAAATGCCGAAAAGTTGCAATACACCCCAAAGGAACAATTTCGCTTCAAAATGGCCAAAAGTTGCAATACCCCCCCAAAGGAACAATTTCGCCTCAAAATGCCGAAAAGTTGCAATACCCCCCGAAAGGAACAATTTCGCCTCAAAATGGCCAAAAATTGTAAAACCCCCCCAAAGGAACAATTTCGCTTCAATATGGCCAAAAGTTGCAATACCCCCCAAAGGAACAATTTCGTTTCAAAATGCCGAAAAGTTGCAATACCCCCCCAAAGGAACAATTTCGCCTCAAAATGGAAAAAAAATTGCAATCCCCCCAAAGGAACAATTTCGCCTCAAAATGGCATAAAATTGCAATACCCCCCCACAGGAACAATTTCGCTTCAAAATGGCCAAAAGTTGCAATACCCCCCAAAGGAACAATTTCGCTTCAAAATGCCGAAAAGTTGCAATACCCCCCCAAAGGAACAATTTCGCTTCAAAATGGCCAAAAGTTGCAATACCCCCCCAAAGGAACAATTTCGCCTCAAAATGGCAAAAAATTGCAATACTTTCCCAAAGGAACAATTTCGCCTCAAAATGCCGAAAAGTTGCAATACCCCCCAAAGGAACAATTTCGCTTCAAAATGGCCAAAAGTTGCAATTCCCCCCCAAAGGAACAATTTCGCCTCAAAATGCCGAAAAGTTGCAATACCCCCCGAAAGGAACAATTTCGCCTCAAAATGGCCAAAAATTGTAAAACCCCCCAAAAGGAACAATTTCCCTTCAATATGGCCAAAAGTTGCAATACCCCCCCAAAGGAACAATTTCGCTTCAAAATGGCCAAAAGTTGCAATACCCCCCCAAATGAACAATTTCGCTTCAATATGGCCAAAAGTTGCAATACCCCCCAAAGGAACAATTTCGCCTCAAAATGGCATAAAATTGCAATACCCCCCAAAGGAACAATTTCGCTTCAAACTGGCCAAAAGTTGCAATATCCCCCCAAAGGAAGAATTTCGCCTCATAATGGCAAAAAATTGTAATACCCCCCCAAAGGAACAATTTCGCTTCAAAATGCCGAAAAGTTGAAATACCCCCCAAAGGAACAATTTCACTTCAAAATGCCGAAAAGTTGCAATACCCCCCCAAAGGAACAATTTCGCTTCAAAATGGCCAAAAGTTGCAATACCCCCCCAAAGGAACAATTTCGCCTCAAAATGGCAAAAAATTGCAATACCCCCCCAAAGGAACAATTTCGCCTCAAAATGCTGAAAAGTTGCAATACCCCCCGAAAGGAACAATTTCGCCTCAAAATGGAAAAAAAAGTGCAATACCCCCCAAAGGAACAATTTCGCCTCAAAATGCAGAAAAGTTGCAATACCCCCCCAAAGGAACAATTTCGCTTCAAAATGGCCAAAAGTTGCAATACCCCCCCAAAGGAACAATTTCGCCTCAAAATGGCAAAAAATTGCAATACTTTCCCAAAGGAACAATTTCGCCTCAAAATGCCGAAAAGTTGCAATACCCCCCAAAGGAACAATTTCGCTTCAAAATGGCCAAAAGTTGCAATACCCCCCCCAAAGGAACAATTTCGCCTCAAAATGCCGAAAAGTTGCAATACCCCCCGAAAGGAACAATTTCGCCTCAAAATGGCCAAAAATTGTAAAACCCCCCCAAAGGAACAATTTCCCTTCAATATGGCCAAAAGTTGCAATACCCCCCCAAAGGAACAATTTCGCTTCAAAATGCCGAAAAGTTGCAATACCCCCCCAAAGGAACAATTTCGCCTCAAAATGGAAAAAAAATTGCAATCCCCCACAAAGGAACAATTTCGCCTCAAAATGCAGAAAAGTTGCAATACCCCCCGAAAGGAGCAATTTCGCTTCAAAATGGCCAAAAGATGCAATACCCCCCAAAGCAACAATTTCGCCTCAAAATGGCAAAAAATTGCAATACCCCCCCAAAGGAACAATTTCGCTTCAAAATGGCCAAAAGTTGCAATACCCCCCCAAAGGAACAATTTCGCTTCAATATGACCAAAAGTTGCAATACCCCCCAAAGGAACAATTTCGCCTCAAAATGGCATAAAATTGCAATACCCCCCAAAGGAACAATTTCGCTTCAAACTGGCCAAAAGTTGCAATATCCCCCCAAAGGAAGAATTTCGCCTCATAATGGCAAAAAATTGTAATACCCCCCCAAAGGAACAATTTCGCTTCAAAATGCCGAAAAGTTGCAATACCCTCTAAAGAAACAATTTCACTTCAAAATGCCGAAAAGTTGCAATACCCCCTCAAAGGTACAATTTCGCTTCAAAATAACCAAAAGTTGCAATACCCCCCCAAAGGAACAATTTCGCTTCAAAATGGCCAAAAGTTGCAATACCCCCCCAAAGGAACAATTTCGCCTCAAAATGGCAAAAAATTGCAATACCCCCCCAAAGGAACAATTTCGCTTCAAAATGGCCAAAAGTTGCAATACCCCCCCAAATGAACAATTTCGCTTCAATATGGCCAAAAGTTGCAATACCCCCCCAAAGGAACAATTTCGCTTCAAAATGGCCAAAAGTTGCAATACCCCCCCAAAGGAACAATTTCGCCTCAAAATGGCATAAAATTGCAATACCCCCCAAAGGAACAATTTCGCTTCAAACTGGCCAAAAGTTGCAATATCCCCCCAAAGGAAGAATTTCGCCTCATAATGGCAAAAAATTGTAATACCCCCCAAAGGAACAATTTCGCTTCAAAATGCCGAAAAGTTGCAATACCCCCCAAAGGAACAATTTCACTTCAAAATGCCGAAAAGTTGCAATACCCCCCCAAAGGTACAATTTCGCTTCAAAATAACCAAAAGTTGCAAAACCCCCCAAAGGAACAATTTCGCTTCAAAATGGCCAAAAGTTGCAATACCCCCCCAAAGGAACAATTTCGCCTCAAAATGGCAAAAAATTGCAATACCCCCCCAAAGGAACAATTTCGCCTCAAAATGCTGAAAAGTTGCAATACCCCCCGAAAGGAACAATTTCGCTTCAAAATGGCCAAAAGTTGCAATACCCCCCAAAGGAACAATTTCGCCTCAAAATGTCGAAAAGTTGCAATACCCCCCCAAAGGAACAATTTCGCTTCAAAATGGCCAAAAGTTGCAATACCCTCCCAAAGGAACAATTTCGCCTCAAAATGAAAAAAAAATTACAATACCCCCCCAAAGGAACAATTTCGCTTCAAAATGCCGAAAAGTTGCAATACCCCCCCAAAGGAACAATTTCGCTTCAAAATGGCCAAAAGTTGCAATACCCCCCCAAAGGAACAATTTCGCCTCAAAATGGCAAAAAATTGCAATACCTACCAAAGGAACAATTTCGCTTCAAAATGCCGAAAAGTTGCAATACCCCCCCAAAGGTACAATTTCGCTTTAAAATGGCCAAAAGTTGTAATACCCCCCCAAAGGAACAATTTCGCCTCAAAATCGTAAAAAATTGCAATACCCCCCCAAAGGAACAATTTCACTTCAAAATGGCCAAAAGTTGCAATACCCCCCAAAGGAACAATTTCGCCTCAAAATGCCGAAAAGTTGCAATACCCCCCGAAAGGAACAATTTCGCCTCAAAATGGCCAAAAATTGTAAAACCCCCCAAAAGGAACAATTTCGCTTCAATATGGCCAAAATTTGCAATACCCCCCCAAAGGAACAATTTCGCTTCAAAATGCCAAAAATTTGCAATACCCCCCCAAGGAACAATTTCGCCTCAAAATGGAAAAAAAAGTGCAATACCCCCCAAAGGAACAATTTCGCCTCAAAATGCAGAAAAGTTGCAATACCCCCCGAAAGGAGCAATTTCGCTTCAAAATGGCCAAAAGATGCACTACCCCCCCAAAGCAACAATTTCGCCTCCAAATGGCAAAAAATTGCAATACCCCCCCAAAGGAACAATTTCGCTTCAAAATGGCCAAAAGTTGCAATACCCCCCCAAAGGAACAATTTCGCTTCAAAATGGCCAAAAGTTGCAATACCCCCCCAAAGGAACAATTTCGCTTCAATGTGGCCAAAAGTTGCAATACCCCCCCAAAGGAACAATTTCGCCTCAAAATGGCAAAAAATTGCAATACCCCCCCAAAGGAACAATTTTGCCTCAAAATGGCAAAAAATTGCAATACCCCCCAAAGGAACAATTTCACCTCAAAATGCCAAAAAGTTGCAATACCCCCCGAAAGGAACAATTTCGCTTCAAAATGGCCAAAAGATGCAATACCCCCCCAAAGCAACAATTTCGCCTCAAAATGGCAAAAAATTGCAATACCCCCCAAAGGAACAATTTCGCCTCAAAATGGCCAAAAATTGTAATACCCCCCCAAAGGAACAATTTCGCTTCAATATGGCCAAAAGTTGCAATACCCCCCCAAAGGAACAATTTCGCCTCAAACTGGCAAAAAATTGCAATACCCCCCCAAAGGAACAATTTCGCTTCAAAATGGCCAAAAGTTGCAATACCCCCCCAAAGGAAGAATTTCCCCTCAAAATGGCAAAAAATTGCAATACCCCCCAAAAGGAACAATTTCGCCTCAAAATGCTGAAAAGTTGCAATACCCCCCCAAAGGAACAATTTCGCTTCAAAATGCTGAAAAGTTGCAATACCCCCCCAAAGGTACAATTTCGCTTCAAAATGGTCAAAAGTTGCAATACCCCCCCAAAGGAACAATTTCGCCTCAAAATGCCGAAAAGTTGCAATACCCCCCAAAGGAACAATTTCGCTTCAAAATGGCCAAAAGTTGCAATACCCCCCCAAAGGAACAATTTCGCCTCAAAATGCCGAAAAGTTGCAATACCCCCCGAAAGGAGCAATTTCGCTTCAAAATGGCCAAAAGATGCACTACCCCCCCAAAGCAACAATTTCGCCTCCAAATGGCAAAAAATTGCAATACCCCCCCAAAGGAACAATTTCGCTTCAAAATGGCCAAAAGTTGCAATACCCCCCCAAAGGAACAATTTCGCTTCAAAATGGCCAAAAGTTGCAATACCCCCCCAAAGGAACAATTTCGCTTCAATGTGGCCAAAAGTTGCAATACCCCCCCAAAGGAACAATTTCGCCTCAAAATGGCAAAAAATTGCAATACCCCCCAAAGGAACAATTTTGCCTCAAAATGGCAAAAAATTGCAATACCCCCCAAAGGAACAATTTCACCTCAAAATGCCAAAAAGTTGCAATACCCCCCGAAAGGAACAATTTCGCTTCAAAATGGCCAAAAGATGCAATACCCCCCCAAAGCAACAATTTCGCCTCAAAATGGCAAAAAATTGCAATACCCCCCAAAGGAACAATTTCGCTTCAATATGGCCAAAAGTTGCAATACCCCCCCAAAGGAACAATTTCGCCTCAAACTGGCAAAAAATTGCAATACCCCCCCAAAGGAACAATTTCGCTTCAAAATGGCCAAAAGTTGCAATACCCCCCCAAAGGAAGAATTTCCCCTCAAAATGGCAAAAAATTGCAATACCCCCCAAAGGAACAATTTCGCCTCAAAATGCTGAAAAGTTGCAATACCCCCCCAAAGGAACAATTTCGCTTCAAAATGCTGAAAAGTTGCAATACCCCCCCAAAGGTACAATTTCGCTTCAAAATGGTCAAAAGTTGCAATACCCCCCCAAAGGAACAATTTCGCCTCAAAATGCCGAAAAGTTGCAATACCCCCCAAAGGAACAATTTCGCTTCAAAATGGCCAAAAGTTGCAATACCCCCCCAAAGGAACAATTTCGCCTCAAAATGCCGAAAAGTTGCAATACCCCCCGAAAGGAACAATTTCGCCTCAAAATGGCCAAAAATTGTAAAACCCCCCCAAGGAACAATTTCGCTTCAAAATGGCCAAAAATTATAATACCCCCCCAAAGGAACAATTTCGCTTCAATATGGCCAAAAGTTGCAATACCCCCCCAAAGGAACAATTTCGCTTCAAAATAGCCAAAAGTTGCAATACCCCCCCAAAGGAACAATTTCGCCTCAAAATGGCAAAAAATTGCAATACCCCCCCAAAGGAACAATTTCGCCTCAAAATGCCGAAAAGTTGCAATACCCCCCAAAGGAACAATTTCGCTTCAAAATGGCCAAAAGTTGCAATACCCCCCCAAAGGAACAATTTCGCCTCAAAATGCCGAAAAGTTGCAATACCCCCCGAAAGGAACAATTTCGCCTCAAAATGGCCAAAAATTGTAAAACCCCCCCAAAGGAACAATTTCGCTTCAATATGGCCAAAAGTTGCAATACCCCCCAAAGGAACAATTTCGCTTCAAAATGCCGAAAAGTTGCAATACCCCCCCAAAGGAACAATTTCGCCTCAAAATGGAAAAAAAATTGCAATCCCCCCAAAGGAACAATTTCGCCTCAAAATGGCATAAAATTGCAATACCCCCCCAAAGGAACAATTTCGCTTCAAAATGGCCAAAAGTTGCAATACCCCCCAAAGGAACAATTTCGCTTCAAAATGCCGAAAAGTTGCTATACCCCCCAAAGGTACAATTTCGCTTCAAAATGGCCAAAAGTTGAAATACCCCCCAAAGGAACAATTTCGCTTCAAAATGGCCAAAAGTTGCAATACCCCCCCAAAGGAACAATTTCCCTTCAATATGGCTAAAAGTTGCAATACCCCCCCCAAAGGAACAATTTCGCCTCAAAATGGCAAAAAATTGCAATACCCCCCCAAAGGAACAATTTCGCCTCAAAATGCCGAAAAGTTGCAATACCCCCCGAAAGGAACAATTTCGCTTCAAAATGGCCAAAAGTTGCAATACTCCCCCAAAGGAACAATTTCGCCTCAAAATGCTGAAAAGTGGCAATACCCCCCGAAAGGAACAATTTCGTTTCAAAATGGCCAAAAGTTGCAATACCCCCCCAAAGGAACAATTTCGCCTCAAAATGGCAAAAAATTGCAATACCCCACAAAGGAACAATTTCACCTCAAAATGCCGAAAAGTTGCAATACCCCCCGAAAGGAACAATTTCGCTTCAAAATAACGAAAAGATGCAATACCCCCCCAAAGCAATAATTTCGCCTCAAAATGGCAAAAAATTGCAATACCCCCCCAAAGGAACAATTTCGCCTCAAAATGGCCAAAAATTGTAATACCCCCCCAAAGGAACAATTTCGCTTCAATATGGCCAAAAGTTGAAATACCCCCCCAAAGGAACAATTTCGCCTCAAAATGGCAAAAAATTGCAATACCCCCCAAAGGAACAATTTCGCCTCAAAATGCTGAAAAGTTGCAATACCCCCCGAAAGGAACAATTTCGCTTCAAAATGGCCAAAAGTTGCAATACCCCCCCAAAGGAACAATTTCGCCTCAAAATGCCGAAAAGTTGCAATACCCCCCGAAAGGAACAATTTCGCCTCAAAATGGCCAAAAATTGTAAAACCCCCCCAAAGGAACAATTTCGCTTCAATATGGCCAAAAGTTGCAATACCCCCCCAAAGGAACAATTTCGCTTCAAAATGCCGAAAAGTTGCAATACCCCCCCAAAGGAACAATTTCGCCTCAAAATGGAAAAAAAATTGCAATTCCCCCCAAAGGAACAATTTCGCCTCAAAATGCAGAAAAGTTGCAATACCCCCCGAAAGGAGCAATTTCGCTTCAAAATGGCCAAAAGATGCAATACCCCCCCAGAGGAACAATTTCGCTTCAAAATGCCGAAAAGTTGCAATACCCCCCCAAAGGTACAATTTCGCTTCAAAATGGCCAAAAGTTGCAATACCCCCCCAAAGGAACAATTTCGCTTCAAAATGGCCAAAAGTTGCAATACCCCCCCAAAGGAACAATTTCGCCTCAAAATGGCAAAAAATTGCAATACCCCCCCAAAGGAACAATTTCGCCTCAAAATGGCAAAAAATTGCAATACTTTCCCAAGGGAACAATTTCGCCTCAAAATGCCGAAAAGTTGCAATACCCCCCAAAGGAACAATTTCGCTTCAAAATGGCCAAAAGTTGCAATACCCCCCCAAAGGAATAATTTCGCTTCAAAATGCCGAAAAGTTGCAATACCCCCCGAAAGGAACAATTTCGCCTCAAAATGGCCAAAAATTGTAAAACCCCCCCAAAGGAACAATTTCCCTTCAATATGGCCAAAAGTTGCAATACCCCCCCAAAGGAACAATTTCGCCTCAAAATGGAAAAAAAATTGCAATCCCCCCCAAAGGAACAATTTCGCCTCAAAATGCAGAAAAGTTGCAATACCCCCCGAAAGGAACAATTTCGCTTCAATATGGCCAAAAGTTGCAATACCCCCCAAAGGAACAATTTCGCCTCAAAATGGCATAAAATTGCAATACCCCCCAAAGGAACAATTTCGCTTCAAACTGGCCAAAAGTTGCAATATTCCCCCAAATTAAGAATTTCGCCTCATAATGGCAAAAAATTGTAATACCCCCCCAAAGGAACAATTTCGCTTCAAAATGCCGAAAAGTTGCAATACCCCCCAAAGGAACAATTTCACTTCAAAATGCCGAAAAGTTGCAATACCCCCCCAAAGGTACAATTTCGCTTCAAAATAACCAAAAGTTGCAATACCCCCCCAAAGGAACAATTTCGCTTCAAAATGGCCAAAAGTTGCAATACCCCCCCAAAGGAACAATTTCGCCTCAAAATGGCAAAAAATTGCAATACCCCCCCAAAGGAACAATTTCGCCTCAAAATGCTGAAAAGTTGCAATACCCCCCGAAAGGAACAATTTCGCTTCAAAATGGCCAAAAGTTGCAATACCCCCCAAAGGAACAATTTCGCCTCAAAATGCCGAAAAGTTGCAATACCCCTCCAAAGGAACAATTTCGCTTCAAAATGGCCAAAAGTTGCAATACCCTCCCAAAGGAACAATTTCGCCTCAAAATGAAAAAAAAATTGCAATACCCCCCCAAGTAACAATTTCGCTTCAAAATGGCCAAAAATTGTAATACCCCCCCAAAGGAACAATTTCGCTTCAATATGGCCAAAAGTTGCAATACCCCCCCAAAGGAACAATTTCGCTTCAAAATGGCCAAAAGTTGCAATACTTCCCCAAAGGAACAATTTCGCCTCAAAATGGCAAAAAATTGCAATACCCCCCCAAAGGAACAATTTCGCCTCAAAATGCCGAAAAGTTGCAATACCCCCCAAAGGAACAATTTCGCTTCAAAATGGCCAAAAGTTGCAATACCCCCCCAAAGGAACAATTTCGCCTCAAAATGCCGAAAAGTTGCAATACCCCCCGAAAGGAACAATTTCGCCTCAAAATGGCCAAAAATTGTAAAACCCCCCCAAAGGAACAATTTCGCTTCAATATGGCCAAAAGTTGCAATACCCCCCCAAAGGAACAATTTCGCTTCAAAATGCCGAAAAGTTGCAATACCCCCCCAAAGGAACAATTTTGCCTCAAAATGGAAAAAAAATTGCAATCCCCCCCAAAGGAACAATTTCGCCTCAAAATGGCATAAAATTGCAATACCCCCCCAAGGAACAATTTCGCTTCAAAATGGCCAAAAGTTGCAATACCCCCCAAAGGAACAATTTCGCTTCAAAATGCCGAAAAGTTGCAATACCCCCCCAAAGGTACAATTTCGCTTCAAAATGGCCAAAAGTTGAAATACCCCCCCAAAGGTACAATTTCGCTTCAAAATGGCCAAAAGTTGAAATACCCCCCCAAAGGAACAATTTCGCTTCAAAATGGCCAAAAGTTGCAATACCCCCCCAAAGGAACAATTTCGCCTCAAAATGGCAAAAAATTGCAATACTTTCCCAAAGGAACAATTTCGCCTCAAAATGCCGAAAAGTTGCAATACCCCCCAAAGGAACAATTTCGCTTCAAAATTGCCAAAAGTTGCAATACCCCCCCAGAGGAACAATTTCGCCTCAAAATGGCAAAAAATTGCAATACCCCCCCAAAGGAACAATTTCGCCTCAAAATGCTGAAAAGTTGCAATACTCCCCGAAAGGAACAATTTCGCTTCAAAATGGCCAAAAGTTGCAATACCCCCCAAAGGAACAATTTCGCCTCAAAATGCCGAAAAGTTGCAATACCCCCCCAAAGGAACAATTTCGCTTCAAAATGGCCAAAAGTTGCAATACCCTCCCAAAGGAACAATTTCGCCTCAAAATGAAAAAAAAATTGCAATACCCCCCCAAGGAACAAATTCGCTTCAAAATGGCCAAAAATTGTAATACCCCCCCAAAGGAACAATTTCGCTTCAATATGGCCAAAAATTGCAATACCCCCCCAAAGGAACAATTTCGCTTCAAAATAGCCAAAAGTTGCAATACCCCCCCAAAGGAACAATTTCGCCTCAAAATGGCAAAAAATTGCAATACCCCACCAAAGGAACAATTTCGCCTCAAAATGCCGAAAAGTTGCAATACACCCCAAAGGAACAATTTCGCTTCAAAATGGCCAAAAGTTGCAATACCCCCCCAAAGGAACAATTTCGCCTCAAAATGCCGAAAAGTTGCAATACCCCCCGAAAGGAACAATTTCGCCTCAAAATGGCCAAAAATTGTAAAACCCCCCCAAAGGAACAATTTCGCTTCAATATGGCCAAAAGTTGCAATACCCCCCAAAGGAACAATTTCGTTTCAAAATGCCGAAAAGTTGCAATACCCCCCCAAAGGAACAATTTCGCCTCAAAATGGAAAAAAAATTGCAATCCCCCCAAAGGAACAATTTCGCCTCAAAATGGCATAAAATTGCAATACCCCCCCACAGGAACAATTTCGCTTCAAAATGGCCAAAAGTTGCAATACCCCCCAAAGGAACAATTTCGCTTCAAAATGCCGAAAAGTTGCAATACCCCCCCAAAGGAACAATTTCGCTTCAAAATGGCCAAAAGTTGCAATACCCCCCCAAAGGAACAATTTCGCCTCAAAATGGCAAAAAATTGCAATACTTTCCCAAAGGAACAATTTCGCCTCAAAATGCCGAAAAGTTGCAATACCCCCCAAAGGAACAATTTCGCTTCAAAATGGCCAAAAGTTGCAATTCCCCCCCAAAGGAACAATTTCGCCTCAAAATGCCGAAAAGTTGCAATACCCCCCGAAAGGAACAATTTCGCCTCAAAATGGCCAAAAATTGTAAAACCCCCCAAAAGGAACAATTTCCCTTCAATATGGCCAAAAGTTGCAATACCCCCCCAAAGGAACAATTTCGCTTCAAAATGGCCAAAAGTTGCAATACCCCCCAAATGAACAATTTCGCTTCAATATGGCCAAAAGTTGCAATACCCCCCAAAGGAACAATTTCGCCTCAAAATGGCATAAAATTGCAATACCCCCCAAAGGAACAATTTCGCTTCAAACTGGCCAAAAGTTGCAATATCCCCCCAAAGGAAGAATTTCGCCTCATAATGGCAAAAAATTGTAATACCCCCCCAAAGGAACAATTTCGCTTCAAAATGCCGAAAAGTTGAAATACCCCCCAAAGGAACAATTTCACTTCAAAATGCCGAAAAGTTGCAATACCCCCCCAAAGGAACAATTTCGCTTCAAAATGGCCAAAAGTTGCAATACCCCCCCAAAGGAACAATTTCGCCTCAAAATGGCAAAAAATTGCAATACCCCCCCAAAGGAACAATTTCGCCTCAAAATGCTGAAAAGTTGCAATACCCCCCGAAAGGAACAATTTCGCCTCAAAATGGAAAAAAAAGTGCAATACCCCCCAAAGGAACAATTTCGCCTCAAAATGCAGAAAAGTTGCAATACCCCCCCAAAGGAACAATTTCGCTTCAAAATGGCCAAAAGTTGCAATACCCCCCCAAAGGAACAATTTCGCCTCAAAATGGCAAAAAATTGCAATACTTTCCCAAAGGAACAATTTCGCCTCAAAATGCCGAAAAGTTGCAATACCCCCCAAAGGAACAATTTCGCTTCAAAATGGCCAAAAGTTGCAATACCCCCCCCAAAGGAACAATTTCGCTTCAAAATGCCGAAAAGTTGCAATACCCCCCCAAAGGTAAAATTTCGCTTCAATATGGCCAAAAGTTGTAATACACCCCCAAAGGAACAATTTCGCCTCAAAATGGAAAAAAATTGCAATACCCCCCCAAAGGAACAATTTCACCTCAAAATGCCGAAAAGTTGCAATACCCACCGAAAGGAACAATTTCGCTTCAAAATGGCCAAAAGATGCAATACCCCCCCAAAGGAACAATTTCGCTTCAAAATGGCCAAAAGTTGCAATACCCCCCCAAAGGAACAATTTCGCTTCAAAATGGCCAAAAGTTGCAAATACCCCCCCAAAAGGAACAATTTCGCTTCAATATGGCCAAAAGTTGCAATACCCCCCCAAAGGAACAATTTCGCCTCAAAATGGCAAAAAATTGCAATACCCCCCCAAAGAAACAATTTCACCTCAAAATGGCAAAAAATTGCAATACTTCCCCAAAGGAACAATTTCGCCTCAAAATGCCGAAAAGTTGCAATACCCCCCCAAAGGAACAATTTCGCTTCAAAATGGTCAAAAGTTGTAATACCCCCCCAAAGCAACAATTTCGCCTCAAAATGGCAAAAAATTGCAATACCCCCCCAAAGCAACAATTTCGCCTCAAAATGGCAAAAAATTGCAATACCCCCCAAAGGAACAATTTCGCTTCAAAATGGCCAAAAGTTGCAATACCCCCCCAAAGGAACAATTTCGCCTCCAAATGGCCAAAAATTGTAATACCCCCCCAAAGGAACAATTTCACTTAAATATGGCCAAAAGTTGCAATACCCCCCCAAAGAAACAATTTCACCTCAAAATGGCAAAAAATTGCAATACTTCCCCAAAGGAACAATTTCGCCTCAAAATGCCGAAAAGTTGCAATACCCCCCCAAAGGAACAATTTCGCTTCAAAATGGTCAAAAGTTGTAATACCCCCCCAAAGCAACAATTTCGCCTCAAAATGGCAAAAAATTGCAATACCCCCCCAAAGGAACAATTCCGCTTCAAAATGCCGAAAAGTTGCAATACCCCCCCAAAGGTACAATTTCGCTTTAATATGGCCAAAAGTTGCAATACACCCCCAAAGGAACAATTTCGCCTCAAAATGGAAAAAAAATTGCAATACCCCCCAAAGGAACAATTTCGCCTCAAAATGCCGAAAAGTTGCAATACCCCCCGAAAGGAACAATTTCGCTTCAAAATGGCCAAAAGTTGCAATACCCCCCAAAGGAACAATTTCGCCTCAAAATGGCAAAAAATTGCAATACCCCCCGAAAGGAACAATTTCGCCTCAAAATGCCGAAAAGTTGCAATACCCCCCCAAAGGAACAATTTCGCTTCAAAATGGCCAAAAGATGCAATATCCCCCCAAAGCAACAATTTCGCCTCAAAATGAAAAAAAAAATAGCAATACCCCCCCAAAGGAACAATTTCGCTTCAAAATGCCGAAAAGTTGCAATACCCCCCCAAAGGTACAATTTCGCTTCAAAATGGCCAAAAGTTGCAATACCCCCGCAAAGGAACAATTTCGCCTCAAAATGCCGAAAAGTTGCAATACCCCCCCAAAAGGAACAATTTCGCTTCAATATGGCCAAAAGTTGCAATACCCCCCCAAAGGAACAATTTCGCCTCAAAATGGCAAAAAATTGCAATACCCCCCAAAGGAACAATTTCGCCTCAAAATGCCGAAAAGTTGCAATACCCCCCGAAAGGAACAATTTCGCCTCAAAATGGCAAAAAATTGCAATACCCCCCCAAAGGAACAATTTCACCTCAAAATGCCGAAAAGTTGCAATACCCCCCGAAAGGACTAATTTCGCTTCAATATGGCCAAAAGATGCAATACCCCCCCAAAGGAACAATTTCGCCTCAAAATGCCGAAAAGTTGCAATACCCCCCAAAGGAACAATTTCGCTTCAAAATGCCGAAAAGTTGCAATACCCCCCCAAAGGTAAAATTTCGCTTCAATATGGCCAAAAGTTGTAATACACCCCCAAAGGAACAATTTCGCCTCAAAATGGAAAAAAATTGCAATACCCCCCCAAAGGAACAATTTCACCTCAAAATGCCGAAAAGTTGCAATACCCCCCGAAAGGAACAATTTCGCTTCAAAATGGCCAAAAGATGCAATACCCCCCCAAAGGAACAATTTCGCTTCAAAATGGCCAAAAGTTGCAATACCCCCCCAAAGGAACAATTTCGCTTCAAAATGGCCAAAAGTTGCAAATACCCCCCCAAAAGGAACAATTTCGCTTCAATATGGCCAAAAGTTGCAATACCCCCCCAAAGGAACAATTTCGCCTCAAAATGGCAAAAAATTGCAATACCCCCCCAAAGAAACAATTTCACCTCAAAATGGCAAAAAATTGCAATACTTCCCCAAAGGAACAATTTCGCCTCAAAATGCCGAAAAGTTGCAATACCCCCCCAAAGGAACAATTTCGCTTCAAAATGGTCAAAAGTTGTAATACCCCCCCAAAGCAACAATTTCGCCTCAAAATGGCAAAAAATTGCAATACCCCCCCAAAGCAACAATTTCGCCTCAAAATGGCAAAAAATTGCAATACCCCCCCAAAGGAACAATTTCGCTTCAAAATGGCCAAAAGTTGCAATACCCCCCCAAAGGAACAATTTCGCCTCCAAATGGCCAAAAATTGTAATACCCCCCCAAAGGAACAATTTCACTTAAATATGGCCAAAAGTTGCAATACCCCCCCAAAGAAACAATTTCACCTCAAAATGGCAAAAAATTGCAATACTTCCCCAAAGGAACAATTTCGCCTCAAAATGCCGAAAAGTTGCAATACCCCCCCAAAGGAACAATTTCGCTTCAAAATGGTCAAAAGTTGTAATACCCCCCCAAAGCAACAATTTCGCCTCAAAATGGCAAAAAATTGCAATACCCCCCCAAAGGAACAATTCCGCTTCAAAATGCCGAAAAGTTGCAATACCCCCCCAAAGGTACAATTTCGCTTTAATATGGCCAAAAGTTGCAATACACCCCCAAAGGAACAATTTCGCCTCAAAATGGAAAAAAAATTGCAATACCCCCCAAAGGAACAATTTCGCCTCAAAATGCCGAAAAGTTGCAATACCCCCCGAAAGGAACAATTTCGCTTCAAAATGGCCAAAAGTTGCAATACCCCCCAAAGGAACAATTTCGCCTCAAAATGGCAAAAAATTGCAATACCCCCCGAAAGGAACAATTTCGCCTCAAAATGCCGAAAAGTTGCAATACCCCCCCAAAGGAACAATTTCGCTTCAAAATGGCCAAAAGATGCAATACCCCCCCAAAGCAACAATTTCGCCTCAAAATGAAAAAAAAAATAGCAATACCCCCCCAAAGGAACAATTTCGCTTCAAAATGCCGAAAAGTTGCAATACCCCCCCAAAGGTACAATTTCGCTTCAAAATGGCCAAAAGTTGCAATACCCCCCCAAAGGAACAATTTCGCCTCAAAATGGAAAAAAAAATTGCAATACCCCCCCAAGGAAAAATTTCGCCTCAAAATGCCGAAAAGTTGCAATACCCCCCGAAAGAAACAATTTCGCTTCAAAATGGCCAAAAGTTGCAATACCTTCCCAAAGGAACAATTTCGCCTCAAAATGGCAAAAAATTGCAATACCCCCCCAAAGGAACATTTTCGCTTCAAAATGGCCAAAAGTTGCAATATCCCCCCAAAGGAACAATTTCGCCTCAAAATGGCAAAAAATTGCAATACCCCCCCAAAGGAACAATTTCGCTTCAAAATGGCCAAAAGTTGCAATACCCCCCCAAAGGAACAATTTCGCCTCAAAATGGCAAAAAATTGCAATACCCCCCAAAGGAACAATTTCACCTCAAAATGCCAAAAAGTTGCAATACCCCTTGAAAGGAACAATTTCGCTTCAAAATGGCCAAAAGATGCAATACCCCCCCAAAGCAACAATTTCGCCTCAAAATGGCAAAAAATTGCAATACCCCCCCAAAGGAACAATTTCGCCTCAAAATGGTTAAAAATTGTAATATCCCCCCAAAGGAACAATTTCGTTTCAATATGGCCAAAAGTTGCAATACCCCCCAAAGGAACAATTTCGCCTCAAAATGGCGAAAAGTTGCAATACCCCCCGAAAGGAACAATTTCGCTTCAAAATGGCCAAAAGTTGCAATACCCCCCCAAAGGAACAATTTCGCCTCAAAATGGCAAAAAATTGCAATACCCCCCCAAAGGAACAATTTCACCTAAAAATGCCGAAAAGTTGCAATACCCCCCGAAAGGAACAGTTTCGCTTCAAAATGGCCAAAAGATGCATTACCCCCCCAAAGCAACAATTTCGCCTCAAAATGAAAAAAAATTGCAATACCCCCCAAAGGAACAATTTCGCTTCAAAATGGCCAAAAGTTGCAATACCACCCCCCAAAGGAACAATTTCGCCTCAAAATGGCAAAAAATTGCAATACCCCCCCAAAGGAACAATTTCGCTTCAAAATGCCGAAAAGTTGCAATACTCCCTAAAGGAACAATTTCGCTTTAAAATGGCAAAAAGTTGCAATACCCCCCCAAAGGAAAAATTTCACCTCAAAATGCCGAAAAGTTGCAATACCCCCTGAAAGGAACAATTTCGCTTCAAAATGGCCAAAAGTTGCAATACCCCCCGAAAGGAACAATTTCGCTTCAAAATGGCCAAAAGTTGCAATACCCCCCCAAAGGAACAATTTCGCCTCAAAATGGCAAAAAATTTAAATACCCCCCAAAGGAACAATTTCACCTCAAAATGCCGAAAAGTTGCAATACCCCCCGAAAGGAACAATTTCGCTTCAAAATGGCCAAAAGATGCAATCAGCCTCCAAAGCAACAATTTCGCCTCAAAATGGCAAAAAATTGCAATACCCCCCCCAAAGGAACAATTTCGCTTCAATATGGCCAAAAGTTGCAATACCCCCCCAAAGGAACAATTTCACCTCAAAATGGCAAAAAATTGCAATACCCCCCCAAAGGAACAATTTCGCTTCAAAATGGCCAAAAGTTGCAATACCCCCCAAAGGAACAATTTCGCCTCAAAATGGCAAAAAATTGCAATACCCCCCCAAAGGAACAATTTCGCCTCAAAATGCTGAAAAGTTGCAATACCCCCCGAAAGGAACAATTTCGCTTCAAAATGGCCAAAAGTTGAAATACCCCCCCAAAGGAACAATTTCGCCTCAAAATGGCAAAAAATTGCAATACCCCCCAAAGGAACAATTTCGCCTCAAAATGGTTAAAAATTGTAATATCCCCCCAAAGGAACAATTTCGTTTCAATATGGCCAAAAGTTGCAATACCCCCCCAAAGGAACAATTTCGCCTCAAAATGGCAAAAAATTGCAATACCCCCCCAAAGGAACAATTTCACCTCAAAATGCCGAAAAGTTGCAATACCCCCCGAAAGGAACAATTTCGCTTCAAAATGGCCAAAAGTTGCAATACCCCCCCAAAGCAACAATTTCGCCTCAAAATGAAAAAAAATTGCAATACCCCCCAAAGGAACAATTTCGCTTCAAAATGGCCAAAAGTTGCAATACCACCCCCCAAAGGAACAATTTCGCCTCAAAATGGCAAAAAATTGCAATACCCCCCAAAGGAACAATTTCGCTTCAAAATGCCGAAAAGTTGCAATACTCCCCAAAGGAACAATTTCGCTTTAAAATGGCAAAAAGTTGCAATACCCCCCCAAAAGAAAAATTTCACCTCAAAATGCCGAAAAGTTGCAATACCCCCTGAAAGGAACAATTTCGCTTCAAAATGGCCAAAAGTTGCAATACCCCCCGAAAGGAACAATTTCGCTTCAAAATGGCCAAAAGTTGCAATACCCCCCCAAAGGAACAATTTCGCCTCAAAATGGCAAAAAATTTAAATACCCCCCAAAGGAACAATTTCACCTCAAAATGCCGAAAAGTTGCAATACCCCCCGAAAGGAACAATTTCGCTTCAAAATGGCCAAAAGATGCAATCAGCCTCCAAAGCAACAATTTCGCCTCAAAATGGCAAAAAATTGCAATACCCCCCCCAAAGGAACAATTTCGCTTCAATATGGCCAAAAGTTGCAATACCCCCCCAAAGGAACAATTTCACCTCAAAATGGCAAAAAATTGCAATACCCCCCCAAAGGAACAATTTCGCTTCAAAATGGCCAAAAGTTGCAATACCCCCCCAAAGGAACAATTTCGCCTCAAAATGGCAAAAAATTGCAATACCCCCCCAAAGGAACAATTTCGCCTCAAAATGCTGAAAAGTTGCAATACCCCGCGAAAGGAACAATTTCGCTTCAAAATGGCCAAAAGTTGCAATACCCCCCCAAAGGAACAATTTCGCCTCAAAATGGCAAAAAATTGCAATACCCCCCAAAGGAACAATTTCGCTTCAAAATGCCGAAAAGTTGCAATACCCCCCCAAAGGTACAATTTCGCTTCAAAATGGCCAAAAGTTGCAATACCCCCCTAAAAGAACAATTTCGCCTCAAAATGGCAAAAAATTGCAATACCCCCCCAAAGGAACAATTTCGCCTCAAAATGCCGAAAAGTTGCAATACCCCCCGAAAGGAAAAATTTCGTTTCAAAATGGCCAAAAGTTGCAATACCCCCCCAAAGGTACAATTTCGCTTTAATATGGCCAAAAGTTGCAATACACCCCCAAAGGAACAATTTCGCCTCAAAATGGAAAAAAAATTGCAATACCCCCCAAAGGAACAATTTCGCCTCAAAATGCCGAAAAGTTGCAATACCCCCCGAAAGGAACAATTTCGCTTCAAAATGGCCAAAAGTTGCAATACCCCCCAAAGGAACAATTTCGCCTCAAAATGGCAAAAAATTGCAATACCCCCCGAAAGGAACAATTTCGCCTCAAAATGCCGAAAAGTTGCAATACCCCCCCAAAGGAACAATTTCGCTTCAAAATGGCCAAAAGATGCAATACCCCCCCAAAGCAACAATTTCGCCTCAAAATGCCGAAAAGTTGCAATACCCCCCAAAGGAACAATTTCGCTTCAAAATGCCGAAAAGTTGCAATACCCCCCCAAAGGTACAATTTCGCTTCAAAATGGCCAAAAGTTGCAATACCCCCCCAAAGGAACAATTTCGCCTCAAAATGGCAAAAAATTGCAATACCCCCCCAAAGGAACAATTTCGCCTCAAAATGCCGAAAAGTTGCAATACCCCCCGAAAGGAACAATTTTGCCTCAAAATGGCCAAAAATTGTAAAACCCCCCCAAAGGAACAATTTCGCTTCAATATGGCCAAAATTTGCAATACCCCCCCAAAGGAACAATTTCGCTTCAAAATGCCAAAAAGTTGCAATACCCCCCCAAAGGAACACTTTCGCCTCAAAATGGCAAAAAATTGCAATACCCCCCCAAAGGAACAATTTCGCTTCAAAATGGCCAAAAGTTGCAATACCCCCCCAAAGGAACAATTTCGCCTCAAAATGCCGAAAATTTGCAATACCCCCCGAAAGGAACAATTTCGCCTCAAAATGGCCAAAAATTGTAAAACCCCCCCAAAGGAACAATTTCGCTTCAAAATGGCCAAAAGTTGCAATACCCCCCCAAAGGAACAATTTTGCTTCAAAATGCCGAAAAGTTGCAATACCCCCCAAAGGAACAATTTCGCCTCAAAATGGAAAAAAAATTGCAATACCCCCCCAAAGGAACAATTTCGCCTCAAAATGCAGAAAAGTTGCAATACCCCCCGAAAGGAGCAATTTCGCTTCAAAATGGCCAAAAGTTGCAATACCCCCCCAAAGGAACAATTTCGCTTCAAAATGGCCAAAAGTTGCAATACCCACCCAAAGGAACAATTTCGCTTCAAAATGGCCAAAAGTTGCAAATACCCCCCCAAAAGGAACAATTTCGCTTCAATATTGCCAAAAGTTGCAATACCCCCCGAAAGGAACAATTTCGCCTCAAAATGGCAAAAAATTGCAATACCCCCCCAAAGGAACAATTTCACCTCAAAATGCCGAAAAGTTGCAATACCCCCCGAAAGGACTAATTTCGCTTCAATATGGCCAAAAGATGCAATACCCCCCCAAAGGAACAATTTCGCCTCAAAATGCCGAAAAGTTGCAATACCCCCCAAAGGAACAATTTCGCTTCAAAATGCCGAAAAGTTGCAATACCCCCCCAAAGGTACAATTTCGCTTCAATATGGCCAAAAGTTGTAATACACCCCCAAAGGAACAATTTCGCCTCAAAATGGAAAAAAATTGCAATACCCCCCCAAAGGAACAATTTCACCTCAAAATGCCGAAAAGTTGCAATACCCCCCGAAAGGAACAATTTCGCTTCAAAATGGCCAAAAGATGCAATACCCCCCCAAAGCAACAATTTCGCCTCAAAATGGCAAAAAATTGCAATACCCCCCCAAAGGAACAATTTCGCTTCAAAATGGCCAAAAGTTGCAATACCCCCCCAAAGGAACAATTTCGCCTCAAAATGGCCAAAAATTGTAATACCCCCCCAAAGGAACAATTTCACTTAAATATGGCCAAAAGTTGCAATACCCCCCCAAAGAAACAATTTCACCTCAAAATGGCAAAAAATTGCAATACTTCCCCAAAGGAACAATTTCGCCTCAAAATGCCGAAAAGTTGCAATACCCCCCCAAAGGAACAATTTCGCTTCAAAATGGTCAAAAGTTGTAATACCCCCCCAAAGCAACAATTTCGCCTCAAAATGGCAAAAAATTGCAATACCCCCCCAAAGGAACAATTTCGCTTCAAAATGCCGAAAAGTTGCAATACCCCCCCAAAGGTACAATTTCGCTTTAATATGGCCAAAAGTTGCAATACACCCCCAAAGGAACAATTTCGCCTCAAAATGGAAAAAAAATTGCAATACCCCCCAAAGGAACAATTTCGCCTCAAAATGCCGAAAAGTTGCAATACCCCCCGAAAGGAACAATTTCGCTTCAAAATGGCCAAAAGTTGCAATACCCCCCAAAGGAACAATTTCGCCTCAAAATGGCAAAAAATTGCAATACCCCCCGAAAGGAACAATTTCGCCTCAAAATGCCGAAAAGTTGCAATACCCCCCCAAAGGAACAATTTCGCTTCAAAATGGCCAAAAGATGCAATACCCCCCCAAAGCAACAATTTCGCCTCAAAATGAAAAAAAAAATAGCAATACCCCCCCAAAGGAACAATTTCGCTTCAAAATGCCGAAAAGTTGCAATACCCCCCCAAAGGTACAATTTCGCTTCAAAATGGCCAAAAGTTGCAATACCCCCCCAAAGGAACAATTTCGCCTCAAAATGGAAAAAAAAATTGCAATACCCCCCCAAGGAAAAATTTCGCCTCAAAATGCCGAAAAGTTGCAATACCCCCCGAAAGAAACAATTTCGCTTCAAAATGGCCAAAAGTTGCAATACCTTCCCAAAGGAACAATTTCGCCTCAAAATGGCAAAAAATTGCAATACCCCCCCAAAGGAACATTTTCGCTTCAAAATGGCCAAAAGTTGCAATATCCCCCCAAAGGAACAATTTCGCCTCAAAATGGCAAAAAATTGCAATACCCCCCCAAAGGAACAATTTCGCTTCAAAATGGCCAAAAGTTGCAATACCCCCCCAAAGGAACAATTTCGCCTCAAAATGGCAAAAAATTGCAATACCCCCCAAAGGAACAATTTCACCTCAAAATGCCAAAAAGTTGCAATACCCCTTGAAAGGAACAATTTCGCTTCAAAATGGCCAAAAGATGCAATACCCCCCCAAAGCAACAATTTCGCCTCAAAATGGCAAAAAATTGCAATACCCCCCCAAAGGAACAATTTCGCCTCAAAATGGTTAAAAATTGTAATATCCCCCCAAAGGAACAATTTCGTTTCAATATGGCCAAAAGTTGCAATACCCCCCAAAGGAACAATTTCGCCTCAAAATGGCAAAAAATTGCAATACCCCCCCAAAGGAACAATTTCGCCTCAAAATGCCGAAAAGTTGCAATACCCCCCGAAAGGAACAATTTCGCTTCAAAATGGCCAAAAGTTGCAATACCCCCCCAAAGGAACAATTTCGCCTCAAAATGGCAAAAAATTGCAATACCCCCCCAAAGGAACAATTTCACCTAAAAATGCCGAAAAGTTGCAATACCCCCCGAAAGGAACAGTTTCGCTTCAAAATGGCCAAAAGATGCATTACCCCCCCAAAGCAACAATTTCGCCTCAAAATGAAAAAAAATTGCAATACCCCCCAAAGGAACAATTTCGCTTCAAAATGGCCAAAAGTTGCAATACCACCCCCCAAAGGAACAATTTCGCCTCAAAATGGCAAAAAATTGCAATACCCCCCCAAAGGAACAATTTCGCTTCAAAATGCCGAAAAGTTGCAATACTCCCCAAAGGAACAATTTCGCTTTAAAATGGCAAAAAGTTGCAATACCCCCCAAAGGAAAAATTTCACCTCAAAATGCCGAAAAGTTGCAATACCCCCTGAAAGGAACAATTTCGCTTCAAAATGGCCAAAAGTTGCAATACCCCCCGAAAGGAACAATTTCGCTTCAAAATGGCCAAAAGTTGCAATACCCCCCCAAAGGAACAATTTCGCCTCAAAATGGCAAAAAATTTAAATACCCCCCAAAGGAACAATTTCACCTCAAAATGCCGAAAAGTTGCAATACCCCCCGAAAGGAACAATTTCGCTTCAAAATGGCCAAAAGATGCAATCAGCCTCCAAAGCAACAATTTCGCCTCAAAATGGCAAAAAACTGCAATACCCCCCCCAAAGGAACAATTTCGCTTCAATATGGCCAAAAGTTGCAATACCCCCCCAAAGGAACAATTTCACCTCAAAATGGCAAAAAATTGCAATACCCCCCAAAGGAACAATTTCGCTTCAAAATGGCCAAAAGTTGCAATACCCCCCCAAAGGAACAATTTCGCCTCAAAATGGCAAAAAATTGCAATACCCCCCCAAAGGAACAATTTCGCCTCAAAATGCTGAAAAGTTGCAATACCCCCCGAAAGGAACAATTTCGCTTCAAAATGGCCAAAAGTTGCAATACCCCCCCAAAGGAACAATTTCGCCTCAAAATGGCAAAAAATTGCAATACTCCCCAAAGGAACAATTTCGCCTCAAAATGGTTAAAAATTGTAATATCCCCCCAAAGGAACAATTTCGTTTCAATATGGCCAAAAGTTGCAATACCCCCCCAAAGGAACAATTTCGCCTCAAAATGGCAAAAAATTGCAATACCCCCCCAAAGGAACAATTTCGCCTCAAAATGCCGAAAAGTTGCAATACCCCCCGAAAGGAACAATTTCGCTTCAAAATGGCCAAAAGTTGCAATACCCCCCAAAGGAAAAATTTCGCCTCAAAATGGCAAAAAATTGCAATACCCCCCCCAAAGGAACAATTTCACCTAAAAATGCCGAAAAGTTGCAATACCCCCCGAAAGGAACAGTTTCGCTTCAAAATGGCCAAAAGATGCATTACCCCCCCAAAGCAACAATTTCGCCTCAAAATGAAAAAAAATTGCAATACCCCCCAAAGGAACAATTTCGCTTCAAAATGGCCAAAAGTTGCAATACCACCCCCCAAAGGAACAATTTCGCCTCAAAATGGCAAAAAATTGCAATACCCCCCCAAAGGAACAATTTCGCTTCAAAATGCCGAAAAGTTGCAATACTCCCCAAAGGAACAATTTCGCTTTAAAATGGCAAAAAGTTGCAATACCCCCCCAAAGGAAAAATTTCACCTCAAAATGCCGAAAAGTTGCAATACCCCCTGAAAGGAACAATTTCGCTTCAAAATGGCCAAAAGTTGCAATACCCCCGAAAGGAACAATTTCGCTTAAAAATGGCCAAAAGTTGCAATACCCCCCCAAAGGAACAATTTCGCCTCAAAATGGCAAAAAATTTAAATACCCCCCAAAGGAACAATTTCACCTCAAAATGCCGAAAAGTTGCAATACCCCCCGAAAGGAACAATTTCGCTTCAAAATGGCCAAAAGATGCAATCAGCCTCCAAAGCAACAATTTCGCCTCAAAATGGCAAAAAATTGCAATACCCCCCCCAAAGGAATAATTTCGCTTCAATATGGCCAAAAGTTGCAATACCCCCCCAAAGGAACAATTTCACCTCAAAATGGCAAAAAATTGCAATACCCCCACAAAGGAACAATTTCGCTTCAAAATGGCCAAAAGTTGCAATACCCCCCCAAAGGAACAATTTCGCCTCAAAATGGCAAAAAATTGCAATACCCCCCCAAAGGAACAATTTCGCCTCAAAATGCTGAAAAGTTGCAATACCCCCCGAAAGGAACAATTTCGCTTCAAAATGGCCAAAAGTTGCAATACCCCCCCAAGGAACAATTTCGCCTCAAAATGGCAAAAAATTGCAATACCCCCCAAAGGAACAATTTCGCTTCAAAATGCCGAAAAGTTGCAATACCCCCCCAAAGGTACAATTTCGCTTCAAAATGGCCAAAAGTTGCAATACCCCCCCAAAAGAACAATTTCGCCTCAAAATGGCAAAAAATTGCAATACCCCCCCAAAGGAACAATTTCGCCTCAAAATGCCGAAAAGTTGCAATACCCCCCCAAAGGAACAATTTCGCCTCAAAATGCCGAAAAATTGCAATACCCCCCCAAAGGAACAATTTCGCTTCAAAATGGCCAAAAGTTGCAATACCCCCCCAAAGGAACAATTTCGCCTCAAAATGGAAAAAAATTGCAATACCCCCCCAAAGGAACAATTTCACCTCAAAATGCCGAAAAGTTGCAATACCCCCGAAAGGAACAATTTCGCTTCAAAATGCCGAAAAGTTGCAATACCCCCCCAAAGGTACAATTTCGCTTTAATATGGCCAAAAGTTGCAATACACCCCCAAAGGAACAATTTTTCCTCAAAATGGAAAAAAAATTGCAATACCCCCCAAAGGAACAATTTCGCCTCAAAATGCCGAAAAGTTGCAATAGCCCCCGAAAGGAACAATTTCGCTTCAAAATGGCCAAAAGTTGCAATACCCCCCAAAGGAACAATTTCGCCTCAAAATGGCAAAAAATTGCAATACCCCCCGAAAGGAACAATTTCGCCTCAAAATGCCGAAAAGTTGCAATACCCCCCCAAAGGAACAATTTCGCTTCAAAATGGCCAAAAGATGCAATACCCCCCCAAAGCAACAATTTCGCCTCAAAATGAAAAAAAAATAGCAATACCCCCTCAAAGGAACAATTTCGCTTCAAAATGCCGAAAAGTTGCAATACCCCCCCAAAGGTACAATTTCGCTTCAAAATGGCCAAAAGTTGCAATACCCCCCCCAAAGGAACAATTTCGCCTCAAAATGGCAAAAAATTGCAATACCCCCCCAAAGGAACAATTTCGCCTCAAAATGGTAAAAATTGTAATATCCCCCCAAAGGAACAATTTCGTTTCAATATGGCCAAAAGTTGCAATACCCCCCCAAAGGAACAATTTCGCCTCAAAATGGCAAAAAGTTGCAATACCCCCCCCAAAGGAACAATTTCGCCTCAAATTGGAAAAAAAATTGCAATACCCCCCAAGGAAAAATTTCGCCTCAAAATGCCGAAAAGTTGCAATACCCCCCGAAAGGAACAATTTCGCTTCAAAATGGCCAAAAGTTGCAATACCTTCCCAAAGAAACAATTTCGCCTCAAAATGGCAAAAAATTGCAATACCCCCCCAAAGGAACATTTTCGCTTCAAAATGGCCAAAAGTTGCAATATCCCCCCAAAGGAACAATTTCGCCTCAAAATGGCAAAAAATTGCAATACCCCCCCAAAGGAACAATTTCGCTTCAAAATGGCCAAAAGTTGCAATACCCCCCCAAAGGAACAATTTCGCCTCAAAATGGCAAAAAATTGCAATACCCCCCAAAGGAACAATTTCACCTCAAAATGCCAAAAAGTTGCAATACCCCTTGAAAGGAACAATTTCGCTTCAAAATGGCCAAAAGATGCAATACCCCCCCAAAGCAACAATTTCGCCTTTAAAATGGCAAAAAATTGCAATACCCCCCCAAAGGAACAATTTCGCCTCAAAATGGTAAAAATTGTAATATCCCCCCAAAGGAACAATTTCGTTTCAATATTGCCAAAAGTTGCAATACCCCCCCAAAGGAACAATTTCGCCTCAAAATGGCAAAAAATTGCAATACCCCCCCAAAGGAACAATTTCGCCTCAAAATGCCGAAAAGTTGCAATACCCCCCGAAAGGAACAATTTCGCTTCAAAATGGCCAAAAGTTGCAATACCCCCCAAAGGAACAATTTCGCCTCAAAATGGCAAAAAATTGCAATACCCCCCCAAAGGAACAATTTCACCTAAAAATGCCGAAAAGTTGCAATACCCCCCGAAAGGAACAGTTTCGCTTCAAAATGGCCAAAAGATTCATTACCCCCCCAAAGCAACAATTTCGCCTCAAAATGGAAAAAAATTGCAATACCCCCCCAAAGGAACAATTTCGCTTCAAAATGCCGAAAAGTTGCAATACTCCCCAAAGGAACAATTTCGCTTTAAAATGGCAAAAAGTTGCAATACCCCCCCAAAGGAAAAATTTCACCTCAAAATGCCGAAAAGTTGCAATACCCCCCGAAAGGAACAATTTCGCTTCAAAATGGCCAAAAGTTGCAATACCCCCCCAAAGGAACAATTTCGCTTCAAAATGGCCAAAAGTTGCAATACCCCCCGAAAGGAACAATTTCGCTTCAAAATGGCCAAAAGTTGCAATACCCCCCCAAAGGAACAATTTCGCCTCAAAATGGCAAAAAATTGCAATACCCCCCAAAGGAACAATTTCACCTCAAAATGCCGAAAAGTTGCAATACCCCCCGAAAGGAACAATTTCGCTTCAAAATGGCCAAAAGATGCAATCAGCCTCCAAAGCAACAATTTCGCCTCAAAATGGCAAAAAATTGCAATACCCCCCCCAAAGGAACAATTTCGCTTCAATATGGCCAAAAGTTGCAATACCCCCCCCAAAGGAACAATTTCACCTCAAAATGGCAAAAAATTGCAATACCCCCCCAAAGGAACAATTTCGCTTCAAAATGGCCAAAAGTTGCAATACCCCCCCAAAGGAACAATTTCGCCTCAAAATGGCAAAAAATTGCAATACCCCCCCAAAGGAACAATTTCGCCTCAAAATGCTGAAAAGTTGCAATACCCCCCGAAAGGAACAATTTCGCTTCAAAATGGCCAAAAGTTGCAATACCCCCCCAAAGGAACAATTTCGCCTCAAAATGGCAAAAAATTGCAATACCCCCCAAAGGAACAATTTCGCCTCAAAATGCCGAAAAGTTGCAATACCCCCCGAAAGGAACAATTTCGCTTCAAAATGGCCAAAAGTTGCAATACCACCCCAAAGGAACAATTTCGCCTCAAAATGGTAAAAAATTGCAATACCCCCCCCAAAGGAACAATTTCACCTCAAAATGCCGAAAAGCTGCAATACCCCCCCAAAGGAACAATTTCGCCTCAAAATGGCAAAAAATTGCAATACCCCCCAAAGGAACAATTTCACCTCAAAATGCCAAAAAGTTGCAATACCCCTTGAAAGGAACAATTTCGCTTCAAAATGGCCAAAAGATGCAATACCCCCCCAAAGCAACAATTTCGCCTCAAAATGGCAAAAAATTGCAATACCCCCCCAAAGGAACAATTTCGCCTCAAAATGGTAAAAAATGTAATATCCCCCCAAAGGAACAATTTCGTTTCAATATGGCCAAAAGTTGCAATACCCCCCCAAAGGAACAATTTCGCCTCAAAATGGCAAAAAATTGCAATACCCCCCCAAAGGAACAATTTCGCCTCAAAATGCCGAAAAGTTGCAATACCCCCCGAAAGGAACAATTTCGCTTCAAAATGGCCAAAAGTTGCAATACCCCCCAAAGGAACAATTTCGCCTCAAAATGGCAAAAAATTGCAATACCCCCCCCAAAGGAACAATTTCACCTAAAAATGCCGAAAAGTTGCAATACCCCCCGAAAGGAACAGTTTCGCTTCAAAATGGCCAAAAGATGCATTACCCCCCCAAAGCAACAATTTCGCCTCAAAATGGAAAAAAATTGCAATACCCCCCAAAGGAACAATTTCGCTTCAAAATGGCCAAAAGTTGCAATACCACCCCCCAAAGGAACAATTTCGCCTCAAAATGGCAAAAAATTGCAATACCCCCCCAAAGGAACAATTTCGCTTCAAAATGCCGAAAAGTTGCAATACTCCCCAAAGGAACAATTTCGCTTTAAAATGGCAAAAAGTTGCAATACCCCCCCAAAGGAAAAATTTCACCTCAAAATGCCGAAAAGTTGCAATACCCCCCGAAAGGAACAATTTCGCTTCAAAATGGCCAAAAGATGCAATCAGCCTCCAAAGCAACAATTTCGCCTCAAAATGGCAAAAAATTGCAATACCCCCCCCAAAGGAACAATTTCGCTTCAATATGGCCAAAAGTTGCAATACCCCCCCCAAAGGAACAATTTCACCTCAAAATGGCAAAAAATTGCAATACCCCCCCAAAGGAACAATTTCGCTTCAAAATGGCCAAAAGTTGCAATACCCCCCCAAAGGAACAATTTCGCCTCAAAATGGCAAAAAATTGCAATACCCCCCCAAAGGAACAATTTCGCCTCAAAATGCTGAAAAGTT
The DNA here is from genome assembly GCF_048569485.1 of Anomaloglossus baeobatrachus. Taxonomy (NCBI): domain Eukaryota; kingdom Metazoa; phylum Chordata; class Amphibia; order Anura; family Aromobatidae; genus Anomaloglossus; species Anomaloglossus baeobatrachus. The sequence continues at coordinate 44,016,666 of NC_134363.1, forward strand.
GCAATACCCCCCGAAAGGAACAATTTCGCTTCAAAATGGCCAAAAGTTGCAATACCCCCCCAAAGGAACAATTTCGCCTCAAAATGGCAAAAAATTGCAATACCCCCCAAAGGAACAATTTCGCTTCAAAATGCCGAAAAGTTGCAATACCCCCCCAAAGGTACAATTTCGCTTCAAAATGGCCAAAAGTTGCAATACCCCCCCAAAGGAACAATTTCGCTTCAAAATGGCCAAAAGTTGCAATACCCCCCCAAAAGAACAATTTCGCCTCAAAATGGCAAAAAATTGCAATACCCCCCCAAAGGAACAATTTCGCCTCAAAATGCCGAAAAGTTGCAATACCCCCCCAAAGGAACAATTTCGCCTCAAAATGCCGAAAAGTTGCAATACCCCCCGAAAGGAAAAATTTCGTTTCAAAATGGCCAAAAGTTGCAATACCCCCCCCAAAGGAACAATTTCGCCTCAAAATGCCGAAAAGTTGCAATACCCCCCGAAAGGAACAATTTCGCTTCAAAATGGCCAAAAGTTGCAATACCCCCCCAAAGGAACAATTTCGCCTCAAAATGGTAAAAAATTGCAATACCCCCCCCAAAGGAACAATTTCACCTCAAAATGCCGAAAAGTTGCAATACCCCCCGAAAGGAACCATTTCGCTTCAAAATGGCCAAAAGTTGCAATACCCCCCCAAAGCAACAATTTCGCCTCAAAATGGCAAAAAATTGCAATACCCCCCAAAGGAACAATTTCGCCTGAAAATGGCTGGCCAAAATTGTAATACCCCCCCAAAGGAACAATTTCGCCTCAAAATGGCTGGCCAAAAATTGCAATACCCCCCCAAAGGAACATTTTCGCTTCAAAATGCCGAAAAGTTGCAATACCCCCCCAAAGGTACAATTTCGCTTCAAAATGGCCAAAAGTTGCAATACCCCCCCAAAGCAACAATTTCGCCTCAAAATGGCAAAAAATTGCAATACCCCCCCAAAGGAACAATTTCGCTTCAAAATGCCGAAAAGTTGCAATACCCCCCCAAAGGTACAATTTCGCTTTAATATGGCCAAAAGTTGCAATACACCCCCAAAGGAACAATTTCGCCTCAAAATGGAAAAAAAATTGCAATACCCCCCAAAGGAACAATTTCGCCTCAAAATGCCGAAAAGTTGCAATACCCCCCGAAAGGAACAATTTCGCTTCAAAATGGCCAAAAGTTGCAATACCCCCCAAAGGAACAATTTCGCCTCAAAATGGCAAAAAATTGCAATACCCCCCGAAAGGAACAATTTCGCCTCAAAATGCCGAAAAGTTGCAATACCCCCCGAAAGGAACAATTTCGCTTCAAAATGGCCAAAAGTTGCAATACCCCCCAAAGGAACAATTTCGCCTCAAAATGGCAAAATATTGCAATACCCCCCAAAAGGAACAATTTCGCCTCAAAATGCCGAAAAGTTGCAATACCCCCCCAAAGGAACAATTTCGCTTCAAAATGGCCAAAAGATGCAATACCCCCCCAAAGCAACAATTTCGCCTCAAAATGCCGAAAAGTTGCAATACCCCCCCAAAGGAACAATTTCGCCTCAAAATGGTAAAAAATTGCAATACCCCCCCCAAAGGAACAATTTCACCTCAAAATGCCGAAAAGTTGCAATACCCCCCGAAAGGAACCATTTCGCTTCAAAATGGCCAAAAGTTGCAATACCCCCCCAAAGCAACAATTTCGCCTCAAAATGGCAAAAAATTGCAATACCCCCCAAAGGAACAATTTCGCCTGAAAATGGCTGGCCAAAATTGTAATACCCCCCCAAAGGAACAATTTCGCCTCAAAATGGCTGGCCAAAAATTGCAATACCCCCCCAAAGGAACATTTTCGCTTCAAAATGCCGAAAGGTTGCAATACCCCCCCAAAGGTACAATTTCGCTTCAAAATGGCCAAAAGTTGCAATACCCCCCAAAGCAACAATTTCGCCTCAAAATGGCAAAAAATTGCAATACCCCCCCAAAGGAACAATTTCGCTTCAAAATGCCGAAAAGTTGCAATACCCCCCCAAAGGTACAATTTCGCTTTAATATGGCCAAAAGTTGCAATACACCCCCAAAGGAACAATTTCGCCTCAAAATGGAAAAAAATTGCAATACCCCCCAAAGGAACAATTTCGCCTCAAAATGCCGTAAAGTTGCAATACCCCCCGAAAGGAACAATTTCGCTTCAAAATGGCCAAAAGTTGCAATACCCCCCAAAGGAACAATTTCGCCTCAAAATGGCAAAAAATTGCAATACCCCCCGAAAGGAACAATTTCGCCTCAAAATGCCGAAAAGTTGCAATACCCCCCCAAAGGAACAATTTCGCTTCAAAATGGCCAAAAGATGCAATACCCCCCCAAAGCAACAATTTCGCCTCAAAATGCCGAAAAGTTGCAATACCCCCCAAAGGAACAATTTCGCTTCAAAATGCCGAAAAGTTGCAATACCCCCTCAAAGGTACAATTTCGCTTCAATATGGCCAAAAGTTGTAATACACCCCCAAAGGAACAATTTCGCCTCAAAATGGAAAAAAATTGCAATACCCCCCCAAAGGAACAATTTCACCTCAAAATGCCGAAAAGTTGCAATACCCCCCGAAAGGAACAATTTCGCTTCAAAATGGCCAAAAGATGCAATACCCCCCCAAAGGAACAATTTCGCCTCAAAATGGCCAAAAATTGTAATACCCCCCCAAAGGAACAATTTCGCCTAAATATGGCCAAAAGTTGCAATACCCCCCCAAAGGAACAATTTCACCTCAAAATGGCAAAAAATTGCAATACCCCCCAAAGGAACAATTTCGCCTCAAAATGCCGAAAAGTTGCAATACCCCCCCAAAGGTACAATTTCGCTTCAAAATGGCCAAAAGTTGCAATACCCCCCCAAAGGAACAATTTCGCCTCAAAATGGCAAAAAATTGCAATACCCCCCCAAAGGAACAATTTCGCCTCAAAATGCCGAAAAGTTGCAATACCCCCCGAAAGGAACAATTTCGCTTCAAAATGGCCAAAAGTTGCAATACCCCCCCAAAGGAACAATTTCGCCGCAAAATGGTAAAAATTGTAATATCCCCCCAAAGGAACAATTTCGTTTCAATATGGCCAAAAGTTGCAATACCCCCCAAAGGAACAATTTCGCCTCAAAATGGCAAAAAATTGCAATACCCCCCCAAAGGAACAATTTCACCTAAAAATGCCGAAAAGTTGCAATACCCCCCGAAAGGAACAGTTTCGCTTCAAAATGGCCAAAAGATGCATTACCCCCCCAAAGCAACAATTTCGCCTCAAAATGGAAAAAAATTGCAATACCCCCCAAAGGAACAATTTCGCTTCAAAATGGCCAAAAGTTGCAATACCACCCCCCAAAGGAACAATTTCGCCTCAAAATGGCAAAAAATTGCAATACCCCCCAAAGGAACAATTTCCCTTCAAAATGCCGAAAAGTTGCAATACTCCCCAAAGGAACAATTTCGCTTTAAAATGGCAAAAAGTTGCAATACCCCCCCAAAGGAAAAATTTCACCTCAAAATGCCGAAAAGTTGCAATACCCCCGAAAGGAACAATTTCGCTTCAAAATGGCCAAAAGTTGCAATACCCCCCCAAAGGAACAATTTCGCTTCAAAATGGCCAAAAGTTGCAATACCCCCCGAAAGGAACAATTTCGCTTCAAAATGGCCAAAAGTTGCAATACCCCCCAAAGGAACAATTTCGCCTCAAAATGGCAAAAAATTGCAATACCCCCCGAAAGGAACAATTTCGCCTCAAAATGCCGAAAAGTTGCAATATTCCCCCAAAGGAACAATTTCGCCTCAAAATGGCAAAAAATTGCAATACCCCCCAAAGGAACAATTTCACCTCAAAATGCCGAAAAGTTGCAATACCCCCCGAAAGGAACAATTTCGCTTCAAAATGGCCAAAAGATGCAATCAGCCTCCAAAGCAACAATTTCGCCTCAAAATGGCAAAAAATTGCAATACCCCCCCCAAAGGAACAATTTCGCTTCAATATGGCCAAAAGTTGCAATACCCCCCCAAAGGAACAATTTCACCTCAAAATGGCAAAAAATTGCAATACCCCCCCAAAGGAACAATTTCGCTTCAAAATGGCCAAAAGTTGCAATACCCCCCCAAAGGAACAATTTCGCCTCAAAATGGCAAAAAATTGCAATACCCCCCCAAAGGAACAATTTCGCCTCAAAATGCTGAAAAGTTGCAATACCCCCCGAAAGGAACAATTTCGCTTCAAAATGGCCAAAAGTTGCAATACCCCCCCAAAGGAACAATTTCGCCTCAAAATGGCAAAAAATTGCAATACCCCCCAAAGGAACAATTTCGCTTCAAAATGCCGAAAAGTTGCAATACCCCCCCCAAAGGTACAATTTCGCTTCAAAATGGCCAAAAGTTGCAATACCCCCCCAAAGGAACAATTTCGCTTCAAAATGGCCAAAAGTTGCAATACCCCCCCAAAAGAACAATTTCGCCTCAAAATGGCAAAAAATTGCAATACCCCCCCAAAGGAACAATTTCGCCTCAAAATGCCGAAAAGTTGCAATTAGAGTTGAGCGCGGTTCGTGGTTCGTGGTTCTCCAGTTCTAGGTTCGAGTGATTTTTCGGCTGTTCGAGATCGAACTAGAACTCGAGCTTTTTGCTAAAAGCTCGATAGTTCTAGATATGTTCGAGAACGGTTCTAGCAGCAAAAAGCAGGGCTTTTTACAGCTACAGTGTGCAGGAGCCATCGCTGGCAGCCTGCCAGAAGCTGGTAACCAAGATAAACATCGGGTATCCAAGCAAAGCGCTTTGGTTAGTAACCCGATGTTTATCTTAGTTACGTGCAGGAAGCCCACACTTCCCCGCTCAGCTCACTCCGCCCCCTCCTGCCCGCGGCATGTATACATACATACACACACACGCACACCCCCCCCTCCCAGCTACAGTGTGCAGGAGCCATCGCTGGCAGCCTGCCACAAGCTGGTAACCAAGATAAACATCGGGTATCCAAGCAAAGCGCTTTGGTTAGTAACCCGATGTTTATCTTAGTTACGTGCAGGAAGCCCACACTTTCCCGCTCAGCTCAAGCTCACTCCGCCCCCTCCTGCCTGCGGCATGTACACATACATACACACACACACACACACACACACACATGGTCCCGCTCGGCTTACCTGCGGTGATGAAGTCCCGCCATCCCGACCTCAGCGCTGTCACTGTCCTCCATGGCCGCCGCTTGTCACATCACCTCTCGCTTCCGACCCGAGACTGACTAGCGGTGACGTCACGGACCTCTCGCGATACTTGCTGTGAAGGCGCCGGTCATTGACCTCAGTGACAGGGGCTGTCAGTGTGCTGGAGATCAGCGCAGGTAATGTATCTCGCTGACAGCAGCACTTGTCACCCCCCTGCAGTGACCTGGGCTGACCCATTGATGTTAGCTCAGGTCACTGCATTGCTCTCCCAGCCAATGGGGAACATTCTGCTCTTCATTGACTGGGACAGTGTGCATCGTCATGGCAACCCCTTGGATTACACCAGACCTGGATTTGTTTTTCAATCTAATAAATTGGTTAAAGAGGGAATGTTTTGGGGAGTGTTTTTTCAAATAAAAATGTGTTTGTCGTCTATTTTTTTTTTTATTACTGACTGGGTTGGTGATGTCGGGTATCTGATAGACGCCTGACCTCACCAACCCCAGGGCTTGATGCCAGGTGACATTACACATCTGGTATTAACCCCATATATTACCCCGTTTGCCACCGCACCAGGGCGCGGGATGAGCTGGGGCGAAGCACCAGGATTGGCGCATCTAATGGATGCGCCACTTCTGGGGTGGCTGCGGCCTGCTATTTTTAGGCTGGGGAGATTCCAATAACCATGGACCTCCCTAGTCTGAGAATATCAGGCCCCAGCTGTCTGCTTTACCTTGGCTGGTGATCCAATTTTGGGGGACCCCTACGTGGTTTTTTTTTTAATTATTTATTTAATTTAAAATAACAGCGTGGGGTGCCCTCAGTTTTGGATTACCAGCCAAGGTGAGGTTGCCAGCTGTGGTCTGCAGGCTGCAGCCGTCTGCTTTACCCTAGCTGGCTACAAAACTAGGGGGAACCCTACGTCATTTTTTTTTTCATTTTTTTGGCTAAATACAAAGCTAAGCACCCCTTAGTGCCACATGAAAGGTACCAAAGGGTGTTCCACTTTTTCTCCATTTTTTTCTCCACTTTTTCTCCATTTTTTTCTCCACTTATTCTCCACTTTTTCTCCTCTTCTTCTCCACTTTTTCTCCACTTTTTCTCCTCTTATTCTCCACTTTTTCTCCACTTTTTCTCCACTTTTTCTCCTCTTATGCTCCACTTTTTCTCCACTTTTTCTCCACTTTTTCTCCACTTTTTCTCCTCTTATGCTCCACTTTTTCTCCACTTTTTTCTCCACTTTTTCTCCACTTTTTCTCCTCTTATGCTCCACTTTTTCTCCTCTTATGCTCCACTTTTTCTCCACTTTTTCTCCTCTTAATCTCCACTTTTTCTCCTCTTATGCTCCACTTTTTCTCCACTTTTTCTCCACTTTTTCTCCACTTTTTCTCCACTTTTTTCTCCACTTTTTCTCCTCTTATGCTCCACTTTTTCTCCACTTTTTCTCCACTTTTTCTCCACTTTTTTCTCCACTTTTTTCTCCACTTTTTCTCCACTTTTTCTCCTCTTATGCTCCACTTTTTCTCCACTTTTTCTCCACTTTTTCTCCACTTTTTCTCCAGTTTTTCTCCACTTTTTTCTCCACTTTTTCTCCTCTTATGCTCCACTTTTTCTCCTCTTATGCTCCACTTTTTCTCTACTTTTTCTCCTCTTAATCTCCACTTTTTCTCCTCTTATGCTCCACTTTTTCTCCACTTTTTCTCCTCTTATGCTCCACTTTTTCTCCACTTTTTCTCCTCTTATGCTCCACTTTTTCTCCACTTTTTCTCCACTTTTTCTCCACTTTTTTCTCCACTTTTTCTCCAGTTTTTCTCCACTTTTTTCTCCACTTTTTCTCCTCTTATGCTCCACTTTTTCTCCTCTTATGCTCCACTTTTTCTCTACTTTTTCTCCTCTTAATCTCCACTTTTTCTCCTCTTATGCTCCACTTTTTCTCCACTTTTTCTCCACTTTTTCTCCACTTTTTCTCCTCTTATGCTCCACTTTTTCTCCACTTTTTTCTCCACTTTTTCTCCACTTTTTCTCCTCTTATGCTCCACTTTTTCTCCTCTTATGCTCCACTTTTTCTCCACTTTTTCTCCACTTTTTCTCCACTTTTTCTCCACTTTTTTCTCCACTTTTTCTCCTCTTATGCTCCACTTTTTCTCCTCTTATGCTCCACTTTTTCTCCTCTTAATCTCCACTTTTTCTCCACTTTTTCTCCACTTTTTCTCCACTTTTTCTCCTCTTATGCTCCACTTTTTCTCCACTTTTTTCTCCACTTTTTCTCCTCTTATGCTCCACTTTTTCTCCACTTTTTCTCCTCTTATGCTCCACTTTCTCTCCACTTTTTCTCCACTTTTTCTCCACTTTTTCTCCACTTTTTTCTCCACTTTTTCTCCACTTTTTCTCCTCTTATGCTCCACTTTCTCTCCTTTTTTTCTCCACTTTTTCTCCACTTTTTTCTCCACTTTTTCTCCAGTTTTTCTCCACTTTTTTCTCCACTTTTTCTCCTCTTATGCTCCACTTTTTCTCCTCTTATGCTCCACTTTTTCTCTACTTTTTCTCCTCTTAATCTCCACTTTTTCACCTCTTATGCTCCACTTTTTCTCCACTTTTTCTCCACTTTTTCTCCACTTTTTCTCCTCTTATGCTCCACTTTTTCTCCACTTTTTCTCCTCTTATGCTCCACTTTTTCTCCACTTTTTCTCCACTTTTTCTCCACTTTTTTCTCCACTTTTTCTCCACTTTTTCTCCTCTTATGCTCCACTTTTTCTCCACTTTTTCTCCACTTTTTTCTCCACTTTTTCTCCAGTTTTTCTCCACTTTTTTCTCCACTTTTTCTCCTCTTGTGCTCCACTTTTTCTCCTCTTATGCTCCACTTTTTCTCTACTTTTTCTCCTCTTAATCTCCACTTTTTCTCCTCTTATGCTCCACTTTTTCTCCACTTTTTCTCCACTTTTTCTCCTCTTATGCTCCACTTTTTCTCCACTTTTTTCTCCACTTTTTCTCCACTTTTTCTCCTCTTATGCTCCACTTTTTCTCCTCTTATGCTCCACTTTTTCTCCACTTTTTCTCCTCTTAATCTCCACTTTTTCTCCTCTTATGCTCCACTTTTTCTCCACTTTTTCTCCACTTTTTCTCCACTTTTTTCTCCACTTTTTCTCCTCTTATGCTCCACTTTTTCTCCACTTTTTCTCCACTTTTTTCTCCACTTTTTTCTCCACTTTTTCTCCACTTTTTCTCCTCTTATGCTCCACTTTTTCTCCACTTTTTCTCCACTTTTTCTCCAGTTTTTCTCCAGTTTTTCTCCAGTTTTTCTCCACTTTTTTCTCCACTTTTTCTCCTCTTATGCTCCACTTTTTCTCCTCTTATGCTCCACTTTTTCTCTACTTTTTCTCCTCTTAATCTCCACTTTTTCTCCTCTTATGCTCCACTTTTTCTCCACTTTTTCTCCACTTTTTCTCCACTTCTTCTCCTCTTATGCTCCACTTTTTCTCCACTTTTTCTCCTCTTATGCTCCACTTTTTCTCCACTTTTTCTCCACTTTTTCTCCACTTTTTCTCCACTTTTTCTCCACTTTTTTCTCCACTTTTTCTCCAGTTTTTCTCCACTTTTTTCTCAACTTTTTCTCCTCTTATGCTCCACTTTTTCTCCTCTTATGCTCCACTTTTTCTCTACTTTTTCTCCTCTTAATCTCCACTTTTTCTCCTCTTATGCTCCACTTTTTCTCCACTTTTTCTCCACTTTTTCTCCACTTTTTCTCCTCTTATGCTCCACTTTTTCTCCACTTTTTTCTCCACTTTTTCTCCACTTTTTCTCCTCTTATGCTCCACTTTTTCTCCTCTTATGCTCCACTTTTTCTCCACTTTTTCTCCACTTTTTCTCCACTTTTTCTCCACTTTTTTCTCCACTTTTTCTCCTCTTATGCTCCACTTTTTCTCCTCTTATGCTCCACTTTTTCTCTACTTTTTCTCCTCTTAATCTCCACTTTTTCTCCTCTTATGCTCCACTTTTTCTCCACTTTTTCTCCACTTTTTCTCCACTTTTTCTCCTCTTATGCTCCACTTTTTCTCCTCTTATGCTCCACTTTTTCTCCACTTTTTCTCCACTTTTTCTCCACTTTTTCTCCACTTTTTCTCCACTTTTTTCTCCACTTTTTCTCCAGTTTTTCTCCAGTTTTTTCTCCACTTTTTCTCCTCTTATGCTCCACTTTTTCTCCTCTTATGCTCCACTTTTTCTCTACTTTTTCTCCTCTTAAGCTCCACTTTTTCTCCTCTTATGCTCCACTTTTTCTCCACTTTTTCTCCACTTTTTCTCCACTTTTTCTCCTCTTATGCTCCACTTTTTCTCCACTTTTTCTCCACTTTTTTCTCCACTTTTTGTCCACTTTTTCTCCTCTTATGCTCCACTTTTTCTCCACTTTTTCTCCACTTTTTCTCCGTTCTTTTTCTATGGTCAGTCTACCCATTAGCTCTGCCATGCATACTGTAGCTCTACACCTACTGCACATGTTACTTTATGATTGACATCTCTTTCGTACCAGAGCTGTCTAAGCCTACTCTGACCCCATATTTGTCATTACTGTATTGTCCTTGTACTGTATTATGACATTTGTATCATGTGTTTCATTTCTTGCTGTGTTGCAATTTTTTTGCTGCATCCCAATTGTACCTCTACTTTGTTCGAGTTTATGTTATTGTTCTCTCACTCTTATGTGATACTGATTATTGTCATTTTTCATGATTACATGCAGATAAGTCCAATCTGACGAAGGCTCCGGCCGAAACGTCATTTGTAACTTGTTTTGGACAAAAACATATATGCTTATGAAAACATTTTTTTTCTTAATACGGACCAATAAAGAGTGATTTTGCATTACTATCCGTTGTGACTTACTGACTTAGTCTGGGAGATTTAGAGTGCCGAGGTTACTCACTAATTTTATCTATTATTACCTCTGAGCACCTATATACCAGTGAGCAGAGCTTCCTCTACAGTAGTTCTCCTGATTAGGCATGCCCTTACCTCATGAGCAGGGCATTGCAGCTTTGGTAGCAACCATTACGACATGGACTCTGCTGCTGTGGACCCGGGGAGAGTGAGTGCAGATTCATTGCACCCACACTCCTCACATGAAGGGTCCGCACTCCTAGAAAATGGGGGATACGTTCCCTGAGTGTCTCCCCCCATATTCTAGACGGTCCAGAGTCGTCGTGGGACCCTTTATTTTTTTTCTTACAATAAATTGGTGAAAGAGGAAATGTTTTGGGGACTGTTTTTTCAAATAAATTTCTTTTGTCGATTTTTTGTTTTTGTTAGTACTGACAGTTTATGATGTTGGGTATCTAATAGACGCCATGACATCACAAACTGCTGGGCTTGATCTCAGGTGACTTTACAGCTAGTATCAACCCGATTTATTACCCCGTTTGCCACTGCACCAGGGCACGGGATGAGCTGGGGTGAAGCGCCAGGATTGGCGCATCTAGTGGATGCGCCACGTCTGGGGTGCCTGCGGCCTGCTATTTTTAGGCTGTGAAGGCCCAATAACTATGGACCTTCCCACCCTGAGAATACCAGACCACAGTTGTCCGCTTTACCTTGGCTGGTGATCCAATTTGGGGGGGACCGTACTTTTATTGTGTAATTATTAATATTTATAAAATAATTATAAAAAAGAGCCTGAGGGGACCTCCACATTGGATCCCCAACCACGGTAAAGCTGCCAGCTGTGGTTTTCAGGCTACAGCCGTCTGCTTTACCCTAGCTGGCTATCAAAAATGGGGGGACCCAACGTAATTTTTTTTTTTTAACTATTTTTTAAATAGAAAAAATTAATGGGCTTCCCTGTATTTTGATTGCCAACCAAGGTAACGGCAGGCAGATGGGGGTGGCAACCCATAGCTGTCTGCTTTATCTGCGCTGAGAATCAAAAATACCGCAGAGCGCTACGTCATTTTTTTAAAGATTTATTTTTACAGCACTGTGATGTCCAGCAATCAAAATACAGGGAAGCCCATTTTATTTTTAGTTATTTAAATAAATAATTAAAAAAAAATATATGGGCTCCCGCTGCATTTTTTGTATTGCTAGCTAAGGGTAATCCAAGCAGCTACTGGCTGCTAACCCCCACTGCTTGGTGTTACCTTCACTGGCAATGGAAAATCCAGGGAAGCATTTTTTATTTTTTTTGCCAAAAAACTACAAAAAAGGGACGTGAGCTTCGCCATATTTTTGTATGCTAGCCAGGTATAGCAGGCAGGTGCTGGAAGAGTTGGATACAGCGCCAGAAGATGGCGCTTCTATGAAAATGCCATTTTCTGAGGTGGCTGCAGACTGCAATTCGCAGCAGTGGGGCCCAGAAAGCTCAGGCCAACCGGTGGTGCGGATTCCAATCCCCAGCTGCCTAGTTGCACCTGGCTGGACACAAAAATGGGGCAAAGCCTACGTCATTTGTTTTCTAATTATTTCATGAAATTCATGAAATAATATAAAAAGGGCTTCCCTTTATTTTTGGTTCCCAGCCGGGTACAAATAGGCAACTGGGGGTTGGGGGCAGCCGTACCTGCCTGCTGTACCTGGCTAGCATACAAAAATATGGCGAAGCCCACATAATTTTTTCAGGGGGCAAAAAACTTCTGCATACAGTCCTGGATGGAGTATGCTGAGCCTTGTAGTTCTGCAGCTGCTGTCTGTCTGTATGGAGAAGAGCAGACAGCAGCTGCAGAACTACAAGGCTCAGCATACTCCATCCAGGACTGTATGCAGAAGTTTTTTGCCCACCAAAAAAATGACGTGGGCTTCGCCATATTTTTGTATGCTAGCCAGGTACAGCAGGCAGCCACGGGCTGCCTCCAACCCCCAGTTGCCTATTTGTACCCGGCTGGGAACCAAAAATATAGGGAAGCCCGTTTTTTTTAATTATTTCACTTATTTCATGAAATAATTAAAAAACAAATGACGTGGGCTTCGCCCTATTTTTGTGTCCAGCCGGGTACAACTAGGCAGCTGGGGATTGGAATCCGCAGCACAGGTTAGCCCGAGGTTTGTGGGCGCCTCTGCTGCGGATTTCAGTCCGCAGCCGTCCCAGAAAATGGCGCTCTCATAGAAGCGCCATCATCTGGCGCTGTATCCAACTCTTCCAACAGCCCTGGAGCCGGGTGGCTTGTTGGGTAATCATGAGTTAATACTGGCTTTGTTTTACCAGCCAGTATTAAGCCAGAGATTCTTAATGTCAGGCACGTTTGACCCGGCCATTAAGAATCTCCAATAAAGGGTTAAAAAAAACACCACACAGAGAAAAAATACTTTAATAGAAATAAATACACAGACACATTAGAGACTCCATCTTTATTACCCCTGTCAGCCCTCCACGATCCTGCTCTTCTGTCTGCTTTCTTTCTAGTGTAGTAGTAGTGACGATTGTAGTGAGGGGCATCACTTGGGGCTGGGGAACCTCCATCCTAACTACAATGCTCACTACAATCGGGAAGCAGCGTGCAGCCTTCACTCCGTGAGTGATCACTGCTGGCTGCTAGCGGTAACGCTGACAGACGCGTTACCATAGCAACGGTGCTCCCGGAGCTGCGGTTAGCGGTGACGTCACCGCTAACTGCGTTGCTATGGCAACGGTGATCTCCGTTAATGACCGGCTGTGTCAGCCGGTCCCTAACGGAACGGGGAGTCGACCGTGTGCTAGAGCATGTCGCCGGTACACGGCGATACACATATGTGCACCGTGTACCGGAGAGATGCACTCGCAGGTCCTACATGACGTGTCATAGTCATGTGACCAGTCTGTAGCCAATGAGATAATAGCCACGTGACTGGTCACATGGCTATTTTGACGTCACGATAGGTCCTGCTTCTCTGCTGGCAGTGCAGGTCACCGGGAGGATTCAGCGATCATCGGATGGAATAGCGGCAGGAGACAGAGTGCAGAAGGGATCGCGAGGACCGGTAAGTGTTATGGCAATGTTTATTAACTGTTTGTGTACATTTATCATGCATTTTTATGTGTTTGTGATTGCCTCCCATTCTAGCCTATACGTTCGAGTTCGGTTCGTCGAACGTTCGACGAACCAAACTCGAACGGGACCCCCGTTCGGCGAACCGACCTCGAGCCGAACCGCGACCGGTTCGCTCATCTCTAGTTGCAATACCCCCCCAAAGGAACAATTTCGCCTCAAAATGCCGAAAAGTTGCAATACCCCCCGAAAGGAAAAATTTCGTTTCAAAATGGCCAAAAGTTGCAATACCCCCCCAAAGGAACAATTTCGCCTCAAAATGCCGAAAAGTTGCAATACCCCCCGAAAGGAACAATTTCGCTTCAAAATGGCCAAAAGTTGCAATACCCCCCCAAAGGAACAATTTCGCCTCAAAATGGTAAAAAATTGCAATACCCCCCCCAAAGGAACAATTTCACCTCAAAATGCCGAAAAGTTGCAATACCCCCCGAAAGGAACCATTTCGCTTCAAAATGGCCAAAAGCTGCAATACCCCCCCAAAGCAACAATTTCGCCTCAAAATGGCAAAAAATTGCAATACCCCCCAAAGGAACAATTTCGCCTGAAAATGGCTGGCCAAAATTGTAATACCCCCCCAAAGGAACAATTTCGCCTCAAAATGGCTGGCCAAAAATTGCAATACCCCCCCAAAGGAACATTTTCGCTTCAAAATGCCGAAAAGTTGCAATACCCCCCCAAAGGTACAATTTCGCTTCAAAATGGCCAAAAGTTGCAATACCCCCCCAAAGGAACAATTTCGCCTCAAAATGGAAAAAAAATTGCAATACCCCCCAAGGAAAAATTTCGCCTCAAAATGCCGAAAAGTTGCAATACCCCCCGAAAGGAACAATTTCGCTTCAAAATGGCCAAAAGTTGCAATACCCCCCCAAAGGAACAATTTCGCCTCAAAATGGCAAAAAATTGCAATACCCCCCCAAAGGAACATTTTCGCTTCAAAATGGCCAAAAGTTGCAATATCCCCCCAAAGGAACAATTTCGCCTCAAAATGGCAAAAAATTGCAATACCCCCCCAAAGGAACAATTTCGCTTCAAAATGGCCAAAAGTTGCAATACCCCCCCAAAGTAACAATTTCGCCTCAAAATTGCAAAAAATTGCAATACCCCCCCAAAGGAACAATTTCACCTCAAAATGCCAAAAAGTTGCAATACCCCCCGAAAGGAACAGTTTCGCTTCAAAATGGCCAAAAGATGCATTACCCCCCCAAAGCAACAATTTCGCCTCAAAATGGAAAAAAATTGCAATACCCCCCAAAGGAACAATTTCGCTTCAAAATGGCCAAAAGTTGCAATACCACCCCCCAAAGGAACAATTTCGCCTCAAAATGGCAAAAAATTGCAATACCCCCCCAAAAGGAACAATTTCGCTTCAAAATGCCGAAAAGTTGCAATACTCCCCAAAGGAACAATTTCGCTTTAAAATGGCAAAAAGTTGCAATACCCCTCCAAAGGAAAAATTTCACCTCAAAATGCCGAAAAGTTGCAATACCCCCCGAAAGGAACAATTTCGCTTCAAAATGGCCAAAAGTTGCAATACCCCCCCAAAGGAACAATTTCGCTTCAAAATGGCCAAAAGTTGCAATACCCCCCGAAAGGAACAATTTCGCTTCAAAATGGCCAAAAGTTGCAATACCTCCCCAAAGGAACAATTTCGCCTCAAAATGGCAAAAAATTGCAATACCCCCCAAAGGAACAATTTCACCTCAAAATGCCGAAAAGTTGCAATACCCCCCGAAAGGAACAATTTCGCTTCAAAATGGCCAAAAGATGCAATCAGCCTCGAAAGCAACAATTTCGCCTCAAAATGGCAAACAATTGCAATACCCCCCCAAAGGAACAATTTCGCTTCAATATGGCCAAAAGTTGCAATACCCCCCCAAAGGAACAATTTCGCTTCAAAATGGCCAAAAGTTGCAATACCCCCCCAAAGGAACAATTTCGCCTCAAAATGCTGAAAAGTTGCAATACCCCCCGAAAGGAACAATTTCGCTTCAAAATGGCCAAAAGTTGCAATACCCCCCCAAAGGAACAATTTCGCCTCAAAATGGCAAAAAATTGCAATACCCCCCAAAGGAACAATTTCGCTTCAAAATGCCGAAAAGTTGCAATACCCCCCCAAAGGTACAATTTCGCTTCAAAATGGCCAAAAGTTGCAATACCCCCCCAAAGGAACAATTTCGCTTCAAAATGGCCAAAAGTTGCAATACCCCCCAAAAGAACAATTTCGCCTCAAAATGGCAAAAAATTGCAATACCCCCCCAAAGGAACAATTTCGCCTCAAAATGCCGAAAAGTTGCAATACCCCCCCAAAGGAACAATTTCGCCTCAAAATGCCGAAAAGTTGCAATACCCCCCGAAAGGAAAAATTTCGTTTCAAAATGGCCAAAAGTTGCAATACCCCCCAAAGGAACAATTTCGCCTCAAAATGCCGAAAAGTTGCAATACCCCCCGAAAGGAACAATTTCGCTTCAAAATGGCCAAAAGTTGCAATACCCCCCCAAAGGAACAATTTCGCCTCAAAATGGTAAAAAATTGCAATACCCCCCCCAAAGGAACAATTTCACCTCAAAATGCCGAAAAGTTGCAATACCCCCGAAAGGAACCATTTCGCTTCAAAATGGCCAAAAGTTGCAATACCCCCCCAAAGCAACAATTTCGCCTCAAAATGGCAAAAAAATTGCAATACCCCCCCAAAGGAACAATTTCGCCTCCAAATGGCTGGCCAAAATTGTAATACCCCCCCAAAGGAACAATTTCGCCTCAAAATGGCTGGCCAAAAATTGCAATACCCCCCCAAAGGAACAATTTCGCCTCAAAATGGAAAAAAAATTGCAATACCCCCCAAGGAAAAATTTCGCCTCAAAATGCCGAAAAGTTGCAATACCCCCCGAAAGGAACAATTTCGCTTCAAAATGGCCAAAAGTTGCAATACCCCCCCAAAGGAACAATTTCGCCTCAAAATGGCAAAAAATTGCAATACCCCCCCAAAGGAACATTTTCGCTTCAAAATGGCCAAAAGTTGCAATATCCCCCCAAAGGAACAATTTCGCCTCAAAATGGCAAAAAATTGCAATACCCCCCCAAAGGAACAATTTCGCTTCAAAATGGCCAAAAGATGCAATACCCCCCCAAAGCAACAATTTCGCCTCAAAATGGCAAAAAATTGCAATACCCCCCCAAAGGAACAATTTCGCCTCAAAATGGTTAAAAATTGTAATACCCCCCCAAAGGAACAATTTCGTTTCAATATGGCCAAAAGTTGCAATACCCCCCCAAAGGAACAATTTCGCCTCAAAATGCCGAAAAGTTGCAATACCCCCCCAAAGGAACAATTTCGCCTCAAAATCCCGAAAAGTTGCAATACCCCCCAAAAGGAACAATTTCGCTTCAAAATGACCAAAAGTTGCAATACCCCCCCAAAGGAACAATTTCGCCTCAAAATGGCAAAAAATTGCAATACCCCCCAAAGCAACAATTTCGCTTCAAAATGCAAAAAATTGCAATACCCCCCCAAAGGAACAATTTCGCTTCAAAATGGCCAAAAGTTGCAATACCACCCCCCAAAGGAACAATTTCGCTTCAAAATGGCCAAAAGTTGCAATACCCCCCCAAAGGAACAATTTCGCCTCAAAATGCCGAAAAGTTGCAATACCCCCCGAAAGGAACAATTTCGCTTCAAAATGGCCAAAAGTTGCAATACCCCCCCCCAAAGGAACAATTTCGCCTCAAAATGGCAAAAAATTGCAATACCCCCCAAAGGAACAATTTCACCTCAAAATGCCGAAAAGTTGCAATACCCCCCGAAAGGAACAATTTCGCTTCAAAATGGCCAAAAGATGCAATACCCCCCCAAAGCAACAATTTCGCCTCGAAATGGCAAAAAATTGCAATACCCCCCCAAAGGAACAATTTCACCTCAAAATGGCAAAAAATTGCAATACCCCCCCAAAGGAACAATTTCGCTTCAAAATGGCCAAAAGTTGCAATACCCCCCCAAAGGAAGAATTTCGCCTCAAAATGGCAAAAAATTGCAATACCCCCCAAAGGAACAATTTCGCCTCAAAATGCTGAAAAGTTGCAATACCCCCCGAAAGGAAAAATTTCGCTTCAAAATGGCCAACAGTTGCAATACCCCCCCCAAAGAAACAATTTCGCCTCAAAATGGCAAAAAATTGTAATACCCCCCAAAGGAACAATTTCGCTTCAAAATGCCGAAAAGTTGCAATACCCCCCCAAAGGTACAATTTCGCTTCAAAATGGCCAAAAGTTGCAATACCCCCCCAAAGGAACAATTTCGCTTCAAAATGGCCAAAAGTTGCAATACCCCCCCAAAGCAACAATTTCGCCTCAAAATGGCAAAAAATTGCAATACCCCCCCAAAGGAACAATTTCGCCTCAAAATGGCTGGCCAAAAATTGTAATACCCCCCCAAAGGAACAATTTCGCCTCAAAATGGCATAAAATTGCAATACCCCCCCAAAGGAACAATTTCGCTTCAAAATGGCCAAAAGTTGCAATACCCCCCCAAAGGAAGAATTTCGCCTCAAAATGGCAAAAAATTGCAATACCCCCCAAAGGAACAATTTCGCTTCAAAATGCCGAAAAGTTGCAATACCCCCCAAAAGAACAATTTCGCTTCAAAGTGCCGAAAAGTTGCAATACCCCCCCAAAGGTACAGTTTCGCTTCAAAATGGCCAAAAGTTGCAATACCCCCCCAAAGGAACAATTTCGCTTCAAAATGGCCAAAAGTTGCAATACCCCCCCAAAGGAACAATTTCGCCTCAAAAGGGCAAAAAATTGCAATACCCACCCAAAGGAACAATTTCGCCTCAAAATGCCGAAAAGTTGCAATACCCCCCCAAAGGAACAATTTCGCCTCAAAATGCCGAAAAGTTGCAATACCCCCCGAAACGAAAAATTTCGTTTCAAAATATCCAAAAGTTGCAATACCCCCCCAAAGGAACAATTTCGCCTCAAAATGCCGAAAAGTTGCAATACCCCCCGAAAGGAACAATTTCGCTTCAAAATGGCCAAAACTTGCAATACCCCCCCAAAGGAACAATTTCGCCTCAAAATGGCCAAAAATTGCAATACCCCCCAAAGGAACAATTTCACCTCAAAATACCGAAAAGTTGCAATACCCCCCGAAAGGAACAATTTTGCTTCAAAATGGCCAAAAGATGCAATACCCCCCCAAAGCAACAATTTCGCTTCAAAATGGCCAAAAGATGCAATACCCCCCCAAAGCAACAATTTCGCCTCAAAATGGCAAAAAATTGCAATACCCCCCCAAAGGAACAATTTCGCCTCAAAATGGTTAAAAATTGTAATACCCCCCCAAAGGAACAATTTCGTTTCAATATGGCCAAAAGTTGCAATACCCCCCCAAAGGAACAATTTCGCCTCAAAATGCCGAAAAGTTGCAATACCCCCCCAAAGGAACAATTTCGCCTCAAAATCCCGAAAAGTTGCAATACCCCCCAAAAGGAACAATTTCGCTTCAAAATGACCAAAAGTTGCAATACCCCCCCAAAGGAACAATTTCGCCTCAAAATGGCAAAAAATTGCAATACCCCCCAAAGCAACAATTTCGCTTCAAAATGCAAAAAATTGCAATACCCCCCCAAAGGAACAATTTCGCTTCAAAATGGCCAAAAGTTGCAATACCACCCCCCAAAGGAACAATTTCGCTTCAAAATGGCCAAAAGTTGCAATACCCCCCCAAAGGAACAATTTCGCCTCAAAATGCCGAAAAGTTGCAATACCCCCCGAAAGGAACAATTTCGCTTCAAAATGGCCAAAAGTTGCAATACCCCCCCCCAAAGGAACAATTTCGCCTCAAAATGGCAAAAAATTGCAATACCCCCCAAAGGAACAATTTCACCTCAAAATGCCGAAAAGTTGCAATACCCCCCGAAAGGAACAATTTCGCTTCAAAATGGCCAAAAGATGCAATACCCCCCCAAAGCAACAATTTCGCCTCGAAATGGCAAAAAATTGCAATACCCCCCCAAAGGAACAATTTCACCTCAAAATGGCAAAAAATTGCAATACCCCCCCAAAGGAACAATTTCGCTTCAAAATGGCCAAAAGTTGCAATACCCCCCCAAAGGAAGAATTTCGCCTCAAAATGGCAAAAAATTGCAATACCCCCCAAAGGAACAATTTCGCCTCAAAATGCTGAAAAGTTGCAATACCCCCCGAAAGGAAAAATTTCGCTTCAAAATGGCCAACAGTTGCAATACCCCCCCCAAAGAAACAATTTCGCCTCAAAATGGCAAAAAATTGTAATACCCCCCAAAGGAACAATTTCGCTTCAAAATGCCGAAAAGTTGCAATACCCCCCCAAAGGTACAATTTCGCTTCAAAATGGCCAAAAGTTGCAATACCCCCCCAAAGGAACAATTTCGCTTCAAAATGGCCAAAAGTTGCAATACCCCCCCAAAGCAACAATTTCGCCTCAAAATGGCAAAAAATTGCAATACCCCCCCAAAGGAACAATTTCGCCTCAAAATGGCTGGCCAAAAATTGTAATACCCCCCCAAAGGAACAGTTTCGCCTCAAAATGGCATAAAATTGCAATACCCCCCCAAAGGAACAATTTCGCTTCAAAATGGCCAAAAGTTGCAATACCCCCCCAAAGGAAGAATTTCGCCTCAAAATGGCAAAAAATTGCAATACCCCCCAAAGGAACAATTTCGCTTCAAAATGCCGAAAAGTTGCAATACCCCCCAAAAGAACAATTTCGCTTCAAAGTGCCGAAAAGTTGCAATACCCCCCCAAAGGTACAGTTTCGCTTCAAAATGGCCAAAAGTTGCAATACCCCCCCAAAGGAACAATTTCGCTTCAAAATGGCCAAAAGTTGCAATACCCCCCCAAAGGAACAATTTCGCCTCAAAAGGGCAAAAAATTGCAATACCCACCCAAAGGAACAATTTCGCCTCAAAATGCCGAAAAGTTGCAATACCCCCCCAAAGGAACAATTTCGCCTCAAAATGCCGAAAAGTTGCAATACCCCCCGAAACGAAAAATTTCGTTTCAAAATATCCAAAAGTTGCAATACCCCCCCAAAGGAACAATTTCGCCTCAAAATGCCGAAAAGTTGCAATACCCCCCGAAAGGAACAATTTCGCTTCAAAATGGCCAAAACTTGCAATACCCCCCCAAAGGAACAATTTCGCCTCAAAATGGCCAAAAATTGCAATACCCCCCAAAGGAACAATTTCACCTCAAAATACCGAAAAGTTGCAATACCCCCCGAAAGGAACAATTTTGCTTCAAAATGGCCAAAAGATGCAATACCCCCCCAAAGCAACAATTTCGCCTCAAAATGGCAAAAAATTGCAATACCCCCCCAAAGCAACAATTTCGCTTCAAAATGGCCAAAAGTTGCAATACCCCCCAAAGGAAGAATTTCGCCTCAAAATGGCAAAAAATTGCAATACCCCCCAAAGGAACAATTTCGCTTCAAAATGCCGAAAAGTTGCAATACCCCCCAAAAGAACAATTTCGCTTCAAAGTGCCGAAAAGTTGCAATACCCCCCCAAAGGAACAATTTCGCTTCAAAATGGCCAAAAGTTGCAATACCCCCCAAAGGAACAATTTCGCCTCAAAATGCCGAAAAGTTGCAATACCACCCCCCAAAGGAACAATTCGCTTCAATATGCCTAAAAGTTGCAATACCCCCAAAGGAACAATTTCGCTTCAAAATGCCGAAAAGTTGCAATACCCCCCCAAAGGTACAATTTCGCTTCAAAATGGCCAAAAGTTGCAATACCCCCCGAAAGGATCAATTTCGCTTCAAAATGGCCAAAAGTTGCAATACCCCCCCAAAGGAACAATTTCGCCTCAAAATGGCAAAAAATTGCAATACCCCCCCAAAGGAACAATTTTGCCTCAAAATGCTGAAAAGTTGCAGTACCCCCCAAAGGAACAATTTCGCTTCAAAATGGCCAAAAGTTTCAGTACCGTCCCAAAGGAACAATTTCGCCTCAAAATGAAAAAAAAATTGCAATACCCCCCAAAGGAACAATTTCGCTTCAAAATGGCCAAAAATTGTAATACCCCCCCCAAAGAAACAATTTCGCTTCAATATGGCCAAAAGTTGCAATACCCCCCCAAAGGAACAATTTCGCCTCAAAATGGCCAAAAGTTGCAATACCCTCCCAAAGGAACAATTTCGCCTCAAAATGAAAAAAAAATTGCAATACCCCCCCAAAGGAACAATTTCACTTCAAAATGCCGAAAAGTTGCAATAACCCCCCCAAAGGTACAATTTCGCTTCAAAATGGCCAAAAGTTGCAATACCCCCTCAAAGGAACAATTTCGCCTCAAAATGGCAAAAAATTGCAATACCCCCCCCAAAGGAACAATTTCGCCTCAAAATGCCGAAAAGATTCAATACCCCCCGAAAGGAACAATTTCGCCTCAAAATGGCCAAAAATTGTAAAACCCCCCCAAAGGAACAATTTCGCTTCAATATGGCCAAAAGTTGCAATACCCCCCCAAAGGAACAATTTCGCTTCAAAATGTCGAAAAGTTGCAATATCCCCCCAAAGGAACAATTTCGCCTCAAAATGGAAAAAAAATTGCAATACCCCCCCAAAGGAACAATTTCGCCTCAAAATGCAGAAAAGTTGCAATACCCCCCGAAAGGAACAATTTCGCTTCAAAATGGCCAAAAGATGCAATACCCCCCCAAAGAAACAATTTCGCCTCAAAATGGCAAAAAATTGCAATACCCCACAAAGGAACAATTTCGCCTCAAAATGGCCAAAAATTGTAATACCCCCCCCAAAGGAACAATTTCGCTTCAAAATGGCCAAAAGTTGCAATACCACCCCCCAAAGGAACAATTTCGCCTCAAAATGGCAAAAAACTGCAATACCCCCCCCAAAGGAACAATTTCGCCTCAAAATGCCGAAAAGTTGCAATACCCCCCAAAGGAACAATTTCGCTATAAAATGGCCAAAAGTTGCAATACCCCCCCAAAGGAACAATTTCACCTCAAAATGCCGAAAAGTTGCAATACCCCCCGAAAGGAACAATTTCGCTTCAAAATGGCCAAAAGTTGCAATCCCCCCCAAAGCAACAATTTCGCCTCAAAATGGCATAAAATTGCAATACCCCCCCAAAGGAACAATTTCGCTTCAAAATGGCCAAAAGTTGCAATACTCCCCAAAGGAAGAATTTCGCCTCAAAATGGCAAAAAATTGCAATACCCCCCAAAGGAACAATTTCGCTTCAAAATGCCGAAAAGTTGCAAAACCCCCCAAAGGAACAATTTCGCTTCAAAGTGCCGAAAAGTTGCAATACCCCCAACAAAGGTACAATTTCGCTTCAAAATGGCCAAAAGTTGCAATACTCCCCCAAAGGAACAATTTCGCTTCAATATGGCCAAAAGTTGCAATACCCCCCCAAAGGAACAATTTCGCCTCAAAATGCCGAAAAGTTGCAATACCCCCCGAAAGGAACAATTTCGCTTCAAAATGGCCAAAAGTTGCAATACCACCCCCCAAAGGAACAATTTCGCCTCAAAATGGCAAAAAATTGCAATACCCCCCCAAAGGAACAATTTCGCCTCAAAATGCCGAAAAGTTGCAATACCCCCCAAAGGAACAAGTTCGCCTCAAAATGGCAAAAAATTGCAATACCCCCCAAAGGAACAATTTCACCTCAAAATGCCGAAAGTTGCAATACCCCCCGATAGGAACAATTTTCCTTCAAAATGGCCAAAAGATGCAATACCCCCCCAAAGCAACAATTTCGCCTCAAAATGGCAAAAAATTGCAATACCCCCCCAAAGGAACAATTTAGCCTCAAAATGGCCAAAAATTGTAATACCCCCAAAGGAACAATTTCGCTTCAATATGGCCAAAAGTTGCAATACCCCCCCAAAGGAACAATTTCACCTCAAAATGGCAAAAAATTGCAATACCCCCCCCAAAGGAAGAATTTCGCCTCAAAATGGCAAAAAATTGCAATACCCCCCAAAGGAACAATTTCGCCTCAAAATGCCGAAAAGTTGCAATACCCCCCAAAGGAACAATTTCGCTTCAAAATGGCCAAAAGTTGCAATACCCGCCCAAAGGAACAATTTCGCCTCAAAATGCCGAAAAGTTGCAATACCCCCCGAAAGGAACAATTTCGCTTCAAAATGGCCAAAAGTTGCAATACCCCCCAAAGGAACAATTTCGCCTCAAAATGGCAAAAAATTGCAATACCCCCCAAAGGAACAATTTCACCTCAAAATGCCGAAAATTTGCAATACCCCCCGAAAGGAGCAATTTTGCTTCAAAATGGCCAAAAGATGCAATACCCCCCCAAAGCAACAATTTCGCCTCAAAATGGCATAAAATTGCAATACCCCCCCAAAGGAACAATTTCGCTTCAAAATGGCCAAAAGTTGCAATACCCCCCCAAAGGAAGAATTTCGCCTCAAAATGGCAAAAAATTGCAATACCCCCCAAAGGAACAATTTCGCTTCAAAATGCCGAAAAGTTGCAATACCCCCCAAAGGAACAATTTCGCTTCAAAGTGCCGAAAAGTTGCAATAACCCCAACAAAGGTACAATTTCGCTTCAAAATGGCCAAAAGTTGCAATACCCCCCCAAAGGAACAATTTCGCTTCAATATGGCCAAAAGTTGCAATACCCCCCCAAAGGAACAATTTCGCCTCAAAATGCCAAAAAGTTGCAATACCCCCCGAAAGGAACAATTTCGCTTCAAAATGGCCAAAAGTTGCAATACCACCCCCCAAAGGAACAATTTCGCTTCAAAATGGTAAAAAATTGCAATACCCCCCAAAGGAAGAATTTCGCCTCAAAATGCCGAAAAGTTGCACTACCCCCCAAAGGAACAATTTCGCTTTAAAATGCCGAAAAGTTGCAATACCCCCCCAAAGGAACAATTTCACCTCAAAATGCCGAAAAGTTGCAATACCCCCCCAAAGGAACAAGTTCGCCTCAAAATGGCAAAAAATTGCAATACCCCCCAAAGGAACAATTTCACCTCAAAATGCCGAAAAGTTGCAATACCCCCCGAAAGGAACAATTTTGCTTCAAAATGGCCAAAAGATGCAATACCCCCCAAAGCAACAATTTCGCCTCAAAATGGCAAAAAATTGCAATACCCCCCCAAAGGAACAATTTCGCCTCAAAATGGCCAAAAATTGTAATAACCCCCCCAAAGGAACAATTTCACTTCAATATGGCCAAAAGTTGCAATACCCCCCCAAAGGAACAATTTCACCTCAAAATGGCAAAAAATTGCAATACCCCCCAAAGGAACAATTTCGCTTCAAAATGGCCAAAAGTTGCAATACCCCCCAAAGGAAGAATTTCGCCTCAAAATGGCAAAAAATTGCAATACCCCCCAAAGGAACAATTTCGCCTCAAAATGCTGAAAAGTTGCAATACCCCCCGAAAGGAACAATTTCGCTTCAAAATGGCCAAAAGTTGCAATACCCCCCCAAAGGAACAATTTCGCCTCAAAATGGCAAAAAATTGCAATACCCCCCAAAGGAACAATTTTGCTTCAAAATGCCGAAAAGTTGCAATACCCCCCCAAAGGTATAATTTCGCATCAAAATGGCCAAAAGTTGCAATACCCCCCCAAAGGAACAATTTCGCTTCAAAATGGCCAAAAGTTGCAATACCCCCCCAAAGGAACAATTTCGCCTCAAAATGGCAAAAAATTGCAATACCCCCCCAAAGGAACAATTTTGCCTCAAAATGCCGAAAAGTTGCAATACCCCCCAAAGGAACAATTTCGCCTCAAAATGCCGAAAAGTGTCAATACCCCCCGAAAGGAAAAATTTCGCTTCAAAATGGCCAAAAGTTGCAATACCCCCCCAAAGGAACAATTTCGCCTCAAAATGCCGAAAAGTTGCAATACCCCCCGAAAGGAACAATTTCGCTTCAAAATGGCCAAAAGTTGCAATACCCCCCCAAAGGAACAATTTCGCCTCAAAATGGCAAAAAATTGCAATACCCCCCAAAGGAACAATTTCACCTCAAAATGCCGAAAAGTTGCAATACCCCCCCAAAGGAACAATTTCGCCTCAAAATGGCAAAAAATTGCAATACCCCCCCAAAGGAACAATTTCGCCTCAAAATGGCTGGCCAAAAATTGTAATACCCCCCAAAGGAACAATTTCGCCTCAAAATGGCATAAAATTGCAATACCCCCAAAAAGGAACAATTTCGCTTCAAAATGGCCAAAAGTTGCAATACCCCCCAAAGGAAGAATTTCGCCTCAAAATGGCAAAAAATTGCAATACCCCCCAAAGGAACAATTTCGCTTCAAAATGCCGAAAAGTTGCAATACCCCCCAAAGGAACAATTTCGCTTCAAAATGCCGAAAAGTTGCAATACCCCCCCAAAGGTACAATTTCGCTTCAAAATGGCCAAAAGTTGCAATACCCCCCCAAAGGAACAATTTCGCTTCAAAATGGCCAAAAGTTGCAATACCCCCCCAAAGGAACAATTTCGCCTCAAAATGCCGAAAAGTTGCAATACCCCCCGAAAGGAACAATTTCGCCTCAAAATGGCAAAAAATTGCAATACCCCCCAAAGGAACAATTTCGCCTCAAAATGCTGAAAAGTTGCAATACGCCCCGAAAGGAACAATTTCGCTTCAAAATGGCCAAAAGTTGCAATACCCCCCCAAAAGGAACAATTTTGCCTCAAAATGCCGAAAAGTTGCAATACCCCCCCAAAGGAACAATTTCGCTTCAAAATGGCCAAAAGTTGCAATACCCTCCCAAAGGAACAATTTCGCCTCAAAATGAAAAAAAAATTGCAATACCCCCCCAAAGGAACAATTTCGCTTCAAAATGCCGAAAAGTTGCAATAACCCCCCCAAAGGTACAATTTCGCTTCAAAATGGCCAAAAGTTGCAATACCCCCCAAAGGTACAATTTTGCTTCAAAATGGCCAAAAGTTGTAATACCCCCCCAAAGGAACAATTTCACCTCAAAATGGCAAAAAATTGCAATACCCCCCAAAGAAACAATTTCGCTTCAAAATGCCGAAAAGTTGCAATACCCCCCAAAGGTACAATTTTGCTTCAAAATGGCCAAAAGTTGTAATACCCCCCCAAAGGAACAATTTCGCCTCAAAATGGCAAAAAATTGCAATACCCCCCCAAAGGAACAATTTCGCTTCAAAATGGCCAAAAGTTGCAATACCCCCCCAAAGGAACAATTTCGCCTCAAAATGTCAAAAAATTGCAATACCCCCCCAAAGGAACAATTTCGCTTCAAAATGCCGAAAAGTTGCAATAACCCCCCCAAAGGTACAATTTCGCTTCAAAATGGCCAAAAGTTGCAATACCCCCCAAAGGTACAATTTTGCTTCAAAATGGCCAAAAGTTGTAATACCCCCCCAAAGGAACAATTTCGCCTCAAAATGGCAAAAAATTGCAATACCCCCCAAAGAAACAATTTCGCTTCAAAATGCCGAAAAGTTGCAATACCCCCCAAAGGTACAATTTTGCTTCAAAATGGCCAAAAGTTGTAATACCCCCCCAAAGGAACAATTTCGCCTCAAAATGGCAAAAAATTGCAATACCCCCCCAAAGGAACAATTTCGCTTCAAAATGGCCAAAAGTTGCAATACCCCCCCAAAGGAACAATTTCGCCTCAAAATGTCAAAAAATTGCAATACCCCCCAAAGGAACAATTTCGCTTCAAAATGCCGAAAAGTTGCAATACCCCCCAAAGGAACAATTTCGCTTCAAAATGCCGAAAAGTTGCAATACCCCCCCAAAGGTACAATTTCGCTTCAAAATGGCCAAAAGTTGCAATACCCCCCCAAAGGAACAATTTCGCTTCAAAATGGCCAAAAGTTGCAATACCCCCCCAAAGGAACAATTTCGCCTCAAAATGCCGAAAAGTTGCAATACCCCCCGAAAGGAACAATTTCGCCTCAAAATGGCAAAAAATTGCAATACCCCCCAAAGGAACAATTTCGCCTCAAAATGCTGAAAAGTTGCAATACGCCCCGAAAGGAACAATTTCGCTTCAAAATGGCCAAAAGTTGCAATACCCCCCCAAAAGGAACAATTTTGCCTCAAAATGCCGAAAAGTTGCAATACCCCCCCAAAGGAACAATTTCGCTTCAAAATGGCCAAAAGTTGCAATACCCTCCCAAAGGAACAATTTCGCCTCAAAATGAAAAAAAAAATTGCAATACCCCCCCAAAGGAACAATTTCGCTTCAAAATGCCGAAAAGTTGCAATAACCCCCCAAAGGTACAATTTCGCTTCAAAATGGCCAAAAGTTGCAATACCCCCCAAAGGTACAATTTTGCTTCAAAATGGCCAAAAGTTGTAATACCCCCCCAAAGGAACAATTTCACCTCAAAATGGCAAAAAATTGCAATACCCCCCAAAGAAACAATTTCGCTTCAAAATGCCGAAAAGTTGCAATACCCCCCAAAGGTACAATTTTGCTTCAAAATGGCCAAAAGTTGTAATACCCCCCCAAAGGAACAATTTCGCCTCAAAATGGCAAAAAATTGCAATACCCCCCCAAAGGAACAATTTCGCTTCAAAATGGCCAAAAGTTGCAATACCCCCCCAAAGGAACAATTTCGCCTCAAAATGTCAAAAAATTGCAATACCCCCCCAAAGGAACAATTTCGCTTCAAAATGCCGAAAAGTTGCAATAACCCCCCCAAAGGTACAATTTCGCTTCAAAATGGCCAAAAGTTGCAATACCCCCCAAAGGTACAATTTTGCTTCAAAATGGCCAAAAGTTGTAATACCCCCCCAAAGGAACAATTTCGCCTCAAAATGGCAAAAAATTGCAATACCCCCCAAAGAAACAATTTCGCTTCAAAATGCCGAAAAGTTGCAATACCCCCCAAAGGTACAATTTTGCTTCAAAATGGCCAAAAGTTGTAATACCCCCCCAAAGGAACAATTTCGCCTCAAAATGGCAAAAAATTGCAATACCCCCCCAAAGGAACAATTTCGCTTCAAAATGGCCAAAAGTTGCAATACCCCCCCAAAGGAACAATTTCGCCTCAAAATGTCAAAAAATTGCAATACCCCCCCAAAGGAACAATTTCGCTTCAAAATGCCGAAAAGTTGCAATAACCCCCCCAAAGGTACAATTTCGCTTCAAAATGGCCAAAAGTTGCAATACCCCCCCAAAGGAACAATTTCGCCTCAAAATGGCAAAAAATTGCAATACCCCCCAAAGGAACAATTTCGCTTCAAAATGGCCAAAAGTTGCAATACCCCCCCAAAGGAACAATTTCGCCTCAAAATGCCGAAAAGTTGCAATACCCCCCGAAAGGAACAATTTCGCCTCAAAATGGCCAAAAATTGTAAAACCCCCCCAAAGGAACAATTTCGCTTCAATATGGCCAAAAGTTGCAATACCCCCCCAAAGGAATAATTTCGCTTCAAAATGGCCAAAAGTTGCAATACCCCCCAAAGGAACAATTTCGCCTCAAAATGCCGAAAAGTTGCAATACCCCCCGAAAGGAACAATTTCGCTTCAAAATGGCCAAAAGTTGCAATACCCCCCCAAAGGAACAATTTCGCCTCAAAATGGTAAAAAATTGCAATACCCCCCCCAAAGGAACAATTTCACCTCAAAATGCCGAAAAGTTGCAATACCCCCCCAAAGCAACAATTTCGCCTCAAAATGGCAAAAAATTGCAATACCCCCCCAAAGGAACAATTTCGCCTCCAAATGGCTGGCAAAAATTGTAATACCCCCCCAAAGGAACAATTTCGCCTCAAAATGGCAGGCCAAAAATTGCAATACCCCCCCAAAGGAACAATTTCGCCTCAAAATGGAAAAAAAATTGCAATACCCCCCAAGGAAAAATTTCGCCTCAAAATGCCGAAAAGTTGCAATACCCCCCGAAAGGAACAATTTCGCTTCAAAATGGCCAAAAGTTGCAATACCCCCCCAAAGGAACAATTTCGCCTCAAAATGGCAAAAAATTGCAATACCCCCCCAAAGGAACATTTTCGCTTCAAAATGGCCAAAAGTTGCAATATCCCCCCAAAGGAACAATTTCGCCTCAAAATGGCAAAAAATTGCAATACCCCCCCAAAGGAACAATTTCGCTTCAAAATGGCCAAAAGTTGCAATACCCCCCCAAAGGAACAATTTCGCCTCAAAATTGCAAAAAATTGCAATACCCCCCAAAGGAACAATTTCACCTCAAAATGCCAAAAAGTTGCAATACCCCTTGAAAGGAACAATTTCGCTTCAAAATGGCCAAAAAATGCAATACCCCCCCAAAGCAACAATTTCGCCTCAAAATGGCAAAAAATTGCAATACCCCCCCAAAGGAACAATTTCGCCTCAAAATGGTTAAAAATTGTAATACCCCCCCAAAGGAACAATTTCGTTTCAATATGGCCAAAAGTTGCAATACCCCCCCAAAGGAACAATTTCGCCTCAAAATGCCGAAAAGTTGCAATACCCCCCGAAAGGAACAATTTCGCTTCAAAATGGCCAAAAGTTGCAATACCCCCCAAAGGAACAATTTCGCTTCAAAATGGCCAAAAGTTGCAATACCCCCCAAAGGAACAATTTCGCCTCAAAATGGCAAAAAATTGCAATACCCCCCCAAAGGAACAATTTCGCTTCAAAATGGCCAAAAGTTGCAATACCCCCCCAAAGGAAAAATTTCGCCTCAAAATGCCGAAAAGTTGCAATACCCCCCGAAAGGAACAATTTCGCCTCAAAATGGCCAAAAATTGTAAAACCCCCCCAAAGGAACAATTTCGCTTCAATATGGCCAAAAGTTGCAATACCCCCCCAAAGGAACAATTTCGCTTCAAAATGCCGAAAAGTTGCAATACCCCCCCAAAGGAACAATTTCGCCTCAAAATGCCGAAAAGTTGCAATACCCCCCCAAAGGAACAATTTCGCCTCAAAATGCCGAAAAGTTGCAATACCCCCCGAAAGGAAAAATTTCGTTTCAAAATGGCCAAAAGTTGCAATACCCCCCAAAGGAACAATTTCGCCTCAAAATGCCGAAAAGTTGCAATACCCCCCGAAAGGAACAATTTCGCTTCAAAATGGCCAAAAGTTGCAATACCCCCCCAAAGGAACAATTTCGCCTCAAAATGGTAAAAAATTGCAATACCCCCCCCAAAGGAACAATTTCACCTCAAAATGCCGAAAAGTTGCAATACCCCCCGAAAGGAACCATTTCGCTTCAAAATGGCCAAAAGTTGCAATACCCCCCCAAAGGAACAATTTCGCCTCAAAATGGCAAAAAATTGCAATACCCCCCCAAAGGAACATTTTCGCTTCAAAATGGCCAAAAGTTGCAATATCCCCCCAAAGGAACATTTTCGCCTCAAAATGGCAAAAAATTGCAATACCCCCCCAAAGGAACAATTTCGCCTCCAAATGGCTGGCCAAAATTGTAATACCCCCCCAAAGGAACAATTTCGCCTCAAAATGGCAGGCCAAAAATTGCAATACCCCCCCAAAGGAACAATTTCGCCTCAAAATGGAAAAAAAATTGCAATACCCCCCAAGGAAAAATTTCGCCTCAAAATGCCGAAAAGTTGCAATACCCCCCGAAAGGAACAATTTCGCTTCAAAATGGCCAAAAGTTGCAATACCCCCCCAAAGGAACAATTTCGCCTCAAAATGGCAAAAAATTGCAATACCCCCCCAAAGGAACATTTTCGCTTCAAAATGGCCAAAAGTTGCAATATCCCCCCAAAGGAACAATTTCGCCTCAAAATGGCAAAAAATTGCAATACCCCCCCAAAGGAACAATTTCGCTTCAAAATGGCCAAAAGTTGCAATACCCCCCCAAAGGAACAATTTCGCCCCAAAATTGCAAAAAATTGCAATACCCCCCCAAAGGAACAATTTCACCTCAAAATGCCAAAAAGTTGCAATACCCCCCAAAGGAACAATTTCGCCTCAAAATGGCAAAAAATTGCAATACCCCCCAAAGCAACAATTTCGCCTCAAAATGCAAAAAATTGCAATACCCCCCCAAAGGAACAATTTCGCTTCAAAATGGCCAAAAGTTGCAATACCACCCCCCAAAGGAACAATTTCGCCTCAAAATGGCAAAAAATTGCAATACCCCCCCAAAGGAACAATTTCACCTCAAAATGCCGAAAAGTTGCAATACCCCCCGAAAGGAACAATTTCGCTTCAAAATGGCCAAAAGTTGCAATACCCCCCCAAAGGAACAATTTCGCCTCAAAATGCCGAAAAGTTGCAATACCCCCCGAAAGGAACAATTTCGCTTCAAAATGGCCAAAAGTTGCAATACCCCCCCCCAAAGGAACAATTTCGCCTCAAAATGGCAAAAAATTGCAATACCCCCCAAAGGAACAATTTCACCTCAAAATGCCGAAAAGTTGCAATACCCCCCGGAAGGAACAATTTCGCTTCAAAATGGCCAAAAGATGCAATACCCCCCCAAAGCAACAATTTCGCCTCGAAATGGCAAAAAATTGCAATACCCCCCCAAAGGAACAATTTCGCTTCAAAATGGCCAAAAGTTGCAATACCCCCCCAAAGGAAGAATTTCGCCTCAAAATGGCAAAAAATTGCAATACCCCCCCAAAGGAACAATTTCGCCTCAAAATGCTGAAAAGTTGCAATACCCCCCGAAAGGAACAATTTCGCTTCAAAATGGCCAACAGTTGCAATACCCCCCCCCAAAGAAACAATTTCGCCTCAAAATGGCAAAAAATTGTAATACCCCCCAAAGGAACAATTTCGCTTCAAAATGCCGAAAAGTTGCAATACCCCCCCAAAGGTACAATTTCGCTTCAAAATGGCCAAAAGTTGCAATACCCCCCCAAAGGAACAATTTCGCTTCAAAATGGCCAAAAGTTGCAATACCCCCCCAAAGCAACAATTTCGCCTCAAAATGGCAAAAAATTGCAATATCCCCCCAAAGGAACAATTTCGCCTCAAAATGGCTGGCCAAAAATTGTAATACCCCCCCAAAGGAACAATTTCGCCTCAAAATGGCATAAAATTGCAATACCCCCCCAAAGGAACAATTTCGCTTCAAAATGGCCAAAAGTTGCAATACCCCCCCAAAGGAAGAATTTCGCCTCAAAATGGCAAAAAATTGCAATACCCCCCAAAGGAACAATTTCGCTTCAAAATGCCGAAAAGTTGCAATACCCCCCAAAAGAACAATTTCGCTTCAAAGTGCCGAAAAGTTGCAATACCCCCCCAAAGGTACAGTTTCGCTTCAAAATGGCCAAAAGTTGCAATACCCCTCCAAAGGAACAATTTCGCTTCAAAATGGCCAAAAGTTGCAATACCCCCCCAAAGGAACAATTTCGCCTCAAAATGGCAAAAAATTGCAATACCCACCCAAAGGAACAATTTCGCCTCAAAATGCCGAAAAGTTGCAATACCCCCCAAAGGAACAATTTCGCCTCAAAATGCCGAAAAGTTGCAATACCCCCCGAAACGAAAAATTTCGTTTCAAAATATCCAAAAGTTGCAATACCCCCCCAAAGGAACAATTTCGCCTCAAAATGCCGAAAAGTTGCAATACCCCCCGAAAGGAACAATTTCGCTTCAAAATGGCCAAAACTTGCAATACCCCCCCAAAGAAACAATTTCGCCTCAAAATGGCCAAAAATTGCAATACCCCCCAAAGGAACAATTTCACCTCAAAATACCGAAAAGTTGCAATACCCCCCGAAAGGAACAATTTTGCTTCAAAATGGCCAAAAGATGCAATACCCCCCCAAAGCAACAATTTCGCCTCAAAATGGCAAAAAATTGCAATACCCCCCCAAAGCAACAATTTCGCTTCAAAATGGCCAAAAGTTGCAATACCC
Organism: Anomaloglossus baeobatrachus; assembly: GCF_048569485.1. Taxonomy (NCBI): domain Eukaryota; kingdom Metazoa; phylum Chordata; class Amphibia; order Anura; family Aromobatidae; genus Anomaloglossus; species Anomaloglossus baeobatrachus. The sequence continues at coordinate 44,049,687 of NC_134363.1, forward strand.
CCCAAAGGAAGAATTTCGCCTCAAAATGGCAAAAAATTGCAATACCCCCCAAAGGAACAATTTCGCTTCAAAATGCCGAAAAGTTGCAATACCCCCCAAAAGAACAATTTCGCTTCAAAGTGCCGAAAAGTTGCAGTACCCCCCGAAAGGAACAATTTCGCTTCAAAATGGCCAAAAGTTGCAATACCCCCCAAAGGAACAATTTCGCCTCAAAATGCCGAAAAGTTGCAATACCCCCCCAAAGGAACAATTTCGCTTCAAAATGGCCAAAAGTTTCAGTACCCTCCCAAAGGAACAATTTCGCCTCAAAATGAAAAAAAAATTGCAATACCCCCCCCAAAGGAACAATTTCGCTTCAAAATGGCCAAAAATTGTAATACCCCCCCCCCAAAGGAACAATTTCGCTTCAATATGGCCAAAAGTTGCAATACCCCCCCAAAGGAACAATTTCGCCTCAAAATGGCCAAAAGTTGCAATACCCCCCCAAAGGTACAATTTCGCTTCAAAATGGCCAAAAGTTGCAATACCCCCCCAAAGGAACAATTTCGCTTCAAAATGGCCAAAAGTTGCAATACCCCCCCAAAGGAACAATTTCGCCTCAAAATGCCGAAAAGTTGCAATACCCCCCGAAAGGAACAATTTCGCCTCAAAATGGCAAAAAATTGCAATACCCCCCAAAGGAACAATTTCGCCTCAAAATGCTGAAAAGTTGCAATACGCCCCGAAAGGAACAATTTCGCTTCAAAATGGCCAAAAGTTGCAATACCCCCCAAAAGGAACAATTTTGCCTCAAAATGCCGAAAAGTTGCAATACCCCCCCAAAGGAACAATTTCGCTTCAAAATGGCCAAAAGTTGCAATACCCTCCCAAAGGAACAATTTCGCCTCAAAATGAAAAAAAAATTGCAATACCCCCCCAAAGGAACAATTTCGCTTCAAAATGCCGAAAAGTTGCAATAACCCCCCAAAGGTACAATTTCGCTTCAAAATGGCCAAAAGTTGCAATACCCCCCAAAGGTACAATTTTGCTTCAAAATGGCCAAAAGTTGTAATACCCCCCCAAAGGAACAATTTCACCTCAAAATGGCAAAAAATTGCAATACCCCCCAAAGAAACAATTTCGCTTCAAAATGCCGAAAAGTTGCAATACCCCCCAAAGGTACAATTTTGCTTCAAAATGGCCAAAAGTTGTAATACCCCCCCAAAGGAACAATTTCGCCTCAAAATGGCAAAAAATTGCAATACCCCCCCAAAGGAACAATTTCGCTTCAAAATGGCCAAAAGTTGCAATACCCCCCCAAAGGAACAATTTCGCCTCAAAATGTCAAAAAATTGCAATACCCCCCCAAAGGAACAATTTCGCTTCAAAATGCCGAAAAGTTGCAATAACCCCCCCAAAGGTACAATTTCGCTTCAAAATGGCCAAAAGTTGCAATACCCCCCAAAGGTACAATTTTGCTTCAAAATGGCCAAAAGTTGTAATACCCCCCCAAAGGAACAATTTCGCCTCAAAATGGCAAAAAATTGCAATACCCCCCAAAGAAACAATTTCGCTTCAAAATGCCGAAAAGTTGCAATACCCCCCAAAGGTACAATTTTGCTTCAAAATGGCCAAAAGTTGTAATACCCCCCCAAAGGAACAATTTCGCCTCAAAATGGCAAAAAATTGCAATACCCCCCCAAAGGAACAATTTCGCTTCAAAATGGCCAAAAGTTGCAATACCCCCCCAAAGGAACAATTTCGCCTCAAAATGTCAAAAAATTGCAATACCCCCCCAAAGGAACAATTTCGCTTCAAAATGCCGAAAAGTTGCAATAACCCCCCCAAAGGTACAATTTCGCTTCAAAATGGCCAAAAGTTGCAATACCCCCCCAAAGGAACAATTTCGCCTCAAAATGGCAAAAAATTGCAATACCCCCCAAAGGAACAATTTCGCTTCAAAATGGCCAAAAGTTGCAATACCCCCCCAAAGGAACAATTTCGCCTCAAAATGCCGAAAAGTTGCAATACCCCCCGAAAGGAACAATTTCGCCTCAAAATGGCCAAAAATTGTAAAACCCCCCCAAAGGAACAATTTCGCTTCAATATGGCCAAAAGTTGCAATACCCCCCCAAAGGAATAATTTCGCTTCAAAATGGCCAAAAGTTGCAATACCCCCCAAAGGAACAATTTCGCCTCAAAATGCCGAAAAGTTGCAATACCCCCCGAAAGGAACAATTTCGCTTCAAAATGGCCAAAAGTTGCAATACCCCCCCAAAGGAACAATTTCGCCTCAAAATGGTAAAAAATTGCAATACCCCCCCCAAAGGAACAATTTCACCTCAAAATGCCGAAAAGTTGCAATACCCCCCCAAAGCAACAATTTCGCCTCAAAATGGCAAAAAATTGCAATACCCCCCCAAAGGAACAATTTCGCCTCCAAATGGCTGGCCAAAATTGTAATACCCCCCCAAAGGAACAATTTCGCCTCAAAATGGCAGGCCAAAAATTGCAATACCCCCCCAAAGGAACAATTTCGCCTCAAAATGGAAAAAAAATTGCAATACCCCCCAAGGAAAAATTTCGCCTCAAAATGCCGAAAAGTTGCAATACCCCCCGAAAGGAACAATTTCGCTTCAAAATGGCCAAAAGTTGCAATACCCCCCCAAAGGAACAATTTCGCCTCAAAATGGCAAAAAATTGCAATACCCCCCCAAAGGAACATTTTCGCTTCAAAATGGCCAAAAGTTGCAATATCCCCCCAAAGGAACAATTTCGCCTCAAAATGGCAAAAAATTGCAATACCCCCCCAAAGGAACAATTTCGCTTCAAAATGGCCAAAAGTTGCAATACCCCCCCAAAGGAACAATTTCGCCTCAAAATTGCAAAAAATTGCAATACCCCCCCAAAGGAACAATTTCACCTCAAAATGCCAAAAAGTTGCAATACCCCTTGAAAGGAACAATTTCGCTTCAAAATGGCCAAAAAATGCAATACCCCCCCAAAGCAACAATTTCGCCTCAAAATGGCAAAAAATTGCAATACCCCCCCAAAGGAACAATTTCGCCTCAAAATGGTTAAAAATTGTAATACCCCCCCAAAGGAACAATTTCGTTTCAATATGGCCAAAAGTTGCAATACCCCCCCAAAGGAACAATTTCGCCTCAAAATGCCGAAAAGTTGCAATAACCCCCCCAAAGGTACAATTTCGCTTCAAAATGGCCAAAAGTTGCAATACCCCCCAAAGGTACAATTTTGCTTCAAAATGGCCAAAAGTTGTAATACCCCCCCAAAGGAACAATTTCGCCTCAAAATGGCAAAAAATTGCAATACCCCCCAAAGAAACAATTTCGCTTCAAAATGCCGAAAAGTTGCAATACCCCCCAAAGGTACAATTTTGCTTCAAAATGGCCAAAAGTTGTAATACCCCCCCAAAGGAACAATTTCGCCTCAAAATGGCAAAAAATTGCAATACCCCCCCAAAGGAACAATTTCGCTTCAAAATGGCCAAAAGTTGCAATACCCCCCCAAAGGAACAATTTCGCCTCAAAATGTCAAAAAATTGCAATACCCCCCCAAAGGAACAATTTCGCTTCAAAATGCCGAAAAGTTGCAATAACCCCCCCAAAGGTACAATTTCGCTTCAAAATGGCCAAAAGTTGCAATACCCCCCCAAAGGAACAATTTCGCCTCAAAATGGCAAAAAATTGCAATACCCCCCAAAGGAACAATTTCGCTTCAAAATGGCCAAAAGTTGCAATACCCCCCCAAAGGAACAATTTCGCCTCAAAATGCCGAAAAGTTGCAATACCCCCCGAAAGGAACAATTTCGCCTCAAAATGGCCAAAAATTGTAAAACCCCCCCAAAGGAACAATTTCGCTTCAATATGGCCAAAAGTTGCAATACCCCCCCAAAGGAATAATTTCGCTTCAAAATGGCCAAAAGTTGCAATACCCCCCAAAGGAACAATTTCGCCTCAAAATGCCGAAAAGTTGCAATACCCCCCGAAAGGAACAATTTCGCTTCAAAATGGCCAAAAGTTGCAATACCCCCCCAAAGGAACAATTTCGCCTCAAAATGGTAAAAAATTGCAATACCCCCCCCAAAGGAACAATTTCACCTCAAAATGCCGAAAAGTTGCAATACCCCCCCAAAGCAACAATTTCGCCTCAAAATGGCAAAAAATTGCAATACCCCCCCAAAGGAACAATTTCGCCTCCAAATGGCTGGCCAAAATTGTAATACCCCCCCAAAGGAACAATTTCGCCTCAAAATGGCAGGCCAAAAATTGCAATACCCCCCCAAAGGAACAATTTCGCCTCAAAATGGAAAAAAAATTGCAATACCCCCCAAGGAAAAATTTCGCCTCAAAATGCCGAAAAGTTGCAATACCCCCCGAAAGGAACAATTTCGCTTCAAAATGGCCAAAAGTTGCAATACCCCCCCAAAGGAACAATTTCGCCTCAAAATGGCAAAAAATTGCAATACCCCCCCAAAGGAACATTTTCGCTTCAAAATGGCCAAAAGTTGCAATATCCCCCCAAAGGAACAATTTCGCCTCAAAATGGCAAAAAATTGCAATACCCCCCCAAAGGAACAATTTCGCTTCAAAATGGCCAAAAGTTGCAATACCCCCCCAAAGGAACAATTTCGCCTCAAAATTGCAAAAAATTGCAATACCCCCCCAAAGGAACAATTTCACCTCAAAATGCCAAAAAGTTGCAATACCCCTTGAAAGGAACAATTTCGCTTCAAAATGGCCAAAAAATGCAATACCCCCCCAAAGCAACAATTTCGCCTCAAAATGGCAAAAAATTGCAATACCCCCCCAAAGGAACAATTTCGCCTCAAAATGGTTAAAAATTGTAATACCCCCCCAAAGGAACAATTTCGTTTCAATATGGCCAAAAGTTGCAATACCCCCCCAAAGGAACAATTTCGCCTCAAAGGAACAATTTCGCCTCAAAATCCCGAAAAGTTGCAATACCCCCCAAAAGGAACAATTTCGCTTCAAAATGGCCAAAAGTTGCAATACCCCCCAAAGGAACAATTTCGCTTCAAAATGGCCAAAAGTTGCAATACCCCCCAAAGGAACAATTTCGCCTCAAAATGGCAAAAAATTGCAATACCCCCCCAAAGGAACAATTTCGCTTCAAAATGGCCAAAAGTTGCAATACCCCCCAAAGGAAAAATTTCGCCTCAAAATGCCGAAAAGTTGCAATACCCCCCGAAAGGAACAATTTCGCCTCAAAATGGCCAAAAATTGTAAAACCCCCCCAAAGGAACAATTTCGCTTCAATATGGCCAAAAGTTGCAATACCCCCCCAAAGGAACAATTTCGCTTCAAAATGCCGAAAAGTTGCAATACCCCCCCAAAGGAACAATTTCGCCTCAAAATGCCGAAAAGTTGCAATACCCCCCCAAAGGAACAATTTCGCCTCAAAATGCCGAAAAGTTGCAATACCCCCCGAAAGGAAAAATTTCGTTTCAAAATGGCCAAAAGTTGCAATACCCCCCAAAGGAACAATTTCGCCTCAAAATGCCGAAAAGTTGCAATACCCCCCGAAAGGAACAATTTCGCTTCAAAATGGCCAAAAGTTGCAATACCCCCCCAAAGGAACAATTTCGCCTCAAAATGGTAAAAAATTGCAATACCCCCCCCAAAGGAACAATTTCACCTCAAAATGCCGAAAAGTTGCAATACCCCCCGAAAGGAACCATTTCGCTTCAAAATGGCCAAAAGTTGCAATACCCCCCCAAAGCAACAATTTCGCCTCAAAATGGCAAAAAATTGCAATACCCCCCCAAAGGAACAATTTCGCCTCCAAATGGCTGGCCAAAATTGTAATACCCCCCCAAAGGAACAATTTCGCCTCAAAATGGCAGGCCAAAAATTGCAATACCCCCCCAAAGGAACAATTTCGCCTCAAAATGGAAAAAAAATTGCAATACCCCCCAAGGAAAAATTTCGCCTCAAAATGCCGAAAAGTTGCAATACCCCCCGAAAGGAACAATTTCGCTTCAAAATGGCCAAAAGTTGCAATACCCCCCCAAAGGAACAATTTCGCCTCAAAATGGCAAAAAATTGCAATACCCCCCCAAAGGAACATTTTCGCTTCAAAATGGCCAAAAGTTGCAATATCCCCCCAAAGGAACAATTTCGCCTCAAAATGGCAAAAAATTGCAATACCCCCCCAAAGGAACAATTTCGCTTCAAAATGGCCAAAAGTTGCAATACCCCCCCAAAGGAACAATTTCGCCCCAAAATTGCAAAAAATTGCAATACCCCCCCAAAGGAACAATTTCACCTCAAAATGCCAAAAAGTTGCAATACCCCTTGAAAGGAACAATTTCGCTTCAAAATGGCCAAAAAATGCAATACCCCCCCAAAGCAACAATTTCGCCTCAAAATGGCAAAAAATTGCAATACCCCCCCAAAGGAACAATTTCGCCTCAAAATGGTTAAAAATTGTAATACCCCCCCAAAGGAACAATTTCGTTTCAATATGGCCAAAAGTTGCAATACCCCCCCAAAGGAACAATTTCGCCTCAAAATGCCGAAAAGTTGCAATACCCCCCCAAAGGAACAATTTCGCCTCAAAATCCCGAAAAGTTGCAATACCCCCCAAAAGGAACAATTTCGCTTCAAAATGGCCAAAAGTTGCAATACCCCCCAAAGGAACAATTTCGCCTCAAAATGGCAAAAAATTGCAATACCCCCCAAAGCAACAATTTCGCCTCAAAATGCAAAAAATTGCAATACCCCCCCAAAGGAACAATTTCGCTTCAAAATGGCCAAAAGTTGCAATACCACCCCCCAAAGGAACAATTTCGCCTCAAAATGGCAAAAAATTGCAATACCCCCCCAAAGGAACAATTTCACCTCAAAATGCCGAAAAGTTGCAATACCCCCCGAAAGGAACAATTTCGCTTCAAAATGGCCAAAAGTTGCAATACCCCCCCAAAGGAACAATTTCGCCTCAAAATGCCGAAAAGTTGCAATACCCCCCGAAAGGAACAATTTCGCTTCAAAATGGCCAAAAGTTGCAATACCCCCCCCCAAAGGAACAATTTCGCCTCAAAATGGCAAAAAATTGCAATACCCCCCAAAGGAACAATTTCACCTCAAAATGCCGAAAAGTTGCAATACCCCCCGAAAGGAACAATTTCGCTTCAAAATGGCCAAAAGATGCAATACCCCCCCAAAGCAACAATTTCGCCTCGAAATGGCAAAAAATTGCAATACCCCCCAAAGGAACAATTTCGCTTCAAAATGGCCAAAAGTTGCAATACCCCCCCAAAGGAAGAATTTCGCCTCAAAATGGCAAAAAATTGCAATACCCCCCCAAAGGAACAATTTCGCCTCAAAATGCTGAAAAGTTGCAATACCCCCCGAAAGGAACAATTTCGCTTCAAAATGGCCAACAGTTGCAATACCCCCCCCCAAAGAAACAATTTCGCCTCAAAATGGCAAAAAATTGTAATACCCCCCAAAGGAACAATTTCGCTTCAAAATGCCGAAAAGTTGCAATACCCCCCCAAAGGTACAATTTCGCTTCAAAATGGCCAAAAGTTGCAATACCCCCCCAAAGGAACAATTTCGCTTCAAAATGGCCAAAAGTTGCAATACCCCCCCAAAGCAACAATTTCGCCTCAAAATGGCAAAAAATTGCAATACCCCCCCAAAGGAACAATTTCGCCTCAAAATGGCTGGCCAAAAATTGTAATACCCCCCCAAAGGAACAATTTCGCCTCAAAATGGCATAAAATTGCAATACCCCCCCAAAGGAACAATTTCGCTTCAAAATGGCCAAAAGTTGCAATACCCCCCCAAAGGAAGAATTTCGCCTCAAAATGGCAAAAAATTGCAATACCCCCCAAAGGAACAATTTCGCTTCAAAATGCCGAAAAGTTGCAATACCCCCCAAAAGAACAATTTCGCTTCAAAGTGCCGAAAAGTTGCAATACCCCCCCAAAGGTACAGTTTCGCTTCAAAATGGCCAAAAGTTGCAATACCCCTCCAAAGGAACAATTTCGCTTCAAAATGGCCAAAAGTTGCAATACCCCCCCAAAGGAACAATTTCGCCTCAAAATGGCAAAAAATTGCAATACCCACCCAAAGGAACAATTTCGCCTCAAAATGCCGAAAAGTTGCAATACCCCCCAAAGGAACAATTTCGCCTCAAAATGCCGAAAAGTTGCAATACCCCCCGAAACGAAAAATTTCGTTTCAAAATATCCAAAAGTTGCAATACCCCCCCAAAGGAACAATTTCGCCTCAAAATGCCGAAAAGTTGCAATACCCCCCGAAAGGAACAATTTCGCTTCAAAATGGCCAAAACTTGCAATACCCCCCCAAAGAAACAATTTCGCCTCAAAATGGCCAAAAATTGCAATACCCCCCAAAGGAACAATTTCACCTCAAAATACCGAAAAGTTGCAATACCCCCCGAAAGGAACAATTTTGCTTCAAAATGGCCAAAAGATGCAATACCCCCCCAAAGCAACAATTTCGCCTCAAAATGGCAAAAAATTGCAATACCCCCCCAAAGCAACAATTTCGCTTCAAAATGGCCAAAAGTTGCAATACCCCCCAAAGGAAGAATTTCGCCTCAAAATGGCAAAAAATTGCAATACCCCCCAAAGGAACAATTTCGCTTCAAAATGCCGAAAAGTTGCAATACCCCCCAAAAGAACAATTTCGCTTCAAAGTGCCGAAAAGTTGCAGTACCCCCCGAAAGGAACAATTTCGCTTCAAAATGGCCAAAAGTTGCAATACCCCCCAAAGGAACAATTTCGCCTCAAAATGCCGAAAAGTTGCAATACCCCCCCAAAGGAACAATTTCGCTTCAAAATGGCCAAAAGTTTCAGTACCCTCCCAAAGGAACAATTTCGCCTCAAAATGAAAAAAAAATTGCAATACCCCCCCCAAAGGAACAATTTCGCTTCAAAATGGCCAAAAATTGTAATACCCCCCCCCCAAAGGAACAATTTCGCTTCAATATGGCCAAAAGTTGCAATACCCCCCCAAAGGAACAATTTCGCCTCAAAATGGCCAAAAGTTGCAATACCCTCCCAAAGGAACAATTTCGCCTCAAAATGAAAAAAAAATTGCAATACCCCCCCAAAGGAACAATTTCACTTCAAAATGCCGAAAAGTTGCAATAACCCCCCCAAAGGTACAATTTCGCTTCAAAATGGCCAAAAGTTGCAATACCCCCTCAAAGGAACAATTTCGCCTCAAAATGGCAAAAAATTGCAATACCCCCACCAAAGGAACAATTTCGCCTCAAAATGCCAAAAAGTTGCAATACCCCCCGAAAGGAACAATTTCGCCTCAAAATGGCCAAAAATTGTAAAACCCCCCCAAAGGAACAATTTCGCTTCAATATGGCCAAAAGTTGCAATACCCCCCCAAAGGAACAATTTCGCTTCAAAATGTCGAAAAGTTGCAATATCCCCCCAAAGGAACAGTTTCGCCTCAAAATGGAAAAAAAATTGCAATACCCCCCCAAAGGAACAATTTCGCCTCAAAATGCAGAAAAGTTGCAATACCCCCCGAAAGGAACAATTTCGCTTCAAAATGGCCAAAAGATGCAATACCCCCCCAAAGAAACAATTTCGCCTCAAAATGGCAAAAAATTGCAATACCCCCCAAAGGAACAATTTCGCCTCAAAATGGCCAAAAATTGTAATACCCCCCCCAAAGGAACAATTTCGCTTCAAAATGGCCAAAAGTTGCAATACCACCCCCCAAAGGAACAATTTCGCCTCAAAATGGCAAAAAACTGCAATACCCCCCCAAAGGAACAATTTCGCCTCAAAATGCCGAAAAGTTGCAATACCCCCCAAAGGAACAATTTCGCTATAAAATGGCCAAAAGTTGCAATACCCCCCCAAAGGAACAATTTCACCTCAAAATGCCGAAAAGTTGCAATACCCCCCGAAAGGAACAATTTCGCTTCAAAATGGCCAAAAGTTGCAATCCCCCCCAAAGCAACAATTTCGCCTCAAAATGGCATAAAATTGCAATACCCCCCCAAAGGAACAATTTCGCTTCAAAATGGCCAAAAGTTGCAATACTCCCCAAAGGAAGAATTTCGCCTCAAAATGGCAAAAAATTGCAATACCCCCCAAAGGAACAATTTCGCTTCAAAATGCCGAAAAGTTGCAAAACCCCCCAAAGGAACAATTTCGCTTCAAAGTGCCGAAAAGTTGCAATACCCCCAACAAAGGTACAATTTCGCTTCAAAATGGCCAAAAGTTGCAATACTCCCCCAAAGGAACAATTTCGCTTCAATATGGCCAAAAGTTGCAATACCCCCCCAAAGGAACAATTTCGCCTCAAAATGCCGAAAAGTTGCAATACCCCCCGAAAGGAACAATTTCGCTTCAAAATGGCCAAAAGTTGCAATACCACCCCCCAAAGGAACAATTTCGCCTCAAAATGGCAAAAAATTGCAATACCCCCCCAAAGGAACAATTTCGCCTCAAAATGCCGAAAAGTTGCAATACCCCCCAAAGGAACAAGTTCGCCTCAAAATGGCAAAAAATTGCAATACCCCCCAAAGGAACAATTTCACCTCAAAATGCCGAAAGTTGCAATACCCCCCGATAGGAACAATTTTCCTTCAAAATGGCCAAAAGATGCAATACCCCCCCAAAGCAACAATTTCGCCTCAAAATGGCAAAAAATTGCAATACCCCCCCAAAGGAACAATTTCGCCTCAAAATGGCCAAAAATTGTAATACCCCCAAAGGAACAATTTCGCTTCAATATGGCCAAAAGTTGCAATACCCCCCCAAAGGAACAATTTCACCTCAAAATGGCAAAAAATTGCAATACCCCCCCCCAAAGGAAGAATTTCGCCTCAAAATGGCAAAAAATTGCAATACCCCCCAAAGGAACAATTTAGCTTCAAAATGCCGAAAAGTTGCAATACCCCCCCAAAGGTAGAATTTCGCTTCAAAATGGCCAAAAGTTGCAATACCCCCCCAAGGAACAATTTCGCCTCAAAATGGCAAAAAATTGCAATACTCCCCCAAAGGAACAATTTCGCCTCAAAATGCCGAAAAGTTGCAATACCCCCCAAAGGAACAATTTCGCTTCAAAATGGCCAAAAGTTGCAATACCCGCCCAAAGGAACAATTTCGCCTCAAAATGCCGAAAAGTTGCAATACCCCCCCAAAGGAACAATTTCGCTTCAAAATGGCCAAAAGTTTCAGTACCCTCCCAAAGGAACAATTTCGCCTCAAAATGAAAAAAAAATTGCAATACCCCCCCCAAAGGAACAATTTCGCTTCAAAATGGCCAAAAATTGTAATACCCCCCCCCAAAGGAACAATTTCGCTTCAATATGGCCAAAAGTTGCAATACCCCCCCAAAGGAACAATTTCGCCTCAAAATGGCCAAAAGTTGCAATACCCTCCCAAAGGAACAATTTCGCCTCAAAATGAAAAAAAAATTGCAATACCCCCCCAAAGGAACAATTTCACTTCAAAATGCCGAAAAGTTGCAATAACCCCCCCAAAGGTACAATTTCGCTTCAAAATGGCCAAAAGTTGCAATACCCCCTCAAAGGAACAATTTCGCCTCAAAATGGCAAAAAATTGCAATACCCCCCCAAAGGAACAATTTCGCCTCAAAATGCCGAAAAGTTGCAATACCCCCCGAAAGGAACAATTTCGCCTCAAAATGGCCAAAAATTGTAAAACCCCCCCAAAGGAACAATTTCGCTTCAATATGGCCAAAAGTTGCAATACCCCCCCAAAGGAACAATTTCGCTTCAAAATGTCGAAAAGTTGCAATATCCCCCCAAAGGAACAATTTCGCCTCAAAATGGAAAAATAATTGCAATACCCCCCCAAAGGAACAATTTCGCCTCAAAATGCAGAAAAGTTGCAATACCCCCCGAAAGGAACAATTTCGCTTCAAAATGGCCAAAAGATGCAATACCCCCCCAAAGAAACAATTTCGCCTCAAAATGGCAAAAAATTGCAATACCCCCCAAAGGAACAATTTCGCCTCAAAATGGCCAAAAATTGTAATACCCCCCCCAAAGGAACAATTTCGCTTCAAAATGGCCAAAAGTTGCAATACCACCCCCCAAAGGAACAATTTCGCCTCAAAATGGCAAAAAACTGCAATACCCCCCCCAAAGGAACAATTTCGCCTCAAAATGCCGAAAAGTTGCAATACACCCCAAAGGAACAATTTCGCTATAAAATGGCCAAAAGTTGCAATACCCCCCCAAAGGAACAATTTCACCTCAAAATGCCGAAAAGTTGCAATACCCCCCGAAAGGAACAATTTCGCTTCAAAATGGCCAAAAGTTGCAATCCCCCCCAAAGCAACAATTTCGCCTCAAAATGGCATAAAATTGCAATACCCCCCCAAAGGAACAATTTCGCTTCAAAATGGCCAAAAGTTGCAATACTCCCCAAAGGAAGAATTTCGCCTCAAAATGGCAAAAAATTGCAATACCCCCCAAAGGAACAATTTCGCTTCAAAATGCCGAAAAGTTGCAAAACCCCCCAAAGGAACAATTTCGCTTCAAAGTGCCGAAAAGTTGCAATACCCCCAACAAAGGTACAATTTCGCTTCAAAATGGCCAAAAGTTGCAATACTCCCCCAAAGGAACAATTTCGCTTCAATATGGCCAAAAGTTGCAATACCCCCCCAAAGGAACAATTTCGCCTCAAAATGCCGAAAAGTTGCAATACCCCCCGAAAGGAACAATTTCGCTTCAAAATGGCCAAAAGTTGCAATACCACCCCCCAAAGGAACAATTTCGCCTCAAAATGGCAAAAAATTGCAATACCCCCCCAAAGGAACAATTTCGCCTCAAAATGCCGAAAAGTTGCAATACCCCCCAAAGGAACAAGTTCGCCTCAAAATGGCAAAAAATTGCAATACCCCCCAAAGGAACAATTTCACCTCAAAATGCCGAAAGTTGCAATACCCCCCGATAGGAACAATTTTCCTTCAAAATGGCCAAAAGATGCAATACCCCCCCAAAGCAACAATTTCGCCTCAAAATGGCAAAAAATTGCAATACCCCCCCAAAGGAACAATTTCGCCTCAAAATGGCCAAAAATTGTAATACCCCCAAAGGAACAATTTCGCTTCAATATGGCCAAAAGTTGCAATACCCCCCCAAAGGAACAATTTCACCTCAAAATGGCAAAAAATTGCAATACCCCCCCCCCAAAGGAAGAATTTCGCCTCAAAATGGCAAAAAATTGCAATACCCCCCAAAGGAACAATTTAGCTTCAAAATGCTGAAAAGTTGCAATACCCCCCCAAAGGTAGAATTTCGCTTCAAAATGGCCAAAAGTTGCAATACCCCCCCAAGGAACAATTTCGCCTCAAAATGGCAAAAAATTGCAATACTCCCCCAAAGGAAAAATTTCGCCTCAAAATGCCGAAAAGTTGCAATACCCCCCAAAGGAACAATTTCGCTTCAAAATGGCCAAAAGTTGCAATACCCGCCCAAAGGAACAATTTCGCCTCAAAATGCCGAAAAGTTGCAATACCCCCCGAAAGGAACAATTTCGCTTCAAAATGGCCAAAAGTTGCAATACCCCCCAAAGGAACAATTTCGCCTCAAAATGGCAAAAAATTGCAATACCCCCCGAAAGGAACAATTTTGCTTCAAAATGGCCAAAAGATGCAATACCCCCCCAAAGCAACAATTTCGCCTCAAAATGGCATAAAATTGCAATACCCCCCCAAAGGAACAATTTCGCTTCAAAATGGCCAAAAGTTGCAATACCCCCCCAAAGGAAGAATTTCGCCTCAAAATGGAAAAAATTGCAATACCCCCAAAGGAACAATTTCGCTTCAAAATGCCGAAAAGTTGCAATACCCCCCAAAGGAACAATTTCGCTTCAAAGTGCCGAAAAGTTGCAATAACCCCAACAAAGGTACAATTTCGCTTCAAAATGGCCAAAAGTTGCAATACCCCCCCAAAGGAACAATTTCGCTTCAATATGGCCAAAAGTTGCAATACCCCCCCAAAGGAACAATTTCGCCTCAAAATGCCGAAAAGTTGCAATACCCCCCGAAAGGAACAATTTCGCTTCAAAATGGCCAAAAGTTGCAATACCACCCCCCAAAGGAACAATTTCGCTTCAAAATGGTAAAAAATTGCAATACCCCCCAAAGGAAGAATTTCGCCTCAAAATGCCGAAAAGTTGCACTACCCCCCAAAGGAACAATTTCGCTTTAAAATGCCGAAAAGTTGCAATACCCCCCCAAAGGAACAATTTCACCTCAAAATGCCGAAAAGTTGCAATACCCCCCCAAAGGAACAAGTTCGCCTCAAAATGGCAAAAAATTGCAATACCCCCCCAAAGGAACAATTTCGCTTCAAAATGGCCAAAAGTTGCAATACCCCCCCAAAGGAAGAATTTCGCCTCAAAATGGAAAAAATTGCAATACCCCCAAAGGAACAATTTCGCTTCAAAATGCCGAAAAGTTGCAATACCCCCCAAAGGAACAATTTCGCTTCAAAGTGCCGAAAAGTTGCAATAACCCCAACAAAGGTACAATTTCGCTTCAAAATGGCCAAAAGTTGCAATACCCCCCCAAAGGAACAATTTCGCTTCAATATGGCCAAAAGTTGCAATACCCCCCCAAAGGAACAATTTCGCCTCAAAATGCCGAAAAGTTGCAATACCCCCCGAAAGGAACAATTTCGCTTCAAAATGGCCAAAAGTTGCAATACCACCCCCCAAAGGAACAATTTCGCTTCAAAATGGTAAAAAATTGCAATACCCCCCAAAGGAAGAATTTCGCCTCAAAATGCCGAAAAGTTGCACTACCCCCCAAAGGAACAATTTCGCTTTAAAATGCCGAAAAGTTGCAATACCCCCCAAAGGAACAATTTCACCTCAAAATGCCGAAAAGTTGCAATACCCCCCCAAAGCAACAATTTCGCCTCAAAATGGCATAAAATTGCAATACCCCCCCAAAGGAACAATTTCGCTTCAAAATGGCCAAAAGTTGCAATACCCCCCCAAAGGAAGAATTTCGCCTCAAAATGGAAAAAATTGCAATACCCCCAAAGGAACAATTTCGCTTCAAAATGCCGAAAAGTTGCAATACCCCCCAAAGGAACAATTTCGCTTCAAAGTGCCGAAAAGTTGCAATAACCCCAACAAAGGTACAATTTCGCTTCAAAATGGCCAAAAGTTGCAATACCCCCCCAAAGGAACAATTTCGCTTCAATATGGCCAAAAGTTGCAATACCCCCCCAAAGGAACAATTTCGCCTCAAAATGCCGAAAAGTTGCAATACCCCCCAAAGGAACAATTTCGCTTTAAAATGCCGAAAAGTTGCAATACCCCCCAAAGGAACAATTTCACCTCAAAATGCCGAAAAGTTGCAATACCCCCCGAAAGGAACAATTTTGCTTCAAAATGGCCAAAAGATGCAATACCCCCCAAAGCAACAATTTCGCCTCAAAATGGCAAAAAATTGCAATACCCCCCCAAAGGAACAATTTCGCCTCAAAATGGCATAAAATTGCAATACCCCCAAAAAGGAACAATTTCGCTTCAAAATGGCCAAAAGTTGCAATACCCCCCCAAAGGAAGAATTTCGCCTCAAAATGGCAAAAAATTGCAATACCCCCCAAAGGAACAATTTCGCTTCAAAATGCCGAAAAGTTGCAATACCCCCCAAAGGAACAATTTCGCTTCAAAATGCCGAAAAGTTGCAATACCCCCCCAAAGGTACAATTTCGCTTCAAAATGGCCAAAAGTTGCAATACCCCCCCAAAGGAACAATTTCGCTTCAAAATGGCCAAAAGTTGCAATACCCCCCCAAAGGAACAATTTCGCCTCAAAATGCCGAAAAGTTGCAATACCCCCCGAAAGGAACAATTTCGCCTTAAAATGGCAAAAAATTGCAATACCCCCCAAAGGAACAATTTCGCCTCAAAATGCTGAAAAGTTGCAATACGCCCCGAAAGGAACAATTTCGCTTCAAAATGGCCAAAAGTTGCAATACCCCCCCAAAAGGAACAATTTTGCCTCAAAATGCCGAAAAGTTGCAATACCCCCCCAAAGGAACAATTTCGCTTCAAAATGGCCAAAAGTTGCAATACCCTCCCAAAGGAACAATTTCGCCTCAAAATGAAAAAAAAATTGCAATACCCCCCCAAAGGAACAATTTCGCTTCAAAATGCCGAAAAGTTGCAATAACCCCCCCAAAGGTACAATTTCGCTTCAAAATGGCCAAAAGTTGCAATACCCCCCAAAGGTACAATTTTGCTTCAAAATGGCCAAAAGTTGTAATACCCCCCCAAAGGAACAATTTCGCCTCAAAATGGCAAAAAATTGCAATACCCCCCAAAGAAACAATTTCGCTTCAAAATGCCGAAAAGTTGCAATACCCCCCAAAGGTACAATTTTGCTTCAAAATGGCCAAAAGTTGTAATACCCCCCCAAAGGAACAATTTCGCCTCAAAATGGCAAAAAATTGCAATACCCCCCCAAAGGAACAATTTCGCTTCAAAATGGCCAAAAGTTGCAATACCCCCCCAAAGGAACAATTTCGCCTCAAAATGTCAAAAAATTGCAATACCCCCCAAAGGAACAATTTCGCTTCAAAATGCCGAAAAGTTGCAATAACCCCCCCAAAGGTACAATTTCGCTTCAAAATGGCCAAAAGTTGCAATACCCCCCCAAAGGAACAATTTCGCCTCAAAATGGCAAAAAATTGCAATACCCCCCAAAGGAACAATTTCGCTTCAAAATGGCCAAAAGTTGCAATACCCCCCCAAAGGAACAATTTCGCCTCAAAATGCCGAAAAGTTGCAATACCCCCCGAAAGGATCAATTTCGCCTCAAAATGGCCAAAAATTGTAAACCCCCCCCAAAGGAACAATTTCGCTTCAATATGGCCAAAAGTTGCAATACCCCCCCAAAGGAATAATTTCGCTTCAAAATGGCCAAAAGTTGCAATACCCCCCAAAGGAACAATTTCGCCTCAAAATGGCAAAAAATTGCAATACCCCCCCAAAGGAACAATTTCGCTTCAAAATGGCCAAAAGTTGCAATACCCCCCCAAAGGAACAATTTCGCCTCAAAATGTCAAAAAATTGCAATACCCCCCCAAAGGAACAATTTCGCTTCAAAATGCCGAAAAGTTGCAATAACCCCCCCAAAGGTACAATTTCGCTTCAAAATGGCCAAAAGTTGCAATACCCCCCCAAAGGAACAATTTCACCTCAAAATACCGAAAAGTTGCAATACCCCCCGAAAGGAACAATTTTGCTTCAAAATGGCCAAAAGATGCAATACCCCCCCAAAGCAACAATTTCGCCTCAAAATGGCAAAAAATTGCAATACCCCCCCAAAGGAACAATTTCGCCTCAAATTGGCTTGCCAAAAATTGTAATACCCCCCCAAAGGAACAATTTCGCCTCAAAATGGCATAAAATTGGAATACCCCCCCAAGAACAATTTCGCTTCAAAATGCCAAAAGTTGCAATACCCCCCCAAAGGAAGAATTTCGCCTCAAAATGGCAAAAAATTGCAATACCCCCCAAAGAAACGATTTCGCCTCAAAATGGCAAAAAATTGCAATACCCCCCCAAAGGAACAATTTCGCTTCAAAATGCCGAAAAGTTGCAATACCCCTTCCCAAAGGTACAATTTCGCTTCAAAATGGCCAAAAGTTGCAATACCCCCCCAAAGGAACAATTTCGCCTCAAAATGCCGAAAAGTTGCAATACCCCCGAAAGGAACAATTTCGCCTCAAAATGGCCAAAAATTGTAAAACCCCCCCCAAAGGAACAATTTCGCTTCAATATGGCCAAAAATTGCAATACCCCCCAAAGGAACAATTTCGCCTTAAAATGCCGAAAAGTTGCAATACCCCCCCAAAGGAACAATTTCGCCTCAAAATGGCAAAAAATTGCAATACCCCCCCAAAGGAACAATTTCGCTTCAAAATGGCCAAAAGTTGCAATACCCTCCCAAAGGAACAATTTCGCCTCAAAATGGCAAAAAATTGCAATACCCCCCCAAAGGAACAATTTCGCCTCAAAATGGCATAAAATTGCAATACCCCCCCAAAGGAACAATTTTGCTTCAAAATGGCCAAAAGTTGCAATACCCCCCCAAAGGAAGAATTTCGCCTCAAAATGGCAAAAAATTGCAATACCCCCCCAAAGGAACATTTTCGCTTCAAAATGCCGAAAAGTTGCAATACCCTCCAAAGGAACAATTTCGCTTCAAAATGCCGAAAATAGCAATACCCCCCCAAAGGAACAATTTCGCTTCAATATGGCCAAAAATTGCAATACCCCCCAAAGGAACAATTTCGCCTTAAAATGCCGAAAAGTTGCAATACCCCCCCAAAGGAACAATTTCGCCTCAAAATGGCAAAAAATTGCAATACCCCCCCAAAGGAACAATTTCGCTTCAAAATGGCCAAAAGTTGCAATACCCTCCCAAAGGAACAATTTCGCCTCAAAATGGCAAAAAATTGCAATACCCCCCCAAGGAACAATTTCGCCTCAAAATGGCCAAAAGTTGCAATACCCCCCCAAAGGAACAATTTCGCTTCAAAATGGCCAAAAGTTGCAATACCCCCCCCAAAGGAACAATTTCGCCTCAAAATGCCGAAAAGTTGCAATACCCCCCGAAAGGAACAATTTCGCTTCAAAATGGCCAAAAGTTGCAATACCCCCCCAAAGGAACAATTTCGTCTCAAAATGCCGAAAATTTGCAATACCCCCCCAAAGGAACAATTTCGCTTCAAAATGGCCAAAAGTTGCAATACCCTCCCAAAGGAACAATTTCGCCTCAAAATGAAAAAAAAATTGCAATACCCCCCAAAGGAAAAATTTTGCTTCAAAATGCCGAAAAGTTGCAATAACCCCCCCAAAGGTACAATTTCGCTTCAAAATGGCCAAAAGTTGCAATACCCCCCCAAAGGAACAATTTCGCCTCAAAATGGCAAAAAAAGCAATACCCCCCAAAGGAACAATTTCGCTTCAAAATGCCGAAAAGTTGCAATACCCCCCAAAGGTAAAATTTCCCTTCAAAATGGCCAAAAGTTGTAATACCCCCCCAAAGGAACAATTTCGCCTCAAAAAATGGCAAAATAATGCAATACCCCCCCAAAGGAACAATTTCGCTTCAAAATGACCAAAAGTTGCAATACCCCCCCAAAGGAACAATTTCGCCTCAAAATGGCAAAAAATTGCAATACCCCCCCAAAGGAACAATTTCGCCTCAAAATGCCGAAAAGTTGCAATACCCCCCGAAAGGAACAATTTCGCTTCAAAATGGCCAAAAGTTGCAATACCCCCCCAAAGGAACAATTTCGCCTCAAAATGGCAAAAAAATGCAATACCCCCCCCAAAGGAACAATTTCGCCTCAAAATGCTGAAAAGTTGCAATACCCCCCGAAAGGAACAATTTCGCTTCAAAATGGCCAAAGTTGCAATACCCCCCCAAAGGAACAATTTCGTCTCAAAATGCCGAAAATTTGCAATACCCCCCCAAAGGAACAATTTCGCTTCAAAATGGCCAAAAGTTGCAATACCCTCCCAAAGGAACAATTTCGCCTCAAAATGAAAAAAAAATTGCAATACCCCCCAAAGGAAAAATTTCGCTTCAAAATGCCGAAAAGTTGCAATAACCCCCCCAAAGGTACAATTTCGCTTCAAAATGGCCAAAAGTTGCAATACCCCCCAAAGGAACAATTTCGCCTCAAAATGGCAAAAAAAGCAATACCCCCCAAAGGAACAATTTCGCTTCAAAATGCCGAAAAGTTGCAATACCCCCCAAAGGTACAATTTCCCTTCAAAATGGCCAAAAGTTGTAATACCCCCCCAAAGGAACAATTTCGCCTCAAAATGGCAAAAAATTGCAATACCCCCCCAAAGGAACAATTTCGCTTCAAAATATGGCAAAATAATGCAATACCCCCCCAAAGGAACAATTTCGCTTCAAAATGGCCAAAAGTTGCAATACCCCCCAAAGGAACAATTTCGCCTCAAAATGGCAAAAAATTGCAATACCCCCCCAAAGGAACAATTTCGCTTCAAAATGCCGAAAAGTTGCAATACCCCCCCCAAAGGTACAATTTCGCTTCAAAATGGCCAAAAGTTGCAATACCCCCCCAAAGGAACAATTTCGCCTCAAAATGGCAAAAAATTGCAATACCCCCCCAAAGGAACAATTTCGCTTCAAAATGCCGAAAAGTTGCAATACCCCCCCCAAAGGTACAATTTCGCTTCAAAATGGCCAAAAGTTGCAATACCCCCCCAAAGGAACAATTTCGCCTCAAAATGCCGAAAAGTTGCAATACCTCCCGAAAGGAACAATTTCGCCTCAAAATGGCCAAAAATTGTAAACCCCCCCCCAAAGGAACCATTTCGTTTCAATATGGCCAAAAGTTGCAATACCCCACAAAAGGAACAATTTCGCCTCAAAATGCCGAAAAGTTGCAATACCCTCCAAAGGAACAATTTCGCCTTAAAATGCCGAAAAGTTGCAATACCCCCCCAAAGGAACAATTTCGCCTCAAAATGGCAAAAAATTGCAATACCCCCCCAAAGGAACAATTTCGCTTCAAAATGGCCAAAAGTTGCAATACCCCCCAAAGGAACAATTTCGCCTCAAAATGCCGAAAAGTTGCAATACCCCCGAAAGGAACATTTTCGCTTCAAAATGGCCAAAAGTTGCAATACCCCCCAAAGGAACAATTTCGCCTCAAAATGCCGAAAAGTTGCAATACCCCCCAAAGGAACAATTTCGCTTCAAAATGGCCAAAAGTTGCAATACCCCCAAAGGAACAATTTCGCCTCAAAATGCCGAAAAGTTGCAATACCCCCCGAAAGGAACAATTTCGCTTCAAAATGGCCAAAAGTTGCAATACCCCCCCAAAGGAACAATTTCTCCTCAAAATGGAAAAAAAATTGCAATACCCCCCAAAGGAACAATTTCGCCTCAAAATGGAAAACACTTGCAATACCCCCCCAAAGGAACAATTTTGCTTCAAAATGCCGAAACGTTGCAATACCCCCCCAAAGGAACAATTTCGCTTCAAAATGGCCAAAACTTGCAATACCCCCCCAAAGGAACAATTTCTCCTCAAAATGGAAAAAAAATTGCAATACCCCCCCAAAGAAACAATTTTGCTTCAAAATGGCCAAAAGTTGCAATACCCCCCAAAGGAACAATTTCGCCTCAAAATGGCAAAAAATTGCAATACCCCCCCAAAGGAACAATTTCGCCTCAAAATGCCGAAAAGTTGCAATTCCCTACCAAAGGAACATTTTCGCTTCAAAATGGACAAAAGTTGCAATACCCCCCAAAGGAACAATTTCGCCTCAAAATGGCAAAAAATTGCAATACCCCCCCAAAGGAACAATTTCGCTTCAAAATGTCGAAAAGTTGCAATACCCCCCCAAAGGAACAATTTCGCTTCAAAATGGCCAAAAGTTGCAATACCACCCAAAGGAACAATTTCGCCTCAAAATGGAAAAAAAATTGCAATACCCCCCCAAAGGAACAATTTCGCCTCAAAATGCCGAAAAGTTTAAATTCCCCCCGAAAGGAACAATTTCGCTTCAAAATGGTCAAAAGTTGCAATACCCCCCAAAGGAACAATTTCGCTTCAAAATGGCCAAAAGTTGAAATTCCCCCCCAAAGGAACAATTTCGCCTCAAAATGGCAAGAAATTGCAATACCCCCCAAAGGAACAATTTTGCCTCAAAATGCCGAAAAGTTGCAATACCCCCTGAAAGGAACAATTTCGCTTCAAAATGGCCAAAAGTTGCAATACCCCCCCAAAGGAACAATTTCGCCTCAAAATGGAAAAAAAATTGCAATACCCCCCAAAGGAACAATTTCGCCTCAAAATGTCGAAAAGTTTCATTACCCCCCGAAAGGAACAATTTCGCTTCAAAATGGTCAAAAGTTGCAATACCCCCCAAAGGAACAATTTCGCTTCAAAATGGCCGAAAGTTGCAATACCCCCCAAAGGAACAATTTCGCTTCAAAATGCCGAAAAGTTTAAATACCGCCCGAAAGGAACAATTTCGCTTCAAAATGGCCAAAAGTTGCAATACCCCCCCAAAGGAACAATTTCGCCTCAAAATGGCAAGAAATTGCAATACCCCTCCAAAGGAACAATTTCGCCTCAAAATGCCGAAAAGTTGCAATACCCCCCCAAAGGAACAATTTCGCTTCAAAATGGCCAAAAGTTGCAATACCCCCCAAAGGAACAATTTCGCCTAAAAATGCCGAAAAGTTGCAATACCCCCCGAAAGGAACAATTTCGCCTCAAAATGCCGAAAAGTTGCAATACCCCCCCAAAGGAACAATTTCGCCTCAAAATGGCAAGAAATTGCAATACCCCTCTAAAGGAACAATTTCGCCTCAAAATGGAAAAAAAATTGCAATACCCCCCGAAAGGAACAATTTCACCTCAAAATGCCGAAAAGTTGCAATACCCCCCGAAAGGAACAATTTCGCTTCAAAATGGCCAAAAGTTTCAATACCCCCCCAAAGGAACAATTTCGCCTCAAAATGCCGAAAAGTTGCAATACCCCCCCAAAGGAACAATTTTGCTTCAAAATGGCCAAAAGTTGCAATACCCCCCCAAAGGAAGAATTTCGCTTCAAAATGGGCAAAAGTTGCAATACCCCCTCAAAGGAACAATTTCGCCTCAAAATGGAAAAAAATTGCAATACCCCCCCAAAGGAACAATTTCGCCTCAAAATGCCGAAAAGTTGCAATACTCCCCGAAAGGAACAATTTCGCCTCAAAATGCCGAAAAGTTGCAATACCCCCCCAAAGGAACAATTTTGCTTCAAAATGGCCAAAAGTTGTAATACCCCCCCAAAGGAACAATTTCGCCTCAAAATGGAAAAAAATTGCAATACCCCCCCAAAGGAACAATTTCGCCTCAAAATGCCGAAAAGTTGCAATACCCCCCAAAGGAACAATTTCGCCTCAAAATGCCGAAAAGTTGCAATACCTCCCGAAAGGAACAATTTCGCTTCAAAATGGCCAAAAGTTGCAATACCCCCCAAAGGAACAATTTCGCCTCAAAATGGCAAAAAATTGCAATACCCCCCCAAAGGAACAATTTCGCTTCAAAATGTCGAAAAGTTGCAATACCCCCCCAAAGGAACAATTTCGCTT
Organism: Anomaloglossus baeobatrachus; assembly: GCF_048569485.1. Lineage (NCBI taxonomy): Eukaryota > Metazoa > Chordata > Amphibia > Anura > Aromobatidae > Anomaloglossus > Anomaloglossus baeobatrachus. The sequence goes on from NC_134363.1 coordinate 44,072,842, forward strand.
CAAAATGCCGAAACGTTGCAATACCCCCCCAAAGAAACAATTTCGCTTCAAAATGGCCAAAAGTTGCAATACCCCCCAAAGGAACAATTTCGCCTCAAAATGGCAAAAAATTGCAATACCCCCCCAAAGGAACAATTTCGCCTCAAAATGCCGAAAAGCTGCAATTCCCTGCCAAAGGAACATTTTCGCTTCAAAATGGACAAAAGTGTCAATACCCCCCCAAAGGAACAATTTCGCCTCAAAATGGCAAAAAATTGCAATACCCCCCCAAAGGAACAATTTCGCTTCAAAATGTCGAAAAGTTGCAATACCCCCCCAAAGGAACAATTTCGCTTCAAAATGGCCAAAAGTTGCAATACCACCCAAAGGAACAATTTCGCCTCAAAATGGCAAGAAATTGCAATACCCCCCCAAAGGAACAATTTCGCCTCAAAATGGCAAAAAATTGCAATACCCCCCCAAAGGAACAATTTCGCTTCAAAATGTCGAAAAGTTGCAATACCCCCCCAAAGGAACAATTTCGCTTCAAAATGGCCAAAAGTTGCAATACCACCCAAAGGAACAATTTCGCCTCAAAATGGCAAGAAATTGCAATACCCCCCCAAAGGAACAATTTTGCCTCAAAATGCCGAAAAGTTGCAATACCCCCCGAAAGGAACAATTTCGCTTCAAAATGGCCAAAATTTGCAATACCCCCCTAAAGGAACAATTTCGCCTCAAAATGGAAAAAAATTGCAATACCCCCCCAAAGGAACAATTTCGCTTCAAATTGCCGAAAAGTTGCAATACCCCCCCAAAGGAACAATTTCGCCTCAAAATGGAAAAAAATTTGCAATACCCCCCAAAGGAACAATTTCGCCTCAAAATGCCGAAAAGTTTCATTACCCCCCGAAAGGAACAATTTCGCTTCAAAATGGTCAAAAGTTGTAATACCCCCCCAAAGGAACAATTTCGGTTCAAAATGGCCAAAAGTTGCAATACCCCCCAAAGGAACATTTTCGCTTAAAAATGCCGAAAAGTTGCAATACCCCCCCAAGGGAACAATTTCGCTTCAAAATGGCCAAAAGTTGCAATACCCCCCCAAAGGAACAATTTTGCCTCAAAATGGAAAAAAAATTGCAATACCCCCCCAAAGGAACAATTTTGCCTCAAAATGCCGAAAAGTTTAAATACCCCCCGAAAGGAACAATTTCGCTTCAAAATGGCCAAAAGTTGCAATACCCCCCCAAAGGAACAATTTCGCTTTAAAATGCCGAAAAGTTGCAATACCCCCCCAAAGGAACAATTTCGCTTCAAAATGGCCAAAAGTTGCAATACCCCCCCAAAGGAACAATTTTGCCTCAAAATGGAAAAAAAATTGCAATACCCCCCCAAAGGAACAATTTCGCCTCAAAATGCCGAAAAGTTTAAATACCCCCCGAAAGGAACAATTTCGCCTCAAAATGGCAAGAAATTGCAATACCCCTCCAAAGGAACAATTTCGCCTCAAAATGCCGAAAAGTTGCAATACCCCTTGAAAGGAACAATTTCGCTTCAAAATGGCCAAAAGTTGCAATACCTTCCCAAAGGAACAATTTTGCCTCAAAATGCCCAAAAGTTGCAATACCCCCCAAAGGAACAATTTCGCCTCAAAATGCCGAAAAGTTGCAATACCCCCCCAAAGGAACAATTTTGCTTCAAAATGGCCAAAAGTTGCAATACCCCCCCAAAGGAACAATTTCGCTTCAAAATGGCCAAAAGTTGCAATACCCCCCCAAAGGAACAATTTCGCCTCAAAATGGAAAAAAATTGCAATACCCCCCAAAGGAACAATTTCGCCTCAAAATGCCGAAAAGTTGCAATACCCCCCGAAAGGAACAATTTCGCTTCAAAATGGCCAAAAGTTGCAATACCTTCCCAAAGGAACAATTTTTCCTCAAAATGCCCAAAAGTTGCAATACCCTCCCAAAGGAACAATTTCGCTTCAAAATGGCCAAACGTTGCAATACCCCCCCAAAGGAACAATTTTGCCTCAAAATGCTGAAAAGTTGCAATACCCCCCGAAAGGAACAATTTCGCCTCAAAATGCCGAAAAGTTGCAATACCCCCCAAAAGGAACAATTTCGCTTCAAAATGGCCAAAAGTTGCAATACCCCCCCAAAGGAACAATTTCGCTTCAAAATGGCCAAAAGTTGCAATACCCCCCAAAGGAACATTTTCGCTTAAAAATGCCGAAAAGTTGCAATACCCCCCCAAGGGAACAATTTCGCTTCAAAATGGCCAAAAGTTGCAATACCCCCCCAAAGGAACAATTTTGCCTCAAAATGGAAAAAAAATTGCAATACCCCCCCAAAGGAACAATTTTGTCTCAAAATGCCGAAAAGTTTAAATACCCCCCGAAAGGAACAATTTCGCTTCAAAATGGCCAAAAGTTGCAATACCCCCCCAAAGGAACAATTTCGCTTTAAACTGCCGAAAAGTTGCAATACCCCCCCAAAGGAACAATTTCGCTTCAAAATGGCCAAAAGTTGCAATACCCCCCCAAAGGAACAATTTTGCCTCAAAATGGAAAAAAAATTGCAATACCCCCCCAAAGGAACAATTTCGCCTCAAAATGCCGAAAAGTTTAAATACCCCCCGAAAGGAACAATTTCGCCTCAAAATGGCAAGAAATTGCAATACCCCTCCAAAGGAACAATTTCGCCTCAAAATGCCGAAAAGTTGCAATACCCCTTGAAAGGAACAATTTCGCTTCAAAATGGCCAAAAGTTGCAATACCTTCCCAAAAGAACAATTTTGCCTCAAAATGCCCAAAAGTTGCAATACCCCCCCAAAGGAACAATTTCGCCTCAAAATGCCGAAAAGTTGCAATACCCCCCCAAAGGAACAATTTTGCTTCAAAATGGCCAAAAGTTGCAATACCCCCCAAAGGAACAATTTCGCTTTAAAATGGCCAAAAGTTGCAATACCCCCCCAAAGGAACAATTTCGCCTCAAAATGGAAAAAAATTGCAATACCCCCCAAAAGGAACAATTTCGCCTCAAAAAGCCGAAAAGTTGCAATACCCCCCGAAAGGAACAATTTCGCTTCAAAATGGCCAAAAGTTGCAATACCTTCCCAAAGGAACAATTTTTCCTCAAAATGCCCAAAAGTTGCAATACCCTCCCAAAGGAACAATTTCGCTTCAAAATGGCCAAACGTTGCAATACCCCCCCCAAAGGAACAATTTCGCCTCAAAATGCTGAAAAGTTGCAATACCCCCCGAAAGGAACAATTTCGCCTCAAAATGCCGAAAAGTTGTAATACCCCCCAAAAGGAACAATTTCGCTTCAAAATGGCCAAAAGTTGCAATACCCCCCCAAAGGAACAATTTCGCTTCAAAATGGCCAAAAGTTGCAATACCCCCCAAAGGAACAATTTCGCCTCAAAATGGAAAAAAATTGCAATACCCCCCGAAAGGAACAATTTCGCCTCAAAATGCCGAAAAGTTGCAATACCCCCCAAAGGAACAATTTTGCTTCAAAATGGCCAAAAGTTGCAATACCCCCCCAAAGGAACAATTTCGCCTCAAAATTTAAAAAAATTTGCAATACCCCCCAAAGGAACAATTTCGCCTCAAAATGCCGAAAAGTTGCAATACCCCCCGAAAGGAACAATTTCGCTTCAAAATGCCGAAAAGTTGCAATACCCCCCGAAAGGAACAATTTCGCTTCAAAATGGCCAAAAGTTGCAATACCCCCCAAAGGAACAATTTCGCCTCAAAATGCCGAAACGTTGCAATACCCCCCCAAAGGAACAATTTCACTTCAAAATGGCCAAAACTTGCAATACCCCCCAAAGGAACAATTTCGCCTCAAAATGGAAAAAAAATTGCAATACCCCCCCAAAGGAACAATTTCGCCTCAAAATGCCAAAAAGTTTCAATACCCCCCGAAAGGAACAATTTCGCTTCAAAATGGCCAAAAGTTGCAATACCACCAAAAGGAACAATTTCGCCTCAAAATGCCGAAACGTTGCAATACCCCCCCAAAGGAACAATTTCACTTCAAAATGGCCAAAACTTGCAATACCCCCCCAAAGGAACAATTTCGCCTCAAAATGGAAAAAAAATTGCAATACCCCCCCAAAGGAACAATTTCGCCTCAAAATGCCGAAAAATTTCAATACCCCCCGAAAGGAACAATTTCGCTTCAAAATGGCCAAAAGTTGCAATACCCCCCCAAAGGAACAATTTCGCCTCAAAATGGAGAAAAATTGCAATACCCCCCCAAAGGAACAATTTCGCCTCAAAATGCCGAAAAGTTGCAATACTCCCCGAAAGGAACAATTTCGCTTCAAAATGGCCAAAAGTTGCAATACCCCCCCAAAGGATCAATTTCGCCTCAAAATGCCGAAAAGTTGCAATACCCCCCCAAAGGAACAATTTTGCTTCAAAATGGCCAAAAGTTGCAATACCCCCCCAAAGGAACAATTTCGCCTCAAAATGGAAAAAAATTGCAATACCCCCCCAAAGGAACAATTTCGCCTCAAAATGCCGAAAAGTTGCAATACCCCCCGAAAGGAACAATTTCGCTTCAAAATGGCCAAAAGTTGCAATACCCCCCCAAGGGAACAATTTCGCCTCAAAATGGGAAAAAATTGTAATACCCCCCAAAGGAACAATTTCGCTTTAAAATGGCCAAAAGTTGCAATACCCCCCAAAGGAACAATTTTGCTTCAAAATGCCGAAACGTTGCAATACCCCCCCAAAGAAACGATTTCGCTTCAAAATGGCCAAAAGTTGCAATACCCCCCAAAGGAACAATTTCGCCTCAAAATGGCAAAAAATTGCAATACCCCCCCAAAGGAACAATTTCGCCTAAAAATGCCGAAAAGTTTAAATACCCCCCGAAAGGAACAATTTCGCTTCAAAATGGTCAAAATTTGCAATACCCCCCCAAAGGAACAATTTCGCTTCAAAATGGCCAAAAGTTGCAATACCCCCCCAAAGGAACAATTTCGCCTCAAAATGGCAAGAAATTGCAATACCCCCCCAAAGGAACAATTTTGCCTCAAAATGCCGAAATGTTGCAATACCCCCCGAAAGGAACAATTTCGCTTCAAAATGGCCAAAAGTTGCAATACCCCCCCAAAGGAACAATTTCGCCTCAAAATGGAAAAAAATTGCAATACCCCCCCAAAGGAACAATTTCGCTTCAAATTGCTGAAAAGTTGCAATACCCCCCCAAAGGAACAATTTCGCTTCAAAATGCCGAAAAGTTGCAATACCCCCCCAAAGGAACAATTTCGCTTCAAAATGGCCAAAAGTTGCAATACCCCCCCAAAGGAACAATTTTGCCTCAAAATGGAAAAAAAATTGCAATACCCCCCCAAAGGAACAATTTTGCCTCAAAATGCCGAAAAGTTTAAATACCCCCCGAAAGGAACAATTTCGCTTCAAAATGGCCAAAAGTTGCAATACCCCCCAAAGGAACAATTTCGCTTCAAAATGCCGAAAAGTTTAAATACCCCCCGAAAGGAACAATTTCACTTCAAAATGGCCAAAAGTTGCAATACCCCCCAAAGGAACAATTTCGCTTTAAAATGCCGAAAAGTTGCAATACCCCCCCAAAGGAACAATTTCGCTTCAAAATGGCCAAAAGTTGCAATACCCCCTCAAAGGAACAATTTTGCCTCAAAATGGAAAAAAAAATTGCAATACCCCCCAAAGGAACAATTTCGCCTCAAAATGGCAAGAAATTGCAATACCCCTCCAAAGGAACAATTTCGCCCCAAAATGCCGAAAAGTTGCAATACCCCCCAAAAGGAACAATTTCGCCTCAAAATGGCCAAAAGTTGCAATACCTTCCCAAAGGAACAATTTTGCCTCAAAATGCCCAAAAGTTGCAATACCCCCCCAAAGGAACAATTTCGCTTCAAAATGGCCAAAAGTTGCAATACCCCCTCAAAGGAACAATTTCGCCTCAAAATGGAAAAAAATTGCAATACCCCCCTAAAGGAACAATTTCGCCTCAAAATGACGAAAAGTTGCAATACTCTCCGAAAGGAACAATTTCGCTTCAAAATGGCCAAAAGTTGCAATACCCCCCCAAAGGAACAATTTCGCCTCAAAATGCCGAAAAGTTGCAATACCCCCCAAAGGAACAATTTTGCTTCAAAATGGCCAAAAGTTGCAATACCCCCCCAAAGGAACAATTTCGCTTCAAAATGGCCAAAAGTTGCAATACCTTCCCAAAGGAACAATTTTGCCTCAAAATGCCCAAAAGTTGCAATACCCTCCCAAAGGAACAATTTCGCTTCAAAATGGCCAAACGTTGCAATACCCCCCCAAAGGAACAATTTCGCCTCAAAATGCTGAAAAGTTGCAATACCCCCCGAAAGGAACAATTTCGCCTCAAAATGCCGAAAAATTGCAATACCCCCCGAAGGAACAATTTCGCTTCAAAATGGCCAAAAGTTGCAATACCCCCCCAAAGGAACAATTTCGCTTCAAAATGGCCAAAAGTTGCAATACCCCCCCAAAGGAACAATTTCGCCTCAAAATGGAAAAAAATTGCAATACCCCCCGAAAGGAGCAATTTCGCTTCAAAATGGCCAAAAGTTGCAATACCCCCCCAAAGGAACAATTTCGCCTCAAAATGCCGAAAAGTTGCAATACCCCCCCAAAGGAACAATTTTGCTTCAAAATGGCCAAAAGTTGCAATACCCCCCCAAAGGAACAATTTCGCCTCAAAATGGAAAAAAATTGCAATACCCCCCAAAGGAACAATTTCGCCTCAAAATGCCGAAAAGTTGCAATACCCCCCGAAAGGAACAATTTCGCTTCAAAATGGCCAAAAGTTGCAATACCCCCCAAAGGAACAATTTCGCCTCAAAATGCCGAAACGTTGCAATACCCCCCCAAAGGAACAATTTCACTTCAAAATGGCCAAAACTTGCAATACCCCCCCAAAGGAACAATTTCGCCTCAAAATGGCAAAAAATTGCAATACCCCCACAAGGAACAATTTTGCCTCAAAATGCCGAAAAGTTGCAATTCCCTACCAAAGGAACAATTTCGCTTCAAAATGTCGAAAAGTTGCAATACACCCCCAAAGGAACAATTTCGCTATAAAAATGGCCAAAAGTTGCAATACCACCCAAAGCAACAATTTCGCCTCAAAATGGAAAAAAAATTCCAATACCCCCCCAAAGGAACAATTTAGCCTCAAAATGCCGAAAAGTTGAAATACCCCCCGAAAGGAACAATTTCGCTTCAAAATGGTCAAAAGTTGCAATACCCCCCCAAAGGAACAATTTCGCTTCAAAATGGCCAAAAGTTGCAATACCCCCCCAAAGGAACAATTTCGCCTCAAAATGGCAAGAAATTGCAATACCCCCCCAAAGGAACAATTTCGCCTCAAAATGCCGAAAAGTTGCAATACCCCCCGAAAGGAACAATTTCGCTTCAAAATGGCCAAAAGTTGCAATACCCCCCAAAGGAACAATTTCGCCTCAAAATGGAAAAAAATTGCAATACCCCCTCAAAGGAACAATTTCGCTTCAAATTGTCGAAAAGTTGCAATACCCCACCAAAGGAACAATTTAACCTCAAAAGGGAAAAAAAATTGCAATACCCCCCCAAAGGAACAATTTCGCCTCAAAATGCCGAAAAGTTTCAATACCCCCCGAAAGGAACAATTTCGCTTCAAAATGGTCAAAAGTTGCAATACCCCCCCAAAGGAACAATTTCACTTCAAAATGGCCAAAAGTTGCAATACCCCCCAAAGGAACAATTTCGCTTCAAAATGCCGAAAAGTTGCAATACCCCCCCAAAGGAACAATTTCGCTTCAAAATGGCCAAAAGTTGCCATACCCCCCAAAGGAACAATTTCGCCTCAAAATGGAAAAAAAATTGCAATACCCCCCCAAGGGAACAATTTCGCCTCAAAATGCCGAAAAGTTTAAATACCCCCCGAAAGGAACAATTTCACTTCAAAATGGCCAAAAGTTGCAATACCCCCCAAAGGAACAATTTCGCCTCAAAATGGCAAGAAATTGCAATACCCCGCAAAGGAACAATTTCGCCTCAAAATGCCGAAAAGTTGCAATACCCCCCCAAAGGAACAAATTCGCTTCAAAATGGCCAAAACTTGCAATACCCCCCAAAGGAACAATTTCGCCTCAAAATGGAAAAAAATTGCAATACCCCCTCAAAGGAACAATTTCGCTTCAAATTGCCGAAAAGTTGCAATACCCCCCCAAAGGAACAATTTCACCTCAAAATGGAAAAAAAATTGCAATACCCCCCCAAAGGAACAATTTCGCCTCAAAATGCCGAAAAGTTTCAATACCCCCCGAAAGGAACAATTTCGCTTCAAAATGGTCAAAAGTTGCAATACCCCCCCAAAGGAACAATTTCGCTTCAAAATGGTCAAAAGTTGCAATACCCCCCGAAAGGAACAATTTCGCTTCAAAATGGCCAAAAGTTGCAATACCCCCCCAAAGGAACAATTTCGCCTCAAAATGGAAAAAAATTGCAATACCCCCCCAAAGGAACAATTTCGCTTCAAAATGCCGAAAAGTTGCCATACCCCCCAAAGGAACAATTTCGCTTCAAAATGCCCAAAAGTTGCAATACCCTCCCAAAGGAACAATTTCGTTTCAAAATGGCCAAAAGTTGCAATACCCCCCCAAAGGAACAATTTCGCCTCAAAATGGAAAAAAATTGCAATACCCCCCCAAAGGAACAATTTCGCTTCAAAATGGCCAAAAGTTGCAATACCTCCCCCAAAGGAACAATTTCGCCTCAAAATGGCAAAAAATTGCAATACCCCCCAAAGCAACAATTTCGCTTCAAAATGGTCAAAAGTTGCAATACCCCCCAAAGGAACAATTTCGCTTCAAAATGGCCAAAAGTTGCAAAACCCCCCCAAAGGAACAATTTCGCCTCAAAATGGAAAAAAAATTGCAATACCCCCTCAAAGGAACAATTTCGCCTCAAAATGCCGAAACGTTTCAATACCCCCGAAAGGAACAATTTCGCTTCAAAATGGCCAAAAGTTGCAATACCCCCCCAAAGGAACAATTTCGCCTCAAAATGGCAAAAAATTGCAATACCCCCCCAAAGGAACAATTTCGCTTCAAAATGGCCAAAAGTTGCAATACCCCCCCAAAGGAACAATTTCGCCTGAAAATGGCAAAAAATTGCAATACCCCCCCAAAGGAACAATTTCGCCTCAAAATGCCGAAAAGTTGCATTACCCCCCGAAAGGAACAATTTCGCTTCAAAATGGCCAAAAGTTGCAATACCCCCCCCAAAGGAACAATTTCGCTTCAAAATGGCCAAAAGTTGCAATACCCCCCCAAAGGAACAATTTCGCCTCAAAATGGCAAAAAATTGCAATACCCCCCAAAGGAACAATTTCGCCTCAAAATGCCGAAAAGTTGCAATACACCCCCAAAGGAATAATTTCGCTTCAAAATGGCCAAAAGTTGCAATACCCCCCCCCCCAAAGGAACAATTTTGCCTCAAAATGCTGGAAAGTTGCAATACCCCCCAAAGGAACAATTTCGCCTCAAAATGGCCAAAAATTGCAATACCCCCCCAAAGGAACAGTTTTGCCTCAAAATGTCAAAAAATTGCAATACCCCCCAAAGGAACAATTTTGCCCCAAAATGCCAAAAAGTTGCAATACCCCCCCAAAGGAACAATTTCGCTTCAAAATGGCCAAAAGTTGCAATACCCCCCCAAAGAAACAATTTCGCTTCAAAATGGCCAAAAGTTGCAATACCCCCCCAAAGGAACAATTTCGCCTCAAAATGCCGAAAAATTGCAAAACCCCCCTAAAGGAACAATTTCGCCTCAAAATGGCAAAATTTGCAATACCCCCCAAAGGAACAATTTCGCTTCAAAATGCCGAAAAGTTGCAATACCCCCCAAAGGAACAATTTCGCTTCAAAATGGCCAAAAGTTGCAATACCCCCCCAAAGGAACAATTTCGCCTCAAAATGTAAAAAAAATTGCAATATCCCCCCAAAGGAACAATTTCGCCTCAAAATGCCGAAAAGTTTCAATACCCCCCGAAAGGAACAATTTCGCTTCAAAATGGCCAAAAGTTGCAATACCCCCCCAAAGGAACAATTTCGCTTCAAAATGGCCAAAAGTTGCAATACCCCCCCAAAGGAACAATTTCGCCTCAAAATGGCAAAAAATTGCAATACGCCCCCAAAGGAACAATTTCGCCTCAAAATGCCGAAAAGTTGCAATACCCCCCCAAAGGAACAATTTCGCCTCAAAATGGCAAAAAATTGCAATACCCCCTCAAAGGAACAATTTCGCCTCAAAATGCCGAAAAGTTTCAATACCCCCCGAAAGGAACAATTTCGCTTCAAAATGGCCAAAAGTTGCAATACCCCCCTAAAGGAACAATTTCGCTTCAAAATGCCGAAAAGTTGCATTACCCCCCAAAGGAACAATTTCGCCTCAAAATGGAAAAAAAATTGCAATACCCCCTCAAAGGAACAATTTCGCCTCAAAATGCCGAAAAGTTTCAATACCCCCCGAAAGGAACAATTTCGCTTCAAAATGGCCAAAAGTTGCAATACCCCCCCAAAGGAACAATTTCGCCTCAAAATTGCAAAAAATTGCAATACCCCCCCAAAGGAACAATTTCGCTTCAAAATGGCCAAAAGTTGCAATACCCCCCCAAAGGAACAATTTTGCCTGAAAATGGCAAAAAATTGCAATACCCCCCCAAAGGAACAATTTCGCCTCAAAATGCCGAAAAGTTGCATTACCCCCCGAAAGGAACAATTTCGCTTCAAAATGGCCAAAAGTTGCAATACCCCCCCAAAGGAACAATTTCGCTTCAAAATGGCCAAAAGTTGCAATACCCCCCAAAGGAACAATTTCGCCTCAAAATGGCAAAAAATTGCAATACCCCCCAAAGGAACAATTTCGCCTCAAAATGCCGAAAAGTTGCAATACACCCCCAAAGGAATAATTTCGCTTCAAAATGGCCAAAAGTTGCAATACCCCCCCCAAAAGGAACAATTTTGCCTCAAAATGCTGGAAAGTTGCAATACCCCCCAAAGGAACAATTTCGCCTCAAAATGGCCAAAAATTGCAATACCCCCCCAAAGGAACAATTTCGCCTCAAAATGGCAAAAAATTGCAATACCCCCCAAAGGAACAATTTTGCCCCAAAATGCCAAAAAGTTGCAATACCCCCCCAAAGGAACAATTTCGCTTCAAAATGGCCAAAAGTTGCAATACCCCCCCAAAGAAACAATTTCGCTTCAAAATGGCCAAAAGTTGCAATACCCCCCCAAAGGAACAATTTCGCCTCAAAATGCCGAAAAATTGCAATACCCCCCTAAAGGAACAATTTCGCCTCAAAATGCCGAAAAGTTGCATTACCCCCCGAAAGGAACAATTTCGCTTCAAAATGGCCAAAAGTTGCAATACCCCCCCAAAGGAACAATTTCGCTTCAAAATGGCCAAAAGTTGCAATACCCCCCAAAGGAACAATTTCGCCTCAAAATGGCAAAAAATTGCAATACCCCCCAAAGGAACAATTTCGCCTCAAAATGCCGAAAAGTTGCAATACACCCCCAAAGGAATAATTTCGCTTCAAAATGGCCAAAAGTTGCAATACCCCCCCCAAAAGGAACAATTTTGCCTCAAAATGCTGGAAAGTTGCAATACCCCCCAAAGGAACAATTTCGCCTCAAAATGGCCAAAAATTGCAATACCCCCCCAAAGGAACAATTTCGCCTCAAAATGGCAAAAAATTGCAATACCCCCCAAAGGAACAATTTTGCCCCAAAATGCCAAAAAGTTGCAATACCCCCCCAAAGGAACAATTTCGCTTCAAAATGGCCAAAAGTTGCAATACCCCCCCAAAGAAACAATTTCGCTTCAAAATGGCCAAAAGTTGCAATACCCCCCCAAAGGAACAATTTCGCCTCAAAATGCCGAAAAATTGCAATACCCCCCTAAAGGAACAATTTCGCCTCAAAATGGCAAAAAATTGCAATACCCCCCAAAGGAACAATTTCGCTTCAAAATGCCGAAAAGTTGCAATACCCCCCAAAGGAACAATTTCGCTTCAAAATGGCCAAAAGTTGCAATACCCCCCCAAAGGAACAATTTCGCCTCAAAATGGAAAAAAAATTGCAATATCCCCCCAAAGGAACAATTTAGCCTCAAAATGCCGAAAAGTTGCATTATCCCCCGAAAGGAACAATTTCGCTTCAAAATGGCCAAAAGTTGCAATACCCCCCCAAAGGAACAATTTCGCTTCAAAATGGCCAAAAGTTGCAATACCCCCCCAAAGGAACAATTTCGCCTCAAAATGCCCAAAAGTTGCAATGCCCTCCCAAAGGAACAATTTCGCTTCAAAATGGCCAAAAGTTGCAAAACCCCCCCAAAGGAACAATTTCGCCTCAAAATGGAAAAAAAATTGCAATACCCCCTCAAAGGAACAATTTCGCCTCAAAATGCCGAAACGTTTCAATACCCCCCGAAAGGAACAATTTCGCTTCAAAATGGCCAAAAGTTGCAATACCCCCCCAAAGGAACAATTTCGCCTCAAAATGGCAAAAAATTGCAATACCCCCCCAAAGGAACAATTTCGCTTCAAAATGGCCAAAAGTTGCAATACCCCCCCAAAGGAACAATTTCGCCTGAAAATGGCAAAAAATTGCAATACCCCCCCAAAGGAACAATTTCGCCTCAAAATGCCGAAAAGTTGCATTACCCCCCGAAAGGAACAATTTCGCTTCAAAATGGCCAAAAGTTGCAATACCCCCCCCAAAGGAACAATTTCGCTTCAAAATGGCCAAAAGTTGCAATACCCCCCCAAAGGAACAATTTCGCCTCAAAATGGCAAAAAATTGCAATACCCCCCAAAGGAACAATTTCGCCTCAAAATGCCGAAAAGTTGCAATACACCCCCAAAGGAATAATTTCGCTTCAAAATGGCCAAAAGTTGCAATACCCCCCCCCCAAAAGGAACAATTTTGCCTCAAAATGCTGGAAAGTTGCAATACCCCCCAAAGGAACAATTTCGCCTCAAAATGGCCAAAAATTGCAATACCCCCCCAAAGGAACAGTTTCGCCTCAAAATGGCAAAAAATTGCAATACCCCCCAAAGGAACAATTTTGCCCCAAAATGCCAAAAAGTTGCAATACCCCCACAAAGGAACAATTTCGCTTCAAAATGGCCAAAAGTTGCAATACCCCCCCAAAGAAACAATTTCGCTTCAAAATGGCCAAAAGTTGCAATACCCCTCCAAAGGAACAATTTCGCCTCAAAATGCCGAAAAATTGCAAAACCCCCCTAAAGGAACAATTTCGCCTCAAAATGGGAAAAATTGCAATACCCCCCAAAGGAACAATTTCGCTTCAAAATGCCGAAAAGTTGCAATACCCCCCAAAGGAACAATTTCGCTTCAAAATGGCCAAAAGTTGCAATACCCTCCCAAAGGAACAATTTCGTTTCAAAATGGCCAAAAGTTGCAATACCCCCCCAAAGGAACAATTTTGCCTCAAAATGCCGAAAAGTTGCAATACCCCCCCAAAGGAACAATTTCGCCTCAAAATGTAAAAAAAATTGCAATATCCCCCCAAAGGAACAATTTCGCCTCAAAATGCCGAAAAGTTTCAATACCCCCCGAAAGGAACAATTTCGCTTCAAAATGGCCAAAAGTTGCAATACCCCCCCAAAGGAACAATTTCGCTTCAAAATGGCCAAAAGTTGCAATACCCCCCCAAAGGAACAATTTCGCCTCAAAATGGCAAAAAATTGCAATACGCCCCCAAAGGAACAATTTCGCCTCAAAATGCCGAAAAGTTGCAATACCCCCCCAAAGGAACAATTTCGCCTCAAAATGGCAAAAAATTGCAATACCCCCTCAAAGGAACAATTTCGCCTCAAAATGCCGAAAAGTTTCAATACCCCCCGAAAGGAACAATTTCGCTTCAAAATGGCCAAAAGTTGCAATACCCCCCTAAAGGAACAATTTCGCTTCAAAATGCCGAAAAGTTGCATTACCCCCCAAAGGAACAATTTCGCCTCAAAATGGAAAAAAAATTGCAATACCCCCTCAAAGGAACAATTTCGCCTCAAAATGCCGAAAAGTTTCAATACCCCCCGAAAGGAACAATTTCGCTTCAAAATGGCCAAAAGTTGCAATACCCCCCCAAAGGAACAATTTCGCCTCAAAATGGCAAAAAATTGCAATACCCCCCCAAAGGAACAATTTCGCTTCAAAATGGCCAAAAGTTGCAATACCCCCCCAAAGGAACAATTTTGCCTGAAAATGGCAAAAAATTGCAATACCCCCCCAAAGGAACAATTTCGCCTCAAAATGCCGAAAAGTTGCATTACCCCCCGAAAGGAACAATTTCGCTTCAAAATGGCCAAAAGTTGCAATACCCCCCCAAAGGAACAATTTCGCTTCAAAATGGCCAAAAGTTGCAATACCCCCCCAAAGGAACAATTTCGCCTCAAAATGGCAAAAAATTGCAATACCCCCCAAAGGAACAATTTCGCCTCAAAATGCCGAAAAGTTGCAATACACCCCCAAAGGAATAATTTCGCTTCAAAATGGCCAAAAGTTGCAATACCCCCCCCCAAAAGGAACAATTTTGCCTCAAAATGCTGGAAAGTTGCAATACCCCCCAAAGGAACAATTTCGCCTCAAAATGGCCAAAAATTGCAATACCCCCCAAAGGAACAATTTCGCCTCAAAATGGCAAAAAATTGCAATACCCCCCAAAGGAACAATTTTGCCCCAAAATGCCAAAAAGTTGCAATACCCCCCCAAAGGAACAATTTCGCTTCAAAATGGCCAAAAGTTGCAATACCCCCCCAAAGAAACAATTTCGCTTCAAAATGGCCAAAAGTTGCAATACCCCCCCAAAGGAACAATTTCGCCTCAAAATGCCGAAAAATTGCAATACCCCCCTAAAGGAACAATTTCGCCTCAAAATGGCAAAAAATTGCAATACCCCCCAAAGGAACAATTTCGCTTCAAAATGCCGAAAAGTTGCAATACCCCCCAAAGGAACAATTTCGCTTCAAAATGGCCAAAAGTTGCAATACCCCCCCAAAGGAACAATTTCGCCTCAAAATGGAAAAAAAATTGCAATATCCCCCCAAAGGAACAATTTAGCCTCAAAATGCCGAAAAGTTGCATTATCCCCCGAAAGGAACAATTTCGCTTCAAAATGGCCAAAAGTTGCAATACCCCCCCAAAGGAACAATTTCGCTTCAAAATGGCCAAAAGTTGCAATAACCCCCCAAAGGAACAATTTCGCCTCAAAATGCCCAAAAGTTGCAATGCCCTCCCAAAGGAACAATTTCGCTTCAAAATGGCCAAAAGTTGCAATACCCCCCCCCAAAGGAACAATTTCGCCTCAAAATGCCGAAAAGTTGCAATACCCCCGAAAGGAACAATTTCACTTCAAAATGGCCAAAAGTTGCAATACCCCCCCAAAGGAACAATTTCGCCTCAAAATGGAAAAAAATTGCAATACCCCCCAAAGGAACAATTTTGCCCCAAAATGCCAAAAAGTTGCAATACCCCCACAAAGGAACAATTTCGCTTCAAAATGGCCAAAAGTTGCAATACCCCCCCAAAGAAACAATTTCGCTTCAAAATGGCCAAAAGTTGCAATACCCCTCCAAAGGAACAATTTCGCCTCAAAATGCCGAAAAATTGCAAAACCCCCCTAAAGGAACAATTTCGCCTCAAAATGGGAAAAATTGCAATACCCCCCAAAGGAACAATTTCGCTTCAAAATGCCGAAAAGTTGCAATACCCCCCAAAGGAACAATTTCGCTTCAAAATGGCCAAAAGTTGCAATACCCTCCCAAAGGAACAATTTCGTTTCAAAATGGCCAAAAGTTGCAATACCCCCCCAAAGGAACAATTTTGCCTCAAAATGCCGAAAAGTTGCAATACCCCCCCAAAGGAACAATTTCGCCTCAAAATGTAAAAAAAATTGCAATATCCCCCCAAAGGAACAATTTCGCCTCAAAATGCCGAAAAGTTTCAATACCCCCCGAAAGGAACAATTTCGCTTCAAAATGGCCAAAAGTTGCAATACCCCCCCAAAGGAACAATTTCGCTTCAAAATGGCCAAAAGTTGCAATACCCCCCCAAAGGAACAATTTCGCCTCAAAATGGCAAAAAATTGCAATACGCCCCCAAAGGAACAATTTCGCCTCAAAATGCCGAAAAGTTGCAATACCCCCCCAAAGGAACAATTTCGCCTCAAAATGGCAAAAAATTGCAATACCCCCTCAAAGGAACAATTTCGCCTCAAAATGCCGAAAAGTTTCAATACCCCCCGAAAGGAACAATTTCGCTTCAAAATGGCCAAAAGTTGCAATACCCCCCTAAAGGAACAATTTCGCTTCAAAATGCCGAAAAGTTGCATTACCCCCCAAAGGAACAATTTCGCCTCAAAATGGAAAAAAAATTGCAATACCCCCTCAAAGGAACAATTTCGCCTCAAAATGCCGAAAAGTTTCAATACCCCCCGAAAGGAACAATTTCGCTTCAAAATGGCCAAAAGTTGCAATACCCCCCCAAAGGAACAATTTCGCCTCAAAATGGCAAAAAATTGCAATACCCCCCCAAAGGAACAATTTCGCTTCAAAATGGCCAAAAGTTGCAATACCCCCCCAAAGGAACAATTTTGCCTGAAAATGGCAAAAAATTGCAATACCCCCCCAAAGGAACAATTTCGCCTCAAAATGCCGAAAAGTTGCATTACCCCCCGAAAGGAACAATTTCGCTTCAAAATGGCCAAAAGTTGCAATACCCCCCCAAAGGAACAATTTCGCTTCAAAATGGCCAAAAGTTGCAATACCCCCCCAAAGGAACAATTTCGCCTCAAAATGGCAAAAAATTGCAATACCCCCCAAAGGAACAATTTCGCCTCAAAATGCCGAAAAGTTGCAATACACCCCCAAAGGAATAATTTCGCTTCAAAATGGCCAAAAGTTGCAATACCCCCCCCCAAAAGGAACAATTTTGCCTCAAAATGCTGGAAAGTTGCAATACCCCCCAAAGGAACAATTTCGCCTCAAAATGGCCAAAAATTGCAATACCCCCCAAAGGAACAATTTCGCCTCAAAATGGCAAAAAATTGCAATACCCCCCAAAGGAACAATTTTGCCCCAAAATGCCAAAAAGTTGCAATACCCCCCCAAAGGAACAATTTCGCTTCAAAATGGCCAAAAGTTGCAATACCCCCCCAAAGAAACAATTTCGCTTCAAAATGGCCAAAAGTTGCAATACCCCCCCAAAGGAACAATTTCGCCTCAAAATGCCGAAAAATTGCAATACCCCCCTAAAGGAACAATTTCGCCTCAAAATGGCAAAAAATTGCAATACCCCCCAAAGGAACAATTTCGCTTCAAAATGCCGAAAAGTTGCAATACCCCCCAAAGGAACAATTTCGCTTCAAAATGGCCAAAAGTTGCAATACCCCCCCAAAGGAACAATTTCGCCTCAAAATGGAAAAAAAATTGCAATATCCCCCCAAAGGAACAATTTAGCCTCAAAATGCCGAAAAGTTGCATTATCCCCCGAAAGGAACAATTTCGCTTCAAAATGGCCAAAAGTTGCAATACCCCCCCAAAGGAACAATTTCGCTTCAAAATGGCCAAAAGTTGCAATACCCCCCCAAAGGAACAATTTCGCCTCAAAATGCCCAAAAGTTGCAATGCCCTCCCAAAGGAACAATTTCGCTTCAAAATGGCCAAAAGTTGCAATACCCCCCCCCAAAGGAACAATTTCGCCTCAAAATGCCGAAAAGTTGCAATACCCCCGAAAGGAACAATTTCACTTCAAAATGGCCAAAAGTTGCAATACCCCCCCAAAGGAACAATTTCGCCTCAAAATGGAAAAAAATTGCAATACCCCCCCAAAGGAACAATTTCGCTTCAAAATGCCGAAAAGTTGCAATACCCCCCAAAGGAACAATTTCGCTTCAAAATGGCCAAAAGTTGCAATACCCTCCCAAAGGAACAATTTCGTTTCAAAATGGCCAAAAGATGCAATACCCCCCGAAAGGAACAATTTCGCCTCAAAATGGAAAAAAATTGCAATACCCCCCCAAAGGAACAATTTCGCCTCAAAATGGAAAAAAATTGCAATACCCCCCCAAAGGAACAATTTCGCTTTAAAATGCCGAAAAGTTGCAATACCCCCCAAAGGAACAATTTCGCTTCAAAATGGCCAAAACTTGCAATACCCTCCCAAAGGAACAATTTCGCCTTAAAATGGAAAAAAAATTGCAATACCCCCCCAAAGGAACAATTTCGCTTCAAAATGCCGAAAAGTTGCAATACCCCCCCAAAGGAACAATTTCACCTCAAAATGCCGAAAAGTTGCAATACCCCCCCAAAGGAACAATTTCGCCTCAAAATGGCAAAAAATTGCAATACCCCCCCAAAGGAACAATTTCGCTTCAAAATGGCCAAAAGTTGCAATACCCCCCCAAAGGAACAATTTCGCCTCAAAATGCTCAAAAGTTGCAATACCCCCCCAAAAGAACAATTTCGCCTCAAAATGCCTAAAAGTTGCAATACCCTCCCAAAGGAACAATTTCGCTTCAAAATGGCCAAAAGTTGCAATAACCCCCCCAAAGGAACAATTTCGCCTCAAAATGCCGAAAAGTTGCAATACCCCCCGAAAGGAACAATTTCGCTTCAAAATGGCCAAAAAATGCAATACCCCACCAAAGTAACAATTTCGCCTCAAAATGCCGAAAAGTTGCAATACCCCCCCAAAGGAACAATTTCGCTTCAAAATTGCCAAAACTTGCAATACCCTCCCAAAGGAACAATTTCGCCTTAAAATGGAAGAAAAATTGCAATACCCCCCCAAAGGAACAAATTCGCTTCAAAATGCCGAAAAGTTGCAATACCCCCCCAAAGGAACAATTTCGCCTCAAAATGCTGAAAAGTTGCAATACCCCCCGAAAGGAACAATTTCGCTTCAAAATGGCCAAAAGTTGCAATACCCCACCAAAGGAACAATTTCGCCTCAAAATGCCGAAAAGTTGCAATACCCCCCCAAAGGAACAATTTCGCTTCAAAATTGCCAAAACTTGCAATACCCTCCCAAAGGAACAATTTTGCCTTAAAATGGAAAAAAAATTGCAATACCCCCCCAAAGGAACAATTTCGCCTCAAAATGGCAAAAAATTGCAATACCCCCCCAAAGGAACAATTTCGCTTCAAAATGGCCAAAAGTTGCAATACCCCCCCAAAGGAACAATTTCGCCTCAAAATGGCAAAAAATTGCAATACCCCCCCAAAGGAACAATTTCGCCTCAAAATGCCGAAAAGTTTCAATACCCCCCGAAAGGAACAATTTCGCTTCAAAATGGCCAAAAGTTGCAAAACCCCCCCAAAGGAACAATTTCGCTTCAAAATGGCAAAAAATTGCAATACGCCCCCAAAGAAACAATTTCGCCTCAAAATGCCGAAAAGTTGCAATACCCCCCCAAAGGAACAATTTCGCCTCAAAATGGCAAAAAATTGCAATACCCCCCAAAGGAACAATTTCGCTTCAAAATGCCGAAAAGTTGCATTACCCCCCCAAAGGAACAATTTCGCTTCAAAATGGCCAAAAGTTGCAATACCCCCCAAAGGAACAATTTCGCCTCAAAATGGAAAAAAAATTGCAATATCCTCCCAAAGGAACAATTTCGCCTTAAAATGCCGAAAAGTTTCAATACCCCCCGAAAGGAACAATTTCGCTTCAAAATGGCCAAAAGTTGCAATACCCCCCAAAGGAACAATTTCGCCTCAAAATGGCAAAAAATTGCAATACCCCCCAAAGGAACAATTTCGCTTCAAAATGGCCAAAAGTTGCAATACCCCCCAAAGGAACAATTTCGCCTCAAAATGGCAAAAAATTGCAATACCCCCCAAAGGAACAATTTCGCCTCAAAATGCCGAAAAGTTGCATTATCCCCCGAAAGGAACAATTTCGCTTCAAAATGGCCAAAAGTTGCAATACCCCCCCAAAGGAACAATTTCGCTTCAAAATGGCCAAAAGTTGCAATACCCCCCCCAAAGGAACAATTTCGCCTCAAAATGGCAAAAAATTGCAATACCCCCCCAAAGGAACAATTTCGCCTCAAAATGCCGAAAAGTTGCAATACCCCCCCAAAGGAATAATTTCGCTTCAAAATAGCCAAAAGTTGCAATACCCCCCAAAGGAACAATTTTGCCTCAAAATGCCGGAAAGTTGCAATACCCCCCAAAGGAACAATTTCGCCTCAAAATGGCCAAAAATTGCAATACCCCCCCAAAGGAACAATTTCGCCTCAAAATGGCAAAAAATTGCAATACCCCCCAAAGGAACAATTTTGCCTCAAAATGCCGAAAAGTTGCAATACCCCCCAAAGGAACAATTTCGCTTCAAAATGGCCAAAAGTTGCAATACCCCCC
Organism: Anomaloglossus baeobatrachus; assembly: GCF_048569485.1. Lineage (NCBI taxonomy): Eukaryota > Metazoa > Chordata > Amphibia > Anura > Aromobatidae > Anomaloglossus > Anomaloglossus baeobatrachus. The sequence continues at coordinate 44,093,286 of NC_134363.1, forward strand.
CAAAGGAATAATTTCGCCTCAAAATGGCAAAAAATTGCAATACACCCCGAAAGGAACAATTTCGCTTCAAAATGGCCAAAAGTTGCAATACCCCCCCAAAGGAACAATTTTGCCTAAAATGGCAAAAAATTGCAATACCCCCCAAAGGAACAATTTCGCTTCAAGATGCAGAAAAGTTGCATTACCCCCCGAAAGGAACAATTTCGCTTCAAAATGGGCAAAAGTTGCAATACCCCCCCAAAGGAACAATTTCACCTCAAAATGCCGAAAAGTTGCAATACCCCCCCAAAGGAACAATTTCGCCTCAAAATGGCAAAAAATTGCAATACCCCCCCAAAGGAACAATTTCGCTTCAAAATGGCCAAAAGTTGCAATACCCCCCCAAAGGAACAATTTCGCCTCAAAATGCTCAAAAGTTGCAATACCCCCCCAAAAGAACAATTTCGCCTCAAAATGCCTAAAAGTTGCAATACCCTCCCAAAGGAACAATTTCGCTTCAAAATGGCCAAAAGTTGCAATAACCCCCCCAAAGGAACAATTTCGCCTCAAAATGCCGAAAAGTTGCAATACCCCCCGAAAGGAAAAATTTCGCTTCAAAATGGCCAAAAGTTGCAATACCCCACCAAAGTAACAATTTCGCCTCAAAATGCCGAAAAGTTGCAATACCCCCCCAAAGGAACAATTTCGCTTCAAAATTGCCAAAACTTGCAATACCCTCCCAAAGGAACAATTTCGCCTTAAAATGGAAGAAAAATTGCAATACCCCCCCAAAGGAACAAATTCGCTTCAAAATGCCGAAAAGTTGCAATACCCCCCCAAAGGAACAATTTCGCCTCAAAATGCTGAAAAGTTGCAATACCCCCCGAAAGGAACAATTTCGCTTCAAAATGGCCAAAAGTTGCAATACCCCACCAAAGGAACAATTTCGCCTCAAAATGCCGAAAAGTTGCAATACCCCCCCAAAGGAACAATTTCGCTTCAAAATTGCCAAAACTTGCAATACCCTCCCAAAGGAACAATTTTGCCTTAAAATGGAAAAAAAATTGCAATACCCCCCCAAAGGAACAATTTCGCCTCAAAATGGCAAAAAATTGCAATACCCCCCCAAAGGAACAATTTCGCTTCAAAATGGCCAAAAGTTGCAATACCCCCCCAAAGGAACAATTTCGCCTCAAAATGGCAAAAAATTGCAATACCCCCCCAAAGGAACAATTTCGCCTCAAAATGCCGAAAAGTTTCAATACCCCCCGAAAGGAACAATTTCGCTTCAAAATGGCCAAAAGTTGCAAAACCCCCCCAAAGGAACAATTTCGCTTCAAAATGGCAAAAAATTGCAATACGCCCCCAAAGAAACAATTTCGCCTCAAAATGCCGAAAAGTTGCAATACCCCCCCAAAGGAACAATTTCGCCTCAAAATGGCAAAAAATTGCAATACCCCCCAAAGGAACAATTTCGCTTCAAAATGCCGAAAAGTTGCATTACCCCCCCAAAGGAACAATTTCGCTTCAAAATGGCCAAAAGTTGCAATACCCCCCAAAGGAACAATTTCGCCTCAAAATGGAAAAAAAATTGCAATATCCTCCCAAAGGAACAATTTCGCCTTAAAATGCCGAAAAGTTTCAATACCCCCCGAAAGGAACAATTTCGCTTCAAAATGGCCAAAAGTTGCAATACCCCCCAAAGGAACAATTTCGCCTCAAAATGGCAAAAAATTGCAATACCCCCCAAAGGAACAATTTCGCTTCAAAATGGCCAAAAGTTGCAATACCCCCCAAAGGAACAATTTCGCCTCAAAATGGCAAAAAATTGCAATACCCCCCAAAGGAACAATTTCGCCTCAAAATGCCGAAAAGTTGCATTATCCCCCGAAAGGAACAATTTCGCTTCAAAATGGCCAAAAGTTGCAATACCCCCCCAAAGGAACAATTTCGCTTCAAAATGGCCAAAAGTTGCAATACCCCCCCCAAAGGAACAATTTCGCCTCAAAATGGCAAAAAATTGCAATACCCCCCCAAAGGAACAATTTCGCCTCAAAATGCCGAAAAGTTGCAATACCCCCCCAAAGGAATAATTTCGCTTCAAAATAGCCAAAAGTTGCAATACCCCCCAAAGGAACAATTTTGCCTCAAAATGCCGGAAAGTTGCAATACCCCCCAAAGGAACAATTTCGCCTCAAAATGGCCAAAAATTGCAATACCCCCCCAAAGGAACAATTTCGCCTCAAAATGGCAAAAAATTGCAATACCCCCCAAAGGAACAATTTTGCCTCAAAATGCCGAAAAGTTGCAATACCCCCCAAAGGAACAATTTCGCTTCAAAATGGCCAAAAGTTGCAATACCCCCCCAAAGGAATAATTTCGCCTCAAAATGGCAAAAAATTGCAATACACCCCGAAAGGAACAATTTCGCTTCAAAATGGCCAAAAGTTGCAATACCCCCCCAAAGGAACAATTTTGCCTAAAATGGCAAAAAATTGCAATACCCCCCAAAGGAACAATTTCGCTTCAAGATGCAGAAAAGTTGCATTACCCCCCGAAAGGAACAATTTCGCTTCAAAATGGGCAAAAGTTGCAATACCCCCCCAAAGGAACAATTTTGCTTCAAAATGGCCAAAAGTTGCAATATCCCCCCAAAGGAACAATTTCGCCTCAAAATGGCAAAAAATTGCAATACCCTCCCAAAGGAACAATTTCGCCTCAAAATGCCGAAAAGTTGCAATAACCCACCAAAGGAATAATTTCGCTTCAAAATGGCCAAAAGTTGCAATACCTCCCCCCAAAGGAACAATTTTGCCTCAAAATGCCGGAAAGTTGCAATACCCCCCAAAGGAACAATTTCGCCTAAAAATGGCCAAAAATTGCAATACCCCCCCAAAGGAACAATTTCGCCTCAAAATGGCAAAAAATTGCAATACCCCCCAAAGGAACAATTTTGCCTCAAAATGCCGAAAAGTTGCAATACCCCCCCAAAGGAACAATTTCGCTTCAAAATGGCCAAAAGTTGCAATACCCCCCCAAAGGAACAATTTCGCTTCAAAATGGCCAAAAGTTGCAATACCCCCCCAAAGGAATAATTTCGCCTCAAAATGGCAAAAAATTGCATTACCCCCCAAAGGAACAATTTCGCTTCAAAATGGCCAAAAGTTGCAAAACCCCCCCAAAGGAACAATTTCGCTTCAAAATGGCCAAAAGTTGCAATACCCCCCAAAGGAATAATTTCGCCTCAAAATGGCAAAAAATTGCAGTACCCCCCCAAAGGAACAATTTCGCTTCAAAATGGCCAAAAGTTGCAATACCCCCCCAAAGGAACAATTTTGCCAAAAATGGCAAAAAATTGCAATACCCCCCAAAGGAACAATTTCGCTTCAAAATGGCCAAAAGTTGCAATACCCTCCCAAAGGAACAATTTCGTTTCAAAATGGCCAAAAGATGCAATACCCCCCGAAAGGAACAATTTCGCCTCAAAATGGAAAAAAATTGCAATACCCCCCCAAAGGAACAATTTCGCCTCAAAATGGAAAAAAATTGCAATACCCCCCCAAAGGAACAATTTCGCTTCAAAATGCCGAAAAGTTGCAATACCCCCCCAAAGGAACAATTTCGCTTCAAAATGGCCAAAACTTGCAATACCCTCCCAAAGGAACAATTTCGCCTTAAAATGGAAAAAAAATTGCAATACCCCCCCAAAGGAACAATTTCGCTTCAAAATGCCGAAAAGTTGCAATACCCCCCCAAAGGAACAATTTCACCTCAAAATGCCGAAAAGTTGCAATACCCCCCAAAGGAACAATTTCGCCTCAAAATGGCAAAAAATTGCAATACCCCCCCAAAGGAACAATTTCGCTTCAAAATGGCCAAAAGTTGCAATACCCCCCCAAAGGAACAATTTCGCCTCAAAATGGCAAAAAATTGCAATACCCCCCCAAAGGAACAATTTCGCCTCAAAATGCCGAAAAGTTTCAATACCCCCCGAAAGGAACAATTTCGCTTCAAAATGGCCAAAAGTTGCAAAACCCCCCCAAAGGAACAATTTCGCCTCAAAATGCCCAAAAGTTGCAATACCCCCCGAAAGGAACAATTTCGCTTCAAAATGGCCAAAAGTTGCAAAACCCCCCCAAAGGAACAATTTCGCCTCAAAATGCCCAAAAGTTGCAATACCCCCCCAAAGGAACAATTTCGCCTCAAAATGGCAAAAAATTGCAATACCCCCCCAAAGGAACAATTTCGCTTCAAAATGGCCAAAAGTTGCAATACCCCCCCAAAGGACTAATTTCGCCTCAAAATGGCAAAAAATTGCAATACCCCCCCAAAGGAACAATTTCGCCTCAAAATGCCGAAAAGTTTCAATACCCCCCGAAAGGAACAATTTCGCTTCAAAATGGCCAAAAGTTGCAAAACCCCCCCAAAGGAACAATTTCGCCTCAAAATGCTCAAAAGTTGCAATACCCCCCCAAAAGAACAATTTTGCCTCAAAATGCCCAAAAGTTGCAATACCCTCCCAAAGGAACAATTTCGCTTCAAAATGGCCAAAAGTTGCAATAACCCCCCCAAAGGAACAATTTCGCCTCAAAATGCCGAAAAGTTGCAATACCCCCCGAAAGGAACAATTTCGCTTCAAAATGGCCAAAAGTTGCAATACCCCACCAAAGGAACAATTTCGCCTCAAAATGCCGAAAAGTTGCAATACCCACCAAAGGAACAATTTCGCTTCAAAATGGCCAAAAGTTGCAATACCCTCCCAAAGGAACAATTTCGCCTTAAAATGGAAAAAAAATGCAATACCCCCCCAAAGTAACAATTTCGCTTCAAAATGGTCAAAAGTTGCAATACCCCCCAAAGGAACAATTCCGCTTCAAAATGGCCAAAAGTTGCAATACCCCCCCAAAGGAACAATTTCGCCTCAAAATGGAAAAAAAATTACAATACCCCCTCAAAGGAACAATTTCGCCTCAAAATGCTGAAAAGTTTCAATACCCCCCGAAAGGAACAATTTCGCTTCAAAATGGCCAAAAGTTGCAATACCCCCCCAAAGGAACAATTTCGCTTCAAAATGGCCAAAAGTTGCAATACCCCCCCAAAGGAACAATTTCGCCTCAAAATGGCAAAAAATTGCAATACCCCCCAAAGGAACAATTTCGCCTCAAAATGCCGAAAAGTTGCAATACACCCCCAAAGGAATAATTTCGCTTCAAAATGGCCAAAAGTTGCAATACTCCCCCCCCAAAAGGAACAATTTTGCCTCAAAATGCTGGAAAGTTGCAATACCCCCCAAAGGAACAATTTCGCCTCAAAATATCCAAAAATTGCAATACCCCCCCAAAGGAACAATTTCGCTTCGAAATGGCCAAAAGTTGCAATACCCCCCACAAAGGAACAATTTTGCTTCAAAATGGCCAAAAGTTGCAATACCCCCCCAAAGGAACAATTTCGCCTCAAAATGCCGAAAAATTGCAATACCCCCCGAAAGGAACAATTTCGCCTCAAAATGGCAAAAAATTGCAATACCCCCCAAAGGAACAATTTCGCTTCAAAATGCCGAAAAGTTGCAATACCCCCCAAAGGAACAATTTCGCTTCAAAATGCCGAAAAGTTGCAATACCCCCCCAAAGGAACAATTTCGCCTCAAAATGGCAAAAAATTGCAATACCCCCCCAAAGGAACAATTTCTCCTCAAAATGCCGAAAAGTTGCATTACCCCCCGAAAGGAACAATTTCGCTTCAAAATGGCCAAAAGTTGCAATACCCCCCCAAAGGAACAATTTCGCTTCAAAATGGCCAAAAGTTGCAATACCCCCCCAAAGGAACAATTTCGTCTCAAAATGGAAAAAAAATTGCAATACCCTCCCAAAGGAACAATTTCGCCTCAAAATGCCGAAAAGTTTCAATACCCCCCGAAAGGAACAATTTCGCTTCAAAATGGCCAAAAGTTGCAATACCCCCCAAAGGAACAATTTCGCTTCAAAATGGCCAAAAATTGCAATACCCCCCCAAAGGAACAATTTCGCCTCAAAATGCCGAAAAGTTGCAATACCCCCCCAAAGAAACAATTTCGCTTCAAAATGGCCAAAAGTTGCAATACCCCCCCAAAGGAACAATTTCGCTTCAAAATGGCCAAAAGATGCAATACCCCCCCAAAGGAACAATTTCGCCTCAAAATGGCAAAAAATTGCAATACGCCCCCAAAGAAACAATTTCGCCTCAAAATGCCGAAAAGTTGCAATACCCTCCCAAAGGAACAATTTCGCCTCAAAATGGCAAAAAATTGCAATACCCCCCAAAGGAACAATTTCGCTTCAAAATGCCAAAAAGTTGCATTACCCCCCCAAAGGAACAATTTCGCTTCAAAATGGCCAAGAGTTGCAATACCCCCCAAAGGAACAATTTCGCCTCAAAATGGAAAAAAAATTGCAATATCCTCCCAAAGGAACATTTTCGCCTTAAAATGCCGAAAAGTTTCAATACCCCCCGAAAGGAACAATTTCGCTTCAAAATGGCCAAAAGTTGCAATACCCCCCAAAGGAACAATTTCGCCTCAAAATGGCAAAAAATTGCAATACCCCCCAAAGGAACAACTTCGCTTCAAAATGGCCAAAAGTTGCAATACCCCCCCAAAGGAACAATTTCGCCTCAAAATGGCAAAAAATTGCAATACCCCCCAAAGGAACAATTTCGCCTCAAAATGCCGAAAAGTTGCATTATCCCCCGAAAGGAACAATTTCGCTTCAAAATGGCCAAAAGTTGCAATACCCCCCCAAAGGAACAATTTCGCTTCAAAATGGCCAAAAGTTGCAATACCCCCCCCCAAAGGAACAATTTCGCCTCAAAATGGCAAAAAATTTCAATACCCCCCAAAGGAACAATTTCGCCTCAAAATGCCGAAAAGTTGCAATACCCCCCCAAAGGAATAATTTCGCTTCAAAATGGCCAAAAATTGCAATACCCCCCCAAAGGAACAATTTCGCCTCAAAATGGCAAAAAATTGCAATACCCCCCAAAGGAACAATTTTGCCTCAAAATGCCGAAAAGTTGCAATACCCCCCAAAGGAACAATTTCGCTTCAAAATGGCCAAAAGTTGCAATACCCCCCCAAAGGAATAATTTCGCCTCAAAATGGCAAAAAATTGCAATACCCCCCGAAAGGAACAATTTCGCTTCAAAATGGCCAAAAGTTGCAATACCCCCCCAAAGGAACAATTTTGCCTAAAATGGCAAAAAATTGCAATACCCCCCAAAGGAACAATTTCGCCTCAAGATGCAGAAAAGTTGCATTACCCCCCGAAAGGAACAATTTCGCTTCAAAATGGGCAAAAGTTGCAATACCCCCCCAAAGGAACAATTTTGCTTCAAAATGGCCAAAAGTTGCAATATCCCCCCAAAGGAACAATTTCGCCTCAAAATGGCAAAAAATTGCAATACCCTCCCAAAGGAACAATTTCGCCTCAAAATGCCGAAAAGTTGCAATAACCCCCCAAAGGAATAATTTCGCTTCAAAATGGCCAAAAGTTGCAATACCCCCCCCCAAAGGAACAATTTTGCCTCAAAATGCCGGAAAGTTGCAATACCCCCCAAAGGAACAATTTCGCCTCAAAATGGGCAAAAATTGCAATACCCCCCCAAAGGAACAATTTCGCCTCAAAATGGCAAAAAATTGCAATACCCCCCAAAGGAACAATTTTGCCTCAAAATGCCGAAAAGTTGCAATACCCCCCCAAAGGAACAATTTCGCTTCAAAATGGCCAAAAGTTGCAATACCCCCCCAAAGGAACAATTTCGCTTCAAAATGGCCAAAAGTTGCAATACCCCCCCAAAGGAATAATTTCGCCTCAAAATGGCAAAAAATTGCATTACCCCCCAAAGGAACAATTTCGCTTCAAAATGGCCAAAAGTTGCAAAACCCCCCAAAGGAACAATTTCGCTTCAAAATGGCCAAAAGTTGCAATACCCCCCAAAGGAATAATTTCGCCTCAAAATGGCAAAAAATTGCAATACCCCCCCAAAGGAACAATTTCGCTTCAAAATGGCCAAAAGTTGCAATACCCCCCCAAAAAAACAATTTTGCCAAAAATGGCAAAAAATTGCAATACCCCCCAAAGGAACAATTTCGCCTCAAGATGCCGGAAAGTTGCAATACCCCCCAAAGGAACAATTTCGCCTCAAAATGGCCAAAAATTGCCATACTCCCCCAAAGGAACAATTTCGCCTCAAAATGGCAAAAAATTGCAATACCCCCCCAAAGGAACAATTTTGCCTCAAAATGCCGAAAAGTTGCAATACCCCCCCAAAGGAACAATTTCGCTTCAAAATGGCCAAAAGTTGCAATACCCCCCCAAAGGAACAATTTCGCTTCAAAATGGCCAAAAGTTGCAATACCCTCCCAAAGGAACAATTTCGCCTAAAAATGGTAAAAAATTGCAATACCCCCCCAAAGGAACAATTTCGCCTCAAAATGCCGAAAAGTTGCAATACCCCCCCAAAGGAATAATTTCGCTTCAAAATAGCCAAAAGTTGCAATACCCCCCCAAAGGAACAATTTTGCCTCAAAATGCCGGAAAGTTGCAATACCCCCCAAAGGAACAATTTTGCCTCAAAATGGCCAAAAATTGCAATACCCCCCCAAAGGAACAATTTCGCCTCAAAATGGCAAAAAATTGCAATACCCCCCCAAAGGAACAATTTTGCCTCAAAATGCCGAAAAGTTGCAATACCCCCCCAAAGGGACAATTTCGCTTCAAAATGGCCAAAAGTTGCAATACCCCCCCAAGGGAATAATTTCGCCTTAAAATGGCAAAAAATTGCAATACCCCCCCAAAGGAACAATTTCGCCTCAAAATGGCAAAAAATTGCAATACCCCTCAAAGGAACAATTTCGCCTCAAAATGCCGAAAAGTTGCAATACCCCCCCAAAGGAATAATTTCGCTTCAAAATGGCCAAAAGTTGCAATACCCCCCCAAAGGAACAATTTTGCCTCAAAATGCCGGAAAGTTGCAATACCCCCCAAAGGAACAATTTCGCCTCAAAATGGCCAAAAATTGCAATACCCCCCCAAAGGAACAATTTCGCCTCAAAATGCCGAAAAATTGTAATGCCCCACCAAAGGAACAATTTCGCCTCAAAATGGCAAAAAATTGCAATACCCCCCAAAGGAACAATTTCGCCTCAAAATGCCGAAAAGTTGCAATACCCCCCCAAAGGAACAATTTCGCTTCAAAATGGCCAAAAGTTGCAATACCCCCCCAAAGGAACAATTTCGCTTCAAAATGGCCAAAAGTTGCAATACCCCCCAAAGGAACAATTTCGCCTCAAAATGGCAAAAAATTGCAATACCCCCCCAAAGGAACAATTTTGCCTCAAAATGGCCAAAAGTTGCATTACCCCCCCCAAAGGAACAATTTCGCTTCAAAATGGCCAAAAGTTGCAATACCCACCAAAAAGGAACAATTTCGCCTTAAAATGGCAAAAAATTGCAATACCCCACAAAGGAACAATTTCGCTTCAAAATGGCCAAAAGTTGCAATACCCCCCCAAAGGAACAATTTCGCCTCAAAATGGAAAAAATATTGCAATACCCCCTCAAAGGAACAATTTCGCCTCAAAATGCCGAAAAGTTTCAATACCCCCCGAAAGGAACAATTTCGCTTCAAAATGGCCAAAAGTTGCAATACCCCCCCAAAGGAACAATTTCGCCTCAAAATGGCAAAAAATTGCAATACCCCCCCAAAGGAACAATTTCGCTTCAAAATGGCCAAAAGTTGCAATACCCCCCCAAAGGAACAATTTCGCCTCAAAATGCCGAAAAGTTTCCATACCCCCCGAAAGGAACAATTTCGCTTCAAAATGGCCAAAAGTTGCAATACCCCCCCAAAGGAACAATTTTGACTCAAAATGCCCAAAAGTTGCAATACCCCCCCAAAGGAACAATTTCGCCTCAAAATGCCCAAAAGTTACAATACCCTCCCAAAGGAACAATTTCGCTTCAAAATGGCCAAAAGTTGCAATTACCCCCCCAAAGGAACAATTTCGCCTCAAAATGCCGAAAAGTTGCAATACCCCCCGAAAGGAACAATTTCGCCTTAAAATGGAAAAAAAATTGCAATACCCCCCAAAGGAACAATTTCGCCTCAAAATGCCGAAAAGTTGCAATACACCCCCAAAGGAATAATTTCACTTCAAAATGGCCAAAAGTTGCAATACCCCCCCCAAAAGGAACAATTTTGCCTCAAAATGCTGGAAAGTTGCAATACCCCCCAAAGGAACAATTTCGCTTCAAAATGGCCAAAAGTTGCAAAATACCCCCCAAAAGGAACAATTTCGCCTGAAAATGGCAAAAAATTGCAATACCCCCCCAAAGGAACAATTTCGCCTCAAAATGCCGAAAAGTTGCATTACCCCCCAAAAGGAACAATTTCGCTTCAAAATGGCCAAAAGTTGCAATAACCCCCCAAAGGAACAATTTCGCTTCAAAATGGCCAAAAGTTGCAATACCCCCCAAAGGAACAATTTCGCCTCAAAATGCCGAAAAGTTTCAATACCCCCCGAAAGGAACAATTTCGCTTCAAAATGGCCAAAAGTTGCAATACCCCCCCAAAGGAACAATTTCGCCTCAAAGTGGCAAAAAATTGCAATACCCCCCCAAAGGAACAATTTCGCTTCAAAATGGCCAATAGTTGCAATACCCCCCCAAAGGAACAATTTCGCCTCAAAATGCCGAAAAGTTTCAATACCCCCCGAAAGGAACAATTTCGCTTCAAAATGGCCAAAAGTTGCAATACCCCCTTAAAGGAACAATTTTGACTCAAAATGCCCAAAAGTTGCAATACCCCCCCAAAGGAACAATTTCGCCTCAAAATGCCCAAAAGTTGCAATACCCTCCCAAAGGAACAATTTCGCTTCAAAATGGCCAAAAGTTGCAATACCCCCCCAAAGGAACAATTTCGCCTCAAAATGCCGAAAAGTTGCAATACCCCCCGAAAGGAACAATTTCGCTTCAAAATGGCCAAAAGTTGCAATACCCCCCCAAAGGAACAATTTCGCCTCAAAATGGAAAAAAATTGGAATACCCCCCCAAAGGAACAATTTCGCTTCAAAATGCCGAAAAGTTGCAATACCCCCAAAAGGAACAATTTCGCTTCAAAATGGCCAAAAGTTGCAATACCCCCCCAAAGGAACAATTTCGCCTTAAAATGGAAAAAAAATTGCAATACCCCCCCAAAGGAACAATTTCGCCTCAAAATGCCTAAAAGTTTCAATACCCCCCGAAAGGAACAATTTCGCTTCAAAATGGCCAACAGTTGCAATACCCCCCCAAAGGAACAATTTCACTTCAAAATGGCCAAAAGTTGCAATACCCCCCCAAAGGAACAATTTCGCTTCAAAATGGCCAAAAGTTGCAATACCCCCCCAAAGGAACAATTTTGCCTCAAAATGGCAAAAAATTGCAATACCCCCCCAAAGGAACAATTTCGCTTCAAAATGGCCAAAAGTTGCAATACCCCCCCAAAGGAACAATTTCGCCTGAAAATGGCAAAAAATTGCAATACCCCCCCAAAGGAACAATTTCGCCTCAAAATGCCGAAAAGTTGCATTACCCCCCAAAAGGAACAATTTCGCTTCAAAATGGCCAAAAGTTGCAATACCCCCCCAAAGGAACAATTTCGCTTCAAAATGGCCAAAAGTTGAAATACCCCCCAAAGGAACAATTTCGCCTCAAAATGGCAAAAAATTGCAATACCCCCCAAAGGAACAATTTCGCCTCAAAATGCTGAAAAGTTGCAACACACCCCCAAAGGAATAATTTCGCTTCAAAATGGCCAAAAGTTGCAATACCCCCCCCAAAAGGAACAATTTTGCCTCAAAATGCCAAAAAATTGCAATACCCCCCAAAGGAACAATTTCGCCTCAAAATGCCGAAAAGTTACATTACCCCCCAAAAGGAACAATTTCGCTTCAAAATGGCCAAAAGTTGCAATACCCCCCCAAAGGAACAATTTCGCTTCAAAATGGCCAAAAGTTGCAATACCCCCCAAAGGAACAATTTCGCCTCAAAATGCCGAAAAGTTTCAATACCCCCCGAAAGGAACAATTTCGCTTCAAAATGGCCAAAAGTTGCAATACCCCCCAAAGGAACAATTTCGCCTCAAAATGGCAAAAAATTGCAATACCCCCCAAAGGAACAATTTCGCTTCAAAATGGCCAAAAGTTGCAATACCCCCCAAAGGAACAATTTCGCTTCAAAATGCCGAAAAGTTGCAATACCCCCCCAAAGGAACAATTTCGCTTCAAAATGGCCAAAAGTTGCAATACCCCCCAAAGGAACAATTTCGCCTCAAAATGGCAAAAAATTGCAATACCCCCCAAAGGAACAATTTCGCCTCAAAATGGAAAAAAATTGCAATACCCCCCAAAGGAACAATTTCGCTTCAAAATGCCGAAAAGTTGCAATACCCCCCCAAAGGAACAATTTCGCTTCAAAATGGCCAAAAGTTGCAATACCCCCCAAAGGAACAATTTCGCCTTAAAATGGAAAAAAAATTGCAATACCCCCCCAAAGGAACAATTTCGCCTCAATATGCCTAAAAGTTTCAATACCCCCCGAAAGGAACAATTTCGCTTCAAAATGGCCAACAGTTGCAATACCCCCCCAAAGGAACAATTTCGCCTGAAAATGGCAAAAAATTGCAATACCCTCCCAAAGGAACAATTTCGCCTCAAAATGCCGAAAAGTTGCATTACCCCCCAAAAGGAACAATTTCGCTTCAAAATGGCCAAAAGTTGCAATACCCCCCAAAGGAACAATTTCGCCTCAAAATGCCGAAAAGTTGCAACACACCCCCAAAGGAATAATTTCGCTTCAAAATGGCCAAAAGTTGCAATACCCCCCCAAAAGGAACAATTTTGCCTCAAAATGCTGGAAAGTTGCAATACCCCCCAAAGGAACAATTTCGCCTCAAAATGGCCAAAAATTGAAATACCCCCACAAAGGAACAATTTCGCCTCAAAATGGCAAAAAATTGTAATACCCCCCAAAGGAACAATTTTGCCCCAAAATGCCGAAAAGTTGCAATACCCCCCCAAAGGAACAATTTCGCTTCAAAATGGCCAAAAGTTGCAATACCCCCCCAAAGGAACAATTTCGCCTCAAAATGCCGAAAAATTGCAATACCCCCCCAAAAGGAACAATTTTGCCTCAAAATGCCAAAAAATTGCAATACCCCCCAAAGGAACAATTTCGCCTCAAAATGCCGAAAAGTTACATTACCCCCCAAAAGGAACAATTTCGCTTCAAAATGGCCAAAAGTTGCAATACCCCCCAAAGGAACAATTTCGCCTCAAAATGCCGAAAAGTTTCAATACCCCCCGAAAGGAACAATTTCGCTTCAAAATGGCCAAAAGTTGCAATACCCCCCAAAGGAACAATTTCGCCTCAAAATGGCAAAAAATTGCAATACCCCCCCAAAGGAACAATTTCGCTTCAAAATGGCCAAAAGTTGAAATACCCCCCAAAGGAACAATTTCGCCTCAAAATGGCAAAAAATTGCAATACCCCCCAAAGGAACAATTTCGCATCAAAATGCCGAAAAGTTGCAACACACCCCCAAAGGAATAATTTCGCTTCAAAATGGCCAAAAGTTGCAATACCCCCCCAAAAGGAACAATTTTGCCTCAAAATGCCAAAAAATTGCAATACCCCCCAAAGGAACAATTTCGCCTCAAAATGCCGAAAAGTTACATTAACCCCCAAAAGGAACAATTTCGCTTCAAAATGGCCAAAAGTTGCAATACCCCCCCAAAGGAACAATTTCGCTTCAAAATGGCCAAAAGTTGCAATACCCCCCAAAGGAACAATTTCGCCTCAAAATGCCGAAAAGTTTCAATACCCCCCGAAAGGAACAATTTCGCCTCAAAATGGAAAAAAATTGGAATACCCCCCCAAAGGAACAATTTCGCTTCAAAATGCCGAAAAGTTGCAATACCCCCCAAAGGAACAATTTCGCTTCAAAATGGCCAAAAGTTGCAATACCCCCCCAAAGGAACAATTTCGCCTTAAAATGGAAAAAAAATTGCAATACCCCCCCAAAGGAACAATTTCGCCTCAAAATGCCTAAAAGTTTCAATACCCCCCGAAAGGAACAATTTCGCTTCAAAATGGCCAACAGTTGCAATACCCCCCCAAAGGAACAATTTCACCTCAAAATGCCGAAAAGTTGCAATACCCCCCCAAAGGAACAATTTCACTTCAAAATGGCCAAAAGTTGCAATACCACCCCAAAGGAACAATTTCGCTTCAAAATGGCCAAAAGTTGCAATACCCCCCCAAAGGAACAATTTTGCCTCAAAATGGCAAAAAATTGCAATACCCCCCCAAAGGAACAATTTCGCTTCAAAATGGCCAAAAGTTGCAATACCCCCCCAAAGGAACAATTTCGCCTGAAAATGGCAAAAAATTGCAATACCCCCCCAAAGGAACAATTTCGCCTCAAAATGCCGAAAAGTTGCATTACCCCCCAAAAGGAACAATTTCGCTTCAAAATGGCCAAAAGTTGCAATACCCCCCCAAAGGAACAATTTCGCTTCAAAATGGCCAAAAGTTGAAATACCCCCCAAAGGAACAATTTCGCATCAAAATGCCGAAAAGTTGCAACACACCCCCAAAGGAATAATTTCGCTTCAAAATGGCCAAAAGTTGCAATACTCCCCCAAAAGGAACAATTTTGCCTCAAAATGCCAAAAAATTGCAATACCCCCCAAAGGAACAATTTCGCCTCAAAATGCCGAAAAGTTACATTACCCCCCAAAAGGAACAATTTCGCTTCAAAATGGCCAAAAGTTGCAATACCCCCCCAAAGGAACAATTTCGCTTCAAAATGGCCAAAAGTTGCAATACCCCCCAAAGGAACAATTTCGCCTCAAAATGCCGAAAAGTTTCAATACCCCCCGAAAGGAACAATTTCGCTTCAAAATGGCCAAAAGTTGCAATACCCCCCAAAGGAACAATTTCGCCTCAAAATGGCAAAAAATTGCAATACCCCCCAAAGGAACAATTTCGCTTCAAAATGGCCAAAAGTTGCAATACCCCCCCAAAGGAACAATTTCGCCTCAAAATGCCGAAAAGTTTCAATACCCCCCGAAAGGAACAATTTCGCTTCAAAATGGCCAAAAGTTGCAATACCCCCCCAAAGGAACAATTTTGACTCAAAATGCCCAAAAGTTGCAATACCCCCCCAAAGGAACAATTTCGCCTCAAAATGCCCAAAAGTTGCAATACCCTCCCAAAGGAACAATCTCGCTTCAAAATGGCCAAAAGTTGCAATACCCCCCCAAAGGAACAATTTCGCCTCAAAATGCCGAAAAGTTGCAATACCCCCCGAAAGGAACAATTTCGCTTCAAAATGGCCAAAAGTTGCAATACCCCCCCAAAGGAACAATTTCGCCTCAAAATGGAAAAAAATTGCAATACCCCCCAAAGGAACAATTTCGCTTCAAAATGCCGAAAAGTTGCAATACCCCCCAAAGGAACAATTTCGCTTCAAAATGGCCAAAAGTTGCAATACCCCCCCAAAGGAACAATTTCGCCTTAAAATGGAAAAAAAATTGCAATACCCCCCCAAAGGAACAATTTCGCCTCAATATGCCTAAAAGTTTCAATACCCCCCGAAAGGAACAATTTCGCTTCAAAATGGCCAACAGTTGCAATACCCCCCCAAAGGAACAATTTCACCTCAAAATGCCGAAAAGTTGCAATACCCCCCCAAAGGAACAATTTCGCTTCAAAATGGCCAAAAGTTGCAATACCCCCCCAAAGGAACAATTTCGCCTGAAAATGGCAAAAAATTGCAATACCCCCCCAAAGGAACAATTTCGCCTCAAAATGCCGAAAAGTTGCATTACCCCCCAAAAGGAACAATTTCGCTTCAAAATGGCCAAAAGTTGCAATACCCCCCCAAAGGAACAATTTCACTTCAAAATGGCCAAAAGTTGCAATACCCCCCAAAGGAACAATTTCGCCTCAAAATGCCGAAAAGTTGCAACACACCCCCAAAGGAATAATTTCGCTTCAAAATGGCCAAAAGTTGCAATACCCCCCCAAAAGGAACAATTTTGCCTCAAAATGCTGGAAAGTTGCAATACCCCCCAAAGGAACAATTTCGCCTCAAAATGGCCAAAAATTGAAATACCCCCACAAAGGAACAATTTCGCCTCAAAATGGCAAAAAATTGCAATACCCCCCAAAGGAACAATTTTGCCCCAAAATGCCGAAAAGTTGCAATACCCCCCCAAAGGAACAATTTCGCTTCAAAATGGCCAAAAGTTGCAATACCCCCCAAAGGAACAATTTCGCCTCAAAATGCCGAAAAATTGCAATACCCCCCCAAAGGAACAATTTCGCCTCAAAATGGCAAAAAATTGCAATACCCCCCAAAGGAACAATTTCACTTCAAAATGCCGAAAAGTTGCAATACCCCCCAAAGGAACAATTTCGCTTCAAAATGGCCAAAAGTTGCAATACCCCCCAAAGGAACAATTTCGCCTCAAAATGGAAAAAAAATTGCAATATCCCCCCAAAGGAACAATTTCGCCTCAAAATGCCGAAAAGTTTCAATACCCCCCGAAAGGAACAATTTCGCTTCAAAATGGCCAAAAGTTGCAATACCCCCCAAAGGAACAATTTCGCTTCAAAATGGCCAAAAGTTGCAATACCCCCCAAAAAGGAACAATTTCGCCTCAAAATGGCAAAAAATTGCAATACCCCCAAAGGAACAATTTCTCCTCAAAATGCCGAAAAGTTGCATTACCCCCCGAAAGGAACAATTTCGCTTCAAAATGGCCAAAAGTTGCAATACCCCCCCAAAGGAACAATTTCGCTTCAAAATGGCCAAAAGTTGCAATACCCCCCCAAAGGAACAATTTCGCCTCAAAATGGAAAAAAAATTGCAATACCCTCCCAAAGGAACAATTTCGCATCAAAATGCCAAAAAGTTTCAATACCCCCCGAAAGGAACAATTTCGCTTCAAAATGGCCAAAAGTTGCAATACCCCCCAAAGGAACAATTTCGCTTCAAAATGGCCAAAAGTTGCAATACCCCCCCAAAGGAACAATTTCACCTCAAAATGGCAAAAAATTGCAATACCCCCCCCAAAGGAACAATTTCGCTTCAAAATGCCGAAAAGTTGCAATACCCCCCCAAAGGAACAATTTCGCCTCAAAATGGGAAAAAATTGCAATACCCCCCCAAAGGAACAATTTCGCCTCAAAATGCTGAAAAGTTGCAATATCCCCCGAAAGGAACAATTTCGTTTCAAAATGGCCAAAAGTTGCAATACCCCCCAAAGGAACAATTTCGCCTTAAAATGGCAAAAAATTACAATACCCCCCAAAGGAACAATTTCGCCTCAAAATGGCAAAAAATTGCAATACCCCCCAAAGGAACAATTTCGCCTCAAAATGCCGAAAAGTTGCAATGCCCCCCGAAAGGAAAAATTTCGATTCAAAATGGCCAAAAATTGCAATACCCCCCCAAAGGAACAATTTCGCTTCAAAATGGCGAAAAGTTGCAATAACCCCCCCAAAGGTACAATTTCGCTTCAAAATGGCCAAAAGTTGCATAACCCCCCCAAAGGAACAATTTCGCCTCAAAATGGCAAAAAATTGCAATACCCCCCAAAGGAACAATTTCGCTTCAAAATGCAGAAAAGTTGCAATACCCCCCAAAGGTACAATTTCGCTTCAAAATGGCCAAAAGTTGTAATACCCCCCCAAAGGAACAATTTCGCCTCAAAATGGCAAAAAATTGCAATACCCCCCAAAGGAACAATTTCGCTTCAAAATGGCCAAAAGTTGCAATACCCCCCCAAAGGAACAATTTCGCCTCAAAATGGCAAAAAATTGCAATACCCCCCCAAAGGAACAATTTCGCTTCAAAATGGCCAAAAGTTGCAATACCCCCCCAAAGGAACAATTTCGCCTCAAAATGCCGAAAAGTTGCAATACCCCCCGAAAGGAACAATTTCGCCTCAAAATGACCAAAAATTGTAAAACCCCCCCAAAGGAACAATTTCGCTTCAATATGGCCAAAAGTTGCAATACCTCCCAAAGGAACAATTTCGCTTCAAAATGCCGAAAAGTTGCAATACCCCCCCAAAGGAACAATTTCGCCTCAAAATGGAAAAAAATTGCAATACCCCCCCAAAGGAACAATTTCGCTTCAAAATGGCCAAAAGTTGCAATACCCCCCCAAAGGAACAATTTCGCCTCAAAATGCCGAAAAATTGCAATACCCCCCCAAAGGAACAATTTCGCCTCAAAATGGCAAAAAATTGCAATACCCCAAAAGGAACAATTTCACTTCAAAATGCCGAAAAGTTGCAATACCCCCCAAAGGAACAATTTCGCTTCAAAATGGCAAAAAGTTGCAATACCCCCCAAAGGAACAATTTCGCCTCAAAATGGAAAAAAAATTGCAATATCCCCCCAAAGGAACAATTTCGCCTCAAAATGCCGAAAAGTTTCAATACCCCCCGAAAGGAACAATTTCGCTTCAAAATGGCCAAAAGTTGCAATACCCCCCAAAGGAACAATTTCGCTTCAAAATGGCCAAAAGTTGCAATACCCCCCAAAAAGGAACAATTTCGCCTCAAAATGGCAAAAAATTGCAATACCCCCCAAAGGAACAATTTCTCCTCAAAATGCCGAAAAGTTGCATTACCCCCCGAAAGGAACAATTTCGCTTCAAAATGGCCAAAAGTTGCAATACCCCCCCAAAGGAACAATTTCGCTTCAAAATGGCCAAAAGTTGCAATACCCCCCCAAAGGAACAATTTCGCCTCAAAATGGAAAAAAAATTGCAATACCCTCCCAAAGGAACAATTTCGCCTCAAAATGCCGAAAAGTTTCAATACCCCCCGAAAGGAACAATTTCGCTTCAAAATGGCCAAAAGTTGCAATACCCCCCAAAGGAACAATTTCGCTTCAAAATGGCCAAAAGTTGCAATACCCCCCCAAAGGAACAATTTCACCTCAAAATGGCAAAAAATTGCAATACCCCCCCCAAAGGAACAATTTCGCCTCAAAATGCCGAAAAGTTGCAATACCCCCCAAAGGAACAATTTCGCTTCAAAATGGCCAAAAGTTGCAATACCCCCCAAAGGAACAATTTCGCTTCAAAATAGCCAAAAGTTGCAATACCCCCCCAAAGGAACAATTTCGCCTCAAAATGGCAAAAAATTGCAATACGCCCCCAAAGGAACAATTTCGCCTCAAAATGCCGAAAAGTTGCAATACCCCCCCAAAGGAACAATTTCGCCTCAAAATGGCAAAAAATTGCAATACCCCCCCAAAGGAACAATTTCGCTTCAAAATGCCGAAAAGTTGCATTACCCCCCCAAAGGAACAATTTTGCTTCAAAATGGTCAAAAGTTGCAATACCCCCCCAAAGGAACAATTTCGCCTCAAAATGGCCAAAAGTTGCAATACCCCCCAAAGGAACAATTTCGCCTCAAAATGGCAAAAAATTGCAATACCCCCCAAAGGAACAATTTCGCCTCAAGATGCAGAAAAGTTGCATTACCCCTCGAAAGGAACAATTTCGCTTCAAAATGGCCAAAAGTTGCAATTCCTTCCCAAATGAACAATTTCGCTTCAAAATGGCCAAAAGTTGCAATATCCCCCCAAAGGAACAATTTCGCCTCAAAATGGCAAAAAATTGCAATACCCCCCAAAGGAACAATTTCGCCTCAAAATGCCGAAAAGTTGCAATACCCCCCCAAAGGAATAATTTCGCTTCAAAATGGCCAAAAGTTGCAATACCCCCCCCAAAGGATCAATTTTGCCTCAAAATGCCGGAAAGTTGCAATACCCCCCCAAAGGAACAATTTCGCCTCAAAATGGCCAAAACTTGCAATACTCCCCCAAGGAACAATTTTGCCTCAAAATGGCAAAAAATTGCAATACCCCCCCAAAGGAACAATTTCGCTTCAAAATGCTGAAAAGTTGCAATACCCCCCCAAAGGAACAATTTCGCTTCAAAATGGCCAAAAGTTGCAATACCCCCCCAAAGGAACAATTTCGCTTCAAAATGCCGAAAAGTTGCAATACCCCCCCAAAGGAACAATTTCGCCTCAAAATGGCAAAAAATTGCAATACCCCCCCAAAGGAACAATTTCGCCTCAAAATGCTGAAAAGTTGCAATATCCCCCGAAAGGAACAATTTCGTTTCAAAATGGCCAAAAGTTGCAATACCCCCCAAAGGAACAATTTCGCCTCAAAATGGCAAAAAATTGCAATACCCCCCAAAGGAACAATTTCGCCTCAAAATGCCGAAAAGTTGCAATACCCACCAAAGGAACAATTTCGCCTCAAAATGCCGAAAAGTTGCAATTCCCCCCGAAAGGAAAAATTTCGCTTCAAAATGGCCAAAAATTGCAATACCCCCCCAAAGGAACAATTTCGCTTCAAAATGCCGAAAAGTTGCAATAACCCCCCCAAAGGTACAATTTCGCTTCAAAATGGCCAAAAGTTGCATAACCCCCCCAAAGGAACAATTTCGCCTCAAAATGGCAAAAAATTGCAATACCCCCCAAAGGAACAATTTCGCTTCAAAATGCAGAAAAGTTGCAATACCCCCCAAAGGTACAATTTCGCTTCAAAATGGCCAAAAGTTGTAATACCCCCCCAAAGGAACAATTTCGCCTCAAAATGGAAAAAAATTGCAATACCCCCCAAAGGAACAATTTCGCTTCAAAATGGCCAAAAGTTGCAATACCCCCCCAAAGGAACAATTTCGCCTCAAAATGGCAAAAAATTGCAATACCCCCCCAAAGGAACAATTTCGCTTCAAAATGGACAAAAGTTGCAATACCCCCCCAAAGGAACAATTTCGCCTCAAAATGCCGAAAAGTTGCAATACCCCCCGAAAGGAACAATTTCGCCTCAAAATGACCAAAAATTGTAAAACCCCCCCAAAGGAACAATTTCGCTTCAATATGGCCAAAAGTTGCAATACCTCCCAAAGGAACAATTTCGCTTCAAAATGCCGAAAAGTTGCAATACCCCCCCAAAGGAACAATTTCGCCTCAAAATGGAAAAAAATTGCAATACCCCCCCAAAGGAACAATTTCGCCTCAAAATGCAGAAAAGTTGCAATATCCCCCGAAAGGAACAATTTCGTTTCAAAACGGCCAAAAGTTGCAATACCCCCCAAAGGAACATATTCGCCTCAAAATGGAAAAAAAATTACAATACCCCCCAAAGGAACAATTTCGCCTCAAAATGGAAAACAAATTGCAATACCCCCCCAAAGGAACAATTTCGCCTCAAAATGGCAAAAAAATTGCAATACCCCCCCAAAGGAACAATTTCGCCTCAAAATGCCGAAAAGTTGCAGTACCCCCCAAAGGAACAATTTCGCTTCAAAATGGCCAAAAGTTGCAATACCCCCCCAAAGGAACAATTTCGCCTCAAAATGGCCAAAAGTTGCAATACCCCCCCAAAGGAACAATTTCGCCTCAAAATGACAAAAAATTGCAATACCCTCTGAAAGGAACAATTTCGCATCAAAATGGCCAAAAGATGCAATACCCCCCAAAGCAACAATTTCGCCTCAAAATGGCAAAAAATTGCAATACCCCCCCAAAGGAGCAATTTCGCCTCAAAATGGCAAAAAATTGCAATACCCCCCAAAGGAACAATTTCGCCTCAAAATGCCGAAAAGTTGCAATACCCCCCCAAGGAACAATTTCGCTTCAAAATGGCCAAAAGTTGCAATACCCCCCGAAAGGAACAATTTCGCTTCAAAATGGCCAAAAGTTGCAATACCCCCCCAAAGGAACAATTTCACCTCAAAATGCCGAAAAGTTGCAATACCCCCCGAAAGGAACAATTTCGCTTCAAAATGGCCAAAAGTTGCAATACCCCCCCAAAGGAAGAATTTCGCCTCAAAATGGCAAAAAATTGCAATACCCCCCAAAGGAACAATTTCGCCTCAAAATGCCGAAAAGTTGCAATACCCCCCCAAAGGAACAATTTCGCTTCAAAATGGCCAAAAGTTGCAATACCCCCCGAAAGGAACAATTTCGCCTCAAAATGGCAAAAAACTGCAATACCCCCCCAAAGGAACAGTTTCGCCTCAAAATGCTGAAAAGTTGCAATACCCCCCGAAAGGAACAATTTTGCTTCAAAATGGCCAAAAGTTGCAATACCCCCCCAAAGGAACAATTTCACCTCAAAATGCCGAAAAGTTGCAATACCCTCCGAAAGGAACAATTTCGCATCAAAATGGCCAAAAGATGCAATACCCCCCAAAGCAACAATTTCACCTCAAAATGGCAAAAAATTGCAATACCCCCCAAAGGAACAATTTCGCCTCAAAATGGCAAAAAATTACAATACCCCCCCAAAGGAACAATTTCGCCTCAAAATGCCGAAAAGTTGCAATACCCCCCCAAAGGAACAATTTCGCTTCAAAATGGCCAAAAGTTGCAATACCCCCCGAAAGGAACAATTTCGCTTCAAAATGGCCAAAAGTTGCAATACCCCCCCAAAGGAACAATTTCGCCTCAAAATGCCGAAAAGTTGCAATACCCCCCGAGAGGAACAATTTCGCTTCAAAATGGCCAAAAGTTGCAATACCCCCCCAAAGGAAGAATTTCGCCTCAAAATGGCAAAACATTGCAATACCCCCCAAAGGAACAATTTCGCCTCAAAATGCCGAAAAGTTGCAATACCCCCCCAAAGGTACAATTTCGCTTCAAAATGGCCAAAAGTTGCAATACCCCCCCAAAGGAACAATTTCGCTTCAAAATGGCCAAAAGTTGCAATACCCCCCCAAAGGAACAATTTCGCCTCAAAATGCCGAAAAGTTGCAATAGCCCCCGAAAGGAACAATTTCGCTTCAAAATGGCCAAAAGTTGCAATACCCCCCCAAAGGAACAATTTCGCCTCAAAATGGCTAAAAGTTGCAATACCCCCCCAAAGGAACAATTTCGCTTCAAAATTGCCAAAAGTTGCAATACTCCCCGAAAGGAACAATTTCGCTTCAAAATGGCCAAAAGTTGCAATACCCCCCCAAAGGAACAATTTCGCCTCAAAATGCCGAAAAGTTGCAATAACCCCCCCAAAGGTACAATTTCGCTTCAAAATGGCCAAAAGTTGCATAACCCCCCCAAAGGAACAATTTCGCCTCAAAATGGCAAAAAATTGCAATACCCCCCAAAGGAACAATTTCGCTTCAAAATGCAGAAAAGTTGCAATACCCCCCAAAGGTACAATTTCGCTTCAAAATGGCCAAAAGTTGTAATACCCCCCCAAAGGAACAATTTCGCCTCAAAATGGAAAAAAATTGCAATACCCCCCAAAGGAACAATTTCGCCTCAAAATGGCAAAAAATTGCAATACCCCCCCAAAGGAACAATTTCGCTTCAAAATGGACAAAAGTTGCAATACCCCCCCAAAGGAACAATTTCGCCTCAAAATGCCGAAAAGTTGCAATACCCCCCGAAAGGAACAATTTCGCCTCAAAATGACCAAAAATTGTAAAACCCCCCCAAAGGAACAATTTCGCTTCAATATGGCCAAAAGTTGCAATACCTCCCAAAGGAACAATTTCGCTTCAAAATGCCGAAAAGTTGCAATACCCCCCCAAAGGAACAATTTCGCCTCAAAATGGAAAAAAATTGCAATACCCCCCCCAAAGGAACAATTTCGCCTCAAAATGCAGAAAAGTTGCAATATCCCCCGAAAGGAACAATTTCGTTTCAAAACGGCCAAAAGTTGCAATACCCCCCAAAGGAACATATTCGCCTCAAAATGGAAAAAAATTGCAATACCCCCCCAAAGGAACAATTTCGCCTCAAAATGGAAAACAAATTGCAATACCCCCCCAAAGGAACAATTTCGCCTCAAAATGGCAAAAAAATTGCAATACCCCCCCAAAGGAACAATTTCGCCTCAAAATGCCGAAAAGTTGCAATACCCCCCAAAGGAACAATTTCGCTTCAAAATGGCCAAAAGTTGCAATACCCCCCCAAAGGAACAATTTCGCCTCAAAATGGCCAAAAGTTGCAATACCCCCCCAAAGGAACAATTTCGCCTCAAAATGACAAAAAATTGCAATACCCTCTGAAAGGAACAATTTCGCATCAAAATGGCCAAAAGATGCAATACCCCCCAAAGCAACAATTTCGCCTCAAAATGGCAAAAAATTGCAATACCCCCCCAAAGGAACAATTTCGCCTCAAAATGGCAAAAAATTGCAATACCCCCCAAAGGAACAATTTCGCCTCAAAATGCCGAAAAGTTGCAATACCCCCCCAAGGAACAATTTCGCTTCAAAATGGCCAAAAGTTGCAATACCCCCCGAAAGGAACAATTTCGCTTCAAAATGGCCAAAAGTTGCAATACCCCCCCAAAGGAACAATTTCGCCTCAAAATGCCGAAAAGTTGCAATACCCCCCGAAAGGAACAATTTCGCTTCAAAATGGCCAAAAGTTGCAATACCCCCCCAAAGGAACAATTTCGCCTCAAAATGCCGAAAAGTTGCAATACCCCCCGAAAGGAACAATTTCGCTTCAAAATGGCCAAAAGTTGCAATACCCCCCCAAAGGAAGAATTTCGCCTCAAAATGGCAAAAAATTGCAATACCCCCCGAAAGGAACAATTTCGCTTCAAAATGGCCAAAAGTTGCAATACCCCCCCAAAGGAACAATTTCGCCTCAAAATGGCAAAAAACTGCAATACCCCCCCAAAGGAACAGTTTCGCCTCAAAATGCTGAAAAGTTGCAATACCCCCCGAAAGGAACAATTTTGCTTCAAAATGGCCAAAAGTTGCAATACCCCCCCAAAGGAACAATTTCACCTCAAAATGCCGAAAAGTTGCAATACCCTCCGAAAGGAACAATTTCGCATCAAAATGGCCAAAAGATGCAATACCCCCCAAAGCAACAATTTCACCTCAAAATGGCAAAAAATTGCAATACCCCCCAAAGGAACAATTTCGCCTCAAAATGGCAAAAAATTACAATACCCCCCCAAAGGAACAATTTCGCCTCAAAATGCCGAAAAGTTGCAATACCCCCCCAAAGGAACAATTTCGCTTCAAAATGGCCAAAAGTTGCAATACCCCCCGAAAGGAACAATTTCGCTTCAAAATGGCCAAAAGTTGCAATATCCCCCCAAAGGAACAATTTCGCCTCAAAATGCCGAAAAGTTGCAATACCCCCCGAGAGGAACAATTTCGCTTCAAAATGGCCAAAAGTTGCAATACCCCCCCAAAGGAAGAATTTCGCCTCAAAATGGCAAACATTGCAATACCCCCCCAAAGGAACAATTTCGCCTCAAAATGGCAAAGAATTGCAATACCCCCCAAAGGAACAATTTCGCTTCAAAATGGCCAAAAGTTGCAATACCCCCCCAAAGGAAGAATTTCGCCTCAAAATGGCAAAAAATTGCAATACCCCCCAAAGGAACAATTTCGCCTCAAAATGCCGAAAAGTTGCAATACCCCCCCAAAGGTACAATTTCGCCTCAAAATGCCGAAAAGTTGCAATAGCCCCCGAAAGGAACAATTTCGCTTCAAAATGGCCAAAAGTTGCAATACCCCCCCAAAGGAACAATTTCGCCTCAAAATGGCAAAAAATTGCAATACCCCCCCAAAGGAACAATTTCGCTTCAAAATGGCCAAAAGTTGCAATACCCCCCCAAAGGAACAATTTCGCTTCAAAATTGCCAAAAGTTGCAATACCCCCCCAAAGGAACAATTTTGCCACAAAATGCCCAAAAGTTGCAATACCCCCCCAAAGGAACAATTTCGCCTCAAAATGCCCAAAAGTTGCAATACCCCCCAAAGGAACAATTTCGCTTCAAAATGGCCAAAAGTTGCAATACCCCCCGAAAGGAACAATTTCGCTTCAAAATGGCCAAAAGTTGCAATACCCCCCCAAAGGAACAATTTCGCCTCAAAATGCCGAAAAGTTGCAATACCCCCCGAAAGGAACAATTTCGCTTCAAAATGGCCAAAAGTTGCAATACCCCCCCAAAGCAACAATTTCGCCTCAAAATGGCAAAAAATTGCAATACCCCCAAAGGAACAATTTCACCTCAAAATGGCCAAAAATTGTAATACCCCCCCAAAGGAACAATTTCGCTTCAATATGGCCAAAAGTTGCAATACCCCCCCAAAGGAACAATTTCGCCTCAAAATGGAAAAAAATTGCAATACCCCCCCAAAGGAACAATTTCGCCTCAAAATGCAGAAAAGTTGCAATATCCCCCGAAAGGAACAATTTCGTTTCAAAATGGCCAAAAGTTGCAATACCCCCCAAAGGAACATATTCGCCTCAAAATGGAAAAAAAATTGCAATACCCCCCCAAAGGAACAATTTCGCCTCAAAATGGAAAAAAAATTGCAATACCCCCCCAAAGGAACAATTTCGCCTCAAAATGGCAAAAAAATTGCAATACCCCCCCAAAGGAACAATTTCGCCTCAAAATGCCGAAAAGTTGCAATACCCCCCTGTTACATCTCGTGGCTCTCCTGAGGCAAGGACTGAGGCAGTCTCCCATTCCTTGCCTGCCACGAGCATTCCTGCTCAGCAGCGCCGAAGGTCTGCCAGACTGCGCAGTGTGCCGGAGATACCTTCTCAGAGAGGCAGCAGAAGGGTGACACCTAGTGGTTCTCCTGTTACAAGGAGTGAAGCGGTCTCCCATTCCTGGCCTGCCGCAGACTCTCCTGCTCAGCGGCCCCGAAGGTCTGCGAGGCTGCGCAATGTGCAGAGGTTTACTGCTCAGGGAAGCAGTGAGATTCCCGTTATCTCTGCACATTGTGAGACCGAGGATCCCGCCTCTATTTCCCAGAGGCAGGAGGGTGAGCATGTGCAATGCGTGGTGGGTCCTGATTCGCTCACTGACGTCACACGGCTTGATGACAAGGCTGGTGACGTGGTGAATCCTGACTGGCCAGGCTGGGACGTCGTGGACCCTGATTGGGTCAAGTCCGTCATCTCCGCCTCGCGCCCGCCCTCGGGTGGAGCTGCACCTCCTTAAAAGCTCCCCCTGCCATCATGGCGGCGCGCGACCGTCCTTCTATGTTTGGATGTCTGGCAGCGTGCTGCCACGCCACTGCTCAGGCATTACTGTCTCTTGTGGGCTTGGCCCTTGCTGCTCCGGCAGTACGTTGTTTGCAGGCCGTGTTCCTGCCTTGCTGCTCCGGCAGTACCCCCGTCAACAGGCCGTGTTCCTGTCCCAGGTGAGCTCCTCAAGTCTCCATTGGACTCACCTGGTTATTGAAAGCACACGTGCGTGGGCACCTCTGTGCTACCCTCGTGCCATATTCTCGTGACTTCCACTGGCACACGTGCGTTGGCACCTCTGTGCTACCCTCGTGCCATATTCTCGTGACTTCCACTGGCACACGTTCGTGGGCACCTCTGTGCTTCCCCGTGCAACAGGTACACCGAGCCGTGAGATCTGTGCCATACAACCCTCATGGGTTAGGGCAGATCGGTGTACATAGATCGTCTGTGACATTCCAGACGATCGCTAGCAGCAACCCGCTCACTCTTCACCCACCATAGCGGCGGTCCCTTACACCGCACAGTGGACCTTGACCGGCGGAAGCAGTCCATTTCCCATCTTGGCACGCTTCCCCGGGTCCCCCTCGTAACATTACGGTCGCGCCAAAGGTCTGGCTATGGCTGAAGAGCAGCAGCAGTTGCTGCGTTATGTGCAGCAGTTGGAGTCACGATTGGCAGCAGTGGAGCAGTCTTCCTCCGATAAGACTACTCTGACGACAGTCGCCACCCAGGCGGCTACCCAGGCTGTGCTATTGGGCGGAAGGTCTCCTCGCCTTGTGCTTCCAGAGCGCTTTAGCGGCAACAGCTCTGAGTGCCGTGGTTTTATAAACCAGGTTACCACCTACTTAGAGCTGTCCGCGACTCTTTACGCTACCGAGAAGGCGAAGGTAGCCTTCGTCCAGTCCCTGCTCACAGGGAGAGCGCTGAAGTGGTCCACGCCGTTGTGGGAGCGCGGAGATCGTGTGGTGAATAACTTAGCAGCTTATCTTGGGGCCATGAGAATGGTGTTCCTCGGGCCTCAAGTCACCCACGATTCCGCGCTGCGCCTCCTACGACTTCGGCAAGGGTCTGCTTCAGTCGGGGACTTTGCTGTACACTTTAGGACACTGGCCGCAGAGCTGGACTGGCCGGATAAGGTCCTTGTCCCTGTGTTTTGGGAGGGCCTGGCAGGGTTTGTCAAAGACGCACTGGCCACACGTGAGGTGCCTGCCACTTTAGAGTCCTTGATTCAGGTTGCCTCTCGCATAGACATCCGCCAGGCGGAGCGAAGGCTCGAGGTCTCTTCAGCACCCACGTCTTCTCGGCCTAAAAAGCGTCTGACTCCCGTCTTCCATCAGACAGGTCCCCCAGCCAGTCCTGTAGGCGACTCCGTGGAGTCAATGGAGGTGTCCAAGGTGGTCTCCTCTGCCCCAGGTTCTCGGTCTTGTGTCATCTGCTTTTCCTGTGGGCAGAGGGGACACATAGCTACCCGATGTCCCAAACCGTCGGGAAAAGACAGCGTCTAGTTTCTATCAGAGGGGGGACTCTAGACGCTACTTCTCCCTCTAGGTTGACTATCAGCGCCCAGTTGCAGTTTGGCACTACTCTCTTCTCTGCCCTGGCTTGCTTGGACTCAGGCGCTGAAGGCAATTTCATCTCGACCTCCCTAGCAACCCGATACTCAGTTCCCCTGGTTCTGTTGCCCAAGCCACTCAGGGTCCGGGTAGTCGACGGGTCCATACTACTCGATCCTATCACCCAGATCACCATCCCTCTCAGGATGGATGTACCACCGGGACACCATGAGCAGGTGTCCTTCCTGGTGCTTCCAGGGGGGACGGATGAGATCCTACTGGGCCTTCCCTGGTTGAGACAGCATGCTCCTATACTCAACTGGGCAACAGGGGAGATCTCATCCTGGGCAGGATCCTGTAGAGAGCACCTCGTGACTACCGAACCACCCGCTACCATTAGGTCGGTTGGGTCCTCAGGGAATACTGAGGGGCCGGGTTTACCGACACCTTATGAGGCCTACAGGGATGTCTTTTCCAAAAGGGCCGCAGATACTCTTCCTCCCCACCGGCCATATGATTGCCGAATAGACCTGAAGCCAGGCTCCGAGCCCCCCAGGGGCAGAGTGTATCCACTCTCTGCTCCAGAGACGGAGGCTATGTCCAAATATATTCAGGACAGCCTGGCGAAGGGGTTCATTCGCAAGTCTATTTCACCGGCTGGTGCAGGGTTCTTTTTTGTGCAGAAGAAGGAAGGGGATCTGCGCCCCTGTATCGATTACAGGGGATTAAATGCAATCACAATCAAGAACAAATACCCTTTGCCCCTCATTACTGAGCTATTTGATCGATTCCGCGGGGCAAAGGTCTTCACAAAGCTGGATCTACGCGGGGCGTATAATCTAGTGCGAGTCCGAAAGGGCGATGAGTGGAAGACCGCCTTTAACACCAGGGACGGTCACTACGAGTATCTAGTAATGCCCTTCGGACTCTGCAATGCCCCCGCCGTATTTCAAGACTTTGTGAATGACATTTTCCGGGATTTGTATCTTTCCGTGGTTGCATACCTGGATGACATTCTTATCTTCTCCCCCGATCTTACCACCCATCGGAGGGATGTCATCCGAGTACTTAAGAGGCTCCGCACCCATTCGTTATATGCTAAGCTGGAAAAGTGCGTTTTTGAACAGGAATCCTTGCCGTTCCTGGGGTACATAGTGTCCAGTCAGGGGTTAGCAATGGATCCGGGGAAGTTGGAGACAGTGATGAACTGGCCTGAGCCCCGCTCGCTGAAGGCGATCCAGCGATTCTTGGGGTTTATCAATTATTATCGCCAGTTCATTCCCAACTTCTCGACGGTTGCAGCACCCATCATTGCCCTTACCCACAAGGGCGCTAATCCCAAAGCATGGACACGGGAAACGGTAGAGGCATTTCACACTCTCAAAACTCACTTCTCCAGAGCTCCCATCCTTCATCGTCCAGACATCTCCAAACCCTTCCTACTGGAGGTAGACGCCTCTTCGGTCGGTGCAGGTGCAGTCCTGTACCAGAAAAACGAACGAGGAAGGAAACATCCATGTTTCTTTTTCTCCAAGACCTTTTCTCCGGCCGAGAGGAACTACTCCATAGGGGATAGGGAGTTACTGGCGATGAAACTAGCATTCCAGGAATGGCGGCATCTCCTGGAGGGTGCGAAGCATCCATTTGAGGTTCTTTCTGACCACAAAAACCTCACCTACCTCCAGACAGCACAACGCCTGAACCCAAGGCAGGGTCGTTGGTCTTTATTCTTCTCCCGGTTCCGCTTTATTATCCGCCACCTGGCCGGTGAGAAGAACGTACGGGCCGATGCCTTGTCACGTTGTATGGTTGTGTTGGAGGAGGACGAGGAGGAGCCTCGTCTTATACTACCCCCGGACAGCTTGAGGATGGTCACTCCCACTTCTTTGGACCAGGTGCCACCTGGCAAAACCCTCGTTCCCCCTGAACTACGGAACGAGGTGCTATCGTGGGCCCATGCCTCCAAGGTCGGGGGTCACTTCGGGGTCAAAAGGACCAGAGACCTGGTGACCAGGCATTATTGGTGGCCGAGACTACCCCAGGACATACAGGAATATGTGGGAGCCTGTATGTCGTGTGCTCGGAATAAGCCGTCCCGGCAGAGACCGGCAGGTCTTCTTCACCCACTGCCAGTGCCGGATCGTCCCTGGGAAGTGGTAGGGATGGACTTCCTGGGAGATCTGCCCAAGTCAGCAGGGCACAGGGTCGTATGGGTCATCACGGACCACTTCTCTAAAATGGTCCACTTGGTGCCTCTCCCACGACTCCCGACGTCACGTGCTCTCGCCACCTTGTTCATTCGGCATGTATTTAGGTTGCATGGCATGCCTGACAAGGTGGTGAGCGACCGGGGTCCCCAGTTCGCGTCTCGCTTCTGGAGAGAGCTCTGTAAACTACTGCAGATAGAGCTGAACATCTCCTCCGCATACCATCCCGAGACCAATGGACTAGTGGAGAGGACTAATCAGACCTTGGTAACTTACCTCCGCCATTTTATATCCGCGCACCACGACAACTGGGCTAACCTCCTTCCTTGGGCCGAATTTGCCATTAACAATTCGGTCCATGAATCCTCTGGCCAGACTCCGTTCCTACTCAATAACGGACAACATCCCAGAATCCCGGTTCCGATGCCCATTACGTCACCCGATACTAGAGTGGAGGATTGGGCGACCAAGGCCCGGGAGATCTGGGATGACACCCAAGAGGCTCTTAAAAGGGCTAAAGACCGGATGGTGACAACGGCTGATGTTCGCCACCGCCCTGCACCATCCTTCGCCCCTGGTGACCTAGTATGGCTGTCCTCTAAGAATGTTAACCTACGGGTACAGGCAGCCAAATTCGCCCCTAGGTATCTGGGTCCGTTTAAAGTACTACAGCAGGTAAACCCAGTGGCATATCGACTCCAGCTCCCTCCACGCTGGGCTATAGCCAACACCTTTCACGTGTCCCTCCTGAAACCCGTACGACTTAATAAATTCTCGGGGTCCCTGCCGGCTCAAACTGACTCCCCGTCCGACGACCCTGAGGTGGCAAAACTTGTGGAGACAAAAGTCATACAGGGCAAGAGGTACTACCTCGTGGAGTGGGCCGGCCGTGGTCCGGAGCATAGATCCTGGGAGTTGGAGGATCATATCCGCGCCCCTGGTTTGATAGCGGCCTTCGAGCACGGACAGGGGGGGGGGCCTAGACGGGGGGGTAATGTTACATCTCGTGGCTCTCCTGAGGCAGTCTACCATTCCTTGCCTGCCACGAGCATTCCTGCTCAGCAGCGCCGAAGGTCTGCCAGACTGCGCAGTGTGCCGGAGATACCTTCTCAGAGAGACAGCAGAAGGGTGACACCTAGTGGTTCTCCTGTTACAAGGAGTGAAGCGGTCTCCCATTCCTTGCCTGCCGCAGACTCTCCTGCTCAGCGGCCCCGAAGGTCTGCGAGGCTGCGCAATGTGCAGAGGTTTACTGCTCAGGGAAGCAGTGAGATTCCCGTTATCTCTGCACATTGTGAGACCGAGGATCCCGCCTCTATTTCCCAGAGGCAGGAGGGTGAGCATGTGCAATGCGTGGTGGGTCCTGATTCGCTCACTGACGTCACACGGCTTGATGACAAGGCTGGTGACTAGAGTTGAGCGCGGTTCGTGGTTCGTGGTTCTCCAGTTCGCGGCTCGAGTGATTTTGGGGCATGTTCTAGATCGAACTAGAACTCGAGCTTTTTGCAAAAGCTCGATAGTTCTAGAAACGTTCGAGAACGGTTCTAGCAGCCAAAAAACAGCTAAATCCTAGCTTGGTTTCTGCTGTAATAGTGTAAGTCACTCTGTGAATCAAACTATTATCACATTTCAGTGTATAGTGTGCGTGAACAGCGCCTTCAGATCACTGCTGTTTCTATAATGGCGATCGCCATTTTTTTTTTTTTTTTTCTTGTCTTCCTTCCCTAAGCGCGCGCGTCTTGTGGGGCGGGCCAGCATGTCAGCCAATCACAGACACACACACACCTAAGTGGACTTTGAGCCAGAGAAGCAACGGCATGTGTGATAGGATCTGCATGTCACATGTCCCTGCATTATAAAACCGGACATTTTCTTCACGAACGCCATTATCTGCCTTCTGCGTCTTTGGTGTCAGACATCAGTGTCGCAGCTCCGTCCTCCTGAGTCCTATAGCCGATACAGCTGTATGCGCTGCATACACAGCGTTAGACAGCTTAGGGAGAGCACATTCTAGCAGTCCTTTTAAGGGCTCAAAGCGGCAGGGTCAGAGAGCCATAAGTGACAGGTCCTGCAAACAGCAACAGCGTCTGTGTAGCCCAGGTCAGGGATTTCCTCCCTGCATTTCACCATTAGGAGGGAATAGAAAGGCAGGCTTCCATTCCTCTACCCAGAGCACCACAATCCTGCCACTGTACCCTCTTGTCCTCTGCACACTCCAACTCATTCTAAGTAAGCCATTATACTAGCAAACATTCAGTGTACCTAGTGGCATCCTATACGTGGCTATTGGACTTTGCTATAGTCCCACTAGTGCAAAGACATTTGCAGAGCACGTCTGCCTGCATTGCACACTACAACTTTTTTAAACTAAGCAATTTTACTAGCAAACACTCAGTGTACCTAGTGGCATCCTATACGTGGCTATTGGACTTTGCTATAGTCCCACTAGTGCCAAGACATTTGCAGAGCGCATCTGCCTGCGTTGCACACTCCAACTAATTATAACTAAGCCATTATACTTGCACACACTAAGTGTTTTTTAGTGGCATCCTATACGTGGCTATTGGACTTTGCTATAGTCCTACTAGTGCCAAGACATTTGCAGAGCGCATCTGCCTGCGTTGCACACTCCAACTAATTATAACTAAGCCATTATACTAGCACACACTCAGTGAACCTAGTGGCATCCTATACGTGGATATTGGACTTTGCTATAGTCCCACTAGTGCCAAGACATTTGCAGCACGTCTGCCTGCGTTGCACACTCCAACTAATTATAACTAAGCCATTATACTAGCACACACTCAGTGTACCTAGTGGCATCCTATACGTGGCTATTGGACTTTGCTATAGTCCCACTAGTGCCAAGACATTTGCAGCACGTCTGCCTGCGTTGCACACTCCAACTAATTATACCTAAGCCATTATACTAGCACACACTCAGTGTACCTAGTGGCATCCTATACGTGGCTATTGGACTTTGCTATAGTCCCACTAGTGCCAAGACATTTGCAGCACGTCTGCCTGCGTTGCACACTCCAACTAATTATAACTAAGCCATTATACTAGCACACACTCAGTGTACCTAGTGGCATCCTATACGTGGCTATTGGACTTTGCTATAGTCCCACTAGTGCCAAGACATTTGCAGCACGTCTGCCTGCGTTGCACACTCCAACTAATTATAACTAAGCCATTATACTAGCACACACTCAGTGTACCTAGTGGCATCCTATACGTGGCTATTGGACTTTGCTATAGTCCCACTAGTGCCAAGACATTTGCAGCACGTCTGCCTGCGTTGCACACTCCAACTAATTATAACTAAGCCATTATACTAGCACACACTCAGTGTACCTAGTGGCATCCTATACGTGGCTATTGGACTTTGCTATAGTCCTACTAGTGCCAAGACATTTGCAGAGCGCATCTGCCTGCATTGCACACTCCAACTAATTATAACTAAGCCATTATACTAGCACACACTCAGTGAACCTAGTGGCATCCTATACGTGGATATTGGACTTTGCTATAGTCCCACTAGTGCCAAGACATTTGCAGCACGTCTGCCTGCGTTGCACACTCCAACTAATTATAACTAAGCCATTATACTAGCACACACTCAGTGTACCTAGTGGCATCCTATACGTGGCTATTGGACTTTGCTATAGTCCCACTAGTGCAAAGACATTTGCAGAGCACGTCTGCCTGCATTGCACACTACAACTCTTTTTAACTAAGCCATTATACTAGCAAACACTCAGTGTACCTAGTGGCATCCTATACGTGGCTATTGGACTTTGCTATAGTCCCACTAGTGCCAAGACATTTGCAGCACGTCTGCCTGCGTTGCACACTCCAACTAATTATAACTAAGCCATTATACTAGCACACACTCAGTGTACCTAGTGGCATCCTATACGTGGCTATTGGACTTTGCTATAGTCCCACTAGTGCCAAGACATTTGCAGCACGTCTGCCTGCGTTGCACACTCCAACTAATTATAACTAAGCCATTATACTAGCACACACTCAGTGAACCTAGTGGCATCCTATACGTGGATATTGGACTTTGCTATAGTCCCACTAGTGCCAAGACATTTGCAGCACGTCTGCCTGCGTTGCACACTCCAACTAATTATAACTAAGCCATTATACTAGCACACACTCAGTGTACCTAGTGGCATCCTATACGTGGCTATTGGACTTTGCTATAGTCCCACTAGTGCCAAGACATTTGCAGCACGTCTGCCTGCGTTGCACACTCCAACTAATTATAACTAAGCCATTATACTAGCACACACTCAGTGTACCTAGTGGCATCCTATACGTGGCTATTGGACTTTGCTATAGTCCCACTAGTGCCAAGACATTTGCAGCACGTCTGCCTGCGTTGCACACTCCAACTAATTATAACTAAGCCATTATACTAGCACACACTCAGTGTACCTAGTGGCATCCTATACGTGGCTATTGGACTTTGCTATAGTCCTACTAGTGCCAAGACATTTGCAGAGCGCATCTGCCTGCGTTGCACACTCCAACTAATTATAACTAAGCCATTATACTAGCACACACTCAGTGAACCTAGTGGCATCCTATACGTGGATATTGGACTTTGCTATAGTCCCACTAGTGCCAAGACATTTGCAGCACGTCTGCCTGCGTTGCACACTCCAACTAATTATAACTAAGTTACATTGTCAGGGATATTTATTCTTTATTATTCTGCTGTTAATAAAGCTAGACCACCACTGCAATCTTCACCACCTCTCAATTTTTACTACCACATTTTCAGTCCACAATCTTGTCGCAATCAACATGAGTGGCAAAATGACAGATGCTGGTGGAAAGGGGAAGAGGCGTGGTGGAAAAGGCAAAAAAGGTTTTGTCAGTGGGGATGGTGCCAAAGCTCCATTATCATCTGCTGAAGATAGACCATCTACTAGCAAAAGTAAGATGTCTACTACTTATTGTGGACAATCCGATGTGCTCCCTTTTTTACGGACACGAACAAGAGGAACAAAGGTAGATGATGGGCAAAAAAGGAAAATGCTTGAATGGATCTCAAGTGGTCCAACAAGTGCCCTCTCAGCCACTTCAAGTACCGCATCCAAAAAACACCATTCCTCTGAGTTGTCATCCCAATCACACTTGATTTCTCCCAGCTCTGAAGTCTCCATCAGCCCTGCACAGTATGGTGGAACTGAGATGGCTGAGTCTGCAGAGCTGTTCAGTCACACTATAGCCTGGGAATCAGAGGTCTGCTCCCAAGCTACAGTGAGTACAGAACAGGAAATGGTCTGCAGTGATGCCCAGAACCTTTGTGACTCAGATTCAGGCCGTGAGGACCAAGTTTCTGAGCATAATGTTGACCCTTTGTCACAAACTGTAACACCTGTGGTTATAGACAATGAGGAACATACTGATGAAGATGAGACGCAGATACCCGATTGGGATGACAACTTAAATATTCGGTCAGGGCAAGAAGAGGCTCGGTCTGAGGGGGAGGGGAGTGCGAACACAACAATTGATGATGACGTTCTAGATCCCACCTACTGTCAACCCCCAGTCAGGCACTCGAGGAGGTCAACAGAGGCGGTGGAGGAGGATGCAACCGACGACGAAGTTACCTTGCGCCTTCCTGGACAGAGTCGGAGCACTGGTAGCACGTCTACAACTGCATCCTCAGCCACCACTCTGCCTATGAGCATTATTCGGGGTGGATCAACAGGTCGCATGGCCTCTAAGCCTTGCCTAGCCTGGGCCTTTTTTCACATCGAAAAAGATCGCCCAACTCATGTGATATGTAACATTTGTCATGATTCTGTTAGTAGAGGTCAAAACCTCAGCAGTTTGACAACTTCTTCCATGAATCGTCACATGAATAAATATCATAAGTCCCGGTGGGAAGCTCACCGTGCTGCAATGCCGGCTAGCGGAGCGAACCATCCACCGCCCGCCCCTTCCAGTGCATCCACGCGCTCTTCATCTTCTAGGACTGTGGGGACAGCTGTCACACCTGTTTTTCCACGCAAAACTTCCACCACTGTAACCGCAACAGGCAGTTTGCTTGTAAGGTCGTCAGTTGGTTTGGAAGGGGAAACAAGTGAGTGTGTACAGCTCTCTCAGACATCGATAGCACCAACGTTGGATGAAGGCAACATCATGTCTCCGCCTGCACTTTCCTCACAAACCTGCATTTTTCCAGGGACACCCTACTCAACACCGTCTACACACAGCAGCCAGATCTCTGTCCCTCAGATGTGGTCAAATAAAAGGCCACTTCCTCCGACCCATGACAAAGCTAAGAGGTTGACTCTATCCCTCTGTAAGCTGTTGGCTACCGAAATGCTGCCTTTCCGCCTAGTGGACACACAGGATTTTAGAGACCTTATGTCTGTCGCTGTGCCCCAGTACCAGATGCCTAGTCGCCACTACTTCTCTAAGAAAGGTGTGCCCGCGCTACACCAGCATGTCGCACACAACATCACCGCTTCCTTGAGAAACTCTGTGTGTGAACGGGTGCATTTCACCACCGATACTTGGACCAGTAAGCATGGACAGGGACGTTACATGTCGCTGACTGGGCACTGGGTAACTATGGTGATAGATGGTGAAGGGTCTGCTGCACAAGTCTTGCCGTCCCCACGACTTGTGTGTCAATCCTCTGTCTGTCCAAGTTCCGCCACAGCTTCTGCATCCTCCACCTCATCTGGGTCCTCCACCTCCGCCCCAAGCCTGCCTGGTCAGGCCACCAGCGTTCTCACTGCGCAGAAGGAATCACGCACGCCTCATTACTATGCTGGCAGCCGAGCGCAACGGCATCAGGCGGTCTTTAGCTTGACATGTCTTGGTAATAAGAGTCACACAGCTGAGGAGTTGTGGTCAGCTCTGCGGTCCGAGTTTAATAAATGGTTGTCTCCACTCAACCTGCAGCCTGGTAAGGCCGTGTGCGACAATGCTGCAAACCTGGGTGCGGCCCTTCGCCTGGGCAAGGTGACACACGTACCTTGTATGGCTCACGTGTTGAACCTTGTCGTGCAGCAATTTTTAACACACTATCCCGGCCTAGATGGCCTTCTGAACAGGGCACGAAAACTGTCTGCTCACTTCCGGCGTTCAAGCGCCGCAGCTGAGCGACTTGCATCGCTACAGAAGTCTTTCGGCCTGCCGGTTCATCGCCTGAAATGCGATGTGGCGACACGCTGGAATTCAACTCTCCACATGTTACAGCGACTGTGGCAGCACCGCAGAGCCCTGGTGCAATACGTCATGACGTATAGCCTGGGCCAACGAGATGCAGAGGTGGGGCAGATCACCCTGATGGAGTGGTCTCAGATCAAGGACCTATGCACCCTTCTGCACAGTTTCGACATGGCGACGAATATGTTTAGCTCTGACAATGCCATTATCAGCATGACGATTCCAGTCATTTACATGCTGGAGCACACGCTAAACACTATTCGGAGTCAGGGGGTGGGACAACATGAAGGGGAGGAACTACAGGAGGATTCATATGTGCAAGGGACAACAACATCACCAAGGTCCAGACGTTCATCATCACCAACGCAGCAGGCATGGGACCATGGGGAACAGGGATCGACAAGGGCGCATAGTAGCAGGCGAAATGTTGAGCAAGGTGCAGGAGAACATGAAGAAATGGAGGACGAACTGTCCATGGACATGGAAGACTCAGCGGATGAGGGAGACCTTGGTCAAATTTCAGTTGAAAGAGGTTGGGGGGAGATGTCAGAGGAAGAAAGAACGGGTAGCACCTCTATGCCACAAACACAGCGTGGACTTGGTCCGCATGGCTGCGCAAGACACATGAGTGCCTTTTTGTTGCACTACCTCCAACATGACAGTCGTATTGTCAAAATTAGAAGTGATGATGACTACTGGATTGCCACACTATTAGATCCCCGGTACAAGTCCAAATTTTGTGACATAATTCCAGCCATAGAAAGGGACGCACGTATGCAGGAGTATCAGCAGAAGCTGTTACTCGATCTTAGCTCGGCTTTTCCACCAAACAACCGTGCAGGTGCAGGGAGGGAATCTCCCAGTTGTAACTTGACAAACATGGGACGGTCTCGTCATCTTCACCAGTCTACCCGTACCAGTAGGACCGTATCTGGTGCCGGTAACAGCAATTTTATGGAATCTTTTCATAATTTTTTTAGACCCTCTTTTGCAAGGCCACCAGAGACAACAAGTCTGACACATACTCAACGGCTGGAGAGGATGATACAGGAGTATCTCCAAATGAACATCGATGCCATGACTGTGCAACTGGAGCCTTGCTCCTTTTGGGCTTCAAACATAGAAAAATGGCCAGAGCTCTCCAGTTACGCCTTGGAGATTTTGTCGTGTCCAGCTGCCAGCGTTGTCTCTGAACGTGTATTCAGTGCTGCTGGGTGTGAGCTGACAGATAAGCGCACGCGTCTGTCCAGTGACAATGTGGACAGACTGACGTTCATCAAAATGAACAAGTCATGGATCCAGAAGGAATTTACTACCCCTGTGTCATCCTGGGGAGAGTAAATGCTTGTGGATTTGGAATGTGCTTGATGCAAATCAAAACATCCTGTTTGCAACTAGGGCCCAAGTGCTGCCACTGATGGGGTGGGTGTCTGTGTGGCCCAATTTTTGGAAAAAAGGGAGACTCCGCTTGGAGTAACCCTTGCTTACATTGTTTTTAAAAGAAGCCAAGATGAACAAGTCATGGGTCAGCAAAGACTTTGCTACCTACCCCGGTGTCATCCTAGGGACGGTTAATTATGGGGTATTTTTGAATGTGATTGATGCAAATGTAGCTGTGAAGTGTACAACTAGGGCCCAAGTGCTGCCACTGATGGGGTGGGTGTCTGTGTGGCCCAATTTTTGGAAAAAAAGGGAGACTCCGCTTGGAGTAACCCTTGCTTGATGTGTTTTTAAAAGAAGCCAAGATGAACAGAGCTGGGATCAGGAAAGACTTTGCTACCTACCCCGGTGTCATCCTGGGGACGGATAAGAATGGCGTATTTTTGAATGTGCTTGATGCAAATCAAAACATCCTGTTTGCAACTAGGGCCCAAGTGCTGCCACTGATGGGGTGGGTGTCTGTGTGGCCCAATTTTTGGAAAAAAGGGAGACTCCGCTTGGAGTAACCCTTGCTTACATTGTTTTTAAAAGAAGCCAAGATGAACAAGTCATGGGTCAGCAAAGACTTTGCTACCTACCCCGGTGTCATCCTGGGGACGGTTAATTATGGGGTATTTTTGAATGTGATTGATGCAAATGTAGCTGTGAAGTGTACAACTAGGGCCCAAGTGCTGCCACTGATGGGGTGGGTGTCTGTGTGGCCCAATTTTTGGAAAAAAAGGGAGACTCCGCTTGGAGTAACCCTTGCTTGATGTGTTTTTAAAAGAAGCCAAGATGAACAGAGCTGGGATCAGGAAAGACTTTGCTACCTACCCCGGTGTCATCCTGGGGACGGATAAGAATGGCGTATTTTTGAATGTGCTTGATGCAAATCAAAACATCCTGTTTGCAACTAGGGCCCAAGTGCTGCCACTGATGGGGTGGGTGTCTGTGTGGCCCAATTTTTGGAAAAAAGGGAGACTCCGCTTGGAGTAACCCTTGCTTACATTGTTTTTAAAAGAAGCCAAGATGAACAAGTCATGGGTCAGCAAAGACTTTGCTACCTACCCCGGTGTCATCCTGGGGACAGTTAATTATGGGGTATTTTTGAATGTGATTGATGCAAATGTAGCTGTGAAGTGTACAACTAGGGCCCAAGTGCTGCCACTGATGGGGTGGGTGTCTGTGTGGCCCAATTTTTGGAAAAAAAGGGAGACTCCGCTTGGAGTAACCCTTGCTTGATGTGTTTTTAAAAGAAGCCAAGATGAACAGAGCTGGGATCAGGAAAGACTTTGCTACCTACCCCGGTGTCATCCTGGGGACGGATAAGAATGGCGTATTTTTGAATGTGCTTGATGCAAATCAAGACATCCTGTTTGCAACTAGGGCCCAAGTGCTGCCACTGATGGGGTGGGTGTCTGTGTGGCCCAA
This sequence comes from Anomaloglossus baeobatrachus, assembly GCF_048569485.1. Classification (NCBI taxonomy): domain Eukaryota; kingdom Metazoa; phylum Chordata; class Amphibia; order Anura; family Aromobatidae; genus Anomaloglossus; species Anomaloglossus baeobatrachus. Next base: position 44,134,160 of record NC_134363.1, read on the forward strand.
TTTTTGGAAAAAAGGGAGACTCCGCTTGGAGTAACCCTTGCTTACATTGTTTTTAAAAGAAGCCAAGATGAACAAGTCATGGGTTAGCAAAGACTTTGCTACCTACCCCGGTGTCATCCTGGGGACGGTTAATTATGGGGTATTTTTGAATGTGATTGATGCAAATGTAGCTGTGAAGTGTACAACTAGGGCCCAAGTGCTGCCACTGATGGGGTGGGTGTCTGTGTGGCCCAATTTTTGGAAAAAAAGGGAGACTCCGCTTGGAGTAACCCTTGCTTGATGTGTTTTTAAAAGAAGCCAAGATGAACAGAGCTGGGATCAGGAAAGACTTTGCTACCTACCCCGGTGTCATCCTGGGGACGGATAAGAATGGCGTATTTTTGAATGTGCTTGATGCAAATCAAAACATCCTGTTTGCAACTAGGGCCCAAGTGCTGCCACTGATGGGGTGGGTGTCTGTGTGGCCCAATTTTTGGAAAAAAAGGGAGACTCCGCTTGGAGTAACCCTTGCTTGATGTGTTTTTAAAAGAAGCCAAGATGAACAGAGCTGGGATCAGCAAAGACTTTGCTACCTACCCCGGTGTCATCCTGGGGACGGATAAGAATGGCGTATTTTTGAATGTGCTTGATGCAAATCAAAACATCCTGTTTGCAACTAGGGCCCAAGTGCTGCCACTGATGGGGTGGGTGTCTGTGTGGCCCAATTTTTGGAAAAAAGGGAGACTCCGCTTGGAGTAACCCTTGCTTACATTGTTTTTAAAAGAAGCCAAGATGAACAGAGCTGGGATCAGGAAAGACTTTGCTACCTACCCCGTTGTCATCCTGGGGATTGATAAGAATGGCGTATTTTTGAATGTGCTTGATGCAAATGTAGCTGTGAAGTGTACAACTAGGGCACAACTGCTGCCACTGAAGGGGTGGGTGTGTGTGGGGCCCAATTTTTGGAAAAAAGGGAGACTCCGCTTGGAGTAACCCTTGCTTGATGTGTTTTTAAAAGAAGCCAAGATGAACAGAGCTGGGATCAGGAAAGACTTTGCTACCTACCCCGGTGTCATCCTGGGGACGGATAAGAATGACGTATTTTTGAATGTGCTTGATGCAAATCTAGCTGTGAAGTGTACAACTGGGGCACAACTGCTGCCACTGAATGGGTGGGTGTGTGGGGCCCAATTTTTGGAAAAAAAGGGAGACTCCGCTTGGAGTAACCCTTGCTTGATGTGTTTTTAAAAGAAGCCAAGATGAACAGAGCTGGGATCAGGAAAGACTTTGCTACCTACCCCGGTGTCATCCTGGGGACGGATAAGAATGGCGTATTTTTGAATGTGCTTGATGCAAATCAAAACATCCTGTTTGCAACTAGGGCCCAAGTGCTGCCACTGATGGGGTGGGTGTCTGTGTGGCCCAATTTTTGGAAAAAAAGGGAGACTCCGCTTGGAGTAACCCTTGCTTGATGTGTTTTTAAAAGAAGCCAAGATGAACAGAGCTGGGATCAGGAAAGACTTTGCTACCTACCCCGGTGTCATCCTGGGGACGGATAAGAATGGCGTATTTTTGAATGTGCTTGATGCAAATCAAAACATCCTGTTTGCAACTAGGGCCCAAGTGCTGCCACTGATGGGGTGGGTGTCTGTGTGGCCCAATTTTTGGAAAAAAAGGGAGACTCCGCTTGGAGTAACCCTTGCTTGATGTGTTTTTAAAAGAAGCCAAGATGAACAGAGCTGGGATCAGCAAAGACTTTGCTACCTACCCCGGTGTCATCCTGGGGACGGATAAGAATGGCGTATTTTTGAATGTGCTTGATGCAAATCAAAACATCCTGTTTGCAACTAGGGCCCAAGTGCTGCCACTGATGGGGTGGGTGTCTGTGTGGCCCAATTTTTGGAAAAAAGGGAGACTCCGCTTGGAGTAACCCTTGCTTGATGTGTTTTTAAAAGAAGCCAAGATGAACAGAGCTGGGATCAGGAAATACTTTGCTACCTACCCCGGTGTCATCCTGGGGACGGATAAGAATGGCGTATTTTTGAATGTGCTTGATGCAAATCAAAACATCCTATTTGCAACTAGGGCCCAAGTGCTGCCACTGATGGGGTGGGTGTCTGTGTGGCCCAATTTTTGGAAAAAAAGGGAGACTCCGCTTGGAGTAACCCTTGCTTGATGTGTTTTTAAAAGAAGCCAAGATGAACAGAGCTGGGATCAGCAAAGACTTTGCTACCTACCCCGGTGTCATCCTGGGGACGGATAAGAATGGCGTATTTTTGAATGTGCTTGATGCAAATCAAAACATCCTGTTTGCAACTAGGGCCCAAGTGCTGCCACTGATGGGGTGGGTGTCTGTGTGGCCCAATTTTTGGAAAAAAGGGAGACTCCGCTTGGAGTAACCCTTGCTTGATGTGTTTTTAAAAGAAGCCAAGATGAACAGAGCTGGGATCAGGAAATACTTTGCTACCTACCCCGGTGTCATCCTGGGGACGGATAAGAATGGCGTATTTTTGAATGTGCTTGATGCAAATCAAAACATCCTGTTTGCAACTAGGGCCCAAGTGCTGCCACTGATGGGGTGGGTGCCTGTGTGGCCCAATTTTTGGAAAAAAAGGGAGACTCCGCTTGGAGTAACCCTTGCTTGATGTGTTTTTAAAAGAAGCCAAGATGAACAGAGCTGGGATCAGCAAAGACTTTGCTACCTACCCCGGTGTCATCCTGGGGATGGATAAGAATGGCGTATTTTTGAATGTGCTTGATGCAAATCAAAACATCCTGTTTGCAACTAGGGCCCAAGTGCTGCCACTGATGGGGTGGGTGTCTGTGTGGCCCAATTTTTGGAAAAAAAGGGAGACTCCGCTTGGAGTAACCCTTGCTTGATGTGTTTTTAAAAGAAGCCAAGATGAACAGAGCTGGGATCAGGAAAGACTTTGCTACCTACCCCGGTGTCATCCTGGGGACGGATAAGAATGGCGTATTTTTGAATGTGCTTGATGCAAATCAAAACATCCTGTTTGCAACTAGGGCCCAAGTGCTGCCACTGATGGGGTGGGTGTCTGTGTGGCCCAATTTTTGGAAAAAAGGGAGACTCCGCTTGGAGTAACCCTTGCTTACATTGTTTTTAAAAGAAGCCAAGATGAACAAGTCATGGGTCAGCAAAGACTTTGCTACCTACCCCGGTGTCATCCTGGGGATGGATAAGAATGGCGTATTTTTGAATGTGCTTGATGCAAATGTAGCTGTGAAGTGTACAACTGGGGCACAACTGCTGCCACTGAAGGGGTGGGTGTGTGTGTGGCCCAATTTTTGGAAAAAATGGAGACTCCGCTTGGAGTCACCTTGCGGTGTTTTACATGATTTTAGAAGGGCGTGCCATGCCTATATCTGTGTGTCCTCCTCTTTTTCCTTGTCCAGCTGTTTTGTTTTCGCATGAGTATATGTCCTTGTCACTTTCCAATGTGTTTGAGTTGTTTGTCACCTTTAGGACACCTTTCAGGGTGTTTTCTAGGTGTTTTTCTGTGTTTGTGATTGCCTGCCATTGTTTCCTATGCAGTTCGAGTTCGGTTCGTCGAACGTTCGACGAACCGAACTCGAACGGGAGGTCCGTTCGGCGAACCAACCTCGAGCCGAACCGCGACCGGTTCGCTCATCTCTACTGGTGACGTGGTGAATCCTGACTGGCCAGGCTGGGACGTCGTGGACCCTGATTGGGTCAAGTCCGTCATCTCCGCCTCGCGCCCGCCCTCGGGTGGAGCTGCACCTCCTTAAAAGCTCCCCCTGCCATCATGGCGGCGCGCGACCGTCCTTCTATGTTTGGATGTCTGGCAGCGTGCTGCCACGCCACTGCTCAGGCATTACTGTCTCTTGTGGGCTTGGCCCTTGCTGCTCCGGCAGTACCTCGTTTGCAGGCCGTGTTCCTGCCTTGCTGCTCCAGCAGTACCCCCGTCAACAGGCCGTGTTCCTGTCCCAGGTGAGCTCCTCAAGTCTCCATTGGACTCACCTGGTTATTGAAAGCACACGTGTGTGGGCACCTCTGTGCTACCCTCGTGCCATATTCTCGTGACTTCCACTGGCACACATGCGTGGGCACCTCTGTGCTTCTCCGTGCAACAGGTACACCGAGCCGTGAGATCTGTGCCATACAACCCTCACGGGTTAGGGCAGATCGGTGTACATAGATCGTCTGTGACATTCCAGACGATCGCTAGCAGCAACCCGCTCACTCTTCACCCACCATAGCGGCGGTCCCTTACACCGCACAGTGGACCTTGACCGGCGGAAGCAGTCCATTTCCCATCTTGGCACGCTTCCCCGGGTCCCCCTCGTAACACCCCCAAAGGAACGATTTCGCTTCAAAATGGCCAAAAGTTGCAATACCCCCCCAAAGGAACAATTTCGCCTCAAAATGGCAAAAAATTGCAATACCCCCACAAAGGAACAATTTCACCTCAAAATGCCGAAAAGTTGCAATACCCTCCGAAAGGAACAATTTCGCATCAAAATGGCCAAAAGATGCAATACCCCCCAAAGCAACAATTTCGCCTCAAAATGGCAAAAAATTGCAATACCCCCCCAAAGGAACAATTTCACCTCAAAATGCCGAAAAGTTGCAATACCCCCAAAGGAACAATTTCGCTTCAATATGGCCAAAAGTTGCAATACCCCCCAAAGGAACAATTTCGCCTCAAAATGGCAAAGAATTGCAATACCCCCCAAAGGAACAATTTCGCTTCAAAATGGCCAAAAGTTGCAATACCCCCCCAAAGGAAGAATTTCGCCTCAAAATGGCAAAAAATTGCAATACCCCCCAAAGGAACAATTTCGCCTCAAAATGCCGAAAAGTTGCAATACCCCCCAAAGGTACAATTTCGCTTCAAAATGGCCAAAAGTTGCAATACCCCCCCAAAAGAACAATTTCGCTTCAAAATGGCCAAAAGTTGCAATACCCCCCCAAAGGAACAATTTCGCCTCAAAATGGCAAAAAATTGCAATACCCCCCCAAAGGAACAATTTCGCTTCAAAATGGCCAACAGTTGCAATACCCCCCCAAAGGAACAATTTCGCTTCAAAATGGCCAAAAGTTGCAATACCCCCCCAAGGAACAATTTCGCCTGAAAATGAAAAAAAAATTGCAATACCCCCCCAAAGGAACAATTTCGCCTCAAAATGCCGAAAAGTTGCAATAGCCCCCGAAAGGAACAATTTCGCTTCAAAATGGCCAAAAGTTGCAATACCCCCCCAAAGGAACAATTTCGCCTCAAAATGGCAAAAAATTGCAATACCCCCCAAAGGAACAATTTCGCTTCAAAATGGCCAAAAGTTGCAATACCCCCCCAAAGGAACAATTTTGCCTCAAAATGCCCAAAAGTTGCAATACCCCCCAAAAGGAACAATTTCGCCTCAAAATGCCCAAAAGTTGCAATACCCCCCCCAAAGGAACAATTTCGCTTCAAAATGGCCAAAAGTTGCAATACCCCCCTGAAAGGAACAATTTTGCTTCAAAATGGCCAAAAGTTGCAATACCCCCCCAAAGGAACAATTTCGCCTCAAAATGCCGAAAAGTTGCAATACCCCCCGAAAGGAACAATTTCGCTTCAAAATGGCCAAAAGTTGCAATACCCCCCCAAAGGAACAATTTCGCCTCAAAATGGCAAAAAATTGCAATACCCCCCAAAGGAACAATTTCACCTCAAAATGCTGAAAAGTTGCAATACCCCCAAAGGAACAATTTCGCTTCAATATGGCCAAAAGTTGCAATACCCCCCCAAAGGAACAATTTCGCCTCAAAATGGCAAAGAATTGCAATACCCCCCAAAGGAACAATTTCGCTTCAAAATGGCCAAAAGTTGCAATACCCCCCAAAGGAAGAATTTCGCCTCAAATTGGCAAAAAATTGCAATACCCCCCAAAGGAACAATTTCGCCTCAAAATGCCGAAAAGTTACAATACCCCCCCAAAGGTACAATTTCGCTTCAAAATGGCCAAAAGTTGCAATACCCCCCAAAGGAACAATTTTGCTTCAAAATGGCCAAAAGTTGCAATACCCCCCCCAAAGGAACAATTTCGCCTCAAAATGCCGAAAAGTTGCAATACCCCCCGAAAGGAACAATATCGCTTCAAAATGGCCAAAAGTTGCAATACCCCCCCAAAGGAACAATTTCGCCTCAAAATGGCAAAAAATTGCAATACCCCCCCAAAGGAACAATTTCGCTTCAAAATGGCCAAAAGTTGCAACACCCCCCCATAGGAACAATTTCGCTTCAAAATGGCCAAAAGTTGCAATACCCCCCCAAAGGAACAATTCACTTCAATATGCCGAAAAGTTGCAATACCCCCCCAAAGGTACAATTTCGCTTCAAAATGGCCAAAAGTTGCAATACCCCCCCCCCAAAGGAACCATTTCGCCTCAAAATGGCAAAAAATTGCAATACCCCCCAAAGGAACAATTTCGCTTCAAAATGCCTAAAAGTTGCAATACCCCCCCGCAAAGGTACAATTTCGCTTCAAAATGCCGAAAAGTTGCAATACCCCCCAAAAGGAACAATTTCGCCTCAAAATGCCGAAAAGTTGCAATACTCCCCGAAAGGAACAATTTCGCCTCAAAATGGCCAAAAATTGTAAAACCCCCCCAAAGGAACAATTTCGCTTCAAAATGGCCAAAAATTGCAATACCCCCCAAAGGAACAATTTCGCCTTAAAATGCCGAAAAGTTGCAATACCCCCCCAAACGAACAATTTCGCCTCAAAATGGCAAAAAATTGCAATACCCCCCAAAGGAACAATTCGCTTCAATATGCCGAAAAGTTGCAATACCCCCCAAAGGAACAATTTCGCCTCAAAATGCCGAAAAGTTGCAATACCCCCCAAAGGAACAATTTCGCTTCAATATGGCCAAAAGTTGCAATACCCCCCCAAAGGAACAATTTCGCCTCAAAATGGCAAAGAATTGCAATACCCCCACAAAGGAACAATTTCACCTCAAAATGCCGAAAAGTTGCAATACCCTCCGAAAGGAACAATTTCGCATCAAAATGGCCAAAAGATGCAATACCCCCCAAAGCAACAATTTCGCCTCAAAATGGCAAAAAATTGCAATACCCCCCCAAAGGAACAATTTCACCTCAAAATGCCGAAAAGTTGCAATACCCCCAAAGGAACAATTTCGCTTCAATATGGCCAAAAGTTGCAATACCCCCCCAAAGGAACAATTTCGCCTCAAAATGGCAAAGAATTGCAATACCCCCCATAGGAACAATTTCGCTTCAAAATGGCCAAAAGTTGCAATACCCCCCCAAAGGAAGAATTTCGCCTCAAAATGGCAAAAAATTGCAATACCCCCCAAAGGAACAATTTCGCCTCAGAATGCCGAAAAGTTGCAATACCCCCCCAAAGGTATAATTTCGCTTCAAAATGGCCAAAAGTTGTAATACCCCCCCAAAAGAACAATTTCGCTTCAAAATGGCCAAAAGTTGCAATACCCCCCCAAAGGAATAATTTCGCCTCAAAATGCAAAAAATTGCAATACCCCCCCAAAGGAACAATTTCGCTTCAAAATGGCCAACAGTTGCAATACCCCCCCAAAGGAACAATTTCGCTTCAAAATGGCCAAAAGTTGCAATACCCCCCCCAAGGAACAATTTCGCCTGAAAATGAAAAAAAAATTGCAATACCCCCCCAAAGGAACAATTTCGCCTCAAAATGCCGAAAAGTTGCAATAGCCCCCGAAAGGAACAATTTCGCTTCAAAATGGCCAAAAGTTGCAATACCCCCCCAAAGGAACAATTTCGCCTCAAAATGGCAAAAAATTGCAATACCCCCCAAAGGAACAATTTCGCTTCAAAATGGCCAAAAGTTGCAATACCCCCCCAAAGGAACAATTTTGCCTCAAAATGCCCAAAAGTTGCAATACCCCCCAAAAGGAACAATTTCGCCTCAAAATGCCCAAAAGTTGCAATACCCCCCAAAGGAACAATTTCGCTTCAAAATGGCCAAAAGTTGCAATACCCCCCTGAAAGGAACAATTTTGCTTCAAAATGGCCAAAAGTTGCAATACCCCCCCCAAAGGAACAATTTCGCCTCAAAATGCCGAAAAGTTGCAATACCCCCCGAAAGGAACAATTTCGCTTCAAAATGGCCAAAAGTTGCAATACCCCCCAAAGGAACAATTTCGCCTCAAAATGGCAAAAAATTGCAATACCCCCCAAAGGAACAATTTCACCTCAAAATGCCGAAAAGTTGCAATACCCCCAAAGGAACAATTTCGCTTCAATATGGCCAAAAGTTGCAATACCCCCCCAAAGGAACAATTTCGCCTCAAAATGGCAAAGAATTGCAATACCCCCCAAAGGAACAATTTCGCTTCAAAATGGCCAAAAGTTGCAATACCCCCCAAAGGAAGAATTTCGCCTCAAATTGGCAAAAAATTGCAATACCCCCCAAAGGAACAATTTCGCCTCAAAATGCCGAAAAGTTACAATACCCCCCCCAAAGGTACAATTTCGCTTCAAAATGGCCAAAAGTTGCAATACCCCCCAAAGGAACAATTTTGCTTCAAAATGGCCAAAAGTTGCAATACCCCCCCCAAAGGAACAATTTCGCCTCAAAATGCCGAAAAGTTGCAATACCCCCCGAAAGGAACAATATCGCTTCAAAATGGCCAAAAGTTGCAATACCCCCCCAAAGGAACAATTTCGCCTCAAAATGGCAAAAAATTGCAATACCCCCCCAAAGGAACAATTTCGCTTCAAAATGGCCAAAAGTTGCAACACCACCCCATAGGAACAATTTCGCTTCAAAATGGCCAAAAGTTGCAATACCCCCCCAAAGGAACAATTCACTTCAATATGCCGAAAAGTTGCAATACCCCCCCAAAGGTACAATTTCGCTTCAAAATGGCCAAAAGTTGCAATACCCCCCCCCCAAAGGAACCATTTCGCCTCAAAATGGCAAAAAATTGCAATACCCCCCAAAGGAACAATTTCGCTTCAAAATGCCTAAAAGTTGCAATACCCCCCCGCAAAGGTACAATTTCGCTTCAAAATGCCGAAAAGTTGCAATACCACCCAAAAGGAACAATTTCGCCTCAAAATGCCGAAAAGTTGCAATACTCCCCGAAAGGAACAATTTCGCCTCAAAATGGCCAAAAATTGTAAAACCCCCCCAAAGGAACAATTTCGCTTCAATATGGCCAAAAATTGCAATACCCCCCAAAGGAACAATTTCGCCTTAAAATGCCGAAAAGTTGCAATACCCCCCCAAACGAACAATTTCGCCTCAAAATGGCAAAAAATTGCAATACCCCCCAAAGGAACAATTCGCTTCAATATGCCGAAAAGTTGCAATACCCCCCAAAGGAACAATTTCGCCTCAAAATGCCGAAAAGTTGCAATACCCCCCAAAGGAACAATTTCGCTTCAATATGGCCAAAAGTTGCAATACCCCCGCAAAGGAACAATTTCGCCTCAAAATGGCAAAGAATTGCAATACCCCCAAAGGAACAATTTCGCTTCAAAATGGCCAAAAGTTGCAATACCCCCCCAAAGGAAGAATTTCGCCTCAAAATGGCAAAAAAATTGCAATACCCCCCAAAGGAACAATTTCGCCTCAAAATGCCGAAAAGTTGCAATACCCCCCCAAAGGTACAATTTCGCTTCAAAATGGCCAAAAGTTGCAATACCCCCCAAAAGGAACAATTTCGCCTCAAAATGGCAAAAAATTGCAATACCACCCCAAAGGAACAATTTCGCTTCAAAATGGCCAAAAGTTGCATTACCACCCCAAAGGAACAATTTCGCTTCAAAATGGCCAAAAGTTGCAATACCCCCCAAAGGAACAATTTTGCCTCAAAATGCCCAAAAGTTGCAATACCCCCCCAAAGGAACAATTTCGCCTCAAAATGCCCAAAAGTTGCAATACCCCCCCCAAAGGAACAATTTCGCTTCAAAATGGCCAAAAGTTGCAATACCCCCCAAAAGGAACAATTTTGCTTCAAAATGGCCAAAAGTTGCAATACCCCCCCAAAGGAACAAGTTCGCCTCAAAATGCCGAAAAGTTGCAATACCCCCCGAAAGGAACAATTTCGCTTCAAAATGGCCAAAAGTTGCAATACCCCCCCAAAGGAACAGTTTCGCCTTAAAATGGCCAAAAATTGCAATACCCCCCCAAAGGAACAATTTCACCTCAAAATGCCGAAAAGTTGCAATACCCCCCAAAGGAACAATTTCGCTTCAATATGGCCAAAAGTTGCAATACCCCCCCAAAGGAACAATTTCGCCTCAAAATGGCAAAGAATTGCAATACCCCCCAAAGGAACAATTTCGCTTCAAAATGGCCAAAAGTTGCAATACCCCCCCAAAGGAAGAATTTCGCCTCAAAATGGCAAAAAATTGCAATACCCCCCAAAGGAACAATTTCGCCTCAAAATGCCGAAAAGTTGCAATAACCCCCCGAAGGTACAATTTTGCTTCAAAATGGCCAAAAGTTGCAATACCCCCCCAAAGGAACAATTTCGCTTCAAAATGGCCAAAAGTTGCAATACCCCCCCAAAGGAACAATTTCGCCTCAAAATGGCAAAAAATTGCAATACCCCCCCAAAGGAACAATTTCGCCTCAAAATGCCGAAAAGTTGCAATACCCCCCGAAAGGAACAATTTCGCTTCAAAATGGCCAAAAGTTGCAATACCCCCCCCAAAGGAACAATTTCGCCTCAAAATGCCCAAAAGTTGCAATACCCCCCCAAAGGAACAATTTCGCTTCAAAATGGCCAAAAGTTGCAATACCCCCCGAAAGGAACAATTTTGCTTCAAAATGGCCAAAAGTTGCAATACCCCCCCAAAGGAACAATTTCGCCTCAAAATGCCGAAAAAGTGCAATACCCCCCGAAAGGAACAATTTCGCTTCAAAATGGCCAAAAGTTGCAATACCCTCCCAAAGGAACAATTTCGCCTTAAAATGGCCAAAAGTTGCAATACCCCCCCAAAGGAACAATTTCGCTTCAATATGGCCAAAAGTTGCAATACCCCCCCAAAGGAACAATTTCGCCTCAAAATGGCAAAGAATTGCAATACCCCCCAAAGGAACAATTTCGCTTCAAAATGGCCAAAAGTTGCAATACCCCCCCAAAGGAAGAATTTCGCCTCAAAATGGCAAAAAATTGCAATAGCCCCAAAGGAACAATTTCGCCTCAAAATGCCGAAAAGTTGCAATACCCCCCCAAAGGTACAATTTCGCTTCAAAATGGCCAAAAGTTGCAATACCCCCCCAAAGGAACAATTTCGCTTCAAAATGGCCAAAAGTTGCAATACCCCCCCAAAGGAACAATTTCGCTTCAAAATGGCCAAAAGTTGCAATACCCCCCCAAAGGAACAATTTCGCCTCAAAATGGCAAAAAATTGCAATACCCCCCCAAAGGAACAATTTCGCTTCAAAATGGCCAAAAGTTGCAATACCCCCCCAAAGGAACAATTTCGATTCAAAATGGCCAAAAGTTGCAATACCCCCAAAGGAACAATTTCGCCTCAAAATGAAAAAAAAATTGCAATACCCCCCCAAAGGAACAATTCGCTTCAATATGCCGAAAAGTTGCAATACACCCCCAAAGGTACAATTTCGCTTCAAAATGGCCAAAAGTTGCAATACCCCCCCAAAGGAACAATTTCGCCTCAAAATGGCAAAAAATTGCAATACCCCCCAAAGGAACAATTTCGCTTCAAAATGCCGAAAAGTTGCAATACCCCCCCCCAAAGGTACAATTTCGCTTCAAAATGGCCAAAAGTTGCAATACCCCCCCAAAGGAACAATTTCGCCTCAAAATGCCGAAAAGTTGCAATACCCCCCGAAAGGAACAATTTCGCCTCAAAATGGCCAAAAATTGTAAAACCCCCCCAAAGGAACAATTTCGCTTCAATATGGCCAAAAATTGCAATACCCCCCAAAGGAACAATTTCGCCTTAAAATGCCGAAAAGTTGCAATACCCCCCCAAACGAACAATTTCGCCTCAAAATGGCAAAAAATTGCAATACCCCCCCAAAGGAACAATTCGCTTCAATATGCCGAAAAGTTGCAATACCCCCCAAAGGTACAATTTCGCCTCAAAATGGCAAAAAATTGCAATACCCCCCCAAAGGAACAATTTCGCTTCAATATGACCAAAAATTGCAATACCCCCCAAAGGAACAATTTCGCCTTAAAATGGCAAAAAATTGCAATACCCCCCCAAAGGAACAATTTCGCTTCAAAATGGCCAAAAGTTGCAATACCCCCCCAAAGGAACAATTTCACCTCAAAATGGCAAAAAATTGCAATACTCCCCCAAAGGAACAATTTTGCTCTTCAAAATGGCCAAAAGTTGCAATACCCCCCCAAAGGAACAATTTCGCCTCAAAATGAAAAAAAAATTGCAATACCCCCCCAAAGGAACAATTTCGCCTCAAAATGCCGAAAAGTTGCAATACCCCCCCAAAGGTACAATTTCGCTTCAAAATGGCCAAAAGTTGCAATACCCCCCCAAAGGAACAATTTCGCTTCAAAATGGCCAAAAGTTGCAATACCCCCCCAAAGGAACAATTTCGATTCAAAATGGCCAAAAGTTGCAATACCCCCAAAGGAACAATTTCGCCTCAAAATGGCAAAAAATTGCAATACCCCCCCAAAGGAACAATTTCGCTTCAAAATGGCCAAAAGTTGCAATACCCCCCTAAAGGAACAATTTCGCCTCAAAATGAAAAAAAATTGCAATACCCCCCCAAAGGAACAATTTCGCTTCAATATGCCGAAAAGTTGCAATACCCCCCCAAAGGTACAATTTCGCTTCAAAATGGCCAAAAGTTGCAATACCCCCCCAAAGGAACAATTTCGCCTCAAAATGCCGAAAAGTTGTAATACCCCCCGAAAGGAACAATTTCGCTTCAAAATGGCCAAAAGTTGCAATACCCCCCCAAAGGAACAATTTCGCCTCAAAATGGCAAAAAATTGCAATACCCCCCAAAGGAACAATTTCGCTTCAAAATGGCCAAAAGTTGCAATACCCCCCCAAAGGAACAATTTCGCCTCAAAATGCCGAAAAGTTGCAATACCCCCCGAAAGAAACAATTTCGCCTCAAAATGGCCAAAAATTGCAATACCCCCCCAAAGGAACAATTTCGCTTCAAAATGGCCAAAAGTTGCAATACCCCCCAAAGGAACAATTTCGCCTCAAAATGGCAAAAAATTGCAATACCCCCCCAAAGGAAAAATTTCGCCTCAAAATGCTGAAAAGTTTCAATATCCCCCGAAAGGAACAATTTCGTTTCAAAATGGCCAAAAGTTGCAATACCCCCAAAGGAACAATTTCACCTCAAAATGGCAAAAAATTGCAATACCCCCCAAAGGAACAATTTCGCTTCAAAATGCCGAAAAGTTGCAATACCCCCCCATAGGTACAATTTCGCTTCAAAATAGCCAAAAGTTGCAATACCCCCCCAAAAGAACAATTTCGTCTCAAAATGGAAAAAAAATTGCAATACCCCCCAAAGGAACAATTTCGCCTCAAAATGGCAAAAAATTGCAATACCCCCCAAAGGAACAATTTCGCCTCAAAATGCCGAAAAGGTGCAATACCCCCCCAAAGGAACAATTTCGCCTCAAAATGGCAAAAAATTGCAATACCCCCCGGAAGGAACAATTTCGCCTCAAAATGGCCAAAAATTGTAAAACCCCCCCAAAGGAACAATTTCGCCTCAAAATGGCAAAAAATTGCAATACCCCCCCAAAGGAACAATTTCGCTTCAAAATGGCCAAAAGTTGCAATACCCCCCAAAGGAACAATTTCGCCTCAAAATGCCGAAAAGTTGCAATACCCCCCGAAAGGAACAATTTCGCTTCAAAATGGCCAAAAGTTGCAATACCCCCCCAAAGGAACAGTTTCGCCTTAAAATGGCCAAAAATTGCAATACCCCCCCAAAGGAACAATTTCACCTCAAAATGCCGAAAAGTTGCAATACCCCCCAAAGGAACAATTTCGCTTCAATAAGGCCAAAAGTTGCAATACCCCCCCAAAGGAACAATTTCGCCTCAAAATGGCAAAGAATTGCAATACCCCCCAAAGGAACAATTTCGTTTCAAAATGGCCAAAAGTTGCAATACCCCCCCAAAGGAAGAATTTCGCCTCAAAATGGCAAAAAATTGCAATACCCCCCAAAGGAACAATTTCGCCTCAAAATGCCGAAAAGTTGCAATAACCCCCCGAAGGTACAATTTTGCTTCAAAATGGCCAAAAGTTGCAATACCCCCCCAAAGGAACAATTTCGCTTCAAAATGGCCAAAAGTTGCAATACCCCCCCAAAGGAACAATTTCGCCTCAAAATGGCAAAAAATTGCAATATTCCCCCAAAGGAACAATTTCGCCTCAAAATGCCGAAAAGTTGCAATACCCCCCGAAAGGAACAATTTCGCTTCAAAATGGCCAAAAGTTGCAATACCCCCCCAAAGGAACAATTTCGCATCAAAATGCCCAAAAGTTGCAATACCCCCCCAAAGGAACAATTTCGCTTCAAAATGGCCAAAAGTTGCAATACCCCCCGAAAGGAACAATTTTGCTTCAAAATGGCCAAAAGTTGCAATACCCCCCCAAAGGAACAATTTCGCCTCAAAATGCCGAAAAAGTGCAATACCCCCCGAAAGGAACAATTTCGCTTCAAAATGGCCAAAAGTTGCAATACCCCCCCAAAGGAACAATTTCGCCTCAAAATGGCAAAAAATTGCAATAGCCCCAAAGGAACAATTTCGCCTCAAAATGCCGAAAAGTTGCAATACCCCCCCAAAGGTACAATTTCGCTTCAAAATGGCCAAAAGTTGCAATACCCCCCCAAAGGAACCATTTCGCTTCAAAATGGCCAAAAGTTGCAATACCCCCCAAAGGAACAATTTCGCTTCAAAATGGCCAAAAGTTGCAATACCCCCCCAAAGGAACAATTTCGCCTCAAAATGGCAAAAAATTGCAATACCCCCCCAAAGGAACAATTTCGCTTCAAAATGGCCAAAAGTTGCAATACCCCCCCCAAAGAAACAATTTCGATTCAAAATGGCCAAAAGTTGCAATACCCCCAAAGGAACAATTTCGCCTCAAAATGAAAAAAAAATTGCAATACCCCCCCAAAGGAACAATTCGCTTCAATATGCCGAAAAGTTGCAATACACCCCCAAAGGTACAATTTCGCTTCAAAATGGCCAAAAGTTGCAATACCCCCCCCAAAGGAACAATTTCGCCTCAAAATGGCAAAAAATTGCAATACCCCCCAAAGGAACAATTTCGCTTCAAAATGCCGAAAAGTTGCAATACCCCCCCAAAGGTACAATTTCGCTTCAAAATGGCCAAAAGTTGCAATACCCCCCCAAAGGAACAATTTCGCCTCAAAATGCTGAAAAGTTGCAATACCCCCCGAAAGGAACAATTTCGCCTCAAAATGGCCAAAAATTGTAAAACCCCCCCAAAGGAACAATTTCGCTTCAATATGGCCAAAAATTGCAATACCCCCCAAAGGAACAATTTCGCCTTAAAATGCCGAAAAGTTGCAATACCCCCCCAAACGAACAATTTCGCCTCAAAATGGCAAAAAATTGCAATACCCCCCCAAAGGAACAATTCGCTTCAATATGCCGAAAAGTTGCAATACCCCCCAAAGGTACAATTTCGCCTCAAAATGGCAAAAAATTGCAATACCCCCCCAAAGGAACAATTTCGCTTCAATATGACCAAAAATTGCAATACCCCCCAAAGGAACAATTTCGCCTTAAAATGCCGAAAAGTTGCAATACCCCCCCAAACGAACAATTTCGCCTCAAAATGGCAAAAAATTGCAATACCCCCCCAAAGGAACAATTTCGCTTCAAAATGGCCAAAAGTTGCAATACCCCCCCAAAGGAACAATTTCACCTCAAAATGGCAAAAAATTGCAATACTCCCCCAAAGGAACAATTTCGCTTCAAAATGGCCAAAAGTTGCAATACCCCCCCAAAGGAACAATTTCGCCTCAAAATGAAAAAAAAATTGCAATACCCCCCCAAAGGAACAATTTCGCTTCAATATGCTGAAAAGTTGCAATACCCCCCCAAAGGTACAATTTCGCTTCAAAATGGCCAAAAGTTGCAATACCCCCCCAAAGGAACAATTTCGCTTCAAAATGGCCAAAAGTTGCAATACCCCCCTAAAGGAACAATTTCGCCTCAAAATGAAAAAAAATTGCAATACCCCCCCCAAAGGAACAATTTCGCTTCAATATGCCGAAAAGTTGCAATACCCCCCCAAAGGTACAATTTCGCTTCAAAATGGCCAAAAGTTGCAATACCCCCCCAAAGGAACAATTTCGCCTCAAAATGCCGAAAAGTTGTAATACCCCCCGAAAGGAACAATTTCGCTTCAAAATGGCCAAAAGTTGCAATACCCCCCCAAAGGAACAATTTCGCCTCAAAATGGCAAAAAATTGCAATACCCCCCAAAGGAACAATTTCGCTTCAAAATGGCCAAAAGTTGCAATACCCCCCCAAAGGAACAATTTCGCCTCAAAATGCCGAAAAGTTGCAATACCCCCCGAAAGAAACAATTTCGCCTCAAAATGGCCAAAAATTGCAATACCCCCCCAAAGGAACAATTTCGCTTCAAAATGGCCAAAAGTTGCAATACCCCCCCAAAGGAACAATTTCGCCTCAAAATGGCAAAAAATTGCAATACCCCCCAAAGGAACAATTTCGCCTCAAAATGCTGAAAAGTTTCAATATCCCCCGAAAGGAACACTTTCGTTTCAAAATGGCCAAAAGTTGCAATACCCCCAAAGGAACAATTTCACCTCAAAATGGCAAAAAATTGCAATACCCCCCAAAGGAACAATTTCGCTTCAAAATGCCGAAAAGTTGCAATACCCCCCCATAGGTACAATTTCGCTTCAAAATAGCCAAAAGTTGCAATACCCCCCAAAAGAACAATTTCGTCTCAAAATGGAAAAAAAATTGCAATACCCCCCAAAGGAACAATTTCGCCTCAAAATTGCAAAAAATTGCAATACCCCCCAAAGGAACAATTTCGCCTCAAAATGCCGAAAAGGTGCAATACCCCCCCAAAGGAACAATTTCGCCTCAAAATGGCAAAAAATTGCAATACCCCCCCGGAAGGAACAATTTCGCCTCAAAATGGCCAAAAATTGTAAAACCCCCCCAAAGGAACAATTTCGCCTCAAAATGGCAAAAAATTGCAATACCCCCCCAAAGGAACAATTTCGCTTCAAATTGGCCAAAAGTTGCAATACCCCCCCAAAGGAACAATTTCGCCTCAAAAAGGCAAAAAATTGCAATACTCCCCCAAAGGAACAATTTCGCTTCAAAATGGCCAAAAGTTGCAATACCCCCCCAAAGGAACAATTTCGCCTCAAAATGAAAAAAAAAATTGCAATACCCCCCCAAAGGAACAATTTCGCCTCAAAATGGCAAAAAATTGCAATACCCCCCCAAAGGAACAATTTCGCCTCAAAATGCCGAAAAGTTGCAATACCCCCCGAAAGGAACAATTTCGCTTCAAAATGGCCAAAAGTTGCAATACCCCCCCAAAGGAACAATTTCGCCTCAAAATGCCCAAAAGTTGCAATACCCCCCCAAAGGAACAATTTCGCTTCAAAATGGCCAAAAGTTGCAATACCCCCCGAAAGGAACAATTTTGCTTCAAAATGGCCAAAAGTTGCAATACCCCACCAAAGGAACAATTTCGCCTCAAAATGCCGAAAAAGTGCAATACCCCCCGAAAGGAACAATTTCGCTTCAAAATGGCCAAAAGTTGCAATACCCCCCCAAAGGAACAATTTCGCCTCAAAATGGCAAAGAATTGCAATACCCCCCAAAGGAACAATTTCGCTTCAAAATGGCCAAAAGTTGCAATACCCCCCCAAAGGAAGAATTTCGCCTCAAAATGGCAAAAAATTGCAATAGCCCCAAAGGAACAATTTCGCCTCAAAATGCCGAAAAGTTGCAATACCCCCCCAAAGGTACAATTTTGCTTCAAAATGGCCAAAAGTTGCAATACCCCCCCAAAGGAACAATTTCGCTTCAAAATGGCCAAAAGTTGCAATACCCCCCCAAAGGAACAATTTCGCTTCAAAATGGCCAAAAGTTGCAATACCCCCCCAAAGGAACAATTTCGCCTCAAAATGGCAAAAAATTGCAATACCCCCCCAAAGGAACAATTTCGCCTCAAAATGCTGAAAAGTTTCAATATCCCCCGAAAGGAACAATTTCGTTTCAAAATGGCCAAAAGTTGCAATACCCCCAAAGGAACAATTTCACCTCAAAATGGCAAAAAGTTGCAATACCCCCAAAGGAACAATTTCGCCTCAAAATGAAAAAAAAATTGCAATACCCCCCCAAAGGAACAATTCGCTTCAATATGCCGAAAAGTTGCAATACACCCCCAAAGGTACAATTTCGCTTCAAAATGGCCAAAAGTTGCAATACCCCCCCCAAAGGAACAATTTCGCCTCAAAATGGCAAAAAATTGCAATACCCCCCAAAGGAACAATTTCGCTTCAAAATGCCGAAAAGTTGCAATACCCCCCCCAAAGGTACAATTTCGCTTCAAAATGGCCAAAAGTTGCAATACCCCCCCAAAGGAACAATTTCGCCTCAAAATGCTGAAAAGTTGCAATACCCCCCGAAAGGAACAATTTCGCCTCAAAATGGCCAAAAATTGTAAAACCCCCCCAAAGGAACAATTTCGCTTCAATATGGCCAAAAATTGCAATACCCCCCAAAGGAACAATTTCGCCTTAAAATGCCGAAAAGTTGCAATACCCCCCCAAACGAACAATTTCGCCTCAAAATGGCAAAAAATTGCAATACCCCCCAAAGGAACAATTCGCTTCAATATGCCGAAAAGTTGCAATACCCCCCAAAGGTACAATTTCGCCTCAAAATGGCAAAAAATTGCAATACCCCCCCAAAGGAACAATTTCGCTTCAATATGACCAAAAATTGCAATACCCCCCAAAGGAACAATTTCGCCTTAAAATGCCGAAAAGTTGCAATACCCCCCCAAACGAACAATTTCGCCTCAAAATGGCAAAAAATTGCAATACCCCCCCAAAGGAACAATTTCGCTTCAAAATGGCCAAAAGTTGCAATACCCCCCCAAAGGAACAATTTCACCTCAAAATGGCAAAAAATTGCAATACTCCCCCAAAGGAACAATTTCGCTTCAAAATGGTCAAAAGTTGCAATACCCCCCCAAAGGAACAATTTCGCCTCAAAATGAAAAAAAAATTGCAATACCCCCCCAAAGGAACAATTTCGCTTCAATATGCCGAAAAGTTGCAATACCCCCCCAAAGGTACAATTTCGCCTCAAAATGCCGAAAAGTTGCAATACCCCCCGAAAGGAACAATTTCGCTTCAAAATGGCCAAAAGTTGCAATACCCCCCCAAAGGAACAATTTCGCTTCAATATGCCGAAAAGTTGCAATACCCCCCCAAAGGAACAATTTCGCCTCAAAATGCCGAAAAGTTGCAATACCCCCCGAAAGGAACAATTTTGCTTCAAAATGGCCAAAAGTTGCAATACCCCACCAAAGGAACAATTTCGCCTCAAAATGCCGAAAAAGTGCAATACCCCCCGAAAGGAACAATTTCGCTTCAAAATGGCCAAAAGTTGCAATACCCCCCCAAAGGAACAATTTCGCCTCAAAATGGCAAAGAATTGCAATACCCCCCAAAGGAACAATTTCGCTTCAAAATGGCCAAAAGTTGCAATACCCCCCCAAAGGAAGAATTTCGCCTCAAAATGGCAAAAAATTGCAATAGCCCCAAAGGAACAATTTCGCCTCAAAATGCCGAAAAGTTGCAATACCCCCCCAAAGGTACAATTTTGCTTCAAAATGGCCAAAAGTTGCAATACCCCCCCAAAGGAACAATTTCGCTTCAAAATGGCCAAAAGTTGCAATACCCCCCCAAAGGAACAATTTCGCTTCAAAATGGCCAAAAGTTGCAATACCCCCCCAAAGGAAGAATTTCGCCTCAAAATGGCAAAAAATTGCAATAGCCCCAAAGGAACAATTTCGCCTCAAAATGCCGAAAAGTTGCAATACCCCCCCAAAGGTACAATTTTGCTTCAAAATGGCCAAAAGTTGCAATACCCCCCCAAAGGAACAATTTCGCCTCAAAATGGCAAAAAATTGCAATACCCCCCCAAAGGAACAATTTCGCCTCAAAATGCTGAAAAGTTTCAATATCCCCCGAAAGGAACAATTTCGTTTCAAAATGGCCAAAAGTTGCAATACCCCCAAAGGAACAATTTCACCTCAAAATGGCAAAAAGTTGCAATACCCCCAAAGGAACAATTTCGCCTCAAAATGAAAAAAAAATTGCAATACCCCCCCAAAGGAACAATTCGCTTCAATATGCCGAAAAGTTGCAATACACCCCCAAAGGTACAATTTCGCTTCAAAATGGCCAAAAGTTGCAATACCCCCCCCAAAGGAACAATTTCGCCTCAAAATGGCAAAAAATTGCAATACCCCCCAAAGGAACAATTTCGCTTCAAAATGCCGAAAAGTTGCAATACCCCCCCCAAAGGTACAATTTCGCTTCAAAATGGCCAAAAGTTGCAATACCCCCCCAAAGGAACAATTTCGCCTCAAAATGCTGAAAAGTTGCAATACCCCCCGAAAGGAACAATTTCGCCTCAAAATGGCCAAAAATTGTAAAACCCCCCCAAAGGAACAATTTCGCTTCAATATGGCCAAAAATTGCAATACCCCCCAAAGGAACAATTTCGCCTTAAAATGCCGAAAAGTTGCAATACCCCCCCAAACGAACAATTTCGCCTCAAAATGGCAAAAAATTGCAATACCCCCCCAAAGGAACAATTCGCTTCAATATGCCGAAAAGTTGCAATACCCCCCAAAGGTACAATTTCGCCTCAAAATGGCAAAAAATTGCAATACCCCCCCAAAGGAACAATTTCGCTTCAATATGACCAAAAATTGCAATACCCCCCAAAGGAACAATTTCGCCTTAAAATGCCGAAAAGTTGCAATACCCCCCCAAACGAACAATTTCGCCTCAAAATGGCAAAAAATTGCAATACCCCCCCAAAGGAACAATTTCGCTTCAAAATGGCCAAAAGTTGCAATACCCCCCCAAAGGAACAATTTCACCTCAAAATGGCAAAAAATTGCAATACTCCCCCAAAGGAACAATTTCGCTTCAAAATGGTCAAAAGTTGCAATACCCCCCCAAAGGAACAATTTCGCCTCAAAATGAAAAAAAAATTGCAATACCCCCCCAAAGGAACAATTTCGCTTCAATATGCCGAAAAGTTGCAATACCCCCCCAAAGGTACAATTTCGCTTCAAAATGGCCAAAAGTTGCAATACCCCCCCAAAGGAACAATTTCGCCTCAAAATGGCAAAAAATTGCAATACCCCCCCAAAGGAACAATTTCGCTTCAAAATGGCCAAAAGTTGCAATACCCCCCTAAAGGAACAATTTCGCCTCAAAATGAAAAAAAATTGCAATACCCCCCCCAAAGGAACAATTTCGCTTCAATATGCCGAAAAGTTGCAATACCCCCCCAAAGGTACAATTTCGCTTCAAAATGGCCAAAAGTTGCAATACCCCCCCAAAGGAACAATTTCGCCTCAAAATGCCGAAAAGTTGTAATACCCCCCGAAAGGAACAATTTCGCTTCAAAATGGCCAAAAGTTGCAATACCCCCCCAAAGGAACAATTTCGCCTCAAAATGGCAAAAAATTGCAATACCCCCCAAAGGAACAATTTCGCTTCAAAATGGCCAAAAGTTGCAATACCCCCCCAAAGGAACAATTTCGCCTCAAAATGCCGAAAAGTTGCAATACCCCCCGAAAGAAACAATTTCGCCTCAAAATGGCCAAAAATTGCAATACCCCCCCAAAGGAACAATTTCGCTTCAAAATGGCCAAAAGTTGCAATACCCCCCCAAAGGAACAATTTCGCCTCAAAATGGCAAAAAATTGCAATACCCCCCAAAGGAACAATTTCGCCTCAAAATGCTGAAAAGTTTCAATATCCCCCGAAAGGAACACTTTCGTTTCAAAATGGCCAAAAGTTGCAATACCCCCAAAGGAACAATTTCACCTCAAAATGGCAAAAAATTGCAATACCCCCCAAAGGAACAATTTCGCTTCAAAATGCCGAAAAGTTGCAATACCCCCCCATAGGTACAATTTCGCTTCAAAATAGCCAAAAGTTGCAATACCCCCCAAAAGAACAATTTCGTCTCAAAATGGAAAAAAAATTGCAATACCCCCCAAAGGAACAATTTCGCCTCAAAATTGCAAAAAATTGCAATACCCCCCAAAGGAACAATTTCGCCTCAAAATGCCGAAAAGGTGCAATACCCCCCCAAAGGAACAATTTCGCCTCAAAATGGCAAAAAATTGCAATACCCCCCCGGAAGGAACAATTTCGCCTCAAAATGGCCAAAAATTGTAAAACCCCCCCAAAGGAACAATTTCGCCTCAAAATGGCAAAAAATTGCAATACCCCCCCAAAGGAACAATTTCGCTTCAAATTGGCCAAAAGTTGCAATACCCCCCCAAAGGAACAATTTCGCCTCAAAAAGGCAAAAAATTGCAATACTCCCCCAAAGGAACAATTTCGCTTCAAAATGGCCAAAAGTTGCAATACCCCCCCAAAGGAACAATTTCGCCTCAAAATGAAAAAAAAAATTGCAATACCCCCCCAAAGGAACAATTTCGCCTCAAAATGGCAAAAAATTGCAATACCCCCCCAAAGGAACAATTTCGCCTCAAAATGCCGAAAAGTTGCAATACCCCCCGAAAGGAACAATTTCGCTTCAAAATGGCCAAAAGTTGCAATACCCCCCCAAAGGAACAATTTCGCCTCAAAATGCCCAAAAGTTGCAATACCCCCCCAAAGGAACAATTTCGCTTCAAAATGGCCAAAAGTTGCAATACCCCCCGAAAGGAACAATTTTGCTTCAAAATGGCCAAAAGTTGCAATACCCCACCAAAGGAACAATTTCGCCTCAAAATGCCGAAAAAGTGCAATACCCCCCGAAAGGAACAATTTCGCTTCAAAATGGCCAAAAGTTGCAATACCCCCCCAAAGGAACAATTTCGCCTCAAAATGGCAAAGAATTGCAATACCCCCCAAAGGAACAATTTCGCTTCAAAATGGCCAAAAGTTGCAATACCCCCCCAAAGGAAGAATTTCGCCTCAAAATGGCAAAAAATTGCAATAGCCCCAAAGGAACAATTTCGCCTCAAAATGCCGAAAAGTTGCAATACCCCCCCAAAGGTACAATTTTGCTTCAAAATGGCCAAAAGTTGCAATACCCCCCCAAAGGAACAATTTCGCTTCAAAATGGCCAAAAGTTGCAATACCCCCCCAAAGGAACAATTTCGCTTCAAAATGGCCAAAAGTTGCAATACCCCCCCAAAGGAACAATTTCGCCTCAAAATGGCAAAAAATTGCAATACCCCCCCAAAGGAACAATTTCGCCTCAAAATGCTGAAAAGTTTCAATATCCCCCGAAAGGAACAATTTCGTTTCAAAATGGCCAAAAGTTGCAATACCCCCAAAGGAACAATTTCACCTCAAAATGGCAAAAAATTGCAATACCCCCCAAAGGAACAATTTTGCTTCAAAATGCCGAAAAGTTGCAATACCCCCCCATAGGTACAATTTCGCTTCAAAATAGCCAAAAGTTGCAATACCCCCCCAAAAGAACAATTTCGTCTCAAAATGGAAAAAAAATTGCAATACCCCCCAAAGGAACAATTTCGCCTCAAAATGGCAAAAAATTGCAATACCCCCCAAAGGAACAATTTCGCCTCAAAATGCCGAAAAGGTGCAATACCCCCCCAAAGGAACAATTTCGCCTCAAAATGGCAAAAAATTGCAATAAACCCCGGAAGGAACAATTTCGCCTCAAAATGGCCAAAAATTGTAAAACCCCCCCAAAGGAACAATTTCGCCTCAAAATGGCAAAAAATTGCAATACCCCCCCAAAGGAACAATTTCGCCTCAAAATGCCCAAAAGTTGCAATACCCCCCCCAAAGGAACAATTTCGCTTCAAAATGGCCAAAAGTTGCAATACCCCCCGAAAGGAACAATTTTGCTTCAAAATGGCCAAAAGTTGCAATACCCCCCCAAAGGAACAATTTTGCCTCAAAATGCCGAAAAAGTGCAATACCCCCCGAAAGGAACAATTTCGCTTCAAAATGGCCAAAAGTTGCAATACCCCCCCAAAGGAACAATTTCGCCTCAAAATGGCAAAGAATTGCAATACCCCCCAAAGGAACAATTTCGCTTCAAAATGGCCAAAAGTTGCAATACCCCCCCAAAGGAAGAATTTCGCCTCAAAATGGCAAAAAATTGCAATAGCCCCAAAGGAACAATTTCGCCTCAAAATGCCGAAAAGTTGCAATACCCCCCCAAAGGTACAATTTCGCTTCAAAATGGCCAAAAGTTGCAATACCCCCCCAAAGGAACAATTTCGCTTCAAAATGGCCAAAAGTTGCAATACCCCCCCAAAGGAACAATTTCGCTTCAAAATGGCCAAAAGTTGCAATACCCCCCCAAAGGAACAATTTCGCCTCAAAATGGCAAAAAATTGCAATACCCCCCCAAAGGAACAATTTCGCCTCAAAATGCTGAAAAGTTTCAATATCCCCCGAAAGGAACAATTTCGTTTCAAAATGGCCAAAAGTTGCAATACCCCCAAAGGAACAATTTCACCTCAAAATGGCAAAAAATTGCAATACCCCCCAAAGGAACAATTTCGCTTCAAAATGCCGAAAAGTTGCAATACCCCCCCATAGGTACAATTTCGCTTCAAAATAGCCAAAAGTTGCAATACCCCCCCAAAAGAACAATTTCGTCTCAAAATGGAAAAAAAATTGCAATACCCCCCAAAGGAACAATTTCGCCTCAAAATGGCAAAAAATTGCAATACCCCCCAAAGGAACAATTTCGCCTCAAAATGCCGAAAAGGTGCAATACCCCCCCAAAGGAACAATTTCGCCTCAAAATGGCAAAAAATTGCAATAAACCCCGGAAGGAACAATTTCGCCTCAAAATGGCCAAAAATTGTAAAACCCCCCCAAAGGAACAATTTCGCCTCAAAATGGCAAAAAATTGCAATACCCCCCCAAAGGAACAATTTCGCTTCAAAATGGCCAAAAGTTGCAATACCCCCCCAAAGGAACAATTTCGCCTCAAAATGCCGAAAAGTTGCAATACCCCCCGAAAGGAACAATTTCGCTTCAAAATGGCCAAAAGTTGCAATACCCCCCCAAAGGAACAGTTTCGCCTTAAAATGGCCAAAAATTGCAATACCCCCCCAAAGGAACAATTTCACCTCAAAATGCCGAAAAGTTGCAATACCCCCCAAAGGAACAATTTCGCTTCAATATGGCCAAAAGTTGCAATACCCCCCCAAAGGAACAATTTCGCCTCAAAATGGCAAAGAATTGCAATACCCCCCAAAGGAACAATTTCGCTTCAAAATGGCCAAAAGTTGCAATACCCCCCCAAAGGAAGAATTTCGCCTCAAAATGGCAAAAAATTGCAATACCCCCCAAAGGAACAATTTCGCCTCAAAATGCCGAAAAGTTGCAATAACCCCCCGAAGGTACAATTTTGCTTCAAAATGGCCAAAAGTTGCAATACCCCCCCAAAGGAACAATTTCGCTTCAAAATGGCCAAAAGTTGCAATACCCCCCCAAAGGAACAATTTCGCCTCAAAATGGCCAAAAGTTGCAATACCCCCCCAAAGGAACAATTTCGCCTCAAAATGCCGAAAAAGTGCAATACCCCCCGAAAGGAACAATTTCGCTTCAAAATGGCCAAAAGTTGCAATACCCCCCCAAAGGAACAATTTCGCCTCAAAATGGCAAAGAATTGCAATACCCCCCAAAGGAACAATTTCGCTTCAAAATGGCCAAAAGTTGCAATACCCCCCCAAAGGAAGAATTTCGCCTCAAAATGGCAAAAAATTGCAATAGCCCCAAAGGAACAATTTCGCCTCAAAATGCCGAAAAGTTGCAATACCCCCCCAAAGGTACAATTTCGCTTCAAAATGGCCAAAAGTTGCAATACCCCCCCAAAGGAACAATTTCGCTTCAAAATGGCCAAAAGTTGCAATACCCCCCCAAAGGAACAATTTCGCTTCAAAATGGCCAAAAGTTGCAATACCCCCCCAAAGGAACAATTTCGCCTCAAAATGGCAAAAAATTGCAATACCCCCCCAAAGGAACAATTTCGCTTCAAAATGGCCAAAAGTTGCAATACCCCCCCAAAGGAACAATTTCGATTCAAAATGGCCAAAAGTTGCAATACCCCCCCAAAGGAACAATTCGCTTCAATATGCCGAAAAGTTGCAATACACCCCCAAAGGTACAATTTCGCTTCAAAATGGCCAAAAGTTGCAATACCCCCCCAAAGGAACAATTTCGCCTCAAAATGGCAAAAAATTGCAATACCCCCCAAAGGAACAATTTCGCTTCAAAATGCCGAAAAGTTGCAATACCCCCCCCAAAGGTACAATTTCGCTTCAAAATGGCCAAAAGTTGCAATACCCCCCCAAAGGAACAATTTCGCCTCAAAATGGCCAAAAATTGTAAAACCCCCCCAAAGGAACAATTTCGCTTCAATATGGCCAAAAATTGCAATACCCCCAAAGGAACAATTTCGCCTTAAAATGCCGAAAAGTTGCAATACCCCCCAAACGAACAATTTTGCCTCAAAATGGCAAAAAATTGCAATACCCCCCCAAAGGAACAATTCGCTTCAATATGCCGAAAAGTTGCAATACCCCCCCAAAGGTACAATTTCGCCTCAAAATGGCAAAAAATTGCAATACCCCCCCAAAGGAACAATTTCGCTTCAATATGACCAAAAATTGCAATACCCCCCAAACGAACAATTTCGCCTCAAAATGGCAAAAAATTGCAATACTTCCCCAAAGGAACAATTTCGCTTCAAAATGGCCAAAAGTTGCAATACCCCCCCAAAGGAACAATTTCACCTCAAAATGGCAAAAAATTGCAATAGTCCCCCAAAGGAACAATTTCGCTTCAAAATGGCCAAAAGATGCAATACCCCCCCCAAAGGAACAATTTCGCCTCAAAATGAAAAAAAAATTGCAATACCCCCCCAAAAGGAACAATTTCGCTTCAATATGCCGAAAAGTTGCAATACCCCCCCAAAGGTACAATTTCGCTTCAAAATGGCCAAAAGTTGCAATACCCCCCCAAAGGAACAATTTCGCCTCAAAATGGCAAAAAATTGCAATACCCCCCCAAAGGAACAATTTCGCTTCAAAATGGCCAAAAGTTGCAATACCCCCCTAAAGGAACAATTTCGCCTCAAAATGAAAAAAAATTGCAATACCCCCCCAAAGGAACAATTTCACTTCAATATGCCGAAAAGTTGCAATACCCCCCAAAGGTACAATTTCGCTTCAAAATGGCCAAAAGTTGCAATACCCCCCCAAAGGAACAATTTCGCCTCAAAATGCCGAAAAGTTGTAATACCCCCCGAAAGGAACAATTTCGCTTCAAAATGGCCAAAAGTTGCAATACCCCCCCAAAGGAACAATTTCGCCTCAAAATGCAAAAAATTGCAATACCCCCCAAAGGAACAATTTCGCCTCAAAATGCCGAAAAGGTGCAATACCCCCCCAAAGGAACAATTTCGCCTCAAAATGGCAAAAAATTGCAATAAACCCCGGAAGGAACAATTTCGCCTCAAAATGGCCAAAAATTGTAAACCCCCCCAAAGGAACAATTTCGCTTCAAAATGGCCAAAAGTTGCAATACCCCCCCAAAGGAACAATTTCGCCTCAAAATGCCGAAAAGTTGCAATACCCCCCGAAAGGAACAATTTCGCTTCAAAATGGCCAAAAGTTGCAATACCCCCCCAAAGGAACAGTTTCGCCTTAAAATGGCCAAAAATTGCAATACCCCCCCAAAGGAACAATTTCACCTCAAAATGCCGAAAAGTTGCAATACCCCCCAAAGGAACAATTTCGCTTCAATATGGCCAAAAGTTGCAATACCCCCCCAAAGGAACAATTTCGCCTCAAAATGGCAAAGAATTGCAGTACCCCCAAAGGAACAATTTCGCTTCAAAATGGCCAAAAGTTGCAATACCCCCCCAAAGGAAGAATTTCGCCTCAAATGGCAAAAAATTGCAATACCCCCCAAAGGAACAATTTCGCCTCAAAATGCCGAAAAGTTGCAATAACCCCCCGAAGGTACAATTTTGCTTCAAAATGGCCAAAAGTTGCAATACCCCCCCAAAGGAACAATTTCGCCTCAAAATGCCGAAAAAGTGCAATACCCCCCGAAAGGAACAATTTCGCTTCAAAATGGCCAAAAGTTGCAATACCCCCCCAAAGGAACAATTTCGCCTCAAAATGGCAAAGAATTGCAATACCCCCCAAAGGAACAATTTCGCTTCAAAATGGCCAAAAGTTGCAATACCCCCCCAAAGGAACAATTTCGCTTCAAAATGGCCAAAAGTTGCAATTCCCCCCCCCAAAGGAACAATTTCGCTTCAAAATGGCCAAAAATTGCAATACCCCCCCAAAGGAACAATTTCGCCTCAAAATGGCAAAAAATTGCAATACCCCCCCAAAGGAACAATTCGCTTCAATATGCCGAAAAGTTGCAATACACCCCCAAAGGTACAATTTCGCTTCAAAATGGCCAAAAGTTGCAATACCCCCCAAAGGAACAATTTCGCCTCAAAATGGCAAAAAATTGCAATACCCCCCAAAGGAACAATTTCGCTTCAAAATGCCGAAAAGTTGCAATACCCCCCAAAGGAACAATTTCGCCTCAAAATGGCCAAAAATTGTAAAACCCCCCCCAAAGGAACAATTTCGCTTCAATATGGCCAAAAAATTGCAATACCCCCAAAGGAACAATTTCGCCTTAAAATGCCGAAAAGTTGCAATACCCCCCAAACAAACAATTTCGCCTCAAAATGGCAAAAAATTGCAATACCCCCCCAAAGGAACAATTCGCTTCAATATGCCGAAAAGTTGCAATACCCCCCAAAGGTACAATTTCGCCTCAAAATGGCAAAAAATTGCAATACCCCCCCAAAGGAACAATTTCGCTTCAATATGACCAAAAATTGCAATACCCCCCAAAGGAACAATTTCGCCTTAAAATGCCGAAAAGTTGCAATACCCCCCCAAACGAACAATTTCGCCTCAAAATGGCAAAAAATTGCAATACTTCCCCAAAGGAACAATTTCGCTTCAAAATGGCCAAAAGTTGCAATACCCCCCCAAAGGAACAATTTCACCTCAAAATGGCAAAAAATTGCAATAGTCCCCCAAAGGAACAATTTCGCTTCAAAATGGCCAAAAGTTGCAATACCCCCCCAAAGGAACAATTTCGCCTCAAAATGAAAAAAAAATTGCAATACCCCCCCAAAGGAACAATTTCGCTTCAATATGCCGAAAAGTTGCAATACCCCCCCAAAGGTACAATTTCGCTTCAAAATGGCCAAAAGTTGCAATACCCCCCCAAAGGAACAATTTCGCCTCAAAATGGCAAAAAATTGCAATACCCCCCCAAAGAACAATTTCGCTTCAAAATGGCCAAAAGTTGCAATACCCCCCTAAAGGAACAATTTCGCCTCAAAATGAAAAAAAATTGCAATACCCCCCCAAAGGAACAATTTCACTTCAATATGCCGAAAAGTTGCAATACCCCCCAAAGGTACAATTTCGCTTCAAAATGGCCAAAAGTTGCAATACCCCCCCAAAGGAACAATTTCGCCTCAAAATGCCGAAAAGTTGTAATACCCCCCGAAAGGAACAATTTCGCTTCAAAATGGCCAAAAGTTGCAATACCCCCCCAAAGGAACAATTTCGCCTCAAAATGGCAAAAAATTGCAATACCCCCCAAAGGAACAATTTCGCTTCAAAATGGCCAAAAGTTGCAATACCCCCCCAAAGGAACAATTTCGCCTCAAAATGCCGAAAAGTTGCAATACCCCCCGAAAGAAACAATTTCGCCTCAAAATGGCCAAAAATTGCAATACCCCCCCAAAGGAACAATTTCGCTTCAAAATGGCCAAAAGTTGCAATACCCCCCCAAAGGAACAATTTCGCCTCAAAATGGCAAAAAATTGCAATACCCCCCCAAAGGAACAATTTCGCCTCAAAATGCTGAAAAGTTTCAATATCCCCCGAAAGGAACAATTTCGTTTCAAAATGGCCAAAAGTTGCAATACCCCCAAAGGAACAATTTCACCTCAAAATGGCAAAAAATTGCAATACCCCCAAAGGAACAATTTCGCTTCAAAATAGCCAAAAGTTGCAATACCCCCCCAAAAGAACAATTTCGTCTCAAAATGGAAAAAAAATTGCAATACCCCCCAAAGGAACAATTTCGCCTCAAAATTGCAAAAAATTGCAATACCCCCAAAGGAACAATTTCGCCTCAAAATGCCGAAAAGGTGCAATACCCCCCAAAGGAACAATTTCGCCTCAAAATGGTAAAAAATTGCAATACCCCCCGGAAGGAACAATTTCGCCTCAAAATGGCCAAAAATTGTAAAACCCCCCAAAGGAACAATTTCGCCTCAAAATGGCAAAAAATTGCAATACCCCCCCAAAGGAATAATTTCGCTTCAAAATGGCCAAAAGTTGCAATACCCCCGCAAAGGAAGAATTTCGCCTCAAAATGGCAAAAAATTGCAATAGCCCCAAAGGAACAATTTCGCTTCAAAATGGCCAAAAGTTGCAATACCCCCCCAAAGGAACAATTTCGCTTCAAAATGGCCAAAAGTTGCAATACCCCCCCAAAGGAACAATTTCGCCTCAAAATGGCAAAAAATTGCAATACCCCCCCAAAGGAAAAATTTCGCTTCAAAATGGCCAAAAGTTGCAATACCCCCCCAAAGGAACAATTTCGATTCAAAATGGCCAAAAGTTGCAATACCCCCAAAGGAACAATTTCGCCTCAAAATGAAAAAAAAAATTGCAATACCCCCCCAAAGGAACAATTCGCTTCAATATGCCGAAAAGTTGCAATACACCTCCAAAGGTACAATTTCGCTTCAAAATGGCCAAAAGTTGCAATACCCCCCCCAAAGGAACAATTTCGCCTCAAAATGGCAAAAAATTGCAATACCCCCCAAAGGAACAATTTCGCTTCAAAATGCCGAAAAGTTGCAATACCCCCCCAAAGGTACAATTTCGACTCAAAATGGCCAAAAGTTGCAATACCCCCCCAAAGGAACAATTTCGCCTCAAAATGCCGAAAAGTTGCAATACCCCCCGAAAGGAACAATTTCGCCTCAAAATGGCCAAAAATTGTAAAACCCCCCCAAAGGAACAATTTCGCTTCAATATGGCCAAAAATTGCAATACCCCCCAAAGGAACAATTTCGCCTTAAAATGCCGAAAAGTTGCAATACCCCCCCAAAACGAACAATTTCGCCTCAAAATGGCAAAAAATTGCAATACCCCCCCAAAGGAACAATTTCGCTTCAAAATGGCCAAAAGTTGCAATACCCCCCCCAAAGGAACAATTTCACCTCAAAATGGCAAAAAATTGCAATACTCCCCCAAAGGAACAATTTCGCTTCAAAATGGCCAAAAGTTGCAATACCCCCCCAAAGGAACAATTTCGCCTCAAAATGAAAAAAAAATTGCAATACCCCCCCAAAGGAACAATTTCGCTTCAATATGCCGAAAAGTTGCAATACCCC
Source organism: Anomaloglossus baeobatrachus (assembly GCF_048569485.1). NCBI lineage: Eukaryota > Metazoa > Chordata > Amphibia > Anura > Aromobatidae > Anomaloglossus > Anomaloglossus baeobatrachus. Next base: position 44,165,892 of record NC_134363.1, read on the forward strand.
CCCAAAGGTACAATTTCGCTTCAAAATGGCCAAAAGTTGCAATACCCCCCCAAAGGAACAATTTCGCCTCAAAATGGCAAAAAATTGCAATACCCCCCCAAAGGAACAATTTCGCTTCAAAATGGCCAAAAGTTGCAATACCCCCCTAAAGGAACAATTTCGCCTCAAAATGAAAAAAAATTGCAATACCCCCCCAAAGGAACAATTTCGCTTCAATATGCCGAAAAGTTGCAATACCCCCCCAAAGGTACAATTTCGCTTCAAAATGGCCAAAAGTTGCAATACCCCCCCAAAGGAACAATTTCGCCTCAAAATGCCGAAAAGTTGTAATACCCCCCGAAAAGAACAATTTCGCTTCAAAATGGCCAAAAGTTGCAATACCCCCCCAAAGGAACAATTTCGCCTCAAAATGGCAAAAAATTGCAATACCCCCCAAAGGAACAATTTCGCTTCAAAATGGCCAAAAGTTGCAATACCCCCCCAAAGGAACAATTTCGCCTCAAAATGCCGAAAAGTTGCAATACCCCCCGAAAGAAACAATTTCGCCTCAAAATGGCCAAAAATTGCAATACCCCCCCAAAGGAACAATTTCGCTTCAAAATGGCCAAAAGTTGCAATACCCCCCCAAAGGAACAATTTCGCCTCAAAATGGCAAAAAATTGCAATACCCCCCCAAAGGAACAATTTCGCCTCAAAATGCTGAAAAGTTTCAATATCCCCCGAAAGGAACAATTTCGTTTCAAAATGGCCAAAAGTTGCAATACCCCCAAAGGAACAATTTCACCTCAAAATGGCAAAAAATTGCAATACCCCCCAAGGGAACAATTTCGCTTCAAAATGCCGAAAAGTTGCAATACCCCCCCATAGGTACAATTTCGCTTCAAAATAGCCAAAAGTTGCAATACCCCCCCAAAAGAACAATTTCGTCTCAAAATGGAAAAAAAATTGCAATACCCCCCAAAGGAACAATTTCGCTCCAAAATTGCAAAAAATTGCAATACCCCCCCAAAGGAACAATTTCGCCTCAAAATGCCGAAAAGGTGCAATACCCCCCCAAAGGAACAATTTCGCCTCAAAATGGCAAAAAATTGCAATACCCCCCGGAAGGAACAATTTCGCCTCAAAATGGCAAAAAATTGCAATACCCCCCAAAGGAACAATTTCGCTTCAAAATGGCCAAAAGTTGCAATACCCCCCCAAAGGAACAATTTCGCCTCAAAATGGCAAAAAATTGCAATACTCCCCCAAAGGAACAATTTCGCTTCAAAATGGCCAAAAGTTGCAATACCCCCCCAAAGGAACAATTTCGCCTCAAAATGAAAAAAAAAATTGCAATACCCCCCCAAAGTTACAATTTCGCTTCAATATGCCGAAAAGTTGCAATACCCCCCAAAGTTACAATTTCGCTTCAAAATGGCCAAAAGTTGCAATACCCCCCCAAAGGAACAATTTCGCCTCAAAATGACGAAAAGTTGTAATACCCCCCGAAAGGAACAATTTCGCTTCAAAATGGCCAAAAGTTGCAATACCCCCCCAAAGGAACAATTTCGCCTCAAAATGGCAAAAAATTGCAATACCCCCCAAAGGAACAATTTCGCTCCAAAATGGCCAAAAGTTGCAATACCCCCCCAAAGGAACAATTTCGCCTCAAAATGGCAAAAAATTGCAATACCCCCCCAAAGGAACAATTTCGCTTCAAAATGGCCAAAAGTTGCAATACCCCCCCAAAGGAACAATTTCGCCTCAAAATGCCGAAAAGTTGCAATACCCCCCGAAAGAAACAATTTCGCCTCAAAATGGCCAAAAATTGCAATACCCCCCCAAAGGAACAATTTCGCTTCAAAATGGCCAAAAGTTGCAATACCCCCCCAAAGGAACAGTTTCGCCTCAAAATGGCAAAAAATTGCAATACCCCCCCAAAGGAACAATTTCGCCTCAAAATGCTGAAAAGTTTTAATATCCCCCGAAAGGAACAATTTCGTTTCAAAATGGCCAAAAGTTGCAATACCCCCCAAAGGAACAATTTCACCTCAAAATGGCAAAAAATGGCAATACCCCCCAAAGGAACAATTTCGCTTCAAAATGCCGAAAAGTTGCAATACCCCCCCATAGGTACAATTTCGCTTCAAAATAGCCAAAAGTTGCAATACCCCCCCAAAGGAACAATTTCGTCTCAAAATGGAAAAAAAATTGCAATACCCCCCAAAGGAACAATTTCGCCTCAAAATGCCGAAAAGGTGCAATACCCCCCCCAAAAGAACAATTTCGCCTCAAAATGGCAAAAAATTGCAATACCCCCCCAAAGGAACAATTTCGCCTCAAAATGCCGAGAAGGTGCAATACCCCCCCAAAGGAACAATTTCGCCTCAAAATGGCAAAAAATTGCAATACCCCCCGGAAGGAACAATTTCGCCTCAAAATGGCCAAAAATTGTAAAACCCCCCCAAAGGAACAATTTCGCCTCAAAATGGCAAAAAATTGCAATACCCCCCTCAAGGAACAATTTCGCTTCAAAATGGCCAAAAGTTGCAATACCCCCCAAAGGAACAATTTCGCCTCAAAATGGCAAAAAATTGCAATACCCCCCCAAAGGAACAATTTCGCCTCAAAATGCTGAAAAGTTGCAATATCCCCCGAAAGGAACAATTTCGTTTCAAAATGGCCAAAAGTTGCAATACCCCCCCAAAGGAATAATTTCGCTTCAAAATCTCCAAAAGATGCAATACCACCCCAAAGCAACAATTTCGCCTCAAAATTTCAAAAAATTGCAATACCCCCCAAAGGAACAATTTCGCTTCAAAATGGCCAAAAATTGCAATACCCCCCCAAAGGAACAATTTCGCCTCAAAATGGCCAAAAGTTGCAATACCCCCCCGAAGGAACAATTTCGCCTCAAAATGCCGAAAAGTTGCAATACCCCCCGAAAGGAACAATTTCGCTTCAAAATGGCCAAAACTTGCAATACCCCCCCAAAGGAACAATTTCGCCTCAAATGGCAAAAAATTGCAATACCCCCCCAAAGGAACAATTTCACCTCAAAATGCCGAAAAGTTGCAATACCCCCCGAAAGGAACAATTTCGCTTCAAAAGGGCCAAAAGATGCAATACCCCCCAAAGCAACAATTTCGCCTCAAAATGGCAAAAAATTGCAATACCCCCCAAAGGAACAATTTCGCCTAAAAATGGCCAAAAATTGCAATACCCCCCCAAAGGAACAATTTCGCTTCAATATGACCAAAAATTGCAATACCCCCCAAAGGAACAATTTCGCCTTAAAATGCCGAAAAGTTGCAATACCCCCCCAAACGAACAATTTCGCCTCAAAATGGCAAAAAATTGCAATACCCCCCCAAAGGAACAATTTCGCTTCAAAATGGCCAAAAGTTGCAATACCCCCCCAAAGGAACAATTTCACCTCAAAATGGCAAAAAATTGCAATACTCCCCCAAAGGAACAATTTCGCTTCAAAATGGCCAAAAGTTGCAATACCCCCCCAAAGGAACAATTTCGCCTCAAAATGAAAAAAAAATTGCAATACCCCCCCAAAGGAACAATTTCGCTTCAATATGCCGAAAAGTTGCAATACCCCCCCAAAGGTACAATTTCGCTTCAAAATGGCCAAAAGTTGCAATACCCCCCCAAAGGAACAATTTCGCCTCAAAATGGCAAAAAATTGCAATACCCCCCCAAAGGAACAATTTCGCTTCAAAATGGCCAAAAGTTGCAATACCCCCCTAAAGGAACAATTTCGCCTCAAAATGAAAAAAAATTGCAATACCCCCCCAAAGGAACAATTTCGCTTCAATATGCCGAAAAGTTGCAATACCCCCCCAAAGGTACAATTTCGCTTCAAAATGGCCAAAAGTTGCAATACCCCCCAAAGGAACAATTTCGCCTCAAAATGCCGAAAAGTTGTAATACCCCCCGAAAAGAACAATTTCGCTTCAAAATGGCCAAAAGTTGCAATACCCCCCCAAAGGAACAATTTCGCCTCAAAATGGCAAAAAATTGCAATACACCCCCAAAGGAACAATTTCGCTTCAAAATGGCCAAAAGTTGCAATACCCCCCCAAAGGAACAATTTCGCCTCAAAATGCCGAAAAGTTGCAATACCCCCCGAAAGAAACAATTTCGCCTCAAAATGGCCAAAAATTGCAATACCCCCCCAAAGGAACAATTTCGCTTCAAAATGGCCAAAAGTTGCAATACCCCCCCAAAGGAACAATTTCGCCTCAAAATGGCAAAAAATTGCAATACCCCCCCAAAGGAACAATTTCGCCTCAAAATGCTGAAAAGTTTCAATATCCCCCGAAAGGAACAATTTCGTTTCAAAATGGCCAAAAGTTGCAATACCCCCAAAGGAACAATTTCACCTCAAAATGGCAAAAAATTGCAATACCCCCCAAAGGAACAATTTCGCTTCAAAATGCCGAAAAGTTGCAATACCCCCCCATAGGTACAATTTCGCTTCAAAATAGCCAAAAGTTGCAATACCCCCCCAAAAGAACAATTTCGTCTCAAAATGGAAAAAAAATTGCAATACCCCCCAAAGGAACAATTTCGCTCCAAAATTGCAAAAAATTGCAATACCCCCCAAAGGAACAATTTCGCCTCAAAATGCCGAAAAGGTGCAATACCCCCCAAAGGAACAATTTCGCCTGCAAAATGGCAAAAAATTGCAATACCCCCCGGAAGGAACAATTTCGCCTCAAAATGGCAAAAAATTGCAATACCCCCCAAAGGAACAATTTCGCTTCAAAATGGCCAAAAGTTGCAATACCCCCCCAAAGGAACAATTTCGCCTCAAAATGGCAAAAAATTGCAATACTCCCCCAAAGGAACAATTTCGCTTCAAAATGGCCAAAAGTTGCAATACCCCCCCAAAGGAACAATTCGCCTCAAAAGGAAAAAAAAAATTGCAATACCCCCCCAAAGGAACAATTTCGCTTCAATATGCCGAAAAGTTGCAATACCCCCCAAAGTTACAATTTCGCTTCAAAATGGCCAAAAGTTGCAATACCCCCCCAAAGGAACAATTTCGCCTCAAAATGACGAAAAGTTGTAATACCCCCCCGAAAGGAACAATTTCGCTTCAAAATGGCCAAAAGTTGCAATACCCCCCCAAAGGAACAATTTCGCCTCAAAATGGCAAAAAATTGCAATACCCCCCAAAGGAACAATTTCGCTCCAAAATGGCCAAAAGTTGCAATACCCCCCCAAAGGAACAATTTCGCCTCAAAATGGCAAAAAATTGCAATACCCCCCCAAAGGAACAATTTCGCTTCAAAATGGCCAAAAGTTGCAATACCCCCCCAAAGGAAAAATTTCGCCTCAAAATGCCGAAAAGTTGCAATACCCCCCGAAAGAAACAATTTCGCCTCAAAATGGCCAAAAATTGCAATACCCCCCCAAAGGAACAATTTCGCTTCAAAATGGCCAAAAGTTGCAATACCCCCCCAAAGGAACAGTTTCGCCTCAAAATGGCAAAAAATTGCAATACCCCCCCAAAGGAACAATTTCGCCTCAAAATGCTGAAAAGTTTTAATATCCCCCGAAAGGAACAATTTCGTTTCAAAATGGCCAAAAGTTGCAATACCCCCCAAAGGAACAATTTCACCTCAAAATGGCAAAAAATGGCAATACCCCCCAAAGGAACAATTTCGCTTCAAAATGCCGAAAAGTTGCAATACCCCCCCATAGGTACAATTTCGCTTCAAAATAGCCAAAAGTTGCAATACCCCCCCAAAGGAACAATTTCGTCTCAAAATGGAAAAAAAATTGCAATACCCCCCAAAGGAACAATTTCGCCATGCCGAAAAGGTGCAATACCCCCCCCAAAAGAACAATTTCGCCTCAAAATGGCAAAAAATTGCAATACCCCCCCCAAAGGAACAATTTCGCCTCAAAATGCCGAGAAGGTGCAATACCCCCCCAAAGGAACAATTTCGCCTCAAAATGGCAAAAAATTGCAATACCCCCCGGAAGGAACAATTTCGCCTCAAAATGGCCAAAAATTGTAAAACCCCCCCCAAAGGAACAATTTCGCCTCAAAATGGCAAAAAATTGCAATACCCCCCTCAAGGAACAATTTCGCTTCAAAATGGCCAAAAGTTGCAATACCCCCCAAAGGAACAATTTCGCCTCAAAATGGCAAAAAATTGCAATACCCCCCCAAAGGAACAATTTCGCCTCAAAATGCTGAAAAGTTGCAATATCCCCCGAAAGGAACAATTTCGTTTCAAAATGGCCAAAAGTTGCAATACCCCCCCAAAGGAATAATTTCGCTTCAAAATCTCCAAAAGATGCAATACCACCCCAAAGCAACAATTTCGCCTCAAAATTTCAAAAAATTGCAATACCCCCAAAGGAACAATTTCGCTTCAAAATGGCCAAAAATTGCAATACCCCCCCAAAGGAACAATTTCGCCTCAAAATGGCCAAAAGTTGCAATACCCCCCCGAAGGAACAATTTCGCCTCAAAATGCCGAAAAGTTGCAATACCCCCCGAAAGGAACAATTTCGCTTCAAAATGGCCAAAACTTGCAATACCCCCCCAAAGGAACAATTTCGCCTCAAAATGGCAAAAAATTGCAATACCCCCCCAAAGGAACAATTTCACCTCAAAATGCCGAAAAGTTGCAATACCCCCCGAAAGGAACAATTTCGCTTCAAAAGGGCCAAAAGATGCAATACCCCCCAAAGCAACAATTTCGCCTCAAAATGGCAAAAAATTGCAATACCCCCCAAAGGAACAATTTCGCCTAAAAATGGCCAAAAATGCAATACCCCCCCAAAGGAACAATTTCGCTTCAATATGGACAAAAGTTGCAATACCCCCCCAAAGGAACAATTTCGCCTCAAAATGCCGAAAAGTTGCAATACCCCCCGAAAGGAACAATTTCGCTTCAAAATGGCCAAAAGTTGCAATACCCCCCCAAAGGAACAATTTCGCCTCAAAATGCCGAAAAGTTGCAATACCCCCCGAAAGAAACAATTTCGCCCTCAAAATGGCCAAAAATTGCAATACCCCCCCCAAAGGAACAATTTCGCTTCAAAATGGCCAAAAGTTGCAATACCCCCCAAAGGAACAATTTCGCCTCAAAATGGCAAAAAATTGCAATACCCCCCCAAAGGAACAATTTCGCCTCAAAATGCTGAAAGGTTGCAATATCCCCCGAAAGGAACAATTTCGTTTCAAAATGGCCAAAAGTTGCAATACCCCCCAAAGGAACAATTTCACCTCAAAATGGCAAAAAATTGCAATACCCCCCAAAGGAACAATTTCGCTTCAAAATGCCGAAAAGTTGCAATACCCCCCCAAAGGTACAATTTCGCTTCAAAATAGCCAAAAGTTGCAATACCCCCCCAAAGGAACAATTTCGTCTCAAAATGGAAAAAAAATTGCAATACCCCCCAAAGGAACAATTTCGCCTCAAAATGCCGAAAAGGTGCAATACCCCCCAAAGGAACAATTTCGTCTCAAAATGGCAAAAAATTGCAATACCCCCCAAAGGAACAATTTCGCCTCAAAATGCCGAAAAGGTGCAATACCCCCCCAAAGGAACAATTTCGCCTCAAAATGGCAAAAAATTGCAATACCCCCCGGAAGGAACAATTTCGCCTCAAAATGGCCAAAAATTGTAAAACCCCCCCAAAGGAACAATTTCGCCTCAAAATGGCAAAAAAATGCAATACCCCCCCAAAGGAACAATTTCTCTTCAAAATGGCCAAAAGTTGCAATACCCCCCAAAGGAACAATTTCGCCTCAAAATGGCAAAAAATTGCAATACCCCCCCAAAGGAACAATTTCACCTCAAAATGCTGAAAAGTTGCAATATCCCCCAAAAGGAACAATTTCGTTTCAAAATGGCCAAAAGTTGCAATACCCCCCAAAGGAATAATTTCGCCTCAAAATGGCAAAAAATTGCAATACCTCCCCAAAGGAACAATTTCGCCTCAAAATGGCAAAAAATTGCAATACCCCCCCAAAGGAACAATTTTGCCTCAAAATGGCAAAAAATTGCAATACCCCCCAAAGGAACAATTTCGCCTCAAAATGCCGAAAAGTTGCAATACCCCCCAAAGGAACAATTTCGCTTCAAAATGGCCAAAAGTTGCAATACCCCCCCAAAGGAACAATTTCGCCTCAAAATGAAAAAAAAAATGCAATACCCCCCAAAGGAACAATTTCGCCTCAAAATGCCGAAAAGTTGCAATACCCCCGAAAGGAACAATTTCGCTTCAAAATGGCCAAAAGTTGCAATACCCCCCCAAAGGAACAATTTCGCCTCAAAATGGCAAAACATTGCAATACCCCCCAAAGGAACAATTTCACCTCAAAATGCCGAAAAGTTGCAATACCCCCCGAAAGGAACAATTTCGCTTCAAAATGGCCAAAAGATGCAATACCACCCCAAAGCAACAATTTCGCCTCAAAATTTCAAAAAATTGCAATACCCCCCAAAGGAACAATTTCGCTTCAAAATGGCCAAAAATTGCAATACCCCCCAAAGGAACAATTTCGCCTCAAAATGGCCAAAAGTTGCAATACCCCCCCAAAGGAACAATTTCACCTCAAAATGCCGAAAAGTTGCAATACCCCCCGAAAGGAACAATTTCGCTTCAAAATGGCCAAATGTTGCAATACCCCCCCAAAGGAACAATTTCGCCTCAAAATGCCGAAAAGTTGCAATACCCCCCGAAAGGAACAATTTCGCTTCAAAATGGCCAAAACTTGCAATACCCCCCCAAAGGAACAATTTCGCCTCAAAATGGCAAAAAATTGCAATACCCCCCCAAAGGAACAATTTCACCTCAAAAGGGCCAAAAGATGCAATACCCCCCAAAGCAACAATTTCGCCTCAAAATGGCAAAAAATTGCAATACCCCCCAAAGGAACAATTTCGCCTAAAAATGGCCAAAAATTGCAATACCCCCCCAAAGGAACAATTTCGCTTCAATATGGACAAAAGTTACAATACCCCCCCAAAGGAACAATTTCGCCTCAAAATGCCGAAAAGTTGCAATACCACCCCAAAGGAACAATTTCACCTCAAAATGCCGAAAAGTTGCAATACCCCCCGAAAGGAACAATTTCGCTTCAAAATGGCCAAAAGATGCAATACCACCCCAAAGCAACAATTTCGCTTCAAAATGGCCAAAAATTGCAATACCCCCCCAAAGGAACAATTTCGCCTCAAAATGGCCAAAAGTTGCAATACCCCCACAAAGGAACAATTTCGCCTCAAAATGCCGAAAAGTTGCAATACCCCCCGAAAGGAACAATTTCGCTTCAAAATGGCCAAAAGTTGCAATACCCCCTTCCAAAGGAACAATTTCGCCTCAAAATGCCGAAAAGTTGCAATACCCCCCGAAAGGAACAATTTCGCTTCAAAATGGCCAAAACTTGCAATACCCCCCCAAAGGAACAATTTCGCCTCAAAATGGCAAAAAATTGCAATATCCCCCAAAGGAACAATTTCACCTCAAAATGCCGAAAAGTTGCAATACCCCTGAAAGGAACAATTTCGCTTCAAAATGGCCAAAAGATGCAATACCCCCCAAAGCAACAATTTCGCCTCAAAATGGCAAAAAATTGCAATACCCCCCCAAAGGAACAATTTCACCTCAAAATGCCGAAAAGTTGCAATACCCCCCGAAAGGAACAATTTCGCTTCAAAATGGCCAAAAGATGCAATACCACCCCAAAGCAACAATTTCACCTCAAAATTTCAAAAAATTGCAATACCCCCCAAAGGAACAATTTCGCTTCAATATGGCCAAAAATTGCAATACCCCCCCAAAGGAACAATTTCGCCTCAAAATGGCCAAAAGTTGCAATACCCCCCAAAGGAACAATTTCGCCTCAAAATGCCGAAAAGTTGCAATACCCCCCGAAAGGAACAATTTCGCTTCAAAATGGCCAAATGTTGCAATACCCCCCAAAGGAACAATTTCGCCTCAAAATGCCAAAAAGTTGCAATACCCCCCGAAAGGAACAAATTCGCTTCAAAATGGCCAAAACTTGCAATACCCCCCAAAGGAACAATTTCGCCTCAAAATGGCAAAAAATTGCAATACCCCCCCAAAGGAGCAATTTCACCTCAAAATGCCGAAAAGTTGCAATACCCCCCGAAAGGAACAATTTCGCTTCAAAATGGCCAAATGTTGCAATACCCCCCAAAGGAACAATTTCGCCTCAAAATGCCAAAAAGTTGCAATACCCCCCGAAAGGAACAAATTCGCTTCAAAATGGCCAAAACTTGCAATACCCCCCAAAGGAACAATTTCGCCTCAAAATGGCAAAAAATTGCAATACCCCCCCAAAGGAGCAATTTCACCTCAAAATGCCGAAAAGTTGCAATATCCCCCGAAAGGAACAATTTCGCTTCAAAAGGGCCAAAAGATGCAATACCCCCCAAAGGAACAATTTCGCCTAAAAATGGCCAAAAATTGCAATACCCCCCCAAAGGAACAATTTCGCTTCAATATGGACAAAAGTTGCAATACCCCCCCAAAGGAACAATTTCGCCTCAAAATGCCGAAAAGTTGCAATACCCCCCGAAAGGAACAATTTCGCCTCAAAATGCCGAAAAGTTGCAATACCCCCCGAAAAAAACAATTTCGCCTCAAAATGGCCAAAAATTGCAATACCCCCCCAAAGGAACAATTTCGCTTCAAAATGGCCAAAAGTTGCAATACCCCCCCAAAGGAACAATTTCGCCTCAAAATGGCAAAAAATTGCAATACCCCCCGAAAGGAACAATTTCGCTTCAAAATGGCCAAAACTTGCAATACCCCCCCAAAGGAACAATTTCGCCTCAAAATGGCAAAAAATTGCAATACCCCCCCAAAGGAACAATTTCACCTCAAAAGGGCCAAAAGATGCCAATACCCCCCAAAGCAACAATTTCGCCTCAAAATGGCAAAAAAATTGCAATACCCCCCAAAGGAACAATTTCGCCTAAAAATGGCCAAAAATTGCAATACCCCCCCAAAGGAACAATTTCGCTTCAATATGGACAAAAGTTACAATACCCCCCCAAAGGAAACAATTTCGCCTCAAAATGCCGAAAAGTTGCAATACCACCCCAAAGGAACAATTTCACCTCAAAATGCCGAAAAGTTGCAATACCCCCCGAAAGGAACAATTTCGCTTCAAAATGGCCAAAAGATGCAATACCACCCCAAAGCAACAATTTCGCTTCAAAATGGCCAAAAATTGCAATACCCCCCCAAAGGAACAATTTCGCCTCAAAATGGCCAAAAGTTGCAATACCCCCACAAAGGAAACAATTTCGCCTCAAAATGCCGAAAAGTTGCAATACCCCCCGAAAGGAACAATTTCGCTTCAAAATGGCCAAAAGTTGCAATACCCCCTTCAAAGGAACAATTTCGCCTCAAAATGCCGAAAAGTTGCAATACCCCCCGAAAGGAACAATTTCGCTTCAAAATGGCCAAAACTTGCAATACCCCCCCAAAGGAACAATTTCGCCTCAAAATGGCAAAAAATTGCAATATCCCCCAAAGGAACAAATTTCACCTCAAAATGCCGAAAAGTTGCAATTACCCCTGAAAGGAACAATTTCGCTTCAAAATGGCCAAAAGATGCAATACCCCCCAAAGCAACAATTTCGCCTCAAAATGGCAAAAAAATTGCAATACCCCCCCAAAGGAACAATTTCACCTCAAAATGCCGAAAAGTTGCAATACCCCCCGAAAGGAACAATTTCGCTTCAAAATGGCCAAAAGATGCAATACCACCCCAAAGCAACAATTTCACCTCAAAATTTCAAAAAATTGCAATACCCCCCAAAGGAACAATTTCGCTTCAATATGGCCCAAAAATTGCAATACCCCCCAAAGGAACAATTTCGCCTCAAAATGGCCAAAAGTTGCAATACCCCCCCAAAGGAACAATTTCGCCTCAAAATGCCGAAAAGTTGCAATACCCCCCGAAAGGAACAATTTCGCTTCAAAATGGCCAAATGTTGCAATACCCCCCAAAGGAACAATTTCGCCTCAAAATGCCAAAAAGTTGCAATACCCCCCGAAAGGAACAAATTCGCTTCAAAATGGCCAAAACTTGCAATACCCCCCAAAGGAACAATTTCGCCTCAAAATGGCAAAAAATTGCAATACCCCCCCAAAGGAGCAATTTCACCTCAAAATGCCGAAAAGTTGCAATATCCCCCGAAAGGAACAATTTCGCTTTAAAAGGGCCAAAAGATGCAATACCCCACAAAGGAACAATTTCGCCTAAAAATGGCCAAAAATTGCAATACCCCCCCAAAGGAAACAATTTCGCTTCAATATGGACAAAAGTTGCAATACCCCCCCAAAGGAACAATTTCGCCTCAAAATGCCAAAAAAGTTGCAATACCCCCCGAAAGGAACAAATTCGCTTCAAAATGGCCAAAACTTGCAATACCCCCCAAAGGAAGAATTTCGCCTCAAAATGGCAAAAAATTGCAATATCCCCCCGAAAGGAACAATTTCGCTTCAAAAGGGCCAAAAGATGCAATACCCCCCAAAGGAACAATTTCGCCTAAAAATGGCCAAAAATTGCAATACCCCCCCAAAGGAACAATTTCGCTTCAATATGGACAAAAGTTTGCAATACCCCCCAAAGGAACAATTTCGCCTCAAAATGCCGAAAAGTTGCAATACCCCCCGAAAGGAACAATTTCGCCTCAAAATGCCGAAAAGTTGCAATACCCCCCGAAAAAAACAATTTCGCCTCAAAATGGCCAAAAATTGCAATACCCCCCCAAAGGAACAATTTCGCTTCAAAATGGCCAAAAGTTGCAATACCCCCCCAAAGGAAACAATTTTGCCTCAAAATGGCAAAAAATTGCAATACCCCCCCAAAGGAACAATTTCGCCTCAAAATGCTGAAAAGTTGCAATATCCCCCGAAAGGAACAATTTCGTTTCAAAATGGCCAAAAGTTGCAATACCCCCGAAAGGAACAATTTCGCTTCAAAATGCCGAAAAGTTGCAATACCCCCCCCCAAAGGTACAATTTCGCTTCAAAATAGCCAAAAGTTGCAATACCCCCCCAAAGGAACAATTTCGTCTGAAAATGGAAAAAAAATTGCAATACCCCCCAAAGGAACAATTTCGCCTCAAAATGCCGAAAAGGTGCAATACCCCCCCAAAGGAACAATTTCGCCTGAAAATGGCAAAAAATTGCAATACCCCCAAAGGAACAATTTCGCCTCAAAATGCCGAAAAAGGTGCAATACCCCCCAAAAGAACAATTTCGCCTCAAAATGGCAAAAAAATTGCAATACCCCCGGAAGGAACAATTTCGCCTCAAAATGGCCAAAAATTGTAAAACCCCCCCAAAGGAACAATTTCGCCTCAAAATGGCAAAAAAATGCAATACCCCCCCAAAGGAACAATTTCGCTTCAAAATGGCCAAAAAGTTGCAATACCCCCCTAAGGAACAATTTCGCCTCAAAATGGCAAAAAAATTGCAATACCCCCCCAAAGGAACAATTTCGCCTCAAAATGGCAAAAAATTGCAATACCCCCCAAAGGAACAATTTCGCCTCAAAATGCCGAAAAGGTGCAATACCCCCCAAAGGAACAATTTCGCCTCAAAATGGCAAAAAAATTGCAATACCCCCCGGAAGGAACAATTTCGCCTCAAAATGGCCAAAAATTGTAAAAACCCCCCCAAAGGAACAATTTCGCCTCAAAATGGCAAAAAAATGCAATACCCCCCCAAAGGAACAATTTCGCTTCAAAAATGGCCAAAAAGTTGCAATACCCCCCAAAGGAAACAATTTCGCCTCAAAATTTCAAAAAATTGCAATACCCCCCCAAAGGGAACAATTTCGCCTCAAAATGGCCAAAAATTGTAAAACCCCCCCAAAGGAACAATTTCGCCTCAAAATGGCAAAAAAATGCAAATACCCCCCCAAAGGAACAATTTCGCTTCAAAATGGCCAAAAGTTGCAATACCCCCCGGAAGGAACAATTTCGCCTCAAAATGGCCAAAAATTGTAAAACCCCCCCCAAAGGAACAATTTCGCCTCAAATGGCAAAAAAAATGCAATACCCCCCCAAAAGGAACAATTTCGCTTCAAAATGGCCAAAAGTTGCAATACCCCCCAAAGGAACAATTTCGCTTCAAAATGGCCAAAAATTGCAATACCCCCCCAAAGTAACAATTTCGCCACAAAAATGGCCAAAAGTTGCAATACCCCCCCAAAGGAACAATTTCGCCTCAAAATGCCGAAAAGTTGCAATACCCCCCGAAAAGGAACAATTTCGCTTCAAAATGGCCAAAATGTTGCAATACCCCCCGAAAGGAACAATTTCGCCTCAAAATGCCGAAAAGTTGCAATACCCCTCGAAAGGAACAATTTCGCTTCAAAATGGCCAAAACTTGCAATACCCCCCCAAAGGAACAATTTCGCCTCAAAATGGCAAAAAAATTGCAATACCCCCCCAAAGGAACAATTTCACCTCAAAATGCCGAAAAGTTGCAATATCCCCCGAAAGGAACAATTTCGTTTCAAAATGGCCAAAAGTTGCAATACCCCCGAAAGGAACAATTTCGCTTCAAAAGGGCCAAAAGATGCAATACCCCCCCCAAAGGAACAATTTTCGCTTCAAAAGGGCCAAAAGATGCAATACCCCCCAAAGCAACAATTTCGCCTCAAAATGGCAAAAAATTGCAATACCCCCCAAAGGAACAATTTCGCCCAAAAATGGCCAAAAATTGCAATACCCCCCCAAAGGAAAAATTTCGCTTCAATATGGACAAAAGTTACAATACCCCCCCCAAAGGAACAATTTCGCCTCAAAATGCCGAAAAGTTGCAATACCCCCCGAAAGGAACAATTTCGCTTCAAAATGGCCAAAAGTTTGCAATACCCCCCCAAGGAACAATTTTCGCTTCAAAATGGCCAAAAGTTGCAATACCCCCCCAAAGGAACAATTTCACCTCAAAATGCCGAAAAAGTTGCAATACCCCCCGAAAGGAACAATTTCGCTTCAAAATGGCCAAAAGATGCAATACCACCCCAAAGCAACAATTTCGCCTCAAAATGGCAAAAAATCGCAATACCCCCACAAAGGAACAATTTCGCCTCAAAATGCCGAAAAGTTGCAATACCCCCCGAAAGGAACAATTTCGCTTCAAAATGGCCAAAAGTTGCAATACCCCCCAAAGGAACAATTTCGCCTCAAAATGCCGAAAAGTTGCAATACCCTCCGAAAGGAACAATTTCGCTTCAAAATGGCCAAAACTTGCAATACCCCCCCAAAGGAACAATTTCACCTCAAAATGCCGAAAAGTTGCAATACCCCCGAAAGGAACAATTTCGCTTCAAAATGGCCAAAAGATGCAATACCCCCCCAAAGCAACCAATTTCGCCTCAAAATGGCAAAAAATTGCAATACCCCCCCAAAGGAACAATTTTCGACTCAAAATGCCGAAAAGTTGCAATACCCCCCGAAAGGAACAATTTCGCTTCAAAATGGCAAAAACTTGCAATACCCCCCCAAAGGAACAATTTCGCCTCAAAAATGCCGAAAAGTTGCAATACCCCCCGAAAGGAACAATTTCGCTTCAAAATGGCCAAAAGTTGCAATACCCCCCAAAGGAACAATTTCGCTTCAAAATGACCAAAAGTTGCAATACCCCCCAACGAAACAATTTCGCCTCAAAATGGCAAAAAATTGCAATACCCCCCAAAGGAACAATTTCGCCTCAAAATGGTAAAAAATTGCAATACCCCCCCAAAGGAACAATTTTCGCCTCAAAATGCAAAAAAGTTGCAATACCCCCCCAAAGGAACAATTTCGCCTCAAAATGCCGAAAAGTTGCAATACCCCCCGAAAGGAACAATTTCGCTTCAAAATGGCCAAAAGTTGCAATACTCCCCCAAAGGAACAATTTCGCCTCAAAATGGCAAAAAATTGCAATACCCCCCCAAAGGAACAATTTCGCCTCAAAATGCCGAAAAGTTGCAATACCCCCCCAAAGGAACAATTTTGCCTCAAAATGGCCAAAATTTGTACAACCCCCCCAAAGGAACAATTTCGCTTCAAAATGGCCAAAAGTTGCAATACCCCCCAAAGGAACAAGTTCGCCTCAAAATGCCGAAAAGGTTGCAATACCCCCCCAAAGGAACAATTTCGCTTCAAAATGTCCGAAAGTTGCAATACCCCCCTAAAGGAACAATTTCGCCTCAAAATGAAAAAAAAAATTGCAATACCCCCCAAAGGAACAATTTCGCCTCAAAATGCCGAAAAGTTGCAATACCACCCCAAAAGGGAACAATTTCGCCTCAAAATGGCAAAAAATTGCAATACCCCCAAAGGAACAATTTCGCCTCAAAATGCCGAAAAGATGCAATACCCCCCGAAAGGAACAATTTCGCTTCAAAATGGCCAAAAGTTGCAATACCCCCCCAAAGGAACAATTTCACCTCAAAATGGCAAAAAATTGCAATACCCCCCCAAAGGAACAATTTCGCTTCAAAATGGCCAAAAGTTGCAATACCCCCCCAAAGGAACAATTTCGCCTCAAAATGGCAAAAAATTGTACTACCCCCCAAAGGAACAATTTCGCCTCAAAATGGCCAAAAGTTGTAATACCCCCCCAAAGGAACAATTTCTCCTCAAAATGCTGAAAAGTTGCAGAACCCCCCCAAAGAAACAATTTCGCTTCAAAATGGCCAAAAGTTGCAGTACCCCCCCAAAGGAACAATTTCGCCTCAAAATGAAAAAAAAATTGCAATACCCCCCCGAAGGAACAATTTCGCCTCAAAATGCCGAAAAGTTGCAATACCCCCCCAAAGGAACAATTTCGCCTCAAAATGGCAAAAAAATGCAATACCGACCAAAGGAACAATTTCGCCTCAAAAGCCGAAAAGTTGCAATACCCCCCGAAAGGAACAATTTCGCTTCAAAATGGCCAAAAGTTGCAATACCCCCCAAAGGAACAATTTCGCCTCAAAATGAAAAAAAAAAATTGCAATACCCCCCCAAAGGAACAATTTCGCATCAAAATGCCGAAAAGTTGCAATACCCTCCGAAAGGAACAATTTCGCTTCAAAATGGCCAAAACTTGCAATACCCCCCCAAAGGAACAATTTCACCTCAAAATGCCGAAAAGTTGCAATACCCCCGAAAGGAACAATTTCGCTTCAAAATGGCCAAAAGATGCAATACCCCCCCAAAGCAACAATTTCGCCTCAAAATGGCAAAAAATTGCAATACCCCCCCAAAGGAACAATTTCGACTCAAAATGCCGAAAAGTTGCAATACCCCCCGAAAGGAACAATTTCGCTTCAAAATGGCAAAAACTTGCAATACCCCCCCAAAGGAACAATTTCGCCTCAAAATGCCGAAAAGTTGCAATACCCCCCGAAAGGAACAATTTCGCTTCAAAATGGCCAAAAGTTGCAATACCCCCCAAAGGAACAATTTCGCTTCAAAATGACCAAAAGTTGCAATACCCCCCAACGAAACAATTTCGCCTCAAAATGGCAAAAAATTGCAATACCCCCCAAAGGAACAATTTCGCCTCAAAATGGTAAAAAATTGCAATACCCCCCCAAAGGAACAATTTCGCCTCAAAATGCAAAAAAGTTGCAATACCCCCCCAAAGGAACAATTTCGCCTCAAAATGCCGAAAAGTTGCAATACCCCCCGAAAGGAACAATTTCGCTTCAAAATGGCCAAAAGTTGCAATACTCCCCCAAAGGAACAATTTCGCCTCAAAATGGCAAAAAATTGCAATACCCCCCCAAAGGAACAATTTCGCCTCAAAATGCCGAAAAGTTGCAATACCCCCCCAAAGGAACAATTTTTGCCTCAAAATGGCCAAAATTTGTACAACCCCCCCAAAGGAACAATTTCGCTTCAAAATGGCCAAAAGTTGCAATACCCCCCAAAGGAACAAGTTCGCCTCAAAATGCCGAAAAGTTGCAATACCCCCCCAAAGGAACAATTTCGCTTCAAAATGTCCGAAAGTTGCAATACCCCCCTAAAGGAACAATTTCGCCTCAAAATGAAAAAAAAATTGCAATACCCCCCAAAGGAACAATTTCGCCTCAAAATGCCGAAAAGTTGCAATACCACCCCAAAGGAACAATTTCGCCTCAAAATGGCAAAAAATTGCAATACCCCCAAAGGAACAATTTCGCCTCAAAATGCCGAAAAGATGCAATACCCCCCGAAAGGAACAATTTCGCTTCAAAATGGCCAAAAGTTGCAATACCCCCCCAAAGGAACAATTTCACCTCAAAATGGCAAAAAATTGCAATACCCCCCCAAAGGAACAATTTCGCTTCAAAATGGCCAAAAGTTGCAATACCCCCCCAAAGGAACAATTTCGCCTCAAAATGGCAAAAAATTGTACTACCCCCCAAAGGAACAATTTCGCCTCAAAATGGCCAAAAGTTGTAATACCCCCCCAAAGGAACAATTTCTCCTCAAAATGCTGAAAAGTTGCAGAACCCCCCCAAAGAAACAATTTCGCTTCAAAATGGCCAAAAGTTGCAGTACCCCCCCAAAGGAACAATTTCGCCTCAAAATGAAAAAAAAAATTGCAATACCCCCCCGAAGGAACAATTTCGCCTCAAAATGCCGAAAAGTTGCAATACCCCCCCAAAGGAACAATTTCGCCTCAAAATGGCAAAAAATTGCAATACCGACCAAAGGAACAATTTCGCCTCAAAAGCCGAAAAGTTGCAATACCCCCCGAAAGGAACAATTTCGCTTCAAAATGGCCAAAAGTTGCAATACCCCCCAAAGGAACAATTTCGCCTCAAAATGAAAAAAAAAATTGCAATACCCCCCCAAAGGAACAATTTCGCATCAAAATGCCGAAAAGTTGCAATACCCCCCGAAAGGAACAATTTCGCTTCAAAATGGCCAAAAGTTGCAATACCCCCCCAAAGGAACAATTTCACCTCAAAATGGCAAAAAATTGCAATACCCCCCAAAAGGAACAATTTCGCCTCAAAATGCCGAAAAGTTGCAATACCCCCCAAAAAGGAACAATTTCGCCTCAAAATGGCAAAAAATTGCAATATTCCCCAAAGGAACAATTTCGCCTCAAAATGCCTAAAAGTTGCAATACCCCCCGAATGGAACAATTTCGCTTCAAAATGGCAAAAAAATTGCAATACCCCCCAAAGGAACAATTTCGCCTCAAAATGGCAAAAAATTGCAATATCCCCCCAAAGGAACAATTTTGCTTCAAAATGGCCAAAAGTTGCAATACCCCCCAAAGGAACAATTTCGCCTCAAAATGGCAAAAAATTGCAATACCACCCCAAAGGAACAATTTCGCCTCAAAATGCCGAAAAGTTGCAATACCCCCCCAAAGGAACAATTTCGCTTCAAAATGGCCAAAAGTTGCAATACCCCCCAAAGGAACAATTTCGCCTCAAAATGAAAAAAAAATTGCAATACCCCCCAAAGGAACAATTTCGCCTCAAAATGCCGAAAAGTTGCAATACCCCCCCGAAAGGAACAATTTCGCTTCAAAATGGCCAAAAGTTGCAATACTCCCCCCAAAGGAACAATTTTGCCTCAAAATGGCAAAAATTGCAATACCCCCCCAAAGGAACAATTTCGCCTCAAAATGCCGAAAAGTTGCAATACCCCCCCAAAGGAACAATTTCGCCTCAAAATGCCGAAAAGTTGCAATACCCACCGAAAAGCACAATTTCGCTTCAAAATGGCCAAAAGTTGCAATACCCCCCCAAAGGAACAATTTCGCCTCAAAATGGCAAAAAATTGCAATACCCCCCCAAAGGAACAATTTCGCCTCAAAATGCCGAAAAGTTGCAATACCCCCCGAAAGGAACAATTTCGCTTCAAAATGCCGAATAGTTGCAATACCCCCCCAAAGGAACAATTTCGCCTCAAAATGCCGAAAAGTTGCAATACCCCACCGAAAGGAACAATTTCGCTTCAAAATGGCCAAAACTTGCAATACCCCCCAAAAGAACAATTTCGCCTCAAAATGCCGAAAAGTTGCAATACCCCCCGAAAGGAACAATTTCGCTTCAAAATGGCCAAAAGTTGCAATACCCCCCCAAAGGAACAATTTCGCCTCAAAATGCCGAAAAGTTGCAATACCCTCCGAAAGGAACAATTTCGCTTCAAAATGGCCAAAACTTGCAATACCCCCCCAAAGGAACAATTTCACCTCAAAATGCCGAAAAGTTGCAATACCCCCGAAAGGAACAATTTCGCTTCAAAATGGCCAAAAGATGCAATACCCCCCCAAAGCAACAATTTCGCCTCAAAATGGCAAAAAATTGCAATACCCCCCCAAAGGAACAATTTCGACTCAAAATGCCGAAAAGTTGCAATACCCCCCGAAAGGAACAATTTCGCTTCAAAATGGCAAAAACTTGCAATACCCCCCAAAAGGAACAATTTCGCCTCAAAATGCCGAAAAGTTGCAATACCCCCCGAAAGGAACAATTTCGCTTCAAAATGGCCAAAAGTTGCAATACCCCCCAAAGGAACAATTTCGCTTCAAAATGACCAAAAGTTGCAATACCCCCCAACGAAACAATTTCGCCTCAAAATGGCAAAAAATTGCAATACCCCCCAAAGGAACAATTTCGCCTCAAAATGGTAAAAAATTGCAATACCCCCCCAAAGGAACAATTTCGCCTCAAAATGCAAAAAAGTTGCAATACCCCCCAAAAGGAACAATTTCGCCTCAAAATGCCGAAAAGTTGCAATACCCCCCGAAAGGAACAATTTCGCTTCAAAATGGCCAAAAGTTGCAATACTCCCCCAAAGGAACAATTTCGCCTCAAAATGGCAAAAAATTGCAATACCCCCCCAAAGGAACAATTTCGCCTCAAAATGCCGAAAAGTTGCAATACCCCCCCAAAGGAACAATTTTGCCTCAAAATGGCCAAAATTTGTACAACCCCCCCAAAGGAACAATTTCGCTTCAAAATGGCCAAAAGTTGCAATACCCCCCAAAGGAACAAGTTCGCCTCAAAATGCCGAAAAGTTGCAATACCCCCCCAAAGGAACAATTTCGCTTCAAAATGTCCGAAAGTTGCAATACCCCCCTAAAGGAACAATTTCGCCTCAAAATGAAAAAAAAATTGCAATACCCCCCAAAGGAACAATTTCGCCTCAAAATGCCGAAAAGTTGCAATACCACCCCAAAGGAACAATTTCGCCTCAAAATGGCAAAAAATTGCAATACCCCCAAAGGAACAATTTCGCCTCAAAATGCCGAAAAGATGCAATACCCCCCGAAAGGAACAATTTCGCTTCAAAATGGCCAAAAGTTGCAATACCCCCCCAAAGGAACAATTTCACCTCAAAATGGCAAAAAATTGCAATACCCCCCCAAAGGAACAATTTCGCTTCAAAATGGCCAAAAGTTGCAATACCCCCCCAAAGGAACAATTTCGCCTCAAAATGGCAAAAAATTGTACTACCCCCCAAAGGAACAATTTCGCCTCAAAATGGCCAAAAGTTGTAATACCCCCCCAAAGGAACAATTTCTCCTCAAAATGCTGAAAAGTTGCAGAACCCCCCCAAAGAAACAATTTCGCTTCAAAATGGCCAAAAGTTGCAGTACCCCCCCAAAGGAACAATTTCGCCTCAAAATGAAAAAAAAATTGCAATACCCCCCCGAAGGAACAATTTCGCCTCAAAATGCCGAAAAGTTGCAATACCCCCCCAAAGGAACAATTTCGCCTCAAAATGGCAAAAAATTGCAATACCGACCAAAGGAACAATTTCGCCTCAAAAGCCGAAAAGTTGCAATACCCCCCGAAAGGAACAATTTCGCTTCAAAATGGCCAAAAGTTGCAATACCCCCCAAAGGAACAATTTCGCCTCAAAATGAAAAAAAAAATTGCAATACCCCCCCAAAGGAACAATTTCGCATCAAAATGCCGAAAAGTTGCAATACCCCCCGAAAGGAACAATTTCGCTTCAAAATGGCCAAAAGTTGCAATACCCCCCCAAAGGAACAATTTCACCTCAAAATGGCAAAAAATTGCAATACCCCCCAAAAGGAACAATTTCGCCTCAAAATGCCGAAAAGTTGCAATACCCCCCAAAAAGGAACAATTTCGCCTCAAAATGGCAAAAAATTGCAATATTCCCCAAAGGAACAATTTCGCCTCAAAATGCCTAAAAGTTGCAATACCCCCCGAATGGAACAATTTCGCTTCAAAATGGCAAAAAATTGCAATACCCCCCAAAGGAACAATTTCGCCTCAAAATGGCAAAAAATTGCAATATCCCCCCAAAGGAACAATTTTGCTTCAAAATGGCCAAAAGTTGCAATACCCCCCAAAGGAACAATTTCGCCTCAAAATGGCAAAAAATTGCAATACCACCCCAAAGGAACAATTTCGCCTCAAAATGCCGAAAAGTTGCAATACCCCCCCAAAGGAACAATTTCGCTTCAAAATGGCCAAAAGTTGCAATACCCCCCAAAGGAACAATTTCGCCTCAAAATGAAAAAAAAATTGCAATACCCCCCAAAGGAACAATTTCGCCTCAAAATGCCGAAAAGTTGCAATACCCCCCCGAAAGGAACAATTTCGCTTCAAAATGGCCAAAAGTTGCAATACTCCCCCAAAGGAACAATTTTGCCTCAAAATGGCAAAAATTGCAATACCCCCCCAAAGGAACAATTTCGCCTCAAAATGCCGAAAAGTTGCAATACCCCCCCAAAGGAACAATTTCGCCTCAAAATGCCGAAAAGTTGCAATACCCACCGAAAAGCACAATTTCGCTTCAAAATGGCCAAAAGTTGCAATACCCCCCCAAAGGAACAATTTCGCCTCAAAATGGCAAAAAATTGCAATACCCCCCCAAAGGAACAATTTCGCCTCAAAATGCCGAAAAGTTGCAATACCCCCCGAAAGGAACAATTTCGCTTCAAAATGCCGAATAGTTGCAATACCCCCCCAAAGGAACAATTTCGCCTCAAAATGCCGAAAAGTTGCAATACCCCACCGAAAGGAACAATTTCGCTTCAAAATGGCCAAAACTTGCAATACCCCCCAAAAGAACAATTTCGCCTCAAAATGCCGAAAAGTTGCAATACCCCCCGAAAGGAACAATTTCGCTTCAAAATGGCCAAAAGATGCAATACCCCCCCAAGCAACAATTTCGCCTCAAAATGAAAAAAAAATTGCAATACCCCCCAAAGGAACAATTTCACTTCAAAATGCCGAAAAGTTGCAATACCCCCCAAAAGGTACAATTTCGGTTCAAAATGGCCAAAAGTTGCAATACCCCCCAAAGGAACAATTTCGCCTCAAAATGGAAAAAAAATTTCAATACCCCCCCAAAGAAACAATTTCGCCTCAAAATGGCAAAAAATTGCAATACCCCCCAAAGGAACAATTTCGCCTCAAAATGCCAAAAAGTTGCAATACCCCCCCAAAGGAAAAATTTCGCTTCAAAATGGCCAAAAGTTGCAATACCCCCCCAAAGGAACAATTTCGCCTCAAAATGGCAAAAAATTGCAATACCCCCCAAAAGGAACAATTTTGCCTCAAAATGGCAAAAAATTGCAATACCCCCCAAAGGAACAATTTCGCCTCAAAATGCCGAAAAGTTGCAATACCCCCCAAAAGGAACAATTTCGCTTCAAAATGGCCAAAAGTTGCAATACCCCCCCAAAGGAACAATTTCGCCTCAAAATAAAAAAAAAATGCAATAGCCCCCCAAAGGAACAATTTCGCCTCAAAATGCCGAAAAGTTGCAATACCCCCCGAAAGGAACAATTTCGCTTCAAAATGGCCAAAAGTTGCAATACCCCCCCAAAGGAAAAATTTCGCCTCAAAATGCCGAAAAGTTGCAATACCCCCTGAAAGGAACAATTTCGCCTCAAAATGCCGAAAAGTTGCAATACCCCCCAAAGGAACAATTTCGCTTCAAAATGGCCAAAAGTTGCAATACCCCCCCAAAGGAACAATTTCGCCTCAAAATAAAAAAAAAATGCAATAGCCCCCCAAAGGAACAATTTCGCCTCAAAATGCCGAAAAGTTGCAATACCCCCCGAAAGGAACAATTTCGCTTCAAAATGGCCAAAAGTTGCAATACCCCCCCAAAGGAAAAATTTCGCCTCAAAATGCCGAAAAGTTGCAATACCCCCCGAAAGGAACAATTTCGCTTCAAAATGGCCAAAAGTTGCAATACCCCCCCAAAGGAACAATTTCGCCTCAAAATGGCAAAAAATTGCAATACCCCCCCAAAGGAACAATTTCGCCTCAAAATGCCGAAAAGTTGCAATACCCCCCCAAAGGAACAATTTCGCTTCAAAATGGCCAAAAGTTGCAATACCCCCCCAAAGGAACAATTTCGCCTCAAAATGAAAAAAAAATTGCAATACCCCCCAAAGGAACAATTTCGCCTCAAAATGCCGAAAAGTTGCAATACCCCCCCGAAAGGAACAATTTCGCTTCAAAATGGCCAAAAGTTGCAATACTCCCCCAAAGGAACAATTTCGCCTCAAAATGGCAAAAATTGCAATACCCCCCCAAAGGAACAATTTCGCCTCAAATTGCCGAAAAGTTGCAATACCCACCGAAAGGCACAATTTCGCTTCAAAATGGCCAAAAGTTGCAATACCCCCCCAAAGGAACAATTTCGCCTCAAAATGGCAAAAAATTGCAATACCCCCCCAAAGGAACAATTTCGCCTCAAAATACCGAAAAGTTGCAATACCCCCCGAAAGGAACAATTTCGCTTCAAAATGGCCAAAAGTTGCAATAACCCCCCAAAGGTACAATTTAGCTTCAAAATGGCCAAAAGTTGCAATACCCCCCAAAGGAACAATTTCGCCTCAAAATGGCAAAAAATTGTAATACCCCCCGAAAGGAACAATTTCGCTTCAAAATGCCGAATAGTTGCAATACCCCCCCAAAGGAACAATTTCGCCTCAAAATGCCGAAAAGTTGCAATACCCCCCCGAAAGGAACAATTTCGCTTCAAAATGGCCAAAACTTGCAATACCCCCCAAAAGAACAATTTCGCCTCAAAATGCCGAAAAGTTGCAATACCCCCCGAAAGGAACAATTTCGCTTCAAAATGGCCAAAAGATGCAATACCCCCCCAAGCAACAATTTCGCCTCAAAATGAAAAAAAAATTGCAATACCCCCCAAAGGAACAATTTCACTTCAAAATGCCGAAAAGTTGCAATACCCCCCCAAAGGTACAATTTCGCTTCAAAATGGCCAAAAGTTGCAATACCCCCCAAAGGAACAATTTCGCCTCAAAATGGCAAAAAATTGTAATACCCCCAAAGGAACAATTTCGCTTCAATATAGCCAAAAGTTGCAATACCCCCCAAAGGAACAATTTCGCCTCAAAATGGCAAAAAATTGCAATACCCCCCCAAAGGAACAATTTCGCTTCAAAATGGCCAAAAGTTGCAATACCCCCCCAAAGGAACAATTTCGCCTCAAAATGGCAAAAATTGCAATACCCCCCCAAAGGAACAATTTCGCCTCAAAATGCCGAAAAGTTGCAATACCCCCCGAAAGGAACAATTTCGCTTCAAAATGGCCAAAAGTTGCAATACCCCCCCAAAGGAACAATTTCGCCTCAAAATGGCAAAAAATTGCAATACCCCCCCAAAGGAACAGTTTCGCTTCAAAATGCCGAAAAGTTACAATACCCCCCCAAAGGTACAATTTCGCTTCAAAATGGCCAAAAGTTGCAATACTACCCCAAAGGAACAATTTCGCATCAAAATGGCAAAAATTGCAATACCCCCCCAAAGGAACAATTTCGCCTCAAAATGCCGAAAAGTTGCAATACCCCCCAAAGGAGCAATTTCGCCTCAAAATGGCCAAAAATTGTACTACCCCCCAAAGGAACAATTTCGCTTCAAAATGGCCAAAAGTTGCAATACCCCCCCAAAGGAACAATTTTGCCTCAAAATGGCAAAAAATTGCATTTTCCCCCCAAAGGAACAATTTCGCCTCAAAATGCCGAAAAGTTGCAATACCCCCCCAAAGGAACAATTTCGCTTCAAAATGGCCAAAAGTTGCAATACCCCCCCAAAGGAACAATTTCGCCTCAAAATGAAAAAAAAATTGCAATACCCCCCCAAAGGAACAATTTCGCCTCAAAATGCCGAAAAGTTGCAATACCCCCCGAAAGGAACATCTTCGCTTCAAAATGGCCAAAAGTTGCAATACTCCCCCAAAGGAACAATTTCGCCTCAAAATGGCAAAAAATTGCAATACCCCCCCAAAGGAACAATTTCACCTCAAAATGCCGAAAAGTTGCAATACCCCCCCTAAGGAACAATTTCGCCTCAAAATGGCCAAAAATTGAACTAGCCCCCCAAAGGAACAATTTAGCTTCAAAATGGCCAAAAGTTGCAATACCTCCCCAAAGGAACAATTTCGCCTCAAAATGGCAAAAAAATTGCAATACCCCCCCGAAGGAACAATTTCACCTCAAAATGCCGAAAAGTTGCAATACCCCCGAAAGGAACAATTTCGCTTCAAAATGGCCAAAAGATGCAATACCACCCCAAAGCAACAATTTCGCCTCAAAATGGCAAAAAATTGCAATACCCCCCCAAATGAACAATTTCGCTTCAAAATGGCCAAAAATTGCAATACCCCCCCAAAGGAACAATTTCGCCTCAAAATGGCCAAAAGTTGCAATACCCCCCCAAAGGAACAATTTCGCCTCAAAATGCCGAAAAGTTGCAATACCCCCCGAAAGGAACAATTTCGCTTCAAAATGGCCAAAAGTTGCAATACCCCCCCAAAGGAACAATTTCGCCTCAAAATGGCAAAAAATTGCAATACCCCCCAAAGGAATAATTTCACCTCAAAATGCCGAAAAGTTGCAATACCCCCCGAAAGGAACAATTTCGCTTCAAAATGGCCAAAAGATGCAATACCCCCCAAAGCAACAATTTCGCCTCAAAATGGCAAAAAATTGCAATACCCCCCCAAAGGAACAATTTCGCCTCAAAATGCCGAAAAGTTGCAATAACCCCCGAAAGGAACAATTTCTCTTCAAAATGGCAAAAACTTGCAATACCCCCCCAAAGTAACAATTTCGCCTCAAAATGCCGAAAAGTTGCAATACCCCCCGAAAGGAACAATTTCGCTTCAAAATGGCCAAAAGTTGCAATACCCCCCAAAGGAACAAATTTGCTTCAAAATAGCCAAAAGTTGCAATACCCCCCCAAAGGAACAATTTCGCCTCAAAATGGCAAAAAATTGCAATACCCCACCAAAGGAACAATTTCGCTTCAAAATGGCCAAAAGTTGCAATACCCCCCAACGGAACAATTTCGCCTCAAAATGGCAAAAAATTGCAATACCCCCCGAAAGGAACAATTTCGCTTCAAAATGGACAAAACTTGCAATACCCCCCCCAAAGGAACAATTTCGCCTCAAAATGGCAAAAAATTGCAATACCCCCCCAAAGGAACAATTTCGCCTCAAAATGCAAAAAAGTTGCAATACCCCCCCAAAGGAACAATTTCGCCTCAAAATGCCTAAAAGTTGCAATACCCCCCGAAAGGAACAATTTCGCTTCAAAATGGCCAAAAGTTGCAATACCCCCCCAAAGGAACAATTTCGCCTCAAAATGCCGAAAAGTTGCAATACCCCCCAAAAGGAACAATTTCGCCTCAAAATGGCTAAAAATTGTACTACCCCCCCAAAGGAACAATTTCGCTTCAAAATGGCCAAAAGTTGCAATACCCCCCGAAAGGAAAAATTTCGCTTCAAAATGGCCAAAAGATGCAATACCCCCCAAAGCAACAATTTCGCCTCAAAATGGCAAAAAATTGCAATACCCCCCCAAAGGAACAATTTCGCCTCAAAATGCCGAAAAGTTGCAATACCCCCCGAAAGGAACAATTTCTCTTCAAAATGGCAAAAACTTGCAATACCCCCCCAAAGGAACAATTTCGCCTCAAAATGCCGAAAAGTTGCAATACCCCCCGAAAGGAACAATTTCGCTTCAAAATGGCCAAAAGTTGCAATACCCCCCAAAGGAACAATTTTGCTTCAAAATGGCCAAAAGTTGCAATACCCCCCCAAAGGAACAATTTTGCTTCAAAATGGCCAAAAGTTGCAATACTCCCCCAAAGGAACAATTTCGCCTCAAAATGGCAAAAAATTGCAATACCCCCCCAAAGGAACAATTTCGCCTCAAAATGCCGAAAAGTTGCAATACCCCCCCTAAGGAACAATTTCGCCTCAAAATGGCCAAAAATTGAACTAGCCCCCCAAAGGAACAATTTAGCTTCAAAATGGCCAAAAGTTGCAATACCTCCCCAAAGGAACAATTTCGCCTCAAAATGGCAAAAAATTGCAATACCCCCCCAAAGGAACAATTTCACCTCAAAATGCCGAAAAGTTGCAATACCCCCGAAAGGAACAATTTCGCTTCAAAATGGCCAAAAGATGCAATACCACCCCAAAGCAACAATTTCGCCTCAAAATGGCAAAAAATTGCAATACCCCCCCAAATGAACAATTTCGCTTCAAAATGGCCAAAAATTGCAATACCCCCCCAAAGGAACAATTTCGCCTCAAAATGGCCAAAAGTTGCAATACCCCCCCAAAGGAACAATTTCGCCTCAAAATGCCGAAAAGTTGCAATACCCCCCGAAAGGAACAATTTCGCTTCAAAATGGCCAAAAGTTGCAATACCCCCCCAAAGGAACAATTTCGCCTCAAAATGGCAAAAAATTGCAATACCCCCCAAAGGAATAATTTCACCTCAAAATGCCGAAAAGTTGCAATACCCCCCGAAAGGAACAATTTCGCTTCAAAATGGCCAAAAGATGCAATACCCCCCAAAGCAACAATTTCGCCTCAAAATGGCAAAAAATTGCAATACCCCCCCAAAGGAACAATTTCGCCTCAAAATGCCGAAAAGTTGCAATACCCCCGAAAGGAACAATTTCTCTTCAAAATGGCAAAAACTTGCAATACCCCCCCAAAGGAACAATTTCGCCTCAAAATGCCGAAAAGTTGCAATACCCCCCGAAAGGAACAATTTCGCTTCAAAATGGCCAAAAGTTGCAATACCCCCCAAAGGAACAAATTTGCTTCAAAATGGCCAAAAGTTGCAATACCCCCCCAAAGGAACAATTTCGCCTCAAAATGGCAAAAAATTGCAATACCCCACCAAAGGAACAATTTCGCTTCAAAATGGCCAAAAGTTGCAATACCCCCCAACGGAACAATTTCGCCTCAAAATGGCAAAAAATTGCAATACCCCCCGAAAGGAACAATTTCGCTTCAAAATGGACAAAACTTGCAATACCCCCCCCAAAGGAACAATTTCGCCTCAAAATGGCAAAAAATTGCAATACCCCCCCAAAGGAACAATTTCGCCTCAAAATGCAAAAAAGTTGCAATACCCCCCCAAAGGAACAATTTCGCCTCAAAATGCCTAAAAGTTGCAATACCCCCCGAAAGGAACAATTTCGCTTCAAAATGGCCAAAAGTTGCAATACCCCCCCAAAGGAACAATTTCGCCTCAAAATGCCGAAAAGTTGCAATACCCCCCCCAAAGGAACAATTTCGCCTCAAAATGGCTAAAAATTGTACTACCCCCCCAAAGGAACAATTTCGCTTCAAAATGGCCAAAAGTTGCAATACCCCCCTAAAGGAACAATTTCGCCTCAAAATGAAAAAAAAAATTGCAATACCCCCCAAAGGAACAATTTCGCCTCAAAATGCCGAAAAGTTGCAATACCCCCCGAAAGGAAAAATTTCGCCTTAAAATGGCCAAAAATTGTACTACCCCCCCAAAGGAACAATTTCGCTTTAAAATGGCCAAAAGTTGCAATACCCCCCCAAAGGAACAATTTCGCCTCAAAATGGCAAAAAATTGCAATACCCCCCAAGGGAACAATTTCGCCTCAAAATGCCAAAAAGATGCAATACCCCCCGAAAGGAACAATTTCGCTTCAAAATGGCCAAAAGTTGCAATACCCCCCCAATTAACAATTTCGCCTCAAAATGGAAAAAAATTGCAATACCCCCCAAAGGAACAATTTCGCTTCAAAATGGCCAAAAGTTGCAATACCCCCCAAAGGAACAATTTCGCCTCAAAATGGCAAAAAATTGCAATACCCCCCCAAAGGAACAATTTCGCTTCAAAATGGCCAAAAGTTGTAATACCCCTCAAAGGAACAATTTCGCCTCAAAATGCTGAAAAGTTGCAATACCCCCCAAAGGAACAATTTCGCTTCAAAATGGACAAAAGTTGCAGTACCCCCCCAAAGGAACAATTTCGCCTCAAAATGAAAAAAAAATTGCAATACCCCCCCCAAAGGAACAATTTCGCCTCAAAATGCCGAAAAGTTGCAATACCCCCCCAAAGGAACAATTTCGCCTCAAAATGGCAAAAAATTGCAATACCCCCCAAAGGAACAATTTCGCCTCAAAATGCCGAAAAGTTGCAATACCCCCCGAAAGGAAAAATTTCGCCTTAAAATGGCCAAAAATTGTACTACCCCCCCAAAGGAACAATTTCGCTTTAAAATGGCCAAAAGTTGCAATACCCCCCCAAAGGAACAATTTCGCCTCAAAATGGCAAAAAATTGCAATACCCCCCAAGGGAACAATTTCGCCTCAAAATGCCAAAAAGATGCAATACCCCCCGAAAGGAACAATTTCGCTTCAAAATGGCCAAAAGTTGCAATACCCCCCCAATTAACAATTTCGCCTCAAAATGGAAAAAAATTGCAATACCCCCCAAAGGAACAATTTCGCTTCAAAATGGCCAAAAGTTGCAATACCCCCCAAAGGAACAATTTCGCCTCAAAATGGCAAAAAATTGCAATACCCCCCCAAAGGAACAATTTCGCTTCAAAATGGCCAAAAGTTGTAATACCCCCCAAAGGAACAATTTCGCCTCAAAATGCTGAAAAGTTGCAATACCCCCCAAAGGAACAATTTCGCTTCAAAATGGACAAAAGTTGCAGTACCCCCCCAAAGGAACAATTTCGCCTCAAAATGAAAAAAAAATTGCAATACCCCCCCAAAGGAACAATTTCGCCTCAAAATGCCGAAAAGTTGCAATACCCCCCCAAAGGAACAATTTCGCCTCAAAATGGCAAAAAATTGCAATACCCCCCAAAGGAACAATTTCGCCTCAAAATGCCGAAAAGTTGCAATACCCCCCGAAAGGAACAATTTCGCTTCAAAATGGCCAAAAGTTGCAATACCCCCCCAAAGGAACAATTTCGCCTCAAAATGGCAAAAAATTGCAATACCCCCCAAAGGAACAATTTCGCCTCAAAATGCCGAAAAGTTGCAATACCCCCCAAAGGAACAATTTCGCTTCAAAATGGCCAAAAGTTGCAATACCCCCCAAAGGAACAATTTCGCCTCAAAATGAAAAAAAAATTGCAATACCCCCCCAAAGGAACAATTTCGCCTCAAAATGCCGAAAAGTTGCAATACCCCCCGAAAGGAACAATTTCGCTTCAAAATGGCCAAAAGTTGCAATACCCCGCAAAGGAACAATTTCGCCTCAAAATGGCAAAAAATTGCAATACCCCCCCAAAGGAACAATTTCGCCTCAAAATGCCGAAAAGTTGCAATACCCCCCAAAAAGGAACAATTTCGCCTCAAAATGGCAAAAAATTGCAATACCCCCCAAAGGAACAATTTCACCTCAAAATGCCGAAAAGTTGCAATACCCCCCGAAAGGAACAATTTCGCTTCAAAATGGCCAAAAGTTGCAATACCTCCCCAAAGGAACAATTTCGCCTCAAAATGGCAAAAAATTGCAATATCCCCCCAAAGGAACAATTTCGCTTCAAAATGGCCAAAAGTTGCAATACCCCCCAAAGGAACAATTTCGCCTCAAAATGAAAAAAAAATTGCAATACCCCCAAAGGAACAATTTCGCCTCAAAATGCCAAAAAGTTGCAATACCCCCGAAAGGAACAATTTCGCTTCAAAATGGCCAAAAGATGCAATACCACCCCAAAGCAACAATTTCGCCTCAAAATGGCAAAAAATTGCAATACCCCCCCAAATGAACAATTTCGCTTCAAAATGGCCAAAAATTGCAATACCCCCCCAAAGGAACAATTTCGCCTCAAAATGGCCAGAAGTTGCAATACCCCCCCAAAGGAACAAATTCGCCTCAAAATGCCGAAAAGTTGCAATACCCCCCGAAAGGAACAATTTCGCTTCAAAATGGCCAAAAGTTGCAATACCCCCCCAAAGGAACAATTTCGCCTCAAAATGGCAAAAAATTGCAATACCCCCCAAAGGAATAATTTCACCTCAAAATGCCGAAAAGTTGCAATACCCCCCGAAAGGAACAATTTCGCTTCAAAATGGCCAAAAGATGCAATACCCCCCAAAGCAACAATTTCGCCTCAAAATGGCAAAAAATTGCAATACCCCCCCAAAGGAACAATTTCGCCTCAAAATGCCGAAAAGTTGCAATACCCCCCGAAAGGAACAATTTCTCTTCAAAATGGCAAAAACTTGCAATACCCCCCCAAAGGAACAATTTCGCCTCAAAATGCCGAAAAGTTGCAATACCCCCCGAAAGGAACAATTTCGCTTCAAAATGGCCAAAAGTTGCAATACCCCCCAAAGGAACAAATTTGCTTCAAAATGGCCAAAAGTTGCAATACCCCCCCAAAGGAACAATTTCGCCTCAAAATGGCAAAAAATTGCAATACCCCACCAAAGGAACAATTTCGCTTCAAAATGGCCAAAAGTTGCAATACCCCCCAACGGAACAATTTCGCCTCAAAATGGCAAAAAATTGCAATACCCCCCGAAAGGAACAATTTCGCTTCAAAATGGACAAAACTTGCAATACCCCCCCCAAAGGAACAATTTCGCCTCAAAATGGCAAAAAATTGCAATACCCCCCCAAAGGAACAATTTCGCCTCAAAATGCAAAAAAGTTGCAATACCCCCCCAAAGGAACAATTTCGCCTCAAAATGCCTAAAAGTTGCAATACCCCCCGAAAGGAACAATTTCGCTTCAAAATGGCCAAAAGTTGCAATACCCCCACAAAGGAACAATTTCGCCTCAAAATGCCGAAAAGTTGCAATACCCCCCCAAAGGAACAATTTCGCCTCAAAATGGCTAAAAATTGTACTACCCCCCCAAAGGAACAATTTCGCTTCAAAATGGCCAAAAGTTGCAATACCCCCCTAAAGGAACAATTTCGCCTCAAAATGAAAAAAAAATTGCAATACCCCCCAAAGGAACAATTTCGCCTCAAAATGCCGAAAAGTTGCAATACCCCCCGAAAGGAACAATTTCGCTTCAAAATGGCCAAAAGTTGCAATACCCCCCAAAGGAACAATTTTGCTTCAAAATGGCCAAAAGTTGCAATACCCCCCCAAAGGAACAATTTCGCCTCAAAATGGCAAAAAATTGCAATACCCCACCAAAGGAACAATTTCGCTTCAAAATGGCCAAAAGCTGCAATACCCCCCAACGGAACAATTTCGCCTCAAAATGGCAAAAAATTGCAATACCCCCCGAAAGGAACAATTTCGCTTCAAAATGGACAAAACTTGCAATACCCCCCCAAAGGAACAATTTCGCCTCAAAATGGCAAAAAATTGCAATACCCCCCCAAAGGAACAATTTCGCCTCAAAATGCAAAAAAGTTGCAATACCCCCCCAAAGGAACAATTTCGCCTCAAAATGCCTAAAAGTTGCAATACCCCCCGAAAGGAACAATTTCGCTTCAAAATGGCCAAAAGTTGCAATACCCCCCCAAAGGAACAATTTCGCCTCAAAATGCCGAAAAGTTGCAATACCCCCCCAAAGGAACAATTTCGCCTCAAAATGGCTAAAAATTGTACTACCCCCCCAAAGGAACAATTTCGCTTCAAAATGGCCAAAAGTTGCTATACCCCCCTAAAGGAACAATTTCGCCTCAAAATGAAAAAAAAATTGCAATACCCCCCAAAGGAACAATTTCGCCTCAAAATGCCGAAAAGTTGCAATACCCCCCGAAAGGAAAAATTTCGCCTTAAAATGGCCAAAAATTGTACTACCCCCCCAAAGGAACAATTTCGCTTCAAAATGGCCAAAAGTTGCAATACCCCCCCAAAGGAACAATTTCGCCTCAAAATGGCAAAAAATTGCAATACCCCCCAAAGGAACAATTTCGCCTCAAAATGCCAAAAAGATGCAATACCCCCCGAAAGGAACAATTTCGCTTCAAAATGGCCAAAAGTTGCAATACCCCCCCAATTAACAATTTCGCCTCAAAATGGCAAAAAATTGCAATACCCCCCAAAGGAACAATTTCGCTTCAAAATGGCCAAAAGTTGCAATACCCCCCCAAAGGAACAATTTCGCCTCAAAATGCCGAAAAGTTGCAATACCCCCCGAAAGGAACAATTTCGCTTCAAAATGGCCAAAAGTTGCAATACCCCCCCAAAGGAACAATTTCGCCTCAAAATGGCAAAAAATTGCAATACCCCCCAAAGGAATAATTTCACCTCAAAATGCCGAAAAGTTGCAATACCCCCCGAAAGGAACAATTTCGCTTCAAAATGGCCAAAAGATGCAATACCCCCCAAAGCAACAATTTCGCCTCAAAATGGCAAAAAATTGCAATACCCCCCCAAAGGAACAATTTCGCCTCAAAATGCCGAAAAGTTGCAATACCCCCCGAAAGGAACAATTTCTCTTCAAAATGGCAAAAACTTGCAATACCCCCCCAAAGGAACAATTTCGCCTCAAAATGCCGAAAAGTTGCAATACCCCCCGAAAGGAACAATTTCGCTTCAAAATGGCCAAAAGTTGCAATACCCCCCAAAGGAACAAATTTGCTTCAAAATGGCCAAAAGTTGCAATACCCCCCCAAAGGAACAATTTCGCCTCAAAATGGCAAAAAATTGCAATACCCCACCAAAGGAACAATTTCGCTTCAAAATGGCCAAAAGTTGCAATACCCCCCAACGGAACAATTTCGCCTCAAAATGGCAAAAAATTGCAATACCCCCCGAAAGGAACAATTTCGCTTCAAAATGGACAAAACTTGCAATACCCCCCCCAAAGGAACAATTTCGCCTCAAAATGGCAAAAAATTGCAATACCCCCCCAAAGGAACAATTTCGCCTCAAAATGCAAAAAAGTTGCAATACCCCCCCAAAGGAACAATTTCGCCTCAAAATGCCTAAAAGTTGCAATACCCCCCGAAAGGAACAATTTCGCTTCAAAATGGCCAAAAGTTGCAATACCCCCCCAAAGGAACAATTTCGCCTCAAAATGCCGAAAAGTTGCAATACCCCCCCAAAGGAACAATTTCGCCTCAAAATGGCTAAAAATTGTACTACCCCCCCAAAGGAACAATTTCGCTTCAAAATGGCCAAAAGTTGCAATACCCCCCTAAAGGAACAATTTCGCCTCAAAATGAAAAAAAAATTGCAATACCCCCCAAAGGAACAATTTCGCCTCAAAATGCCGAAAAGTTGCAATACCCCCCGAAAGGAAAAATTTCGCCTTAAAATGGCCAAAAATTGTACTACCCCCCCAAAGGAACAATTTCGCTTCAAAATGGCCAAAAGTTGCAATACCCCCCCAAAGGAACAATTTCGCCTCAAAATGGCAAAAAATTGCAATACCCCCCAAAGGAACAATTTCGCCTCAAAATGCCAAAAAGATGCAATACCCCCCGAAAGGAACAATTTCGCTTCAAAATGGCCAAAAGTTGCAATACCCCCCCAATTAACAATTTCGCCTCAAAATGGAAAAAAATTGCAATACCCCCCAAAGGAACAATTTCGCTTCAAAATGGCCAAAAGTTGCAATACCCCCCAAAGGAACAATTTCGCCTCAAAATGGCAAAAAATTGCAATACCCCCCCAAAGGAACAATTTCGCTTCAAAATGGCCAAAAGTTGTAATACCCCCCAAAGGAACAATTTCGCCTCAAAATGCTGAAAAGTTGCAATACCCCCCAAAGGAACAATTTCGCTTCAAAATGGACAAAAGTTGCAGTACCCCCCCAAAGGAACAATTTCGCCTCAAAATGAAAAAAAAATTGCAATACCCCCCCCAAAGGAACAATTTCGCCTCAAAATGCCGAAAAGTTGCAATACCCCCCCAAAGGAACAATTTCGCCTCAAAATGGCAAAAAATTGCAATACCCCCCAAAGGAACAATTTCGCCTCAAAATGCCGAAAAGTTGCAATACCCCCCGAAAGGAACAATTTCGCTTCAAAATGGCCAAAAGTTGCAATACCCCCCCAAAGGAACAATTTCGCCTCAAAATGGCAAAAAATTGCAATACCCCCCCAAAGGAACAATTTCGCTTCAAAATGGCCAAAAGTTGCAATACCCCCCCAAAGGAACAATTTCGCCTCAAAATGGCAAAAAATTGCAATACCCCCCAAAGGAACAATTTCGCCTCAAAATGCCGAAAAGTTGCAATACCCCCCAAAGGAACAATTTCGCTTCAAAATGGCCAAAAGTTGCAATACCCCCCAAAGGAACAATTTCGCCTCAAAATGAAAAAAAAATTGCAATACCCCCCCAAAGGAACAATTTCGCCTCAAAATGCCGAAAAGTTGCAATACCCCCCGAAAGGAACAATTTCGCTTCAAAATGGCCAAAAGTTGCAATACCCCGCAAAGGAACAATTTCGCCTCAAAATGGCAAAAAATTGCAATACCCCCCCAAAGGAACAATTTCGCCTCAAAATGCCGAAAAGTTGCAATACCCCCCAAAAAGGAACAATTTCGCCTCAAAATGGCAAAAAATTGCAATACCCCCCAAAGGAACAATTTCGCCTCAAAATGCCGAAAAGTTGCAATACCCCCCGAAAGGAACAATTTCGCTTCAAAATGGCCAAAAGTTGCAATACCCCCCCAAAGGAACAATTTCGCCTCAAAATGGCAAAAAATTGCAATATCCCCCCAAAGGAACAATTTCGCTTCAAAATGGCCAAAAGTTGCAATACCCCCCAAAGGAACAATTTCGCCTCAAAATGAAAAAAAAATTGCAATACCCCCAAAGGAACAATTTCGCCTCAAAATGCCGAAAAGTTGCAATACCCCCGAAAGGAACAATTTCGCTTCAAAATGGCCAAAAGATGCAATACCACCCCAAAGCAACAATTTCGCCTCAAAATGGCAAAAAATTGCAATACCCCCCCAAATGAACAATTTCGCTTCAAAATGGCCAAAAATTGCAATACCCCCCCAAAGGAACAATTTCGCCTCAAAATGGCTAAAAATTGTACTACCCCCCCAAAGGAACAATTTCGCTTCAAAATGGCCAAAAGTTGCTATACCCCCCTAAAGGAACAATTTCGCCTCAAAATGAAAAAAAAATTGCAATACCCCCCAAAGGAACAATTTCGCCTCAAAATGCCGAAAAGTTGCAATACCCCCCGAAAGGAAAAATTTCGCCTTAAAATGGCCAAAAATTGTACTACCCCCCCAAAGGAACAATTTCGCTTCAAAATGGCCAAAA
This sequence comes from Anomaloglossus baeobatrachus, assembly GCF_048569485.1. NCBI lineage: Eukaryota > Metazoa > Chordata > Amphibia > Anura > Aromobatidae > Anomaloglossus > Anomaloglossus baeobatrachus. The sequence goes on from NC_134363.1 coordinate 44,203,349, forward strand.
GTTGCAATACCCCCCCAAAGGAACAATTTCGCCTCAAAATGGCAAAAAATTGCAATACCCCCCAAAGGAACAATTTCGCCTCAAAATGCCAAAAAGATGCAATACCCCCCGAAAGGAACAATTTCGCTTCAAAATGGCCAAAAGTTGCAATACCCCCCAATTAACAATTTCGCCTCAAAATGGCAAAAAATTGCAATACCCCCCAAAGGAACAATTTCGCTTCAAAATGGCCAAAAGTTGCAATACCCCCCCAAAGGAACAATTTCGCCTCAAAATGCCGAAAAGTTGCAATACCCCCCGAAAGGAACAATTTCGCTTCAAAATGGCCAAAAGTTGCAATACCCCCCCAAAGGAACAATTTCGCCTCAAAATGGCAAAAAATTGCAATACCCCCCAAAGGAATAATTTCACCTCAAAATGCCGAAAAGTTGCAATACCCCCCGAAAGGAACAATTTCGCTTCAAAATGGCCAAAAGATGCAATACCCCCCAAAGCAACAATTTCGCCTCAAAATGGCAAAAAATTGCAATACCCCCCCAAAGGAACAATTTCGCCTCAAAATGCCGAAAAGTTGCAATACCCCCCGAAAGGAACAATTTCTCTTCAAAATGGCAAAAACTTGCAATACCCCCCCAAAGGAACAATTTCGCCTCAAAATGCCGAAAAGTTGCAATACCCCCCGAAAGGAACAATTTCGCTTCAAAATGGCCAAAAGTTGCAATACCCCCCAAAGGAACAAATTTGCTTCAAAATGGCCAAAAGTTGCAATACCCCCCCAAAGGAACAATTTCGCCTCAAAATGGCAAAAAATTGCAATACCCCACCAAAGGAACAATTTCGCTTCAAAATGGCCAAAAGTTGCAATACCCCCCAACGGAACAATTTCGCCTCAAAATGGCAAAAAATTGCAATACCCCCCGAAAGGAACAATTTCGCTTCAAAATGGACAAAACTTGCAATACCCCCCCCAAAGGAACAATTTCGCCTCAAAATGGCAAAAAATTGCAATACCCCCCCAAAGGAACAATTTCGCCTCAAAATGCAAAAAAGTTGCAATACCCCCCAAAGGAACAATTTCGCCTCAAAATGCCTAAAAGTTGCAATACCCCCCGAAAGGAACAATTTCGCTTCAAAATGGCCAAAAGTTGCAATACCCCCCCAAAGGAACAATTTCGCCTCAAAATGCCGAAAAGTTGCAATACCCCCCCAAAGGAACAATTTCGCCTCAAAATGGCTAAAAATTGTACTACCCCCCCAAAGGAACAATTTCGCTTCAAAATGGCCAAAAGTTGCAATACCCCCCTAAAGGAACAATTTCGCCTCAAAATGAAAAAAAAATTGCAATACCCCCCAAAGGAACAATTTCGCCTCAAAATGCCGAAAAGTTGCAATACCCCCCGAAAGGAAAAATTTCGCCTTAAAATGGCCAAAAATTGTACTACCCCCCCAAAGGAACAATTTCGCTTCAAAATGGCCAAAAGTTGCAATACCCCCCCAAAGGAACAATTTCGCCTCAAAATGGCAAAAAATTGCAATACCCCCCAAAGGAACAATTTCGCCTCAAAATGCCAAAAAGATGCAATACCCCCCGAAAGGAACAATTTCGCTTCAAAATGGCCAAAAGTTGCAATACCCCCCCAATTAACAATTTCGCCTCAAAATGGAAAAAAATTGCAATACCCCCCAAAGGAACAATTTCGCTTCAAAATGGCCAAAAGTTGCAATACCCCCCAAAGGAACAATTTCGCCTCAAAATGGCAAAAAATTGCAATACCCCCCCAAAGGAACAATTTCGCTTCAAAATGGCCAAAAGTTGTAATACCCCCCAAAGGAACAATTTCGCCTCAAAATGCTGAAAAGTTGCAATACCCCCCAAAGGAACAATTTCGCTTCAAAATGGACAAAAGTTGCAGTACCCCCCCAAAGGAACAATTTCGCCTCAAAATGAAAAAAAAATTGCAATACCCCCCCCAAAGGAACAATTTCGCCTCAAAATGCCGAAAAGTTGCAATACCCCCCCAAAGGAACAATTTCGCCTCAAAATGGCAAAAAATTGCAATACCCCCCAAAGGAACAATTTCGCCTCAAAATGCCGAAAAGTTGCAATACCCCCCGAAAGGAACAATTTCGCTTCAAAATGGCCAAAAGTTGCAATACCCCCCCAAAGGAACAATTTCGCCTCAAAATGGCAAAAAATTGCAATACCCCCCCAAAGGAACAATTTCGCTTCAAAATGGCCAAAAGTTGCAATACCCCCCCAAAGGAACAATTTCGCCTCAAAATGGCAAAAAATTGCAATACCCCCCAAAGGAACAATTTCGCCTCAAAATGCCGAAAAGTTGCAATACCCCCCAAAGGAACAATTTCGCTTCAAAATGGCCAAAAGTTGCAATACCCCCCAAAGGAACAATTTCGCCTCAAAATGAAAAAAAAATTGCAATACCCCCCCAAAGGAACAATTTCGCCTCAAAATGCCGAAAAGTTGCAATACCCCCCGAAAGGAACAATTTCGCTTCAAAATGGCCAAAAGTTGCAATACCCCGCAAAGGAACAATTTCGCCTCAAAATGGCAAAAAATTGCAATACCCCCCCAAAGGAACAATTTCGCCTCAAAATGCCGAAAAGTTGCAATACCCCCCAAAAAGGAACAATTTCGCCTCAAAATGGCAAAAAATTGCAATACCCCCCAAAGGAACAATTTCGCCTCAAAATGCCGAAAAGTTGCAATACCCCCCGAAAGGAACAATTTCGCTTCAAAATGGCCAAAAGTTGCAATACCCCCCCAAAGGAACAATTTCGCCTCAAAATGGCAAAAAATTGCAATATCCCCCCAAAGGAACAATTTCGCTTCAAAATGGCCAAAAGTTGCAATACCCCCCAAAGGAACAATTTCGCCTCAAAATGAAAAAAAAATTGCAATACCCCCAAAGGAACAATTTCGCCTCAAAATGCCGAAAAGTTGCAATACCCCCGAAAGGAACAATTTCGCTTCAAAATGGCCAAAAGATGCAATACCACCCCAAAGCAACAATTTCGCCTCAAAATGGCAAAAAATTGCAATACCCCCCCAAATGAACAATTTCGCTTCAAAATGGCCAAAAATTGCAATACCCCCCCAAAGGAACAATTTCGCCTCAAAATGGCCAAAAGTTGCAGTACCCCCCCAAAGGAACAATTTCGCCTCAAAATGAAAAAAAAATTGCAATACCCCCCCCAAAGGAACAATTTCGCCTCAAAATGCCGAAAAGTTGCAATACCCCCCCAAAGGAACAATTTCGCCTCAAAATGGCAAAAAATTGCAATACCCCCCAAAGGAACAATTTCGCCTCAAAATGGCGAAAAGTTGCAATACCCCCCGAAAGGAACAATTTCGCTTCAAAATGGCCAAAAGTTGCAATACCCCCCCAAAGGAACAATTTCGCCTCAAAATGGCAAAAAATTGCAATACCCCCCCAAAGGAACAATTTCGCTTCAAAATGGCCAAAAGTTGCAATACCCCCCCAAAGGAACAATTTCGCCTCAAAATGGCAAAAAATTGCAATACCCCCCAAAGGAACAATTTCGCCTCAAAATGCCGAAAAGTTGCAATACCCCCCAAAGGAACAATTTCGCTTCAAAATGGCCAAAAGTTGCAATACCCCCCAAAGGAACAATTTCGCCTCAAACTGAAAAAAAAATTGCAATACCCCCCCATGGAACAATTTCGCCTCAAAATGCCGAAAAGTTGCAATACCCCCCGAAAGGAACAATTTCGCTTCAAAATGGCCAAAAGTTGCAATACCCCGCAAAGGAACAATTTCGCCTCAAAATGGCAAAAAATTGCAATACCCCCCCAAAGGAACAATTTCGCCTCAAAATGCCGAAAAGTTGCAATACCCCCCAAAAAGGAACAATTTCGCCTCAAAATGGCAAAAAATTGCAATACCCCCCAAAGGAACAATTTCGCCTCAAAATGCCGAAAAGTTGCAATACCCCCCGAAAGGAACAATTTCGCTTCAAAATGGCCAAAAGTTGCAATACCCCCCCAAAGGAACAATTTCGCCTCAAAATGGCAAAAAATTGCAATATCCCCCCAAAGGAACAATTTCGCTTCAAAATGGCCAAAAGTTGCAATACCCCCCAAAGGAACAATTTCGCCTCAAAATGAAAAAAAAATTGCAATACCCCCAAAGGAACAATTTCGCCTCAAAATGCCGAAAAGTTGCAATACCCCCGAAAGGAACAATTTCGCTTCAAAATGGCCAAAAGATGCAATACCACCCCAAAGCAACAATTTCGCCTCAAAATGGCAAAAAATTGCAATACCCCCCCAAATGAACAATTTCGCTTCAAAATGGCCAAAAATTGCAATACCCCCCCAAAGGAACAATTTCGCCTCAAAATGGCCAAAAGTTGCAATACCCCCCCAAAGGAACAATTTCGCCTCAAAATGCCGAAAAGTTGCAATACCCCCCGAAAGGAACAATTTCGCTTCAAAATGGCCAAAAGTTGCAATACCCCCCCAAAGGAACAATTTCGCCTCAAAATGGCAAAAAATTGCAATACCCCCCAAAGGAATAATTTCACCTCAAAATGCCGAAAAGTTGCAATACCCCCCGAAAGGAACAATTTCGCTTCAAAATGGCCAAAAGATGCAATACCCCCCAAAGCAACAATTTCGCCTCAAAATGGCAAAAAATTGCAATACCCCCCCAAAGGAACAATTTCGCCTCAAAATGCCGAAAAGTTGCAATACCCCCCGAAAGGAACAATTTCTCTTCAAAATGGCAAAAACTTGCAATACCCCCCCAAAGGAACAATTTCGCCTCAAAATGCCGAAAAGTTGCAATACCCCCCGAAAGGAACAATTTCGCTTCAAAATGGCCAAAAGTTGCAATACCCCCCAAAGGAACAAATTTGCTTCAAAATGGCCAAAAGTTGCAATACCCCCCCAAAGGAACAATTTCGCCTCAAAATGGCAAAAAATTGCAATACCCCACCAAAGGAACAATTTCGCTTCAAAATGGCCAAAAGTTGCAATACCCCCCAACGGAACAATTTCGCCTCAAAATGGCAAAAATTTGCAATACCCCCCGAAAGGAACAATTTCGCTTCAAAATGGACAAAACTTGCAATACCCCCCCCAAAGGAACAATTTCGCCTCAAAATGGCAAAAAATTGCAATACCCCCCCAAAGGAACAATTTCGCCTCAAAATGCAAAAAAGTTGCAATACCCCCCCAAAGGAACAATTTCGCCTCAAAATGCCTAAAAGTTGCAATACCCCCCGAAAGGAACAATTTCGCTTCAAAATGGCCAAAAGTTGCAATACCCCCCCAAAGGAACAATTTCGCCTCAAAATGCCGAAAAGTTGCAATACCCCCCCCAAAGGAACAATTTCGCCTCAAAATGGCTAAAAATTGTACTACCCCCCCAAAGGAACAATTTCGCTTCAAAATGGCCAAAAGTTGCAATACCCCCCTAAAGGAACAATTTCGCCTCAAAATGAAAAAAAAATTGCAATACCCCCCAAAGGAACAATTTCGCCTCAAAATGCCGAAAAGTTGCAATACCCCCCGAAAGGAAAAATTTCGCCTTAAAATGGCCAAAAATTGTACTACCCCCCCAAAGGAACAATTTCGCTTTAAAATGGCAAAAAGTTGCAATACCCCCCCAAAGGAACAATTTCGCCTCAAAATGGCAAAAAATTGCAATACCCCCCAAAGGAACAATTTCGCCTCAAAATGCCAAAAAGATGCAATACCCCCCGAAAGGAACAATTTCGCTTCAAAATGGCCAAAAGTTGCAATACCCCCCCAATTAACAATTTCGCCTCAAAATGGAAAAAAATTGCAATACCCCCCAAAGGAACAATTTCGCTTCAAAATGGCCAAAAGTTGCAATACCCCCCAAAGGAACAATTTCGCCTCAAAATGGCAAAAAATTGCAATACCCCCCCAAAGGAACAATTTCGCTTCAAAATGGCCAAAAGTTGTAATACCCCCCAAAGGAACAATTTCGCCTCAAAATGCTGAAAAGTTGCAATACCCCCCAAAGGAACAATTTCGCTTCAAAATGGACAAAAGTTGCAGTACCCTCCCAAAGGAACAATTTCGCCTCAAAATGAAAAAAAAATTGCAATACCCCCCCCAAAGGAACAATTTCGCCTCAAAATGCCGAAAAGTTGCAATACCCCCCCAAAGGAACAATTTCGCCTCAAAATGGCAAAAAATTGCAATACCCCCCAAAGGAACAATTTCGCCTCAAAATGCCGAAAAGTTGCAATACCCCCCGAAAGGAACAATTTCGCTTCAAAATGGCCAAAAGTTGCAATACCCCCCCAAAGGAACAATTTCGCCTCAAAATGGCAAAAAATTGCAATACCCCCCCAAAGGAACAATTTCGCTTCAAAATGGCCAAAAGTTGCAATACCCCCCCAAAGGAACAATTTCGCCTCAAAATGGCAAAAAATTGCAATACCCCCCAAAGGAACAATTTCGCCTCAAAATGCCGAAAAGTTGCAATACCCCCCAAAGGAACAATTTCGCTTCAAAATGGCCAAAAGTTGCAATACCCCCCAAAGGAACAATTTCGCCTCAAAATGAAAAAAAAATTGCAATACCCCCCCAAAGGAACAATTTCGCCTCAAAATGCCGAAAAGTTGCAATACCCCCCGAAAGGAACAATTTCGCTTCAAAATGGCCAAAAGTTGCAATACCCCGCAAAGGAACAATTTCGCCTCAAAATGGCAAAAAATTGCAATACCCCCCCAAAGGAACAATTTCGCCTCAAAATGCCAAAAAGTTGCAATACCCCCCAAAAAGGAACAATTTCGCCTCAAAATGGCAAAAAATTGCAATACCCCCCAAAGGAACAATTTCGCCTCAAAATGCCGAAAAGTTGCAATACCCCCCGAAAGGAACAATTTCGCTTCAAAATGGCCAAAAGTTGCAATACCTCCCCAAAGGAACAATTTCGCCTCAAAATGGCAAAAAATTGCAATATCCCCCCAAAGGAACAATTTCGCTTCAAAATGGCCAAAAGTTGCAATACCCCCCAAAGGAACAATTTCGCCTCAAAATGAAAAAAAAATTGCAATACCCCCAAAGGAACAATTTCGCCTCAAAATGCCGAAAAGTTGCAATACCCCCGAAAGGAACAATTTCGCTTCAAAATGGCCAAAAGATGCAATACCACCCCAAAGCAACAATTTCGCCTCAAAATGGCAAAAAATTGCAATACCCCCCCAAATGAACAATTTCGCTTCAAAATGGCCAAAAATTGCAATACCCCCCCAAAGGAACAATTTCGCCTCAAAATGGCCAGAAGTTGCAATACCCCCCCAAAGGAACAATTTCGCCTCAAAATGCCGAAAAGTTGCAATACCCCCCGAAAGGAACAATTTCGCTTCAAAATGGCCAAAAGTTGCAATACCCCCCCAAAGGAACAATTTCGCCTCAAAATGGCAAAAAATTGCAATACCCCCCAAAGGAATAATTTCACCTCAAAATGCCGAAAAGTTGCAATACCCCCCGAAAGGAACAATTTCGCTTCAAAATGGCCAAAAGATGCAATACCCCCCAAAGCAACAATTTCGCCTCAAAATGGCAAAAAATTGCAATACCCCCCAAAGGAACAATTTCGCCTCAAAATGCCGAAAAGTTGCAATACCCCCCGAAAGGAACAATTTCTCTTCAAAATGGCAAAAACTTGCAATACCCCCCCAAAGGAACAATTTCGCCTCAAAATGCCGAAAAGTTGCAATACCCCCCGAAAGGAACAATTTCGCTTCAAAATGGCCAAAAGTTGCAATACCCCCCAAAGGAACAAATTTGCTTCAAAATGGCCAAAAGTTGCAATACCCCCCCAAAGGAACAATTTCGCCTCAAAATGGCAAAAAATTGCAATACCCCACCAAAGGAACAATTTCGCTTCAAAATGGCCAAAAGTTGCAATACCCCCCAACGGAACAATTTCGCCTCAAAATGGCAAAAAATTGCAATACCCCCCGAAAGGAACAATTTCGCTTCAAAATGGACAAAACTTGCAATACCCCCCCCAAAGGAACAATTTCGCCTCAAAATGGCAAAAAATTGCAATACCCCCCCAAAGGAACAATTTCGCCTCAAAATGCAAAAAAGTTGCAATACCCCCCCAAAGGAACAATTTCACCTCAAAATGCCTAAAAGTTGCAATACCCCCCGAAAGGAACAATTTCGCTTCAAAATGGCCAAAAGTTGCAATACCCCCCCAAAGGAACAATTTCGCCTCAAAATGCCGAAAAGTTGCAATACCCCCCCAAAGGAACAATTTCGCCTCAAAATGGCAAAAAATTGCAATACCCCCCAAAGGAACAATTTCGCCTCAAAATGCCGAAAAGTTGCAATACCCCCCGAAAGGAACAATTTCGCTTCAAAATGGCCAAAAGTTGCAATACCCCCCCAAAGGAACAATTTCGCCTCAAAATGGCAAAAAATTGCAATACCCCCCCAAAGGAACAATTTCGCTTCAAAATGGCCAAAAGTTGCAATACCCCCCCAAAGGAACAATTTCGCCTCAAAATGGCAAAAAATTGCAATACCCCCCAAAGGAACAATTTCGCCTCAAAATGCCGAAAAGTTGCAATACCCCCCAAAGGAACAATTTCGCTTCAAAATGGCCAAAAGTTGCAATACCCCCCAAAGGAACAATTTCGCCTCAAAATGAAAAAAAAATTGCAATACCCCCCCAAAGGAACAATTTCGCCTCAAAATGCCGAAAAGTTGCAATACCCCCCGAAAGGAACAATTTCGCTTCAAAATGGCCAAAAGTTGCAATACCCCGCAAAGGAACAATTTCGCCTCAAAATGGCAAAAAATTGCAATACCCCCCCAAAGGAACAATTTCGCCTCAAAATGCCAAAAAGTTGCAATACCCCCCAAAAAGGAACAATTTCGCCTCAAAATGGCAAAAAATTGCAATACCCCCCAAAGGAACAATTTCGCCTCAAAATGCCGAAAAGTTGCAATACCCCCCGAAAGGAACAATTTCGCTTCAAAATGGCCAAAAGTTGCAATACCTCCCCAAAGGAACAATTTCGCCTCAAAATGGCAAAAAATTGCAATATCCCCCCAAAGGAACAATTTCGCTTCAAAATGGCCAAAAGTTGCAATACCCCCCAAAGGAACAATTTCGCCTCAAAATGAAAAAAAAATTGCAATACCCCCAAAGGAACAATTTCGCCTCAAAATGCCGAAAAGTTGCAATACCCCCGAAAGGAACAATTTCGCTTCAAAATGGCCAAAAGATGCAATACCACCCCAAAGCAACAATTTCGCCTCAAAATGGCAAAAAATTGCAATACCCCCCCAAATGAACAATTTCGCTTCAAAATGGCCAAAAATTGCAATACCCCCCCAAAGGAACAATTTCGCCTCAAAATGGCCAGAAGTTGCAATACCCCCCCAAAGGAACAATTTCGCCTCAAAATGCCGAAAAGTTGCAATACCCCCCGAAAGGAACAATTTCGCTTCAAAATGGCCAAAAGTTGCAATACCCCCCCAAAGGAACAATTTCGCCTCAAAATGGCAAAAAATTGCAATACCCCCCAAAGGAATAATTTCACCTCAAAATGCCGAAAAGTTGCAATACCCCCCGAAAGGAACAATTTCGCTTCAAAATGGCCAAAAGATGCAATACCCCCCAAAGCAACAATTTCGCCTCAAAATGGCAAAAAATTGCAATACCCCCCAAAGGAACAATTTCGCCTCAAAATGCCGAAAAGTTGCAATACCCCCCGAAAGGAACAATTTCTCTTCAAAATGGCAAAAACTTGCAATACCCCCCCAAAGGAACAATTTCGCCTCAAAATGCCGAAAAGTTGCAATACCCCCCGAAAGGAACAATTTCGCTTCAAAATGGCCAAAAGTTGCAATACCCCCCAAAGGAACAAATTTGCTTCAAAATGGCCAAAAGTTGCAATACCCCCCCAAAGGAACAATTTCGCCTCAAAATGGCAAAAAATTGCAATACCCCACCAAAGGAACAATTTCGCTTCAAAATGGCCAAAAGTTGCAATACCCCCCAACGGAACAATTTCGCCTCAAAATGGCAAAAAATTGCAATACCCCCCGAAAGGAACAATTTCGCTTCAAAATGGACAAAACTTGCAATACCCCCCCCAAAGGAACAATTTCGCCTCAAAATGGCAAAAAATTGCAATACCCCCCCAAAGGAACAATTTCGCCTCAAAATGCAAAAAAGTTGCAATACCCCCCCAAAGGAACAATTTCACCTCAAAATGCCTAAAAGTTGCAATACCCCCCGAAAGGAACAATTTCGCTTCAAAATGGCCAAAAGTTGCAATACCCCCCCAAAGGAACAATTTCGCCTCAAAATGCCGAAAAGTTGCAATACCCCCCCAAAGGAACAATTTCGCCTCAAAATGGCTAAAAATTGTACTACCCCCCCAAAGGAACAATTTCGCTTCAAAATGGCCAAAAGTTGCAATACCCCCCTAAAGGAACAATTTCGCCTCAAAATGAAAAAAAAATTGCAATACCCCCCAAAGGAACAATTTCGCCTCAAAATGCCGAAAAGTTGCAATACCCCCCGAAAGGAAAAATTTCGCTTCAAAATGGCCAAAAGATGCAATACCCCCCAAAGCAACAATTTCGCCTCAAAATGGCAAAAAATTGCAATACCCCCCCAAAGGAACAATTTCGCCTCAAAATGCCGAAAAGTTGCAATACCCCCCGAAAGGAACAATTTCTCTTCAAAATGGCAAAAACTTGCAATACCCCCCCAAAGGAACAATTTCGCCTCAAAATGCCGAAAAGTTGCAATACCCCCCGAAAGGAACAATTTCGCTTCAAAATGGCCAAAAGTTGCAATACCCCCCAAAGGAACAATTTTGCTTCAAAATGGCCAAAAGTTGCAATACCCCCCCAAAGGAACAATTTCGCCTCAAAATGGCAAAAAATTGCAATACCCCACCAAAGGAACAATTTCGCTTCAAAATGGCCAAAAGCTGCAATACCCCCCAACGGAACAATTTCGCCTCAAAATGGCAAAAAATTGCAATACCCCCCGAAAGGAACAATTTCGCTTCAAAATGGACAAAACTTGCAATACCCCCCAAAGGAACAATTTCGCCTCAAAATGGCAAAAAATTGCAATACCCCCCCAAAGGAACAATTTCGCCTCAAAATGCAAAAAAGTTGCAATACCCCCCCAAAGGAACAATTTCGCCTCAAAATGCCTAAAAGTTGCAATACCCCCCGAATGGAACAATTTCGCTTCAAAATGGCCAAAAGTTGCAATACCCCCCCAAAGGAACAATTTCGCCTCAAAATGCCGAAAAGTTGCAATACCCCCCCAAAGGAACAATTTCGCCTCAAAATGGCTAAAAATTGTACTACCCCCCCAAAGGAACAATTTCGCTTCAAAATGGCCAAAAGTTGCTATACCCCCCTAAAGGAACAATTTCGCCTCAAAATGAAAAAAAAATTGCAATACCCCCCAAAGGAACAATTTCGCCTCAAAATGCCGAAAAGTTGCAATACCCCCCGAAAGGAAAAATTTCGCCTTAAAATGGCCAAAAATTGTACTACCCCCCAAAGGAACAATTTCGCTTCAAAATGGCCAAAAGTTGCAATACCCCCCCAAAGGAACAATTTCGCCTCAAAATGGCAAAAAATTGCAATACCCCCCAAAGGAACAATTTCGCCTCAAAATGCCAAAAAGATGCAATACCCCCCGAAAGGAACAATTTCGCTTCAAAATGGCCAAAAGTTGCAATACCCCCCCAAAGGAACAATTTCGCCTCAAAATGGCAAAAAATTGCAATACCCCACCAAAGGAACAATTTCGCTTCAAAATGGCCAAAAGTTGCAATACCCCCCAAAGGAACAAATTTGCTTCAAAATGGCCAAAAGTTGCAATACCCCCCCAAAGGAACAATTTCGCCTCAAAATGGCAAAAAATTGCAATACCCCACCAAAGGAACAATTTCGCTTCAAAATGGCCAAAAGTTGCAATACCCCCCAACGGAACAATTTCGCCTCAAAATGGCAAAAAATTGCAATACCCCCCGAAAGGAACAATTTCGCTTCAAAATGGACAAAACTTGCAATACCCCCCCCAAAGGAACAATTTCGCCTCAAAATGGCAAAAAATTGCAATACCCCCCCAAAGGAACAATTTCGCCTCAAAATGCAAAAAAGTTGCAATACCCCCCCAAAGGAACAATTTCGCCTCAAAATGCCTAAAAGTTGCAATACCCCCCGAAAGGAACAATTTCGCTTCAAAATGGCCAAAAGTTGCAATACCCCCCCAAAGGAACAATTTCGCCTCAAAATGCCGAAAAGTTGCAATACCCCCCCCAAAGGAACAATTTCGCCTCAAAATGGCTAAAAATTGTACTACCCCCCCAAAGGAACAATTTCGCTTCAAAATGGCCAAAAGTTGCAATACCCCCCTAAAGGAACAATTTCGCCTCAAAATGAAAAAAAAATTGCAATACCCCCCAAAGGAACAATTTCGCCTCAAAATGCCGAAAAGTTGCAATACCCCCCGAAAGGAAAAATTTCGCCTTAAAATGGCCAAAAATTGTACTACCCCCCCAAAGGAACAATTTCGCTTCAAAATGGCCAAAAGTTGCAATACCCCCCCAAAGGAACAATTTCGCCTCAAAATGGCAAAAAATTGCAATACCCCCCAAAGGAACAATTTCGCCTCAAAATGCCAAAAAGATGCAATACCCCCCGAAAGGAACAATATCGCTTCAAAATGGCCAAAAGTTGCAATACCCCCCCAATTAACAATTTCGCCTCAAAATGGAAAAAAATTGCAATACCCCCCAAAGGAACAATTTCGCTTCAAAATGGCCAAAAGTTGCAATACCCCCCAAAGGAACAATTTCGCCTCAAAATGGCAAAAAATTGCAATACCCCCCCAAAGGAACAATTTCGCTTCAAAATGGCCAAAAGTTGTAATACCCCCCAAAGGAACAATTTCGCCTCAAAATGCTGAAAAGTTGCAATACCCCCCAAAGGAACAATTTCGCTTCAAAATGGACAAAAGTTGCAGTACCCCCCCAAAGGAACAATTTCGCCTCAAAATGAAAAAAAAATTGCAATACCCCCCCCAAAGGAACAATTTCGCCTCAAAATGCCGAAAAGTTGCAATACCCCCCCAAAGGAACAATTTCGCCTCAAAATGGCAAAAAATTGCAATACCCCCCAAAGGAACAATTTCGCCTCAAAATGCCGAAAAGTTGCAATACCCCCCGAAAGGAACAATTTCGCTTCAAAATGGCCAAAAGTTGCAATACCCCCCCAAAGGAACAATTTCGCCTCAAAATGGCAAAAAATTGCAATACCCCCCCAAAGGAACAATTTCGCTTCAAAATGGCCAAAAGTTGCAATACCCCCCCAAAGGAACAATTTCGCCTCAAAATGGCAAAAAATTGCAATACCCCCCAAAGGAACAATTTCGCCTCAAAATGCCGAAAAGTTGCAATACCCCCCAAAGGAACAATTTCGCTTCAAAATGGCCAAAAGTTGCAATACCCCCCAAAGGAACAATTTCGCCTCAAAATGAAAAAAAAATTGCAATACCCCCCCAAAGGAACAATTTCGCCTCAAAATGCCGAAAAGTTGCAATACCCCCCGAAAGGAACAATTTCGCTTCAAAATGGCCAAAAGTTGCAATACCCCGCAAAGGAACAATTTCGCCTCAAAATGGCAAAAAATTGCAATACCCCCCCAAAGGAACAATTTCGCCTCAAAATGCCGAAAAGTTGCAATACCCCCCAAAAAGGAACAATTTCGCCTCAAAATGGCAAAAAATTGCAATACCCCCCAAAGGAACAATTTCGCCTCAAAATGCCGAAAAGTTGCAATACCCCCCGAAAGGAACAATTTCGCTTCGAAATGGCCAAAAGTTGCAATACCCCCCCAAAGGAACAATTTCGCCTCAAAATGGCAAAAAATTGCAATACCCCCCCAAATGAACAATTTCGCTTCAAAATGGCCAAAAATTGCAATACCCCCCCAAAGGAACAATTTCGCCTCAAAATGGCCAAAAGTTGCAATACCCCCCCAAAGGAAAAATTTCGCCTCAAAATGCCGAAAAGTTGCAATACCCCCCGAAAGGAACAATTTCGCTTCAAAATGGCCAAAAGTTGCAATACCCCCCCAAAGGAACAATTTCGCCTCAAAATGGCAAAAAATTGCAATACCCCCCAAAGGAATAATTTCACCTCAAAATGCCGAAAAGTTGCAATACCCCCCGAAAGGAACAATTTCGCTTCAAAATGGAAAAAAGATGCAATACCCCCCAAAGCAACAATTTCGCCTCAAAATGGCAAAAAATTGCAATACCCCCCCAAAGGAACAATTTCGCCTCAAAATGCCGAAAAGTTGCAATACCCCCCGAAAGGAACAATTTCGCTTCGAAATGGCCAAAAGTTGCAATACCCCCCCAAAGGAACAATTTCGCCTCAAAATGGCAAAAAATTGCAATACCCCCCCAAATGAACAATTTCGCTTCAAAATGGCCAAAAATTGCAATACCCCCCCAAAGGAACAATTTCGCCTCAAAATGGCCAAAAGTTGCAATACCCCCCCAAAGGAAAAATTTCGCCTCAAAATGCCGAAAAGTTGCAATACCCCCCGAAAGGAACAATTTCGCTTCAAAATGGCCAAAAGTTGCAATACCCCCCCAAAGGAACAATTTCGCCTCAAAATGGCAAAAAATTGCAATACCCCCCAAAGGAATAATTTCACCTCAAAATGCCGAAAAGTTGCAATACCCCCCGAAAGGAACAATTTCGCTTCAAAATGGAAAAAAGATGCAATACCCCCCAAAGCAACAATTTCGCCTCAAAATGGCAAAAAATTGCAATACCCCCCCAAAGGAACAATTTCGCCTCAAAATGCCGAAAAGTTGCAATACCCCCCGAAAGGAACAATTTCTCTTCAAAATGGCAAAAACTTGCAATACCCCCCCAAAGGAACAATTTCGCCTCAAAATGCCGAAAAGTTGCAATACCCCCCCAAAGGAACAATTTCGCCTCAAAATGCCGAAAAGTTGCAATACCCCCCGAAAGGAACAATTTCGCTTCAAAATGGCCAAAAGTTGCAATACCCCCCAAAGGAACAAATTTGCTTCAAAATGGCCAAAAGTTGCAATACCCCCCCAAAGGAACAATTTCGCCTCAAAATGGCAAAAAATTGCAATACCCCACCAAAGGAACAATTTCGCTTCAAAATGGCCAAAAGTTGCAATACCCCCCAACGGAACAATTTCGCCTCAAAATGGCAAAAAATTGCAATACCCCCCGAAAGGAACAATTTCGCTTCAAAATGGACAAAACTTGCAATACCCCCCCCAAAGGAACAATTTCGCCTCAAAATGGCAAAAAATTGCAATACCCCCCCAAAGGAACAATTTCGCCTCAAAATGCAAAAAAGTTGCAATACCCCCCCAAAGGAACAATTTCGCCTCAAAATGCCTAAAAGTTGCAATACCCCCCGAAAGGAACAATTTCGCTTCAAAATGGCCAAAAGTTGCAATACCCCCACAAAGGAACAATTTCGCCTCAAAATGCCGAAAAGTTGCAATACCCCCCCAAAGGAACAATTTCGCCTCAAAATGGCTAAAAATTGTACTACCCCCCCAAAGGAACAATTTCGCTTCAAAATGGCCAAAAGTTGCAATACCCCCCTAAAGGAACAATTTCGCCTCAAAATGAAAAAAAAATTGCAATACCCCCCAAAGGAACAATTTCGCCTCAAAATGCCGAAAAGTTGCAATACCCCCCGAAAGGAAAAATTTCGCTTCAAAATGGCCAAAAGATGCAATACCCCCCAAAGCAACAATTTCGCCTCAAAATAGCAAAAAATTGCAATACCCCCCCAAAGGAACAATTTCGCCTCAAAATGCCGAAAAGTTGCAATACCCCCCGAAAGATACAATTTCTCTTCAAAATGGCAAAAACTTGCAATACCCCCCCAAAGGAACAATTTCGCCTCAAAATGCCGAAAAGTTGCAATACCCCCCGAAAGGAACAATTTCGCTTCAAAATGGCCAAAAGTTGCAATACCCCCCAAAGGAACAATTTTGCTTCAAAATGGCCAAAAGTTGCAATACCCCCCCAAAGGAACAATTTCGCCTCAAAATGGCAAAAAATTGCAATACCCCACCAAAGGAACAATTTCGCTTCAAAATGGCCAAAAGCTGCAATACCCCCCAACGGAACAATTTCGCCTCAAAATGGCAAAAAATTGCAATACCCCCCGAAAGGAACAATTTCGCTTCAAAATGGACAAAACTTGCAATACCCCCCCAAAGGAACAATTTCGCCTCAAAATGGCAAAAAATTGCAATACCCCCCCAAAGGAACAATTTCGCCTCAAAATGCAAAAAAGTTGCAATACCCCCCCAAAGGAACAATTTCGCCTCAAAATGCCTAAAAGTTGCAATACCCCCCGAAAGGAACAATTTCGCTTCAAAATGGCCAAAAGTTGCAATACCCCCCCAAAGGAACAATTTCGCCTCAAAATGCCGAAAAGTTGCAATACCCCCCCAAAGGAACAATTTCGCCTCAAAATGGCTAAAAATTGTACTACCCCCCCAAAGGAACAATTTCGCTTCAAAATGGCCAAAAGTTGCTATACCCCCCTAAAGGAACAATTTCGCCTCAAAATGAAAAAAAAATTGCAATACCCCCCAAAGGAACAATTTCGCCTCAAAATGCCGAAAAGTTGCAATACCCCCCGAAAGGAAAAATTTCGCCTTAAAATGGCCAAAAATTGTACTACCCCCCCAAAGGAACAATTTCGCTTCAAAATGGCCAAAAGTTGCAATACCCCCCCAAAGGAACAATTTCGCCTCAAAATGGCAAAAAATTGCAATACCCCCCAAAGGAACAATTTCGCCTCAAAATGCCAAAAAGATGCAATACCCCCCGAAAGGAACAATTTCGCTTCAAAATGGCCAAAAGTTGCAATACCCCCCCAATTAACAATTTCGCCTCAAAATGGCAAAAAATTGCAATACCCCCCAAAGGAACAATTTCGCTTCAAAATGGCCAAAAGTTGCAATACCCCCCCAAAGGAACAATTTCGCCTCAAAATGCCGAAAAGTTGCAATACCCCCCGAAAGGAACAATTTCGCTTCAAAATGGCCAAAAGTTGCAATACCCCCCCAAAGGAACAATTTCGCCTCAAAATGGCAAAAAATTGCAATACCCCCCAAAGGAATAATTTCACCTCAAAATGCCGAAAAGTTGCAATACCCCCCGAAAGGAACAATTTCGCTTCAAAATGGCCAAAAGATGCAATACCCCCCAAAGCAACAATTTCGCCTCAAAATGGCAAAAAATTGCAATACCCCCCCAAAGGAACAATTTCGCCTCAAAATGCCGAAAAGTTGCAATACCCCCCGAAAGGAACAATTTCTCTTCAAAATGGCAAAAACTTGCAATACCCCCCCAAAGGAACAATTTCGCCTCAAAATGCCGAAAAGTTGCAATACCCCCCGAAAGGAACAATTTCGCTTCAAAATGGCCAAAAGTTGCAATACCCCCCAAAGGAACAAATTTGCTTCAAAATGGCCAAAAGTTGCAATACCCCCCCAAAGGAACAATTTCGCCTCAAAATGGCAAAAAATTGCAATACCCCACCAAAGGAACAATTTCGCTTCAAAATGGCCAAAAGTTGCAATACCCCCCAACGGAACAAGTTCGCCTCAAAATGGCAAAAAATTGCAATACCCCCCGAAAGGAACAATTTCGCTTCAAAATGGACAAAACTTGCAATACCCCCCCCAAAGGAACAATTTCGCCTCAAAATGGCAAAAAATTGCAATACCCCCCCAAAGGAACAATTTCGCCTCAAAATGCAAAAAAGTTGCAATACCCCCCCAAAGGAACAATTTCGCCTCAAAATGCCTAAAAGTTGCAATACCCCCCGAAAGGAACAATTTCGCTTCAAAATGGCCAAAAGTTGCAATACCCCCCCAAAGGAACAATTTCGCCTCAAAATGCCGAAAAGTTGCAATACCCCCCCAAAGGAACAATTTCGCCTCAAAATGGCTAAAAATTGTACTACCCCCCCAAAGGAACAATTTCGCTTCAAAATGGCCAAAAGTTGCAATACCCCCCTAAAGGAACAATTTCGCCTCAAAATGAAAAAAAAATTGCAATACCCCCCAAAGGAACAATTTCGCGTCAAAATGCCGAAAAGTTGCAATACCCCCCGAAAGGAAAAATTTCGCCTTAAAATGGCCAAAAATTGTACTACCCCCCAAAGGAACAATTTCGCTTCAAAATGGCCAAAAGTTGCAATACCCCCCCAAAGGAACAATTTCGCCTCAAAATGGCAAAAAATTGCAATACCCCCCAAAGGAACAATTTCGCCTCAAAATGCCAAAAAGATGCAATACCCCCCGAAAGGAACAATTTCGCTTCAAAATGGCCAAAAGTTGCAATACCCCCCCAATTAACAATTTCGCCTCAAAATGGAAAAAAATTGCAATACCCCCCAAAGGAACAATTTCGCTTCAAAATGGCCAAAAGTTGCAATACCCCCCAAAGGAACAATTTCGCCTCAAAATGGCAAAAAATTGCAATACCCCCCCAAAGGAACAATTTCGCTTCAAAATGGCCAAAAGTTGTAATACCCCCCAAAGGAACAATTTCGCCTCAAAATGCTGAAAAGTTGCAATACCCCCCAAAGGAACAATTTCGCTTCAAAATGGACAAAAGTTGCAGTACCCCCCCAAAGGAACAATTTCGCCTCAAAATGAAAAAAAAATTGCAATACCCCCCCCAAAGGAACAATTTCGCCTCAAAATGCCGAAAAGTTGCAATACCCCCCCAAAGGAACAATTTCGCCTCAAAATGGCAAAAAATTGCAATACCCCCCAAAGGAACAATTTCGCCTCAAAATGCCGAAAAGTTGCAATACCCCCCGAAAGGAACAATTTCGCTTCAAAATGGCCAAAAGTTGCAATACCCCCCCAAAGGAACAATTTCGCCTCAAAATGGCAAAAAATTGCAATACCCCCCCAAAGGAACAATTTCGCTTCAAAATGGCCAAAAGTTGCAATACCCCCCCAAAGGAACAATTTCGCCTCAAAATGGCAAAAAATTGCAATACCCCCCAAAGGAACAATTTCGCCTCAAAATGCCGAAAAGTTGCAATACCCCCCAAAGGAACAATTTCGCTTCAAAATGGCCAAAAGTTGCAATACCCCCCAAAGGAACAATTTCGCCTCAAAATGAAAAAAAAATTGCAATACCCCCCCAAAGGAACAATTTCGCCTCAAAATGCCGAAAAGTTGCAATACCCCCCGAAAGGAACAATTTCGCTTCAAAATGGCCAAAAGTTGCAATACCCCGCAAAGGAACAATTTCGCCTCAAAATGGCAAAAAATTGCAATACCCCCCCAAAGGAACAATTTCGCCTCAAAATGCCGAAAAGTTGCAATACCCCCCAAAAAGGAACAATTTCGCCTCAAAATGGCAAAAAATTGCAATACCCCCCAAAGGAACAATTTCGCCTCAAAATGCCGAAAAGTTGCAATACCCCCCGAAAGGAACAATTTCGCTTCAAAATGGCCAAAAGTTGCAATACCCCCCCAAAGGAACAATTTCGCCTCAAAATGGCAAAAAATTGCAATATCCCCCCAAAGGAACAATTTCGCTTCAAAATGGCCAAAAGTTGCAATACCCCCAAAGGAACAATTTCGCCTCAAAATGAAAAAAAAATTGCAATACCCCCAAAGGAACAATTTCGCCTCAAAATGCCGAAAAGTTGCAATACCCCCGAAAGGAACAATTTCGCTTCAAAATGGCCAAAAGATGCAATACCACCCCAAAGCAACAATTTCGCCTCAAAATGGCAAAAAATTGCAATACCCCCCCAAATGAACAATTTCGCTTCAAAATGGCCAAAAATTGCAATACCCCCCCAAAGGAACAATTTCGCCTCAAAATGGCCAAAAGTTGCAGTACCCCCCCAAAGGAACAATTTCGCCTCAAAATGAAAAAAAAATTGCAATACCCCCCCCAAAGGAACAATTTCGCCTCAAAATGCCGAAAAGTTGCAATACCCCCCAAAAGGAACAATTTCGCCTCAAAATGGCAAAAAATTGCAATACCCCCCAAAGGAACAATTTCGCCTCAAAATGCCGAAAAGTTGCAATACCCCCCGAAAGGAACAATTTCGCTTCAAAATGGCCAAAAGTTGCAATACCCCCCCAAAGGAACAATTTCGCCTCAAAATGGCAAAAAATTGCAATACCCCCCCAAAGGAACAATTTCGCTTCAAAATGGCCAAAAGTTGCAATACCCCCCCAAAGGAACAATTTCGCCTCAAAATGGCAAAAAATTGCAATACCCCCCAAAGGAACAATTTCGCCTCAAAATGCCGAAAAGTTGCAATACCCCCCAAAGGAACAATTTCGCTTCAAAATGGACAAAAGTTGCAGTACCCCCCCAAAGGAACAATTTCGCCTCAAAATGAAAAAAAAATTGCAATACCCCCCCCAAAGGAACAATTTCGCCTCAAAATGCCGAAAAGTTGCAATACCCCCCCAAAGGAACAATTTCGCCTCAAAATGGCAAAAAATTGCAATACCCCCCAAAGGAACAATTTCGCCTCAAAATGCCGAAAAGTTGCAATACCCCCCGAAAGGAACAATTTCGCTTCAAAATGGCCAAAAGTTGCAATACCCCCCCAAAGGAACAATTTCGCCTCAAAATGGCAAAAAATTGCAATACCCCCCCAAAGGAACAATTTCGCTTCAAAATGGCCAAAAGTTGCAATACCCCCCCAAAGGAACAATTTCGCCTCAAAATGGCAAAAAATTGCAATACCCCCCAAAGGAACAATTTCGCCTCAAAATGCCGAAAAGTTGCAATACCCCCCAAAGGAACAATTTCGCTTCAAAATGGCCAAAAGTTGCAATACCCCCCAAAGGAACAATTTCGCCTCAAAATGAAAAAAAAATTGCAATACCCCCCCAAAGGAACAATTTCGCCTCAAAATGCCGAAAAGTTGCAATACCCCCCGAAAGGAACAATTTCGCTTCAAAATGGCCAAAAGTTGCAATACCCCGCAAAGGAACAATTTCGCCTCAAAATGGCAAAAAATTGCAATACCCCCCCAAAGGAACAATTTCGCCTCAAAATGCCGAAAAGTTGCAATACCCCCCAAAAAGGAACAATTTCGCCTCAAAATGGCAAAAAATTGCAATACCCCCCAAAGGAACAATTTCGCCTCAAAATGCCGAAAAGTTGCAATACCCCCCGAAAGGAACAATTTCGCTTCAAAATGGCCAAAAGTTGCAATACCCCCCCAAAGGAACAATTTCGCCTCAAAATGGCAAAAAATTGCAATATCCCCCCAAAGGAACAATTTCGCTTCAAAATGGCCAAAAGTTGCAATACCCCCCAAAGGAACAATTTCGCTTTAAAATGAAAAAAAAATTGCAATACCCCCAAAGGAACAATTTCGCCTCAAAATGCCGAAAAGTTGCAATACCCCCGAAAGGAACAATTTCGCTTCAAAATGGCCAAAAGATGCAATACCACCCCAAAGCAACAATTTCGCCTCAAAATGGCAAAAAATTGCAATACCCCCCCAAATGAACAATTTCGCTTCAAAATGGCCAAAAATTGCAATACCCCCCCAAAGGAACAATTTCGCCTCAAAATGGCCAAAAGTTGCAGTACCCCCCCAAAGGAACAATTTCGCCTCAAAATGAAAAAAAAATTGCAATACCCCCCCCAAAGGAACAATTTCGCCTCAAAATGCCGAAAAGTTGCAATACCCCCCAAAAGGAACAATTTCGCCTCAAAATGGCAAAAAATTGCAATACCCCCCAAAGGAACAATTTCGCCTCAAAATGCCGAAAAGTTGCAATACCCCCCGAAAGGAACAATTTCGCTTCAAAATGGCCAAAAGTTGCAATACCCCCCCAAAGGAACAATTTCGCCTCAAAATGGCAAAAAATTGCAATACCCCCCCAAAGGAACAATTTCGCTTCAAAATGGCCAAAAGTTGCAATACCCCCCCAAAGGAACAATTTCGCCTCAAAATGGCAAAAAATTGCAATACCCCCCAAAGGAACAATTTCGCCTCAAAATGCCGAAAAGTTGCAATACCCCCCAAAGGAACAATTTCGCTTCAAAATGGCCAAAAGTTGCAATACCCCCCAAAGGAACAATTTCGCCTCAAAATGAAAAAAAAATTGCAATACCCCCCCAAAGGAACAATTTCGCCTCAAAATGCCGAAAAGTTGCAATACCCCCCGAAAGGAACAATTTCGCTTCAAAATGGCCAAAAGTTGTAATACCCCCCAAAGGAACAATTTCGCCTCAAAATGCTGAAAAGTTGCAATACCCCCCAAAGGAACAATTTCGCTTCAAAATGGACAAAAGTTGCAGTACCCCCCCAAAGGAACAATTTCGCCTCAAAATGAAAAAAAAATTGCAATACCCCCCCAAAGGAACAATTTCGCCTCAAAATGCCGAAAAGTTGCAATACCCCCCCAAAGGAACAATTTCGCCTCAAAATGGCAAAAAATTGCAATACCCCCCAAAGGAACAATTTCGCCTCAAAATGCCGAAAAGTTGCAATACCCCCCGAAAGGAACAATTTCGCTTCAAAATGGCCAAAAGTTGCAATACCCCCCCAAAGGAACAATTTCGCCTCAAAATGGCAAAAAATTGCAATACCCCCCCAAAGGAACAATTTCGCTTCAAAATGGCCAAAAGTTGCAATACCCCCCCAAAGGAACAATTTCGCCTCAAAATGGCAAAAAATTGCAATACCCCCCAAAGGAACAATTTCGCCTCAAAATGCCGAAAAGTTGCAATACCCCCCAAAGGAACAATTTCGCTTCAAAATGGCCAAAAGTTGCAATACCCCCCAAAGGAACAATTTCGCCTCAAAATGAAAAAAAAATTGCAATACCCCCCCAAAGGAACAATTTCGCCTCAAAATGCCGAAAAGTTGCAATACCCCCCGAAAGGAACAATTTCGCTTCAAAATGGCCAAAAGTTGCAATACCCCGCAAAGGAACAATTTCGCCTCAAAATGGCAAAAAATTGCAATACCCCCCCAAAGGAACAATTTCGCCTCAAAATGCCGAAAAGTTGCAATACCCCCCAAAAAGGAACAATTTCGCCTCAAAATGGCAAAAAATTGCAATACCCCCCAAAGGAACAATTTCGCCTCAAAATGCCGAAAAGTTGCAATACCCCCCGAAAGGAACAATTTCGCTTCAAAATGGCCAAAAGTTGCAATACCCCCCCAAAGGAACAATTTCGCCTCAAAATGGCAAAAAATTGCAATATCCCCCCAAAGGAACAATTTCGCTTCAAAATGGCCAAAAGTTGCAATACCCCCCAAAGGAACAATTTCGCCTCAAAATGAAAAAAAAATTGCAATACCCCCAAAGGAACAATTTCGCCTCAAAATGCCGAAAAGTTGCAATACCCCCGAAAGGAACAATTTCGCTTCAAAATGGCCAAAAGATGCAATACCACCCCAAAGCAACAATTTCGCCTCAAAATGGCAAAAAATTGCAATACCCCCCCAAATGAACAATTTCGCTTCAAAATGGCCAAAAATTGCAATACCCCCCCAAAGGAACAATTTCGCCTCAAAATGGCCAAAAGTTGCAGTACCCCCCCAAAGGAACAATTTCGCCTCAAAATGAAAAAAAATTGCAATACCCCCCCCAAAGGAACAATTTCGCCTCAAAATGCCGAAAAGTTGCAATACCCCCCAAAAGGAACAATTTCGCCTCAAAATGGCAAAAAATTGCAATACCCCCCAAAGGAACAATTTCGCCTCAAAATGCCGAAAAGTTGCAATACCCCCCGAAAGGAACAATTTCGCTTCAAAATGGCCAAAAGTTGCAATACCCCCCCAAAGGAACAATTTCGCCTCAAAATGGCAAAAAATTGCAATACCCCCCCAAAGGAACAATTTCGCTTCAAAATGGCCAAAAGTTGCAATACCCCCCCAAAGGAACAATTTCGCCTCAAAATGGCAAAAAATTGCAATACCCCCCAAAGGAACAATTTCGCCTCAAAATGCCGAAAAGTTGCAATACCCCCCAAAGGAACAATTTCGCTTCAAAATGGACAAAAGTTGCAGTACCCCCCCAAAGGAACAATTTCGCCTCAAAATGAAAAAAAAATTGCAATACCCCCCCCAAAGGAACAATTTCGCCTCAAAATGCCGAAAAGTTGCAATACCCCCCCAAAGGAACAATTTCGCCTCAAAATGGCAAAAAATTGCAATACCCCCCAAAGGAACAATTTCGCCTCAAAATGCCGAAAAGTTGCAATACCCCCCCAAAGGAACAATTTCGCCTCAAAATGGCAAAAAATTGCAATACCCCCCCAAAGGAACAATTTCGCTTCAAAATGGCCAAAAGTTGCAATACCCCCCCAAAGGAACAATTTCGCCTCAAAATGGCAAAAAATTGCAATACCCCCCAAAGGAACAATTTCGCCTCAAAATGCCGAAAAGTTGCAATACCCCCCAAAGGAACAATTTCGCTTCAAAATGGCCAAAAGTTGCAATACCCCCCAAAGGAACAATTTCGCCTCAAAATGAAAAAAAAATTGCAATACCCCCCCAAAGGAACAATTTCGCCTCAAAATGCCGAAAAGTTGCAATACCCCCCGAAAGGAACAATTTCGCTTCAAAATGGCCAAAAGTTGCAATACCCCGCAAAGGAACAATTTCGCCTCAAAATGGCAAAAAATTGCAATACCCCCCCAAAGGAACAATTTCGCCTCAAAATGCCGAAAAGTTGCAATACCCCCCAAAAAGGAACAATTTCGCCTCAAAATGGCAAAAAATTGCAATACCCCCCAAAGGAACAATTTCGCCTCAAAATGCCGAAAAGTTGCAATACCCCCCGAAAGGAACAATTTCGCTTCAAAATGGCCAAAAGTTGCAATACCCCCCAAAGGAACAATTTCGCCTCAAAATGAAAAAAAAATTGCAATACCCCCAAAGGAACAATTTCGCCTCAAAATGCCGAAAAGTTGCAATACCCCCGAAAGGAACAATTTCGCTTCAAAATGGCCAAAAGATGCAATACCACCCCAAAGCAACAATTTCGCCTCAAAATGGCAAAAAATTGCAATACCCCCCCAAATGAACAATTTCGCTTCAAAATGGCCAAAAATTGCAATACCCCCCCAAAGGAACAATTTCGCCTCAAAATGGCCAAAAGTTGCAGTACCCCCCCAAAGGAACAATTTCGCCTCAAAATGAAAAAAAAATTGCAATACCCCCCCCAAAGGAACAATTTCGCCTCAAAATGCCGAAAAGTTGCAATACCCCCCAAAAGGAACAATTTCGCCTCAAAATGGCAAAAAATTGCAATACCCCCCAAAGGAACAATTTCGCCTCAAAATGCCGAAAAGTTGCAATACCCCCCGAAAGGAACAATTTCGCTTCAAAATGGCCAAAAGTTGCAATACCCCCCCAAAGGAACAATTTCGCCTCAAAATGGCAAAAAATTGCAATACCCCCCCAAAGGAACAATTTCGCTTCAAAATGGCCAAAAGTTGCAATACCCCCCCAAAGGAACAATTTCGCCTCAAAATGGCAAAAAATTGCAATACCCCCCAAAGGAACAATTTCGCCTCAAAATGCCGAAAAGTTGCAATACCCCCCAAAGGAACAATTTCGCTTCAAAATGGCCAAAAGTTGCAATACCCCCCAAAGGAACAATTTCGCCTCAAAATGAAAAAAAAAATTGCAATACCCCCCCAAAGGAACAATTTCGCCTCAAAATGCCGAAAAGTTGCAATACCCCCCGAAAGGAACAATTTCGCTTCAAAATGGCCAAAAGTTGCAATACCCCGCAAAGGAACAATTTCGCCTCAAAATGGCAAAAAATTGCAATACCCCCCCAAAGGAACAATTTCGCCTCAAAATGCCGAAAAGTTGCAATACCCCCCAAAAAGGAACAATTTCGCCTCAAAATGGCAAAAAATTGCAATACCCCCCAAAGGAACAATTTCGCCTCAAAATGCCGAAAAGTTGCAATACCCCCCGAAAGGAACAATTTCGCTTCAAAATGGCCAAAAGTTGCAATACCCCCCCAAAGGAACAATTTCGCCTCAAAATGGCAAAAAATTGCAATATCCCCCCAAAGGAACAATTTCGCTTCAAAATGGCCAAAAGTTGCAATACCCCCCAAAGGAACAATTTCGCCTCAAAATGAAAAAAAAATTGCAATACCCCCAAAGGAACAATTTCGCCTCAAAATGCCGAAAAGTTGCAATACCCCCGAAAGGAACAATTTCGCTTCAAAATGGCCAAAAGATGCAATACCACCCCAAAGCAACAATTTCGCCTCAAAATGGCAAAAAATTGCAATACCCCCCCAAATGAACAATTTCGCTTCAAAATGGCCAAAAATTGCAATACCCCCCCAAAGGAACAATTTCGCCTCAAAATGGCCAAAAGTTGCAATACCCCCCCAAAGGAACAATTTCGCCTCAAAATGCCGAAAAGTTGCAATACCCCCCGAAAGGAACAATTTCGCTTCAAAATGGCCAAAAGTTGCAATACCCCCCCAAAGGAACAATTTCGCCTCAAAATGGCAAAAAATTGCAATACCCCCCAAAGGAATAATTTCACCTCAAAATGCCGAAAAGTTGCAATACCCCCCGAAAGGAACAATTTCGCTTCAAAATGGCCAAAAGATGCAATACCCCCCAAAGCAACAATTTCGCCTCAAAATGGCAAAAAATTGCAATACCCCCCCAAAGGAACAATTTCGCCTCAAAATGCCGAAAAGTTGCAATACCCCCCGAAAGGAACAATTTCTCTTCAAAATGGCAAAAACTTGCAATACCCCCCCAAAGGAACAATTTCGCCTCAAAATGCCGAAAAGTTGCAATACCCCCCGAAAGGAACAATTTCGCTTCAAAATGGCCAAAAGTTGCAATACCCCCCAAAGGAACAAATTTGCTTCAAAATGGCCAAAAGTTGCAATACCCCCCCAAAGGAACAATTTCGCCTCAAAATGGCAAAAAATTGCAATACCCCACCAAAGGAACAATTTCGCTTCAAAATGGCCAAAAGTTGCAATACCCCCCAACGGAACAATTTCGCCTCAAAATGGCAAAAAATTGCAATACCCCCCTAAAGGAACAATTTCGCTTCAAAATGGACAAAACTTGCAATACCCCCCCCAAAGGAACAATTTCGCCTCAAAATGGCAAAAAATTGCAATACCCCCCCAAAGGAACAATTTCGCCTCAAAATGCAAAAAAGTTGCAATACCCCCCCAAAGGAACAATTTCGCCTCAAAATGCCTAAAAGTTGCAATACCCCCCGAAAGGAACAATTTCGCTTCAAAATGGCCAAAAGTTGCAATACCCCCCCAAAGGAACAATTTCGCCTCAAAATGCCGAAAAGTTGCAATACCCCCCCAAAGGAACAATTTCGCCTCAAAATGGCTAAAAATTGTACTACCCCCCCAAAGGAACAATTTCGCTTCAAAATGGCCAAAAGTTGCAATACCCCCCTAAAGGAACAATTTCGCCTCAAAATGAAAAAAAAATTGCAATACCCCCCAAAGGAACAATTTCGCCTCAAAATGCCGAAAAGTTGCAATACCCCCCGAAAGGAAAAATTTCGCTTCAAAATGGCCAAAAGATGCAATATCCCCCAAAGCAACAATTTCGCCTCAAAATGGCAAAAAATTGCAATACCCCCCCAAAGGAACAATTTCGCCTCAAAATGCCGAAAAGTTGCAATACCCCCCGAAAGGAACAATTTCTCTTCAAAATGGCAAAAACTTGCAATACCCCCCCAAAGGAACAATTTCGCCTCAAAATGCCGAAAAGTTGCAATACCCCCCGAAAGGAACAATTTCGCTTCAAAATGGCCAAAAGTTGCAATACCCCCCAAAGGAACAATTTTGCTTCAAAATGGCCAAAAGTTGCAATACCCCCCCAAAGGAACAATTTCGCCTCAAAATGGCAAAAAATTGCAATACCCCACCAAAGGAACAATTTCGCTTCAAAATGGCCAAAAGCTGCAATACCCCCCAACGGAACAATTTCGCCTCAAAATGGCAAAAAATTGCAATACCCCCCGAAAGGAACAATTTCGCTTCAAAATGGACAAAACTTGCAATACCCCCCCCAAAGGAACAATTTCGCCTCAAAATGGCAAAAAATTGCAATACCCCCCCAAAGGAACAATTTCGCCTCAAAATGCAAAAAAGTTGCAATACCCCCCCAAAGGAACAATTTCGCCTCAAAATGCCTAAAAGTTGCAATACCCCCCGAAAGGAACAATTTCGCTTCAAAATGGCCAAAAGTTGCAATACCCCCCCAAAGGAACAATTTCGCCTCAAAATGCCGAAAAGTTGCAATACCCCCCCAAAGGAACAATTTCGCCTCAAAATGGCTAAAAATTGTACTACCCCCCAAAGGAACAATTTCGCTTCAAAATGGCCAAAAGTTGCTATACCCCCCTAAAGGAACAATTTCGCCTCAAAATGAAAAAAAAATTGCAATACCCCCCAAAGGAACAATTTCGCCTCAAAATGCCGAAAAGTTGCAATACCCCCCGAAAGGAAAAATTTCGCCTTAAAATGGCCAAAAATTGTACTACCCCCCCAAAGGAACAATTTCGCTTCAAAATGGCCAAAAGTTGCAATACCCCCCCAAAGGAACAATTTCGCCTCAAAATGGCAAAAAATTGCAATACCCCCCAAAGGAACAATTTCGCCTCAAAATGCCAAAAAGATGCAATACCCCCCGAAAGGAACAATTTCGCTTCAAAATGGCCAAAAGTTGCAATACCCCCCCAATTAACAATTTCGCCTCAAAATGGCAAAAAATTGCAATACCCCCCAAAGGAACAATTTCGCCTCAAAATGGCAAAAAATTGCAATACCCCCCCAAAGGAACAATTTCGCTTCAAAATGGCCAAAAGTTGTAATACCCCCCAAAGGAACAATTTCGCCTCAAAATGCTGAAAAGTTGCAATACCCCCCAAAGGAACAATTTCGCTTCAAAATGGACAAAAGTTGCAGTACCCCCCCAAAGGAACAATTTCGCCTCAAAATGCCGAAAAGTTGCAATACCCCCCGAAAGGAACAATTTCGCTTCAAAATGGCCAAAAGTTGCAATACCCCCCCAAAGGAACAATTTCGCCTCAAAATGGCAAAAAATTGCAATACCCCCCCAAAGGAACAATTTCGCTTCAAAATGGCCAAAAGTTGCAATACCCCCCCAAAGGAACAATTTCGCCTCAAAATGGCAAAAAATTGCAATACCCCCCAAAGGAACAATTTCGCCTCAAAATGCCGAAAAGTTGCAATACCCCCCCAAAGGAACAATTTCGCTTCAAAATGGCCAAAAGTTGCAATACCCCCCAAAGGAACAATTTCGCCTCAAAATGAAAAAAAAATTGCAATACCCCCCCAAAGGAACAATTTCGCCTCAAAATGCCGAAAAGTTGCAATACCCCCCGAAAGGAACAATTTCGCTTCAAAATGGCCAAAAGTTGCAATACCCCGCAAAGGAACAATTTCGCCTCAAAATGGCAAAAAATTGCAATACCCCCCCAAAGGAACAATTTCGCCTCAAAATGCCGAAAAGTTGCAATACCCCCCAAAAAGGAACAATTTCGCCTCAAAATGGCAAAAAATTGCAATACCCCCCAAAGGAACAATTTCGCCTCAAAATGCCGAAAAGTTGCAATACCCCCCGAAAGGAACAATTTCGCTTCAAAATGGCAAAAAATTGCAATACTCCCCGAAAGGAACAATTTCGCTTCAAAATGGACAAAACTTGCAATACCCCCCCCAAAGGAACAATTTCGCCTCAAAATGGCAAAAAATTGCAATACCCCCCCAAAGGAACAATTTCGCCTCAAAATGCAAAAAAGTTGCAATACCCCCCCAAAGGAACAATTTCGCCTCAAAATGCCTAAAAGTTGCAATACCCCCCGAAAGGAACAATTTCGCTTCAAAATGGCCAAAAGTTGCAATACCCCCCCAAAGGAACAATTTCGCCTCAAAATGCCGAAAAGTTGCAATACCCCCCCAAAGGAACAATTTCGCCTCAAAATGGCTAAAAATTGTACTACCCCCCCAAAGGAACAATTTCGCTTCAAAATGGCCAAAAGTTGCAATACCCCCCTAAAGGAACAATTTCGCCTCAAAATGAAAAAAAAATTGCAATACCCCCCAAAGGAACAATTTCGCCTCAAAATGCCGAAAAGTTGCAATACCCCCCGAAAGGAAAAATTTCGCTTCAAAATGGCCAAAAGATGCAATATCCCCCAAAGCAACAATTTCGCCTCAAAATGGCAAAAAATTGCAATACCCCCCCAAAGGAACAATTTCGCCTCAAAATGCCGAAAAGTTGCAATACCCCCCGAAAGGAACAATTTCTCTTCAAAATGGCAAAAACTTGCAATACCCCCCCAAAGGAACAATTTCGCCTCAAAATGCCGAAAAGTTGCAATACCCCCCGAAAGGAACAATTTCGCTTCAAAATGGCCAAAAGTTGCAATACCCCCCAAAGGAACAATTTTGCTTCAAAATGGCCAAAAGTTGCAATACCCCCCCAAAGGAACAATTTCGCCTCAAAATGGCAAAAAATTGCAATACCCCACCAAAGGAACAATTTCGCTTCAAAATGGCCAAAAGCTGCAATACCCCCCAACGGAACAATTTCGCCTCAAAATGGCAAAAAATTGCAATACCCCCCGAAAGGAACAATTTCGCTTCAAAATGGACAAAACTTGCAATACCCCCCCCAAAGGAACAATTTCGCCTCAAAATGGCAAAAAATTGCAATACCCCCCCAAAGGAACAATTTCGCCTCAAAATGCAAAAAAGTTGCAATACCCCCCCAAAGGAACAATTTCGCCTCAAAATGCCTAAAAGTTGCAATACCCCCCGAAAGGAACAATTTCGCTTCAAAATGGCCAAAAGTTGCAATACCCCCCCAAAGGAACAATTTCGCCTCAAAATGCCGAAAAGTTGCAATACCCCCCCAAAGGAACAATTTCGCCTCAAAATGGCTAAAAATTGTACTACCCCCCCAAAGGAACAATTTCGCTTCAAAATGGCCAAAAGTTGCTATACCCCCCTAAAGGAACAATTTCGCCTCAAAATGAAAAAAAAATTGCAATACCCCCCAAAGGAACAATTTCGCCTCAAAATGCCGAAAAGTTGCAATACCCCCCGAAAGGAAAAATTTCGCCTTAAAATGGCCAAAAATTGTACTACCCCCCCAAAGGAACAATTTCGCTTCAAAATGGCCAAAAGTTGCAATACCCCCCCAAAGGAACAATTTCGCCTCAAAATGGCAAAAAATTGCAATACCCCCCAAAGGAACAATTTCGCCTCAAAATGCCAAAAAGATGCAATACCCCCCGAAAGGAACAATTTCGCTTCAAAATGGCCAAAAGTTGCAATACCCCCCCAATTAACAATTTCGCCTCAAAATGGCAAAAAATTGCAATACCCCCCAAAGGAACAATTTCGCCTCAAAATGGCAAAAAATTGCAATACCCCCCCAAAGGAACAATTTCGCTTCAAAATGGCCAAAAGTTGTAATACCCCCCAAAGGAACAATTTCGCCTCAAAATGCTGAAAAGTTGCAATACCCCCCAAAGGAACAATTTCGCTTCAAAATGGACAAAAGTTGCAGTACCCCCCCAAAGGAACAATTTCGCCTCAAAATGCCGAAAAGTTGCAATACCCCCCGAAAGGAACAATTTCGCTTCAAAATGGCCAAAAGTTGCAATACCCCCCCAAAGGAACAATTTCGCCTCAAAATGGCAAAAAATTGCAATACCCCCCCAAAGGAACAATTTCGCTTCAAAATGGCCAAAAGTTGCAATACCCCCCCAAAGGAACAATTTCGCCTCAAAATGGCAAAAAATTGCAATACCCCCCAAAGGAACAATTTCGCCTCAAAATGCCGAAAAGTTGCAATACCCCCCCAAAGGAACAATTTCGCTTCAAAATGGCCAAAAGTTGCAATACCCCCCAAAGGAACAATTTCGCCTCAAAATGAAAAAAAAATTGCAATACCCCCCCAAAGGAACAATTTCGCCTCAAAATGCCGAAAAGTTGCAATACCCCCCGAAAGGAACAATTTCGCTTCAAAATGGCCAAAAGTTGCAATACCCCGCAAAGGAACAATTTCGCCTCAAAATGGCAAAAAATTGCAATACCCCCCCAAAGGAACAATTTCGCCTCAAAATGCCGAAAAGTTGCAATACCCCCCAAAAAGGAACAATTTCGCCTCAAAATGGCAAAAAATTGCAATACCCCCCAAAGGAACAATTTCGCCTCAAAATGCCGAAAAGTTGCAATACCCCCCGAAAGGAACAATTTCGCTTCAAAATGGCCAAAAGTTGCAATACCCCCCCAAAGGAACAATTTCGCCTCAAAATGGCAAAAATTGCAATATCCCCCCAAAGGAACAATTTCGCTTCAAAATGGCCAAAAGTTGCAATACCCCCCAAAGGAACAATTTCGCCTCAAAATGAAAAAAAAATTGCAATACCCCCAAAGGAACAATTTCGCCTCAAAATGCCGAAAAGTTGCAATACCCCCCCAAAGGAACAATTTCGCCTCAAAATGGCAAAAAATTGCAATACCCCCCCAAAGGAACAATTTCGCCTCAAAATGCAGAAAAGTTGCAATACCCCCCCAAAGGAACAATTTCGCCTCAAAATGGCAAAAATTGCAATACCCCCCCAAAGGAACAATTTCGCCTCAAAATGCCGAAAAGTTGCAATACCCCCCCAAAGGAACAATTTCGCCTCAAAATGCCGAAATGTTGCAATACCCACCGAAAGGCACAATTTCGCTTCAAAATGGCCAAAAGTTGCAATACCCCCCCAAAGGAACAATTTCGCCTCAAAATGGCAAAAAATTGCAATACCCCCCCAAAGGAACAATTTCGCCTCAAAATGCCGAAAAGTTGCAATACCCCCCGAAAGGAACAATTTCGCTTCAAAATTTCCAAAAGTTGCACTACCCCCCAAAGGAACAATTTCGCCTCCAAATGGCAAAAAATTGCAATACCCCCCCAAAGGAACAATTTCTCCTCAAAATGCCGAAAAGTTGCAATACTCCCTGAAAGGAACAATTTCGCTTCAAAATGGCCAAAAGTTGCAATACCCCCCCAAAGGAACAATTTCGCCTCAAAATGGCAAAAAATTGCAATACCCCCCCAAAAAAACAATTTCGCCTCAAAATGCCGAAAAGTTGCAATACCCCCCCAAAGGAACAATTTCGCCTCAAAATGGCCAAAAATTGTACTACCCCCCAAAGAAACAAATTTTGCTTCAAAATGGCCAAAAGTTGCAATACCCCCCCAAAGGAACAATTTCGCCTCAAAATGGCAAAAAATTGCAATACCCCCCCAAAGGAACAATTTCGCCTCAAAATGCCGAAAAGTTGCAATACCCCCCGAAAGGAACAATTTCGCTTCAAAATGGCCAAAAGTTGCAATACCCCCCCAAAGGAACAATTTCGCCTCAAAATGGCAAAAAATTGTAATACGCCCCCAAAGGAACAATTTCGCTTCAAAATGAAAAAAAAATTGCAATACCCACCCAAAGGAACAATTTCGCCTCAAAATGCCGAAAAGTTGCAATACCCCCCAAAAGGAACAATTTCGCCTCAAAATGGCAAAAAATTGCAATACCCCCCCAAAGGAACAATTTCGCCTCAAAATGCCGAAAAGTTGCAATACCCCAACCAAAGGAACAATTTCGCTTCAAAATGGCCAAAAATTGTACTACCCCCAAAGGAACAATTTCGCTTCAAAATGGCAAAAAATTGCAATACCCCCCAAAGGAACAATTTCGCCTCAAAATGCGGAAAAGTTGCAATACCCCCCAAAGGAACAATTTCGCTTCAAAATGGCCAAAAGTTGCAATACCCCCCAAAGGAACAATTTCGCCTCAAAATGCCGAAAAGTTGCAATACCCCCCGAAAGGAACAATTTGGCTTCAAAATGGCCAAAAGTTGCAATACCCCCCCAAAGGAACAATTTCGCCTCAAAATGAAAAAAAAATTGCAATACCCCCCAAAGGAACAATTTCGCCTCAAAATGCCGAAAAGTTGCAATACCCCCCGAAAGGAACAATTTGGCTTCAAAATGGCCAAAAGTTGCAATACTCCCCCAAAGGAACAATTTCGCCTCAAAATGGCAAAAATTGCAATACCCCCCCAAAGGAACAATTTCGCCTCAAAATGCCGAAAAGTTGCAATACCCCCCCAAAGGAACAATTTCGCCTCAAAATGCCGAAAAGTTGCAATACCCACCGAAAGGCACAATTTCGCTTCAAAATGGCCAAAAGTTGCAATACCCCCCAAAGGAACAATTTCGCCTCAAAATGGAAAAAAAATTGCAATACCCCCCGAAAGGAACAATTTCGCTTCAAAATGCCGAAAAGTTGCAATACCCCCCCAAAGGTACAATTTCGCTTCAAAATGGCCAAAAATTGCAATACCCCCCAAAGGAACAATTTCGCCTCAAAATGGAAAAAAAATTGCAATACCCCCCCAAAGGAACAATTTCGCCTCAAAATGCCGAAAAGTTGCAATACCCCCCGAAAGGAACAATTTCGCTTCAAAATTTCCAAAAGTTGCACTACCCCCCCAAAGGAACAATTTTGCCTCCAAATGGCAAAAAATTGCAATACCCCCCCAAAGGAACAATTTCTCCTCAAAATGCCGAAAAGTTGCAATACTCCCTGAAAGGAAAAATTTCGCTTCAAAATGGCCAAAAGTTGCAATACCCCCCCAAAGGAACAATTTCGCCTCAAAATGGCAAAAAATTGCAATACCCCCCCAAAGGAACAATTTCGCCTCAAAATGGCCAAAAATTGTACTACCCCCCAAAGAAACAAATTTCGCTTCAAAATGGCCAAAAGTTGCAATACCCCCCCAAAGGAACAATTTCGTCTCAAAATGGCAAAAAATTGCAATACCCACCCAAAGGAACAATTTCTCCTCAAAATGCCGAAAAGTTGCAATACCCCCGAAAGGAACAATTTCGCTTCAAAATGGCCAAAAGTTGCAATACTCCCCCAAAGGAACAATTTTGCCTCCAAATGGCAAAAAATTGCAATACCCCCCCAAAGGAACAATTTCTCCTCAAAATGCCGAAAAGTTGCAATACTCCCTGAAAGGAACAATTTCGCTTCAAAATGGCCAAAAGTTGCAATACCCCCCCAAAGGAACAATTTCGCTTCAAAATGGCCAAAAGTTGCAGTACCCCCCAAAGGAACAATTTCGCCTCAAAATGAAAAAAAAATTGCAATACCCCCCAAAGAAACAATTTCGCCTCAAAATGCCGAAAAGTTGCAATACCCCCGAAAGGAACAATTTCGCTTCAAAATGGCCAAAAGTTGCAATACCCCCCCAAAGGAACAATTTCGCCTCAAAATGGCAAAAAATTGCAATACCCCCCCAAAGGAACAATTTCGCCTCAAAATGCCGAAAAGTTGCAATACCCCCCCAAAGGAACAATTTCCCTTCAAAATGGCCAAAAGTTGCAATACCCCCCCAAAGGAACAATTTCCCTTCAAAATGGCCAAAAGTTGCAATACCCCCCCAAAGGAACAATTTCGCCTCAAAATGGCAAAAAATTGCAATACCCCCCAAAGGAACAATTTCACCTCAAAAGGCCGAAAAGATGCAATACCCCCCGAAAGGAACAATTTTGCTTCAAAATGGCCAAAAGTTGCAATACCCCCCCAAGCAACAATTTCGCCTCAAAATTAAAAAAAAATTGCAATACCCCCCCAAAGGAACAGTTTCGCTTCAAAATGCCGAAAAGTTACAATACCCCCCCAAAGGTACAATTTCGCTTCAAAATGGCCAAAAGTTGCAATACCCCACCAAAGGAACAATTTCGCCTCAAAATGGCAAAAAATTGCAATACCCCCCAAAGGAACAATTTCGCCTCAAAATGGCAAAAAATTCCAATACCCCCCCAAAGGAACAATTTCGCCTTAAAATGCCGAAAAGTTGCAATACCCCCCGAAAGGAACAATTTCGCTTCAAAATGGCCAAAAGTTGCAATACCCCCCCCCAAGCAACAATTTCGCCTCAAAATGAAAAAAAAATTGCAATACCCCCCCAAAGGAACAGTTTCGCTTCAAAATGCCGAAAAGTTACAATACCCCCCCAAAGGTACAATTTCGCTTCAAAATGGCCAAAAGTTGCAATACTCCCCCAAAGGAACAATTTCGCCTCAAAATGGCAAAAATTGCAATACCCCCCCAAAGGAACAATTTCGCCTCAAAATGCCGAAAAGTTGCAATACCCCCCAAAGGAGCAATTTCGCCTCAAAATGGCCAAAAATTGTACTACCCCCCAAAGGAACAATTTCGCTTCAAAATGGCCAAAAGTTGCAATACCCCCCCAAAGGAACAATTTTGCCTCAAAATGGCAAAAAATTGCATTTTCCCCCCGAAAGGAACAATTTCGCCTCAAAATGCCGAAAAGTTGCAATACCCCCCCAAAGGAACAATTTCGCTTCAAAATGGCCAAAAGTTACAATACCCCCCCAAAGGAACAATTTCGCCTCAAAATGAAAAAAAAATTGCAATACCCCCCCAAAGGAACAATTTCGCCTCAAAATGCCGAAAAGTTGCAATACCCCCCGAAAGGAACATCTTCGCTTCAAAATGGCCAAAAGTTGCAATACTCCCCCAAAGGAACAATTTCGCCTCAAAATGGCAAAAAATTGCAATACCCCCCCAAAGGAACAATTTCGCCTCAAAATGCCGAAAAGTTGCAATACCCCCCCTAAGGAACAATTTCGCCTCAAAATGGCCAAAAATTGAACTAGCCCCCCAAAGGAACAATTTAGCTTCAAAATGGCCAAAAGTTGCAATACCTCCCCAAAGGAACAATTTCGCCTCAAAATGGGAAAAAATTGCAAAACCCCCCCGAAGGAACAATTTCACCTCAAAATGCCGAAAAGTTGCAATACCCCCGAAAGGAACAATTTCGCTTCAAAATGGCCAAAAGATGCAATACCACCCCAAAGCAACAATTTCGCCTCAAAATGGCAAAAAATTGCAATACCCCCCCAAATGAACAATTTCGCTTCAAAATGGCCAAAAATTGCAATACCCCCCCAAAGGAACAATTTCTTCTCAAAATGGCCAAAAGTTGCAATACCCCCCCAAAGGAACAATTTCGCCTCAAAATGCCGAAAAGTTGCAATACCCCCCGAAAGGAACAATTTCGCTTCAAAATGGCCAAAAGTTGCAATACCCCCCCAAAGGAACAATTTCGCCTCAAAATGGCAAAAAATTGCAATACCCCCCCAAAGGAACAATTTCGCCTCAAAATGGCCAAAAATTGTACTACCCCCCAAAGAAACAAATTTCGCTTCAAAATGGCCAAAAGTTGCAATACCCCCCCAAAGGAACAATTTCGTCTCAAAATGGCAAAAAATTGCAATACCCACCCAAAGGAACAATTTCGCCTCAAAATGCCGAAAAGTTGCAATACCCCCGAAAGGAACAATTTCGCTTCAAAATGGCCAAAAGTTGCAATACTCCCCCAAAGGAACAATTTTGCCTCCAAATGGCAAAAAATTGCAATACCCCCCCAAAGGAACAATTTCTCCTCAAAATGCCGAAAAGTTGCAATACTCCCTGAAAGGAACAATTTCGCTTCAAAATGGCCAAAAGTTGCAATACCCCCCCAAAGGAACAATTTCGCTTCAAAATGGCCAAAAGTTGCAGTACCCCCCAAAGGAACAATTTCGCCTCAAAATGAAAAAAAAATTGCAATACCCCCCAAAGAAACAATTTCGCCTCAAAATGCCGAAAAGTTGCAATACCCCCGAAAGGAACAATTTCGCTTCAAAATGGCCAAAAGTTGCAATACCCCCCCAAAGGAACAATTTCGCCTCAAAATGGCAAAAAATTGCAATACCCCCCCAAAGGAACAATTTCGCCTCAAAATGCCGAAAAGTTGCAATACCCCCCCAAAGGAACAATTTCCCTTCAAAATGGCCAAAAGTTGCAATACCCCCCCAAAGGAACAATTTCCCTTCAAAATGGCCAAAAGTTGCAATACCCCCCCAAAGGAACAATTTCGCCTCAAAATGGCAAAAAATTGCAATACCCCCCAAAGGAACAATTTCACCTCAAAAGGCCGAAAAGATGCAATACCCCCCGAAAGGAACAATTTTGCTTCAAAATGGCCAAAAGTTGCAATACCCCCCCAAGCAACAATTTCGCCTCAAAATTAAAAAAAAATTGCAATACCCCCCCAAAGGAACAGTTTCGCTTCAAAATGCCGAAAAGTTACAATACCCCCCCAAAGGTACAATTTCGCTTCAAAATGGCCAAAAGTTGCAATACCCCCCCAAAGGAACAATTTCGCCTCAAAATGGCAAAAAATTGCAATACCCCCCAAAGGAACAATTTCGCCTCAAAATGGCAAAAAATTCCAATACCCCCCCAAAGGAACAATTTCGCCTTAAAATGCCGAAAAGTTGCAATACCCCCCGAAAGGAACAATTTCGCTTCAAAATGGCCAAAAGTTGCAATACCCCCCCAAGCAACAATTTCGCCTCAAAATGAAAAAAAAATTGCAATACCCCCCCAAAGGAACAGTTTCGCTTCAAAATGCCGAAAAGTTACAATACCCCCCCAAAGGTACAATTTCGCTTCAAAATGGCCAAAAGTTGCAATACTCCCCCAAAGGAACAATTTCGCCTCAAAATGGCAAAAATTGCAATACCCCCCCAAAGGAACAATTTCGCCTCAAAATGCCGAAAAGTTGCAATACCCCCCAAAGGAGCAATTTCGCCTCAAAATGGCCAAAAATTGTACTACCCCCCAAAGGAACAATTTCGCTTCAAAATGGCCAAAAGTTGCAATACCCCCCCAAAGGAACAATTTTGCCTCAAAATGGCAAAAAATTGCATTTTCCCCCCGAAAGGAACAATTTCGCCTCAAAATGCCGAAAAGTTGCAATACCCCCCAAAGGAACAATTTCGCTTCAAAATGGCCAAAAGTTGCAATACCCCCCCAAAGGAACAATTTCGCCTCAAAATGAAAAAAAAATTGCAATACCCCCCCAAAGGAACAATTTCGCCTCAAAATGCCGAAAAGTTGCAATACCCCCCGAAAGGAACATCTTCGCTTCAAAATGGCCAAAAGTTGCAATACTCCCCCAAAGGAACAATTTCGCCTCAAAATGGCAAAAAATTGCAATACCCCCCCAAAGGAACAATTTCGCCTCAAAATGCCGAAAAGTTGCAATACCCCCCCTAAGGAACAATTTCGCCTCAAAATGGCCAAAAATTGAACTAGCCCCCCAAAGGAACAATTTAGCTTCAAAATGGCCAAAAGTTGCAATACCTCCCCAAAGGAACAATTTCGCCTCAAAATGGCAAAAAATTGCAAAACCCCCCCGAAGGAACAATTTCACCTCAAAATGCCGAAAAGTTGCAATACCCCCGAAAGGAACAATTTCGCTTCAAAATGGCCAAAAGATGCAATACCACCCCAAAGCAACAATTTCGCCTCAAAATGGCAAAAAATTGCAATACCCCCCCAAATGAACAATTTCGCTTCAAAATGGCCAAAAATTGCAATACCCCCCCAAAGGAACAATTTCTTCTCAAAATGGCCAAAAGTTGCAATACCCCCCCAAAGGAACAATTTCGCCTCAAAATGCCGAAAAGTTGCAATACCCCCCGAAAGGAACAATTTCGCTTCAAAATGGCCAAAAGTTGCAATACCCCCCCAAAGGAACAATTTCGCCTCAAAATGGCAAAAAATTGCAATACCCCCAAAGGAATAATTTCACCTCAAAATGCCGAAAAGTTGCAATACCCCCCGAAAGGAACAATTTCGCTTCAAAATGGCCAAAAGATGCAATACCCCCCAAAGCAACAATTTCTCTTCAAAATGGCAAAAACTTGCAATACCCCCCCAAAGGAACAATTTCGCCTCAAAATGCCGAAAAGTTGCAATACCCCCCGAAAGGAACAATTTCGCTTCAAAATGGCCAAAAGTTGCAATACCCCCCAAAGGAACAATTTTGCTTCAAAATGGCCAAAAGTTGCAATACCCCCCCAAAGGAACAATTTCGCCTCAAAATGGCAAAAAATTGCAATACCCCACCAAAGGAACAATTTCGCTTCAAAATGGCCAAAAGTTGCAATACCCCCCAACGGAACAATTTCGCCTCAAAATGGCAAAAAATTGCAATACCCCCCGAAAGGAACAATTTCGCTTCAAAATGGACAAAACTTGCAATACCCCCCCAAAGGAACAATTTCGCCTCAAAATGGCAAAAAATTGCAATACCCCCCCAAAGGAACAATTTCGCCTCAAAATGCAAAAAAGTTGCAATACCCCCCCAAAGGAACAATTTCGCCTCAAAATGCCTAAAAGTTGCAATACCCCCCGAAAGGAACAATTTCGCTTCAAAATGGCCAAAAGTTGCAATACTCCCCCAAAGGAACAATTTCGCCTCAAAATGGCAAAAAATTGCAATACCCCCCCAAAGGAACAATTTCGCCTCAAAATGCCGAAAAGTTGCAATACCCCCCCAAAGGAACAATTTCGCCTCAAAATGGCTAAAAATTGTACTACCCCCCCAAAGGAACAATTTCGCTTCAAAATGGCCAAAAGTTGCAATACCCCCCAAAGGAACAAGTTCGCCTCAAAATGCCGAAAAGTTGCAATACCCCCCCAAAGTAACAATTTCGCTTCAAAATGTCCTAAAGTTGCAATACCCCCCTAAAGGAACAATTTCGCCTCAAAATGAAAAAAAAATTGCAATACCCCCCAAAGGAACAATTTCGCCTCAAAATGCCGAAAAGTTGCAATACCCCCCGAAAGGAAAAATTTCGCCTTAAAATGGCCAAAAATTGTACTACCCCCCCAAAGGAACAATTTCGCTTCAAAATGGCCAAAAGTTGCAATACCCCCCCAAAGGAACAATTTCGCCTCAAAATGGCAAAAAATTGCAATACCCCCCAAAGGAACAATTTCGCCTCAAAATGCCAAAAAGATGCAATACCCCCCGAAAGGAACAATTTCGCTTCAAAATGGCCAAAAGTTGCAAAATTCCCCCCAAAGGAACAATTTCGCCTCAAAATGGCAAAAAATTGCAATACCCCCCCAAAGGAACAATTTCGCTTCAAAATGGCCAAAAGTTGCAATACCCCCCCAAAGGAACAATTTCGCCTCAAAATGGCAAAAAATTGCAATACCCCCCCAAAGGAACAATTTCGCTTCAAAATGGCCAAAAGTTGTAATACCCCCCCAAAGGAACAATTTCGCCTCAAAATGCTGAAAAGTTGCAATACCCCCCCAAAGGAACAATTTCGCTTCAAAATGGCCAAAAGTTGCAGTACCCCCCCAAAGGAACAATTTCGCCTCAAAATGAAAAAAAAATTGCAATACCCCCACCAAAGGAACAATTTCGCCTCAAAATGCCGAAAAGTTGCTATACCCCCCCAAAGGAACAATTTCGCCTCAAAATGGCAAAAAATTGCAATACCCCCCAAAGGAACAATTTCGCCTCAAAATGCCGAAAAGTTGCAATACCCCCCGAAAGGAACAATTTCGCTTCAAAATGGCCAAAAGTTGCAATACCCCCCCAAAGGAACAATTTCGCCTCAAAATGGCAAAAAACTGCAATACCCCCCCAAAGGAACAATTTCGCTTCAAAATGGCCAAAAGTTGCAATACCCCCCCAAAGGAACAATTTCGCTTTAAAATGGCAAAAAATTGCAATACCCCCCAAAGGAACAATTTCGCCTCAAAATGCCGAAAAGTTGCAATACCCCCCCAAAGGAACA
This sequence comes from Anomaloglossus baeobatrachus, assembly GCF_048569485.1. NCBI lineage: Eukaryota > Metazoa > Chordata > Amphibia > Anura > Aromobatidae > Anomaloglossus > Anomaloglossus baeobatrachus. The sequence continues at coordinate 44,245,205 of NC_134363.1, forward strand.
ATTTAGCTTCAAAATGGCCAAAAGTTGCAATACCTCCCCAAAGGAACAATTTCGCCTCAAAATGGCAAAAAATTGCAAAACCCCCCCGAAGGAACAATTTCACCTCAAAATGCTGAAAAGTTGCAATACCCCCGAAAGGAACAATTTCGCTTCAAAATGGCCAAAAGATGCAATACCACCCCAAAGCAACAATTTCGCCTCAAAATGGCAAAAAATTGCAATACCCCCCAAATGAACAATTTCGCTTCAAAATGGCCAAAAGTTGCAATACCCCCCCAAAGGAACAATTTCGCCTCAAAATGGCAAAAAATTGCAATACCCCCCAAAGGAACAATTTCGCCTCAAAATGCCGAAAAGTTGCAATACCCCCCCAAAGGAACAATTTCGCTTCAAAATGGCCAAAAGTTGCAATACCCCCCAAAGGAACAATTTCGCCTCAAAATGAAAAAAAAATTGCAATACCCCCAAAGGAACAATTTCGCCTCAAAATGCCGAAAAGTTGCAATACCCCCCGAAAGGAACAATTTCGCTTCAAAATGGCCAAAAGTTGCAATACCCCCCCAAAGGAACAATTTCGCCTCAAAATGGCAAAAAATTGCAATATCCCCCCAAAGGAACAATTTCGCTTCAAAATGGCCAAAAGTTGCAATACCCCCCAAAGGAACAATTTTGCCTCAAAATGAAAAAAAAAATTGCAATACCCCACAAAGGAACAATTTCGCCTCAAAATGCCGAAAAGTTGCAATACCCCCCCAAAGGAACAATTTCGCCTCAAAATGGCAAAAAATTGCAATACCCCCCCAAAGGAACAATTTCGCCTCAAAATGCAGAAAAGTTGCAATACCCCCCCAAAGGAACAATTTCGCTTCAAAATGGCCAAAAGTTGCAATACTCCCCCAAAGGAACAATTTCGCCTCAAAATGGCAAAAATTGCAATACCCCCCCAAAGGAACAATTTCGCCTCAAAATGCCGAAAAGTTGCAATACCCCCCCAAAGGCACAATTTCGCCTCAAAATGCCGAAATGTTGCAATACCCCCCCAAAGGAACAATTTCGCCTCAAAATGGCAAAAAATTGCAATACCCCCCCAAAGGAACAGTTTCGCCTCAAAATGCCGAAAAGTTGCAATACCCCCCGAAAGGAACAATTTCGCTTCAAAATTTCCAAAAGTTGCACTACCCCCCCAAAGGAACAATTTCGCCTCCAAATGGCAAAAAATTGCAATACCCCCCCAAAGGAACAATTTCTCCTCAAAATGCCGAAAAGTTGCAATACTCCCTGAAAGGAACAATTTCGCTTCAAAATGGCCAAAAGTTGCAATACCCCCCCAAAGGAACAATTTCGCCTCAAAATGGCAAAAAATTGCAATACCCCCCCAAAGGAACAATTTCGCCTCAAAATGCCGAAAAGTTGCAATACCCCAACCAAAGGAACAATTTCGCCTCAAAATGGCAAAAAATTGTAATACGCCCCCAAAGGAACAATTTCGCTTCAAAATGAAAAAAAAATTGCAATACCCACCCAAAGGAACAATTTCGCCTCAAAATGCCGAAAAGTTGCAATACCCCCCAAAAGGAACAAGTTCGCCTCAAAATGGCAAAAAATTGCAATACCCCCCCAAAGGAACAATTTCGCCTCAAAATGCCGAAAAGTTGCAATACCCCAACCAAAGGAACAATTTCGCCTCAAAATGGCCAAAAATTGTACTACCCCCAAAGGAACAATTTCGCTTCAAAATGGCCAAAAGTTGCAATACCCCCCCAAAGGAACAATTTCGCTTCAAAATGGCCAAAAGTTGCAGTACCCCCCCAAAGGAACAATTTCGCCTCAAAATGAAAAAAAAATTGCAATACCCCCCAAAGAAACAATTTCGCCTCAAAATGCCGAAAAGTTGCAATACCCCCGAAAGGAACAATTTCGCTTCAAAATGGCCAAAAGTTGCAATACCCCCCCAAAGGAACAATTTCGCCTCAAAATGGCAAAAAATTGCAATACCCCCCCAAAGGAACAATTTCGCCTCAAAATGCCGAAAAGTTGCAATACCCCCCCAAAGGAACAATTTCGCTTCAAAATGGCCAAAAGTTGCAATACCCCCCCAAAGGAACAGTTTCGCCTCAAAATAAAAAAAAAATTGCAATACCCCCCCAAAGGAACAATTTCGCCTCAAAATGGCCAAAAATTGTACAACCCCCCAAAGGAACAATTTCACTTTAAAATGGCCAAAAGTTGCAATACCCCTCCAAAGGAACAATTTCGCCTCAAAATGGCAAAGAATTGCAGTACCCCCCCAAAGGAACAATTTCGCCTCAAAATGAAAAAAAAATTGCAATACCCCCCCCAAAGGAACAATTTCGCCTCAAAATGCCGAAAAGTTGCTATACCCCCCCAAAGGAACAATTTCGCCTCAAAATGGCAAAAAATTGCAATACCCCCCAAAGGAACAATTTCGCCTCAAAATGCCGAAAAGTTGCAATACCCCCCGAAAGGAACAATTTCGCTTCAAAATGGCCAAAAGTTGCAATACCCCCCCAAAGGAACAATTTCGCCTCAAAATGGCAAAAAATTGCAATACCCCCCAAAGGAACAATTTCGCTTCAAAATGGCCAAAAGTTGCAATACCCCCCCAAAGGAACAATTTCGCCTCAAAATGGCAAAAAATTGCAATACCCCCCAAAGGAACAATTTCGCCTCAAAATGCCGAAAAGTTGCAATACCCCCCCAAAGGAACAATTTCGCTTCAAAATGGCCAAAAGTTGCAATACCCCCCAAAGGAACAATTTCGCCTCAAAATGAAAAAAAAATTGCAATACCCCCCAAAGGAACAATTTCGCCTCAAAATGCCGAAAAGTTGCAATACCCCCCGAAAGGAACAATTTCGCTTCAAAATGGCCAAAAGTTGCAATACCCCCCCAAAGGAACAATTTCGCCTCAAAATGGCAAAAAATTGCAATATCCCCCCAAAGGAACAATTTCGCTTCAAAATGGCCAAAAGTTGCAATACCCCCCAAAGGAACAATTTTGCCTCAAAATGAAAAAAAAAATTGCAATACCCCACAAAGGAACAATTTCGCCTCAAAATGCCGAAAAGTTGCAATACCCCCCCAAAGGAACAATTTCGCCTCAATATGGCAAAAAATTGCAATACCCCCCCAAAGGAACAATTTCGCCTCAAAATGCAGAAAAGTTGCAATACCCCCCCAAAGGAACAATTTCGCTTCAAAATGGCCAAAAGTTGCAATACTCCCCCAAAGGAACAATTTCGCCTCAAAATGGCAAAAATTGCAATACCCCCCCAAAGGAACAATTTCGCCTCAAAATGCCGAAAAGTTGCAATACCCCCCCAAAGGCACAATTTCGCCTCAAAATGCCGAAATGTTGCAATACCCCCCCAAAGGAACAATTTCGCCTCAAAATGGCAAAAAATTGCAATACCCCCCCAAAGGAACAGTTTCGCCTCAAAATGCCGAAAAGTTGCAATACCCCCCGAAAGGAACAATTTCGCTTCAAAATTTCCAAAAGTTGCACTACCCCCCCAAAGGAACAATTTCGCCTCCAAATGGCAAAAAATTGCAATACCCCCCCAAAGGAACAATTTCTCCTCAAAATGCCGAAAAGTTGCAATACTCCCTGAAAGGAACAATTTCGCTTCAAAATGGCCAAAAGTTGCAATACCCCCCCAAAGGAACAATTTCGCCTCAAAATGGCAAAAAATTGCAATACCCCCCCAAAGGAACAATTTCGCCTCAAAATGCCGAAAAGTTGCAATACCCCAACCAAAGGAACAATTTCGCCTCAAAATGGCAAAAAATTGTAATACGCCCCCAAAGGAACAATTTCGCTTCAAAATGAAAAAAAAATTGCAATACCCACCCAAAGGAACAATTTCGCCTCAAAATGCCGAAAAGTTGCAATACCCCCCAAAAGGAACAATTTCGCCTCAAAATGGCAAAAAATTGCAATACCCCCCCAAAGGAACAAATTCGCCTCAAAATGCCGAAAAGTTGCAATACCCCAACCAAAGGAACAATTTCGCCTCAAAATGGCCAAAAATTGTACTACCCCCAAAGGAACAATTTCGCTTCAAAATGGCCAAAAGTTGCAATACCCCCCCAAAGGAACAATTTCGCTTCAAAATGGCCAAAAGTTGCAGTACCCCCCCAAAGGAACAATTTCGCCTCAAAATGAAAAAAAAATTGCAATACCCCCCAAAGAAACAATTTCGCCTCAAAATGCCGAAAAGTTGCAATACCCCCGAAAGGAACAATTTCGCTTCAAAATGGCCAAAAGTTGCAATACCCCCCCAAAGGAACAATTTCGCCTCAAAATGGCAAAAAATTGCAATACCCCCCCAAAGGAACAATTTCGCCTCAAAATGCCGAAAAGTTGCAATACCCCCCCAAAGGAACAATTTCGCTTCAAAATGGCCAAAAGTTGCAATACCCCCCCAAAGGAACAGTTTCGCCTCAAAATAAAAAAAAAATTGCAATACCCCCCCAAAGGAACAATTTCGCCTCAAAATGGCCAAAAATTGTACAACCCCCCAAAGGAACAATTTCACTTTAAAATGGCCAAAAGTTGCAATACCCCTCCAAAGGAACAATTTCGCCTCAAAATGGCAAAGAATTGCAATACCCCCCCAAAGGAACAATTTCGCCTCAAAATGCCGAAAAGTTGCAATACCCCCCGAAAGGAACAATTTCGCTTCAAAATGGCCAAAAGTTGCAATACCCTCCCAGCAACAATTTCGCCTCAAAATGAAAAAAAAATTGCAATACCCCCCCAAAGGAACAATTTCGCCTCAAAATGCCGAAAAGTTGCAATACCCCCCGAAAGGAACAATTTCGCTTCAAAATGGCCAAAAGTTGCAATACCCCCCCAAAGGAACAATTTCGCTTCAAAATGGCCAAAAGTTGCAATACCCCCCCAAGCAACAATTTCGCCTCAAAATGAAAAAAAAATTGCAATACCCCCCAAAGGAACAGTTTCGCTTCAAAAAGGCCAAAAGTTGCAATACCCCCCCAAAGGAACAATTTTGCTTCAAAATGGCAAAAAATTGCAATACCCCCCCAAAGGAACAATTTCACCTCAAAATGCCGAAAAGTTGCAATACCCCCCGAAAGGAACATTTTCGCTTCAAAATGGCTAAAAGATGCAATACCCCCCCAAAGGAACAATTTCGCCTCAAAATGCCGAAAAGTTGCAATACCCCCCGAAAGGAACAATTTCGCTTCAAAATGGCCAAAAGTTGCAATACCCCCCCAAAGGAACAATTTCGCCTCAAAATGGCAAAAAATTGCATTTTCCCCCCAAAGGAACAATTTCGCCTCAAAATGTCGAAAAGTTGCAATACCCCCCGAAAGGAACAATTTCGCTTCAAAATGGCCAAAAGTTGCAATACCCCCCCAAGCAACAATTTTGCCTCAAAATGAAAAAAAAATTGCAATACCCCCCAAAGGAACAATTTCGCTTCAAAATGCCGAAAAGTTGCAATACCCCCCGAAAGGAACAATTTCGCTTCAAAATGGCCAAAACTTGCAATACCCCCCCAAAGGAACAATTTCGCCTCAAAATGGCAAAAAATTGCAATACCCCCCCAAAGGAATAATTTCACCTCAAAATGCCGAAAAGATGCAATACCCCCCGAAAGGAACAATTTCTCTTCAAAATGGCCAAAAGTTGCAATACCCCCCAAGGAACAATTTCGCCTCAAAATGAAAAAAAAATTGCAAAACCCCCCAAAGGAACAATTTCGCTTCAAAATGCCGAAAAGTTGAAATACCCCCCCAAAGGTACACTTTCGCTTCAAAATGCCCAAAAGTTGCAATACCCCCCCAAAGGAACAATTTCGCCTCAAAATGGAAAAAAAATTGCAATACCCCCCAAAGGAACAATTTCGCCTCAAAATGCCGAAAAGTTGCAATACCCCTCGAAAGGAACAACTTCGCTTCAAAATGGCCAAAAGTTGCACTACCCCCCCAAAGGAACAATTTCGCCTCAAAATGGCAAAAAATTGCAATACCCCCCCAAAGGAACAATTTCTCCTCAAATTGCCGAAAAGTTGCAAAACCCCCCGAAAGGAACAATTTTTCTTCAAAATGGCCAAAAGTTGCAATACCCCCCCAAAGAAACAATTTCGCCTCAAAATGGCAAAAAATTGCAATACCCCCAAAGGAACAATTTCACCTCAAAATGCCGAAAAGTTGCAATACCCCCCGAAAGGAACATTTTCGCTTCAAAATGGCTAAAAGATGCAATACCCCCCCAAAGCAACAATTTCGCCTCAAAATGGCAAAAAATTGCAATACCCCCCCCAAAGGAACAATTTCGCCTCAAAATGGCCAAAAATTGTAATACCCCCCAAAGGAACAATTTCGCTTCAAAATGGCCAAAAGTTGCAATACCCCCCCAAAGGAACAATTTCGCCTCAAAATGCCGAAAAGTTGCAATACCCCCCGAAAGGAACAATTTCGCTTCAAAATGGCCAAAAGTTGCAATACCCCCCCAAAGGAACAATATCGCCTCAAAATGGTAAAAAATTGCAATACCCCCCCAAAGGAACAATTTCGCCTCAAAATGGCAAAAAATTGCAATACCCCCCCAAAGGAACAATTTCGCCTCAAAATGCCGAAAAGTTGCAATACCCCCCCAAAGGAACAATTTCGCCTCAAAATGGCCAAAAGTTGCAATACCCCCCCAAAGGAACAATTTCGCCTCAAAATGTCCAAAAATTGCAATACCCCCAAAGGAACAATTTCGCTTCAAAATGGCCAAAAATTGTACTACCCCCCAAAGGAACAATTTCACTTCAAAATGGCCAAAAATTGAAATACCCCCCCAAAGGAACAATTTCGCCTCAAAATGGCCAAAAATTGTACTACCCCCCAAAGGAACAATTTCACTTCAAAATGGCCAAAAATTGCAATACCCCCCCAAAGGAACAATTTCGCCCCAAAATGCCGAAAAGTTGCAATACCCCCCCAAAGGAACAATTTCGCTTCAAAATGGCCAAAAGTTGCAATACCCCCCCAAAGGAACAATTTCGCCTCAAAATAAAAAAAAAATTGCAATACCCCCCCAAAGGAACAATTTCGTCTCAAAATGGCCAAAAATTGTACTACCCCCCAAAGGAACAATTTCACTTTAAAATGGCCAAAAGTTGCAATACCCCCCAAAGGAACAATTTCGCCTCAAAATGGCAAAAAATTGCAATACCCCCCCAAAGGAACAATTTCGCCTCAAAATGCCGAAAAGTTGCAATACCCCCCGAAAGGAACAATTTCGCTTCAAAATGGCCAAAAGTTGCAATACCCTCCCAGCAACAATTTCGCCTCAAAATGAAAAAAAATTGCAATACCCCCCCAAAGGAACAATTTCACCTCAAAAGGCCGAAAAGATGCAATACCCCCCGAAAGGAACAATTTCGCTTCAAAATGGCCAAAAGTTGCAATACCCCCCCAAGCAACAATTTCGCCTCAAAATGAAAAAAAAATTGCAATACCCCCCCCAAAGGAACAGTTTCGCTTCAAAATGCCGAAAAATTGCAATACCCCCCAAAGGAACAATTTCGCTTCAAAATGCCGAAAAGTTGCAATACCCCCCGAAAGGAACAATTTCGCTTCAAAATGGCCAAAAGTTGCAATACCCCCCAAAGGAACAATTTCGCCTCAAAATGGCAAAAAATTGCAATACCCCCCCAAAGGAACAATTTTGCCTCAAAATGGCGAAAAGTTGCAATACCCCCCAAAGGAACAATTTCGCTTCAAAATGCCGAAAAATTGCAATACCCCCCAAAGGAACAATTTCGCTTCAAAATGCCGAAAAGTTGCAATACCCCCCGAAAGGAACAATTTCGCTTCAAAATGGCCAAAAGTTGCAATACCCCCCAAAGGAACAATTTCGCTTCAAAATGCCGAAAAATTGCAATACCCCCCAAAGGAACAATTTCGCCTCAAAATGCCGAAAAGTTGCAATACCCCCCCAAAGGAACAATTTCGCCTCAAAATGGCCAAAAGTTGCAAAACCCCTCCAAAGGAACAATTTCGCCTCAAAATGGCCAAAAATTGCAATACCCCCCAAAGGAACAATTTCGCCTCAAAATGGCCAAAAATTGTACTACCCCCCAAAGGAACAATTTCACTTCAAAATGGCCAAAAGTTGCAATACCCCTCCAAAGGAACAATTTCGCCTCAAAATGGCAAAAAATTGCAATACCCCCCCAAAGGAACAATTTCACCTCAAAAGGCCGAAAAGATGCAATACCCCCCGAAAGGAACAATTTCGCTTCAAAATGGCCAAAAGTTGCAATACCCCCCCAAGCAACAATTTCGCCTCAAAATGAAAAAAAATTTGCAATACCCCCCAAAGGAACAGTTTCGCTTCAAAATGCCGAAAAGTTACAATACCCCCCCAAAAGAACAATTTCGCTTCAAAAAGGCCAAAAGTTGCAATACCCCCCCAAAGGAACAATTTCGCCTCAAAATGAAAAAAAAATTGCAATACCCCCCAAAGGAACAATTTCGCTTCAAAATGCCGAAAAATTGCAATACCCCCCAAAGGAACAATTTCGCTTCAAAATGCCGAAAAGTTGCAATACCCCCCGAAAGGAACAATTTCGCTTCAAAATGGCCAAAAGTTGCAATACCCCCCAAAGGAACAATTTCGCCTCAAAATGGCAAAAAATTGCAATACCCCCCCAAAGGAACAATTTTGCCTCAAAATGCCGAAAAGTTGCAATACCCCCCAAAGGAACAATTTCGCCTCAAAATGGCCAAAAATTGTACTATCCCCCAAAGAAACAAATTTCGCTTCAAAATGGCCAAAAGTTGCAATACCCCCCCAAAAGAACAATTTCGCCTCAAAATGGCAAAAAATTGCAATACCCCCCCAAAGGAACAATTTCGCCTCAAAATGCCGAAAAGTTGCAATACCCCCCGAAAGGAACAATTTCGCTTCAAAATGGCCAAAAGTTGCAACACCCCCCCAAAGGAACAATTTCGCCTCAAAATGGCAAAAAATTGCAATACCCCCCCAAAGGAACAATTTCGCCTCAAAATGAAAAAAAAAATTGCAATACCCACCCAAAGGAACAATTTCGCCTCAAAATGCCGAAAAGTTGCAATACCCCCCGAAAGGAAAAATTTCGCTTCAAAATGGCCAAAAGTTGCAATACTCCCCCAAAGGAAGAATTTCGCCTCAAAATGGCAAAAAATTGCAATACCCCCCAAAGGAACAATTTCGCCTCAAAATGCTGAAAAGTTGCAATACCCCAACCAAAGGAACAATTTCGCCTCAAAATGGCCAAAAATTGTACTACCCCCAAAGGAACAATTTCGCTTCAAAATGGCCAAAAGTTGCAGTACCCCCCCAAAGGAACAATTTTGCCTAAAAATGAAAAAAAAATTGCAATACCCCCCAAAGAAACAATTTCGCTTCAAAATGCCGAAAAGTTGCAATACCCCCGAAAGGTACAATTTCGCTTCAAAATGGCCAAAAGTTGCAATACCCCCCCAAAGGAACAATTTCGCCTCAAAATGGAAAAAAAATTGCAATACCCCCCCAAAGGAACAATTTTGCCTCAAAATGCCGAAAAGTTGCAATACCCCCCGAAAGGAACAATTTCGTTTCAAAATTTCCAAAAGTTGCACTACCCCCCCAAAGGAATAATTTCGCCTCCAAATGGCAAAAAATTGCAATACCCCCCCAAAGGAACAATTTCTCCTCAAAATGCCGAAAAGTTGCAATACTCCCTGAAAGGAACAATTTCGCTTCAAAATGGCCAAAAGTTGCAATACCCCCCCAAAGGAACAATTTCGCCTCAAAATGGCAAAAAATTGCAATACCCCCCAAAGGAACAATTTCGCCTCAAAATGCCGAAAAGTTGCAAAACCCCCCCAAAGGAACAATTTCGCCTCAAAATGGCCAAAAATTGTACTACCCCCCAAAGAAACAAATTTCACTTCAAAATGGCCAAAAGTTGCAATACCCCCCCAAAGGAACAATTTCGCCTCAAAATGGCAAAAAATTGCAATACCCCCCCAAAGGAACAATTTCGCCTCAAAATGCCGAAAAGTTGCAATACCCCCCGAAAGGAACAATTTCGCTTCAAAATGAAAAAAATTGCAATACCCACCCAAAGGAACAATTTCGCCTCAAAATGCCGAAAAGTTGCAATACTCCCCCAAAGGAACAATTTCGCCTCAAAATGGCAAAAAATTGCAATACCCCCCCCAAAGGAACAATTTCGCCTCAAAATGCCGAAAAGTTGCAATACCCCAACCAAAGAAACAATTTCGCCTCAAAATGGCCAAAAAATGTACTACCCCCAAAGGAACAATTTTGCTTCAAAATGGCCAAAAGTTGCAATACCCCCCTAAGGAACAATTTCGCTTCAAAATGGCCAAAAGTTGCAGTACTCCCCCAAAGGAACAATTTCGCCTCAAAATGAAAAAAAAATTGCAATACCCACCCAAAGGAACAATTTCGCCTCAAAATGCCGAAAAGTTGCAATACTCCCCCAAAGGAACAATTTCGCCTCAAAATGAAAAAAAAAATTGCAATACCCCCCAAAGAAACAATTTCGCCTCAAAATGCCGAAAAGTTGCAATACCCCCCGAAAGGAACAATTTCGCTTCAAAATGGCCAAAAGTTGCAATACCCTCCCAGCAACAATTTCGCCTCAAAATGAAAAAAAAATTGCAATACCCCCCAAAGGAACAATTTCGCCTCAAAATGCCGAAAAGTTGCAATACCCCCCGAAAGGAACAATTTCGCTTCAAAATGGCCAAAAGTTGCAATACCCCCCAAAGGAACAATTTCGCCTCAAAATGGCAAAAAATTGCAATACCCCCCCAAAGGAACAATTTCACCTCAAAAGGCCGAAAAGATGCAATACCCCCCGAAAGGAACAATTTCGCTTCAAAATGGCCAAAAGTTGCAATACCCCCCCAAGCAACAATTTCGCCTCAAAATGAAAAAAAATTGCAATACCCCCCCAAAGGAACAGTTTCGCTTCAAAATGCCGAAAAGTTGCAATACCCCCCGAAAGGAACAATTTCGCTTCAAAATGGCCAAAAGTTGCAATACCCCCCCAAGCAACAATTTCGCCTCAAAATGGAAAAAATTTGCAATACCCCCCCAAAGGAACAATTTCTCCTCAAAATGCCTTAAAGTTGCAATACCCCCCGAAAGGAACAATTTCGCTTCAAAATGGCCAAAAGTTGCAATACCCCCCAAAGGAACAATTTCGCCTCAAAATGGCAAAAAATTGCAATACCCCCCCAAAGGAACAATTTCACCTCAAAATGCCGAAAAGTTGCAATACCCCCCGAAAGGAACATTTTCGCTTCAAAATGGCTAAAAGATGCAATACCCCCCCAAAGCAACAATTTCGCCTCAAAATGAAAAAAAATTGCAATACCCCCCCAAAGGAACAATTTCGCCTCAAAATGCCGAAAAGTTGCAATACCTCCCGAAAGGAACAATTTCGCTTCAAAATGGCCAAAAGTTGCACTACTCCCCTAAAGGAACAATTTCGCCTCAAAATGGCAAAAAATTGCAATACCCCCCCAAAGGAACAATTTCTCCTCAAAATGCCTTAAAGTTGCAATACCCCCCGAAAGGAACAATTTCGCTTCAAAATGGCCAAAAGTTGCAATACCCCCCAAAGGAACAATTTCGCCTCAAAATGGCAAAAAATTGCAATACCCCCCCAAAGGAACAATTTCACCTCAAAATGCCGAAAAGTTGCAATACCCCCCGAAAGGAACATTTTCGCTTCAAAATGGCTAAAAGATGCAATACCCCCCCAAAGCAACAATTTCGCCTCAAAATGGCAAAAAATTGCAATACCTCCTTAAAGGAACAATTTCGCCTCAAAATGGCCAAAAGTTGCAATACCCCCCCAAAGGAACAATTTCGGCTCAAAATGGCAAAAAATTGCAATACCCCCCCAAAGGAACAATTTCGCCTCAAAATGCCGAAAAGTTGCAATACCCCCCGAAAGGAACAATTTCGCTTAAAAATGGCCAAAAGTTGCAATACCCCCAAAAGGAACAATTTCGCCTCAAAATGCCGAAAAGTTGCAATACCCCCCGAAAGGAACAATTTCGCTTCAAAATGGCCAAAAGTTGCAATACCCCCCCAATTGAACAATTTCGCCTCAAAATGGCAAAAAATTGCAATACCCCCAAAGGAACAATTTCGCCAAAAATGGCAAAAAATTCCAATACCCCCCCAAAGGAACAATTTCGCCTCAAAATGCCGAAAAGTTGCAATACCCCCCGAAAGGAACAATTTCGCTTCAAAATGGCCAAAAGTTGCAATACCCCCCCAAAGGAACAATTTCGCTTCAAAATGGCCAAAAGTTGCAATACCCCCCCCAAAGGAACAATTTCGCCTCAAAATGAAAAAAAATTGCAATACCCCCCCAAAGGAACAATTTCGCCTCAAAATGCCGAAAAGTTGCAATACCCCCCGAAAGGAACAATTTCGCTTCAAAATGGCCAAAAGTTGCAATACCCCCCCAAAGGAACAATTTCGCCTCAAAATGGCAAAAAATTGCAATACCCCCCCAAAGGAACAATTTCGCCTCAAAATGCCGAAAAGTTGCAATACCCCCCGAAAGGAACAATTTCGCTTCAAAATGGCCAAAAGTTGCAATACCCCCCCAAAGGAACAATTTCGCCTCAAAATGGCAAAAATTGCAATACCCCCCCAAAGGAACAATTTCGCTTCAAAATGCCGAAAAGTTGCAATACCCCCCCAAAGGAGCAGTTTCGCCTCAAAATGGCCAAAAATTGTACTACCCCCCAAAGGAACAATTTCACTTCAAAATGGCCAAAAGTTGCAATACCCCCCGAAAGGAACAATTTCGCTTCAAAATGGCCAAAAGTTGCAATACCCCCCAAAGGAACAATTTCGCCTCAAAATGGCAAAAAATTGCAATACCCCCCCAAAGGAACAATTTCGCCTCAAAATGCCGAAAAGTTGCAATACCCCCCCAAAGGTACAATTTCGCTTCAAAAAGGCCAAAAGTTGCAATACCCCCCCAAAGGAACAATTTCGCCTCAAAATGGAAAAAATTTGCAATACCCCCAAAGGAACAATTTCGCCTCAAAATGCCGAAAAGTTGCAATACCTCCCGAAAGGAACAATTTCGCTTCAAAATGGCCAAAAGTTGCACTACTCCCCCAAAGGAACAATTTCGCCTCAAAATGGCAAAAAATTGCAATACCCCCCCAAAGGAACAATTTCTCCTCAAAATGCCGAAAAGTTGCAATACCCCCCGAAAGGAACAATTTCGCTTCAAAATGGCCAAAAGTTGCAATACCCCCCAAAGGAACAATTTCGCCTCAAAATGGCAAAAAATTGCAATACCCCCCCAAAGGAACAATTTCACCTCAAAATGCCGAAAAGTTGCAATACCCCCCGAAAGGAACATTTTCGCTTCAAAATGGCTAAAAGATGCAATACCCCCCCAAAGCAACAATTTCGCCTCAAAATGGCAAAAATTGCAATACCTCCTTAAAGGAACAATTTCGCCTCAAAATGGCCAAAAGTTGCAATACCCCCCAAAGGAACAATTTCGGCTCAAAATGGCAAAAAATTGCAATACCCCCCCAAAGGAACAATTTCGCCTCAAAATGCCGAAAAGTTGCAATACCCCCGAAAGGAACAATTTCGCTTAAAAATGGCCAAAAGTTGCAATACCCCCCAAAAGGAACAATTTCGCCTCAAAATGCCGAAAAGTTGCAATACCCCCCGAAAGGAACAATTTCGCTTCAAAATGGCCAAAAGTTGCAATACCCCCCAATTGAACAATTTCGCCTCAAAATGGCAAAAAATTGCAATACCCCCAAAGGAACAATTTCGCCAAAAATGGCAAAAAATTCCAATACCCCCCCAAAGGAACAATTTCGCCTCAAAATGCCGAAAAGTTGCAATACCCCCCGAAAGGAACAATTTCGCTTCAAAAAGGCCAAAAGTTGCAATACCCCCCCAAAGGAACAATTTCGCTTCAAAATGGCCAAAAGTTGCAATACCCCCCCAAAGGAACAATTTCGCCTCAAAATGAAAAAAAATTGCAATACCCCCCCAAAGGAACAATTTCGCCTCAAAATGCCGAAAAGTTGCAATACCCCCCGAAAGTAACAATTTCGCTTCAAAATGGCCAAATGTTGCAATACCCCCCCAAAGGAACAATTTCGCCTCAAAATGGCAAAAAATTGCAATACCCCCCCAAAGGAACAATTTCGCCTCAAAATGCCGAAAAGTTGCAATACCCCCCGAAAGGAACAATTTCGCTTCAAAATGGCCAAAAGTTGCAAAACTCCCCCAAAGGAACAATTTCGCCTCAAAATGGCAAAAATTGCAATACCCCCCCAAAGGAACAATTTCGCTTCAAAATGCCGAAAAGTTGCAATACCCCCCCAAAGGAGCAGTTTCGCCTCAAAATGGCCAAAAATTGTACTACCCCCCAAAGGAACAATTTCGCTTCAAAATGGCCAAAAGTTGCAATACCCCCCGAAAGGAACAATTTCGCTTCAAAATGGCCAAAAGTTGCAATACCCCCCCAAAGGAACAATTTCGCCTCAAAATGGCAAAAAATTTCAATACCCCCCCAAAGGAACAATTTCGCCTCAAAATGCCGAAAAGTTGCAATACCCCCCGAAAGGAACAATTTCGCTTCAAAATGGCCAAAAGTTGCAATACCCCCCCAAAGGAACAATTTCGCCTCAAAATGGCAAAAAATTGCAATACCTCCTTAAAGGAACAATTTCGCCTCAAAATGGCCAAAAGTTGCAATACCCCCCCAAAGGAACAATTTCGGCTCAAAATGGCAAAAAATTGCAATACCCCCCCAAAGGAACAATTTCGCCTCAAAATGCCGAAAAGTTGCAATACCCCCCGAAAGGAACAATTTCGCTTAAAAATGGCCAAAAGTTGCAATACCCCCAAAAGGAACAATTTCGCCTCAAAATGCCGAAAAGTTGCTATACCCCCCGAAAGGAACAATTTCGCTTCAAAATGGCCAAAAGTTGCAATACCCCCACAATTGAACAATTTCGCCTCAAAATGGCAAAAAATTGCAATACCCCCAAAGGAACAATTTCGCCAAAAATGGCAAAAAATTCCAATACCCCCCCAAAGGAACAATTTCGCCTCAAAATGCCGAAAAGTTGCAATACCCCCCGAAAGGAACAATTTCGCTTCAAAATGGCCAAAAGTTGCAATACCCCCCCAAAGGAACAATTTCGCTTCAAAATGGCCAAAAGTTGCAATACCCCCCCCCAAAGGAACAATTTCGCCTCAAAATGAAAAAAAATTGCAATACCCCCCCAAAGGAACAATTTCGCCTCAAAATGCCGAAAAGTTGCAATACCCCCCGAAAGGAACAATTTCGCTTCAAAATGGCCAAAAGTTGCAATACCCCCCCAAAGGAACAATTTCGCCTCAAAATGGCAAAAAATTGCAATACCCCCCCAAAGGAACAATTTCGCCTCAAAATGCCGAAAAGTTGCAATACCCCCCGAAAGGAACAATTTCGCTTCAAAATGGCCAAAAGTTGCAATACCCCCCCAAAGGAACAATTTCGCCTCAAAATGGCAAAAATTGCAATACCCCCCCAAGGAACAATTTCGCTTCAAAATGCCGAAAAGTTGCAATACCCCCCCAAAGGAGCAGTTTCGCCTCAAAATGGCCAAAAATTGTACTACCCCCCAAAGGAACAATTTCGCTTCAAAATGGCCAAAAGTTGCAATACCCCCCGAAAGGAACAATTTCGCTTCAAAATGGCCAAAAGTTGCAATACCCCCCCAAAGGAACAATTTCGCCTCAAAATGGCAAAAAATTGCAATACCCCCCCAAAGGAACAATTTCGCCTCAAAATGCCGAAAAGTTGCAATACCCCCCGAAAGGAACAATTTCGCTTCAAAATGGCCAAAAGTTGCAATACCCCCCCAAGCAACAATTTCGCCTCAAAATGAAAAAAAAATTGCAATACCCCCCCAAAGGAACAGTTTCGCTTCAAAATGCCGAAAAGTTACAATACCCCCCCAAAGGTACAATTTCGCTTCAAAAAGGCCAAAAGTTGCAATACCCCCCCAAAGGAACAATTTCGCCTCAAAATGGAAAAAATTTGCAATACCCCCCAAAGGAACAATTTCGCCTCAAAATGCCGAAAAGTTGCAATACCTCCCGAAAGGAACAATTTCGCTTCAAAATGGCCAAAAGTTGCACTACTCCCCCAAAGGAACAATTTCGCCTCAAAATGGCAAAAAATTGCAATACCCCCCCAAAGGAACAATTTCTCCTCAAAATGCCGAAAAGTTGCAATACCCCCCGAAAGGAACAATTTCGCTTCAAAATGGCCAAAAGTTGCAATACCCCCCCAATTGAACAATTTCGCCTCAAAATGGCAAAAAATTGCAATACCCCCAAAGGAACAATTTCGCCAAAAATGGCAAAAAATTCCAATACCCCCCCAAAGGAACAATTTCGCCTCAAAATGCCGAAAAGTTGCAATACCCCCCGAAAGGAACAATTTCGCTTCAAAATGGCCAAAAGTTGCAATACCCCCCCAAAGGAACAATTTCGCTTCAAAATGGCCAAAAGTTGCAATACCCCCCCCCAAAGGAACAATTTCGCCTCAAAATGAAAAAAAATTGCAATACCCCCCCAAAGAAACAATTTCGCCTCAAAATGCCGAAAAGTTGCAATACCCCCCGAAAGGAACAATTTCGCTTCAAAATGGCCAAAAGTTGCAATACCCCCCCAAAGGAACAATTTCGCCTCAAAATGGCAAAAAATTGCAATACCCCCCCAAAGGAACAATTTCGCCTCAAAATGCCGAAAAGTTGCAATACCCCCCGAAAGGAACAATTTCGCTTCAAAATGGCCAAAAGTTGCAATACCCCCCCAAAGGAACAATTTCGCCTCAAAATGGCAAAAATTGCAATACCCCCCCAAAGGAACAATTTCGCTTCAAAATGCCGAAAAGTTGCAATACCCCCCCAAAGGAGCAGTTTCGCCTCAAAATGGCCAAAAATTGTACTACCCCCCAAAGGAACAATTTCGCTTCAAAATGGCCAAAAGTTGCAATACCCCCCGAAAGGAACAATTTCGCTTCAAAATGGCCAAAAGTTGCAATACCCCCCCAAAGGAACAATTTCGCCTCAAAATGGCAAAAAATTGCAATACCCCCCCAAAGGAACAATTTCGCCTCAAAATGCCGAAAAGTTGCAATACCCCCCGAAAGGAACAATTTCGCTTCAAAATGGCCAAAAGTTGCAATACCCCCCCAAGCAACAATTTCGCCTCAAAATGAAAAAAAAATTGCAATACCCCCCCAAAGGAACAGTTTCGCTTCAAAATGCCGAAAAGTTACAATACCCCCCCAAAGGTACAATTTCGCTTCAAAAAGGCCAAAAGTTGCAATACCCCCCCAAAGGAACAATTTCGCCTCAAAATGGAAAAAATTTGCAATACCCCCCAAAGGAACAATTTCGCCTCAAAATGCCGAAAAGTTGCAATACCTCCCGAAAGGAACAATTTCGCTTCAAAATGGCTAAAAGTTGCACTACTCCCCCAAAGGAACAATTTCGCTTTAAAATGGCAAAAAATTGCAATACCCCCCCAAAGGAACAATTTCTCCTCAAAATGCCGAAAAGTTGCAATACCCCCCGAAAGGAACAATTTCGCTTCAAAATGGCCAAAAGTTGCAATACCCCCCAAAGGAACAATTTCGCCTCAAAATGGCAAAAAATTGCAATACCCCCCCAAAGGAACAATTTCACCTCAAAATACCGAAAAGTTGCAATACCCCCCGAAAGGAACATTTTCGCTTCAAAATGGCTAAAAGATGCAATACCCCCCCAAAGCAACAATTTCGCCTCAAAATGGCAAAAAATTGCAATACCTCCTTAAAGGAACAATTTCGCCTCAAAATGGCCAAAAGTTGCAATACCCCCCAAAGGAACAATTTCGGCTCAAAATGGCAAAAAATTGCAATACCCCCCCAAAGGAACAATTTCGCCTCAAAATGCCGAAAAGTTGCAATACCCCCGAAAGGAACAATTTCGCTTAAAAATGGCCAAAAGTTGCAATACCCCCCCAAAGGAACAATTTCGCTTCAAAATGGCCAAAAGTTGCAATACCCCCCCAAAGGAACAATTTCGCCTCAAAATGAAAAAAAATTGCAATACCCCCCCAAAGGAACAATTTCGCCTCAAAATGCCGAAAAGTTGCAATACCCCCCGAAAGGAACAATTTCGCTTCAAAATGGCCAAATGTTGCAATACCCCCCCAAAGGAACAATTTCGCCTCAAAATGGCAAAAAATTGCAATACCCCCCCAAAGGAACAATTTCGCCTCAAAATGCCGAAAAGTTGCAATACCCCCCGAAAGGAACAATTTCGCTTCAAAATGGCCAAAAGTTGCAAAACTCCCCCAAAGGAACAATTTCGCCTCAAAATGGCAAAAATTGCAATACCCCCCCAAAGGAACAATTTCGCTTCAAAATGCCGAAAAGTTGCAATACCCCCCCAAAGGAGCAGTTTCGCCTCAAAATGGCCAAAAATTGTACTACCCCCCAAAGGAACAATTTCGCTTCAAAATGGCCAAAAGTTGCAATACCCCCCGAAAGGAACAATTTCGCTTCAAAATGGCCAAAAGTTGCAATACCCCCCCAAAGGAACAATTTCGCCTCAAAATGGCAAAAAATTTCAATACCCCCCCAAAGGAACAATTTCGCCTCAAAATGCCGAAAAGTTGCAATACCCCCCCAAAGGAACAATTTCGCTTCAAAATGGCCAAAAGTTGCAATACCCCCCCAAAGGAACAATTTCGCCTCAAAATGAAAAAAAATTGCAATACCCCCCCAAAGGAACAATTTCGCCTCAAAATGCCGAAAAGTTGCAATACCCCCCGAAAGGAACAATTTCGCTTCAAAATGGCCAAATGTTGCAATACCCCCCCAAAGGAACAATTTCGCCTCAAAATGGCAAAAAATTGCAATACCCCCCCAAAGGAACAATTTCGCCTCAAAATGCCGAAAAGTTGCAATACCCCCCGAAAGGAACAATTTCGCTTCAAAATGGCCAAAAGTTGCAAAACTCCCCCAAAGGAACAATTTCGCCTCAAAATGGCAAAAATTGCAATACCCCCCAAAGGAACAATTTCGCTTCAAAATGCCGAAAAGTTGCAATACCCCCCCAAAGGAGCAGTTTCGCTTCAAAATGGCCAAAAATTGTACTACCCCCCAAAGGAACAATTTCGCTTCAAAATGGCCAAAAGTTGCAATACCCCCCGAAAGGAACAATTTCGCTTCAAAATGGCCAAAAGTTGCAATACCCCCCCAAAGGAACAATTTCGCCTCAAAATGGCAAAAAATTTCAATACCCCCCCAAAGGAACAATTTCGCCTCAAAATGCCGAAAAGTTGCAATACCCCCCGAAAGGAACAATTTCGCTTCAAAATGGCCAAAAGTTGCAATACCCCCCCAAAGGAACAATTTCGCTTCAAAATGGCCAAAAGTTGCAATACCCCCCCAAAGGAACAATTTCGCCTCAAAATGGAAAAAAAATTGCAAAACCCCGCCAAAGGAACAATTTCGCCTCAAAATGCCGAAAAGTTGCAATAGCCCCCGAAAGGAACAATTTCGCTTCAAAATGGCCAAAACTTGCAATACCCCCTCAAAGGAACAATTTCGCCTCAAAATGGCAAAAAATTGCAATCCCCCCCCAAAGGAATAATTTCACCTCAAAATGCCGAAAAGATGCAATACCCCCCGAAAGGAACAATTTCTCTTCAAAATGGCCAAAAGTTGCAATACCCCCCCAAGCAACAATTTCGCCTCAAAATGAAAAAAAAAATTGCAAAACCCCCCAAAGGAACAATTTCGCTTCAAAATGCCGAAAAGTTGAAATACCCCCCCAAAGGTACACTTTCGCTTCAAAATGCCCAAAAGTTGCAATACCCCCCAAAGGAAAAATTTCACCTCAAAATGGAAAAAAAATTGCAATACCCCCCCAAAGGAACAATTTCGCCTCAAAATGCCGAAAAGTTGCAATACCCCTCGAAAGCAACAACTTCGCTTTAAAATGGCCAAAAGTTGCACTACCCCCCCAAAGGAACAATTTCGCCTCAAAATGGCAAAAAATTGCAATACCCCCCCAAAGGAACAATTTCACCTCAAAATGCCGAAAAGTTGCAATACTCCCCGAAAGGAACATTTTCGCTTCAAAATGGCTAAAAGATGCAATACCCCCCCCAAAGCAACAATTTCGCCTCAAAATGGCAAAAAATTGCAATACCCCCCAAAGGAACAATTTCGCCTCAAAATGGCCAAAAATTGTAATACCCCCCCAAAGGAAGAATTTCGCTTCAAAATGGCCAAAAGTTGCAATACCTCCCCAAAGGAACAATTTCGCCTCAAAATGCCGAAAAGTTGCAATACCCCCCCAAAGGAACAATTTCGCTTCAAAATGGCCAAAAGTTGCAATACCCCCCCAAAGGAACAATTTCGCCTCAAAATGGAAAAAAAATTGCAAAACCCCCCCAAAGGAACAATTTCGCCTCAAAATGCCGAAAAATTGCAATACCCCCCCAAAGGAATAATTTCGCTTCAAAATGGCCAAAAGTTGCAATACCCCCCCAAAGGAACAATTTCGCCTCAAAATGGAAAAAAAATTGCAATACCCCCCCAAAGGAACAATTTCGCCTCAAAATGCCGAAAAGTTGCAATACCCCCCCAAAGGAACAATTTCGCCTCAAAATGCCGAAAAGTTGCAATACCCCTCGAAAGGAACAATTTCGCTTCAAAATGCCGAAAAGTTGCAATACCCCCCAAAGGTACAATTTCGCTTAAAAAATGGCCAAAAGTTGCAATACCCCCCCAAAAGAACAATTTCACCTCAAAATGCCGAAAAGTTGCAATACCCCCCGAAAGGAACATTTTCGCTTCAAAATGGCTAAAAGATGCAATACCCCCACAAAGCAACGATTTCGCCTCAAAATGGCAAAAAATTGCAATACCCCCCCAAAGGAACAATTTCGCCTCAAAATGGCCAAAAATTGTAATTCCCCCCCAAAGGAACAATTTCGATTCAATATGGCCAAAAGTTGCAATACCCCCCCAAAGGAACAATTTCGGCTCAAAATGGCAAAAAATTGCAATACCCCCCAAAGGAACAATTTCGCCTCAAAATGCCGAAAAGTTGCAATACCCCCCGAAAGGAACAATTTCGCTTCAAAATGGCCAAAAGTTGCAATACCCCCCCAAAGGAACAATTTCGCCTCAAAATGCCGAAAAGTTGCAATACCCCCCGAAAGGAACAATTTCGCTTCAAAATGGCCAAAAGTTGCAATACCCCCCCAAAGGAACAATTTCGCCTCAAAATGGCAAAAAAATGCAATACCCCCCCCAAAGGAACAATTTCGCCTCAAAATGGCAAAAAATTGCAATACCCCCCCAAAGGAACAATTTCGCCTCAGAATGCCGAAAAGTTGCAATACCCCCCGAAAGGAACAATTTCACTTCAAAATGGCCAAAAGATGCAATACCCCCCCAAAGGAACAATTTCGCCTCAAAATGCCGAAAAGTTGCAATACCCCCCCAAAGGAACAATTTCGCTTCAAAATGGCAAAAGTTGCAATACCCCCCCAAAGGAACAATTTCGCCTCAAAATGCCGAAAAATTGCATTACCCCCCCAAAGGAACAATTTCGCCTCAAAATGCCGAAAAGTTGCAATACCCCCCGAAAGGAACAATTTCGCTTCAAAATGGCCAAAAGTTGCAATACCCCCCCAAGCAACAATTTTGCCTCAAAATGAAAAAAAAATTGCAATACTCCCCAAAGGAACAATTTCGCTTCAAAATACCGAAAAGTTGCAATACCCCCCCAAAGGTACAATTTCGCTTCAAAATGGCCAAAAGTTGCAATACCCCCCCCAAAGGAACAATTTCGCCTCAAAATGGAAAAAAAATTGCAAAACCCCCCCAAAGGAACAATTTCGCCTCAAAATGCCGAAAAGTTGCAATACCCCCCGAAAGGAACAATTTCGCTTCAAAATGGCCAAAACTTGCAATACCCCCCCAAAGGAACAATTTCGCCTCAAAATGGCAAAAAATTGCAATACCCCCCCAAAGGAATAATTTCAACTCAAAATGCCGAAAAGATGCAATACCCCCCCAAAGGAACAATTTCGCCTCAAAATGCCGAAAAGTTGCAATACCCCCCGAAAGGAACAATTTCGCTTCAAAATGGCCAAAAGTTACAATACCCCCCCAAAGGAACAATTTCGCCTCAAAATGACAAAAAATTCCAATACCCCCCCAAAGGAACAATTTCGCCTCAAAATGGCAAAAAATTGCAGTACCCCCCCAAAGGAGCAATTTCGCCTCAAAATGCCGAAAAGTTGCAATACCCCCCGAAAGGAACAATTTCGCTTCAAAATGGCCAAAAGTTGCAATACCCCCCCAAAGGAACAATTTTGCCGCAAAATGCCGAAAAGTTGCAATACCCCCCGAAAGGAACAATTTCGCTTCAAAATGGCCAAAAGTTGCAATACCCCCCAAAGCAACAATTTCGCCTCAAAATGGCAAAAAATTGCAATACCCCCCCCAAAGGAACAATTTCGCTTCAAAATGCCGAAAAGTTGCAATACCCCCCAAAGGTACAATTTCGCTTAAAAAATGGCCAAAAGTTGCAATACCCCCCCCCAAAAGAACAATTTCACCTCAAAATGCCGAAAAGTTGCAATACCCCCCGAAAGGAACATTTTCGCTTCAAAATGGCTAAAAGATGCAATACCCCAACAAAGCAACAATTTCGCCTCAAAATGGCAAAAAATTGCAATACCCCCCCAAAGGAACAATTTCGCCTCAAAATGGCCAAAAATTGTAATTCCCCCCCAAAGGAACAATTTCGGCTCAAAATGGCAAAAAATTGCAATACCCCCCAAAGGAACAATTTCGCCTCAAAATGCCGAAAAGTTGCAATACCCCCCGAAAGGAACAATTTCGCTTCAAAATGGCAAAAAGTTGCAATACCCCCCCAAAGGAACAATTTCGCCTCAAAATGCCGAAAAGTTGCAATACCCCCGAAAGGAAAAATTTCGCTTCAAAATGGCCAAAAGTTGCAATACCCCCCCAAAGGAACAATTTCACCTCAAAATGGCAAAAAAATGCAATACCCCCCCAAAGGAACAATTTCGCCTCAAAATGGCAAAAAATTGCAATACCCCCCCAAGGAACAGTTTCGCCTCAAAATGCCGAAAAGTTGCAATACCCCCCCAAAGGAACAATTTCGCCTCAAAATGCCGAAAAGTTGCAATACCCCCCAAAGGAACAATTTCGCCTCAAAATGCCAAAAAGTTGCAATACCCCCCGAAAGGAACAATTTCGCTTCAAAATGGCCAAAAGTTGCAATACCCCCCCAAAGGAACAATTTCGCCTCAAAATGGCAAAAAATTGCAATACCCCCCCAAAGGAACAATTTCGCCTCAAAATGGCAAAAAATTGCAATACCCCCCCAAAGGAACAATTTCGCCTCAAAATGCCGAAAAGTTGCAATACCCCCCAAAGGAACAATTTCGCCTCAAAATGCCAAAAAGTTGCAATACCCCCCGAAAGGAACAATTTCGCTTCAAAATGGCCATAAGTTGCAATACCCCCCGAAAGGAACAATTTCGCCTCAAAATGGCAAAAAATTGCAATACCCCCCAAAGGAACAATTTCGCCTCAAAATGGCAAAAAATTGCAATACCCCCCCAAAGGAACAATTTCGCTTCAAAATGCCGAAAAGTTGCAATACCCCCCAAAGGTACAATTTCGCTTAAAAAATGGCCAAAAGTTGCAATACCCCCCCAAAAGAACAATTTCACCTCAAAATGCCGAAAAGTTGCAATACCCCCCGAAAGGAACATTTTCGCTTCAAAATGGCTAAAAGATGCAATACCCCCACAAAGCAACAATTTCGCCTCAAAATGGCAAAAAATTGCAATACCCCCCCAAAGGAACAATTTCGCCTCAAAATGCCGAAAAGTTGCAATACCCCCCGAAAGGAACAATTTCGCTTCAAAATGGCCAAAAGTTGCAATACCCCCCCAAAGGAACAATTTCGCCTCAAAATGCCGAAAATTTGCAATACCCCCCGAAAGGAACAATTTCGCTTCAAAATGGCCAAAAGTTGCAATACCCCCCCAAAGGAACAATTTCGCCTCAAAATGGCAAAAAAATGCAATACCCCCCCAAAGGAACAATTTCGCCTCAAAATGGCAAAAAATTGCAATACCCCCCCAAAGGAACAATTTCGCCTCAGAATGCCGAAAAGTTGCAATACCCCCCGAAAGGAACAATTTCGCTTCAAAATGGCCAAAAGTTGCAATACCCCCCAAAGGAACAATTTCGCCTCAAAATGCCGAAAAGTTGCAATACCCCCCCAAAGGAGCAATTTCGCTTCAAAATGGCCAAAAGATGCAATACCCCCCCAAAGGAACAATTTCGCCTCAAAATGCCGAAAAGTTGCAATACCCCCCCAAAGGAACAATTTCGCTTCAAAATGGCAAAAGTTGCAATACCCCCCCAAAGGAACAATTTCGCCTCAAAATGCCGAAAAATTGCATTACCCCCCCAAAGGAACAATTTCGCCTCAAAATGCCGAAAAGTTGCAATACCCCCCGAAAGGAACAATTTCGCTTCAAAATGGCCAAAAGTTGCAATACCCCCCCAAGCAACAATTTTGCCTCAAAATGAAAAAAAAATTGCAATACTCCCCAAAGGAACAATTTCGCTTCAAAATGCCGAAAAGTTGCAATACCCCCCCAAAGGTACAATTTCGCTTCAAAATGGCCAAAAGTTGCAATACCCCCCCCAAAGGAACAATTTCGCCTCAAAATGGAAAAAAAATTGCAAAACCCCCCCAAAGGAACAATTTCGCCTCAAAATGCCGAAAAGTTGCAATACCCCCCGAAAGGAACAATTTCGCTTCAAAATGGCCAAAACTTGCAATACCCCCCCAAAGGAACAATTTCGCCTCAAAATGGCAAAAAATTGCAATACCCCCCCAAAGGAATAATTTCAGCTCAAAATGCCGAAAAGATGCAATACCCCCCCAAAGGAACATTTTCGCCTCAAAATGCCGAAAAGTTGCAATACCCCCCGAAAGGAACAATTTCGCTTCAAAAGGGCAAAAAATTGCAATACCCCCCAAAGGAACAATTTCGCCTCAAAATGGCAAAAAATTGCAATACCCCCAAAGGAGCAATTTCGCCTCAAAATGCCGAAAAGTTGCAATACCCCCCGAAAGGAACAATTTCGCTTCAAAATGGCCAAAAGTTGCAATACCCCCCCAAAGGAACAATTTTGCCGCAAAATGCCGAAAAGTTGCAATACCCCCCGAAAGGAACAATTTCGCTTCAAAATGGCCAAAAGTTGCAATACCCCCCCAAGCAACAATTTCGCCTCAAAATGGCAAAAAATTGCAATACCCCCCCAAAGGAACAATTTCGCTTCAAAATGCCGAAAAGTTGCAATACCCCCCAAAGGTACAATTTCGCTTAAAAAATGGCCAAAAGTTGCAATACCCCCCCAAAAGAACAATTTCGCCTCAAAATGCCGAAAAGTTGCAATACCCCCCGAAAGGAACATTTTCGCTTCAAAATGGCTAAAAGATGCAATACCCCAACAAAGCAACAATTTCGCCTCAAAATGGCAAAAAATTGCAATACCCCCCCAAAGGAACAATTTCGCCTCAAAATGGCCAAAAATTGTAATTCCCCCCCAAAGGAACAATTTCGATTCAATATGGCCAAAAGTTGCAATACCCCCCAAAGGAACAATTTCGGCTCAAAATGGCAAAAAATTGCAATACCCCCCCAAAGGAACAATTTCGACTCAAAATGCCGAAAAGTTGCAATACCCCCCGAAAGGAACAATTTCGCTTCAAAATGGCAAAAAGTTGCAATACCCCCCAAAGGAACAATTTCGCCTCAAAATGCCGAAAAGTTGCAATACCCCCCGAAAGGAAAAATTTCACTTCAAAATGGCCAAAAGTTACAATACCCCCCCAAAGGAACAATTTCACCTCAAAATGGCAAAAAAATGCAATACCCCCCCAAAGGAACAATTTCGCCTCAAAATGGCAAAAAATTGCAATACCCCCCCAAGGAACAGTTTCGCCTCAAAATGCCGAAAAGTTGCAATACCCCCCCAAAGGAACAATTTTGCCTCAAAATGCCGAAAAGTTGCAATACCCCCCCAAAGGAACAATTTCGCCTCAAAATGCCGAAAAGTTGCAATACCCCCCTAAAGGAACAATTTCGCTTCAAAATGGCCAAAAGTTGCAATACCCCCCAAAGGAACAATTTCGCCTCAGAATGCCGAAAAGTTGCAATACCCCCCGAAAGGAACAATTTCGCTTCAAAATGGCCAAAAGTTGCAATACCCCCCAAAGGAACAATTTCGCCTCAAAATGCCGAAAAGTTGCAATACCCCCGAAAGGAACAATTTCGCTTCAAAATGGCAAAAGTTGCAATACCCCCCAAAGGAACAATTTCGCCTCAAAATGGCAAAAAATTGCATTACCCCCCCCAAAGGAACAATTTCGCCTCAAAATGCCGAAAAGTTGCAATACCCCCCGAAAGGAACAATTTCGCTTCAAAATGGCCAAAAGTTGCAATACCCCCCCAAAGGAACAATTTCGCCTCAAAATGGCAAAAAATTGCAATACCCCCCCAAAGGAATAATTTCACCTCAAAATGCCGAAAAGATGCAATACCCCCCGAAAGGAACAATTTCTCTTCAAAATGGCCAAAAGTTGCAATACCCCCCCAAGCAACAATTTCGCCTCAAAATGAAAAAAAAATTGCAATACCCCCCAAAGGAACAATTTCGGTTCAAAATGCCAAAAAGTTGAAATACCCCTCCAAAAGTACACTTTCGCTTCAAAATGCCCAAAAGTTGCAATACCCCCCCAAGCAACAATTTTGCCTCAAAATGAAAAAAAAATTGCAATACTCCCCAAAGGAACAATTTCGCTTCAAAATGCCGAAAAGTTGCAATACCCCCCCAAAGGTACAATTTCGCTTCAAAATGGCCAAAAGTTGCAATACCCCCCCAAAGGAACAATTTCGCCTCAAAATGGAAAAAAAATTGCAATACCCCCCCAAAGGAACAATTTCGCCTCAAAATGCCGAAAAGTTGCAATACCCCCCGAAAGGAACAATTTCGCTTCAAAATGGCCAAAACTTGCAATACCCCCCCAAAGGAACAATTTCGCCTCAAAATGGCAAAAAATTGCAATACCCCCCAAAGGAATAATTTCACCTCAAAATGCCGAAAAGATGCAATACCCCCCGAAAGGAACAATTTCTCTTCAAAATGGCCAAAAGTTGCAATACCCCCCCAAGCAACAATTTCGCCTCAAAATGAAAAAAAAATTGCAATACCACCCCAAAGGAACAATTTCGGTTCAAAATGCCGAAAAGTTGAAATACCCCCCCAAAGGTACACTTTCGCTTCAAAATGCCCAAAAGTTGCAATACCCCCCCAAAGGAACAATTTCGCCTAAAAATGGAAAAAAAATTGCAATACCCCCCAAAGGAACAATTTCGCCTCAAAATGCCGAAAAGTTGCAATACCCCCCGAAAGGAACAATTTCGCTTCAAAATGGCCAAAAGTTGCAATACCCCCCCAAAGGAACAATTTCGCCTCAAAATGGCAAAAAATTGCAATACCCCCCCAAAGGAACAATTTCACCTCAAAATGCCGAAAAGTTGCAATACCCCCCCAAAGGAACAATTTCGCCTCAAAATGCCGAAAAGTTGCAATACCCCCCGAAAGGAACAATTTTGCTTCAAAATGGCCAAAAGTTGCAATACCCCCCCAAGCAACAATTTTGCCTCAAAATGAAAAAAAAAATTGCAATACTCCCCAAAGGTACAATTTCGCTTCAAAATGGCCAAAAGTTGCAATACCCCCCCAAAGGAACAATTTCGCCTCAAAATGCCGAAAAGTTGCAATACCCCCCGAAAGGAACAATTTCGCTTCAAAATGCCCAAAAGTTGCAATACCCCCCCAAAGGAACAATTTCGCCTCAAAATGGCAAAAAATTGCAATACCCCCCCAAAGGAATAATTTCACCTCAAAATGCCGAAAAGATGCAATACCCCCCGAAAGGAACAATTTCTCTTCAAAATGGCCAAAAGTTGCAATACCCCCCCAAGCAACAATTTCGCCTCAAAATGAAAAAAAAATTGCAATACCCCCCCAAAGGAACAATTTCGGTTCAAAATGCCGAAAAGTTGAAATACCCCTCCAAAAGTACACTTTCGCTTCAAAATGCCCAAAAGTTGCAATACCCCCCCAAGCAACAATTTTGCCTCAAAATGAAAAAAAAATTGCAATACTCCCCAAAGGAACAATTTCGCTTCAAAATGCCGAAAAGTTGCAATACCCCCCCAAAGGTACAATTTCGCTTCAAAATGGCCAAAAGTTGCAATACCCCCCCCAAAGGAACAATTTCGCCTCAAAATGGAAAAAAAATTGCAATACCCCCCCAAAGGAACAATTTCGCCTCAAAATGCCGAAAAGTTGCAATACCCCCCGAAAGGAACAATTTCGCTTCAAAATGTCCAAAACTTGCAATACCCCCCCAAAGGAACAATTTCGCCTCAAAATGGCAAAAAATTGCAATACCCCCCCAAAGGAATAATTTCACCTCAAAATGCCGAAAAGATGCAATACCCCCCGAAAGGAACAATTTCTCTTCAAAATGGCCAAAAGTTGCAATACCCCCCCAAGCAACAATTTCGCCTCAAAATGAAAAAAAAATTGCAATACCCCCAAAGGAACAATTTCGGTTCAAAATGCCGAAAAGTTGAAATACCCCCCCAAAGGTACACTTTCGCTTCAAAATGCCCAAAAGTTGCAATACCCCCCCAAAGGAACAATTTCGCCTCAAAATGGAAAAAAAATTGCAATACCCCCCCAAAGGAACAATTTCGCCTCAAAATGCCGAAAAGTTGCAATACCCCCCCAAAGGAAAAATTTCGCTTCAAAATGGCCAAAAGTTGCACTACCCCCCCAAAGGAACAATTTCGACTCAAAATGGCAAAAAATTGCAATACCCCCCCAAATGAACAATTTCTCCTCAAAATGCCGAAAAGTTGCAATACCCCCCGAAAGGAACAATTTCGCTTCAAAATGGCCAAAAGTTGCAATACCCCCCCAAAGGAACAATTTCGCCTCAAAATGGCAAAAAATTGCAATACCCCCCCAAAGGAACAATTTCACCTCAAAATGCCGAAAAGTTGCAATACCCCCCCAAAGGAACAATTTCGCCTCAAAATGCCGAAAAGTTGCAATACCCCCCGAAAGGAACAATTTCGCTTCAAAATGGCCAAAAGTTGCAATACCCCCCCAAGCAACAATTTTGCCTCAAAATGAAAAAAAAAATTGCAATACTCCCCAAAGGTACAATTTCGCTTCAAAATGGCCAAAAGTTGCAATACCCCCCAAAGGAACAATTTCGCCTCAAAATGCCGAAAAGTTGCAATACCCCCCGAAAGGAACAATTTCGCTTCAAAATGCCCAAAAGTTGCAATACCCCCCCAAAGGAACAATTTCGCCTCAAAATGGCAAAAAATTGCAATACCCCCCCAAAGGAACAATTTCTCCTCAAAATGCCGAAAAGTTGCAATACCCCCCGAAAGGAACAATTTCGCTTCAAAATGGCCAAAAGTTGCAATACCCCCCCAAAGGAACAATTTCGCCTCAAAATGGCAAAAAATTGCAATACCCCCCCAAAGGAACAATTTCACCTCAAAATGCCGAAAAGTTGCAATACCCCCCCAAAGGAACAATTTCGCCTCAAAATGCGGAAAAGTTGCAATACCCCCCGAAAGGAACAATTTCGCTTCAAAATGGCCAAAACTTGCAATACCCCCCAAAGGAACAATTTCGCCTCAAAATGGCAAAAAATTGCAATACCCCCCCAAAGGAATAATTTCACCTCAAAATGCCGAAAAGATGCAATACCCCCCGAAAGGAACAATTTCTCTTCAAAATGGCCAAAAGTTGCAATACCCACCCAAGCAACAATTTCGCCTCAAAATGAAAAAAAAATTGCAATACCCCCCCAAAGGAACAATTTCGGTTCAAAATGCCGAAAAGTTGAAATACCCCCCCAAAGGTACACTTTCGCTTCAAAATGCCCAAAAGTTGCAATACCCCCCCAAAGGAACAATTTCGCCTCAAAATGGAAAAAAAATTGCAATACCCCCCCAAAGGAACAATTTCGCCTCAAAATGCCGAAAAGTTGCAATACCCCCCGAAAGGAACAATTTCGCTTCAAAATGCCCAAAAGTTGCAATACCCCCCCAAAGGAACAATTTCGCCTCAAAATGGCAAAAAATTGCAATACCCCCCCAAAGGAATAATTTCACCTCAAAATGCCGAAAAGATGCAATACCCCCCGAAAGGAACAATTTCTCTTCAAAATGGCCAAAAGTTGCAATACCCCCCCAAGCAACAATTTCGCCTCAAAATGAAAAAAAAATTGCAATACCCCCCCAAAGGAACAATTTCGATTCAAAATGCCGAAAAGTTGAAATACCCCTCCAAAAGTACACTTTCGCTTCAAAATGCCCAAAAGTTGCAATACCCCCCCAAGCAACAATTTTGCCTCAAAATGAAAAAAAAATTGCAATACTCCCCAAAGGAACAATTTCGCTTCAAAATGCCGAAAAGTTGCAATACCCCCCCAAAGGTACAATTTCGCTTCAAAATGGCCAAAAGTTGCAATACCCCCCCCAAAGGAACAATTTCGCCTCAAAATGGAAAAAAAATTGCAATACCCCCCCAAAGGAACAATTTCGCCTCAAAATGCCGAAAAGTTGCAATACCCCCCGAAAGGAACAATTTCGCTTCAAAATGTCCAAAACTTGCAATACCCCCCCAAAGGAACAATTTCGCCTCAAAATGGCAAAAAATTGCAATACCCCCCAAAGGAATAATTTCGCCTCAAAATGCCGAAAAGTTGCAATACCCCCCCAAAGGAAAAATTTCGCTTCAAAATGGCCAAAAGTTGCACTACCCCCCCAAAGGAACAATTTCGACTCAAGATGGCAAAAAATTGCAATACCCCCCCAAATGAACAATTTCTCCTCAAAATGCCGAAAAGTTGCAATACCCCCCGAAAGGAACAATTTCGCTTCAAAATGGCCAAAAGTTGCAATACCCCCCAAAGGAACAATTTCGCCTCAAAATGGCAAAAAATTGCAATACCCCCCCAAAGGAACAATTTCACCTCAAAATGCCGAAAAGTTGCAATACCCCCCCAAAGGAACAATTTCGCCTCAAAATGCCGAAAAGTTGCAATACCCCCCGAAAGGAACAATTTCGCTTCAAAATGGCCAAAAGTTGCAATACCCCCCCAAGCAACAATTTTGCCTCAAAATGAAAAAAAAAATTGCAATACTCCCCAAAGGTACAATTTCGCTTCAAAATGGCCAAAAGTTGCAATACCCCCCCAAAGGAACAATTTCGCCTCAAAATGCCGAAAAGTTGCAATACCCCCCGAAAGGAACAATTTCGCTTCAAAATGCCCAAAAGTTGCAATACCCCCCCAAAGGAGCAATTTCGCCTCAAAATGGCAAAAAATTGCAATACCCCCCCAAAGGAACAATTTCTCCTCAAAATGCCGAAAAGTTGCAATACCCCCCGAAAGGAACAATTTCGCTTCAAAATGGCCAAAAGTTGCAATACCCCCCCAAAGGAACAATTTCGCCTCAAAATGGCAAAAAATTGCAATACCCCCCCAAAGGAACAATTTCACCTCAAAATGCCGAAAAGTTGCAATACCCCCCCAAAGGAACAATTTCGCCTCAAAATGCCGAAAAGTTGCAATACCCCCCGAAAGGAACAATTTCGCTTCAAAATGGCCAAAACTTGCAATACCCCCCAAAGGAACAATTTCGCCTCAAAATGGCAAAAAATTGCAATACCCCCCCAAAGGAATAATTTCACCTCAAAATGCCGAAAAGTTGCAATACCCCCCGAAAGGAACAATTTCGCTTCAAAATGGCCAAAAGTTGCAATACCCCCCCAAAGGAACAATTTCGCCTCAAAATGGCAAAAAATTGCAGTACCCCCCCAAAGGAACAATTTCGGTTCAAAATGCCGAAAAGTTGAAATACCCCCCCAAAGGTACACTTTCGCTTCAAAATGCCCAAAAGTTGCAATACCCCCCAAAGGAACAATTTCGCCTCAAAATGGAAAAAAAATTGCAATACCCCCCCAAAGGAACAATTTCGCCTCAAAATGCCGAAAAGTTGCAATACCCCCCGAAAGGAACAATTTCGCTTCAAAATGGCCAAAAGTTGCACTAACCCCCAAAGGAACAATTTCGCCTCAAAATGGCAAAAAATTGCAATACCCCCCAAAGGAACAATTTCTCCTCAAAATGGCCAAAAGTTGCAATACCCCCCCAAAGGAACAATTTCGCCTCAAAATGGCAAAAAATTGCAGTACCCCCCCAAAGGAGCAATTTCGCCTCAAAATGCCGAAAAGTTGCAATACCCCCCGAAAGGAACAATTTCGCTTCAAAATGGCCAAAAGTTGCAATACCCCCCCAAAGGAACAATTTTGCCGCAAAATGCCGAAAAGTTGCAATACCCCCCGAAAGGAACAATTTCGCTTCAAAATGGCCAAAAGTTGCAATACCCCCCCAAGCAACAATTTCGCCTCAAAATGGCAAAAAATTGCAATACCCCCCAAAGGAACAATTTCGCTTCAAAATGCCGAAAAGTTACAATACCCCCCAAAGGTACAATTTCGCTTAAAAAATGGCCAAAAGTTGCAATACCCCCCCAAAAGAACAATTTCACCTCAAAATGCCGAAAAGTTGCAATACCCCCCGAAAGGAACATTTTCGCTTCAAAATGGCTAAAAGATGCAATACCCCAACAAAGCAACAATTTCGCCTCAAAATGGCAAAAAATTGCAATACCCCCCCAAAGGAACAATTTCGCCTCAAAATGGCCAAAAATTGTAATTCCCCCCCAAAGGAACAATTTCGATTCAATATGGCCAAAAGTTGCAATACCCCCCCAAAGGAACAATTTCGGCTCAAAATGGCAAAAAATTGCAATACCCCCCCAAAGGAACAATTTCGCCTCAAAATGCCGAAGAGTTGCAAGACCCCCCGAAAGGAACAATTTCGCTTCAAAATGGCAAAAAGTTGCAATACCCCCCAAAGGAACAATTTCGCCTCAAAATGCCGAAAAGTTGCAATACCCCCCGAAAGGAAAAATTTCGCTTCAAAATGGCCAAAAGTTACAATACCCCCCCCCAAAGGAACAATTTCACCTCAAAATGGCAAAAAAATGCAATACCCCCCCAAAGGAACAATTTCGCCTCAAAATGGCAAAAAATTGCAATACCCCCCCAAAGGAACAATTTCGCCTCAAAATGCCGAAAAGTTGCAATACCCCCCTAAAGGTACAATTTCGCTTCAAAATGGCCAAAAGTTGCAATACCCCCCCAAAGGAACAATTTCGCCTCAGAATGCCGAAAAGTTGCAATACCCCCCGAAAGGAACAATTTCGCTTCAAAATGGCCAAAAGTTGCAATACCCCCCAAAGGAACAATTTCGCCTCAAAATGCCGAAAAGTTGCAATACCCCCGAAAGGAACAATTTCGCTTCAAAATGGCCAAAAGTTGCAATACCCCCCAAAGGAACAATTTTGCCTCAAAATGGCAAAAAATTGCAATACCCCCCGAAAGGAACAATTTCGCTTCAAAATGGCCAAAAGTTGCAATACCCCCCAAAGGAACAATTTCGCCTCAAAATGGCAAAAAGTTGCAATACCCCCCCAAAGGAACAATTTTGCTTCAAAATGGCAAAAAGTTGCAATACCCCCCCAAAGGAACAATTTCGCTTCAAAATGGCAAAAAGTTGCAATACCCCCCAAAGGAACAATTTCGCCTCAAAAATCAAAAAATTGCATTACCCCCCAAGGAACAATTTCGCCTCAAAATGCCGAAAAGTTGCAATACCCCCCGAAAGGAACAATTTCGCTTCAAAATGGCCAAAAGTTGCAATACCCCCCCAAGCAACAATTTCGCCTCAAAATGAAAAAAAAATTGCAATACCCCCCCAAAGGAACAATTTCGGTTCAAAATGCCGAAAAGTTGAAATACCCCTCCAAAAGTACACTTTCGCTTCAAAATGCCCAAAAGTTGCAATACCCCCCCAAGCAACAATTTTGCCTCAAAATGAAAAAAAAATTGCAATACTCCCCAAAGGAACAATTTCGCTTCAAAATGCCGAAAAGTTGCAATACCCCCCCAAAGGTACAATTTCGCTTCAAAATGGCCAAAAGTTGCAATACCCCCCCCAAAGGAACAATTTCGCTTCAAAATGGAAAAAAAATTGCAATACCCCCCCAAAAGAACAATTTCGCCTCAAAATGCCGAAAAGTTGCAATACCCCCCGAAAGGAACAATTTCGCTTCAAAATGGCCAAAACTTGCAATACCCCCCAAAAGGAACAATTTCGCCTCAAAATGGCAAAAAATTGCAATACCCCCCCAAAGGAATAATTTCACCTCAAAATGCCGAAAAGATGCAATACCCCCCGAAAGGAACAATTTCTCTTCAAAATGGCCAAAAGTTGCAATACCCCCCCAAGCAACAATTTCGCCTCAAAATGAAAAAAAAATTGCAATACCCCCCCAAAGGAACAATTTCGGTTCAAAATGCCGAAAAGTTGAAATACCCCCCCAAAGGTACACTTTCGCTTCAAAATGCCCAAAAGTTGCAATACCCCCCCAAAGGAACAATTTCGCCTCAAAATGGAAAAAAAATTGCAATACCCCCCCAAAGGAACAATTTCGCCTCAAAATGGCGAAAAGTTGCAATACCCCCCGAAAGGAAAAATTTCGCTTCAAAATGGCCAAAAGTTGCACTACCCCCCCAAAGGAACAATTTCGACTCAAAATGGCAAAAAATTGCAATACCCCCCCAAAGGAACAATTTCTCCTCAAAATGCCGAAAAGTTGCAATACCCCCCGAAAGGAACAATTTCGCTTCAAAATAGCCAAAAGTTGCAATACCCCCCCAAAAGAACAATTTCGCCTCAAAATGGCAAAAAATTGCAATACCCCCCCAAAGGAACAATTTCACCTCAAAATGCCGAAAAGTTGCAATACCCCCCCAAAGGAACAATTTCGCCTCAAAATGCCGAAAAGTTGCAATACCCCCCGAAAGGAACAATTTCGCTTCAAAATGGCCAAAAGTTGCAATACCCCCCCAAGCAACAATTTTGCCTCAAAATGAAAAAAAAAAATGCAATACTCCCCAAAGGAATAATTTCGCTTCAAAATGCCGAAAAGTTGCATTACCCCCCCAAAGGTACAATTTCGCTTCAAAATGGCCAAAAGTTGCAATACCCCCCAAAAAAAAATAATTTCGCCTCAAAATGGAAAAAAAATTGCAAAACCCCCCCAAAGGAACAATTTCGCCTCAAAATGCCGAAAAGTTGCAATACCCCCCGAAAGGAACAATTTCGCTTCAAAATGGCCAAAACTTGCAATACCCCCCCAAAGGAACAATTTCGCCTCAAAATGGCAAAAAATTGCAATACCCCCCAAAGGAATAATTTCACCTCAAAATGCCGAAAAGATGCAATACCCCCGAAAGGAACAATTTCTCTTCAAAATGGCCAAAAGTTGCAATACCCCCCCAAGCAACAATTTCGCCTCAAAATGAAAAAAAAATTGCAATACCCCCCCAAAGGAACAATTTCGGTTCAAAATGCCGAAAAGTTGAAATACCCCCCCAAAGGTACACTTTCGCTTCAAAATGCCCAAAAGTTGCAATACCCCCCCAAAGGAACAATTTCGCCTCAAAATGGCCAAAAGTTGCACTACCCCCCCAAAGGAACAATTTCGCCTCAAAATGGCAAAAAATTGCAATACCCCCCCAAAGGAACAATTTCACCTCAAAATGCCGAAAAGTTGCAATACCCCCCGAAAGGAACAATTTCGCTTCAAAATGGCCAAAAGTTGCAATACTCCTCCAAAGGAACAATTTCGCCTCAAAATGGCAAAAAATTGCAATACCCCCTAAAGGTACACTTTCGCTTCAAAATGCCCAAAAGTTGCAATACCCCCCCAAAGGAACAATTTCGCCTCAAAATGGCCAAAAGTTGCACTACCCCCCAAAGGAACAATTTTGCCTCAAAATGGCAAAAAAATTGCAATACCCCCCCAAAGGAACAATTTCTCCTCAAAATGCCGAAAAGTTGCAATACCCCCCGAAAGGAACAATTTCGCTTCAAAATGGCCAAAAGTTGCAATACCCCCCCAAAGGAACAATTTTGCCTCAAAATGCCGAAAAGTTGCAATACCCCCCGAAAGGAACAATTTCGCTTCAAAATGGCCAAAAGTTGCAATACCCCCCCAAAGGAACAATTTCGCCTCAAAATGGCAAAAAATTGCAATACCCCCCCAAAGGAACAATTTCACCTCAAAATGCCGAAAAGTTGCAATACCCCCCCAAAGGAACAATTTCGCCTCAAAATGCCGAAAAGTTGCAATACCCCCCGAAAGGAACAATTTCGCTTCAAAATGGCCAAAAGTTGCAATACCCCCCCAAGCAACAATTTTGCCTCAAAATGAAAAAAATTGCAATACTCCCCAAAGGAACAATTTCGCTTCAAAATGCTGAAAAGTTGCAATACCCCCCCAAAGGTACAATTTCGCTTCAAAATGGCCAAAAGTTGCAATACCCCCCCAAAAAAACAATTTCGCCTCAAAATGGAAAAAAAATTGCAAACCCCCCCCAAAGGAACAATTTCGCCTCAAAATGCCGAAAAGTTGCAATACCCCCCGAAAGGAACAATTTCGCTTCAAAATGGCCAAAACTTGCAATACCCCCCCAAAGGAACAATTTCGCCTCAAAATGGCAAAAAATTGCAATACCCCCCCAAAGGAATAATTTCACCTCAAAATGCCGAAAAGATGCAATACCCCCCGAAAGGAACAATTTCTCTTCAAAATGGCCAAAAGTTGCAATACCCCCCCAAGCAACAATTTCGCCTTAAAATGAAAAAAAAATTGCAATACCCCCCCAAAGGAACAATTTCGGTTCAAAATGCCGAAAAGTTGAAATACCCCCCCAAAGGTACACTTTCGCTTCAAAATGCCCAAAAGTTGCAATACCCCCCCAAAGGAACAATTTCGCCTCAAAATGGAAAAAAAATTGCAATACCCCCCCAAAGGAACAATTTCGCCTCAAAATGCCGAAAAGTTGCAATACACCCCGAAAGGAACAATTTCGCTTCAAAATGGCCAAAATTTGCACTACCCCCCAAAGGAACAATTTCGCCTCAAAATGGCAAAAAATTGCAATACTCCTCCAAAGGAACAATTTCGCCTCAAAATGGCAAAAAATTGCAATACCCCCCCAAAGGAACAATTTCGCCTCAAAATGCCGAAAAGTTGCAATACCCCCCGAAAGGAACAATTTCGCTTCAAAATGGCCAAAACTTGCAATACCCCCCCAAGCAACAATTTCGCCTCAAAATGGAAAAAAAATTGCAATACCCCCCCAAAGGAACAATTTCGCCTCAAAATGCCGAAAAGTTGCAATACCCCCCGAAAGGAACAATTTCGCTTCAAAATGGCCAAAAGTTGCACTACCCCCCCAAAGGAACAATTATGCCTCAAAATGGCAAAAAATTGCAATACCCCCCCAAAGGAACAATTTCACCTCAAAATGCCGAAAAGTTGCAATACCCCCCCAAAGGAACAATTTCGCCTCAAAATGCCGAAAAGTTGCAATACCCCCCGAAAGGAACAATTTCGCTTCAAAATGGCCAAAAGTTGCAATACCCCCCCAAAGGAACAATTTCGCCTCAAAATGGCAAAAAATTGCAATACCCCCCCAAAGGAACAATTTCGCCTCAAAATGCCGAAAATTTGCAATACCCCCCCAAAGGAACAATTTCGCTTCAAAATGGCAAAAAGTTGCAATACCCCCCCAAAGGAGCAATTTCGCCTCAAAATGCCGAAAAGTTGCAATACCCCCCGAAAGGAACAATTTCGCTTCAAAATGCCGAAAAGTTGCAATACCCCCCAAAGGTACAATTTCGCTTAAAAAATGGCCAAAAGTTGCAATACCCCCCAAAGGAAAAATTTCGCCTCAAAATGGTAAAAAATTGCAATACCCCCCCAAAGGAACAATTTCACCTCAAAATGCCGAAAAGTTGCAATACCCCCCGAAAGGAACATTTTCGCTTCAAAATTGCTAAAAGATGCAATACCCCCACAAAGCAACAATTTCGCCTCAAAATGGCAAAAAATTGCAATACCCCCCCAAAGGAACAATTTTGCCTCAAAATGGCCAAAAAATGTAATACCCCCCCAAGGAACAATTTCGCTTCAATATGGCCAAAAGTTGCAATACCCCCCCAAAGGAACAATTTCGGCTCAAAATGGCAAAAAATTGCAATACCCCCCCCAAAGGAACAATTTCGCCTCAAAATGCCGAAAAGTTACAATACCCCCCGAAAGGAACAATTTCGCTTCAAAATGGCCAAAAGTTGCAATACCCCCCAAAGGAACAATTTCGCCTCAAAATGCCGAAAAGTTGCAATACCCCCCGAAAGGAACAATTTCGTTTCAAAATGGCTAAAAGTTGCAATACCCCCCCAAAGGAACAATTTCGCCTCAAAATAGCAAAAAAATGGAATACCCCCTCAAAGGAACAATTTTGCCTCAAAATGGCAAAAAATTGCAATACCCCCCCAAAGGAACAATTTCGCCTCAAAATGCCGAAAAGTTGCAATACCCCCCCAAAGGAACAATTTCACTTCAAAATGGCAAAAAGTTGCAATACCCCCCAACGGAACAATTTCGCCTCAAAATGCCGAAAAGTTGCAATACCCCCCCAAAGGAACAATTTCGCTTCAAAATGGCCAAAAGTTGCAATACCCCCCCAAAGGAACAATTTCGCCTCAGAATGCCGAAAATTTGCAATACCCCCCCAAAGGAACAATTTCGCTTCAAAATGGCAAAAAGTTGCAATACCCCCCCAAAGGAGCAATTTCGCCTCAAAATGCCGAAAAGTTGCAATACCCCCCGAAAGGAACAATTTCGCTTCAAAATGTCCAAAAGTTGCAATACCCCCCCAAAGGAACAATTTCGCCTCAAAATGCCGAAAAGTTGCAATACCCCCCGAAAGGAACAATTTCGCTTCAAAATGGCAAAAAGTTGCAATACCCCCCAAGCAACAATTTCGCCTAAAAATGGCAAAAAATTGCAATACCCCCCCAAAGGAACAATTTCGCTTCAAAATGCCGAAAAGTTGCAATACCCCCCAAAGGTACAATTTCGCTTAAAAAATGGCCAAAAGTTGCAATACCCCCCAAAGGAAAAATTTCGCCTCAAAATGCCGAAAAGTTGCAATACCCCCCGAAAGGAACATTTTCGCTTCAAAATGGCTAAAAGATGCAATACCCCCACAAAGCAACAATTTCGCCTCAAAATGGCAAAAAATTGCAATACCCCCCCAAAGGAACAATTTTGCCTCAAAATGGCCAAAAAATGTAATACCCCCCCAAAGGAACAATTTCGGCTCAAAATGGCAAAAAATTGCAATACCCCCCCAAAGGAACAATTTCGCCTCAAAATGCCGAAAAGTTACAATACCCCCCGAAAGGAACAATTTCGCTTCAAAATGGCCAAAAGTTGCAATACCCCCCTAAAGGAACAATTTCGCCTCAAAATGCCGAAAAGTTGCAATACCCCCCGAAAGGAACAATTTCGTTTCAAAATGGCTAAAAGTTGCAATACCCCCCCAAAGGAACAATTTCGCCTCAAAATGGCAAAAAATTGCAATACCCCCCCAAAGGAACAATTTTGCCTCAAAATGGCAAAAAATTGCAATACCCCCCCAAAGGAACAATTTCGCCTCAAAATGCCGAAAAGTTGCAATACCCCCCCAAAGGAACAATTTCACTTCAAAATGGCAAAAAGTTGCAATACCCCCCAACGGAACAATTTCGCCTCAAAATGCCGAAAAGTTGCAATACCCCCCCAAAGGAACAATTTCGCTTCAAAATGGCCAAAAGTTGCAATACCCCCCCAAAGGAACAATTTCGCCTCAGAATGCCGAAAAGTTGCAATACTCCCCGAAAGGAACAATTTCGCCTCAAAATGCCGAAAAGTTGCAATACCCCCGAAAGGAACAATTTCGCTTCAAAATGGCCAAAAGTTGCAATACCCCCCCAAAGGAAAAATTTCGCCTCAAAATGTTAAAAAAATTTCAATACCCCCCGAAAGGAACAATTTCGCTTCAAAATGGCCAAAAGATGCAATACCCCCTAAGCAACAATTTCGCCTCAAAATGGCAAAAAATTGCAATACCCCCCCAAAGGAACAATTTCACCTCAAAATGCTGAAAAGTTGCAATACCCCCCGAAAGGAACAATTTCGCTTCAAAATGGCCAAAAGTTGCAATACCGCCCCAAAGGAACAATTTCGCCTCAAAATGGCAAAAAATTGCAATACCCCCCCAAAGGAACAATTTCGCCTCAAAATGGCAAAAAAATTGCAATACCCCCCAAAGGAACAATTTCGCCTCAAAATGCCGAAAAGTGGCAATACCCCCTTAAAGGAACAATTTCGCTTCAAAATTGTAAAAAGTTGCAATACCCCCCCCAAAGGAGCAATTTCGCCTCAAAATGCCGAAAAGTTGCAATACCCCCCGAAAGGAACATTTTCGCTTCAAAATGGCTAAAAGATGCAATACCCCCACAAAGCAACAATTTCGCCTCAAAATGGCAAAAAATTGCAATACCCCCCAAAGGAACAATTTCGCCTCAAAATGGCCAAAAATTGTAATACCCCTCCAAAGGAACAATTTCGCTTCAATATGGCCAAAAGTTGCAGTACCCCCCCAAAGGCACAATTTCGGCTCAAAATGGCAAAAAGTTGCAATACCCCCCAAAGGAACAATTTCGCTTCAAAAAGGCCAAAAGATGCAATACCCCCCAAAGCAACAATTTCGCCTCAAAATGGCAAAAAATTGCAATAACCCTCCAAAGGAACAATTTCGCCTCAAAATGGCAAAAAATTGCAATACCCCCCAAAGGAACAATTTCGCTTCAAAATGGCCAAAAGTTGCAATACCCCCCAAAGGAACAATTTCGCCTCAAAATGGCAAAAAGTTGCAATACCCCCCCAAAGGAACAATTTCGCTTCAAAATGGCAAAAATTTGCAATACCCCCCCAAAGGAGCAATTTTGCCTCAAAATGGCAAAAAGTTGCAATACCCCCCCAAAGGAACAATTTCGCTTCAAAATGGCAAAAGTTGCAATACCCCCAAAGGAACAATTTCGCCTCAAAATGGCAAAAATTGCATTATCCCCAAAGGAACAATTTCGCCTCAAAATGCCGAAAAGTTGCAATACCCCCCGAAAGGAACAATTTCGCTTCAAAATGGCCAAAAGTTGCAATACCCCCCCAAGCAACAATTTTGCCTCAAAATGAAAAAAAAATTGCAATACCCCCCAAAGGAACAATTTCGCTTCAAAATGCCGAAAAGTTGCAATACCCCCCCCAAAGGTACAATTTCGCTTCAAAATGGCCAAAAGTTGCAATACCCCCCCAAAGGAACAATTTCGCCTCAAAATGGAAAAAAATTGCAATACCCCCCCAAAGGAATAATTTCACCTCAAAATGCCGAAAAGATGCAATACCCCCCGAAAGGAACAATTTCTCTTCAAAATGGCCAAAAGTTGCAATACCCCCCCAAGCAACAATTTCGCCTCAAAATGAAAAAAAAATTGCAATACCCCCCAAAGGAACAATTTCGCCTCAAAATGCCGAAAAGTTGCAATACCCACCCAAAGGAACAATTTGGGTTCAAAATGCCAAAAAGTTGAAATACCCCCCCAAAGGAACAATTTCGCCTCAAAAT
The DNA here is from genome assembly GCF_048569485.1 of Anomaloglossus baeobatrachus. Lineage (NCBI taxonomy): Eukaryota > Metazoa > Chordata > Amphibia > Anura > Aromobatidae > Anomaloglossus > Anomaloglossus baeobatrachus. Next base: position 44,287,188 of record NC_134363.1, read on the forward strand.
GCCGAAAAGTTGCAATACCCCCCGAAAGGAACAATTTCGCTTCAAAATGGCCAAAAGTTGAACTACCCCCCCAAAGGAACAATTTCGCCTCAAAATGGCAAAAAATTGCAATACCCCCCCAAAGGAACAATTTCACCTCAAAATGCCGAAAAGTTGCAATACCCACCCAAAGGAACAATTTCGCCTCAAAATGCCGAAAAGTTGCAATACCCCCCGAAAGGAACAATTTCGCTTCAAAATGGCCAAAAGTTGCAATACCCCCCCAAAGGAACAATTTCGCCTCAAAATGGCAAAAAATTGCAATACCCCCCCAAAGGAACAATTTCGCCTCAAAATGGCAAAAAATTGCAATACCCCCCCAAAGGAACAATTTCGCCTCAAAATGCCGAAAATTTGCAATACCCCCCCAAAGGAACAATTTCGCTTCAAAATGGCCAAAAGTTGCAATACCGCCCCAAAGGAACAATTTCGCCTCAAAATGGCAAAAAATTGCAATACCCCCCCAAAGGAACAATTTCGCCTCAAAATGGCAAAAAAATTGCAATACCCCCCAAAGGAACAAATTCGCCTCAAAATGCCGAAAAGTGGCAATACCCCCTTAAGGGAACAATTTCGCTTCAAAATGGCAAAAAGTTGCAATACCCCCCCAAAGGAGCAATTTCGCCTCAAAATGCCGAAAAGTTGCAATACCCCCGAAAGGAACATTTTCGCTTCAAAATGGCTAAAAGATGCAATACCCCCACAAAGCAACAATTTCGCCTCAAAATGGCAAAAAATTGCAATACCCCCCAAAGGAACAATTTCGCCTCAAAATGGCCAAAAATTGTAATACCCCTCCAAAGCAACAATTTCGCTTCAATATGGCCAAAAGTTGCAGTACCCCCCCAAAGGAACAATTTCGGCTCAAAATGGCAAAAAGTTGCAATACCCCCCCAAAGGAACAATTTCGCCTCAAAATGGCAAAAAATTGCAATACCCCCCGAAAGGAACAATTTCGCTTCAAAATGGCCAAAAGATGCAATACCCCCCAAAGCAACAATTTCGCCTCAAAATGGCAAAAAATTGCAATACCCCCTTAAAGGAACAATTTCGCCTCAAAATGGCAAAAAATTGCAATACCCCCCCAAAGGAACAATTTCGCTTCAAAATGGCCAAAAGTTGCAATACCCCCCAAAGGAACAATTTCGCCTCAAAATGGCAAAAAGTTGCAATACCCCCCCAAAGGAACAATTTCGCTTCAAAATGGCAAAAGGTTGCAATACCCCCCCAAAGGAGCAATTTCGCCTCAAAATGCCGAAAAGTTGCAATACCCCCCCAAAGGAACAATTTCGCTTCAAAATGGCAAAAGTTGCAATACCCACCAAAGGAACAATTTTGCCTCAAAATGGCAAAAAATTGCATTACCCCCCAAAGGAACAATTTCACCTCAAAATGCCGAAAAGTTGCAATACCCCACGAAATTAACAATTTCGCTTCAAAATGGCCAAAAGTTGCAATACCCCCCCAAGCAACAATTTTGCCTCAAAATGAAAAAAAAATTGCAATACCCCCCAAAGGAACAATCCCAAAGGAACAATTTCGCTTCAAAATGCCGAAAAGTTGCAATACCCCCCCCAAAGGTACAATTTCGCTTCAAAATGGCCAAAAGTTGCAATACCCCCCTAAAGGAACAATTTCGCCTCAAAATGGAAAAAAAATTGCAAAACCCCCCAAAGGAACAATTTCGCCTCAAAATGCCGAAAAGTTGCAATACCCCCCGAAAGGAACAATTTCGCTTCAAAATGGCCAAAACTTGCAATACCCCCCCAAAGGAACAATTTCGCCTCAAAATAGCAAAAAATTGCAATACCCCCCCAAAGGAATAATTTCACCTCAAAATGCCGAAAAGTTGCAATACCCCCCGAAAGGAACAATTTCGCTTCAAAATGGCCAAAAGTTGCAATACCCCCCCAAGCAACAATTTTGCCTCAAAATGAAAAAAAAATTGCAATACCCCCCAAAGGAACAATTTCGCTTCAAAATGCCGAAAAGTTGCAATACCCCCCCCAAAGGTACAATTTCGCTTCAAAATGGCCAAAAGTTGCAATACCCCCCCAAAGGAACAATTTCGCCTCAAAATGGAAAAAAATTGCAATACCCCCCCAAAGGAATAATTTCACCTCAAAATGCCGAAAAGATGCAATACCCCCCGAAAGGAACAATTTCTCTTCAAAATGGCCAAAAGTTGCAATACCCCCCCAAGCAACAATTTCGCCTCAAAATGAAAAAAAAATTGCAATACCCCCCAAAGGAACAATTTCGCCTCAAAATGCCGAAAAGTTGCAATACCCACCCAAAGGAACAATTTCGGTTCAAAATGCCAAAAAGTTGAAATACCCCCCCAAAGGAACAATTTCGCCTCAAAATGCCGAAAAGTTGCAATACCCCCCGAAAGGAACAATTTCGATTCAAAATGGCCAAAAGTTGAACTACCCCCCCAAAGGAACAATTTCGCCTCAAAATGGCAAAAAATTGCAATACCCCCCCAAAGGAACAATTTCACCTCAAAATGCCGAAAAGTTGCAATACCCACCCAAAGGAACAATTTCGCCTCAAAATGCCGAAAAGTTGCAATACCCCCCGAAAGGAACAATTTCGCTTCAAAATGGCCAAAAGTTGCAATACCCCCCCAAAGGAACAATTTCGCCTCAAAATGGCAAAAAATTGCAATACCCCCCCAAAGGAACAATTTCGCCTCAAAATGGCAAAAAATTGCAATACCCCCCCAAAGGAACAATTTCGCCTCAAAATGCCGAAAATTTGCAATACCCCCCCAAAGGAACAATTTCGCTTCAAAATGGCCAAAAGTTGCAATACCCACCAAAGGAACAATTTTGCCTCAAAATGGCAAAAAATTGCATTACCCCCCAAAGGAACAATTTCACCTCAAAATGCCGAAAAGTTGCAATACCCCACGAAAGGAACAATTTCGCTTCAAAATGGCCAAAAGTTGCAATACCCCCCCAAGCAACAATTTTGCCTCAAAATGAAAAAAAAATTGCAATACCCCCCAAAGGAACAATCCCAAAGGAACAATTTCGCTTCAAAATGCCGAAAAGTTGCAATACCCCCCCCAAAGGTACAATTTCGCTTCAAAATGGCCAAAAGTTGCAATACCCCCCTAAAGGAACAATTTCGCCTCATAATGGAAAAAAAATTGCAAAACCCCCCAAAGGAACAATTTCGCCTCAAAATGCCGAAAAGTTGCAATACCCCCCGAAAGGAACAATTTCGCTTCAAAATGGCCAAAACTTGCAATACCCCCCCAAAGGAACAATTTCGCCTCAAAATAGCAAAAAATTGCAATACCCCCCCAAAGGAATAATTTCACCTCAAAATGCCGAAAAGATGCAATACCCCCCGAAAGGAACAATTTCTCTTCAAAATGGCCAAAAGTTGCAATACCCCCCCAAGCAACAATTTCGCTTCAAAATGAAAAAAAAATTGCAATACCCCCCCAAAGGAACAATTTCGCCTCAAAATGGCGAAAAGTTGCAATACCCCCCAAAGGAACAATTTCGCTTCAAAATGGTCAAAAGTTGCAATACCCCCCCAAAGGAACAATTTCACTTCAAAATGGCCAAAAGTTGCAATACCCCCCCAAAGGAACAATTTCGCTTCAAAATGCCGAAAAGTTGCAATACCCCCCCAAAGGAACAATTTCGCCTCAAAATGCCGAAAAGTTGCAATACCCCCCCAAAGGAACAATTTCGCTTCAAAATGGCCAAAAGTTGCAATACCCCCCCAAAGGAACAATTTCGCCTCAAAATGGCAAAAATTGCAATATCCCCCAAAGGAACAATTTCGCTTCAAAATGGTCAAAAGTTGCAATACCCCCCAAAGGAACAATTTCGCTTCAAAATGGCCAAAAGTTGCAATACCTCCCCAAAGGAACAATTTCGCTTCAAAATGCCGAAAAGTTGCAATACCCCCCCAAAGGAACAATTTCGATTCGAAATGGCCAAAAGTTGCAATACCCCCCCAAAGGAACAATTTCGCTTCAAAATGCCGAAAAGTTGCAATACCCGCCCAAAGGAACAATTTCGCTTCAAAATGGCCAAAAGTTGCAATACCCCCCCAAAGGAACAATTTCGCCTCAAAATGCCGAAAATTTGCAATACCCCCCAAAGGAACAATTTCGCTTCAAAATGGCCAAAAGTTGCAATACCGCCCCAAAGGAACAATTTCGCCTCGAAATGGCAAAAAATTGCAATACCCCCCCAAAGGAACAATTTCGCCTCAAAATGGCAAAAAAATTGCAATACCCCCCAAAGGAACAATTTCGCCTCAAAATGCCGAAAAGTGGCAATACCCCCTTAAGGGAACAATTTCGCTTCAAAATGGCAAAAAGTTGCAATACCCCCCCAAAGGAACAATTTCGCCTCAAAATGCCGAAAAGTTGCAATACCCCCGAAAGGAACATTTTCGCTTCAAAATGGCTAAAAGATGCAATACCCCCACAAAGCAACAATTTCGCCTCAAAATGGCAAAAAATTGCAATACCCCCCAAAGGAACAATTTCGCCTCAAAATGGCCAAAAATTGTAATACCCCTCCAAAGCAACAATTTCGCTTCAATATGGCCAAAAGTTGCAGTACCCCCCAAAGGAACAATTTCGGCTCAAAATGGCAAAAAGTTGCAATACCCCCCCAAACGAACAATTTCGCCTCAAAATGGCAAAAAATTGCAATACCCCCCGAAAGGAACAATTTCGCTTCAAAATGGCCAAAAGATGCAATACCCCCCAAAGCAACAATTTCGCCTCAAAATGGCAAAAAATTGCAATACCCCCTTAAAGGAACAATTTCGCCTCAAAATGGCAAAAAATTGCAATACCCCCCCAAAGGAACAATTTCGCTTCAAAATGGCCAAAAGTTGCAATACCCCCCAAAGGAACAATTTCGCCTCAAAATGGCAAAAAGTTGCAATACCCCCCCAAAGGAACAATTTCGCTTCAAAATGGCAAAAGGTTGCAATACCCCCCCAAAGGAGCAATTTCGCCTCAAAATGCCGAAAAGTTGCAATACCCCCCCAAAGGAACAATTTCGCTTCAAAATGGCAAAAGTTGCAATACCCACCAAAGGAACAATTTTGCCTCAAAATGGCAAAAAATTGCATTACCCCCCAAAGGAACAATTTCACCTCAAAATGCCGAAAAGTTGCAATACCCCACGAAATTAACAATTTCGCTTCAAAATGGCCAAAAGTTGCAATACCCCCCCAAGCAACAATTTTGCCTCAAAATGAAAAAAAAATTGCAATACCCCCCAAAGGAACAATCCCAAAGGAACAATTTCGCTTCAAAATGCCGAAAAGTTGCAATACCCCCCCAAAGGTACAATTTCGCTTCAAAATGGCCAAAAGTTGCAATACCCCCCTAAAGGAACAATTTCGCCTCAAAATGGAAAAAAAATTGCAAAACCCCCCAAAGGAACAATTTCGCCTCAAAATGCCGAAAAGTTGCAATACCCCCCGAAAGGAACAATTTCGCTTCAAAATGGCCAAAACTTGCAATACCCCCCCAAAGGAACAATTTCGCCTCAAAATAGCAAAAAATTGCAATACCCCCCCAAAGGAATAATTTCACCTCAAAATGCCGAAAAGTTGCAATACCCCCCGAAAGGAACAATTTCGCTTCAAAATGGCCAAAAGTTGCAATACCCCCCCAAGCAACAATTTTGCCTCAAAATGAAAAAAAAATTGCAATACCCCCCAAAGGAACAATTTCGCTTCAAAATGCCGAAAAGTTGCAATACCCCCCCCAAAGGTACAATTTCGCTTCAAAATGGCCAAAAGTTGCAATACCCCCCCAAAGGAACAATTTCGCCTCAAAATGGAAAAAAATTGCAATACCCCCCCAAAGGAATAATTTCACCTCAAAATGCCGAAAAGATGCAATACCCCCCGAAAGGAACAATTTCTCTTCAAAATGGCCAAAAGTTGCAATACCCCCCCAAGCAACAATTTCGCCTCAAAATGAAAAAAAAATTGCAATACCCCCCAAAGGAACAATTTCGCCTCAAAATGCCGAAAAGTTGCAATACCCACCCAAAGGAACAATTTCGGTTCAAAATGCCAAAAAGTTGAAATACCCCCCCAAAGGAACAATTTCGCCTCAAAATGCCGAAAAGTTGCAATACCCCCCGAAAGGAACAATTTCGCTTCAAAATGGCCAAAAGTTGAACTACCCCCCCAAAGGAACAATTTCGCCTCAAAATGGCAAAAAATTGCAATACCCCCCCAAAGGAACAATTTCACCTCAAAATGCCGAAAAGTTGCAATACCCACCCAAAGGAACAATTTCGCCTCAAAATGCCGAAAAGTTGCAATACCCCCCGAAAGGAACAATTTCGCTTCAAAATGGCCAAAAGTTGCAATACCCCCCCAAAGGAACAATTTCGCCTCAAAATGGCAAAAAATTGCAATACCCCCCCAAAGGAACAATTTCGCCTCAAAATGGCAAAAAATTGCAATACCCCCCCAAAGGAACAATTTCGCCTCAAAATGCCGAAAATTTGCAATACCCCCCCAAAGGAACAATTTCGCTTCAAAATGGCCAAAAGTTGCAATACCGCCCCAAAGGAACAATTTCGCCTCAAAATGGCAAAAAATTGCAATACCCCCCCAAAGGAACAATTTCGCCTCAAAATGGCAAAAAAATTGCAATACCCCCCAAAGGAACAATTTCGCCTCAAAATGCCGAAAAGTGGCAATACCCCCTTAAAGGAACAATTTCGCTTCAAAATGGCAAAAAGTTGCAATACCCCCCCAAAGGAGCAATTTCGCCTCAAAATGCCGAAAAGTTGCAATACCCCCGAAAGGAACATTTTCGCTTCAAAATTGCTAAAAGATGCAATACCCCCACAAAGCAACAATTTCGCCTCAAAATGGCAAAAAATTGCAATACCCCCCAAAGGAACAATTTCGCCTCAAAATGGCCAAAAATTGTAATACCCCTCCAAAGCAACAATTTCGCTTCAATATGGCCAAAAGTTGCAGTACCCCCCCAAAGGAACAATTTCGGCTCAAAATGGCAAAAAGTTGCAATACCCCCCCAAAGGAACAATTTCGCCTCAAAATGGCAAAAAATTGCAATACCCCCCGAAAGGAACAATTTCGCTTCAAAATGGCCAAAAGATGCAATACCCCCCAAAGCAACAATTTCGCCTCAAAATGGCAAAAAATTGCAATACCCCCTTGAAGGAACAATTTCGCCTCAAAATGGCAAAAAATTGCAATACCCCCCCAAAGGAACAATTTCGCTTCAAAATGGCCAAAAGTTGCAATACCCCCCAAAGGAACAATTTCGCCTCAAAATGGCAAAAAGTTGCAATACCCCCCCAAAGGAACAATTTCGCTTCAAAATGGCAAAAGGTTGCAATACCCCCCCAAAGGAGCAATTTCGCCTCAAAATGCCGAAAAGTTGCAATACCCCCCCCAAAGGAACAATTTCGCTTCAAAATGGCAAAAGTTGCAATACCCACCAAAGGAACAATTTTGCCTCAAAATGGCAAAAAATTGCATTACCCCCCAAAGGAACAATTTCACCTCAAAATGCCGAAAAGTTGCAATACCCCACGAAAGGAACAATTTCGCTTCAAAATGGCCAAAAGTTGCAATACCCCCCCAAGCAACAATTTTGCCTCAAAATGAAAAAAAAATTGCAATACCCCCCAAAGGAACAATCCCAAAGGAACAATTTCGCTTCAAAATGCCGAAAAGTTGCAATACCCCCCCCAAAGGTACAATTTCGCTTCAAAATGGCCAAAAGTTGCAATACCCCCCTAAAGGAACAATTTCGCCTCAAAATGGAAAAAAAATTGCAAAACCCCCCAAAGGAACAATTTCGCCTCAAAATGCCGAAAAGTTGCAATACCCCCCGAAAGGAACAATTTCGCTTCAAAATGGCCAAAACTTGCAATACCCCCCCAAAGGAACAATTTCGCCTCAAAATAGCAAAAAATTGCAATACCCCCCCAAAGGAATAATTTCACCTCAAAATGCCGAAAAGATGCAATACCCCCCGAAAGGAACAATTTCTCTTCAAAATGGCCAAAAGTTGCAATACCCCCCCAAGCAACAATTTCGCTTCAAAATGAAAAAAAAATTGCAATACCCCTCCAAAGGAACAATTTCGCCTCAAAATGGCGAAAAGTTGCAATACCCCCCAAAGGAACAATTTCGCTTCAAAATGGTCAAAAGTTGCAATACCCCCCCAAAGGAACAATTTCACTTCATAATGGCCAAAAGTTGCAATACCCCCCCAAAGGAACAATTTCGCTTCAAAATGCCGAAAAGTTGCAATACCCCCCCAAAGGAACAATTTCGCCTCAAAATGGAAAAAAAAATTGCAATACCCCCCCAAAGGAACAATTTCGCCTCAAAATGCCGAAAAGTTTAAATACCCCCCGAAAGGAACAATTTCGCTTCAAAATGGCGAAAAGTTGCAATACCCCCCCAAAGGAACAATTTTGCCTCAAAATGGCAAGAAATTGCAATACCCCCCCAAAGGAACAATTTCGCCTCAAAATGCCGAAAAGTTGCAATACCCCCCCAAAGGAACAATTTCGCTTCAAAATGGCCAAAAGTTGCAATACCCCCCCAAAGGAACAATTTCGCCTCAAAATGGCAAAAATTGCAATATCCCCCAAAGGAACAATTTCGCTTCAAAATGGTCAAAAGTTGCAATACCCCCCAAAGGAACAATTTCGCTTCAAAATGGCCAAAAGTTGCAATACCTCCCCAAAGGAACAATTTCGCTTCAAAATGCCGAAAAGTTGCAATACCCCCCCAAAGGAACAATTTCGATTCGAAATGGCCAAAAGTTGCAATACCCCCCCAAAGGAACAATTTCGCTTCAAAATGCCGAAAAGTTGCAATACCCGCCCAAAGGAACAATTTCGCTTCAAAATGGCCAAAAGTTGCAATACCCCCCCAAAGGAACAATTTCGCCTCAAAATGGAAAAAAAATTGCAATACCCCCCCAAAGGAACAATTTCGCTTCAAAATGACAAGAAATTGCAATACCAACCCAAAGGAACAATTTCACCTCAAAATGCCGAAAAGTTGCAATACCCCCCCAAAGGAACAATTTCGCCTCAAAATGCCGAAAAGTTGCAATACCCCCCCAAAGGAACAATTTCGCCTCAAAATGACAAAAAATTGCAATACCCCCCCAAAGGAACAATTTCGCCTCAAAATGGCAAAAAATTGCAATACCCCCCCAAAGGAACAATTTCGCCTCAAAATGCCGAAAATTTGCAATACCCCCCCAAAGGAACAATTTCGCTTCAAAATGGCAAAAAGTTGCAATACCCCCCCCAAAGGAACAATTGCGCCTCAAAATGGCAAAAAATTGCAATACCCCCCCAAAGGAACAATTTCACCTCAAAATGCCGAAAATTTGCAATGCCCCCCAAAGGAACAATTTCGCCTCAAAATGCCGAAAAGTTGCAATACCCCCCGAAAGGAACAATTTCGCTTCAAAATGGCCAAAAGTTGCAATACCCCCCCAAAGGAACAATTTCGCCTCAAAATGGCAAAAAATTGCAATACTCCCCCAAAGGAACAATTTCACCTCAAAATGCCGAAAAGTTGCAATACCCCCCCAAAGGAACAATTTCGCCTCAAAATGCCGAAAAGTTGCAATACCCCCCGAAAGGAACAATTTCGCTTCAAAATGGCCAAAAGTTGCAATACCCCCCCAAGCAACAATTTTGCCTCAAAATGAAAAAAAAATTGCAATACCCCCAAAAGGAATAATTTCACCTCAAAATGCCGAAAAGATGCAATACCCCCCGAAAGGAACAATTTCTCTTCAAAATGGCCAAAAGTTGCACTACCCCCCCAAAGGAACAATTTCGCCTCAAAATGAAAAAAAAATTGCAATACCCCCCCAAAGGAACAATTTCGGTTCAAAATGCCGAAAAGTTGAAATACCACCCCAAAGGTACACTTTCGCTTCAAAATGCCCAAAAGTTGCAATACCCCCCCAAAGGAACAATTTCGCCTCAAAATGGAAAAAAAATTGCAATACCACCCCAAAGGAACAATTTTGCCTCAAAATGCCGAAAAGTTGCAATATCCCCCGAAAGGAACAATTTCACTTCAAAATGGCCAAAAGTTGCACTACCCCCCCCAAAGGAACAATTTCGCCTCAAAATGGCAAAAAATTGCAATACCCCCCCAAAGGAACAATTTCTCCTCAAAATGCCGAAAAGTTGCAATACCCCCCGAAAGGAACAATTTCGCTTCAAAATGTCCAAAACTTGCAATACCCCCCCAAAGGAACAATTTCGCCTCACAATGTCAAAAAATTGCAATACCCCCCCAAAGGAATAATTTCACCTCAAAATGCCGAAAAGATGCAATACCCCCCGAAAGGAACAATTTCTCTTCAAAATGGCCAAAAGTTGCAATACCCCCCAAGCAACAATTTCGCCTCAAAATGAAAAAAAAATTGCAATACCCCCCCAAAGGAACAATTTCGCCTCAAAATGCCGAAAAGTTGCAATACCACCCGAAAGGAACAATTTCGCTTCAAAATGGCCAAAAGTTGCACTACCCCCCCAAAGGAACAATTTTGCCTCAAAATGGCAAAAAATTGCAATACCCCCCCAAAGGAACAATTTCACCTCAAAATGCCGAAAAGTTGCAATACCCCCCCAAAGGAACAATTTCGCCTCAAAATGCCGAAAAGTTGCAATACCCCCCGAAAGGAACAATTTCGCTTCAAAATGGCCAAAGGCCAAAAGTTGCAATACCCCCCCAAAGGAACAATTTCGCCTCAAAATGGCAAAAAATTGCAATACCCCCCAAAGGAACAATTTCACCTCAAAATGGCAAAAAATTGCAATACCCCCCCAAAGGAACAATTTCGCCTCAAAATGCCGAAAAGTTGCAATACCCCCCGAAAGGAACAATTTCGCTTCAAAATGGCCAAAAGTTGCAATACCCCCCCAAAGGAACAATTTCGCCTCAAAATGGCAAAAAATTGCAATACCCCCCAAAGGAACAATTTCGCCTCAAAATGCCGAAAATTTGCAATACCCCCCCAAAGGAACAATTTCGCTTCAAAATGGCCAAAAGTTGCAATACCCCCCCAAAGGAACAATTTCGCCTCAAAATGCCGAAAAGTTGCAATACCCCCCAAAAGGAACAATTTCGCTTCAAAATGGCAAAAAGTTGCAATACCCCCCAAGCAACAATTTCGCCTCAAAATGGCAAAAAATTGCAATACCCCCCCAAAGGAACAATTTCGCTTCAAAATGCCGAAAAGTTGCAATACCCCCCAAAGGTACAATTTCGCTTAAAAAATGGCCAAAAGTTGCAATACCCCCCCAAAGGAAAAATTTCGCCTCAAAATGGCAAAAAATTGCAATACCCCCCCAAAGGAACAATTTCGCCTAAAAATGCCGAAAAGTTGCAATACCCCCCGAAAGGAACAATTTCGCTTCAAAATGGCCAGAAGTTGCAATACCCCCCCAAAGGAACAATTTCGCCTCAAAATGGCAAAAAATTGCAATACCCCCCCAAAGGAACAATTTCGCCTCAAAATGGTAAAAAATTGCAATACCCCCCCAAAGGAACAATTTCGCCTCAAAATGCCGAAAAGTTGCAATACCCCCCGAAAGGAACAATTTCGCTTCAAAATGGCCAAAAGTTGCAATACCCCCCCCAAAGGAACAATTTCGCCTCAAAATGGCAAAAAATTGCAATACCCCCCCAAAGGAACAATTTCGCCTCAAAATGCCGAAAATTTGCAATACCCCCCCAAATGAACAATTTCGCTTCAAAATGTCAAAAAGTTGCAATACCCCCCCAAAGGAGCAATTTCGCCTCAAAATGCCGAAAAGTTGCAATACCTCCCGAAAGAAACAATTTCGCTTCAAAATGGCCAAAAGTTGCAATACCCGCCCAAAGGAACAATTTCGCCTCAAAATGCCGAAAAGTTGCAATAGCCCCCGAAAGGAACAATTTCGCTTCAAAATGCCGAAAAGTTGCAATACCCCCCAAAGGTACAATTTCGCTTAAAAAATGGCCAAAAGTTGCAATACCCCCCCCAAAGGAAAAATTTCGCCTCAAAATGGCAAAAAATTGCAATACCCCCCCAAAGGAACAATTTCACCTCAAAATGCCGAAAAGTTGCAATACCCCCCGAAAGGAACATTTTCGCTTCAAAATGGCTAAAAGATGCAATACCCCCACAAAGCAACAATTTCGCCTCAAAATGGCAAAAAATTGCAATACCCCCCAAAAGGAACAATTTTGCCTCAAAATGGCCAAAAAATGTAATACCCCCCAAAGGAACAATTTCGCTTCAATATGGCCAAAAGTTGCAATACCCCCCCAAAGGAACAATTTCGGCTCAAAATGGCAAAAAATTGCAATACCCCCCCAAAGGAACAATTTCGCCTCAAAATGCCGAAAAGTTACAATACCCCCCGAAAGGAACAATTTCGCTTCAAAATGGCCAAAAGTTGCAATACCCCCCCAAAGGAACAATTTCGCCTCAAAATGCCGAAAAGTTGCAATACCCCCCGAAAGGAACAATTTCGTTTCAAAATGGCCAAAAGTTGCAATACCCCCCAAAGGAACAATTTCGCCTCAAAATGGCAAAAAATTGCATACCCCCCCAAAGGAACAATTTCGCCTCAAAATGGCAAAAAATTGCAATACCCCCCCAAAGGAACAAATTCGCCTCAAAATGCCGAAAAGTTGCAATACCCCCCCAAAGGAACAATTTCACCTCAAAATGGCAAAAAATTGCAATACCCCCCCAAAGGAACAATTTCGCCTCAAAATCCCGAAATGTTGCAATACCCCCCGAAAGGAACAATTTCGCTTCAAAATGGCCAAAAGTTGCAATACCCCCCCAAAGGAACAATTTCGCCTCAAAATGGCAAAAAATTGCAATACCCCCCAAAGGAACAATTTCGCCTCAAAATGCCGAAAATTTGCAATACCCCCCCAAAGGAACAATTTCGCTTCAAAATGGCCAAAAGTTGCAATACCCCCCCAAAGGAACAATTTCGCCTCAAAATGCCGAAAAGTTGCAATACCCCCCAAAAGGAACAATTTCGCTTCAAAATGGCAAAAAGTTGCAATACCCCCCAAGCAACAATTTCGCCTCAAAATGGCAAAAAATTGCAATACCCCCCCAAAGGAACAATTTCGCTTCAAAATGCCGAAAAGTTGCAATACCCCCCAAAGGTACAATTTCGCTTAAAAAATGGCCAAAAGTTGCAATACCCCCCCAAAGGAAAAATTTCGCCTCAAAATGGCAAAAAATTGCAATACCCCCCCAAAGGAACAATTTCGCCTAAAAATGCCGAAAAGTTGCAATACCCCCCGAAAGGAACAATTTCGCTTCAAAATGGCCAGAAGTTGCAATACCCCCCCAAAGGAACAATTTCGCCTCAAAATGGCAAAAAATTGCAATACCCCCCCAAAGGAACAATTTCGCCTCAAAATGGCAAAAAATTGCAATACCCCCCCAAAGGAACAATTTCGCCTCAAAATGCCGAAAAGTTGCAATACCCCCCGAAAGGAACAATTTCGCTTCAAAATGGCCAAAAGTTGCAATACCCCCCCCAAAGGAACAATTTCGCCTCAAAATGGCAAAAAATTGCAATACCCCCCCAAAGGAACAATTTCGCCTCAGAATGCCGAAAATTTGCAATACCCCCCGAAAGTTACAATTTCGCCTCAAAATGCCGAAAAGTTGCAATACCCCCGAAAGGAACAATTTCGCTTCAAAATGGCCAAAAGTTGCAATACCCCCCCAAAGGAAAAATTTCGCCTCAAAATGTTAAAAAATTGCAATACCCCCCGAAAGGAACAATTTCGCTTCAAAATGGCCAAAAGATGCAATACCCCCCAAAGCAACAATTTCGCCTCAAAATGGCAAAAAATTGCAATACCCCCCCAAAGGAACAATTTCGCCTCAAAATGGCAAAAAATTGCAATACCCCCCCAAAGGAACAATTTCGCTTCAAAATGGCCAAAAGTTGCAATACCCCCCAAAGGAACAATTTCGCCTCAAAATGCTGAAAAGTTGCAATACCCCCCGAAAGGAACAATTTCGCTTCAAAATGGCCAAAAGTTGCAATACCGCCACAAAGGAACAATTTCGCCTCAAAATGGCATAAAATTGCAATACCCCCCCAAAGGAACAATTTTGCCTCAAAATGGCAAAAAAATTGCAATACCCCCCAAAGGAACAATTTCGCCTCAAAATGCCGAAAAGTTGCAATACCCCCCCAAAGGAGCAATTTCGCCTCAAAATGCCGAAAAGTTGCAATACCCTCCGAAAGGAACATTTTCGCTTCAAAATGGCTAAAAGATGCAATACCCCCACAAAGCAACAATTTCGCCTCAAAATGGCAAAAAATTGAAATACCCCCCCAAAGGAACAATTTCGCCTCAAAATGGCCAAAAAATGTAATACCCCCCCAAAGGAACAATTTCGCTTCAATATGGCCAAAAGTTGCAATACCCCCCCAAAGGAACAATTTCGCCTCAAAATGACGAAAACTTGCAATACCCCCCGAAAGGAACAATTTCGTTTCAAAATGGCCAAAAGTTGCAATACCCCCCAAAGGAACAATTTCGCCTCAAAATGGCAAAAAATTGCAATACCCCCCCCAAAGGAACAATTTCGCCTCAAAATATCAAAAAATTGCAATACCCCCCAAAGGAACAATTTCGCCTCAAAATGCCGAAAAGTTGCAATACCCCCCCAAAGGAACAATTTCACTTCAAAATGGCAAAAAGTTGCAATACCACCCCAAAGGAACAATTTCGCCTCAAAATGCCGAAAAGTTGCAATACCCCCCGAAAGGAACAATTTCGCTTCAAAATGGCCAAAAGTTGCAATACCCCCCCCAAAGGAACAATTTCGCCTCAAAATGGCAAAAAATTGCAATACCCCCCCAAAGGAACAATTTCGCCTCAAAATGCCGAAAATTTGCAATACCCCCCCAAATGAACAATTTCGCTTCAAAATGGCAAAAAGTTGCAATACCCCCCCCAAAGGAGCAATTTCGCCTCAAAATGCCGAAAAGTTGCAATACCTCCCGAAAGGAACAATTTCGCTTCAAAATGGCCAAAAGTTGCAATACCCGCCCAAAGGAACAATTTCGCCTCAAAATGCCGAAAAGTTGCAATAGCCCCCGAAAGGAACAATTTCGCTTCAAAATGCCGAAAAGTTGCAATACCCCCCAAAGGTACAATTTCGCTTAAAAAATGGCCAAAAGTTGCAATACCCCCCCAAAGGAAAAATTTCGCCTCAAAATGGCAAAAAATTGCAATACCCCCCCAAAGGAACAATTTCACCTCAAAATGCCGAAAAGTTGCAATACCCCCCGAAAGGAACATTTTCGCTTCAAAATGGCTAAAAGATGCAATACCCCCACAAAGCAACAATTTCGCCTCAAAATGGCAAAAAATTGCAATACCCCCCCAAAGGAACAATTTTGCCTCAAAATGGCCAAAAAATGTAATACCCCCCAAAGGAACAATTTCGCTTCAATATGGCCAAAAGTTGCAATACCCCCCCAAAGGAACAATTTCGGCTCAAAATGGCAAAAAATTGCAATACCCCCCCAAAGGAACAATTTCGCCTCAAAATGCCGAAAAGTTACAATACCCCCCGAAAGGAACAATTTCGCTTCAAAATGGCCAAAAGTTGCAATACCCCCCCAAAGGAACAATTTCGCCTCAAAATGCCGAAAAGTTGCAATACCCCCCGAAAGGAACAATTTCGTTTCAAAATGGCCAAAAGTTGCAATACCCCCCAAAGGAACAATTTCGCCTCAAAATGGCAAAAAATTGCATACCCCCCCAAAGGAACAATTTCGCCTCAAAATGGCAAAAAATTGCAATACCCCCCAAAGGAACAATTTCGCCTCAAAATGCCGAAAAGTTGCAATACCCCCCCAAAGGAACAATTTCACTTCAAAATGGCAAAAAGTTGCAATACCCCCCAAAGGAACAATTTCGCCTCAAAATGCCGAAAAGTTGCAATACCCCCCCAAAGGAACAATTTCGCTTCAAAATGGCCAAAAGTTGCAATACCCCCCCAAAGGAACAATTTCGCCTCAGAATGCCGAAAATTTGCAATACCCCCCGAAAGTTACAATTTCGCCTCAAAATGCCGAAAAGTTGCAATACCCCCGAAAGGAACAATTTCGCTTCAAAATGGCCAAAAGTTGCAATACCCCCCAAAGGAAAAATTTCGCCTCAAAATGTTAAAAAATTGCAATACCCCCCGAAAGGAACAATTTCGCTTCAAAATGGCCAAAAGATGCAATACCCCCCAAAGCAACAATTTCGCCTCAAAATGGCAAAAAATTGCAATACCCCCCAAAGGAACAATTTCGCCTCAAAATGGCAAAAAATTGCAATACCCCCCCAAAGGAACAATTTCGCTTCAAAATGGCCAAAAGTTGCAATACCCCCCAAAGGAGCAATTTCGCCTCAAAATGCCGAAAAGTTGCAATACCCTCCGAAAGGAACATTTTCGCTTCAAAATGGCTAAAAGATGCAATACCCCCACAAAGCAACAATTTCGCCTCAAAATGGCAAAAAATTGAAATACCCCCCCAAAGGAACAATTTCGCCTCAAAATGGCCAAAAAATGTAATACCCCCCCAAAGGAACAATTTCGCTTCAATATGGCCAAAAGTTGCAATACCCCCCCAAAGGAACAATTTCGCCTCAAAATGCCGAAAACTTGCAATACCCCCCGAAAGGAACAATTTCGTTTCAAAATGGCCAAAAGTTGCAATACCCCCCAAAGGAACAATTTCGCCTCAAAATGGCAAAAAATTGCAATACCCCCCCCAAAGGAACAATTTCGCCTCAAAATATCAAAAAATTGCAATACCCCCCAAAGGAACAATTTCGCCTCAAAATGCCGAAAAGTTGCAATACACCCCCAAAGGAACAATTTCACTTCAAAATGGCAAAAAGTTGCAATACCCTCCCAAAGGAACAATTTCGGCTCAAAATGCCGAAAAGTTGCAATACCCCCCGAAAGGAACAATTTCGCTTCAAAATGGCCAAAAGTTCAATACCCCCCCAAAGGAACAATTTCGCCTCAAAATGCCGAAAAGTTGCAATACCCCCGAAAGGAACAATTTCGCTTCAAAATGGTAAAAAGTTGAAATACCCCCCCAAGCAACAATTTCGCCTCAAAATGGCAAAAAATTGTAATACCCCCCCAAAGGAACAATTTCGCTTCAAAATGCCGAAAAGTTGCAATACCCCTCAAAGGTACAATTTCGCTTAAAAAATGGCCAAAAGTTGCAATACCCCCCAAAGGAACAATTTCGCTTCAATATGGCCAAAAGTTGCAATACCCCCCAAAGGAACAATTTCGGCTCAAAATGGCAAAAAATTGCAATACCCCCCCAAAGGAACAATTTCGCCTCAAAATGCCGAAAACTTGCAATACCCCCCGAAAAGAACAATTTCGTTTCAAAATGGCCAAAAGTTACAATACCCCCCAAAGGAACAATTTCGCCTCAAAATGGCAAAAAATTGCAATACCCCCCCAAAGGAACAATTTCGCCTCAAAATGGCAAAAAATTGCAATACCCCCCAAAGGAACAATTTCGCCTCAAAATGCCGAAAAGTTGCAATACCCCCCCAAAGGAACAATTTCACTTCAAAATGGCAAAAAGTTGCAATACCCCCCCAAAGGAACAATTTCGCCTCAAAATGCCGAAAAGTTGCAATACCCCCCCAAAGGAACAATTTCGCTTCAAAATGGCCAAAAGTTGCTATACCCCCCCAAAGGAACAATTTCGCTTCAAAATGGCCAAACGTTGCAATACCCCCCCAAAGGAACAATTTCGCCTCAAAATGCCGAAAAGTTGCAATACCCCCCGAAAGGAACATTTTCGCTTCAAAATGGCTAAAAGATGCAATACCCCCACAAAGCAACAATTTCGCCTCAAAATGGCAAAAAATTGCAATACCCCCCCAAAGGAACAATTTCGCCTCAAAATGGCCAAAAAATGTAATACCCCCCCAAAGGAACAATTTCGCTTCAATATGGCCAAAAGTTGCAATACCCCCCAAAGGAATAATTTCGGCTCAAAATGGCAAAAAATTGCAATACCCCCCCAAAGGAACAATTTCGCCTCAAAATGCCGAAAAGTTACAATACCCCCCGAAAGGAACAATTTCGCTTCAAAATGGCCAAAAGTTGCAATACCCCCCAAAGGAACAATTTCGCCTCAAAATGCCGAAAAGTTGCAATACCCCCCGAAAGGAACAATTTCGTTTCAAAATGGCCAAAAGTTGCAATACCTCCCCAAAGGAACAATTTCGCCTCAAAATGGCAAAAAATTGCAATACCCCCCCAAAGGAACAATTTCGCCTCAAAATGGCAAAAAATTGCAATACCCCCCAAAGGAACAATTTCGCCTCAAAATGCCGAAAAGTTGCAATACCCCCCCAAAGGAACAATTTCGCTTCAAAATGGCAAAAAGTTGCAATACCCCCCCAAAGGAGCAATTTCGCCTCAAAATGCCGAAAAGTTCCAATACCCCCCGAAAGGAACAATTTCGCTTCAAAATGGCCAAAAGTTGCAATACCCCCCCAAAGGAACAATTTCGCCTCAAAATGCCGAAAAGTTGCAATACCCCCCGAAAGGAACAATTTCGCTTCAAAATGGTAAAAAGTTGCAATACCCCCCCAAGCAACAATTTCGCCTCAAAATGGCAAAATATTGCAATACCCCCCAAAAGGAACAATTTCGCTTCAAAATGCCGAAAAGTTCCAATACCCCTCAAAGGTACAATTTCGCTTAAAAAATGGCCAAAAGTTGCAATACCCCCCCAAAGGAACAATTTCGGCTCAAAATGGCAAAAAATTGCAATACCCCCCCAAAGGAACAATTTCGCCTCAAAATGCCGAAAACTTGCAATACCCCCCGAAAGGAACAATTTCGTTTCAAAATGGCCAAAAGTTGCAATACCCCCCCAAAGGAACAATTTCGCCTCAAAATGGCAAAAAATTGCAATACCCCCAAAGGAACAATTTCGCCTCAAAATATCAAAAAATTGCAATACCCCCCAAAGGAACAATTTCGCCTCAAAATGCCGAAAAGTTGCAATACCCCCCCAAAGGAACAATTTCACTTCAAAATGGCAAAAAGTTGCAATACCCCCCCAAAGGAACAATTTCGCCTCAAAATGCCGAAAAGTTGCAATACCCCCCGAAAGGAACAATTTCGCTTCAAAATGGCCAAAAGTTGCAATACCCCCCCAAAGGAACAATTTCGCCTCAAAATGCCGAAAAGTTGCAATGCTCCCGAAAGGAACAATTTCGCTTCAAAATGGTAAAAAGTTGCAATACCCCCCCAAGCAACAATTTCGCCTCAAAATGGCAAAAAATTGCAATACCCCCCCCAAAGGAACAATTTCGCTTTAAAATGCCGAAAAGTTGCAATACCCCTCAAAGGTACAATTTCGCTTAAAAAATGGCCAAAAGTTGCAATACCCCCCGAAAGGAACATTTTTGCTTCAAAATGGCTAAAAGATGCAATACCCCCACAAAGCAACAATTTCGCCTCAAAATGGCAAAAAATTGCAATACCACCCCAAAGGAACAATTTCGCCTCAAAATGGCCAAAAAATGTAATACCCCCCCAAAGGAACAATTTCGCTTCAATATGGCCAAAAGTTGCAATACCCTCCCAAAGGAACAATTTCGGCTCAAAATGGCAAAAAATTGCAATACCCCCCCAAAGGAACAATTTCGCATCAAAATGGCAAAAAATTGCAATACCCCCCAAAGGAACAATTTCGCCTCAAAATGCCGAAAAGTTGCAATACCCCCCCAAAGGAACAATTTCACTTCAAAATGGCAAAAAGTTGCAATACCCCCCCAAAGGAAAAATTTCGCCTCAAAATGCCGAAAAGTTGCAATACCCCCCCAAAGGAACAATTTCGCTTCAAAATGGCCAAAAGTTGCTATACCCCCCCAAAGGAACAATTTCGCTTCAAAATGGCCAAACGTTGCAATACCCCCCCAAAGGAACAATTTCGCCTCAAAATGCCGAAAAGTTGCAATACCCCCCGAAAGGAACAATTTCGCTTCAAAATGGCAAAAAGTTGCAATATCCCCCAAGCAACAATTTCGCCTCAAAATGGCGAAAACTTGCAATACCCCCCGAAAAGAACAATTTCGTTTCAAAATGGCCAAAAGTTGCAATACCCCCCCAAATGAACAATTTCGCCTCAAAATGGCAAAAAATTGCAATACCCCCCCAAAGGAACAATTTCGCCTCAAAATGGCAAAAAATTGCAATACCCCCCAAAGGAACAATTTCGCCTCAAAATGCCGAAAAGTTGCAATACCCCCCCAAAGGAACAATTTCACTTCAAAATGGCAAAAAGTTGCAATACCCCCCCAAAGGAACAATTTCGCCTCAAAATGCCGAAAAGTTGCAATACCCCCCCAAAGGAACAATTTCGCTTCAAAATGGCCAAAAGTTGCTATACCCCCCAAAGGAACAATTTCGCTTCAAAATGGCCAAACGTTGCAATACCCCCCCAAAGGAACAATTTCGCCTCAAAATGCCGAAAAGTTGCAATACCCCCCGAAAGGAACAATTTCGCTTCAAAATGGCAAAAAGTTGCAATATCCCCCAAGCAACAATTTCGCCTCAAAATGGCAAAAAATTGCAATACCCCCCAAAGGAACAATTTCGCTTCAAAATGCCGAAAAGTTGCAATACCCCCCGAAAGGAACACTTTCGCTTCAAAATGGCTAAAAGATGCAATACCCCCACAAAGCAACAATTTCGCTTCAAAATGGCTAAAAATTGCAATACACCCCCAAAGGAACAATTTCGCCTCAAAATGGCCAAAAAATGTAATACCCCCCCAAAGGAACAATTTCGCTTCAATATGGCCAAAAGTTGCAATACCCCCCCAAAGGAATAATTTCGGCTCAAAATGGCAAAAAATTGCAATACCCCCCCAAAGGAACAATTTCGCCTCAAAATGCCGAAAAGTTACAATACCCCCCGAAAGGAACAATTTCGCTTCAAAATGGCCAAAAGTTGCAATACCCCCCAAAGGAACAATTTCGCCTCAAAATGCCGAAAAGTTGCAATACCCCCCGAAAGGAACAATTTCGTTTCAAAATGGCCAAAAGTTGCAATACCCCCCCAAAGGAACAATTTCGCCTCAAAATGGCAAAAAATTGCAATACCCACCCAAAGGAACAATTTCGCCTCAAAATGCCGAAAAGTTGCAATACCCCCCCAAAGGAACAATTTCCCTTCAAAATGGCAAAAAGTTGCAATACCCCCCCAAAGGAACAATTTCGCCTCAAAATGCCGAAAAGTTGCAATACCCCCCAAAGGAACAATTTGGCTTCAAAATGGCCAAAAGTTGCAATACCCCCCGAAAGGAACAATTTCGCCTCAGAATGCCGAAAAGTTGCAATACCCCCCGAAAGGAACAATTTCGCCTCAAAATGCCGAAAAGTTGCAATACCCCCGAAAGGAACAATTTCACTTCAAAATGGCCAAAAGATGCAATACCCCCCAAAGCAACAATTTCGCCTCAAAATGGCAAAAAATTGCAATACCCCCCCAAAGGAACAATTTCGCCTCAAAATGGCAAAAAATTGCAATACCCCCCCAAAGGAACAATTTCGCTTCAAAATGGCCAAAAGTTGCAATACCCCCCAAATGAACAATTTCGCCTCAAAATGGCAAAAAGTTGCAATACCCCCCCAAAGGAACAATTTCGCCTCAAAATGCTGAAAAGTTGCAATACCCCCCGAAAGGAAGAATTTCGCTTCAAAATGGCCAAAAGTTGCAATACCCCCCCAAAGGAACAATTTCGCCTCAAAATGGCAAAAAAATTGCAATACCCCCCAAAGGAACAATTTCGCCTCAAAATGCCGAAAAGTTGCAATACCCCCCCAAAGGAACAATTTCGCTTCAAAATGGCAAAAAGTTGCAATACCCCCAAAAAGGAGCAATTTCGCCTCAAAATACCGAAAAGTTGCAATACCCCCCGAAAGGAACATTTTCGCTTCAAAATGGCTAAAAGATGCAATACCCCCACAAAGCAACAATTTCGCCTCAAAATGGCAAAAAATTGCAATACCCCCCAAAGGAACAATTTCGCCTCAAAATGGCCAAAAATTGTAATACCCCTCCAAAGGAACAATTTCGCTTCAATATGGCCAAAAGTTGCAATACCCCCCCGAAAGGAACAATTTGGCTTCAAAATGGCCAAAAGTTGCAATACCCCCCCAAGGAACAATTTCGCCTCAAAATGCCGAAAAGTTGCAATACCCCCCGAAAGGAACAATTTCGCTTCAAAATGGCCAAAAGTTGCAATACCCCCCCAAAGGAACAATTTCGCCTCAAATTGGCAAAAAATTGCAATACCCCCCCAAAGGAACAATTTCACCTCAAAATGGCAAAAAATTGCAATACCCCCCCAAAGGAACAATTTCGCCTCAAAATGCCGAAAAGTTGCAATACCCCCCCAAAGGAACAATTTCGCTTCAAAATGGCAAAAAGTTGCAATACCCCCCGAAAGGAACAATTTCGCTTCAAAATGGCCAAAAGTTGCAATACCCCCACAAAGGAACAATTTCGCCTCAAAATGCCGAAAAGTTGCAATACCCCCCGAAAGGAACAATTTCGCTTCAAAATGGCCAAAAGTTGCAATACCCCCCAAAGGAACAATTTCGCCTCAAAATGGCCAAAAGATGCAATACCCCCCAAAGCAACAACTTCGCCTCAAAATGGCAAAAAATTGCAATACCCCCCCAAAGGAACAATTTCGCCTCAAAATGGCCAAAAATTGTAATACCCCCCAAGGAACAATTTTGCTTCAATATGGACAAAAGTTGCAATACCCCCCAAAGGAACAATTTCGCCTCAAAATGGCAAAAAATTGCAATACCCCCCCAAAGGAACAATTTCGCTTCAAAATGGCCAAAAGTTGCAATACCGCCCCAAAGGAACAATTTCGCCTCAAAATGGCAAAAAATTGCAATACCCCCCAAAGGAACAATTTCGCTTCAAAATGCCGAAAAGTTGCAATACCCCCAAAGGAACAATTTCACCTCAAAATGAAAAAAAAAATTGCAATACCCCCCAAAGGAACAATTTCGCTTCAAAATGGCCAAAAGTTGCAATACCCCCTAAAAGGAACAATTTCGCATCAAAATGGCAAAAAATTGCAATACCCCCCCCAAAGATACAATTTCGCCTCAAAATGCTGAAAAGTTGCAATACCCCCCGAAAGGAACAATTTCGTTTCAAAATGGCCAAAAGTTGCAATACCCCCTAAAGGAACAATTTCGCCTCAAAATGGCAAAAAATTGCAATACCCCCCGAAAGGAACAATTTCGCTTCAAAATGGCAAAAAATTGCAATACCCCCCCAAAGGAACAATTTTGCTTCAAAATGGCCAAAAGTTGCAATACCCCCCGAAAGGAACAATTTCGCTTCAAAATGGCCAAAAGTTGCAATACCCCCCCAAAGGAACAATTTCGCCTCAAAATGCCGAAAAGTTACAATACCCCCCGAAAGGAACAATTTCGCTTCAAAATGGCCAAAAGTTGCAATACCCCCCAAAGGAACAATTTCGCCTCAAAATGCCGAAAAGTTGCAATACCCCCCGAAAGGAACAATTTCGTTTCAAAATGGCCAAAAGTTGCAATACCCCCCCAAAGGAACAATTTCGCCTCAAAATGGCAAAAAATTGCAATACCCCCCCAATGGAACAATTTCGCCTCAAAATGGCAAAAAATTGCAATACCCCCCAAAGGAACAATTTCGCCTCAAAATGCCGAAAAGTTGCAATACCCCCCCAAAGGAACAATTTCCCTTCAAAATGGCAAAAAGTTGCAATACCCCCCCAAAGGAACAATTTCGCCTCAAAATGCCGAAAAGTTGCAATACCCCCCAAAGGAACAATTTCGCTTCAAAATGGCCAAAAGTTGCAATACCCCCCGAAAGGAACAATTTCGCCTCAGAATGCCGAAAAGTTGCAATACCCCCCGAAAGGAACAATTTCGCCTCAAAATGCCGAAAAGTTGCAATACCCCCGAAAGGAACAATTTCACTTCAAAATGGCCAAAAGATGCAATACCCCCCAAAGCAACAATTTCGCCTCAAAATGGCAAAAAATTGCAATACCCCCCAAAGGAACAATTTCGCCTCAAAATGGCAAAAAATTGCAATACCCCCCCAAAGGAACAATTTCGCTTCAAAATGGCCAAAAGTTGCAATACCCCCCAAATGAACAATTTCGCCTCAAAATGGCAAAAAGTTGCAATACCCCCCCAAAGGAACAATTTCGCCTCAAAATGCTGAAAAGTTGCAATACCCCCCGAAAGGAACAATTTCGCTTCAAAATGGCCAAAAGTTGCAATACCCCCCCAAAGGAACAATTTCGCCTCAAAATGGCAAAAAAATTGCAATACCCCCCAAAGGAACAATTTCGCCTCAAAATGCCGAAAAGTTGCAATACCCCCCCAAAGGAACAATTTCGCTTCAAAATGGCAAAAAGTTGCAATACCCCCAAAAAGGAGCAATTTCGCCTCAAAATACCGAAAAGTTGCAATACCCCCCGAAAGGAACATTTTCGCTTCAAAATGGCTAAAAGATGCAATACCCCCACAAAGCAACAATTTCGCCTCAAAATGGCAAAAAATTGCAATACCCCCCAAAGGAACAATTTCGCCTCAAAATGGCCAAAAATTGTAATACCCCTCCAAAGGAACAATTTCGCTTCAATATGGCCAAAAGTTGCAATACCCCCCCGAAAGGAACAATTTGGCTTCAAAATGGCCAAAAGTTGCAATACCCCCCCAAGGAACAATTTCGCCTCAAAATGCCGAAAAGTTGCAATACCCCCCGAAAGGAACAATTTCGCTTCAAAATGGCCAAAAGTTGCAATACCCCCCAAAGGAACAATTTCGCCTCAAATTGGCAAAAAATTGCAATACCCCCCCAAAGGAACAATTTCACCTCAAAATGGCAAAAAATTGCAATACCCCCCCAAAGGAACAATTTCGCCTCAAAATGCCGAAAAGTTGCAATACCCCCCCAAAGGAACAATTTCGCTTCAAAATGGCCAAAAGTTGCAATACCCCCACAAAGGAACAATTTCGCCTCAAAATGCCGAAAAGTTGCAATACCCCCCGAAAGGAACAATTTCGCTTCAAAATGGCCAAAAGTTGCAATACCCCCCAAAGGAACAATTTCGCCTCAAAATGGCCAAAAGATGCAATACCCCCCAAAGCAACAATTTCGCCTCAAAATGGCAAAAAATTGCAATATCCCCCCAAAGGAACAATTTCGCCTCAAAATGGCCAAAAATTGTAATACCCCCCAAGGAACAATTTTGCTTCAATATGGACAAAAGTTGCAATACCCCCCAAAGGAACAATTTCGCCTCAAAATGGCAAAAAATTGCAATACCCCCCCAAAGGAACAATTTCGCTTCAAAATGGCCAAAAGTTGCAATACCGCCCCAAAGGAACAATTTCGCCTCAAAATGGCAAAAAATTGCAATACCCCCCAAAGGAACAATTTCGCTTCAAAATGCCGAAAAGTTGCAATACCCCCCAAAGGAACAATTTCACCTCAAAATGAAAAAAAAAATTGCAATACCCCCCAAAGGAACAATTTCGCTTCAAAATGGCCAAAAGTTGCAATACCCCCTAAAAGGAACAATTTCGCATCAAAATGGCAAAAAATTGCAATACCCCCCCAAAGATACAATTTCGCCTCAAAATGCTGAAAAGTTGCAATACCCCCCGAAAGGAACAATTTCGTTTCAAAATGGCCAAAAGTTGCAATACCCCCCAAAGGAACAATTTCGCCTCAAAATGGCAAAAAATTGCAATACCCCCCGAAAGGAACAATTTCGCTTCAAAATGGCAAAAAATTGCAATACCCCCCCAAAGGAACAATTTTGCTTCAAAATGGCCAAAAGTTGCAATACCCCCCGAAAGGAACAATTTCGCTTCAAAATGGCCAAAAGTTGCAATACCCCCCCAAAGGAACAATTTCGCCTCAAAATGCTGAAAAGTTGCAATACCCCCCCAAGGAACAATTTCGCGTCAAAATGGAAAAAAATTGCAATACCCCCCCAAAGGAACAATTTCGCTTCAAAATGGCCAAAAGTTGCAATACCCCCGAAAGCAACAATTTCGCCTCAAAATGGCAAAAAATTGCAATACCCCCCCAAAGCAACAATTTCGCCTCAAAATGGCCAAAAATTGTAATACCCCCCAAAGGATCAATTTCGCTTCAATATGGCCAAAAGTTGCAATACCCCCCAAAGGAACAATTTCGCCTCAAAATGGCAAAAAATTGCAATACCCCCCCAAAGGAACAATTTCGCTTCAAAATGGCCAAAAGTTGCAATACCACCCAAAGGTACAATTTCACTTCAAAATGGCCAAAAATTGCAATACCCCTCCCAAAGGAACAATTTCGCCTCAAAATGGCAAAAAATTGCAATACCCCCCCAAATGAACAATTTCGCCTCAAAATGCCGAAAAGTTGCAATACCCCCCCAAAGGAACAATTTCGCCTCAAAATGGCAAAAAATTGCAATACCCCCCCAAAGGAACAATTTCGCTTCAAAATGGCCAAAAGTTGCAATACCCCCTCAAAGGTACAATTTCACTTCAAAATGGCCAAAAAGTTGCAATACCCCCCCAAAGGAACAATTTCGCCTCAAAATGCCGAAAAGTTGCAATACCCCCCGAAAGGAACAATTTCGCTTCAAAATGGCCAAAAGTTGCAATACCCCCCCAAAGGAACAATTTCGCCTCAAAATGCCGAAAAGTTGCAATACCCCCCGAAAGGAACAATTTCGCTTCAAAATGGCCAAAAGTTGCAATTCCCCCAAAGGAACAATTTCGCCTCAAAATGGTAAAAAATTGCAATACCCCCCAAAGGAACAATTTCACCTCAAAATGCCGAAAAGTTGCAATACCCCCCAGAAAGGAACAATTTCGCTTCAAAATGGCCAAAAGATGCAATACCCCCCCAAAGCAACAATTTCGCCTCAAAATGGCAAAAAATTGCAATACCCCCCCAAATGAACAATTTCGCCTCAAAATGCCGAAAAGTTGCAATACCCCCCCAAAGGAACAATTTCGCCTCAAAATGGCAAAAAATTGCAATACCCCCAAGGGAACAAATTCGCTTCAAAATGGCCAAAAGTTGCAATACCCCCCCAAAGGAACAATTTCGCCTCAAAATGGCAAAAAATTGCAATACCCCCCAAAGGAACAATTTCGCTTCAAAATGGCAAAAAGTTGCAATACCCCACCAAAGGAACAATTTCGCCTCAAAATGCCGAAAAGTTACAATACCCCCCGAAAGGAACAATTTCGCTTCAAAATGGCTAAAAGTTGCAATACCCCCCCAAAGGAACAATTTCGCCTCAAAATGGCAAAAAATTGCAATACCCCCCCAAAGGAACAATTTCGCCTCAAAATGGCCAAAAATTGTAATACCCCCCCAAAGGATCAATTTCGCTTCAATATGGCCAAAAGTTGCAATACCCCCCAAAAGAACAATTTTGCCTCAAAATGGCAAAAAATTGCAATACCCCCCCAAAGGAACAATTTCGCTTCAAAATGGCGAAAAGTTGCAATACCCCCCCAAAGGTACAATTTCGCCTCAAAATGCCGAAAAGTTGCAATACCCCCCGAAAGGAACAATTTCGCTTCAAAATGGCCAAAAGTTGCAATACCCCCCCAAAGGAACAATTTCGCCTCAAAATGCCGAAAAGTTGCAATACCCCCGAAAGGAACAATTTCGCTTCAAAATGGCCAAAAGTTGCAATTCCCCCAAAGGAACAATTTCGCCTCAAAATGGTAAAAAATTGCAATACCCCCCAAAGGAACAATTTCACCTCAAAATGCCGAAAAGTTGCAATACCCCCCAGAAAGGAACAATTTCGCTTCAAAATGGCCAAAAGATGCAATACCCCCCCAAAGCAACAATTTCGCCTCAAAATGGCAAAAAATTGCAATACCCCCCAAAGGAACAATTTCGCCTCAAAATGGCCAAAAATGGTAATACCCCCCCAAAGGAACAATTTCGCTTCAATATGGCCAAAAGTTGCAATACCCCCCAAAGGAACAATTTCGCCTCAAAATGGCCAAAAATTGTAATACCCCCCAAGGGAACAATTTCGCCTCAAAATGAAAAAAAATTGCAATACCCCCCAAAGGAACAATTTCGCCTCAAAATGCCGAAAAGTTGCAATACCCCCCGAAAGGAACAATTTCGTTTCAAAATGGCCAAAAGTTGCAATACCCCCCCCAAAGGAACAATTTCGCCTCAAAATGGCAAAAAATTGCAATACCCCCAAAGGAACAATTTCGCCTCAAAATGCCGAAAAGTTGCAATACCCCCCCAAAGGAACAATTTCGCCTCAAAATGCCGAAAAGTTGCAATGCCCCCCGAAAGGAACAATTTCGCTTCAAAATGGCCAAAAGATGCAATACCCCCCCAAAGGAACAATTTCGCCTCAAAATGGAAAAAAAATTGCAATACCCCCCAAAGGAACAATTTCGCCTCAAAATGGCAAAAAAATTGCAATACCCCCGAAAGGAACAATTTCGCTTTAAAATGGCCAAAAGTTGCAATACCCCCCCAAAGGAACAATTTCGCCTCAAAATGGCAAAAAATTGCAATACCCCTCCAAAGGAACAATTTCGCTTCAAAATGGCCAAAAGTTGCAATACCCCACCAAAGGAACAATTTCGCCTCAAAATGCCGAAAAGTTGCAATACCCCCCGAAAGGAACAATTTCGCTTCAAAATGGCCAAAAGTTGCAATACCCCCGAAAGCAACAATTTCGCCTCAAAATGGCAAAAAATTGCAATACCCCCCCAAAGCAACAATTTCGCCTCAAAATGGCCAAAAATTGTAATACCCCCCAAAGGATCAATTTCGCTTCAATATGGCCAAAAGTTGCAATACCCCCCAAAGAAACAATTTCGCCTCAAAATGGCAAAAAATTGCAATACCCCCCCAAAGGAACAATTTCGCTTCAAAATGGCCAAAAGTTGCAATACCACCCAAAGGTACAATTTCACTTCAAAATGGCCAAAAATTGCAATACCCCTCCAAAGGAACAATTTCGCCTCAAAATGGCAAAAAATTGCAATACCCCCCCAAATGAACAATTTCGCCTCAAAATGCCGAAAAGTTGCAATACCCCCCCAAAGGAACAATTTCGCCTCAAAATGGCAAAAAATTGCAATTTCCCACAAAGGAACAATTTCGCTTCAAAATGGCCAAAAGTTGCAATACCCCCCCAAAGGAACAATTTTGCCTCAAAATGGCAAAAAATTGCAATACCCCCCCAAAGGAACAATTTCGGCTCAAAATGCTGAAAAGTTGCAATACCCCCCGAAAGGAACAAATTCGCTTCAAAATGGCCAAAAGTTGCAACACCCCCCCAAAGGAACAATTTCGCCTAAAAATGGCAAAAAATTGCAATCCCCCCCCAAAGGAACAATTTCGCTTCAAAATGGCCAAAAGTTGCAATACCCCACCAAAGGAACAATTTCGCCTCAAAATGCCGAAAAGTTACAATACCCCCCGAAAGGAACAATTTCGCTTCAAAATGGCCAAAAGTTGCAATACCCCCCGAAAGCAACAATTTCGCCTCAAAATGGCAAAAAATTGCAATACCCCCCCAAAGGAACAATTTCGCCTCAAAATGGCCAAAAATTGTAATACCCCTCCAAAGGATCAATTTCGCTTCAATAAGGCCAAAAGTTGCAATACCCCCCAAAGGAACAATTTCGCCTCAAAATGGCAAAAAATTGCAATACCCCCCCAAAGGAAAAATTTCGCCTCAAAATGGCAAAAAATTGCAATACCCCCCAAAGGAAAAATTTCGCTTCAAAATGGCCAAAAGTTGCAATACCCCCCCAAAGGAACAATTTTGCCTCAAAACGGCAAAATATTGCAATACCCCCCCAAAGGAACAATTTCGCCTCAAAATGCTGAAAAGTTGCAATACCCCCCGAAAGGAACAAATTCGCTTCAAAATGGCCAAAAGTTGCAATACCCCCCCAAAGGAACAATTTCGCCTCAAAATGGCAAAAAATTGCAATACCCCCCCAAAGGAACAATTTCGCTTCAAAATGGCCAAAAGTTGCAATACCCCACCAAAGGAACAATTTCGCCTCAAAATGCCGAAAAGTTACAATACCCCCCGAAAGGAACAATTTCGCTTCAAAATGGCCAAAAGTTGCAATACCCCCCGAAAGCAACAATTCCGCTTCAAAATGGCAAAAACTTGCAACACCCCCCCTAAGGAACAATTTCGCCTCAAAATGGCCAAAAATTGTAATACCCCCCAAAGGATCAATTTCGCTTCAATATGGCCAAAAGTTGCAATACCCCCCAAAGGAACAATTTCGCCTCAAAATGGCAAAAAATTGCAATACCCCCCCAAAGGAACAATTTCGCTTCAAAATGGCCAAAAGTTGCAATACCCCCCCAAAGGTACAATTTCACTTCAAAATGGCCAAAAATTGCAATACCCCCCCAAAGGAACAATTTCGCCTCAAAATGGCAAAAAATTGCAATACCCCCCCAAATGAACAATTTCGCCTCAAAATGCCGAAAAGTTGCAATACCCCCCCAAAGGAACAATTTCGCTTCAAAATGGCCAAAAGTTGCAATACCCCCCCAAAGGAACAATTTCGCCTCAAAATGCCGAAAAGTTGCAATACCCCCCGAAAGGAACAATTTCGCTTCAAAATGGCCAAAAGTTGCAATACCCCCCCAAAGACACAATTTCGCCTCAAAATGCCGAAAAGTTGCAATACCCCCCGAAAGAAACAATTTCGCTTCAAATTGGCCAAAAGTTGCAATACCCCCCCAAAAGAACAATTTCGCCTCAAAATGACAAAAAATTGCAATACCCCCCCAAAGGAACAATTTTGCTTCAAAATGGCCAAAAGTTGCAATACCCCCCCAAAGGAACAATTTCGCTTCAAAATGGCGAAAAGTTGCAATACCCCCCCAAAGGAACAATTTCGCCTGAAAATGCCGAAAAGTTGCAATACCCCCCCAAAGGAACAATTTCGCTTCAAAATGGCGAAAAGTTGCAATACCCCCCCAAAGGAACAATTTCGCCTCAAAATGCCGAAAAGTTGCAATACCCCCCGAAAGGAACAATTTCGCTTCAAAATGGGCAAAAGTTGCAATACCCCCCCAAAGGAACAATTTCGCCTCAAAATGCCGAAAAGTTGCAATTTCCCCCGAAAGGAACAATTTCGCTTCAAAATGGCCAAAAGTTGCAATTCCCCCAAAGGAACAATTTCGCCTCAAAATGGTAAAAAATTGCAATACCCCCCGAAAGGAACAATTTCGCTTCAAAATGGCCAAAAGATGCAATACCCCCCCAAAGCAACAATTTCGCCTCAAAATGGCAAAAAATTGTAATACCCCCCCAAAGGAACAATTTCGCTTCAAAATGGCCAAAAGTTGCAATACCCCCCGAAAGCAACAATTCCGCTTCAAAATGGCAAAAAATTGCAGCACCCCCCCAAAGGAACAATTTCGCCTCAAAATGGCCAAAAATTGTAATACCCCCCAAAGGATCAATTTCGCTTCAATATGGCCAAAAGTTGCAATACCCCCCAAAGTAACAATTTCGCCTCAAAATGGCAAAAAATTGCAATACCCCCCCAAAGGAACAATTTCGCTTCAAAATGGCCAAAAGTTGCAATACCCCCCCAAAGGTACAATTTCACTTCAAAATGGCCAAAAATTGCAATACCCCCCCAAAGGAACAATTTCGCCTCAAAATGGCAAAAAATTGCAATACCCCCCCAAATGAACAATTTCGCCTCAAAATGCCGAAAAGTTGCAATACCCCCCAAAGGAACAATTTCGCTTCAAAATGGCCAAAAGTTGCAATACCCCCCCAAAGGAACAATTTCGCCTCAAAATGCCGAAAAGTTGCAATACCCCCCCGAAAGGAACAATTTCGCTTCAAAATGGCCAAAAGTTGCAATTCCCCCAAAGGAACAATTTCGCCTCAAAATGGTAAAAAATTGCAATACCCCCCGAAAGGAACAATTTCGCTTCAAAATGGCCAAAAGATGCAATACCCACCCAAAGCAACAATTTCTCCTCAAAATGGCAAAAAATTGTAATAGCCCCCCAAAGGAACAATTTCGCTTTAATATGGCCAAAAGTTGCAATACCCCCCAAAGGAACAATTTCGCCTCAAAATTGCAAAAAATTGCAATACCCCCCGAAAGGAACAATTTCGCTTCAAAATGGCCAAAAGTTGCAATACCCCGCCAAAGGAACAATTTTGCCTCAAAATGGCAAAAAATTGCAATACCCCCCAAAGGAACAATTTCGCTTCAAAATGCCGAAAAGTTGCAATACCCCCCCAAAGGAACAACTTCGCTTCAAAATGGCCAAAAGTTGCAATACCCCCCAAAGGAACAATTTCGCCTCAAAATGGCAAAAAATTGCAATACCCCCCCAAAGGAACAATTTCGCTTCAAAATGGCCAAAAGTTGCAATACCCCCCCAAAGGAACAACTTCGCCTCAAAATGGTAAAAAATTGCAATACCCCCCAAAGGAACAATTTCGCCTCAAAATGGCAAAAATTGCAATACCCCCCCAAAGGAACAATTTCGCTTCAAAATGGCAAAAAATTGCAATACCCCCCCAAAGGAACAATTTCGCCTCAAAATGGCCAAAAATTGTAATACCCCCCCAAAGGAACAATTTCGCTTCAAAATGGCCAAAAGTTGCAATACCCCCCCAAAGGAACAATTTCGCCTCAAAATGCCGAAAAGTTGCAATACCCGCCGAAAGGAACAATTTCGCTTCAAAATGGCCAAAAGTTGCAATTCCCCCAAAGGAACAATTTCGCCTCAAAATGGTAAAAAATTGCAATACCCCCCAAAGGAACAATTTCACCTCAAAATGCCGAAAAGTTGCAATACCCCCCGAAAGGAACAATTTCACTTCAAAATGGCCAAAAGATGCAATACCCCCCCAAAGCAACAATTTCGCCTCAAAATGGCAAAAAATTGCAAGACCCCCCAAAGGAACAATTTCGCCTCAAAATGGCCAAAAATTGTAATACCCCCCCAAAGGAACAATTTCGCTTCAATATGGCCAAAAGTTGCAATACCCCCCGAAAGGAACAATTTCGCTTCAAAATGGCCAAAAGTTGCAATACCACCCCAAAGGTACAATTTCGCTTCAAAATGGCCAAAAGTTGCAATACCCCCCAAAGGAACAATTTCGCCTCAAAATGGCAAAAATTGCAATACCCCCCCAAAGGAACAACTTCGCTTCAAAATGGCCAAAAGTTGCAATACCCCCCAAAGGAACAATTTGGCTTAAAAATGGCAAAAAATTGCAATACCCCCCCAAATGAACAATTTTGCTTCAAAATGGCCAAAAGTTGCAATACCCCCCCAAAGGAACAATTGCGCCTCAAAATGGCAAAAATTGCAATACCCCTTCAAAGGAACAATTTCGCTTCAAAATGGCAAAAAATTGTAATACCCACCCAAAGGAACAATTTCGCCTCAAAATGAAAAAAAAATTGCAATACCCCCAAAGGAACAATTTCGCCTCAAAATGCCGAAAAGTTGCAATACCCCCCGAAAGGAACAATTTCGCTTCAAAATGGCCAAAAGTTGCAATACCCCCCCAAAGGAACAATTTCGCCTCAAAATGGCAAAAAATTGCCATACCCCCAAAGGAACAATTTCGCATCAAAATGGCAAAAAATTGCAATACCCTCCAAAGGAACAATTTCGCTTCAAAATGGCCAAAAGTTGCAATACCCCCCAAAGCAACAATTTCGCCTCAAAATGGCAAAAAATTGCAATACCCCCCAAAGGAACAATTTCGCTTCAAAATGGCAAAAAATTGCAATACCCCCCAAAGGAACAATTTCGCCTCAAAATGGCCAAAAATTGTAATACCCCCCCAAAGGAACAATTTCGCTTCAAAATGGCCAAAAGTTGCAATACCCCCCCAAAGGAACAATTTCGCCTCAAAATGCCGAAAAGTTGCAATACCCGCCGAAAGGAACAATTTCGCTTCAAAATGGCCAAAAGTTGCAATTCCCCCAAAGGAACAATTTCGCCTCAAAATGGTAAAAAATTGCAATACCCCCCAAAGGAACAATTTCACCTCAAAATGCCGAAAAGTTGCAATACCCCCCGAAAGGAACAATTTCGCTTCAAAATGGCCAAAAGATGCAATACCCCCCCAAAGCAACAATTTCGCCTCAAAATGGCAAAAAATTGCAATACCCCCCAAAGGAACAATTTCGCCTCAAAATGGCCAAAAATTGTAATACCCCCCCAAAGGAACAATTTCGCTTCAATATGGCCAAAAGTTGCAATACCCCCCGAAAGGAACAATTTTGCTTCAAAATTGCCAAAAGTTGCAATACCACCCCAAAGGAACAATTTCGCCTCAAAATGGCAAAAAATTGCAATACCCCCCAAATGAACAATTTCGCCTCAAAATGCCGAAAAGTTGCAATACCCCCCAAAGGAACAATTTCGCTTCAAAATGGCCAAAAGTTGCAATACCCCCCCAAAGGAACAATTTCGCCTCAAAATGCCGAAAAGTTGCAATACCCCCCCGAAAGGAACAATTTCGCTTCAAAATGGCCAAAAGTTGCAATTCCCCCAAAGGAACAATTTCGCCTCAAAATGGTAAAAAATTGCAATACCCCCCGAAAGGAACAATTTCGCTTCAAAATGGCCAAAAGATGCAATACCCACCCAAAGCAACAATTTCTCCTCAAAATGGCAAAAAATTGTAATAGCCCCCCAAAGGAACAATTTCGCTTTAATATGGCCAAAAGTTGCAATACCCCCCAAAGGAACAATTTCGCCTCAAAATTGCAAAAAATTGCAATACCCCCCGAAAGGAACAATTTCGCTTCAAAATGGCCAAAAGTTGCAATACCCCGCCAAAGGAACAATTTTGCCTCAAAATGGCAAAAAATTGCAATACCCCCCAAAGGAACAATTTCGCTTCAAAATGCCGAAAAGTTGCAATACCCCCCCAAAGGAACAACTTCGCTTCAAAATGGCCAAAAGTTGCAATACCCCCCAAAGGAACAATTTCGCCTCAAAATGGCAAAAAATTGCAATACCCCCCCAAAGGAACAATTTCGCTTCAAAATGCCGAAAAGTTACAATACCCCCCGAAAGGAACAATTTCGCTTCAAAATGGCCAAAAGTTGCAATACCCCCCGAAAGCAACAATTCCGCTTCAAAATGGCAAAAACTTGCAACACCCCCCCTAAGGAACAATTTCGCCTCAAAATGGCCAAAAATTGTAATACCCCCCAAAGGATCAATTTCGCTTCAATATGGCCAAAAGTTGCAATACCCCCCAAAGGAACAATTTCGCCTCAAAATGGCAAAAAATTGCAATACCCCCCCAAAGGAACAATTTCGCTTCAAAATGGCCAAAAGTTGCAATACCCCCCCAAAGGTACAATTTCACTTCAAAATGGCCAAAAATTGCAATACCCCCCCAAAGGAACAATTTCGCCTCAAAATGGCAAAAAATTGCAATACCCCCCCAAATGAACAATTTCGCCTCAAAATGCCGAAAAGTTGCAATACCCCCCCAAAGGAACAATTTCGCTTCAAAATGGCCAAAAGTTGCAATACCCCCCCAAAGGAACAATTTCGCCTCAAAATGCCGAAAAGTTGCAATACCCCCCGAAAGGAACAATTTCGCTTCAAAATGGCCAAAAGTTGCAATACCCCCCCAAAGACACAATTTCGCCTCAAAATGCCGAAAAGTTGCAATACCCCCCGAAAGAAACAATTTCGCTTCAAATTGGCCAAAAGTTGCAATACCCCCCCAAAAGAACAATTTCGCCTCAAAATGGTAAAAAATTGCAATACCCCCCAAAGGAACAATTTCGCCTCAAAATGGCAAAAATTGCAATACCCCCCCAAAGGAACAATTTCGCTTCAAAATGGCAAAAAATTGCAATACCCCCCCAAAGGAACAATTTCGCCTCAAAATGGCCAAAAATTGTAATACCCCCCCAAAGGAACAATTTCGCTTCAAAATGGCCAAAAGTTGCAATACCCCCCCAAAGGAACAATTTCGCCTCAAAATGCCGAAAAGTTGCAATACCCGCCGAAAGGAACAATTTCGCTTCAAAATGGCCAAAAGTTGCAATTCCCCCAAAGGAACAATTTCGCCTCAAAATGGTAAAAAATTGCAATACCCCCCAAAGGAACAATTTCACCTCAAAATGCCGAAAAGTTGCAATACCCCCCGAAAGGAACAATTTCACTTCAAAATGGCCAAAAGATGCAATACCCCCCCAAAGCAACAATTTCGCCTCAAAATGGCAAAAAATTGCAAGACCCCCCAAAGGAACAATTTCGCCTCAAAATGGCCAAAAATTGTAATACCCCCCCAAAGGAACAATTTCGCTTCAATATGGCCAAAAGTTGCAATACCCCCCGAAAGGAACAATTTCGCTTCAAAATGGCCAAAAGTTGCAATACCACCCCAAAGGTACAATTTCGCTTCAAAATGGCCAAAAGTTGCAATACCCCCCAAAGGAACAATTTCGCCTCAAAATGGCAAAAATTGCAATACCCCCCCAAAGGAACAACTTCGCTTCAAAATGGCCAAAAGTTGCAATACCCCCCAAAGGAACAATTTGGCTTAAAAATGGCAAAAAATTGCAATACCCCCCCAAATGAACAATTTTGCTTCAAAATGGCCAAAAGTTGCAATACCCCCCCAAAGGAACAATTGCGCCTCAAAATGGCAAAAATTGCAATACCCCTTCAAAGGAACAATTTCGCTTCAAAATGGCAAAAAATTGTAATACCCACCCAAAGGAACAATTTCGCCTCAAAATGAAAAAAAAATTGCAATACCCCCAAAGGAACAATTTCGCCTCAAAATGCCGAAAAGTTGCAATACCCCCCGAAAGGAACAATTTCGCTTCAAAATGGCCAAAAGTTGCAATACCCCCCCAAAGGAACAATTTCGCCTCAAAATGGCAAAAAATTGCCATACCCCCAAAGGAACAATTTCGCATCAAAATGGCAAAAAATTGCAATACCCTCCAAAGGAACAATTTCGCTTCAAAATGGCCAAAAGTTGCAATACCCCCCAAAGCAACAATTTCGCCTCAAAATGGCAAAAAATTGCAATACCCCCCAAAGGAACAATTTCGCTTCAAAATGGCAAAAAATTGCAATACCCCCCAAAGGAACAATTTCGCCTCAAAATGGCCAAAAATTGTAATACCCCCCCAAAGGAACAATTTCGCTTCAAAATGGCCAAAAGTTGCAATACCCCCCCAAAGGAACAATTTCGCCTCAAAATGCCGAAAAGTTGCAATACCCGCCGAAAGGAACAATTTCGCTTCAAAATGGCCAAAAGTTGCAATTCCCCCAAAGGAACAATTTCGCCTCAAAATGGTAAAAAATTGCAATACCCCCCAAAGGAACAATTTCACCTCAAAATGCCGAAAAGTTGCAATACCCCCCGAAAGGAACAATTTCGCTTCAAAATGGCCAAAAGATGCAATACCCCCCCAAAGCAACAATTTCGCCTCAAAATGGCAAAAAATTGCAATACCCCCCAAAGGAACAATTTCGCCTCAAAATGGCCAAAAATTGTAATACCCCCCCAAAGGAACAATTTCGCTTCAATATGGCCAAAAGTTGCAATACCCCCCGAAAGGAACAGTTTTGCTTCAAAATTGCCAAAAGTTGCAATACCACCCCAAAGGAACAATTTCGCCTCAAAATGGCAAAAAATTGCAATACCCCCCAAATGAACAATTTCGCCTCAAAATGCCGAAAAGTTGCAATACCCCCCAAAGGAACAATTTCGCTTCAAAATGGCCAAAAGTTGCAATACCCCCCCAAAGGAACAATTTCGCCTCAAAATGCCGAAAAGTTGCAATACCCCCCCGAAAGGAACAATTTCGCTTCAAAATGGCCAAAAGTTGCAATTCCCCCAAAGGAACAATTTCGCCTCAAAATGGTAAAAAATTGCAATACCCCC
This sequence comes from Anomaloglossus baeobatrachus, assembly GCF_048569485.1. Taxonomy (NCBI): domain Eukaryota; kingdom Metazoa; phylum Chordata; class Amphibia; order Anura; family Aromobatidae; genus Anomaloglossus; species Anomaloglossus baeobatrachus. The sequence goes on from NC_134363.1 coordinate 44,325,338, forward strand.
CGAAAGGAACAATTTCGCTTCAAAATGGCCAAAAGATGCAATACCCACCCAAAGCAACAATTTCTCCTCAAAATGGCAAAAAATTGTAATAGCCCCCCAAAGGAACAATTTCGCTTTAATATGGCCAAAAGTTGCAATACCCCCCAAAGGAACAATTTCGCCTCAAAATTGCAAAAAATTGCAATACCCCCCGAAAGGAACAATTTCGCTTCAAAATGGCCAAAAGTTGCAATACCCCGCCAAAGGAACAATTTTGCCTCAAAATGGCAAAAAATTGCAATACCCCCCAAAGGAACAATTTCGCTTCAAAATGCCGAAAAGTTGCAATACCCCCCCAAAGGAACAACTTCGCTTCAAAATGGCCAAAAGTTGCAATACCCCCCAAAGGAACAATTTCGCCTCAAAATGGCAAAAAATTGCAATACCCCCCCAAAGGAACAATTTCGCTTCAAAATGCCGAAAAGTTACAATACCCCCCGAAAGGAACAATTTCGCTTCAAAATGGCCAAAAGTTGCAATACCCCCCGAAAGCAACAATTCCGCTTCAAAATGGCAAAAACTTGCAACACCCCCCCTAAGGAACAATTTCGCCTCAAAATGGCCAAAAATTGTAATACCCCCCAAAGGATCAATTTCGCTTCAATATGGCCAAAAGTTGCAATACCCCCCAAAGGAACAATTTCGCCTCAAAATGGCAAAAAATTGCAATACCCCCCCAAAGGAACAATTTCGCTTCAAAATGGCCAAAAGTTGCAATACCCCCCCAAAGGTACAATTTCACTTCAAAATGGCCAAAAATTGCAATACCCCCCCAAAGGAACAATTTCGCCTCAAAATGGCAAAAAATTGCAATACCCCCCCAAATGAACAATTTCGCCTCAAAATGCCGAAAAGTTGCAATACCCCCCCAAAGGAACAATTTCGCTTCAAAATGGCCAAAAGTTGCAATACCCCCCCAAAGGAACAATTTCGCCTCAAAATGCCGAAAAGTTGCAATACCCCCCGAAAGGAACAATTTCGCTTCAAAATGGCCAAAAGTTGCAATACCCCCCCAAAGACACAATTTCGCCTCAAAATGCCGAAAAGTTGCAATACCCCCCGAAAGAAACAATTTCGCTTCAAATTGGCCAAAAGTTGCAATACCCCCCCAAAAGAACAATTTCGCCTCAAAATGACAAAAAATTGCAATACCCCCCCAAAGGAACAATTTTGCTTCAAAATGGCCAAAAGTTGCAATACCCCCCCAAAGGAACAATTTCGCTTCAAAATGGCGAAAAGTTGCAATACCCCCCCAAAGGAACAATTTCGCCTGAAAATGCCGAAAAGTTGCAATACCCCCCCAAAGGAACAATTTCGCTTCAAAATGGCGAAAAGTTGCAATACCCCCCCAAAGGAACAATTTCGCCTCAAAATGCCGAAAAGTTGCAATACCCCCCGAAAGGAACAATTTCGCTTCAAAATGGGCAAAAGTTGCAATACCCCCCCAAAGGAACAATTTCGCCTCAAAATGCCGAAAAGTTGCAATTTCCCCCGAAAGGAACAATTTCGCTTCAAAATGGCCAAAAGTTGCAATTCCCCCAAAGGAACAATTTCGCCTCAAAATGGTAAAAAATTGCAATACCCCCCGAAAGGAACAATTTCGCTTCAAAATGGCCAAAAGATGCAATACCCCCCCAAAGCAACAATTTCGCCTCAAAATGGCAAAAAATTGTAATACCCCCCCAAAGGAACAATTTCGCTTCAAAATGGCCAAAAGTTGCAATACCCCCCGAAAGCAACAATTCCGCTTCAAAATGGCAAAAAATTGCAGCACCCCCCCAAAGGAACAATTTCGCCTCAAAATGGCCAAAAATTGTAATACCCCCCAAAGGATCAATTTCGCTTCAATATGGCCAAAAGTTGCAATACCCCCCAAAGGAACAATTTCGCCTCAAAATGGCAAAAAATTGCAATACCCCCCCAAAGGAACAATTTCGCTTCAAAATGGCCAAAAGTTGCAATACCCCCCCAAAGGTACAATTTCACTTCAAAATGGCCAAAAATTGCAATACCCCCCCAAAGGAACAATTTCGCCTCAAAATGGCAAAAAATTGCAATACCCCCCCAAATGAACAATTTCGCCTCAAAATGCCGAAAAGTTGCAATACCCCCCAAAGGAACAATTTCGCTTCAAAATGGCCAAAAGTTGCAATACCCCCCCAAAGGAACAATTTCGCCTCAAAATGCCGAAAAGTTGCAATACCCCCCCGAAAGGAACAATTTCGCTTCAAAATGGCCAAAAGTTGCAATTCCCCCAAAGGAACAATTTCGCCTCAAAATGGTAAAAAATTGCAATACCCCCCGAAAGGAACAATTTCGCTTCAAAATGGCCAAAAGATGCAATACCCACCCAAAGCAACAATTTCTCCTCAAAATGGCAAAAAATTGTAATAGCCCCCCAAAGGAACAATTTCGCTTTAATATGGCCAAAAGTTGCAATACCCCCCAAAGGAACAATTTCGCCTCAAAATTGCAAAAAATTGCAATACCCCCCGAAAGGAACAATTTCGCTTCAAAATGGCCAAAAGTTGCAATACCCCGCCAAAGGAACAATTTTGCCTCAAAATGGCAAAAAATTGCAATACCCCCCAAAGGAACAATTTCGCTTCAAAATGCCGAAAAGTTGCAATACCCCCCCAAAGGAACAACTTCGCTTCAAAATGGCCAAAAGTTGCAATACCCCCCAAAGGAACAATTTCGCCTCAAAATGGCAAAAAATTGCAATACCCCCCCAAAGGAACAATTTCGCTTCAAAATGGCCAAAAGTTGCAATACCCCCCCAAAGGAACAACTTCGCCTCAAAATGGTAAAAAATTGCAATACCCCCCAAAGGAACAATTTCGCCTCAAAATGGCAAAAATTGCAATACCCCCCCAAAGGAACAATTTCGCTTCAAAATGGCAAAAAATTGCAATACCCCCCCAAAGGAACAATTTCGCCTCAAAATGGCCAAAAATTGTAATACCCCCCAAAGGAACAATTTCGCTTCAAAATGGCCAAAAGTTGCAATACCCCCCCAAAGGAACAATTTCGCCTCAAAATGCCGAAAAGTTGCAATACCCGCCGAAAGGAACAATTTCGCTTCAAAATGGCCAAAAGTTGCAATTCCCCCAAAGGAACAATTTCGCCTCAAAATGGTAAAAAATTGCAATACCCCCCAAAGGAACAATTTCACCTCAAAATGCCGAAAAGTTGCAATACCCCCCGAAAGGAACAATTTCACTTCAAAATGGCCAAAAGATGCAATACCCCCCCAAAGCAACAATTTCGCCTCAAAATGGCAAAAAATTGCAAGACCCCCCAAAGGAACAATTTCGCCTCAAAATGGCCAAAAATTGTAATACCCCCCCAAAGGAACAATTTCGCTTCAATATGGCCAAAAGTTGCAATACCCCCCGAAAGGAACAATTTCGCTTCAAAATGGCCAAAAGTTGCAATACCACCCCAAAGGTACAATTTCGCTTCAAAATGGCCAAAAGTTGCAATACCCCCCAAAGGAACAATTTCGCCTCAAAATGGCAAAAATTGCAATACCCCCCCAAAGGAACAACTTCGCTTCAAAATGGCCAAAAGTTGCAATACCCCCCAAAGGAACAATTTGGCTTAAAAATGGCAAAAAATTGCAATACCCCCCCAAATGAACAATTTTGCTTCAAAATGGCCAAAAGTTGCAATACCCCCCCAAAGGAACAATTGCGCCTCAAAATGGCAAAAATTGCAATACCCCTTCAAAGGAACAATTTCGCTTCAAAATGGCAAAAAATTGTAATACCCACCCAAAGGAACAATTTCGCCTCAAAATGAAAAAAAAATTGCAATACCCCCAAAGGAACAATTTCGCCTCAAAATGCCGAAAAGTTGCAATACCCCCCGAAAGGAACAATTTCGCTTCAAAATGGCCAAAAGTTGCAATACCCCCCCAAAGGAACAATTTCGCCTCAAAATGGCAAAAAATTGCCATACCCCCAAAGGAACAATTTCGCATCAAAATGGCAAAAAATTGCAATACCCTCCAAAGGAACAATTTCGCTTCAAAATGGCCAAAAGTTGCAATACCCCCCAAAGCAACAATTTCGCCTCAAAATGGCAAAAAATTGCAATACCCCCCAAAGGAACAATTTCGCTTCAAAATGGCAAAAAATTGCAATACCCCCCAAAGGAACAATTTCGCCTCAAAATGGCCAAAAATTGTAATACCCCCCCAAAGGAACAATTTCGCTTCAAAATGGCCAAAAGTTGCAATACCCCCCCAAAGGAACAATTTCGCCTCAAAATGCCGAAAAGTTGCAATACCCGCCGAAAGGAACAATTTCGCTTCAAAATGGCCAAAAGTTGCAATTCCCCCAAAGGAACAATTTCGCCTCAAAATGGTAAAAAATTGCAATACCCCCCAAAGGAACAATTTCACCTCAAAATGCCGAAAAGTTGCAATACCCCCCGAAAGGAACAATTTCGCTTCAAAATGGCCAAAAGATGCAATACCCCCCCAAAGCAACAATTTCGCCTCAAAATGGCAAAAAATTGCAATACCCCCCAAAGGAACAATTTCGCCTCAAAATGGCCAAAAATTGTAATACCCCCCCAAAGGAACAATTTCGCTTCAATATGGCCAAAAGTTGCAATACCCCCCGAAAGGAACAATTTTGCTTCAAAATTGCCAAAAGTTGCAATACCACCCCAAAGGAACAATTTCGCCTCAAAATGGCAAAAAATTGCAATACCCCCCCAAATGAACAATTTCGCCTCAAAATGCCGAAAAGTTGCAATACCCCCCAAAGGAACAATTTCGCTTCAAAATGGCCAAAAGTTGCAATACCCCCCAAAGGAACAATTTCGCCTCAAAATGCCGAAAAGTTGCAATACCCCCCCGAAAGGAACAATTTCGCTTCAAAATGGCCAAAAGTTGCAATTCCCCCAAAGGAACAATTTCGCCTCAAAATGGTAAAAAATTGCAATATCCCCCGAAAGGAACAATTTCGCTTCAAAATGGCCAAAAGATGCAATACCCACCCAAAGCAACAATTTCTCCTCAAAATGGCAAAAAATTGTAATAGCCCCCCAAAGGAACAATTTCGCTTTAATATGGCCAAAAGTTGCAATACCCCCCAAAGGAACAATTTCGCCTCAAAATTGCAAAAAATTGCAATACCCCCCGAAAGGAACAATTTCGCTTCAAAATGGCCAAAAGTTGCAATACCCCGCCAAAGGAACAATTTTGCCTCAAAATGGCAAAAAATTGCAATACCCCCCAAAGGAACAATTTCGCTTCAAAATGCCGAAAAGTTGCAATACCCCCCCAAAGGAACAACTTCGCTTCAAAATGGCCAAAAGTTGCAATACCCCCCAAAGGAACAATTTCGCCTCAAAATGGCAAAAAATTGCAATACCCCCCCAAAGGAACAATTTCGCTTCAAAATGGCCAAAAGTTGCAATACCCCCCCAAAGGAACAACTTCGCCTCAAAATGGTAAAAAATTGCAATACCCCCCAAAGGAACAATTTCGCCTCAAAATGGCAAAAATTGCAATACCCCCCCAAAGGAACAATTTCGCTTCAAAATGGCAAAAAATTGCAATACCCCCCCAAAGGAACAATTTCGCCTCAAAATGGCCAAAAATTGTAATACCCCCCCAAAGGAACAATTTCGCTTCAAAATGGCCAAAAGTTGCAATACCCCCCCAAAGGAACAATTTCGCCTCAAAATGCCGAAAAGTTGCAATACCCGCCGAAAGGAACAATTTCGCTTCAAAATGGCCAAAAGTTGCAATTCCCCCAAAGGAACAATTTCGCCTCAAAATGGTAAAAAATTGCAATACCCCCCAAAGGAACAATTTCACCTCAAAATGCCGAAAAGTTGCAATACCCCCCGAAAGGAACAATTTCGCTTCAAAATGGCCAAAAGATGCAATACCCCCCCAAAGCAACAATTTCGCCTCAAAATGGCAAAAAATTGCAAGACCCCCCAAAGGAACAATTTCGCCTCAAAATGGCCAAAAATTGTAATACCCCCCCAAAGGAACAATTTCGCTTCAATATGGCCAAAAGTTGCAATACCCCCCGAAAGGAACAATTTCGCTTCAAAATGGCCAAAAGTTGCAATACCACCCCAAAGGTACAATTTCGCTTCAAAATGGCCAAAAGTTGCAATACCCCCCAAAGGAACAATTTCGCCTCAAAATGGCAAAAATTGCAATACCCCCCCAAAGGAACAACTTCGCTTCAAAATGGCCAAAAGTTGCAATACCCCCCAAAGGAACAATTTGGCTTAAAAATGGCAAAAAATTGCAATACCCCCCCAAATGAACAATTTTGCTTCAAAATGGCCAAAAGTTGCAATACCCCCCCAAAGGAACAATTTCGCCTCAAAATGAAAAAAAAATTGCAATACCCCCAAAGGAACAATTTCGCCTCAAAATGCCGAAAAGTTGCAATACCCCCCGAAAGGAACAATTTCGCTTCAAAATGGCCAAAAGTTGCAATACCCCCCCAAAGGAACAATTTCGCCTCAAAATGGCAAAAAATTGCCATACCCCCAAAGGAACAATTTCGCATCAAAATGGCAAAAAATTGCAATACCCTCCAAAGGAACAATTTCGCTTCAAAATGGCCAAAAGTTGCAATACCCCCCAAAGCAACAATTTCGCCTCAAAATGGCAAAAAATTGCAATACCCCCCAAAGGAACAATTTCGCTTCAAAATGGCAAAAAATTGCAATACCCCCCAAAGGAACAATTTCGCCTCAAAATGGCCAAAAATTGTAATACCCCCCAAAGGAACAATTTCGCTTCAAAATGGCCAAAAGTTGCAATACCCCCCCAAAGGAACAATTTCGCCTCAAAATGCCGAAAAGTTGCAATACCCGCCGAAAGGAACAATTTCGCTTCAAAATGGCCAAAAGTTGCAATTCCCCCAAAGGAACAATTTCGCCTCAAAATGGTAAAAAATTGCAATACCCCCCAAAGGAACAATTTCACCTCAAAATGCCGAAAAGTTGCAATACCCCCCGAAAGGAACAATTTCGCTTCAAAATGGCCAAAAGATGCAATACCCCCCCAAAGCAACAATTTCGCCTCAAAATGGCAAAAAATTGCAATACCCCCCAAAGGAACAATTTCGCCTCAAAATGGCCAAAAATTGTAATACCCCCCCAAAGGAACAATTTCGCTTCAATATGGCCAAAAGTTGCAATACCCCCCGAAAGGAACAATTTTGCTTCAAAATTGCCAAAAGTTGCAATACCACCCCAAAGGTACAATTTCGCTTCAAAATGGCCAAAAGTTGCAATACCCCCCAAAGGAACAATTTCGCCTCAAAATGGCAAAAATTGCAATACCCCCCCAAAGGAACAATTTCGCTTCAAAATGGCCAAAAGTTGCAATACCCCCCCAAAGGAACAATTTCGCCTCAAAATGGCAAAAGTTGCAATACCCCCCCAAAGGAACAATTTCGCTTCAAAATGGCAAAAAATTGCAATACCCCCCCAAAGGAACAATTTCGCCTCAAAATGGCCAAAAATTGTAATACCCCCCCAAACGAACAATTTCGCCTCAAAATGAAAAAAAAATTGCAATACCCCCCAAAGGAACAATTTCGCCTCAAAATGCCGAAAAGTTGCAATACCCCCCGAAAGGAACAATTTCGCTTCAAAATGGCCAAAAGTTACAATACCCCCCAAAGCAACAATTTCGCCTCAAAATGGCAAAAAATTGCAATACCCCCCAAAGGAACAATTTCGCCTCAAAATGGCCAAAAATTGTAATACCCCCCCAAAGGAACAATTTCGCTTCAATATGGCCAAAAGTTGCAATACCCGCCAAAGGAACAATTTCGCCTCAAAATTGCAAAAAATTGCAATACCCCCCGAAAGGAACAATTTCGCTTCAAAATGGCCAAAAGTTGCAATACCCCCCCAAAGGAACAATTTCGCCTCAAAATGGCAAAAAATTGCAATACCCCCCAAAGGAACAATTTCGCTTCAAAATGGCCAAAAGTTGCAATACCCCCCCAAAGGAACAATTTCGCCTCAAAATGGCAAAAAATTGCAATACCCCCAAAGGAACAATTTCGCCTCAAAATGGCAAAAATTGCAATACCCCCCCAAAGGAACAATTTCGCTTCAAAATGGCAAAAAATTGCAATACCCCCCCCAAAGGAACAATTTCGCCTCAAAATGGCCAAAAATTGTAATACCCCCCCAAAGGAACAATTTCGCTTCAAAATGGCCAAAAGTTGCAATACCCCCCCAAAGGAACAATTTCGCCTCAAAATGCCGAAAAGTTGCAATACCCCCCGAAAGGAACAATTTCGCTTCAAAATGGCCAAAAGTTGCAATTCCCCCAAAAGAACAATTTCGCCTCAAAATGGTAAAAAATTACAATACCCCCCAAAGGAACAATTTCACCTCAAAATGCCGAAAAGTTGCAATACCCCCGAAAGGAACAATTTCGCTTCAAAATGGCCAAAAGATGCAATACCCCCCCAAAGCAACAATTTCGCCTCAAAATGGCAAAAAATTGCAATACCCCCCAAAGGAACAATTTCGCCTCAAAATGGCCAAAAATTGTAATACCCCCCCCCAAAGGAACAATTTCGCTTCAATATGGCCAAAAGTTGCAATACCCCCCAAAGGAACAATTTCGCCTCAAAATTGCAACAACAATTTCGCTTCAAAATGGCCAAAAGTTGCAATACCACCCCAAAGGTACAATTTCGCTTCAAAATGGCCAAAAGTTGCAATACCCCCCAAAGGAACAATTTCGCCTCAAAATGGCAAAAATTGCAATACCCCCCCAAAGGAACAACTTCGCTTCAAAATGGCCAAAAGTTGCAATACCCCCCAAAGGAACAATTTCGCCTCAAAATGGCAAAAAAATGCAATACCCCCCCAAAGGAACAATTTCGCTTCAAAATGGCCAAAAGTTGCAATACCCCCCCCAAAGGAACAATTTCGCCTCAAAAGGGCAAAAAATTGCAATACCCCCAAAGGAACAATTTCGCCTCAAAATGGCCAAAAATTGTAATACCCCCCCAAAGGAACAATTTCGCTTCAAAATGGCCAAAAGTTGCAATACCCCCCCAAAGGAACAATTTCGCCTCAAAATGGCAAAAATTGCAATACCCCCCCAAAGGAACAATTTCGCTTCAAATTGGCAAAAAATTGCAATACCCCCCCAAAGGAACAATTTCGCCTCAAAATGGCCAAAATTTGTAATACCCCCCCAAAGGAACAATTTCGCCTCAAAATGAAAAAAAATTGCAATACCCCCCAAAGGAACAATTTCGCCTCAAAATGCCGAAAAGTTGCAATACCCCCCGAAAGGAACAATTTCGCTTCAAAATGGCCAAAAGTTGCAATACCCCCCCAAAGGAACAATTTCGCCTCAAAATGGCAAAAAATTGCAATACCCCCAAAGGAACAATTTCGCCTCAAAATGGCAAAAAATTGCAATACCCCCCAAAGGAACAATTTCGCTTCAAAATGGCCAAAAGTTGCAATATCCCCCCAAAGCAACAATTTCGCCTCAAAATGGCAAAAAATTGCAATACCCCCCAAAGGAACAATTTCGCCTCAAAATGGCCAAAAATTGTAATACCCCCCCCAAAGGAACAATTTCGCTTCAATATGGCCAAAAGTTGCAATACCCCCCAAAGGAACAATTTCGCCTCAAAATTGCAAAAAATTGCAATACCCCCCGAAAGGAACAACTTCGCTTCAAAATGGCCAAAAGTTGCAATACCCCCCCAAAGGAACAATTTTGCCTCAAAATGGCAAAAAATTGCAATCCCCCCCCAAAGGAACAATTTCGTTTCAAAATGCCGAAAAGTTGCAATACCCCCCCAAAGGAACAACTTCGCTTCAAAATGGCCAAAAGTTGCAATACCCCCCAAAGGAACAATTTCGCCTCAAAATGGCAAAAAATTGCAATACCCCCCCAAAGGAACAATTTCGCTTCAAAATGGCCAAAAATTGCAATACCCCCCAAAGGAACAATTTCGCCTCAAAATGGCAAAAAATTGCAATCCCCTCCAAAGGAACAATTTCGCCTCAAAATGGCAAAAATTGCAATACCCCCCCAAAGGAACAATTTCGCTTCAAAATGGCAAAAAATTGCAATACCCCCCCAAAGGAACAATTTCGCCTCAAAATGGCAAAAAATTGCAATACCCCCCCAAAGGAACAATTTCGCTTCAAAATGGCGAAAAGTTGCAATACCCCCCCAAAGAATCATTTTTGCCTCAAAATGGCAAAAAATTGCAATACCCCCCCAAAGGAACAATTTCGCCTCACAATGCTGAAAAGTTGCAATACCCCCCGAAAGGAACAATTTCGCTTCAAAATGGCCAAAAGTTGCAATACCCCCCCAAAGGAACAATTTTGCCTCAAAAAATCAAAAAATTGCAATACCCCCCCAAAGGAACAATTTTACTTCAAAATGCCGAAAAGTTGCAATACCCCCCCAAAGGTACAATTTCACTTCAAAATGGCCAAAAGTTGCAATACCCCCCCAAAGGTACAATTTCGCTTCAAAATGGCCAAAAGTTGCAATACCCCGCGAAAGCAACAATTTCGCCTCTAAATGGCAAAAAATTGCAATACCCCCCCAAAGGATCAATTTCACTTCAATATGGCCAAAAGTTGCAATACCCCCCCAAAGGAACAATTTCGCCTCAAAATGGCAAAAAATTGCAATACCCCCAAAGGAACAATTTCGCTTCAAAATGGCCAAAAGTTGCAATACCCCCCCAAAGGAACAATTTTGCCTCAAAATTGCAAAAAATTGCAATACCCCCCCAAAGGAACAATTTCGCCTCAAAATGCTGAAAAGTTGCAATACCCCCCGAAAGGAACAATTTCGCCTCAAAATGGCAAAAATTGCAATACCCCCCCAAATGAACAATTTCGCTTTAAAATGCCGAAAAGTTGCAATAACCCCCCAAAGGAACAATTTCGCTTCAAAATGGCCAAAAGTTGCAATAACCCCCAAAGGAACAATTTTGCCTCAAAATGCCGAAAAGTTGCAATACCCCCCCAAAGGAACAATTTCGCTTCAAAATGGCCAAAAGTTGCAATACCCCCCAAAGGAACAATTTCGCCTCAAAATGGCAAAAAATTGTAATACCCCCCCAAAGGAACAATTTCGCTTCAAAATGGCCAAAAGTTGCAATACCCCCCCAAAGGAACAATTTCGCCTCAAAATGGCAAAAATTGCAATACCCCCCCAAAGGAACAATTTCGCTTCAAATTGGCAAAAAATTGCAATACCCCCCCAAAGGAACAATTTCGCCTCAAAATGGCCAAAATTTGTAATACCCCCCCAAAGGAACAATTTCGCCTCAAAATGAAAAAAAATTGCAATACCCCCCAAAGGAACAATTTCGCCTCAAAATGCCGAAAAGTTGCAATACCCCCCGAAAGGAACAATTTCGCTTCAAAATGGCCAAAAGTTGCAATACCCCCCCAAAGGAACAATTTCGCCTCAAAATGGCAAAAAATTGCAATACCCCCAAAGGAACAATTTCGCCTCAAAATGGCAAAAAATTGCAATACCCCCCAAAGGAACAATTTCGCTTCAAAATGGCCAAAAGTTGCAATATCCCCCCAAAGCAACAATTTCGCCTCAAAATGGCAAAAAATTGCAATACCCCCCAAAGGAACAATTTCGCCTCAAAATGGCCAAAAATTGTAATACCCCCCCCAAAGGAACAATTTCGCTTCAATATGGCCAAAAGTTGCAATACCCCCCAAAGGAACAATTTCGCCTCAAAATTGCAAAAAATTGCAATACCCCCCGAAAGGAACAACTTCGCTTCAAAATGGCCAAAAGTTGCAATACCCCCCCAAAGGAACAATTTTGCCTCAAAATGGCAAAAAATTGCAATCCCCCCCCAAAGGAACAATTTCGTTTCAAAATGCCGAAAAGTTGCAATACCCCCCCAAAGGAACAACTTCGCTTCAAAATGGCCAAAAGTTGCAATATCCCCCAAAGGAACAATTTCGCCTCAAAATGGCAAAAAATTGCAATACCCCCCCAAAGGAACAATTTCGCTTCAAAATGGCCAAAAGTTGCAATACCCCCCAAAGGAACAATTTCGCCTCAAAATGGCAAAAAATTGCAATACCCCCCAAAGGAACAATTTCGCCTCAAAATGGCAAAAATTGCAATACCCCCCCAAAGGAACAATTTCGCTTCAAAATGGCAAAAAATTGCAATACCCCCCCAAAGGAACAATTTCGCCTCAAAATGGCAAAAAATTGCAATACCCCCCCAAAGGAACAATTTCGCTTCAAAATGGCGAAAAGTTGCAATACCCCCCCAAAGGATCATTTTTGCCTCAAAATGGCAAAAAATTGCAATACCCCCCCAAAGGAACAATTTCGCCTCACAATGCTGAAAAGTTGCAATACCCCCCGAAAGGAACAATTTCGCTTCAAAATGGCCAAAAGTTGCAATACCCCCCCAAAGGAACAATTTTGCCTCAAAAAATCAAAAAATTGCAATACCCCCCCAAAGGAACAATTTTACTTCAAAATGCCGAAAAGTTGCAATACCCCCCCAAAGGTACAATTTCACTTCAAAATGGCCAAAAGTTGCAATACCCCCCCAAAGGTACAATTTCGCTTCAAAATGGCCAAAAGTTGCAATACCCCGCGAAAGCAACAATTTCGCCTCTAAATGGCAAAAAATTGCAATACCCCCCCAAAGGATCAATTTCACTTCAATATGGCCAAAAGTTGCAATACCCCCCCAAAGGAACAATTTCGCCTCAAAATGGCAAAAAATTGCAATACCCCCAAAGGAACAATTTCGCTTCAAAATGGCCAAAAGTTGCAATACCCCCCCCAAAGGAACAATTTTGCCTCAAAATTGCAAAAAATTGCAATACCCCCCCAAAGGAACAATTTCGCCTCAAAATGCTGAAAAGTTGCAATACCCCCCGAAAGGAACAATTTCGCCTCAAAATGGCAAAAATTGCAATACCCCCCCAAATGAACAATTTCGCTTTAAAATGCCGAAAAGTTGCAATAACCCCCCAAAGGAACAATTTCGCTTCAAAATGGCCAAAAGTTGCAATAACCCCCAAAGGAACAATTTTGCCTCAAAATGCCGAAAAGTTGCAATACCCCCCCAAAGGAACAATTTCGCTTCAAAATGGCCAAAAGTTGCAATACCCCCCAAAGGAACAATTTCGCCTCAAAATGGCAAAAAATTGCCATACCCCCCCAAAGGAACAATTTCGCTTCAAAATGGCCAAAAGTTGCAATACCCCACCAAAGGAACAATTTCGCCTCAAAATGCCGAAAAGTTGCAATACCCCCCGAAAGAAACAATTTCGCTTCAAAATGGCCAAAAGTTGCAATACCCCCCCAAAGGATCAATTTCGCTTCAATATGGCAAAAAGTTGCAATACCCCCCAAAGGAACAATTTCGCCTCAAAATGGCAAAAAATTGCAATACCCCCCCAAAGGAACAATTTCGCTTCAAAATGGCCAAAAGTTGCAATACCCCCCCAAAGGTACAATTTCACTTCAAAATGGCCAAAAATTGCAATACCCCCCCAAAGGAACAATTTCGCCTCAAAATGGCAAAAAATTGCAATACCCCCCCAAATGAACAATTTCGCCTCAAAATGCCGAAAAGTTGCAATACCCCCCCAAAGGAACAATTTTGCCTCAAAATGGCAAAAAATTGCAATACCCCCCCAAAGGAACAATTTCGCCTCAAAATGCTGAAAAGTTGCAATACCCCCCGAAAGGAACAAATTCGCTTCAAAATTGCCAAAAGTTGCAATACCCCCCCAAAGGAACAATTTCGCCTCAAAATGGCAAAAAATTGCAATACCCCCCCAAAGGAACAATTTCGCTTCAAAATGGCCAAAAGTTGCAATACCCCACCAAAGGAACAATTTCGCCTCAAAATGCCGAAAAGTTACAATACCCCCCGAAAGGAACAATTTCGCTTCAAAATGGCCAAAAGTTGCAATACCCCCGAAAGCAACAATTTCGCCTCAAAATGGCAAAAAATTGCAATACCCCCCCAAAGGAACAATTTCGCGTCAAAATGGCCAAAAATTGTAATACCCCCCCAAAGGATCAATTTCGCTTCAATATGGCCAAAAGTTGCAATACCCCCCAAAGGAACAATTTCGCCTCAAAATGGCAAAAAATTGCAATACCCCCCCAAAGGAACAATTTCGCTTCAAAATGGCCAAAAGTTGCAATACCCCCCCAAAGGTACAATTTCACTTCAAAATGGCCAAAAATTGCAATACCCCCCAAAGGAACAATTTCGCCTCAAAATGGCAAAAAATTGCAATACCCCCAAATGAACAATTTCGCCTCAAAATGCCGAAAAGTTGCAATACCCCCCCAAAGGAACAATTTCGCCTCAAAATGGCCAAAAATTGTAATACCCCCCCAAAGGAACAATTTCGCCTCAAAATGAAAAAAAAATTGCAATACCCCCCAAAGGAACAATTTCGCCTCAAAATGCCGAAAAGTTGCAATACCCCCCGAAAGGAACAATTTCGCTTCAAAATGGCCAAAAGTTGCAATACCCCCCCCAAAGGAACAATTTCGCCTCAAAATGGCAAAAAATTGCAATACCCCCAAAGGAACAATTTCGCCTCAAAATGGCAAAAAATTGCAATACCCCCCAAAGGAACAATTTTGCTTCAAAATGGCCAAAAGTTACAATACCCCCCAAAGCAACAATTTCGCCTCAAAATGGCAAAAAATTGCAATACCCCCCAAAGGAACAATTTCGCCTCAAAATGGCCAAAAATTGTAATACCCCCCCCAAAGGAACAATTTCGCTTCAATATGGCCAAAAGTTGCAATACCCGCCAAAGGAACAATTTCGCCTCAAAATTGCAAAAAATTGCAATACCCCCCGAAAGGAACAATTTCGCTTCAAAATGGCCAAAAGTTGCAATACCCCCCGAAAGGAACAATTTCGCCTCAAAATGGCAAAAAATTGCAATACCCCCCCAAAGGAACAATTTCGCTTCAAAATGGCCAAAAGTTGCAATACCCCCCCAAAGGAACAATTTCGCCTCAAAATGGCAAAAAATTGCAATACCCCCCAAAGGAACAATTTCGCCTCAAAATGGCAAAAATTGCAATACCCCCCCAAAGGAACAATTTCGCTTCAAAATGGCAAAAAATTGCAATACCCCCCCAAAGGAACAATTTCGCCTCAAAATGCCGAAAAGTTGCAATACCCCCCCAAAGGAACAATTTCGCTTCAAAATGGCCAAAAGTTGCAATACCCCCCCAAAGGAACAATTTCGCCTCAAAATGCCGAAAAGTTGCAATACCCCCCGAAAGGAACAATTTCGCTTCAAATTGGCCAAAAGTTGCAATACCCCCCCAAAAGAACAATTTCGCCTCAAAATGACAAAAAATTGCAATACCCCCCCAAAGGAACAATTTTGCTTCAAAATGGCCAAAAGTTGCAATACCCCCCCAAAGGAACAATTTCGCTTCAAAATGGCGAAAAGTTGCAATACCCCCCCAAAGGAACAATTTCGCCTGAAAATGCCGAAAAGTTGCAATACCCCCCCAAAGGAACAATTTCGCTTCAAAATGGCGAAAAGTTGCAATACCCCCCCAAAGGAACAATTTCGCCTCAAAATGCCGAAAAGTTGCAATACCCCCCGAAAGGAACAATTTCGCTTCAAAATGGGCAAAAGTTGCAATACCCCCCCAAAGGAACAATTTCGCCTCAAAATGCCGAAAAGTTGCAATTTCCCCCGAAAGGAACAATTTCGCTTCAAAATGGCCAAAAGTTGCAATTCCCCCAAAGGAACAATTTCGCCTCAAAATGGTAAAAAATTGCAATACCCCCCGAAAGGAACAATTTCGCTTCAAAATGGCCAAAAGATGCAATACCCCCCCAAAGCAACAATTTCGCCTCAAAATGGCAAAAAATTGTAATACCCCCCCAAAGGAACAATTTCGCTTCAAAATGGCCAAAAGTTGCAATACCCCCCGAAAGCAACAATTCCGCTTCAAAATGGCAAAAAATTGCAGCACCCCCCCAAAGGAACAATTTCGCCTCAAAATGGCCAAAAATTGTAATACCCCCCAAAGGATCAATTTCGCTTCAATATGGCCAAAAGTTGCAATACCCCCCAAAGGAACAATTTCGCCTCAAAATGGCAAAAAATTGCAATACCCCCCCAAAGGAACAATTTCGCTTCAAAATGGCCAAAAGTTGCAATACCCCCCCAAAGGTACAATTTCACTTCAAAATGGCCAAAAATTGCAATACCCCCCCAAAGGAACAATTTCGCCTCAAAATGGCAAAAAATTGCAATACCCCCCCAAATGAACAATTTCGCCTCAAAATGCCGAAAAGTTGCAATACCCCCCAAAGGAACAATTTCGCTTCAAAATGGCCAAAAGTTGCAATACCCCCCCAAAGGAACAATTTCGCCTCAAAATGCCGAAAAGTTGCAATACCCCCCCGAAAGGAACAATTTCGCTTCAAAATGGCCAAAAGTTGCAATTCCCCCAAAGGAACAATTTCGCCTCAAAATGGTAAAAAATTGCAATACCCCCCGAAAGGAACAATTTCGCTTCAAAATGGCCAAAAGATGCAATACCCAACCAAAGCAACAATTTCGCCTCAAAATGGCAAAAAATTGTAATACCCCCCAAAGGAACAATTTCGCTTTAATATGGCCAAAAGTTGCAATACCCCCCAAAGGAACAATTTCGCCTCAAAATTGCAAAAAATTGCAATACCCCCCGAAAGGAACAATTTCGCTTCAAAATGGCCAAAAGTTGCAATACCCCGCCAAAGGAACAATTTTGCCTCAAAATGGCAAAAAATTGCAATACCCCCCAAAGGAACAATTTCGCTTCAAAATGCCGAAAAGTTGCAATACCCCCCCAAAGG
Source organism: Anomaloglossus baeobatrachus (assembly GCF_048569485.1). Classification (NCBI taxonomy): domain Eukaryota; kingdom Metazoa; phylum Chordata; class Amphibia; order Anura; family Aromobatidae; genus Anomaloglossus; species Anomaloglossus baeobatrachus. The sequence goes on from NC_134363.1 coordinate 44,342,280, forward strand.
AACAACTTCGCTTCAAAATGGCCAAAAGTTGCAATACCCCCCAAAGGAACAATTTCGCCTCAAAATGGCAAAAAATTGCAATACCCCCCCAAAGGAACAATTTCGCTTCAAAATGGCCAAAAGTTGCAATACCCCCCCAAAGGAACAACTTCGCCTCAAAATGGTAAAAAATTGCAATACCCCCCAAAGGAACAATTTCGCCTCAAAATGGCAAAAATTGCAATACCCCCCCAAAGGAACAATTTCGCTTCAAAATGGCAAAAAATTGCAATACCCCCCCAAAGGAACAATTTCGCCTCAAAATGGCCAAAAATTGTAATACCCCCCCAAAGGAACAATTTCGCCTCAAAATGCCGAAAAGTTGCAATACCCGCCGAAAGGAACAATTTCGCTTCAAAATGGCCAAAAGTTGCAATTACCCCAAAGGAACAATTTCGCCTCAAAATGGTAAAAAATTGCAATACCCCCCAAAGGAACAATTTCACCTCAAAATGCCGAAAAGTTGCAATACCCCCCGAAAGGAACAATTTCGCTTCAAAATGGCCAAAAGATGCAATACCCCCCCAAAGCAACAATTTCGCCTCAAAATGGCAAAAAATTGCAAGACCCCCCAAAGGAACAATTTCGCCTCAAAATGGCCAAAAATTGTAATACCCCCCCAAAGGAACAATTTCGCTTCAATATGGCCAAAAGTTGCAATACCCCCCGAAAGGAACAATTTCGCTTCAAAATGGCCAAAAGTTGCAATACCACCCCAAAGGTACAATTTCGCTTCAAAATGGCCAAAAGTTGCAATACCCCCCAAAGGAACAATTTCGCCTCAAAATGGCAAAAATTGCAATACCCCCCCAAAGGAACAACTTCGCTTCAAAATGGCCAAAAGTTGCAATACCCCCCAAAGGAACAATTTGGCTTAAAAATGGCAAAAAATTGCAATACCCCCCCAAAGGAACAATTTTGCTTCAAAATGGCCAAAAGTTGCAATACCCCCCCAAAGGAACAATTTCGCCTCAAAATGGCAAAAATTGCAATACCCCCCCAAAGGAACAATTTCGCTTCAAAATGGCAAAAAATTGTAATACCCCCCCAAAGGAACAATTTCGCCTCAAAATGAAAAAAAAATTGCAATACCCCCAAAGGAACAATTTCGCCTCAAAATGCCGAAAAGTTGCAATACCCCCCGAAAGGAACAATTTCGCTTCAAAATGGCCAAAAGTTGCAATACCCCCCCAAAGGAACAATTTCGCCTCAAAATGGCAAAAAATTGCCATACCCCCAAAGGAACAATTTCGCATCAAAATGGCAAAAAATTGCAATACCCTCCAAAGGAACAATTTCGCTTCAAAATGGCCAAAAGTTGCAATACCCCCCAAAGCAACAATTTCGCCTCAAAATGGCAAAAAATTGCAATACCCCCCAAAGGAACAATTTCGCTTCAAAATGGCAAAAAATTGCAATACCCCCCAAAGGAACAATTTCGCCTCAAAATGGCCAAAAATTGTAATACCCCCCCAAAGGAACAATTTCGCTTCAAAATGGCCAAAAGTTGCAATACCCCCCCAAAGGAACAATTTCGCCTCAAAATGCCGAAAAGTTGCAATACCCGCCGAAAGGAACAATTTCGCTTCAAAATGGCCAAAAGTTGCAATTCCCCCAAAGGAACAATTTCGCCTCAAAATGGTAAAAAATTGCAATACCCCCCAAAGGAACAATTTCACCTCAAAATGCCGAAAAGTTGCAATACCCCCCGAAAGGAACAATTTCGCTTCAAAATGGCCAAAAGATGCAATACCCCCCCAAAGCAACAATTTCGCCTCAAAATGGCAAAAAATTGCAATACCCCCCAAAGGAACAATTTCGCCTCAAAATGGCCAAAAATTGTAATACCCCCCCAAAGGAACAATTTCGCTTCAATATGGCCAAAAGTTGCAATACCCCCCGAAAGGAACAATTTTGCTTCAAAATTGCCAAAAGTTGCAATACCCCCCCAAAGGAACAATTTCGCCTCAAAATGAAAAAAAAATTGCAATACCCCCCAAAGGAACAATTTCGCCTCAAAATGCCGAAAAGTTGCAATACCCCCCGAAAGGAACAATTTCGCTTCAAAATGGCCAAAAGTTGCAATACCCCCCCCAAAGGAACAATTTCGCCTCAAAATGGCAAAAAATTGCAATACCCCCAAAGGAACAATTTCGCCTCAAAATGGCAAAAAATTGCAATACCCCCCAAAGGAACAATTTTGCTTCAAAATGGCCAAAAGTTACAATACCCCCCAAAGCAACAATTTCGCCTCAAAATGGCAAAAAATTGCAATACCCCCCAAAGGAACAATTTCGCCTCAAAATGGCCAAAAATTGTAATACCCCCCCAAAGGAACAATTTCGCTTCAATATGGCCAAAAGTTGCAATACCCGCCAAAGGAACAATTTCGCCTCAAAATTGCAAAAAATTGCAATACCCCCCGAAAGGAACTATTTCGCTTCAAAATGGCCAAAAGTTGCAATACCCCCCCAAAGGAACAATTTCGCCTCAAAATGGCAAAAAATTGCAATACCCCCCCAAAGGAACAATTTCGCTTCAAAATGGCCAAAAGTTGCAATACCCCCCCAAAGGAACAATTTCGCCTCAAAATGGCAAAAAATTGCAATACCCCCAAAGGAACAATTTCGCCTCAAAATGGCAAAAATTGCAATACCCCCCCAAAGGAACAATTTCGCTTCAAAATGGCAAAAAATTGCAATACCCCCCCCAAAGGAACAATTTCGCCTCAAAATGGCCAAAAATTGTAATACCCCCCCAAAGGAACAATTTCGCTTCAAAATGGCCAAAAGTTGCAATACCCCCCCAAAGGAACAATTTCGCCTCAAAATGCCGAAAAGTTGCAATACCCCCCGAAAGGAACAATTTCGCTTCAAAATGGCCAAAAGTTGCAATTCCCCCAAAAGAACAATTTCGCCTCAAAATGGTAAAAAATTACAATACCCCCCAAAGGAACAATTTCGCCTCAAAATGGCCAAAAATTGTAATACCCCCCCAAAGGAACAATTTCGCTTCAATATGGCCAAAAGTTGCAATACCCCCCAAAGGAACAATTTCGCCTCAAAATTGCAACAACAATTTCGCTTCAAAATGGCCAAAAGTTGCAATACCACCCCAAAGGTACAATTTCGCTTCAAAATGGCCAAAAGTTGCAATACCCCCCAAAGGAACAATTTCGCCTCAAAATGGCAAAAATTGCAATACCCCCCCAAAGGAACAACTTCGCTTCAAAATGGCCAAAAGTTGCAATACCCCCCAAAGGAACAATTTCGCCTCAAAATGGCAAAAAAATGCAATACCCCCCCAAAGGAACAATTTCGCTTCAAAATGGCCAAAAGTTGCAATACCCCCCCCAAAGGAACAATTTCGCCTCAAAAGGGCAAAAAATTGCAATACCCCCAAAGGAACAATTTCGCCTCAAAATGGCCAAAAATTGTAATACCCCCCCAAAGGAACAATTTCGCTTCAATATGGCCAAAAGTTGCAATACCCCCCGAAAGGAACAATTTCGCTTCAAAATGGCCAAAAGTTGCAATACCCCCCAAAGGAACAATTTCGCCTCAAAATGGCAAAAATTGCAATACCCCCCCAAAGGAACAACTTCGCTTCAAAATGGCCAAAAGTTGCAATACCCCCCAAAGGAACAATTTCGCCTCAAAATGGCAAAAAATTGCAATACCCCCCCAAAGGAACAATTTCGCTTCAAAATGGCCAAAAGTTGCAATACCCCCCCAAAGGAACAATTTCGCCTCAAAATGGCAAAAATTGCAATACCCCCCCAAAGGAACAATTTCGCTTCAAATTGGCAAAAAATTGCAATACCCCCCCAAAGGAACAATTTCGCCTCAAAATGGCCAAAATTTGTAATACCCCCCCAAAGGAACAATTTCGCCTCAAAATATAAAAAAATTGCAATACCCCCCAAAGGAACAATTTCGCCTCAAAATGCCGAAAAGTTGCAATACCCCCCGAAAGGAACAATTTCGCTTCAAAATGGCCAAAAGTTGCAATACCCCCCCAAAGGAACAATTTCGCCTCAAAATGGCAAAAAATTGCAATACCCCCAAAGGAACAATTTCGCCTCAAAATGGCAAAAAATTGCAATACCCCCCAAAGGAACAATTTCGCTTCAAAATGGCCAAAAGTTGCAATATCCCCCCAAAGCAACAATTTCGCCTCAAAATGGCAAAAAATTGCAATACCCCCCAAAGGAACAATTTCGCCTCAAAATGGCCAAAAATTGTAATACCCCCCCAAAGGAACAATTTCGCTTCAATATGGCCAAAAGTTGCAATACCCCCCAAAGGAACAATTTCGCCTCAAAATTGCAAAAAATTGCAATACCCCCCGAAAGGAACAACTTCGCTTCAAAATGGCCAAAAGTTGCAATACCCCCCAAAGGAACAATTTTGCCTCAAAATGGCAAAAAATTGCAATCCCCCCCCAAAGGAACAATTTCGCTTCAAAATGGCCAAAAGTTGCAATACCCCCCAAAGGAACAATTTCGCCTCAAAATGGCAAAAAATTGCAATACCCCCCAAAGGAACAATTTCGCCTCAAAATGGCAAAAATTGCAATACCCCCCCAAAGGAACAATTTCGCTTCAAAATGGCAAAAAATTGCAACACCCCCCCAAAGGAACAATTTCGCCTCAAAATGGCAAAAAATTGCAATACCCCCCAAAGGAACAATTTCGCTTCAAAATGGCGAAAAGTTGCAATACCCCCCCAAAGGATCATTTTTGCCTCAAAATGGCAAAAAATTGCAATACCCCCCCAAAGGAACAATTTCGCCTCACAATGCTGAAAAGTTGCAATACCCCCCGAAAGGAACAATTTCGCTTCAAAATGGCCAAAAGTTGCAATACCCCCCCAAAGGAACAATTTTGCCTCAAAAAATCAAAAAATTGCAATACCCCCCCAAAGGAACAATTTTACTTCAAAATGCCGAAAAGTTGCAATACCCCCCCAAAGGTACAATTTCACTTCAAAATGGCCAAAAGTTGCAATACCCCCCCAAAGGTACAATTTCGCTTCAAAATGGCCAAAAGTTGCAATACCCCGCGAAAGCAACAATTTCGCCTCTAAATGGCAAAAAATTGCAATACCCCCCCAAAGGATCAATTTCACTTCAATATGGCCAAAAGTTGCAATACCCCCCCAAAGGAACAATTTCGCCTCAAAATGGCAAAAAATTGCAATACCCCCAAAGGAACAATTTCGCTTCAAAATGGCCAAAAGTTGCAATACCCCCCCAAAGGAACAATTTTGCCTCAAAATGGCAAAAAATTGCAATACCCCCCCAAAGGAACAGTTTCGCCTCAAAATGCTGAAAAGTTGCAATACCCCCCGAAAGGAACAATTTCGCCTCAAAATGGCAAAAATTGCAATACCCCCCCAAATGAACAATTTCGCTTTAAAATGCCGAAAAGTTGCAATAACCCCCCAAAGGAACAATTTCGCTTCAAAATGGCCAAAAGTTGCAATACCCCCCAAAGGAACAATTTCGCCTCAAAATGGCAAAAAATTGCCATACCCCCCCAAAGGAACAATTTCGCTTCAAAATGGCCAAAAGTTGCAATACCCCACCAAAGGAACAATTTCGCCTCAAAATGCCGAAAAGTTGCAATACCCCCCGAAAGAAACAATTTCGCTTCAAAATGGCCAAAAGTTGCAATACCCCCCCAAAGGATCAATTTCGCTTCAATATGGCAAAAAGTTGCAATACCCCCCAAAGGAACAATTTCGCCTCAAAATGGCAAAAAATTGCAATACCCCCCCAAAGGAACAATTTCGCTTCAAAATGGCCAAAAGTTGCAATACCCCCCCAAAGGTACAATTTCACTTCAAAATGGCCAAAAATTGCAATACCCCCCCAAAGAAACAATTTCGCCTCAAAATGGCAAAAAATTGCAATACCCCCCCAAATGAACAATTTCGCCTCAAAATGCCGAAAAGTTGCAATACCCCCCCAAAGGAACAATTTTGCCTCAAAATGGCAAAAAATTGCAATACCCCCCCAAAGGAACAATTTCGCCTCAAAATGCTGAAAAGTTGCAATACCCCCCGAAAGGAACAAATTCGCTTCAAAATTGCCAAAAGTTGCAATACCCCCCCAAAGGAACAATTTCGCCTCAAAATGGCAAAAAATTGCAATACCCCCCCAAAGGAACAATTTCGCTTCAAAATGGCCAAAAGTTGCAATACCCCACCAAAGGAACAATTTCGCCTCAAAATGCCGAAAAGTTACAATACCCCCCGAAAGGAACAATTTCGCTTCAAAATGGCCAAAAGTTGCAATACCCCCCGAAAGCAACAATTTCGCCTCAAAATGGCAAAAAATTGCAATACCCCCCCAAAGGAACAATTTCGCGTCAAAATGGCCAAAAATTGTAATACCCCCCCAAAGGATCAATTTCGCTTCAATATGGCCAAAAGTTGCAATACCCCCCAAAGGAACAATTTCGCCTCAAAATGGCAAAAAATTGCAATACCCCCCCAAAGGAACAATTTCGCTTCAAAATGGCCAAAAGTTGCAATACCCCCCGAAAGGAACAATTTCGCTTCAAAATGGCCAAAAATTGCAATACCCCCCAAAGGAACAATTTCGCCTCAAAATGGCAAAAAATTGCAATACCCCCAAATGAACAATTTCGCCTCAAAATGCCGAAAAGTTGCAATACCCCCCCAAAGGAACAATTTCGCCTCAAAATGGCCAAAAATTGTAATACCCCCCAAAGGAACAATTTCGCCTCAAAATGAAAAAAAAATTGCAATACCCCCCAAAGGAACAATTTCGCCTCAAAATGCCGAAAAGTTGCAATACCCCCCGAAAGGAACAATTTCGCTTCAAAATGGCCAAAAGTTGCAATACCCCCCCCAAAGGAACAATTTCGCCTCAAAATGGCAAAAAATTGCAATACCCCCAAAGGAACAATTTCGCCTCAAAATGGCAAAAAATTGCAATACCCCCCAAAGGAACAATTTTGCTTCAAAATGGCCAAAAGTTACAATACCCCCCAAAGCAACAATTTCGCCTCAAAATGGCAAAAAATTGCAATACCCCCCAAAGGAACAATTTCGCCTCAAAATGGCCAAAAATTGTAATACCCCCCCCAAAGGAACAATTTCGCTTCAATATGGCCAAAAGTTGCAATACCCGCCAAAGGAACAATTTCGCCTCAAAATTGCAAAAAAATGCAATACCCCCCGAAAGGAACAATTTCGCTTCAAAATGGCCAAAAGTTGCAATACCCCCCCAAAGGAACAATTTCGCCTCAAAATGGCAAAAAATTGCAATACCCCCCCAAAGGAACAATTTCGCTTCAAAATGGCCAAAAGTTGCAATACCCCCCCAAAGGAACAATTTCGCCTCAAAATGGCAAAAAATTGCAATACCCCCCAAAGGAACAATTTCGCCTCAAAATGGCAAAAATTGCAATACCCCCCCAAAGGAACAATTTCGCTTCAAAATGGCAAAAAATTGCAATACCCCCCCAAAGGAACAATTTCGCCTCAAAATGGCCAAAAATTGTAATACCCCCCCAAAGGAACAATTTCGCTTCAAAATGGCCAAAAGTTGCAATACCCCCCCAAAGGAACAATTTCGCCTCAAAATGCCGAAAAGTTGCAATACCCCCCGAAAGGAACAATTTCGCTTCAAAATGGCCAAAAGTTGCAATTCCCCCAAAAGAACAATTTCGCCTCAAAATGGTAAAAAATTACAATACCCCCCAAAGGAACAATTTCACCTCAAAATGCCGAAAAGTTGCAATACCCCCCGAAAGGAACAATTTCGCTTCAAAATGGCCAAAAGATGCAATACCCCCCCAAAGCAACAATTTCGCCTCAAAATGGCAAAAAATTGCAATACCCCCCAAAGGAACAATTTCGCCTCAAAATGGCCAAAAATTGTAATACCCCCCCCAAAGGAACAATTTCGCTTCAATATGGCCAAAAGTTGCAATACCCCCCAAAGGAACAATTTCGCCTCAAAATTGCAAAAAATTGCAATACCCCCCGAAAGGAACAATTTCGCTTCAAAACGGCCAAAAGTTGCAATACCACCCCAAAGGTACAATTTCGCTTCAAAATGGCCAAAAGTTGCAATACCCCCCAAAGGAACAATTTCGCCTCAAAATGGCAAAAATTGCAATACCCCCCCAAAGGAACAACTTCGCTTCAAAATGGCCAAAAGTTGCAATACCCCCCAAAGGAACAATTTCGCCTCAAAATGGCAAAAAAATGCAATACCCCCCCAAAGGAACAATTTCTCTTCAAAATGGCCAAAAGTTGCAATACCCCCCCCAAAGGAACAATTTCGCTTCAAAAGGGCAAAATTTGCAATACCCCCCAAAGGAACAATTTCGCCTCAAAATGGCCAAAAATTGTAATACCCCCCCAAAGGAACAATTTCGCTTCAATATGGCCAAAAGTTGCAATACCCCCCGAAAGGAACAATTTCGCTTCAAAATGGCCAAAAGTTGCAATTCCCCCAAAAGAACAATTTCGCCTCAAAATGGTAAAAAATTACAATACCCCCCAAAGGAACAATTTCACCTCAAAATGCCGAAAAGTTGCAATACCCCCCGAAAGGAACAATTTCGCTTCAAAATGGCCAAAAGATGCAATACCCCCCCAAAGCAACAATTTCGCCTCAAAATGGCAAAAAATTGCAATACCCCCCAAAGGAACAATTTCGCCTCAAAATGGCCAAAAATTGTAATACCCCCCCCCAAAGGAACAATTTCGCTTCAATATGGCCAAAAGTTGCAATACCCCCAAAGGAACAATTTCGCCTCAAAATTGCAACAACAATTTCGCTTCAAAATGGCCAAAAGTTGCAATACCACCCCAAAGGTACAATTTCGCTTCAAAATGGCCAAAAGTTGCAATACCCCCCAAAGGAACAATTTCGCCTCAAAATGGCAAAAATTGCAATACCCCCCCAAAGGAACAACTTCGCTTCAAAATGGCCAAAAGTTGCAATACCCCCCAAAGGAACAATTTCGCCTCAAAATGGCAAAAAAATGCAATACCCCCCCAAAGGAACAATTTCGCTTCAAAATGGCCAAAAGTTGCAATACCCCCCCCAAAGGAACAATTTCGCCTCAAAAGGGCAAAAAATTGCAATACCCCCCAAAGGAACAATTTCGCCTCAAAATGGCCAAAAAATGTAATACCCCCCCAAAGGAACAATTTCGCTTCAATATGGCCAAAAGTTGCAATACCCCCCGAAAGGAACAATTTCGCTTCAAAATGGCCAAAAGTTGCAATACCCCCCAAAGGAACAATTTCGCCTCAAAATGGCAAAAATTGCAATACCCCCCCAAAGGAACAACTTCGCTTCAAAATGGCCAAAAATTGCAATACCCCCCAAAGGAACAATTTCGCTTCAAATTGGCAAAAAAATTGCAATACCCCCCCAAAGGAACAATTTCGCCTCAAAATGGCCAAAAATTGTAATACCCCCCCAAAGGAACAATTTCGCCTCAAAATGAAAAAAAATTGCAATACCCCCCAAAGGAACAATTTCGCCTCAAAATGCCGAAAAGTTGCAATACCCCCCGAAAGGAACAATTTCGCTTCAAAATGGCCAAAAGTTGCAATACCCCCCCAAAGGAACAATTTCGCCTCAAAATGGCAAAAAATTGCAATACCCCCAAAGGAACAATTTCGCCTCAAAATGGCAAAAAATTGCAATACCCCCCAAAGGAACAATTTCGCTTCAAAATGGCCAAAAGTTGCAATATCCCCCCAAAGCAACAATTTCGCCTCAAAATGGCAAAAAATTGCAATACCCCCCAAAGGAACAATTTCGCCTCAAAATGGCCAAAAATTGTAATACCCCCCCCAAAGGAACAATTTCGCTTCAATATGGCCAAAAGTTGCAATACCCCCCAAAGGAACAATTTCGCCTCAAAATTGCAAAAAATTGCAATACCCCCCGAAAGGAACAACTTCGCTTCAAAATGGCCAAAAGTTGCAATACCCCCCCAAAGGAACAATTTTGCCTCAAAATGGCAAAAAATTGCAATCCCCCCCCAAAGGAACAATTTCGCTTCAAAATGCCGAAAAGTTGCAATACCCCCCCAAAGGAACAACTTCGCTTCAAAATGGCCAAAAGTTGCAATACCCCCCAAAGGAACAATTTCGCCTCAAAATGGCAAAAAATTGCAATACCCCCCCAAAGGAACAATTTCGCTTCAAAATGGCCAAAAGTTGCAATACCCCCCAAAGGAACAATTTCGCCTCAAAATGGCAAAAAATTGCAATACCCCCCAAAGGAACAATTTCGCCTCAAAATGGCAAAAATTGCATTACCCCCCCAAAGGAACAATTTCGCTTCAAAATGGCAAAAAATTGCAATACCCCCCAAAGGAACAATTTCGCCTCAAAATTGCAAAAAATTGCAATACCCCCCCAAAGGAACAATTTCGCTTCAAAATGGCGAAAAGTTGCAATACCCCCCCAAAGGATCATTTCTGCCTCAAAATGGCAAAAAATTGCAATACCCCCCCAAAGGAACAATTTCGCCTCACAATGCTGAAAAGTTGCAATACCCCCCGAAAGGAACAATTTCGCTTCAAAATGGCCAAAAGTTGCAATACCCCCCCAAAGGAACATTTTTGCCTCAAAAATTTAAAAAATTGCAATACCCCCCCAAAGGAACAATTTTACTTCAAAATGCCGAAAAGTTGCAATACCCCCCCAAAGGTACAATTTCACTTCAAAATGGCCAAAAGTTGCAATACCCCCCCAAAGGTACAATTTCGCTTCAAAATGGCCAAAAGTTGCAATACCCCGCGAAAGCAACAATTTCGCCTCTAAATGGCAAAAAATTGCAATACCCCCCCAAAGGATCAATTTCACTTCAATATGGCCAAAAGTTGCAATACCCCCCCAAAGGAACAATTTCGCCTCAAAATGGCAAAAAATTGTAATACCCCCAAAGGAACAATTTCGCTTCAAAATGGCCAAAAGTTGCAATACCCCCCCAAAAGAACAATTTTGCCTCAAAATGGCAAAAAATTGCAATACCCCCCCAAAGGAACAATTTCGCCTCAAAATGCTGAAAAGTTGCAATACCCCCCGAAAGGAACAATTTCGCCTCAAAATGGCAAAAATTGCAATACCCCCCCAAATGAACAATTTCGCTTTAAAATGCCGAAAAGTTGCAATAACCCCCCAAAGGAACAATTTCGCTTCAAAATGGCCAAAAGTTGCAATAACCCCCAAAGGAACAATTTTGCCTCAAAATGCCGAAAAGTTGCAATACCCCCCCAAATGAACAATTTCGCTTCAAAATGGCCAAAAGTTGCAATACCCCCCCAAAGGAACAATTTCGCCTCAAAATGGCAAAAAATTGCCATACCCCCCCAAAGGAACAATTTCGCTTCAAAATGGCCAACAGTTGCAATACCCCACCAAAGGAACAATTTCGCCTCAAAATGCCGAAAAGTTGCAATACCCCCCGAAAGAAACAATTTCGCTTCAAAATGGCCAAAAGTTGCAATACCCCCCCAAAGGATCAATTTCGCTTCAATATGGCAAAAAGTTGCAATACCCCCCAAAGGAACAATTTCGCCTCAAAATGGCAAAAAATTGCAATACCCCCCCAAAGGAACAATTTCGCTTCAAAATGGCCAAAAGTTGCAATACCCCCCCAAAGGTACAATTTCACTTCAAAATGGCCAAAAATTGCAATACCCCCCCAAAGGAACAATTTCGCCTCAAAATGGCAAAAAATTGCAATACCCCCCCAAATGAACAATTTCGCCTCAAAATGCCGAAAAGTTGCAATACCCCCCCAAAGGAACAATTTCGCTTCAAAATGGCCAAAAGTTGCAATACCCCCCCAAAGGAACAATTTTGCCTCAAAATGGCAAAAAATTGCAATACCCCCCCAAAGGAACAATTTCGCCTCAAAATGATGAAAAGTTGCAATACCCCCCCAAAGGTACAATTTCACTTCAAAATGGCCAAAAATTGCAATACCCCCCAAAGGAACAATTTCGCCTCAAAATGGCAAAAAATTGCAATACCCCCAAATGAACAATTTCGCCTCAAAATGCCGAAAAGTTGCAATACCCCCCCAAAGGAACAATTTCGCTTCAAAATGGCCAAAAGTTGCAATACCCCCCCAAAGGAACAATTTCGCCTCAAAATGCCGAAAAGTTGCAATACCCCCCGAAAGGAACAATTTCGCTTCAAAATGGCCAAAAGTTGCAATACCCCCCCAAAGGAACAATTTCGCCTCAAAATGCTGAAAAGTTGCAATACCCCCCGAAAGGAACAAATTCGCTTCAAAATTGCCAAAAGTTGCAATACCCCCCCAAAGGAACAATTTCGCCTCAAAATGGCAAAAAATTGCAATACCCCCCCAAAGGAACAATTTCGCTTCAAAATGGCCAAAAGTTGCAATACCACCCCAAAGGTACAATTTCGCTTCAAAATGGCCAAAAGTTGCAATACCCCCCAAAGGAACAATTTCGCCTCAAAATGGCAAAAATTGCAATACCCCCCCAAAGGAACAACTTCGCTTCAAAATGGCCAAAAGTTGCAATACCCCCCAAAGGAACAATTTCGCCTCAAAATGGCAAAAAAATGCAATACCCCCCCAAAGGAACAATTTCGCTTCAAAATGGCCAAAAGTTGCAATACCCCCCCCAAAGGAACAATTTCGCTTCAAAAGGGCAAAAATTGCAATACCCCCCAAAGGAACAATTTCGCCTCAAAATGGCCAAAAATTGTAATACCCCCCCAAAGGAACAATTTCGCTTCAATATGGCCAAAAGTTGCAATACCCCCGAAAGGAACAATTTCGCTTCAAAATGGCCAAAAGTTGCAATTCCCCCAAAAGAACAATTTCGCCTCAAAATGGTAAAAAATTACAATACCCCCCAAAGGAACAATTTCACCTCAAAATGCCGAAAAGTTGCAATACCCCCCGAAAGGAACAATTTCGCTTCAAAATGGCCAAAAGATGCAATACCCCCCCAAAGCAACAATTTCGCCTCAAAATGGCAAAAAATTGCAATACCCCCCAAAGGAACAATTTCGCCTCAAAATGGCCAAAAATTGTAATACCCCCCCCAAAGGAACAATTTCGCTTCAATATGGCCAAAAGTTGCAATACCCCCCAAAGGAACAATTTCGCCTCAAAATGCCGAAAAGTTGCAATACCCCCCGAAAGGAACAATTTCGCTTCAAAATGGCCAAAAGTTGCAATACCCCCCCAAAGGAACAATTTCGCCTCAAAATGGCAAAAAATTGCAATACCCCCAAAGGAACAATTTCGCCTCAAAATGGCAAAAAATTGCAATACCCCCCAAAGGAACAATTTCGCTTCAAAATGGCCAAAAGTTGCAATATCCCCCCAAAGCAACAATTTCGCCTCAAAATGGCAAAAAATTGCAATACCCCCCAAAGGAACAATTTCGCCTCAAAATGGCCAAAAATTGTAATACCCCCCCCAAAGGAACAATTTCGCTTCAATATGGCCAAAAGTTGCAATACCCCCCAAAGGAACAATTTCGCCTCAAAATTGCAAAAAATTGCAATACCCCCCGAAAGGAACAACTTCGCTTCAAAATGGCCAAAAGTTGCAATACCCCCCCAAAGGAACAATTTTGCCTCAAAATGGCAAAAAATTGCAATCCCCCCCCAAAGGAACAATTTCGCTTCAAAATGCCGAAAAGTTGCAATACCCCCCCAAAGGAACAACTTCGCTTCAAAATGGCCAAAAGTTGCAATACCCCCCAAAGGAACAATTTCGCCTCAAAATGGCAAAAAATTGCAATACCCCCCCAAAGGAACAATTTCGCTTCAAAATGGCCAAAAGTTGCAATACCCCCCAAAGGAACAATTTCGCCTCAAAATGGCAAAAATTGCAATACCCCCCCAAAGGAACAATTTCGCTTCAAAATGGCAAAAAATTGCAATACCCCCCAAAGGAACAATTTCACCTCAAAATTGCAAAAAATTGCAATACCCCCCCAAAGGAACAATTTCGCTTCAAAATGGCGAAAAGTTGCAATACCCCCCCAAAGGATCATTTCTGCCTCAAAATGGCAAAAAATTGCAATACCCCCCCAAAGGAACAATTTCGCCTCACAATGCTGAAAAGTTGCAATACCCCCCGAAAGGAACAATTTCGCTTCAAAATGGCCAAAAGTTGCAATACCCCCCCAAAGGAACATTTTTGCCTCAAAAATTTAAAAAATTGCAATACCCCCCCAAAGGAACAATTTTACTTCAAAATGCCGAAAAGTTGCAATACCCCCCCAAAGGTACAATTTCACTTCAAAATGGCCAAAAGTTGCAATACCCCCCCAAAGGTACAATTTCGCTTCAAAATGGCCAAAAGTTGCAATACCCCGCGAAAGCAACAATTTCGCCTCTAAATGGCAAAAAATTGCAATACCCCCCCAAAGGATCAATTTCACTTCAATATGGCCAAAAGTTGCAATACCCCCCCAAAGGAACAATTTCGCCTCAAAATGGCAAAAAATTGTAATACCCCCAAAGGAACAATTTCGCTTCAAAATGGCCAAAAGTTGCAATACCCCCCCAAAAGAACAATTTTGCCTCAAAATGGCAAAAAATTGCAATACCCCCCCAAAGGAACAATTTCGCCTCAAAATGCTGAAAAGTTGCAATACCCCCCGAAAGGAACAATTTCGCTTCAAAATGGCCAAAAGTTGCAATACCCCCCCAAAGGAACATTTTTGCCTCAAAAATTTAAAAAATTGCAATACCCCCCCAAAGGAACAATTTTACTTCAAAATGCCGAAAAGTTGCAATACCCCCCCAAAGGTACAATTTCACTTCAAAATGGCCAAAAGTTGCAATACCCCCCCAAAGGTACAATTTCGCTTCAAAATGGCCAAAAGTTGCAATACCCCGCGAAAGCAACAATTTCGCCTCTAAATGGCAAAAAATTGCAATACCCCCCCAAAGGATCAATTTCACTTCAATATGGCCAAAAGTTGCAATACCCCCCCAAAGGAACAATTTCGCCTCAAAATGGCAAAAAATTGTAATACCCCCAAAGGAACAATTTCGCTTCAAAATGGCCAAAAGTTGCAATACCCCCCCAAAAGAACAATTTTGCCTCAAAATGGCAAAAAATTGCAATACCCCCCCAAAGGAACAATTTCGCCTCAAAATGCTGAAAAGTTGCAATACCCCCCGAAAGGAACAATTTCGCCTCAAAATGGCAAAAATTGCAATACCCCCCCAAATGAACAATTTCGCTTTAAAATGCCGAAAAGTTGCAATAACCCCCCAAAGGAACAATTTCGCTTCAAAATGGCCAAAAGTTGCAATAACCCCCAAAGGAACAATTTTGCCTCAAAATGCCGAAAAGTTGCAATACCCCCCCAAATGAACAATTTCGCTTCAAAATGGCCAAAAGTTGCAATACCCCCCCAAAGGAACAATTTCGCCTCAAAATGGCAAAAAATTGCCATACCCCCCCAAAGGAACAATTTCGCTTCAAAATGGCCAAAAGTTGCAATACCCCACCAAAGGAACAATTTCGCCTCAAAATGCCGAAAAGTTGCAATACCCCCCGAAAGAAACAATTTCGCTTCAAAATGGCCAAAAGTTGCAATACCCCCCCAAAGGATCAATTTCGCTTCAATATGGCAAAAAGTTGCAATACCCCCCAAAGGAACAATTTCGCCTCAAAATGGCAAAAAATTGCAATACCCCCCCAAAGGAACAATTTCGCTTCAAAATGGCCAAAAGTTGCAATACCCCCCCAAAGGTACAATTTCACTTCAAAATGGCCAAAAATTGCAATACCCCCCCAAAGGAACAATTTCGCCTCAAAATGGCAAAAAATTGCAATACCCCCCCAAATGAACAATTTCGCCTCAAAATGCCGAAAAGTTGCAATACCCCCCCAAAGGAACAATTTCGCTTCAAAATGGCCAAAAGTTGCAATACCCCCCCAAAGGAACAATTTTGCCTCAAAATGGCAAAAAATTGCAATACCCCCCCAAAGGAACAATTTCGCCTCAAAATGCTGAAAAGTTGCAATACCCCCCCAAAGGTACAATTTCACTTCAAAATGGCCAAAAATTGCAATACCCCCCAAAGGAACAATTTCGCCTCAAAATGGCAAAAAATTGCAATACCCCCAAATGAACAATTTCGCCTCAAAATGCCGAAAAGTTGCAATACCCCCCCAAAGGAACAATTTCGCTTCAAAATGGCCAAAAGTTGCAATACCCCCCCAAAGGAACAATTTCGCCTCAAAATGCCGAAAAGTTGCAATACCCCCCGAAAGGAACAATTTCGCTTCAAAATGGCAAAAAATTGCAATACCCCCCAAAGGAACAATTTCGCCTCAAAATGGCAAAAATTGCAATACCCCCCCAAAGGAACAATTTCGCTTCAAAATGGCAAAAAATTGCAATACCCCCCAAAGGAACAATTTCACCTCAAAATTGCAAAAAATTGCAATACCCCCCCAAAGGAACAATTTCGCTTCAAAATGGCGAAAAGTTGCAATACCCCCCCAAAGGATCATTTCTGCCTCAAAATGGCAAAAAATTGCAATACCCCCCCAAAGGAACAATTTCGCCTCACAATGCTGAAAAGTTGCAATACCCCCCGAAAGGAACAATTTCGCTTCAAAATGGCCAAAAGTTGCAATACCCCCCCAAAGGAACATTTTTGCCTCAAAAATTTAAAAAATTGCAATACCCCCCCAAAGGAACAATTTTACTTCAAAATGCCGAAAAGTTGCAATACCCCCCCAAAGGTACAATTTCACTTCAAAATGTCCAAAAGTTGCAATACCCCCCCAAAGGTACAATTTCGCTTCAAAATGGCCAAAAGTTGCAATACCCCGCGAAAGCAACAATTTCGCCTCTAAATGGCAAAAAATTGCAATACCCCCCCAAAGGATCAATTTCACTTCAATATGGCCAAAAGTTGCAATACCCCCCCAAAGGAACAATTTCGCCTCAAAATGGCAAAAAATTGTAATACCCCCAAAGGAACAATTTCGCTTCAAAATGGCCAAAAGTTGCAATACCCCCCCAAAAGAACAATTTTGCCTCAAAATGGCAAAAAATTGCAATACCCCCCCAAAGGAACAATTTCGCCTCAAAATGCTGAAAAGTTGCAATACCCCCCGAAAGGAACAATTTCGCCTCAAAATGGCAAAAATTGCAATACCCCCCCAAATGAACAATTTCGCTTTAAAATGCCGAAAAGTTGCAATAACCCCCCAAAGGAACAATTTCGCTTCAAAATGGCCAAAAGTTGCAATAACCCCCAAAGGAACAATTTTGCCTCAAAATGCCGAAAAGTTGCAATACCCCCCCAAATGAACAATTTCGCTTCAAAATGGCCAAAAGTTGCAATACCCCCCCAAAGGAACAATTTCGCCTCAAAATGGCAAAAAATTGCCATACCCCCCCAAAGGAACAATTTCGCTTCAAAATGGCCAAAAGTTGCAATACCCCACCAAAGGAACAATTTCGCCTCAAAATGCCGAAAAGTTGCAATACCCCCCGAAAGAAACAATTTCGCTTCAAAATGGCCAAAAGTTGCAATACCCCCCCAAAGGATCAATTTCGCTTCAATATGGCAAAAAGTTGCAATACCCCCCAAAGGAACAATTTCGCCTCAAAATGGCAAAAAATTGCAATACCCCCCCAAAGGAACAATTTCGCTTCAAAATGGCCAAAAGTTGCAATACCCCCCCAAAGGTACAATTTCACTTCAAAATGGCCAAAAATTGCAATACCCCCCCAAAGGAACAATTTCGCCTCAAAATGGCAAAAAATTGCAATACCCCCCCAAATGAACAATTTCGCCTCAAAATGCCGAAAAGTTGCAATACCCCCCCAAAGGAACAATTTCGCTTCAAAATGGCCAAAAGTTGCAATACCCCCCCAAAGGAACAATTTTGCCTCAAAATGGCAAAAAATTGCAATACCCCCCCAAAGGAACAATTTCGCCTCAAAATGCTGAAAAGTTGCAATACCCCCCCAAAGGTACAATTTCACTTCAAAATGGCCAAAAATTGCAATACCCCCCAAAGGAACAATTTCGCCTCAAAATGGCAAAAAATTGCAATACCCCCAAATGAACAATTTCGCCTCAAAATGCCGAAAAGTTGCAATACCCCCCCAAAGGAACAATTTCGCTTCAAAATGGCCAAAAGTTGCAATACCCCCCCAAAGGAACAATTTCGCCTCAAAATGCCGAAAAGTTGCAATACCCCCCGAAAGGAACAATTTCGCTTCAAAATGGCCAAAAGTTGCAATACCCCCCCAAAGGAACAATTTCGCCTCAAAATGCTGAAAAGTTGCAATACCCCCCGAAAGGAACAAATTCGCTTCAAAATTGCCAAAAGTTGCAATACCCCCCCAAAGGAACAATTTCGCCTCAAAATGGCAAAAAATTGCAATACCCCCCCAAAGGAACAATTTCGCTTCAAAATGGCCAAAAGTTGCAATACCACCCCAAAGGTACAATTTCGCTTCAAAATGGCCAAAAGTTGCAATACCCCCCAAAGGAACAATTTCGCCTCAAAATGGCAAAAATTGCAATACACCCCCAAAGGAACAACTTCGCTTCAAAATGGCCAAAAGTTGCAATACCCCCCAAAGGAACAATTTCGCCTCAAAATGGCAAAAAAATGCAATACCCCCCCAAAGGAACAATTTCGCTTCAAAATGGCCAAAAGTTGCAATACCCCCCCCAAAGGAACAATTTCGCTTCAAAAGGGCAAAAATTGCAATACCCCCCAAAGGAACAATTTCGCCTCAAAATGGCCAAAAATTGTAATACCCCCCCAAAGGAACAATTTCGCTTCAATATGGCCAAAAGTTGCAATACCCCCGAAAGGAACAATTTCGCTTCAAAATGGCCAAAAGTTGCAATTCCCCCAAAAGAACAATTTCGCCTCAAAATGGTAAAAAATTACAATACCCCCCAAAGGAACAATTTCACCTCAAAATGCCGAAAAGTTGCAATACCCCCGAAAGGAACAATTTCGCTTCAAAATGGCCAAAAGATGCAATACCCCCCCAAAGCAACAATTTCGCCTCAAAATGGCAAAAAATTGCAATACCCCCCAAAGGAACAATTTCGCCTCAAAATGGCCAAAAATTGTAATACCCCCCCCCAAAGGAACAATTTCGCTTCAATATGGCCAAAAGTTGCAATACCCCCCAAAGGAACAATTTCGCCTCAAAATGGCAAAAAAATGCAATACCCCCCCAAAGGAACAATTTCGCTTCAAAATGGCCAAAAGTTGCAATACCCCCCCCAAAGGAACAATTTCGCCTCAAAAGGGCAAAAAATTGCAATACCCCCCAAAGGAACAATTTCGCCTCAAAATGGCCAAAAGTTGCAATACCCCCCAAAGGAACAATTTCGCCTCAAAATGGCAAAAATTGCAATACCCCCCCAAAGGAACAACTTCGCTTCAAAATGGCCAAAAATTGCAATACCCCCCAAAGGAACAATTTCGCTTCAAATTGGCAAAAAATTGCAATACCCCCCCAAAGGAACAATTTCGCCTCAAAATGGCCAAAAATTGTAATACCCCCCCAAAGGAACAATTTCGCCTCAAAATGAAAAAAAATTGCAATACCCCCCAAAGGAACAATTTCGCCTCAAAATGCCGAAAAGTTGCAATACCCCCCGAAAGGAACAATTTCGCTTCAAAATGGCCAAAAGTTGCAATACCCCCCCAAAGGAACAATTTCGCCTCAAAATGGCAAAAAATTGCAATACCCCCAAAGGAACAATTTCGCCTCAAAATGGCAAAAAATTGCAATACCCCCCAAAGGAACAATTTCGCTTCAAAATGGCCAAAAGTTGCAATATCCCCCCAAAGCAACAATTTCGCCTCAAAATGGCAAAAAATTGCAATACCCCCCAAAGGAACAATTTCGCCTCAAAATGGCCAAAAATTGTAATACCCCCCCCAAAGGAACAATTTCGCTTCAATATGGCCAAAAGTTGCAATACCCCCCAAAGGAACAATTTCGCCTCAAAATTGCAAAAAATTGCAATACCCCCCGAAAGGAACAACTTCGCTTCAAAATGGCCAAAAGTTCCAATACCCCCCAAAGGAACAATTTCGCCTCAAAATGGCAAAAAATTGCAATACCCCCCCAAAGGAACAATTTCGCTTCAAAATGGCCAAAAGTTGCAATACCCCCCAAAGGAACAATTTCGCCTCAAAATGGCAAAAAATTGCAATACCCCCCAAAGGAACAATTTCAGCTCAAAATGGCAAAAATTGCAATACCCCCCCAAAGGAACAATTTCGCTTCAAAATGGCAAAAAATTGCAATACCCCCTCAAAGGAACAATTTCGCCTCAAAATGGCAAAAAATTGCAATACCCCCCCAAAGGAACAATTTCGCTTCAAAATGGCGAAAAGTTGCAATACCCCCCCAAAGGATCATTTTTGCCTCAAAATGGCAAAAAATTGCAATACCCCCCCAAAGGAACAATTTCGCCTCACAATGCTGAAAAGTTGCAATACCCCCCGAAAGGAACAATTTCGCTTCAAAATGGCCAAAAGTTGCAATACCCCCCCAAAGGAACAATTTTGCCTCAAAATGGCAAAAAATTGCAATACCCCCCCAAAGGAACAATTTCGCCTCAAAATGCTGAAAAGTTGCAATACCCCCCCAAAGGTACAATTTCACTTCAAAATGGCCAAAAATTGCAATACCCCCCAAAGGAACAATTTCGCCTCAAAATGGCAAAAAATTGCAATACCCCCAAATGAACAATTTCGCCTCAAAATGCCGAAACGTTGCAATACCCCCCCAAAGGAACAATTTCGCTTCAAAATGGCCAAAAGTTGCAATACCCCCCCAAAGGAACAATTTCACCTCAAAATGCCGAAAAGTTGCAATACCCCCCGAAAGGAACAATTTCGCTTCAAAATGGCCAAAAGTTGCAATACCCCCCCAAAGGAACAATTTCGCCTCAAAATGCTGAAAAGTTGCAATACCCCCCGAAAGGAACAAATTCGCTTCAAAATTGCCAAAAGTTGCAATACCCCCCCAAAGGAACAATTTCGCCTCAAAATGGCAAAAAATTGCAATACCCCCCCAAAGGAACAATTTCGCCTCAAAATGCTGAAAAGTTGCAATACCCCCCGAAAGGAACAAATTCGCTTCAAAATAGCCAAAAGTTGCAATACCCCCCGAAAGCAACAATTTCGCCTCAAAATGGCAAAAAATTGCAATACCCCCCCAAAGGAACAATTTCGCGTCAAAATGGCCAAAAATTGTAATACCCCCCCAAAGGATCAATTTCGCTTCAATATGGCCAAAAGTTGCAATACCCCCCAAAGGAACAATTTCGCCTCAAAATGGCAAAAAATTGCAATACCCCCCAAAGGAACAATTTCGCTTCAAAATGGCCAAAAGTTGCAATACCCCCCCAAAGGTACAATTTCACTTCAAAATGGCAAAAAATTGCAATACCCCCAAATGAACAATTTCGCCTCAAAATGCCGAAAAGTTGCAATACCCCCCCAAAGGAACAATTTCGCTTCAAAATGGCCAAAAGTTGCAATACCCCCCCAAAGGAACAATTTCGCCTCAAAATGCCGAAAAGTTGCAATACCCCCCGAAAGAAACAATTTCGCTTCAAATTGGCCAAAAGTTGCAATACCCCCCCAAAGGAACAATTTCGCCTCAAAATGACAAAAAATTGCAATACCCCCCAAAGGAACAATTTTGTTTCAAAATGGCCAAAAGTTGCAATACCCCCCCAAAGGAACAATTTCGCCTCAAAATGGCAAAAAATTGCAATACCCCCTCAAATGAACAATTTCGCCTCAAAATGCCGAAAAGTTGCAATACCCCCCCAAAGGAACAATGTCGCTTCAAAATGCCGAAAAGTTGCAATACCCCCCCCAAAGGAACAATTTCGCCTCAAAATGCCGAAAAGTTGCAATACCCCCCGAAAGGAACAATTTCGCTTCAAAATGGCCAAAAGTTGCAATACCCCCCCAAAGGAACAATTTCGCCTCAAAATGCCGAAAAGTTGCAATACCCCCCTAAAGGAACAATTTCACTTCAAAATGGCCAAAAGTTGCAATTCCCCCAAAGGAACAATTTCGCCTCAAAATGGTAAAAAATTGCAATACCCCCCAAAGGAACAATTTCACCTCAAAATGCCGAAAAGTTGCAATACCCCCCGAAAGGAACAATTTCGCTTCAAAATGGCCAAAAGATGCAATAC
The DNA here is from genome assembly GCF_048569485.1 of Anomaloglossus baeobatrachus. Classification (NCBI taxonomy): domain Eukaryota; kingdom Metazoa; phylum Chordata; class Amphibia; order Anura; family Aromobatidae; genus Anomaloglossus; species Anomaloglossus baeobatrachus. The sequence goes on from NC_134363.1 coordinate 44,364,563, forward strand.
CCCCCCAAAGGAACAATTTCGCTTCAAAATGCCGAAAAGTTGCAATACCCCCCCAAAGGTACAATTTCGCTTCAAAATGGCCAAAAGTTGCAATACCCCCCTAAGGAACAATTTCGCCTCAAAATGGCAAAAATTGCAATACCCCCCGAAAGGAACAATTTCGCTTCAAAATGGCCAAAAGTTGCAATACCCCCCCAAAGGAACAATTTCGCCTCAAAATGCCGAAAAGTTGCAATACCCCCCGAAAGAAACAATTTCGCTTCAAATTGGCCAAAAGTTGCAATACCCCCCCAAAGGAACAATTTCGCCTCAAAATGACAAAAAATTGCAATACCCCCCAAAGGAACAATTTTGCTTCAAAATGGCCAAAAGTTTCAATACCCCCCCAAAGGAACAATTTCGCCTCAAAATGGCAAAAAATTGCAATACCCCCCCAAAGGAACAATTTCGCCTCAAAATGGCAAAAAATTGCAATACCCCCCCAAAGGAACAATTTCGCTTCAAAATGGCCAAAAGTTGCAATACCCCACCAAAGGAACAATTTCGCCTCAAAATGCCGAAAAGTTACAATACCCCCCGAAAGGAACAATTTCGCTTCAAAATGGCCAAAAGTTGCAATACCCCCCGAAAGCAACAATTTCGCCTCAAAATGGCAAAAAATTGCAATACCCCCCCAAAGGAACAATTTCGCGTCAAAATGGCCAAAAATTGTAATACCCCCCCAAAGGATCAATTTCGCTTCAATATGGCCAAAAGTTGCAATACCCCCCAAAGGAACAATTTCGCCTCAAAATGGCAAAAAATTGCAATACCCCCCCAAAGGAACAATTTCGCTTCAAAATGGCCAAAAGTTGCAATACCCCCCCAAAGGTACAATTTCACTTCAAAATGGCCAAAAATTGCAATACCCCCCAAAGGAACAATTTCGCCTCAAAATGGCAAAAAATTGCAATACCCCCAAATGAACAATTTCGCCTCAAAATGCCGAAAAGTTGCAATACCCCCCAAAGGAACAATTTCGCTTCAAATTGGCCAAAAGTTGCAATACCCCCCCAAAGGAACAATTTCGCCTCAAAATGCCGAAAAGTTGCAATACCCCCCAAAGGAACAATTTTGTTTCAAAATGGCCAAAAGTTGCAATACCCCCCCAAAGGAACAATTTCGCCTCAAAATGGCAAAAAATTGCAATACCCCCTCAAATGAACAATTTCGCCTCAAAATGCCGAAAAGTTGCAATACCCCCCGAAAGGAACAATTTCGCTTCAAAATGGCCAAAAGTTGCAATACCCCCCCAAAGGAACAATTTCGCCTCAAAATGCCGAAAAGTTGCAATACCCCCCCAAAGGAACAATTTCGCCTCAAAATGCCGAAAAGTTGCAATACCCCCCGAAAGGAACAATTTCGCTTCAAAATGGCCAAAAGTTGCAATACCCCCCCAAAGGAACAATTTCGCCTCAAAATGCCGAAAAGTTGCAATACCCCCCGAAAGGAACAATTTCACTTCAAAATGGCCAAAAGTTGCAATTCCCCCAAAGGAACAATTTCGCCTCAAAATGGTAAAAAATTGCAATACCCCCCAAAGGAACAATTTCACCTCAAAATGCCGAAAAGTTGCAATACCCCCCGAAAGGAACAATTTCGCTTCAAAATGGCCAAAAGATGCAATACCCCCCCAAAGGAACAATTTCGCTTCAAAATGCCGAAAAGTTGCAATACCCCCCCAAAGGTACAATTTCGCTTCAAAATGGCCAAAAGTTGCAATACCCCCCTAAGGAACAATTTCGCCTCAAAATGGCAAAAATTGCAATACCCCCCGAAAGGAACAATTTCGCTTCAAAATGGCCAAAAGTTGCAATACCCCCCCAAAGGTACAATTTCACTTCAAAATGGCCAAAAATTGCAATACCCCCCAAAGGAACAATTTCGCCTCAAAATGGCAAAAAATTGCAATACCCCCAAATGAACAATTTCGCCTCAAAATGCCGAAAAGTTGCAATACCCCCCAAAGGAACAATTTCGCTTCAAATTGGCCAAAAGTTGCAATACCCCCCCAAAGGAACAATTTCGCCTCAAAATGCCGAAAAGTTGCAATACCCCCCAAAGGAACAATTTTGTTTCAAAATGGCCAAAAGTTGCAATACCCCCCCAAAGGAACAATTTCGCCTCAAAATGGCAAAAAATTGCAATACCCCCTCAAATGAACAATTTCGCCTCAAAATGCCGAAAAGTTGCAATACCCCCCGAAAGGAACAATTTCGCTTCAAAATGGCCAAAAGTTGCAATACCCCCCCAAAGGAACAATTTCGCCTCAAAATGCCGAAAAGTTGCAATACCCCCCCAAAGGAACAATTTCGCCTCAAAATGCCGAAAAGTTGCAATACCCCCCGAAAGGAACAATTTCGCTTCAAAATGGCCAAAAGTTGCAATACCCCCCCAAAGGAACAATTTCGCCTCAAAATGCCGAAAAGTTGCAATACCCCCCGAAAGGAACAATTTCACTTCAAAATGGCCAAAAGTTGCAATTCCCCCAAAGGAACAATTTCGCCTCAAAATGGTAAAAAATTGCAATACCCCCCAAAGGAACAATTTCACCTCAAAATGCCGAAAAGTTGCAATACCCCCCGAAAGGAACAATTTCGCTTCAAAATGGCCAAAAGATGCAATACCCCCCCAAAGGAACAATTTCGCTTCAAAATGCCGAAAAGTTGCAATACCCCCCCAAAGGTACAATTTCGCTTCAAAATGGCCAAAAGTTGCAATACCCCCCTAAGGAACAATTTCGCCTCAAAATGGCAAAAATTGCAATACCCCCCGAAAGGAACAATTTCGCTTCAAAATGGCAAAAAGTTGCAATACCCCCCCAAAGGAACAATTTCGCCTCAAAATGCCGAAAAGTTGCAATACCCCCCGAAAGAAACAATTTCGCTTCAAATTGGCCAAAAGTTGCAATACCCCCCCAAAGGAACAATTTCGCCTCAAAATGACAAAAAATTGCAATACCCCCCAAAGGAACAATTTTGCTTCAAAATGGCCAAAAGTTTCAATACCTCCCCAAAGGAACAATTTCGCCTCAAAATGGCAAAAAATTGCAATACCCCCTCAAATGAACAATTTCGCCTCAAAATGAAGAAAAGTTGCAATACCCCCCCAAAGGAACAATTTCACTTCAAAATGGCGAAAAGTTGCAATACCCCCCCCAAAGGAACAATTTCGCCTCAAAATGCCGAAAAGTTGCAATACCCCCCGAAAGGAACAATTTCGCTTCAAAATGGCCAAAAGTTGCAATACCCCCCCAAAGGAATAATTTCGCCTCAAAATGCCGAAAAGTTGCAATACCCCCCGAAAGGAACAATTTCACTTCAAAATGGCCAAAAGTTGCAATACCCCCCAAAGGAACAATTTCGCCTCAAAATGCCGAAAAGTTGCAATACCCCCCGAAAGAAACAATTTCGCTTCAAATTGGCCAAAAGTTGCAATACCCCCCCAAAGGAACAATTTCGCCTCAAAATGACAAAAAATTGCAATACCCCCCAAAGGAACAATTTTGCTTCAAAATGGCCAAAAGTTTCAATACCCCCCCAAAGGAACAATTTCGCCTCAAAATGGCAAAAAATTGCAATACCCCCCCAAAGGAACAATTTCGCCTCAAAATGGCAAAAAATTGCAATACCCCCCCAAAGGAACAATTTCGCTTCAAAATGGCCAAAAGTTGCAATACCCCACCAAAGGAACAATTTCGCCTCAAAATGCCGAAAAGTTACAATACCCCCCGAAAGGAACAATTTCGCTTCAAAATGGCCAAAAGTTGCAATACCCCCCGAAAGCAACAATTTCGCCTCAAAATGGCAAAAAATTGCAATACCCCCCCAAAGGAACAATTTCGCGTCAAAATGGCCAAAAATTGTAATACCCCCCCAAAGGATCAATTTCGCTTCAATATGGCCAAAAGTTGCAATACCCCCCAAAGGAACAATTTCGCCTCAAAATGGCAAAAAATTGCAATACCCCCCCAAAGGAACAATTTCGCTTCAAAATGGCCAAAAGTTGCAATACCCCCCCAAAGGTACAATTTCACTTCAAAATGGCCAAAAATTGCAATACCCCCCAAAGGAACAATTTCGCCTCAAAATGGCAAAAAATTGCAATACCCCCAAATGAACAATTTCGCCTCAAAATGCCGAAAAGTTGCAATACCCCCCCAAAGGAACAATTTCGCTTCAAATTGGCCAAAAGTTGCAATACCCCCCCAAAGGAACAATTTCGCCTCAAAATGCCGAAAAGTTGCAATACCCCCCAAAGGAACAATTTTGTTTCAAAATGGCCAAAATTTGCAATACCCCCCCAAAGGAACAATTTCGCCTCAAAATGGCAAAAAATTGCAATACCCCCTCAAATGAACAATTTCGCCTCAAAATGCCGAAAAGTTGCAATACCCCCCGAAAGGAACAATTTCGCTTCAAAATGGCCAAAAGTTGCAATACCCCCCCAAAGGAACAATTTCGCCTCAAAATGCCGAAAAGTTGCAATACCCCCCCAAAGGAACAATTTCGCCTCAAAATGCCGAAAAGTTGCAATACCCCCCGAAAGGAACAATTTCGCTTCAAAATGGCCAAAAGTTGCAATACCCCCCCAAAGGAACAATTTCGCCTCAAAATGCCGAAAAGTTGCAATACCCCCCGAAAGGAACAATTTCACTTCAAAATGGCCAAAAGTTGCAATTCCCCCAAAGGAACAATTTCGCCTCAAAATGGTAAAAAATTGCAATACCCCCCAAAGGAACAATTTCACCTCAAAATGCCGAAAAGTTGCAATACCCCCCGAAAGGAACAATTTCGCTTCAAAATGGCCAAAAGATGCAATACCCCCCCAAAGGAACAATTTCGCTTCAAAATGCCGAAAAGTTGCAATACCCCCCCAAAGGTACAATTTCGCTTCAAAATGGCCAAAAGTTGCAATACCCCCCTAAGGAACAATTTCGCCTCAAAATGGCAAAAATTGCAATACCCCCCGAAAGGAACAATTTCGCTTCAAAATGGCAAAAAGTTGCAATACCCCCCCAAAGGAACAATTTCGCCTCAAAATGCCGAAAAGTTGCAATACCCCCCGAAAGAAACAATTTCGCTTCAAATTGGCCAAAAGTTGCAATACCCCCCCAAAGGAACAATTTCGCCTCAAAATGACAAAAAATTGCAATACCCCCCAAAGGAACAATTTTGCTTCAAAATGGCCAAAAGTTTCAATACCTCCCCAAAGGAACAATTTCGCCTCAAAATGGCAAAAAATTGCAATACCCCCTCAAATGAACAATTTCGCCTCAAAATGAAGAAAAGTTGCAATACCCCCCCAAAGGAACAATTTCACTTCAAAATGGCGAAAAGTTGCAATACCCCCCCCAAAGGAACAATTTCGCCTCAAAATGCCGAAAAGTTGCAATACCCCCCGAAAGGAACAATTTCGCTTCAAAATGGCCAAAAGTTGCAATACCCCCCCAAAGGAATAATTTCGCCTCAAAATGCCGAAAAGTTGCAATACCCCCCGAAAGGAACAATTTCACTTCAAAATGGCCAAAAGTTGCAATACCCCCCAAAGGAACAATTTCGCCTCAAAATGGCAAAAAATTGCAATACCCCCCCAAAGGAACAATTTCGCTTCAAAATGGCCAAAAGTTGCAATACCCCCCAAAGGAACAATTTCGCCTCAAAATGGCAAAAAATTGCAATACCCCCCAAAGGAACAATTTCGCCTCAAAATGGCAAAAATTGCAATACCCCCCCAAAGGAACAATTTCGCTTCAAAATGGCAAAAAATTGCAATACCCTCTCAAAGGAACAATTTCGCCTCAAAATGGCAAAAAATTGCAATACCCCCCCAAAGGAACAATTTCGCTTCAAAATGGCGAAAAGTTGCAATACCCCCCCAAAGGATCATTTTTGCCTCAAAATGGCAAAAAATTGCAATACCCCCCCAAAGGAACAATTTCGCCTCACAATGCTGAAAAGTTGCAATACCCCCCGAAAGGAACAATTTCGCTTCAAAATGGCCAAAAGTTGCAATACCCCCCCAAAGGAACATTTTTGCCTCAAAAATTTAAAAAATTGCAATACCCCCCCAAAGGAACAATTTTACTTCAAAATGCCGAAAAGTTGCAATACCCCCCCAAAGGTACAATTTCACTTCAAAATGGCCAAAAGTTGCAATACCCCCCCAAAGGTACAATTTCGCTTCAAAATGGCCAAAAGATGCAATACCCCGCGAAAGCAACAATTTCGCCTCTAAATTGCAAAAAATTGCAATACCCCCCCAAAGGATCAATTTCACTTCAATATGGCCAAAAGTTGCAATACCCCCCCAAAGGAACAATTTCGCCTCAAAATGGCAAAAAATTGCAATACCCCCAAAGGAACAATTTCGCTTCAAAATGGCCAAAAGTTGCAATACCCCCCCAAAGGAACAATTTTGCCTCAAAATGGCAAAAAATTGCAATACCCCCCCAAAGGAACAATTTCGCCTCAAAATGCTGAAAAGTTGCAATACCCCCCGAAAGGAACAATTTCGCCTCAAAATGGCAAAAATTGCAATACCCCCCCAAATGAACAATTTCGCTTTAAAATGCCGAAAAGTTGCAATAACCCCCCAAAGGAACAATTTCGCTTCAAAATGGCCAAAAGTTGCAATAACCCCCAAAGGAACAATTTTGCCTCAAAATGCCGAAAAGTTGCAATACCCCCCCAAAGGAACAATTTCGCTTCAAAATGGCCAAAAGTTGCAATACCCCCCCAAAGGAACAATTTCGCCTCAAAATGGCAAAAAATTGCCATACCCCCCCAAAGGAACAATTTCGCTTCAAAATGGCCAAAAGTTGCAATACCCCACCAAAGGAACAATTTCGCCTCAAAATGCCGAAAAGTTGCAATACCCCCCCAAAGGAACAATTTCGCTTCAAAATGGCCAAAAGTTGCAATACCCCCCCAAAGGAACAATTTCGCCTCAAAATGGCAAAAAATTGCCATACCCCCCCAAAGGAACAATTTCGCTTCAAAATGGCCAAAAGTTGCAATACCCCACCAAAGGAACAATTTCGCCTCAAAATGCCGAAAAGTTGCAATACCCCCCGAAAGAAACAATTTCGCTTCAAAATGGCCAAAAGTTGCAATACCCCCCCAAAGGATCAATTTCGCTTCAATATGGCAAAAAGTTGCAATACCCCCCAAAGGAACAATTTCGCCTCAAAATGGCAAAAAATTGCAATACCCCCCCAAAGGAACAATTTCGCTTCAAAATGGCCAAAAGTTGCAATACCCCCCCAAAGGTACAATTTCACTTCAAAATGGCCAAAAATTGCAATACCCCCCCAAAGGAACAATTTCGCCTCAAAATGGCAAAAAATTGCAATACCCCCCCAAATGAACAATTTCGCCTCAAAATGCCGAAAAGTTGCAATACCCCCCCAAAGGAACAATTTCGCTTCAAAATGGCCAAAAGTTGCAATACCCCCCCAAAGGAACAATTTTGCCTCAAAATGGCAAAAAATTGCAATACCCCCCCAAAGGAACAATTTCGCCTCAAAATGCTGAAAAGTTGCAATACCCCCCCAAAGGTACAATTTCACTTCAAAATGGCCAAAAATTGCAATACCCCCAAAGGAACAATTTCGCCTCAAAATGGCAAAAAATTGCAATACCCCCAAATGAACAATTTCGCCTCAAAATGCCGAAACGTTGCAATACCCCCCCAAAGGAACAATTTCGCTTCAAAATGGCCAAAAGTTGCAATACCCCCCCAAAGGAACAATTTCGCCTCAAAATGCTGAAAAGTTGCAATACCCCCCGAAAGGAACAAATTCGCTTCAAAATTGCCAAAAGTTGCAATACCCCCCCAAAGGAACAATTTCGCCTCAAAATGGCAAAAAATTGCAATACCCCCCCAAAGGAACAATTTCGCCTCAAAATGCTGAAAAGTTGCAATACCCCCCCAAAGGTACAATTTCACTTCAAAATGGCCAAAAATTGCAATACCCCCCAAAGGAACAATTTCGCCTCAAAATGGCAAAAAATTGCAATACCCCCAAATGAACAATTTCGCCTCAAAATGCCGAAAAGTTGCAATACCCCCCGAAAGGAACAATTTCGCTTCAAAATGGTCAAAAGTTGCAATACCCCCCAAAGGAACAATTTCGCCTCAAAATGCTGAAAAGTTGCAATACCCCCCGAAAGGAACAAATTCGCTTCAAAATTGCCAAAAGTTGCAATACCCCCCCAAAGGAACAATTTCGCCTCAAAATGGCAAAAAATTGCAATACCCCCCCAAAGGAACAATTTCGCCTCAAAATGCTGAAAAGTTGCAATACCCCCCGAAAGGAACAAATTCGCTTCAAAATAGCCAAAAGTTGCTATACCCCCCAAAGGAACAATTTCGCCTCAAAATGGCAAAAAATTGCAATACCCCCCAAAGGAACAATTTCGCTTCAAAATGGCCAAAAGTTGCAATACCCCACCAAAGGAACAATTTCGCCTCAAAATGCCGAAAAGTTACAATACCCCCCGAAAGGAACAATTTCGCTTCAAAATGGCCAAAAGTTGCAATACCCCCCGAAAGCAACAATTTCGCCTCAAAATGGCAAAAAATTGCAATACCCCCCCAAAGGAACAATTTCGCGTCAAAATGGCCAAAAATTGTAATACCCCCCCAAAGGATCAATTTCGCTTCAATATGGCCAAAAGTTGCAATACCCCCCAAAGGAACAATTTCGCCTCAAAATGGCAAAAAATTGCAATACCCCCCAAAGGAACAATTTCGCTTCAAAATGGCCAAAAGTTGCAATACCCCCCCAAAGGTACAATTTCACTTCAAAATGGCAAAAAATTGCAATACCCCCAAATGAACAATTTCGCCTCAAAATGCCGAAAAGTTGCAATACCCCCCCAAAGGAACAATTTCGCTTCAAAATGGCCAAAAGTTGCAATACCCCCCCAAAGGAACAATTTCGCCTCAAAATGCCGAAAAGTTGCAATACCCCCCGAAAGAAACAATTTCGCTTCAAATTGGCCAAAAGTTGCAATACCCCCCCAAAGGAACAATTTCGCCTCAAAATGACAAAAAATTGCAATACCCCCCAAAGGAACAATTTTGTTTCAAAATGGCCAAAAGTTGCAATACCCCCCCAAAGGAACAATTTTGCCTCAAAATGGCAAAAAATTGCAATACCCCCTCAAATGAACAATTTCGCCTCAAAATGCCGAAAAGTTGCAATACCCCCCCAAAGGAACAATGTCGCTTCAAAATGGCGAAAAGTTGCAATACCCCCCCCAAAGGAACAATTTCGCCTCAAAATGCCGAAAAGTTGCAATACCCCCCGAAAGGAACAATTTCGCTTCAAAATGGCCAAAAGTTGCAATACCCCCCCAAAGGAACAATTTCACCTCAAAATGCCGAAAAGTTGCAATACCCCCTAAAGGAACAATTTCACTTCAAAATGGCCAAAAGTTGCAATTCCCCCAAAGGAACAATTTCGCCTCAAAATGGTAAAAAATTGCAATACCCCCCAAAGGAACAATTTCACCTCAAAATGCCGAAAAGTTGCAATACCCCCCGAAAGGAACAATTTCGCTTCAAAATGGCCAAAAGTTGCAATACCCCCCCAAAGGAACAATTTCGCCTCAAAATGCCGAAAAGTTGCAATACCCCCCGAAAGAAACAATTTCGCTTCAAAATGGCCAAAAGATGCAATACCCCCCCAAAGGAACAATTTCGCTTCAAAATGGCCAAAAGATGCAATACCCCCCCAAAGGTACAATTTCGCTTCAAAATGGCCAAAAGTTGCAATACCCCCCTAAGGAACAATTTCGCCTCAAAATGGCAAAAATTGCAATACCCCCCGAAAGGAACAATTTCGCTTCAAAATGGCCAAAAGTTGCAATACCCCCCCAAAGGAACAATTTCGCCTCAAAATGCCGAAAAGTTGCAATACCCCCCGAAAGAAACAATTTCGCTTCAAATTGGCCAAAAGTTGCAATACCCCCCCAAAGGAACAATTTCGCCTCAAAATGACAAAAAATTGCAATACCCCCCAAAGGAACAATTTTGCTTCAAAATGGCCAAAAGTTTCAATACCCCCCCAAAGGAACAATTTCGCCTCAAAATGGCAAAAAATTGCAATACCCCCCCAAAGGAACAATTTCGCCTCAAAATGGCAAAAAATTGCAATACCCCCCCAAAGGAACAATTTCGCTTCAAAATGGCCAAAAGTTGCAATACCCCACCAAAGGAACAATTTCGCCTCAAAATGCCGAAAAGTTACAATACCCCCCGAAAGGAACAATTTCGCTTCAAAATGGCCAAAAGTTGCAATACCCCCCGAAAGCAACAATTTCGCCTCAAAATGGCAAAAAATTGCAATACCCCCCCAAAGGAACAATTTCGCGTCAAAATGGCCAAAAATTGTAATACCCCCCCAAAGGATCAATTTCGCTTCAATATGGCCAAAAGTTGCAATACCCCCCAAAGGAACAATTTCGCCTCAAAATGGCAAAAAATTGCAATACCCCCCCAAAGGAACAATTTCGCTTCAAAATGGCCAAAAGTTGCAATACCCCCCCAAAGGTACAATTTCACTTCAAAATGGCCAAAAATTGCAATACCCCCCAAAGGAACAATTTCGCCTCAAAATGCCGAAAAGTTGCAATACCCCCCCAAAGGAACAATTTCGCTTCAAATTGGCCAAAAGTTGCAATACCCCCCCAAAGGAACAATTTTGCCTCAAAATGCCGAAAAGTTGCAATACCCCCCAAAGGAACAATTTTGTTTCAAAATGGCCAAAAGTTGCAATACCCCCCCAAAGGAACAATTTCGCCTCAAAATGGCAAAAAATTGCAATACCCCCTCAAATGAACAATTTCGCCTCAAAATGCCGAAAAGTTGCAATACCCCCCGAAAGGAACAATTTCGCTTCAAAATGGCCAAAAGTTGCAATACCCCCCCAAAGGAACAATTTCGCCTCAAAATGCCGAAAAGTTGCAATACCCCCCCAAAGGAACAATTTCGCCTCAAAATGCCGAAAAGTTGCAATACCCCCCGAAAGGAACAATTTCGCTTCAAAATGGCCAAAAGTTGCAATACCCCCCCAAAGGAACAATTTCGCCTCAAAATGCCGAAAAGTTGCAATACCCCCCGAAAGGAACAATTTCACTTCAAAATGGCCAAAAGTTGCAATTCCCCCAAAGGAACAATTTCGCCTCAAAATGGTAAAAAATTGCAATACCCCCCAAAGGAACAATTTCACCTCAAAATGCCGAAAAGTTGCAATACCCCCCGAAAGGAACAATTTCGCTTCAAAATGGCCAAAAGATGCAATACCCCCCCAAAGGAACAATTTCGCTTCAAAATGCCGAAAAGTTGCAATACCCCCCCAAAGGTACAATTTCGCTTCAAAATGGCCAAAAGTTGCAATACCCCCCTAAGGAACAATTTCGCCTCAAAATGGCAAAAATTGCAATACCCCCCGAAAGGAACAATTTCGCTTCAAAATGGCCAAAAGTTGCAATACCCCCCCAAAGGAACAATTTCGCCTCAAAATGCCGAAAAGTTGCAATACCCCCCGAAAGAAACAATTTCGCTTCAAATTGGCCAAAAGTTGCAATACCCCCCCAAAGGAACAATTTCGCCTCAAAATGACAAAAAATTGCAATACCCCCCAAAGGAACAATTTTGCTTCAAAATGGCCAAAAGTTTCAATACCCCCCCAAAGGAACAATTTCGCTTCAAAATGCCGAAAAGTTGCAATACCCCCCCAAAGGTACAATTTCGCTTCAAAATGGCCAAAAGTTGCAATACCCCCCTAAGGAACAATTTCACCTCAAAATGGCAAAAATTGCAATACCCCCCCAAAGGAACAACTTCGCTTCAAAATGACCAAAAGTTGCAATACCCCCCAAAGGAACAATTTCGCCTCAAAATGGCAAAAAATTGCAATACCCCCCCAAGGAACAATTTCGCCTCAAAATGGTCAAAAATTGTAATACCCCCCCAAAGGAACAATTTGGCCTCAAAATGAAAAAAAAATTGCAATACCCCCCAAAGGAACAATTTCGCCTCAAAATGCCGAAAAGTTGCAATACCCCCCGAAAGGAACAATTTCGCCTCAAAATGCCGAAAAGTTGTAATACCCCCCGAAATGAACAATTTCGCTTCAAAATGGCCAAAAATTGTAATACCCCCCCAAAGGATCAGTTTCGCTTCAAAATGCCGAAAAGTTGCAATACCCCCCCAAAGGTACAATTTCGCTTCAAAATGGCCAAAAGTTGCAATACCCCCCTAAGGAACAATTTCGCCTCAAAATGGCAAAAATTGCAATACCCCCCGAAAGGAACAATTTCGCTTCAAAATGGCCAAAAGTTGCAATACCCCCCCAAAGGAACAATTTCGCCTCAAAATGCCGAAAAGTTGCAATACCCCCCGAAAGAAACAATTTCGCTTCAAATTGGCCAAAAGTTGCAATACCCCACCAAAGGAACAATTTCGCCTCAAAATGACAAAAAATTGCAATACCCCCCAAAGGAACAATTTTGCTTCAAAATGGCCAAAAGTTTCAATACCCCCCCAAAGGAACAATTTCGCCTCAAAATGGCAAAAAAATGCAATACCCCCTCAAATGAACAATTTCGCCTCAAAATGCCGAAAAGTTGCAATACCCCCCCAAAGGAACAATTTCACTTCAAAATGGCGAAAAGTTGCAATACCCCCCCCAAAGGAACAATTTCGCCTCAAAATGCCGAAAAGTTGCAATACCCCCCGAAAGGAACAATTTCGCTTCAAAATGGCCAAAAGTTGCAATACCCCCCCAAAGGAACAATTTCGCCTCAAAATGCCGAAAAGTTGCAATACCCCCCGAAAGGAACAATTTCACTTCAAAATGGCCAAAAGTTGCAATTCCCCCAAAGGAACAATTTCGCCTCAAAATGGTAAAAAATTGCAATACCCCCCAAAAGGAACAATTTCACCTCAAAATGCCGAAAAGTTGCAATACCCCCCGAAAGGAACAATTTCGCTTCAAAATGGCCAAAAGATGCAATACCCCCCCAAAGGAACAATTTCGCTTCAAAATGCCGAAAAGTTGCAATACCCCCCCAAAGGTACAATTTCGCTTCAAAATGGCCAAAAGTTCAATACCCCCCTAAGGAACAATTTCGCCTCAAAATGGCAAAAAATTGCAATACCCCCCCAAAGGAACAATTTCGCCTCAAAATGCTGAAAAGTTTCAATACCCCCCGAAAGGAACAATTTCGCTTCAAAATGGCCAAAAGTTGCAATACCCCCCAAAGGAACAATTTCGCCTCAAAAAGGCAAAAAATTGCAATACCCCACCAAAGGAACAATTTCGCCTCAAAATGCCGAAAAGTTGCAATACCCCCCGAAAGGAACAATTTCGCTTCAAAATGGCTAAAAGTTGCAATACCCCCCGAAAGCAACAATTTCACCTCAAAATGGCAAAAAATTGCAATACCCCCCCAAAGGAACAATTTCGCTTCAAAATGGCCAAAAATTGTAATACCCCCCCAAAGGATCAATTTCGCTTCAATATGGCCAAAAGTTGCAATACCCCCCCAAAGGAACAATTTCGCCTCAAAATGGCAAAAAATTGCAATACCCCCCAAAGGAACAATTTCGCTTCAAAATGGCCAAAAGTTGCAATACCCCCCAAAGGAACAATTTTGCCTCAAAATGGCAAAAAATTGCAATACCCCCCCAAAGGAACAAGTTCGCCTCAAAATGCTGAAAAGTTGCAATACCCCCCGAAAGGAACAAATTCGCTTCAAAATGGCCAAAAGTTGCAATACCCCCCCAAAGGAACAATTTCGCCTCAAAATGGCAAAAAATTGCAATACCCCCCAAAGGAACAATTTCGCTTCAAAATGGCCAAAAGTTGCAATACCCCACCAAAGGAACAATTTCGCATCAAAATGCCGAAAAGTTGCAATACCCCCCGAAAGGAACAATTTCGCTTCAAAATGGCCAAAAGTTGCAATACCCCCCGAAAGCAACAATTTCGCCTCAAAATGGCCAAAAATTGTAATACCCCCCAAAGGATCAATTTCGCTTCAATATGGCCAAAAGTTGCAATACCCCCCCAAAGGAACAATTTCGCCTCAAAATGGCAAAAAATTGCAATACCCCCCAAAGGAACAATTTCGCTTCAAAATGGCCAAAAGTTGCAATACCCCCCCAAAGGTACAATTTCACTTAAAAATGGCCAAAAATTGCAATACCCCCCAAAAGGAACAATTTCGCCTCAAAATGGCAAAAAATTGCAATACCCCCCCAAATGAACAATTTCGCTTTAAAATGCCGAAAAGTTGCAATAACCTCCCAAAGAAACAATTTCGCTTCAAAATGGCCAAAAGTTGCAATAACCCCCAAAGGAACAATTTCGCCTCAAAATGCCGAAAAGTTGCAATACCCCCCGAAAGGAACAATTTCGCTTCAAAATGGCCAAAAGTTGCAATACCCCCTCAAAGGAACAATTTCGCCTCAAAATGGCAAAAAATTGCAATACCCCCCCAAATGAACAATTTCGCCTCAAAATGCCGAAAAGTTGCAATACCCCCCCAAAGGAACAATTTCGCTTCAAAATGGCCAAAAGTTGCAATACCCCCCCAAAGGAACAATCTCGCCTCAAAATGCCGAAAAGTTGCAATACCCCCCGAAAGGAACAATTTCGCTTCAAAATGGCCAAAAGTTGCAATACCCCCCCAAAGGAACAATTTCGCCTCAAAATGCCGAAAAGTTGCAATACCCCCCGAAAGGAACAATTTCGCTTCAAAATGGCCAAAAGTTGCAATACCCCCCAAAGGAACAATTTCGCCTCAAAATGGTAAAAAATTGCAATACCCCCAAATGAACAATTTCACCTCAAAATGCCAAAAAGTTGCAATACCCCCCGAAAGGAACAATTTCGCTTCAAAATGGCCAAAAGATGCAATACCCCCCCAAAGCAACAATTTCGCCTCAAAATGGCAAAAAATTGCAATACCCCCCAAAGGAACAATTTCGCCTCAAAATGGCCAAAAATTGTAATACCCCCCCAAAGGAACAATTTCGCTTCAATATGGCCAAAAGTTGCAATACCCCCCAAAGGAACAATTTCGCCTCAAAATGGCAAAAAATTGCAATACCCCCCGAAAGGAACAATTTCGTTTCAAAATGGCCAAAAGTTGCAATACCCCCCCAAAGGAACAATTTTGCCTCAAAATGGCAAAAAATTGCAATACCCCCCCAAAGGAACAATTTCGCTTCAAAATGCCGAAAAGTTGCAATACCCCCCCAAAGGTACAATTTCGCTTCAAAATGGCCAAAAGTTGCAATACCCCCCAAAGGAACAATTTCGCCTCAAAATGGCAAAAATTGCAATACCCCCCCAAAGGAACAATTTCGCTTCAAAATGGCCAAAAGTTGCAATATCCCCCCCCAAAGGAAAAATTTCGCCTCAAAATGGCAAAAAATTGCAATACCCCCCCAAAGGAACAATTTCGCCTCAAAATGGCCAAAAGTTGCAATACCCCCCCAAAGGAACAATTTCGCCTCAAAATGGCAAAAAATTGCCATACCCCCCCAAAAGAACAATTTCGCTTCAAAATGGCCAAAAGTTGCAATACCCCCCAAAGAAACAATTTCGCCTCAAAATGGCAAAAAATTGCAATACCCCCCAAAGGAACAATTTCGCCTCAAAATGGCCAAAAATTGTAATACCCCCCCAAAGGAACAATTTCGCCTCAAAATGAAAAAAAAATTGCAATACCCCCCAAAGGAACAATTTCGCCTCAAAATGCCGAAAAGTTGAAATTCCCCCCGAAAGGAACAATTTCGCTTCAAAATGGCCAAAAGTTGCAATACCCCCCCCAAAGGAACAATTTCGCCTAAAAATGGCAAAAAATTGCAATACCCCCCAAAGGAACAATTTCGCCTTAAAATGCCGAAAAGTTGCAATACCCCCCCAAAGGAACAATTTCGCCTCAAAATGGCAAAAATTGCAATACCCCCAAAGGAACAATTTCGCTTCAAAATGGCCAAAAGTTGCAATACCCCCAAAGGAACAATTTCGCCTCAAAATGCCGAAAAGTTGCAATACCCCCCAAAGGAACAATTTCGCCTCAAAATGCCGAAAAGTTGTAATACCCCCCGAAATGAACAATTTCGCTTCAAAATGGCCAAAAGATGCAATACCCCCCCAAAGCAACAATTTTGCCTCAAAATGAAAAAATAATTGCAATACCCCCCCAAAGGAACAATTTCGCTTCAAAATGCCGAAAAGTTGCAATACCCCCCCAAAGGAACAATTTCGCTTCAAAATGGCGAAAAGTTGCAATACCCCCCCAAAGGATCATTTTTGCCTCAAAATGGCAAAAAATTGCAATACCCCCCCAAAAGAACAATTTCGCCTCAAAATGCTGAAAAGTTGCAATACCCCCCGAAAGGAACAATTTCGCTTCAAAATGGCCAAAAGTTGCAATACCCCCCAAAGGAACAATTTCGCCTCAAAAAGGCAAAAAATTGCAATACCCCACCAAAGGAACAATTTCGCCTCAAAATGCCGAAAAGTTGCAATACCCCCCGAAAAGAACAATTTCGCTTCAAAATGGCTAAAAGTTGCAATACCCCCCGAAAGCAACAATTTCGCCTCAAAATGGCAAAAAATTGCAATACCCCCCCAAAGGAACAATTTCGCTTCAAAATGGCCAAAAATTGTAATACCCCCCCAAAGGATCAGTTTCGCTTCAATATGGCCAAAAGTTGCAATACCCCCCCAAAGGAACAATTTTGCCTCAAAATGGCAAAAAATTGCAATACCCCCCCAAAGGAACAAGTTCGCCTCAAAATGCTGAAAAGTTGCAATACCCCCCGAAAGGAACAAATTCGCTTCAAAATGGCCAAAAGTTGCAATACCCCCCCAAAGGAACAATTTCGCCTCAAAATGGCAAAAAATTGCAATACCCCCCCAAAGGAACAATTTCGCTTCAAAATGGCGAAAAGTTGCAATACCCCCCCAAAGGTACAATTTCGCTTCAAAATGGTCAAAAGTTGCAATACCCCCCGAAAGCAACAATTTCGCCTCAAAATGGCCAAAAATTGTAATACCCCCCCAAAGGATCAATTTCGCTTCAATATGGCCAAAAGTTGCAATACCCCCCCAACAATTTCGCCTCAAAATGGCAAAAAATTGCAATACCCCCCCAAAGGAACAAGTTCGCCTCAAAATGCTGAAAAGTTGCAATACCCCCCGAAAGGAACAAATTCGCTTCAAAATGGCCAAAAGTTGCAATACCCCCCCAAAGGTACAATTTCGCTTCAAAATGGTCAAAAGTTGCAATACCCCCCGAAAGCAACAATTTCGCCTCAAAATGGCCAAAAATTGTAATACCCCCCCAAAGGATCAATTTCGCTTCAATATGGCCAAAAGTTGCAATACCCCCCCAACAATTTCGCCTCAAAATGGCAAAAAATTGCAATACCCCCCAAAGGAACAATTTCGCCTCAAAATGGCCAAAAATTGTAATACCCCCCCAAAGGAACAATTTCGCTTCAATATGGCCAAAAGTTGCAATACCCCCCAAAGGAACAATTTCGCCTCAAAATGGCAAAAAATTGCAATACCCCCCGAAAGGAACAATTTCGTTTCAAAATGGCCAAAAGTTGCAATACCCCCCCAAAGGAACAATTTTGCCTCAAAATGGCAAAAAATTGCAATACCCCCCCAAAGGAACAATTTCGCTTCAAAATGCCGAAAAGTTGCAATACCCCCCCAAAGGTACAATTTCGCTTCAAAATGGCCAAAAGTTGCAATACCCCCCAAAGGAACAATTTCGCCTCAAAATGGCAAAAATTGCAATACCCCCCCAAAGGAACAATTTCGCTTCAAAATGGCCAAAAGTTGCAATACCCCCCCCCCAAAGGAAAAATTTCGCCTCAAAATGGCAAAAAATTGCAATACCCCCCCAAAGGAACAATTTCGCCTCAAAATGGCCAAAAGTTGCAATACCCCCCCAAAGAAACAATTTCGCCTCAAAATGGCAAAAAATTGCAATACCCCCCAAAGGAACAATTTCGCCTCAAAATGGCCAAAAATTGTAATACCCCCCCAAAGGAACAATTTCGCCTCAAAATGAAAAAAAAATTGCAATACCCCCCAAAGGAACAATTTCGCCTCAAAATGCCGAAAAGTTGAAATTCCCCCCGAAAGGAACAATTTCGCTTCAAAATGGCCAAAAGTTGCAATACCCCCCCCAAAGGAACAATTTCGCCTAAAAATGGCAAAAAATTGCAATACCCCCCAAAGGAACAATTTCGCCTTAAAATGCCGAAAAGTTGCAATACCCCCCCAAAGGAACAATTTCGCCTCAAAATGGCAAAAATTGCAATACCCCCAAAGGAACAATTTCGCTTCAAAATGGCCAAAAGTTGCAATACCCCCAAAGGAACAATTTCGCCTCAAAATGCCGAAAAGTTGCAATACCCCCCAAAGGAACAATTTCGCCTCAAAATGCCGAAAAGTTGTAATACCCCCCGAAATGAACAATTTCGCTTCAAAATGGCCAAAAGATGCAATACCCCCCCAAAGCAACAATTTTGCCTCAAAATGAAAAAATAATTGCAATACCCCCCCCAAAGGAACAATTTCGCTTCAAAATGCCGAAAAGTTGCAATACCCCCCCAAAGGAACAATTTCGCTTCAAAATGGCGAAAAGTTGCAATACCCCCCCAAAGGATCATTTTTGCCTCAAAATGGCAAAAAATTGCAATACCCCCCCAAAAGAACAATTTCGCCTCAAAATGCTGAAAAGTTGCAATACCCCCCGAAAGGAACAATTTCGCTTCAAAATGGCCAAAAGTTGCAATACCCCCCAAAGGAACAATTTCGCCTCAAAAAGGCAAAAAATTGCAATACCCCACCAAAGGAACAATTTCGCCTCAAAATGCCGAAAAGTTGCAATACCCCCCGAAAGCAACAATTTCGCCTCAAAATGGCAAAAAATTGCAATACCGCCCCAAAGGAACAATTTCGCTTCAAAATGGCCAAAAATTGTAATACCCCCCCAAAGGATCAGTTTCGCTTCAATATGGCCAAAAGTTGCAATACCCCCCCAAAGGAACAATTTTGCCTCAAAATGGCAAAAAATTGCAATACCCCTCCAAAGGAACAAGTTCGCCTCAAAATGCTGAAAAGTTGCAATACCCCCCGAAAGGAACAAATTCGCTTCAAAATGGCCAAAAGTTGCAATACCCCCCCAAAGGAACAATTTCGCCTCAAAATGGCAAAAAATTGCAATACCCCCCCAAAGGAACAATTTCGCTTCAAAATGGTCAAAAGTTGCAATACCCCCCGAAAGCAACAATTTCGCCTCAAAATGGCCAAAAATTGTAATACCCCCCCAAAGGATCAATTTCGCTTCAATATGGCCAAAAGTTGCAATACCCCCCCAACAATTTTGCCTCAAAATGGCAAAAAATTGCAATACCCCCCAAAGGAACAATTTCGCTTCAAAATGGCCAAAAGTTGCAATACCCCCCTAAGGTACAATTTCACTTCAAAATGGCCAAAAATTGCAATACCCCCCAAAAGGAACAATTTCGCCTCAAAATGGCAAAAAATTGCAATACCCCCCCAAATGAACAATTTCGCTTTAAAATGCCGAAAAGTTGCAATAACCCCCCAAAGGAACAATTTCGCTTCAAAATGGCCAAAAGTGTCAATACCCCCCCAAAGGAACAATCTCGCCTCAAAATGCCGAAAAGTTGCAATACCCCCCGAAAGGAACAATTTCGCTTCAAAATGGCCAAAAGTTGCAATACCCCCCCAAAGGAACAATTTTGCCTCAAAATGCCGAAAAGTTGCAATACCCCCCGAAAGGAACAATTTCGCTTCAAAATGGCCAAAAGTTGCAATACCCCCCAAAGGAACAATTTCGCCTCAAAATGGTAAAAAATTGCAATACCCCCAAATGAACAATTTCACCTCAAAATGCCGAAAAGTTGCAATACCCCCCGAAAGGAACAATTTCGCTTCAAAATGGCCAAAAGATGTAATACCCCCCCAAAGCAACAATTTCGCCTCAAAATGGCAAAAAATTGCAATACCCCCCAAAGAAACAATTTCGCTTCAATATGGCCAAAAGTTGCAATACCCCCCAAAGGAACAATTTCGCCTCAAAATGGCAAAAAATTGCAATACCCCCCGAAAGGAACAATTTCGCTTCAAAATGGCCAAAAGTTGCAATACCCCCCCAAAGGAACAATTTTGCCTCAAAATGGCAAAAAATTGCAATACCCCCCCCAAAGGAACAATTTCGCTTCAAAATGCCGAAAAGTT
Organism: Anomaloglossus baeobatrachus; assembly: GCF_048569485.1. NCBI lineage: Eukaryota > Metazoa > Chordata > Amphibia > Anura > Aromobatidae > Anomaloglossus > Anomaloglossus baeobatrachus. The sequence goes on from NC_134363.1 coordinate 44,384,919, forward strand.
GCAATCCCCCCCAAAGGTACAATTTCGCTTCAAAATGGCCAAAAGTTGCAATACCCCCCAAAGGAACAATTTCGCCTCAAAATGGCAAAAATTGCAATACCCCCCAAAGGAACAATTTCGCTTCAAAATGGCCAAAAGTTGCAATACCCCCCAAAGGAACAATTTCGCCTCAAAATGGCAAAAAATTGCAATACCCCCCCAAAGGAACAATTTCGCTTCAAAATGGCCAAAAGTTGCAATACCCCCCCAAAGGAAAAATTTCGCCTCAAAATGGCAAAAAATTGCAATACCCCCCCAAAGGAACAATTTCGCTTCAAAATGGCCAAAAGTTGCAATACCCCCCCAAAGGAACAATTTCGCCTCAAAATGGCAAAAAATTGCCATACCCCCCCAAAAGAACAATTTCGCTTCAAAATGGCCAAAAGTTGCAATACCCCCCCAAAGAAACAATTTCGCCTCAAAATGGCAAAAAATTGCAATACCCCCCCAAAGGAACAATTTCGCCTCAAAATGGCCAAAAATTGTAATACCCCCCCAAAGGAACAATTTCGCCTCAAAATGAAAAAAAAATTGCAATACCCCCCAAAGGAACAATTTCGCCTCAAAATGCCGAAAAGTTGCAATTCCCCCCGAAAGGAACAATTTCGCCTCAAAATGGCAAAAAATTGCAATACCCCCCAAAGGAACAATTTCGCCTCAAAATGCCGAAAAGTTGCAATACCCCCCCAAAGGAACAATTTCGCCTCAAAATGGCAAAAATTGCAATACCCCCCAAAGGAACAATTTCGCTTCAAAATGGCCAAAAGTTGCAATACCCCCCCAAAGGAACAATTTCGCCTCAAAATGGCAAAAAATTGCAATACCCCCCCAAAGGAACAATTTCGCTTCAAAATGGCCAAAAGTTGCAATACCCCCCCAAAGGAACAATTTTGCCTCAAAATGGCAAAAAATTGCAATACCCCCCCAAAGAAACAATTTCGCCTCAAAATGCTGAAAAGTTGCAATACCCCCCGAAAGGAACAATTTCGCTTCAAAATGGCCAAAAGTTGCAATACCCCCCCAAAGGAACAATTTCGCCTCAAAATGGCAAAAAATTGCAATACCCCCCAAAGGAACAATTTCGCTTCAAAATGGCCAAAAGTTGCAATACCCCACCAAAGGAACAATTTCGCCTCAAAATGCCGAAAAGTTGCAATACCCCCCGAAAGGAACAATTTCGCTTCAAAATGGCCAAAAGTTGCAATACCCCCCGAAAGCAACAATTTCGCCTCAAAATGGCCAAAAATTGTAATACCCCCCCAAAGGATCAATTTCGCTTCAATATGGCCAAAAGTTGCAATACCCCCCCAAAGGAACAATTTCGCCTCAAAATGGCAAAAAATTGCAATACCCCCCAAAGGAACAATTTCGCTTCAAAATGGCCAAAAGTTGCAATACCCCCCAAAGGTACAATTTCACTTCAAAATGGCCAAAAATTGCAATACCCCCCAAAAGGAACAATTTCGCCTCAAAATGGCAAAAAATTGCAATACCCCCCCAAATGAACAATTTCGCTTTAAAATGGCCAAAAGTTGCAATAACCCCCAAAGGAACAATTTCGCCTCAAAATGCCGAAAAGTTGCAATACCCCCCGAAAGGAACAATTTCGCTTCAAAATGGCCAAAAGTTGCAATACCCCCTCAAAGGAACAATTTCGCTTCAAAATGGCCAAAAGTTGCAATACCCCCCCAAAGGAACAATTTCGCCTCAAAATGCCGAAAAGTTGCAATACCCCCCGAAAGGAACAATTTCGCTTCAAAATGGCCAAAAGTTGCAATACCCCCCCAAAGGAACAATTTCGCCTCAAAATGCCGAAAAGTTGCAATACCCCCCGAAAGGAACAATTTCGCTTCAAAATGGCCAAAAGTTGCAATACCCCCCAAAGGAACAATTTCGCCTCAAAATGGTAAAAAATTGCAATACCCCCAAATGAACAATTTCACCTCAAAATGCCGAAAAGTTGCAATACCCCCCGAAAGGAACAAGTTCGCTTCAAAATGGCCAAAAGATGCAATACCCCCCCAAAGCAACAATTTCGCCTCAAAATGGCAAAAAATTGCAATACCCCCCAAAGGAACAATTTCGCCTCAAAATGGCCAAAAAATGTAATACCCCCCGAAAGGAACAATTTCGCTTCAAAATGCCGAAAAGTTGCAATACCCCCCCAAAGGAACAATTTCGCTTCAAAATGGCGAAAAGTTGCAATACCCCCCCAAAGGATCATTTTTGCCTCAAAATGGCAAAAAATTGCAATACCCCCCCAAAGGAACAATTTCGCCTCAAAATGCTGAAAAGTTGCAATACCCCCCGAAAGGAACAATTTCGCTTCAAAATGGCCAAAAGTTGCAATACCCCCCAAAGGAACAATTTCGCCTCAAAAAGGCAAAAAATTGCAATACCCCACCAAAGGAACAATTTCGCCTCAAAATGCCGAAAAGTTGCAATACCCCCCGAAAGGAACAATTTCGCTTCAAAATGGCTAAAAGTTGCAATACCCCCCGAAAGCAACAATTTCGCCTCAAAATGGCAAAAAATTGCAATACCCCCCCAAAGGAACAATTTCGCTTCAAAATGGCCAAAAATTGTAATACCCCCCCAAAGGATCAGTTTCGCTTCAATATGGCCAAAAGTTGCAATACCCCCCCAAAGGAACAATTTTGCCTCAAAAAGGCAAAAAATTGCAATACCCCCCCAAAGGAACAAGTTCGCCTCAAAATGCTGAAAAGTTGCAATACCCCCCGAAAGGAACAAATTCGCTTCAAAATGGCCAAAAGTTGCAATACCCCCCCAAAGGAACAATTTCGCCTCAAAATGGCAAAAAATTGCAATACCCCCCCAAAGGAACAATTTCGCTTCAAAATGGCGAAAAGTTGCCATACCCCTCCAAAGGTACAATTTCGCTTCAAAATGGCCAAAAGTTGCAATACCCCCCGAAAGCAACAATTTCGCCTCAAAATGGCCAAAAATTGTAATACCCCCCCAAAGGATCAATTTTGCTTCAATATGGCCAAAAGTTGCAATACCCCCCCAAAGGAACAATTTCGCCTCAAAATGGCAAAAAATTGCAATACCCCCCAAAGGAACAATTTCGCTTCAAAATGGCCAAAAGTTGCAATACCCCCCCTAAGGTACAATTTCACTTCAAAATGGCCAAAAATTGCAATACCCCCCAAAAGGAACAATTTCGCCTCAAAATGGCAAAAAATTGCAATACCCCCCCAAATGAACAATTTCGCTTTAAAATGCCGAAAAGTTGCAATAACCCCCCAAAGGAACAATTTCGCTTCAAAATAGACAAAAGTTGCAATAACCCCCAAAGGAACAATTTCGCCTCAAAATGCCGAAAAGTTGCAATACCCCCCGAAAGGAACAATTTCGCTTCAAAATGGCCAAAAGTTGCAATACCCCCTCAAAGGAACAATTTCGCCTCAAAATGGCAAAAAATTGCAATACCCCCCCAAATGAACAATTTCGCCTCAAAATGCCGAAAAGTTGCAATACCCCCCCAAAGGAACAATTTCGCTTCAAAATGGCCAAAAGTTGCAATACCCCCCCAAAGGAACAATCTCGCCTCAAAATGCCGAAAAGTTGCAATACCCCCCGAAAGGAACAATTTCGCTTCAAAATGGCCAAAAGTTGCAATACCCCCCCAAAGGAACAATTTCGCCTCAAAATGCCGAAAAGTTGCAATACCCCCCGAAAGGAACAATTTCGCTTCAAAATGGCCAAAAGTTGCAATACCCCCCAAAGGAACAATTTCGCCTCAAAATGGTAAAAAATTGCAATACCCCCAAATGAACAATTTCACCTCAAAATGCCGAAAAGTTGCAATACCCCCCGAAAGGAACAATTTCGCTTCAAAATGGCCAAAAGATGTAATACCCCCCCAAAGCAACAATTTCGCCTCAAAATGGCAAAAAATTGCAATACCCCCCAAAGAAACAATTTCGCTTCAATATGGCCAAAAGTTGCAATACCCCCCAAAGGAACAATTTCGCCTCAAAATGGCAAAAAATTGCAATACCCCCCGAAAGGAACAATTTCGCTTCAAAATGGCCAAAAGTTGCAATACCCCCCCAAAGGAACAATTTTGCCTCAAAATGGCAAAAAATTGCAATACCCCCCCCAAAGGAACAATTTCGCTTCAAAATGCCGAAAAGTTGCAATCCCCCCCAAAGGTACAATTTCGCTTCAAAATGGCCAAAAGTTGCAATACCCCCCAAAGGAACAATTTCGCCTCAAAATGGCAAAAATTGCAATACCCCCCCAAAGGAACAATTTCGCTTCAAAATGGCCAAAAGTTGCAATACCCCCCAAAGGAACAATTTCGCCTCAAAATGGCAAAAAATTGCAATACCCCCCCAAAGGAACAATTTCGCTTCAAAATGGCCAAAAGTTGCAATACCCCCCCAAAGGAAAAATTTCGCCTCAAAATGGCAAAAAATTGCAATACCCCCCCAAAGGAACAATTTCGCTTCAAAATGGCCAAAAGTTGCAATACCCCCCCAAAGGAACAATTTCGCCTCAAAATGGCAAAAAATTGCCATACCCCCCAAAAGAACAATTTCGCTTCAAAATGGCCAAAAGTTGCAATACCCCCCCAAAGAAACAATTTCGCCTCAAAATGGCAAAAAATTGCAATACCCCCCAAAGGAACAATTTCGCCTCAAAATGGCCAAAAATTGTAATACCCCCCCAAAGGAACAATTTCGCCTCAAAATGAAAAAAAAAATTGCAATACCCCCCAAAGGAACAATTTCGCCTCAAAATGCCGAAAAGTTGCAATTCCCCCCGAAAGGAACAATTTCGCCTCAAAATTGCAAAAAATTGCAATACCCCCCAAAGGAACAATTTCGCCTCAAAATGCCGAAAAGTTGCAATACCCCCCCAAAGGAACAATTTCGCCTCAAAATGGCAAAAATTGCAATACCCCCCAAAGGAACAATTTCGCTTCAAAATGGCCAAAAGTTGCAATACCCCCCCAAAGGAACAATTTCGCTTCAAAATGGCCAAAAGTTGCAATACCCCCCCAAAGGAACAATTTTGCCTCAAAATGGCAAAAAATTGCAATACCCCCCCAAAGAAACAATTTCGCCTCAAAATGCTGAAAAGTTGCAATACCCCCCGAAAGGAACAATTTCGCTTCAAAATGGCCAAAAGTTGCAATACCCCCCCAAAGGAACAATTTCGCCTCAAAATGGCAAAAATTGCAATACCCCCCAAAGGAACAATTTCGCCTCAAAATGGCAAAAAATTGCAATACCCCCCCAAAGGAACAATTTCGCTTCAAAATGGCCAAAAGTTGCAATACCCCCCCAAAGGAACAATTTTGCCTCAAAATGGCAAAAAATTGCAATACCCCCCCAAAGAAACAATTTCGACTCAAAATGCTGAAAAGTTGCAATACCCCCCGAAAGGAACAATTTCGCTTCAAAATGGCCAAAAGTTGCAATACCCCCCCAAAGGAACAATTTCGCCTCAAAATGGCAAAAAATTGCAATACCCCCCAAAGGAACAATTTCGCTTCAAAATGGCCAAAAGTTGCAATACCCCACCAAAGGAACAATTTCGCCTCAAAATGCCGAAAAGTTGCAATACCCCCCGAAAGGAACAATTTCGCTTCAAAATGGCCAAAAGTTGCAATACCCCCCGAAAGCAACAATTTCGCCTCAAAATGGCCAAAAATTGTAATACCCCCCCAAAGGATCAATTTCGCTTCAATATGGCCAAAAGTTGCAATACCCCCCCAAAGGAACAATTTCGCCTCAAAATGGCAAAAAATTGCAATACCCCCCAAAGGAACAATTTCGCTTCAAAATGGCCAAAAGTTGCAATACCCCCCAAAGGTACAATTTCACTTCAAAATGGCCAAAAATTGCAATACCCCCCAAAAGGAACAATTTCGCCTCAAAATGGCAAAAAATTGCAATACCCCCCCAAATGAACAATTTCGCTTTAAAATGGCCAAAAGTTGCAATAACCCCCAAAGGAACAATTTCGCCTCAAAATGCCGAAAAGTTGCAATACCCCCCGAAAGGAACAATTTCGCTTCAAAATGGCCAAAAGTTGCAATACCCCCTCAAAGGAACAATTTCGCTTCAAAATGGCCAAAAGTTGCAATACCCCCCCAAAGGAACAATTTCGCCTCAAAATGCCGAAAAGTTGCAATACCCCCCGAAAGGAACAATTTCGCTTCAAAATGGCCAAAAGTTGCAATACCCCCCCAAAGGAACAATTTCGCCTCAAAATGCCGAAAAGTTGCAATACCCCCCGAAAGGAACAATTTCGCTTCAAAATGGCCAAAAGTTGCAATACCCCCCAAAGGAACAATTTCGCCTCAAAATGGTAAAAAATTGCAATACCCCCAAATGAACAATTTCACCTCAAAATGCCGAAAAGTTGCAATACCCCCCGAAAGGAACAATTTCGCTTCAAAATGGCCAAAAGATGCAATACCCCCCCAAAGCAACAATTTCGCCTCAAAATGGCAAAAAATTGCAATACCCCCAAAGGAACAATTTCGCCTCAAAATGGCCAAAAATTGTAATACCCCCCAAAGGAACAATTTCGCTTCAATATGGCCAAAAGTTGCAATACCCCCCAAAGGAACAATTTCGCTTCAAAATGGCCAAAAGTTGCAATACCCCCCCAAAGGAACAATTTTGCCTCAAAATGGCAAAAAATTGCAATACCCCCCCAAAGGAACAATTTCGCTTCAAAATGCCGAAAAGTTGCAATACCCCCCCAAAGGTACAATTTCGCTTCAAAATGGCCAAAAGTTGCAATACCCCCCAAAGGAACAATTTCGCCTCAAAATGGCAAAAATTGCAATACCCCCCAAAGGAACAATTTCGCTTCAAAATGGCCAAAAGTTGCAATACCCCCCAAAGGAAAAATTTCGCCTCAAAATGGCAAAAAATTGCAATACCCCCCCAAAGGAACAATTTCGCTTCAAAATGGCCAAAAGTTGCAATACCCCCCCAAAGGAACAATTTCGCCTCAAAATGGCAAAAAATTGCCATACCCCCCCAAAAGAACAATTTCGCTTCAAAATGGCCAAAAGTTGCAATACCCCCCCAAAGAAACAATTTCGCCTCAAAATGGCAAAAAATTGCAATACCCCCCAAAGGAACAATTTCGCCTCAAAATGGCCAAAAATTGTAATACACCCCCAAAGGAACAATTTCGCCTCAAAATGAAAAAAAAATTGCAATACCCCCCAAAGGAACAATTTCGCCTCAAAATGCCGAAAAGTTGCAATTCCCCCCGAAAGGAACAATTTCGCTTCAAAATGGCCAAAAGTTGCAATACCACCCCCAAAGGAACAATTTCGCCTCAAAATGGCAAAAAATTGCAATACCCCCCAAAGGAACAATTTCGCCTTAAAATGCCGAAAAGTTGCAATACCCCCCCAAAGGAACAATTTCGCCTCAAAATGGCAAAAATTGCAATACCCCCCAAAGGAACAATTTCGCTTCAAAATGGCCAAAAGTTGCAATACCCCCCCAAAGGAACAATTTCGCCTCAAAATGGCAAAAAATTGCAATACCCCCAAAGGAACAATTTCGCTTCAAAATGGCAAAAAATTGCAATACCCCCCCAAAGAAACAATTTCGCCTCAAAATGCTGAAAAGTTGCAATACCCCCCGAAAGGAACAATTTCGCTTTAAAATGGCCAAAAGTTGCAATACCCCCCCAAAGGAACAATTTCGCCTCAAAATGGCAAAAAATTGCAATACCCCCCAAAGGAACAATTTTGCTTCAAAATGCCGAAAAGTTGCAATACCCCCCCAAAGGTACAATTTCACTTCAAAATGGCCAAAAGTTGCAATACCCCCCCAAAGGAACAATTTTGCCTCAAAATGGCAAAAAATTGCAATACCCCCCCAAAGGAACAATTTCGCCTCAAAATGCTGAAAAGTTGCAATACCCCCCGAAAGGAACAATTTCGCTTCAAAATGGCCAAAAGTTGCAATACCCCCCCAAAGGAACAATTTCACCTCAAAATGGCAAAAAATTGCAATACCCCCCCAAAGGAACAATTTCGCCTCAAAATGGCAAAAAATTGCAATACCCCCCAAAGGAACAATTTCGCTTCAAAATGGCCAAAAGTTGCAATACCCCCCCAAAGGAACAATTTCGCCTCAAAATGGCAAAAATTGCAATACCCCCCCAAAGGAACAATTTCGCCTCAAAATGCTGAAAAGTTGCAATACCCCCCCAAAGGAACAATTTCGCCTCAAAATGAAAAAAAAATTGCAATACCCCCAAAGGAACAATTTCGCTTCAAAATGCCGAAAAGTTGCAATACCCCCCGAAAGGTACAATTTCACTTCAAAATGGCCAAAAGTTGCAATACCCCCCCAAAGGAACAATTTTGCCTCAAAATGGCAAAAAATTGCAATACCCCCCAAAGGAACAATTTCGCCTCAAAATGCTGAAAAGTTGCAATACCCCCCAAAAGGAACAATTTCGCTTCAAAATGGCCAAAAGTTGCAATACCCCCCCAAAGGAACAATTTCGCCTCAAAATGGCAAAAAATTGCAATACCCCCCAAAGGAACAATTTCGCCTCAAAATGCCGAAAAGTTGCAATACCCCCGAAAGGAACAATTTCGCTTCAAAATGGCCAAAAGTTGCAATACCCCCCCAAAGGAACAATTTCGCCTCAAAATGGCAAAAAATTGCAATACCCCCAAAGGAACAATTTCGCTTCAAAATGGCCAAAAGTTGCAATACCCCCCCAAAGGAACAATTTCGCCTCAAAATGGCAAAAATTGCAATACCCCCCCAAAGGAACAATTTTGCCTCAAAATGGCAAAAAATTGCAATACCCCCCAAAGGAACAATTTCGCCTCAAAATGCTGAAAAGTTGCAATATCCCCCAAAAGGAACAATTTCGCTTCAAAATGGCCAAAAGTTGCAATACCCCCCCAAAGGAACAATTTCGCCTCAAAATGGCAAAAAATTGCAATACCCCCCCCCAAAGGAACAATTTCGCCTCAAAATGGAAAAAGAATTGCAATACCCCCCCAAAGGAACAATTTCGCCTCAAAATGCCGAAAAGTTGCAATACCCCCGAAAGGAACAATTTCGCTTCAAAATGGCCAAAAGTTGCAATACCCCCCCAAGGAACAATTTCGCCTCAAAATGGCAAAAAATTGCAATACCCCCAAAGGAACAATTTCGCTTCAAAATGGCCAAAAGTTGCAATACCCCCCCAAAGGAACAATTTCGCCTCAAAATGGCAAAAATTGCAATACCCCCCCAAAGGAACAATTTCGCCTCAAAATGCCGAAAAGTTGCAATACCCCCCCAAAGGAACAATTTCGCTTCAAAATGGCCAAAAGTTGCAATACACCCCCAAAGGAACAATTTCGCCTCAAAATGAAAAAAAAATTGCAATACCCCCCGAAAGGAACAATTTCGCTTCAAAATGCCGAAAAGTTGCAATACCCCCCGAAAGGTACAATTTCACTTCAAAATGGCCAAAAGTTGCAATACCCCCCCAAAGGAACAACTTTGCCTCAAAATGGCAAAAAATTGCAATACCCCCCAAAGGAACAATTTCGCCTCAAAATGCTGAAAAGTTGCAATACCCCCCAAAAGGAACAATTTCGCTTCAAAATGGCCAAAAGTTGCAATACCCCCCCAAAGGAACAATTTCGCCTCAAAATGGCAAAAAATTGCAATACCCCCCCAAAGGAACAATTTCGCCTCAAAATGCCGAAAAGTTGCAATACCCCCGAAAGGAACAATTTCGCTTCAAAATGGCCAAAAGTTGCAATACCCCCCCAAAGGAACAATTTCGCCTCAAAATGGCAAAAAATTGCAATACCCTCAAAGGAACAATTTCGCTTCAAAATGGCCAAAAGTTGCAATACCCCCCCAAAGGAACAATTTCGCCTCAAAATGGCAAAAATTGCAATACCCTCCCAAAGGAATAATTTCGCCTCAAAATGCCGAAAAGTTGCAATACCCCCCCAAAGGAACAATTTCGCTTCAAAATGGCCAAAAGTTGCAATACCCCCCCCAAAGGAACAATTTTGCCTCAAAATGGCAAAAAATTGCAATACCCCCCCCAAAGGAACAATTTCGCCTCAAAATGGAAAAAGAATTGCAATACCCCCCCAAAGGAACAATTTCGCCTCAAAATGCCGAAAAGTTGCAATACCCCCGAAAGGAACAATTTCGCTTCAAAATGGCCAAAAGTTGCAATACCCCCCCAAAGGAACAAATTCGCCTCAAAATGGCAAAAAATTGCAATACCCCCAAAGGAACAATTTCGCTTCAAAATGGCCAAAAGTTGCAATACCCCCCCAAAGGAACAATTTCGCCTCAAAATGGCAAAAATTGCAATACCCCCCCAAAGGAACAATTTCGCCTCAAAATGCCGAAAAGTTGCAATACCCCCCCAAAGGAACAATTTCGCTTCAAAATGGCCTAAAAGTTGCAATACACCCCCAAAGGAACAATTTCGCCTCAAAATGAAAAAAAAATTGCAATACCCCCCCAAAGGAACAATTTCGCCTCAAAATGCCGAAAAGTTGCAATACCCCCCCAAAGGAACAATTTTGCCTCAAAATGGCAAAAAATTGCAATACCCCCCCAAAGAAACAATTTCGCCTCAAAATGCTGAAAAGTTGCAATACCCCCCGAAAGGAACAATTTCGCTTCAAAATGGCCAAAAGTTTCAATACCCCCCCAAAGGAACAATTTCGCCTCAAAATGGCAAAAAATTGCAATACCCCCCAAAGGAACAATTTTGCTTCAAAATGCCGAAAAGTTGCAATACCCCCCCAAAGGTACAATTTCACTTCAAAATGGCCAAAAGTTGCAATACCCCCCCAAAGGAACAATTTCGCCTCAAAATGCCGAAAAGTTGCAATACCCCCCGAAATGAACAATGTCGCTTCAAAATGGCCAAAAGATGCAATACCCCCCCCAAAGCAACAATTTCGCCTCAAAATGAAAAAAAAATTGCAATACCCCCCCAAAGGAACAATTTCGCTTCAAAATGCCGAAAAGTTGCAATACCACCCCAAAGGAACAATTTCGCCTCAAAATGGAAAAAAAAATGCAATACCCCCACAAAGGAACAATTTTGCATCAAAATGGCCAAAAGTTGCAATACCCCCCCAAAGGAACAATTTCGCCTCAAAATGGGAAAAAATTGCAATACCCCCCAAAGGAACAATTTCGCTTCAAAATGGCCAAAAGTTGCAATACCCCCCCAAAGGAACAATTTTGCCTCAAAATGGAAAAAAATTGCAATACCCCCCCAAAGGAACAATTTCGCCTCAAAATGCTGAAAAGTTGCAATACCCCCCGAAAGGAACAATTTCGCTTCAAAATGGCCAAAAGTTGCAATACCCCCCCAAAGGAACAATTTCGCCTCAAAATGAAAAAAAAATTGCAATACCCCCCCAAAGGAACAATTTCGCCTCAAAATGCCGAAAAATTGCAATACCCCCCGAAAGGAACAATTTCGCTTCAAAATTGCCAAAAGTTGCAATACCCCCCCAAAGGAACAATTTCGCCTCAAAATGGCAAAAAATTGCAATACCCCCAAAGGAAAAATTTCGCCTCAAAATGCCGAAAAGTTGCAATACCCCCCCAAAGGAACAATTTCGCCTCAAAATGCCGAAAAGTTGCAATACCCCCCGAAATGAACAATTTCGCTTCAAAATGCCGAAAAGTTGCAATACCACCCCAAAGGAACAATTTCGCCTCAAAATGGAAAAAAAAATGCAATACCCCCCCAAAGGAACAATTTCGCCTCAAAATGGCAAAAAATTGCAATACCCCCCAAAGGAACAATTTTGCTTCAAAATGGCCAAAAGTTGCAATACCCCCCCAAAGGAACAATTTCGCCTCAAAATGGCAAAAAATTGCAATACCCCCCCAAAGGAACAATTTCGCTTCAAAATGGCCAAAAGTTGCAATACCCCCCCAAAGGAACAATTTTGCCTCAAAATGGCAAAAAATTGCAATACCCCCCAAAGGAACAATTTCGCCTCAAAATGCTGAAAAGTTGCAATACCCCCCGAAAGGAACAATTTCGCTTCAAAATGGCCAAAAGTTGCAATATCCCCCCAAAGGAACAATTTCGCCTCAAAATGGCAAAAAATTGCAATACCCCCCCAAAGGAACAATTTTGCTTCAAAATGCCGAAAAGTTGCAATACCCCCCCAAAGGTACAATTTCACTTCAAAATGGCCAAAAGTTGCAATACCCCCCCAAAGGAACAATTTCGCCTCAAAATGGCAAAAAATTGCAATACCCCCCCAAAGAAACAATTTCGCTTCAAAATGCCGAAAAGTTGCAATACCCCCCAAAGGTACAATTTCACTTCAAAATGGCCAAAAGTTGCAATACCCCCCCAAAGGAACAATTTCGCCTCAAAATGGAAAAAGAATTGCAATACCCCACAAAGGAACAATTTTGCCTCAAAATGCCGAAAAGTTGCAATACCCCCGAAAGGAACAATTTCGCTTCAAAATGGCCAAAAGTTGCAATACCCCCCCAAAGGAACAATTTCGCCTCAAAATGGCAAAAAATTGCAATACCCCCCCAAAGGAACAATTTCGCTTCAAAATGGCCAAAAGTTGCAATACCCCCCCAAAGGAACAATTTCGCCTCAAAATGCCGAAAAGTTGCAATACCCCCCCAAAGGAACAATTTCGCTTCAAAATGGCCAAAAGTTGCAATACACCCCCAAAGGAACAATTTCGCCTCAAAATGCCGAAAAGTTGCAATACCCCCCGAAAAGAACAATTTCGCTTCAAAATGGCCAAAAGTTGCAATACCCCCCAAAGGAACAATTTCGCCTCAAAATGGCAAAAAATTGCAATACACCCCCAAAGGAACAGTTTCGCCTCAAAATGCCGAAAAGTTGCAATACCCCCCCAAAGGAACAATTTCGCTTCAAAATGGCCAAAAGTTGCAATACCCCCCAAAGGAACAATTTCGCCTCAAAATGCCGAAAAGTTGCAATACCCCCCCAAAGGAACAATTTCGCTTCAAAATGGCCAAAAATTGCAATACCCCCCCAAAGGAAAAATTTCGCTTCAAAATGCCGAAAAGTTGCAATACCCGCCCAAAGGAACAATTTCGCCTCAAAATGGAAAAAAATTTGCAATACCCCCCCAAAGGAACAATTTCACCTCAAAATGCCGAAAATTTGCAATACCCCCCGAAAGGAACAATTTCGCCTCAAAATGGCAAAAAATTGCAATACCCCCCCAAAGGAACAATTTCGCTTCAAAATGGCAAAAAGTTGCAATACCCCCCCAAAGGAACAATTTCGCCTCAAAATGGCAAAAATTGCAATACCCCCCCAAAGCAACAATTTCGCCTCAAAATGGCAAAAAATTGCAATACCCCCCAAAGGAACAATTTTGCCTCAAAATGGAAAAAAATTGCAATACCCCCCCAAAGGAACAATTTCGCCTCAAAATGCTGAAAAGTTGCAATACCCCCCGAAAGGAACAATTTCGCTTCAAAATGGCCAAAAGTTGCAATACCCCCCCAAAGGAACAATTTCGCCTCAAAATGAAAAAAAAATTGCAATACCCCCCCAAAGGAACAATTTCGCCTCAAAATGCCGAAAAGTTGCAATACCCCCCGAAAGGAACAATTTCGCTTCAAAATTGCCAAAAGTTGCAATACCCCCCCAAAGGAACAATTTCGCCTCAAAATGGCAAAAAATTGCAATACCCCCAAAGGAACAATTTCGCCTCAAAATGCCGAAAAGTTGCAATACCCCCCCAAAGGAACAATTTCGCCTCAAAATGCCGAAAAGTTGCAATACCCCCCGAAATGAACAATTTCGCTTCAAAATGCCGAAAAGTTGCAATACCACCCCAAAGGAACAATTTCGCCTCAAAATGGAAAAAAAAATGCAATACCCCCCAAAGGAACAATTTCGCCTCAAAATGGCAAAAAATTACAATACCCCCCAAAGGAACAATTTTGCTTCAAAATGGCCAAAAGTTGCAATACCCCCCCAAAGGAACAATTTCGCCTCAAAATGGCAAAAAATTGCAATACCCCCCCAAAGGAACAATTTCGCTTCAAAATGGCCAAAAGTTGCAATACCCCCCCAAAGGAACAATTTTGCCTCAAAATGGCAAAAAATTGCAATACCCCCCAAAGGAACAATTTCGCCTCAAAATGCTGAAAAGTTGCAATACCCCCCGAAAGGAACAATTTCGCTTCAAAATGGCCAAAAGTTGCAATATCCCCCCAAAGGAACAATTTCGCCTCAAAATGGCAAAAAATTGCAATACCCCCCCAAAGGAACAATTTTGCTTCAAAATGCCGAAAAGTTGCAATACCCCCCCAAAGGTACAATTTCACTTCAAAATGGCCAAAAGTTGCAATACCCCCCCAAAGGAACAATTTCGCCTCAAAATGGCAAAAAATTGCAATACCCCCCCAAAGAAACAATTTCGCTTCAAAATGCCGAAAAGTTGCAATACCCCCCAAAGGTACAATTTCACTTCAAAATGGCCAAAAGTTGCAATACCCCCCCAAAGGAACAATTTCGCCTCAAAATGGAAAAAGAATTGCAATACCCCCCAAAGGAACAATTTTGCCTCAAAATGCCGAAAAGTTGCAATACCCCCGAAAGGAACAATTTCGCTTCAAAATGGCCAAAAGTTGCAATACCCCCCCAAAGGAACAATTTCGCCTCAAAATGGCAAAAAATTGCAATACCCCCCCAAAGGAACAATTTCGCTTCAAAATGGCCAAAAGTTGCAATACCCCCCCAAAGGAACAATTTCGCCTCAAAATGCCGAAAAGTTGCAATACCCCCCCAAAGGAACAATTTCGCTTCAAAATGGCCAAAAGTTGCAATACACCCCCAAAGGAACAATTTCGCCTCAAAATGCCGAAAAGTTGCAATACCCCCCGAAAAGAACAATTTCGCTTCAAAATGGCCAAAAGTTGCAATACCCCCCAAAGGAACAATTTCGCCTCAAAATGGCAAAAAATTGCAATACACCCCCAAAGGAACAGTTTCGCCTCAAAATGCCGAAAAGTTGCAATACCCCCCCAAAGGAACAATTTCGCTTCAAAATGGCCAAAAGTTGCAATACCCCCCAAAGGAACAATTTCGCCTCAAAATGCCGAAAAGTTGCAATACCCCCCCAAAGGAACAATTTCGCTTCAAAATGGCCAAAAATTGCAATACCCCCCCAAAGGAACAATTTCGCTTCAAAATGGCAAAAAGTTGCAATACCCCCCCAAAGGAACAATTTCGCCTCAAAATGGCAAAAATTGCAATACCCCCCCAAAGCAACAATTTCGCCTCAAAATGGCAAAAAATTGCAATACCCCCCCAAAGGAACAATTTCGCCTCAAAATGCCGAAAAGTTGCAATACCCCCCGAAAGGAACAATTTCGCCTCAAAATGGCAAAAAATTGCAATACCCCCCCAAAGGAACAATTTCGCCTCAAAATGCCGAAAAGTTGTAATACCCCCCAAAGCAACAATTTTGACTCAAAATGGCAAAAAATTGCAATACCCCCAAAGGAACAATTTCGCCTAAAAATGGCCAAAAATTGTAATACCCTCCCAAAAGGAACAATTTCGCTTCAATATGGCCAAAAGTTGCAATACCCCCCCAAAGGAACAATTTCGCCTCAAAATGCTGAAGTTGCAATACCCCCCGAAAAGAACAATTTCGCTTCAAAATGGCCAAAAGTTGCAATACCACCCCAAAGGAACAATTTCGCCTCAAAATGGCAAAAAATTGCAATACCCCCCCAAAGGAACAATTTCGCTTCAAAATGCCGAAAAGTTGCAATACCCCCCCAGAGGTACAATTTCGCATCAAAATGGCCAAAAGTTGCAATACCCCCCCAAAGGAACAATTTCGCCTCAAAATGGAAAAAAAATTGCAATACCCCCCCAAAGGAACAATTTCGCCTCAAAATGCCGAAAAGTTGCAATACCCCCCCAAAGGTACAATTTCACTTCAAAATGGCCAAAAGTTGCAATACCCCCCCAAAGGAACAATTTCGCCTCAAAATGGAAAAAAAATTGCAATACCCCCCCAAAGAAACAATTTCGCTTCAAAATGCCGAAAAGTTGCAATACCCCCCCAAAGGAACAATTTCGCCTCAAAATGGAAAAAAAATTGCAATGCCCCCCAAGGAACAATTTCGCCTCAAAATGGCAAAAAATTGCCATACCCCCCAAAGGAACAATTTCACTTCAAAATGGCCAAAAGTTGCAATACCCCCCAAAGGAACAATTTTGCCTCAAAATGGCAAAAAATTGCAATACCCCCCCAAAGGAAAAATTTCGCCTCAAAATGCTGAAAAGTTGCAATATCCCCCGAAAGGAACAATTTCGCTTCAAAATGGCCAAAAGTTGCGATCCCCCCCAAAGGAACAACTTCGCCTCAAAATGGCAAAAAATTGCAATACCCCCCCAAAGGAACAATTTCGCCTCAAAATGGAAAAAGAATTGCAATACCCCCAAAGGAACAATTTTGCCTCAAAATGCCGAAAAGTTGCAATACCCCCGAAAGGAACAATTTCGCTTCAAAATGGCCAAAAGTTGCAATACCCCCCCAAAGGAACAATTTCGCCTCAAAATGGCAAAAAATTGCAATACTCCCCCAAAGGAACAATTTCGCTTCAAAATGGCCAAAAGTTGCAATACCCCCCCAAAGGAACAATTTCGCCTCAAAATGCCGAAAAGTTGCAATACCCCCCCAAAGGAACAATTTCGCTTCAAAATGGCCAAAAGTTGCAATACACCCCCAAAGGAACAATTTCGCCTCAAAATGCCGAAAAGTTGCAATACCCCCCGAAAAGAACAATTTCGCTTCAAAATGGCCAAAAGTTGCAAAACCCCCCAAAGGAACAATTTCGCCTCAAAATGGCAAAAAATTGCAATACACCCCCAAAGGAACAGTTTCGCCTCAAAATGCCGAAAAGTTGCAATACCCCCCCAAAGGAACAATTTCGCTTCAAAATGGCCAAAAGTTGCAATACCCCCCAAAGGAACAATTTCGCCTCAAAATGCCGAAAAGTTGCAATACCCCCCCAAAGGAACAATTTCGCTTCAAAATGGCCAAAAATTGCAATACCCCCCCAAAGGAACAATTTCGCTTCAAAATGCCGAAAAGTTGCAATACCCCCCCAAAGGAACAATTTCGCCTCAAAATGGAAAAAAATTTGCAATACCCCCCCAAAGGAACAATTTCGCCTCAAAATGCCGAAAAGTTGCAATACCCCCCGAAAGGAACAATTTCGCTTCAAAATGGCCAAAAGTTGCAATACCCCCCCAAAGGAACAATTTCGCCTCAAAATGGCAAAAAATTGCAATACCCCCCCAAAGGAACAATTTCGCTTCAAAATGGCAAAAAGTTGCAATACCCCCCCAAAGCAACAATTTCGCCTCAAAATGGCAAAAAATTGCAATACCCCCCCAAAGCAACAATTTCGCCTCAAAATGGCAAAAAATTGCAATACCCCCCCAAAGGAACAATTTCGCCTCAAAATGCCGAAAAGTTGCAATACCCCCCGAAAGGAACAATTTCGCCTCAAAATGGCAAAAAATTGCAATACCCCCCCAAAGGAACAATTTCGCCTCAAAATGCCGAAAAGTTGTAATACCCCCCAAAGCAACAATTTTGGCTCAAAATGGCAAAAAATTGCAATACCCCCCAAAGGAACAATTTCGCCTCAAAATGGCCAAAAATTGTAATACCCTCCCAAAAGGAACAATTTCGCTTCAATATGGCCAAAAGTTGCAATACCCCCCCAAAGGAACAATTTCGCCTCAAAATGCTGAAGTTGCAATACCCCCCGAAAAGAACAATTTCGCTTCAAAATGGCCAAAAGTTGCAATACCACCCCAAAGGAACAATTTCGCCTCAAAATGGCAAAAAATTGCAATACCCCCCCAAAGGAACAATTTCGCTTCAAAATGCCGAAAAGTTGCAATACCCCCCAGAGGTACAATTTCGCATCAAAATGGCCAAAAGTTGCAATACCCCCCCAAAGGAACAATTTCGCCTCAAAATGGAAAAAAAATTGCAATACCCCCCCAAAGGAACAATTTCGCCTCAAAATGCCGAAAAGTTGCAATACCCCCCGAAAGGAACAATTTCGCTTCAAAATTGCCAAAAGATGCAATACCCCCCTAAAGGAACAATTTCGCCTCAAAATGGCAAAAAAATTGCAATACCCCCCCAAAGGAACAATTTCGCTTCAAAATGGCCAAAAGTTGCAATACCCCCCCAAAGGAAGAATTTCGCCTCAAAATGGCAAAAAATTGCAATACCCCCCCAAAGGAACAATTTCGCTTCAAAATGGCCAAAAGTTGCAATACCCCCCCAAAGGAACAATTTCGCCTCAAAATGCTGAAAAGTTGCAATACCCCCCGAAAGGAACAATTTCACTTCAAAATGGCCAAATGTTGCAATACCCCACCAAAGGAACAATTTCGCCTCAAAATGTCAAAAAATTGCAATACCTCCCCAAAGGAACAATTTCGCTTCAAAATGCCGAAAAGGTGCAATACCCCCCCAAAGGTACAATTTCGCTTCAAAATGGCCAAAAGTTGCAATACCCCCCAAAGGAACAATTTCGCCTCAAAATGGAAAAAAAATTGCAATACCCCCCCAAAGGAACAATTTCGCCTCAAAATGCCGAAAAGTTGCAATACCCCCAGAAAGGAACAATTTCGCTTCAAAATGGCCAAAAGATGCAATACCCCCCAAAGGAACAATTTCGCCTCAAAATGGCAAAAAATTGCAATACCCCCCCAAAGGAACAATTTCGCTTCAAAATGGCCAAAAGTTGCAATACCCCCTCAAATGAACAATTTCGCCTCAAAATGGCAAAAAATTGCAATACCGCCCAAAGGAACAATTTCGCTTTAAAATGGCCAAAAGTTGCAATACCCCCCAAAGGAACAATTTCGCCTCAAAATGTTGAAAAGTTGCAATACCCCCCGAAAGGAACAATTTCGCTTCAAAATGGCCAAAAGTTGCAATAACCCCCCCAAAGGAACAATTTCACCTCAAAATGCCGAAAACTTGCAATACACCCCGAAAGGAACAATTTCGCTTCAAAATGGCCAAAAGATGCAATACCCCCCCAAAGCAACAATTTCGCCTCAAAATGGCAAAAAATTGCATTTCCCCCCCAAAGGAACAATTTCGCCTCAAAATGCTGAAAAGTTGCAATACCCCCCGAAAGGAACAATTTCACTTCAAAATGGCCAAAAGTTGCAATACCCCCCCAAAGGAACAATTTCACCTCAAAATGGCAAAAAATTGCAATACCCCCCAAAGGAACAATTTCGCTTCAAAATGCCGAAAAGTTGCAATACCCCCCCAAAGGTACAATTTCGCTTCAAAATGGCCAAAAGTTGCAATACCCCCCCAAAGGAACAATTTCACCTCAAAATGGAAAAAAAATTGCAATACCCCCCCAAAGGAACAATTTCGCCTCAAAATGCCGAAAAGTTGCAATACCCCCAGAAAGGAACAATTTCGCTTCAAAATAGCCAAAAGATGCAATACCCCCCCAAAGGAACAATTTCGCTTCAAAATGGCCAAAAGTTGCAATACCCCCCAAAGGAACAATTTCGCCTCAAAATGGCAAAAAATTGCAATACCCCCCCAAAGGAACAATTTCGCTTCAAAATGGCCAAAAGTTGCAATACCCCCCCAAAGGAACAATTTCGCTTCAAAATGGCCAAAAGTTGCAATACCCCCCCCAAAGGAACAATTTCGCCTCAAAATAGCAAAAAATTGCAATACCCCCCAAAGGAACAATTTGGCCTCAAAATGCCGAAAAGTTGCAATACCCCCCAAAGGAACAATTTCGCCTCAAAATAGCAAAAAATTGCAATACCCCCCAAAGGAACAATTTCGCTTCAAAATGGCCAAAAGTTCCAATACCCCCCAAAGGAACAATTTCGCCTCAAAATGGCAAAAAATTGCAATACCCCCCCAAAGGAACAATTTCGCTTCAAAATGGCCAAAAGTTGCAATACCCCCCCAAAGGAACAATTTTGCCTCAAAATGGCAAAAAATTGCAATACCCCCCCAAAGGAACAATTTTGCTTCAAAATGCCGAAAAGTTGCAATACCCCCCCAAAGGTACAATTTCACTTCAAAATGGCCAAAAGTTGCAATACCCCCCCAAAAGAACAATTTTGCCTCAAAATGGCAAAAAATTGCAATACCTCCCCAAAAGGACAATTTCGCCTCAAAATGCTGAAAAGTTGCAATAACCCCGAAAGGAACAATTTCGCTTCAAAATGGCCAAAAGTTGCAATACCCCCCAAAGGAACAATTTCGCCTCAAAATGGCAAAAAATTGCAATACCCCCCCAAAGGAACAATTTCGCCTCAAAATGGAAAAAGAATTGCAATACCCCCCCAAAGGAACAATTTCGCCTCAAAATGCCGAAAAGTTGCAATACCCCCGAAAGGAACAATTTCGCTTCAAAATGGCCAAAAGTTGCAATACCCCCCCAAAGGAACAATTCGCCTCAAAATGGCAAAAAATTGCAATACCCCCCAAAGGAATAATTTCGCTTCAAAATGGCCAAAAGGTGCAATACCCCCCCAAAGGAACAATTTCGCCTCAAAATGGCAAAAATTGCAATACCCCCCCAAAGGAACAATTTCGCCTCAAAATGCCAAAAAGTTGCAATACCCCCCCAAAGGAACAATTTCGCTTCAAAATGGCCAAAAGTTGCAATACACCCCCAAAAGGAACAATTTCGCCTCAAAATGAAAAAAAAATTGCAATACCCCCCCAAAGGAACAATTTCGCCTCAAAATGCCGAAAAGTTGCAATACCCCCCGAAAGGAACAATTTCGCTTCAAAATTGCCAAAAGTTGCAATACCCCCCAAAGGAACAATTTCGCCTCAAAATGGCAAAAAATTGCAATACCCCCAAAGGAACAATTTCGCCTCAAAATGCCGAAAAGTTGCAATACCCCCCCAAAGAAACAATTTCGCCTCAAAATGCCGAAAAGTTGCAATACCCCCCGAAATGAAC
Source organism: Anomaloglossus baeobatrachus (assembly GCF_048569485.1). Lineage (NCBI taxonomy): Eukaryota > Metazoa > Chordata > Amphibia > Anura > Aromobatidae > Anomaloglossus > Anomaloglossus baeobatrachus. The sequence goes on from NC_134363.1 coordinate 44,406,002, forward strand.
AATTTCGCTTCAAAATGGCCAAAAGATGCAATACCCCCCCCAAAGCAACAATTTCGCCTCAAAATGAAAAAAAAATTGCAATACCCTACCAAAGGAACAAGTTCGCTTCAAAATGCCGAAAAGTTGCAATACCACCCCCAAAGGAACAATTTCGCCTCAAAATGGAAAAAAAATTGCAATACCCCCCAAAGGAACAATTTCGCCTCAAAATGGCAAAAAATTGCAATACCCCCCAAAGGAACAATTTTGCTTCAAAATGGCCAAAAGTTGCAATACCCCCCCAAAGGAACAATTTCGCCTCAAAATGGCAAAAAATTGCAATACCCCCCCAAAGGAACAATTTCGCTTCAAAATGGCCAAAAGTTGCAATACCCCCCCAAAGGAACAATTTTGCCTCAAAATGGCAAAAAATTGCAATACCCCCCCAAAGGAACAATTTCGCCTCAAAATGCTGAAAAGTTGCAATACCCCCCGAAAGGAACAATTTCGCTTCAAAATGGCCAAAAGTTGCAATACCCCCCCAAAGGAACAATTTCGCCTCAAACTGGCAAAAAATTGCAATACCCCCCCAAAGGAACAATTTTGCTTCAAAATGCCGAAAAGTTGCAATACCCCCCCAAAGGTACAATTTCACTTCAAAATGGCCAAAAGTTGCAATACCCCCCCAAAGGAACAATTTCGCCACAAAATGGCAAAAAATTGCAATACCCCCCCAAAGAAACAATTTCGCTTCAAAATGCCGAAAAGTTGCAATACCCCCCCAAAGGTACAATTTCACTTCAAAATGGCCAAAAGTTGCAATACCCCCCCAAAGGAACAATTTCGCCTCAAAATGGAAAAAAAATTGCAATACCCCCCCAAGGAACAATTTCGCCTCAAAATGGCAAAAAATTGCAATACCCCCCCAAAGGAACAATTTCACTTCAAAATGGCCAAAAGTTGCAATACCCCCCCAAAGGAACAATTTTGCCTCAAAATGGCAAAAAATTGCAATACCCCCCCAAAGGAACAATTTCGCCTCAAACTGCTAAAAAGTTGCAATACCCCCGAACGCAACAATTTCGCTTCAAAATGGCCAAAAGTTGCAATCCCCCCCCAAAGGAACAACTTCGCCTCAAAATGGCAAAAAATTGCAATACCCCCCCAAAGGAACAATTTCGCCTCAAAATGGAAAAAGAATTGCAATACCCCCCAAAGGAACAATATTGCCTCAAAATGCCGAAAAGTTGCAATACCCCCGAAAGGAACAATTTCGCCTCAAAATGGCAAAAAATTGCAATACCCCCCCAAAGGAACAATTTCGCTTCAAAATGGCCAAAAGTTGCAATACCCCCCCAAAGGAACAATTTCGCCTCAAAATGGCAAAAAATTGCAATACCCCCCCAAAGGAACAATTTCGCTTCAAAATGGCCAAAAGTTGCAATACCCCCCCAAAGGAACAATTTCGCCTCAAAATGGCAAAAAATTGCAATACCCCCCCAAAGGAACAATTTCGCTTCAAAATGGCCAAAAGTTGCAATACCCCCCCAAAGGAACAATTTCGCCTCAAAATGGCAAAAAATTGCAATACCCCCCCAAAGGAACAATTTCGCTTCAAAATGGCCAAAAGTTGCAATACCCCCCCAAAGGAACAATTTCGCTTCAAAATGGCCAAAAGTTGCAATACACCCCCAAAGGAACAATTTCGCCTCAAAATGAAAAAAAAATTGCAATACCCCCCCAAAGGAACAATTTCGCCTCAAAATGCCGAAAAGTTGCAATACCCCCCGAAAGGAACAATTTCGCTTCAAAATGGCCAAAAGTTGCAATACCCCCCCAAAGGAACAATTTCGCCTCAAAATGGCAAAAAATTGCAATACACCCCCAAAGGAACAATTTCGCCTCAAAATGCCGAAAAGTTGCAATACCCCCCAAAGGAACAATTTCGCTTCAAAATGGCCAAAAGTTGCAATACCCCCCAAAGGAACAATTTCGCTTCAAAATGCCGAAAAGTTGCAATACCCCCCAAAAGGAAAAATTTCGCCTCAAAATGGAAAAAAATTTGCAATACCCCCCCAAAGGAACAATTTCACCTCAAAATGCCAAAAAGTTGCAATAACCCCCGAAAGGAACAATTTCGCTTCAAAATGGCCAAAAGTTGCAATACCCCCCCAAAGGAACAATTTCGCCTCAAAATGGCAAAAAATTGCAATACCCACCCAAAGCAACAATTTCGCCTCAAAATGGCAAAAAATTGCAATACCCCCCCAAAGGAACAATTTCACTTCAAAATGGCCAAAAGTTGCAATACCCCCCCAAAGGAACAATTTCGCCTCAAAATGGCAAAAAATTGCAATACCCCCCAAAAAGGAACAATTTCGCCTCAAACTGCTAAAAAGTTGCAATACCCCCGAAAGGAACAATTTCGCTTCAAAATGGCCAAAAGTTGCAATCCCCCCCCAAAGGAACAACTTCGCCTCAAAATGGCAAAAAATTGCAATACCCCCCCAAAGGAACAATTTCGCCTCAAAATGGAAAAAGAATTGCAATACCCCCCAAAGGAACAATTTTGCCTCAAAATGCCGAAAAGTTGCAATACCCCCGAAAGGAACAATTTCGCCTCAAAATGGCAAAAAATTGCAATACCCCCCCAAAGGAACAATTTCGCTTCAAAATGGCCAAAAGTTGCAATACCCCCCCAAAGGAACAATTTCGCCTCAAAATGGCAAAAAATTGCAATACCCCCCCCCAAAGGAACAATTTCGCTTCAAAATGGCCAAAAGTTGCAATACCCCCCCAAAGGAACAATTTCGCCTCAAAATGGCAAAAAATTGCAATACCCCCCCAAAGGAACAATTTCGCTTCAAAATGGCCAAAAGTTGCAATACCCCCCCAAAGGAACAATTTCGCCTCAAAATGGCAAAAAATTGCAATACCCCCCCAAAGGAACAATTTCGCTTCAAAATGGCCAAAAGTTGCAATACCCCCCCCAAAGGAACAATTTCGCTTCAAAATGGCCAAAAGTTGCAATACACCCCCAAAGGAACAATTTCGCCTCAAAATGAAAAAAAAATTGCAATACCCCCCCAAAGGAACAATTTCGCCTCAAAATGCCGAAAAGTTGCAATACCCCCCGAAAGGAACAATTTCGCTTCAAAATGGCCAAAAGTTGCAATACCCCCCCAAAGGAACAATTTCGCCTCAAAATGGCAAAAAATTGCAATACCCCCCCAAAGGAACAATTTCGCCTCAAAATGCCGAAAAGTTGCAATACCCCCCCAAAGGAACAATTTCGCTTCAAAATGGCCAAAAGTTGCAATACCCCCCAAAGGAACAATTTCGCTTCAAAATGCCGAAAAGTTGCAATACCCCCCAAAAGGAACAATTTCGCCTCAAAATGGAAAAAAATTTGCAATAACCCCCGAAAGGAACAATTTCGCTTCAAAATGGCCAAAAGTTGCAATACCCCCCCAAAGGAACAATTTCGCCTCAAAATGGCAAAAAATTGCAATACCCCCCAAAGGAACAATTTCGCTTCAAAATGGCAAAAAGTTGCAATACCCCCCCAAAGGAACAATTTCGCCTCAAAATGGCAAAAAATTGCAATACCCCCAAAGGAACAATTTCGCCTCAAAATGCCGAAAAGTTGCAATACCCCCCCAAAGGAACAATTTCGCCTCAAAATGCCGAAAAGTTGCAATACCCCCCGAAATGAACAATTTCGCTTCAAAATGCCGAAAAGTTGCAATACCACCCCAAAGGAACAATTTCGCCTCAAAATGGAAAAAAAAATGCAATACCCCCCAAAGGAACAATTTCGCCTCAAAATGGCAAAAAATTACAATACCCCCCAAAGGAACAATTTTGCTTCAAAATGGCCAAAAGTTGCAATACCCCCCCAAAGGAACAATTTCGCCTCAAAATGGCAAAAAATTGCAATACCCCCCCAAAGGAACAATTTCGCTTCAAAATGGCCAAAAGTTGCAATACCCCCCCAAAGGAACAATTTTGCCTCAAAATGGCAAAAAATTGCAATACCCCCCAAAGGAACAATTTCGCCTCAAAATGCTGAAAAGTTGCAATACCCCCCGAAAGGAACAATTTCGCTTCAAAATGGCCAAAAGTTGCAATATCCCCCCAAAGGAACAATTTCGCCTCAAAATGGCAAAAAATTGCAATACCCCCCCAAAGGAACAATTTTGCTTCAAAATGCCGAAAAGTTGCAATACCCCCCCAAAGGTACAATTTCACTTCAAAATGGCCAAAAGTTGCAATACCCCCCCAAAGGAACAATTTCGCCTCAAAATGGCAAAAAATTGCAATACCCCCCAAAGAAACAATTTCGCTTCAAAATGCCGAAAAGTTGCAATACCCCCCAAAGGTACAATTTCACTTCAAAATGGCCAAAAGTTGCAATACCCCCCCAAAGGAACAATTTCGCCTCAAAATGGAAAAAGAATTGCAATACCCCCCAAAGGAACAATTTTGCCTCAAAATGCCGAAAAGTTGCAATACCCCCGAAAGGAACAATTTCGCTTCAAAATGGCCAAAAGTTGCAATACCCCCCCAAAGGAACAATTTCGCCTCAAAATGGCAAAAAATTGCAATACCCCCCCAAAGGAACAATTTCGCTTCAAAATGGCCAAAAGTTGCAATACCCCCCCAAAGGAACAATTTCGCCTCAAAATGCTGAAAAGTTGCAATACCCCCCCAAAGGAACAATTTCGCTTCAAAATGGCCAAAAGTTGCAATACACCCCCAAAGGAACAATTTCGCCTCAAAATGCCGAAAAGTTGCAATACCCCCCGAAAAGAACAATTTCGCTTCAAAATGGCCAAAAGTTGCAATACCCCCCAAAGGAACAATTTCGCCTCAAAATGGCAAAAAATTGCAATACACCCCCAAAGGAACAGTTTCGCCTCAAAATGCCGAAAAGTTGCAATACCCCCCCAAAGGAACAATTTCGCTTCAAAATGGCCAAAAGTTGCAATACCCCCCAAAGGAACAATTTCGCCTCAAAATGCCGAAAAGTTGCAATACCCCCCCAAAGGAACAATTTCGCTTCAAAATGGCCAAAAATTGCAATACCCCCCCAAGGGAAAAATTTCGCTTCAAAATGCCGAAAAGTTGCAATACCCCCCCAAAGGAACAATTTCGCCTCAAAATGGAAAAAAATTTGCAATACCCCCCCAAAGGAACAATTTCACCTCAAAATGCCGAAAAGTTGCAATACCCCCCGAAAGGAACAATTTCGCCTCAAAATGGCAAAAAATTGCAATACCCCCCCAAAGGAACAATTTCGCTTCAAAATGGCAAAAAGTTGCAATACCCCCCCAAAGGAACAATTTCGCCTCAAAATGGCAAAAATTGCAATACCCCCCCAAAGCAACAATTTCGCCTCAAAATGGCAAAAAATTGCAATACCCCCCCAAAGGAACAATTTCGCCTCAAAATGCCGAAAAGTTGCAATACCCCCCGAAAGGAACAATTTCGCCTCAAAATGGCAAAAAATTGCAATACCCCCCCAAAGGAACAATTTCGCCTAAAAATGCCGAAAAGTTGTAATACCCCCCAAAGCAACAATTTTGACTCAAAATGGCAAAAAATTGCAATACCCCCAAAGGAACAATTTCGCCTAAAAATGGCCAAAAATTGTAATACCCTCCCAAAAGGAACAATTTCGCTTCAATATGGCCAAAAGTTGCAATACCCCCCCAAAGGAACAATTTCGCCTCAAAATGCTGAAGTTGCAATACCCCCCGAAAAGAACAATTTCGCTTCAAAATGGCCAAAAGTTGCAATACCACCCCAAAGGAACAATTTCGCCTCAAAATGGCAAAAAATTGCAATACCCCCCCAAAGGAACAATTTCGCTTCAAAATGCCGAAAAGTTGCAATACCCCCCCAGAGGTACAATTTCGCATCAAAATGGCCAAAAGTTGCAATACCCCCCCAAAGGAACAATTTCGCCTCAAAATGGAAAAAAAATTGCAATACCCCCCCAAAGGAACAATTTCGCCTCAAAATGCCGAAAAGTTGCAATACCCCCCAAAGGTACAATTTCACTTCAAAATGGCCAAAAGTTGCAATACCCCCCCAAAGGAACAATTTCGCCTCAAAATGGAAAAAAAATTGCAATACCCCCCCAAAGAAACAATTTCGCTTCAAAATGCCGAAAAGTTGCAATACCCCCCCAAAGGAACAATTTCGCCTCAAAATGGAAAAAAATTGCAATGCCCCCCAAGGAACAATTTCGCCTCAAAATGGCAAAAAATTGCCATACCCCCCCAAAGGAACAATTTCACTTCAAAATGGCCAAAAGTTGCAATACCCCCCAAAGGAACAATTTTGCCTCAAAATGGCAAAAAATTGCAATACCCCCCCAAAGGAAAAATTTCGCCTCAAAATGCTGAAAAGTTGCAATATCCCCCGAAAGGAACAATTTCGCTTCAAAATGGCCAAAAGTTGCGATCCCCCCCAAAGGAACAACTTCGCCTCAAAATGGCAAAAAATTGCAATACCCCCCCAAAGGAACAATTTCGCCTCAAAATGGAAAAAGAATTGCAATACCCCCAAAGGAACAATTTTGCCTCAAAATGCCGAAAAGTTGCAATACCCCCGAAAGGAACAATTTCGCTTCAAAATGGCCAAAAGTTGCAATACCCCCCCAAAGGAACAATTTCGCCTCAAAATGGCAAAAAATTGCAATACTCCCCCAAAGGAACAATTTCGCTTCAAAATGGCCAAAAGTTGCAATACCCCCCCAAAGGAACAATTTCGCCTCAAAATGCCGAAAAGTTGCAATACCCCCCCAAAGGAACAATTTCGCTTCAAAATGGCCAAAAGTTGCAATACACCCCCAAAGGAACAATTTCGCCTCAAAATGCCGAAAAGTTGCAATACCCCCCGAAAAGAACAATTTCGCTTCAAAATGGCCAAAAGTTGCAAAACCCCCCAAAGGAACAATTTCGCCTCAAAATGGCAAAAAATTGCAATACACCCCCAAAGGAACAGTTTCGCCTCAAAATGCCGAAAAGTTGCAATACCCCCCCAAAGGAACAATTTCGCTTCAAAATGGCCAAAAGTTGCAATACCCCCCAAAGGAACAATTTCGCCTCAAAATGCCGAAAAGTTGCAATACCCCCCCAAAGGAACAATTTCGCTTCAAAATGGCCAAAAATTGCATTACCCCCCCAAAGGAACAATTTCGCTTCAAAATGCCGAAAAGTTGCAATACCCCCCCAAAGGAACAATTTCGCCTCAAAATGGAAAAAAATTTGCAATACCCCCCCAAAGGAACAATTTCGCCTCAAAATGCCGAAAAGTTGCAATACCCCCCGAAAGGAACAATTTCGCTTCAAAATGGCCAAAAGTTGCAATACCCCCCCAAAGGAACAATTTCGCCTCAAAATGGCAAAAAATTGCAATACCCCCCCAAAGGAACAATTTCGCTTCAAAATGGCAAAAAGTTGCAATACCCCCCCAAAGCAACAATTTCGCCTCAAAATGGCAAAAAATTGCAATACCCCCCCAAAGCAACAATTTCGCCTCAAAATGGCAAAAAATTGCAATACCCCCCCAAAGGAACAATTTCGCCTCAAAATGCCGAAAAGTTGCAATACCCCCCGAAAGGAACAATTTCGCCTCAAAATGGCAAAAAATTGCAATACCCCCCCAAAGGAACAATTTCGCCTCAAAATGCCGAAAAGTTGTAATACCCCCCAAAGCAACAATTTTGGCTCAAAATGGCAAAAAATTGCAATACCCCCAAAAGGAACAATTTCGCCTCAAAATGGCCAAAAATTGTAATACCCTCCCAAAAGGAACAATTTCGCTTCAATATGGCCAAAAGTTGCAATACCCCCCCAAAGGAACAATTTCGCCTCAAAATGCTGAAGTTGCAATACCCCCCGAAAAGAACAATTTCGCTTCAAAATGGCCAAAAGTTGCAATACCACCCCAAAGGAACAATTTCGCCTCAAAATGGCAAAAAATTGCAATACCCCCCCAAAGGAACAATTTCGCTTCAAAATGCCGAAAAGTTGCAATACCCCCCAGAGGTACAATTTCGCATCAAAATGGCCAAAAGTTGCAATACCCCCCCAAAGGAACAATTTCGCCTCAAAATGGAAAAAAAATTGCAATACCCCCCCAAAGGAACAATTTCGCCTCAAAATGCCGAAAAGTTGCAATACCCCCCCAAAGGAACAATTTCGCTTCAAAATGGCCAAAAGTTGCAATACCCCCCAAAGGAACAATTTCGCCTCAAAATGCCGAAAAGTTGCAATACCCCCCCAAAGGAACAATTTCGCTTCAAAATGGCCAAAAATTGCATTACCCCCCCAAAGGAACAATTTCGCTTCAAAATGCCGAAAAGTTGCAATACCCCCCCAAAGGAACAATTTCGCCTCAAAATGGAAAAAAATTTGCAATACCCCCCCAAAGGAACAATTTCGCCTCAAAATGCCGAAAAGTTGCAATACCCCCCGAAAGGAACAATTTCGCTTCAAAATGGCCAAAAGTTGCAATACCCCCCCAAAGGAACAATTTCGCCTCAAAATGGCAAAAAATTGCAATACCCCCCCAAAGGAACAATTTCGCTTCAAAATGGCAAAAAGTTGCAATACCCCCCCAAAGCAACAATTTCGCCTCAAAATGGCAAAAAATTGCAATACCCCCCCAAAGCAACAATTTCGCCTCAAAATGGCAAAAAATTGCAATACCCCCCCAAAGGAACAATTTCGCCTCAAAATGCCGAAAAGTTGCAATACCCCCCGAAAGGAACAATTTCGCCTCAAAATGGCAAAAAATTGCAATACCCCCCCAAAGGAACAATTTCGCCTCAAAATGCCGAAAAGTTGTAATACCCCCCAAAGCAACAATTTTGGCTCAAAATGGCAAAAAATTGCAATACCCCCAAAAGGAACAATTTCGCCTCAAAATGGCCAAAAATTGTAATACCCTCCCAAAAGGAACAATTTCGCTTCAATATGGCCAAAAGTTGCAATACCCCCCCAAAGGAACAATTTCGCCTCAAAATGCTGAAGTTGCAATACCCCCCGAAAAGAACAATTTCGCTTCAAAATGGCCAAAAGTTGCAATACCACCCCAAAGGAACAATTTCGCCTCAAAATGGCAAAAAATTGCAATACCCCCCCAAAGGAACAATTTCGCTTCAAAATGCCGAAAAGTTGCAATACCCCCCAGAGGTACAATTTCGCATCAAAATGGCCAAAAGTTGCAATACCCCCCCAAAGGAACAATTTCGCCTCAAAATGGAAAAAAAATTGCAATACCCCCCCAAAGGAACAATTTCGCCTCAAAATGCCGAAAAGTTGCAATACCCCCCGAAAGGAACAATTTCGCTTCAAAATTGCCAAAAGATGCAATACCCCCCTAAAGGAACAATTTCGCCTCAAAATGGCAAAAAAATTGCAATACCCCCCCAAAGGAACAATTTCGCTTCAAAATGGCCAAAAGTTGCAATACCCCCCCCAAAGGAAGAATTTCGCCTCAAAATGGCAAAAAATTGCAATACCCCCCCAAAGGAACAATTTCGCTTCAAAATGGCCAAAAGTTGCAATACCCCCCCAAAGGAACAATTTCGCCTCAAAATGCTGAAAAGTTGCAATACCCCCCGAAAGGAACAATTTCACTTCAAAATGGCCAAATGTTGCAATACCCCACCAAAGGAACAATTTCGCCTCAAAATGTCAAAAAATTGCAATACCTCCCCAAAGGAACAATTTCGCTTCAAAATGCCGAAAAGGTGCAATACCCCCCCAAAGGTACAATTTCGCTTCAAAATGGCCAAAAGTTGCAATACCCCCCCAAAGGAACAATTTCGCCTCAAAATGGAAAAAAAATTGCAATACCCCCCCAAAGGAACAATTTCGCCTCAAAATGCCGAAAAGTTGCAATACCCCCAGAAAGGAACAATTTCGCTTCAAAATGGCCAAAAGATGCAATACCCCCCAAAGGAACAATTTCGCCTCAAAATGGCAAAAAATTGCAATACCCCCCCAAAGGAACAATTTCGCTTCAAAATGGCCAAAAGTTGCAATACCCCCCCAAATGAACAATTTCGCCTCAAAATGGCAAAAAATTGCAATACCGCCCAAAGGAACAATTTCGCTTTAAAATGGCCAAAAGTTGCAATACCCCCCAAAGGAACAATTTCGCCTCAAAATGTTGAAGAGTTGCAATACCCCCCGAAAGGAACAATTTCGCTTCAAAATGGCCAAAAGTTGCAATAACCCCCCCAAAGGAACAATTTCACCTCAAAATGCCGAAAAGTTGCAATACACCCCGAAAGGAACAATTTCGCTTCAAAATGGCCAAAAGATGCAATACCCCCCCAAAGCAACAATTTCGCCTCAAAATGGCAAAAAATTGCATTTCCCCCCCAAAGGAACAATTTCGCCTCAAAATGCTGAAAAGTTGCAATACCCCCCGAAAGGAACAATTTCACTTCAAAATGGCCAAAAGTTGCAATACCCCCCCAAAGGAACAATTTCACCTCAAAATGGCAAAAAATTGCAATACCCCCCAAAGGAACAATTTCGCTTCAAAATGCCGAAAAGTTGCAATACCCCCCCAAAGGTACAATTTCGCTTCAAAATGGCCAAAAGTTGCAATACCCCCCCAAAGGAACAATTTCACCTCAAAATGGAAAAAAAATTGCAATACCCCCCCAAAGGAACAATTTCGCCTCAAAATGCCGAAAAGTTGCAATACCCCCAGAAAGGAACAATTTCGCTTCAAAATGGCCAAAAGATGCAATACCCCCCCAAAGGAACAATTTCGCTTCAAAATGGCCAAAAGTTGCAATACCCCCCAAAGGAACAATTTCGCCTCAAAATGGCAAAAAATTGCAATACCCCCCAAAAAAACAATTTCGCTTCAAAATGGCCAAAAGTTGCAATACCCCCCAAAGGAACATTTTCGCCTCAAAATGCCGAAAAGTTGCAATACCCCCCCAAAAGAACAATTTCGCCTCAAAATGGCCAAAAGATGCAATACCCCCCCAAAGGAACAATTTCGTTTTAATATGGCCAAAAGTTGCAATACCCCCCAAAGGAACAATTTCGCCTCAAAATGGCAAAAAATTGCAATACCCCCCCAAAGGAACAATTTCGCTTCAAAATGGCCAAAAGTTGCAATACCCCCCCAAAGGAACAATTTCGCTTCAAAATGGCCAAAAGTTGCAATACCCCCCCCAAAGGAACAACTTCGCCTCAAAATGGCAAAAAATTGCAATACCCCCCAAAGGAACAATTTGGCCTCAAAATGCCGAAAAGTTGCAATATCCCCCAAAGGAACAATTTCGCCTCAAAATAGCAAAAAATTGCAATACCCCCCAAAGGAACAATTTCGCTTCAAAATGGCCAAAAGTTCCAATACCCCCCAAAGGAACAATTTCGCCTCAAAATGGCAAAAAATTGCAATACCCCCCCAAAGGAACAATTTCGCTTCAAAATGGCCAAAAGTTGCAATACCCCCCCAAAGGAACAATTTTGCCTCAAAATGGCAAAAAATTGCAATACCCCCCCAAAGGAACAATTTTGCTTCAAAATGCCGAAAAGTTGCAATACCCCCCCAAAGGTACAATTTCACTTCAAAATGGCCAAAAGTTGCAATACCCCCCCAAAAGAACAATTTTGCCTCAAAATGGCAAAAAATTGCAATACCTCCCCAAAAGGACAATTTCGCCTCAAAATGCTGAAAAGTTGCAATAACCCCGAAAGGAACAATTTCGCTTCAAAATGGCCAAAAGTTGCAATACCCCCCAAAGGAACAATTTCGCCTCAAAATGGCAAAAAATTGCAATACCCCCCCAAAGGAACAATTTCGCCTCAAAATGGAAAAAGAATTGCAATACCCCCCCAAAGGAACAATTTCGCCTCAAAATGCCGAAAAGTTGCAATACCCCCGAAAGGAACAATTTCGCTTCAAAATGGCCAAAAGTTGCAATACCCCCCCAAAGGAACAATTCGCCTCAAAATGGCAAAAAATTGCAATACCCCCCAAAGGAACAATTTCGCTTCAAAATGGCCAAAAGGTGCAATACCCCCCCAAAGGAACAATTTCGCCTCAAAATGGCAAAAATTGCAATACCCCCCCAAGGAACAATTTCGCCTCAAAATGCCAAAAAGTTGCAATACCCCCCCAAAGGAACAATTTCGCTTCAAAATGGCCAAAAGTTGCAATACACCCCCAAAAGGAACAATTTCGCCTCAAAATGAAAAAAAAATTGCAATACCCCCCCAAAGGAACAATTTCGCCTCAAAATGCCGAAAAGTTGCAATACCCCCCGAAAGGAACAATTTCGCTTCAAAATTGCCAAAAGTTGCAATACCCCCCAAAGGAACAATTTCGCCTCAAAATGGCAAAAAATTGCAATACCCCCAAAGGAACAATTTCGCCTCAAAATGCCGAAAAGTTGCAATACCCCCCCAAAGAAACAATTTCGCCTCAAAATGCCGAAAAGTTGCAATACCCCCCGAAATGAACAATTTCGCTTCAAAATGGCCAAAAGATGCAATACCCCCCCCAAAGCAACAATTTCGCCTCAAAATGAAAAAAAAATTGCAATACCCTACCAAAGGAACAAGTTCGCTTCAAAATGCCGAAAAGTTGCAATACCACCCCCAAAGGAACAATTTCGCCTCAAAATGGAAAAAAAATTGCAATACCCCCCAAAGGAACAATTTCGCCTCAAAATGGCAAAAAATTGCAATACCCCCCAAAGGAACAATTTTGCTTCAAAATGGCCAAAAGTTGCAATACCCCCCCAAAGGAACAATTTCGCCTCAAAATGGCAAAAAATTGCAATACCCCCCCAAAGGAACAATTTCGCTTCAAAATGGCCAAAAGTTGCAATACCCCCCCAAAGGAACAATTTTGCCTCAAAATGGCAAAAAATTGCAATACCCCCCCAAAGGAACAATTTCGCCTCAAAATGCTGAAAAGTTGCAATACCCCCCGAAAGGAACAATTTCGCTTCAAAATGGCCAAAAGTTGCAATACCCCCCCAAAGGAACAATTTCGCCTCAAACTGGCAAAAAATTGCAATACCCCCCCAAAGGAACAATTTTGCTTCAAAATGCCGAAAAGTTGCAATACCCCCCCAAAGGTACAATTTCACTTCAAAATGGCCAAAAGTTGCAATACCCCCCCAAAGGAACAATTTCGCCACAAAATGGCAAAAAATTGCAATACCCCCCCAAAGAAACAATTTCGCTTCAAAATGCCGAAAAGTTGCAATACCCCCCCAAAGGTACAATTTCACTTCAAAATGGCCAAAAGTTGCAATACCCCCCCAAAGGAACAATTTCGCCTCAAAATGGAAAAAAAATTGCAATACCCCCCCAAGGAACAATTTCGCCTCAAAATGGCAAAAAATTGCAATACCCCCCCAAAGGAACAATTTCACTTCAAAATGGCCAAAAGTTGCAATACCCCCCCAAAGGAACAATTTTGCCTCAAAATGGCAAAAAATTGCAATACCCCCCCAAAGGAACAATTTCGCCTCAAACTGCTAAAAAGTTGCAATACCCCCGAACGCAACAATTTCGCTTCAAAATGGCCAAAAGTTGCAATCCCCCCCCAAAGGAACAACTTCGCCTCAAAATGGCAAAAAATTGCAATACCCCCCCAAAGGAACAATTTCGCCTCAAAATGGAAAAAGAATTGCAATACCCCCCAAAGGAACAATATTGCCTCAAAATGCCGAAAAGTTGCAATACCCCCGAAAGGAACAATTTCGCCTCAAAATGGCAAAAAATTGCAATACCCCCCCAAAGGAACAATTTCGCTTCAAAATGGCCAAAAGTTGCAATACCCCCCCAAAGGAACAATTTCGCCTCAAAATGGCAAAAAATTGCAATACCCCCCCAAAGGAACAATTTCGCTTCAAAATGGCCAAAAGTTGCAATACCCCCCCAAAGGAACAATTTCGCCTCAAAATGGCAAAAAATTGCAATACCCCCCCAAAGGAACAATTTCGCTTCAAAATGGCCAAAAGTTGCAATACCCCCCCAAAGGAACAATTTCGCCTCAAAATGGCAAAAAATTGCAATACCCCCCCAAAGGAACAATTTCGCTTCAAAATGGCCAAAAGTTGCAATACCCCCCCAAAGGAACAATTTCGCTTCAAAATGGCCAAAAGTTGCAATACACCCCCAAAGGAACAATTTCGCCTCAAAATGAAAAAAAAATTGCAATACCCCCCCAAAGGAACAATTTCGCCTCAAAATGCCGAAAAGTTGCAATACCCCCCGAAAGGAACAATTTCGCTTCAAAATGGCCAAAAGTTGCAATACCCCCCCAAAGGAACAATTTCGCCTCAAAATGGCAAAAAATTGCAATACACCCCCAAAGGAACAATTTCGCCTCAAAATGCCGAAAAGTTGCAATACCCCCCAAAGGAACAATTTCGCTTCAAAATGGCCAAAAGTTGCAATACCCCCCAAAGGAACAATTTCGCTTCAAAATGCCGAAAAGTTGCAATACCCCCCAAAAGGAAAAATTTCGCCTCAAAATGGAAAAAAATTTGCAATACCCCCCCAAAGGAACAATTTCACCTCAAAATGCCAAAAAGTTGCAATAACCCCCGAAAGGAACAATTTCGCTTCAAAATGACCAAAAGTTGCAATACCCCCCCAAAGGAACAATTTCGCCTCAAAATGGCAAAAAATTGCAATACCCACCCAAAGCAACAATTTCGCCTCAAAATGGCAAAAAATTGCAATACCCCCCCAAAGGAACAATTTCACTTCAAAATGGCCAAAAGTTGCAATACCCCCCCAAAGGAACAATTTCGCCTCAAAATGGCAAAAAATTGCAATACCCCCCAAAAAGGAACAATTTCGCCTCAAACTGCTAAAAAGTTGCAATACCCCCGAAAGGAACAATTTCGCTTCAAAATGGCCAAAAGTTGCAATCCCCCCCCAAAGGAACAACTTCGCCTCAAAATGGCAAAAAATTGCAATACCCCCCCAAAGGAACAATTTCGCCTCAAAATGGAAAAAGAATTGCAATACCCCCCAAAGGAACAATTTTGCCTCAAAATGCCGAAAAGTTGCAATACCCCCGAAAGGAACAATTTCGCCTCAAAATGGCAAAAAATTGCAATACCCCCCCAAAGGAACAATTTCGCTTCAAAATGGCCAAAAGTTGCAATACCCCCCCAAAGGAACAATTTCGCCTCAAAATGGCAAAAAATTGCAATACCCCCCCCCAAAGGAACAATTTCGCTTCAAAATGGCCAAAAGTTGCAATACCCCCCCAAAGGAACAATTTCGCCTCAAAATGGCAAAAAATTGCAATACCCCCCCAAAGGAACAATTTCGCTTCAAAATGGCCAAAAGTTGCAATACCCCCCCAAAGGAACAATTTCGCCTCAAAATGGCAAAAAATTGCAATACCCCCCCAAAGGAACAATTTCGCTTCAAAATGGCCAAAAGTTGCAATACCCCCCCAAAGGAACAATTTCGCTTCAAAATGGCCAAAAGTTGCAATACACCCCCAAAGGAACAATTTCGCCTCAAAATGAAAAAAAAATTGCAATACCCCCCCAAAGGAACAATTTCGCCTCAAAATGCCGAAAAGTTGCAATACCCCCCGAAAGGAACAATTTCGCTTCAAAATGGCCAAAAGTTGCAATACCCCCCCAAAGGAACAATTTCGCCTCAAAATGGCAAAAAATTGCAATACCCCCCCAAAGGAACAATTTCGCCTCAAAATGCCGAAAAGTTGCAATACCCCCCCAAAGGAACAATTTCGCTTCAAAATGGCCAAAAGTTGCAATACCCCCCAAAGGAACAATTTCGCTTCAAAATGCCGAAAAGTTGCAATACCCCCCAAAAGGAACAATTTCGCCTCAAAATGGAAAAAAATTTGCAATACCCCCCCAAAGGAACAATTTCACCTCAAAATGCCAAAAAGTTGCAATAACCCCCGAAAGGAACAATTTCGCTTCAAAATGGCCAAAAGTTGCAATACCCCCCCAAAGGAACAATTTCGCTTCAAAATGGCAAAAAGTTGCAATACCCCCCCAAAGGAACAATTTCGCCTCAAAATGGCAAAAAATTGCAATACCCACCCAAAGCAACAATTTCGCCTCAAAATGGCAAAAAATTGCAATACCCCCCAAAGGAACAATTTCACTTCAAAATGGCCAAAAGTTGCAATACCCCCCCAAAGGAACAATTTCGCCTCAAAATGGCAAAAAATTGCAATACCCCCCAAAAAGGAACAATTTCGCCTCAAAATGCTGAAAAGTTGCAATACCCCCCGAAAGGAACAATTTCGCTTCAAAATGGCCAAAAGTTGCAATCCCCCCCCAAAGGAACAACTTCGCCTCAAAATGGCAAAAAATTGCAATACCCCCCCAAAGGAACAATTTCGCCTCAAAATGGAAAAAGAATTGCAATACCCCCGAAAGGAACAATTTCGCCTCAAAATGGCAAAAAATTGCAATACCCCCCCAAAGGAACAATTTCGCTTCAAAATGGCCAAAAGTTGCAATACCCCCCCAAAGGAACAATTTCGCCTCAAAATGGCAAAAAATTGCAATACCCCCCCCAAAGGAACAATTTCGCTTCAAAATGGCCAAAAGTTGCAATACCCCCCCAAAGGAACAATTTCGCCTCAAAATGGCAAAAAATTGCAATACCCCCCCAAAGGAACAATTTCGCTTCAAAATGGCCAAAAGTTGCAATACCCCCCCAAAGGAACAATTTCGCCTCAAAATGGCAAAAAATTGCAATACCCCCCCAAAGGAACAATTTCGCTTCAAAATGGCCAAAAGTTGCAATACCCCCCCCAAAGGAACAATTTCGCTTCAAAATGGCCAAAAGTTGCAATACACCCCCAAAGGAACAATTTCGCCTCAAAATGAAAAAAAAATTGCAATACCCCCCCAAAGGAACAATTTCGCCTCAAAATGCCGAAAAGTTGCAATACCCCCCGAAAGGAACAATTTCGCTTCAAAATGGCCAAAAGTTGCAATACCCCCCCAAAGGAACAATTTCGCCTCAAAATGGCAAAAAATTGCAATACCCCCCCAAAGGAACAATTTCGCCTCAAAATGCCGAAAAGTTGCAATACCCCCCCAAAGGAACAATTTCGCTTCAAAATGGCCAAAAGTTGCAATACCCCCCAAAGGAACAATTTCGCTTCAAAATGCCGAAAAGTTGCAATACCCCCCAAAAGGAACAATTTCGCCTCAAAATGGAAAAAAATTTGCAATACCCCCCCAAAGGAACAATTTCACCTCAAAATGCCAAAAAGTTGCAATAACCCCCGAAAGGAACAATTTCGCTTCAAAATGGCCAAAAGTTGCAATACCCCCCCAAAGGAACAATTTCGCCTCAAAATGGCAAAAAATTGCAATACCCCCCAAAGGAACAATTTCGCTTCAAAATGGCAAAAAGTTGCAATACCCCCCCAAAGGAACAATTTCGCCTCAAAATGGCAAAAAATTGCAATACCCACCCAAAGCAACAATTTCGCCTCAAAATGGCAAAAAATTGCAATACCCCCCAAAGGAACAATTTCACTTCAAAATGGCCAAAAGTTGCAATACCCCCCCAAAGGAACAATTTCGCCTCAAAATGGCAAAAAATTGCAATACCCCCCAAAAAGGAACAATTTCGCCTCAAAATGCTGAAAAGTTGCAATACCCCCCGAAAGGAACAATTTCGCTTCAAAATGGCCAAAAGTTGCAATCCCCCCCCAAAGGAACAACTTCGCCTCAAAATGGCAAAAAATTGCAATACCCCCCCAAAGGAACAATTTCGCCTCAAAATGGAAAAAGAATTGCAATACCCCCCAAAGGAACAATTTCGCCTCAAAATGCCGAAAAGTTGCAATACCCCCGAAAGGAACAATTTCGCTTCAAAATGGCCAAAAGTTGCAATACCCCCCCAAAGGAACAATTTCGCCTCAAAATGGCAAAAAATTGCAATACCCCCCCAAAGGAACAATTTCGCTTCAAAATGGCCAAAAGTTGCAATACCCCCCCAAAGGAACAATTTCGCCTCAAAATGGCAAAAAATTGCAATACCCCCCCAAAGGAACAATTTCGCTTCAAAATGGCCAAAAGTTGCAATACCCCCCAAAGGAACAATTTCGCCTCAAAATGGCAAAAAATTGCAATACCCCCCCAAAGGAACAATTTCGCTTCAAAATGGCCAAAAGTTGCAATACCCCCCCAAAGGAACAATTTCGCTTCAAAATGGCCAAAAGTTGCAATACACCCCCAAAGGAACAATTTCGCCTCAAAATGAAAAAAAAATTGCAATACCCCCCCAAAGGAACAATTTCGCCTCAAAATGCCGAAAAGTTGCAATACCCCCCGAAAGGAACAATTTCGCTTCAAAATGGCCAAAAGTTGCAATACCCCCCCAAAGGAACAATTTCGCCTCAAAATGGCAAAAAATTGCAATACCCCCCCAAAGGAACAATTTCGCCTCAAAATGCCGAAAAGTTGCAATACCCCCCCGAAAGGAACAATTTCGCTTCAAAATGGCCAAAAGTTGCAATACCCCCCAAAGGAACAATTTCGCTTCAAAATGCCGAAAAGTTGCAATACCCCCCAAAAGGAACAATTTCGCCTCAAAATGGAAAAAAATTTGCAATACCCCCCCAAAGGAACAATTTCACCTCAAAATGCCAAAAAGTTGCAATAACCCCCGAAAGGAACAATTTCGCTTCAAAATGGCCAAAAGTTGCAATACCCCCCCAAAGGAACAATTTCGCCTCAAAATGGCAAAAAATTGCAATACCCCCCAAAGGAACAATTTCGCTTCAAAATGGCAAAAAGTTGCAATACCCCCCCAAAGGAACAATTTCGCCTCAAAATGGCAAAAAATTGCAATACCCACCCAAAGCAACAATTTCGCCTCAAAATGGCAAAAAATTGCAATACCCCCCAAAGGAACAATTTCACTTCAAAATGGCCAAAAGTTGCAATACCCCCCCAAAGGAACAATTTCGCCTCAAAATGGCAAAAAATTGCAATACCCCCCAAAAAGGAACAATTTCGCCTCAAAATGCTGAAAAGTTGCAATACCCCCCGAAAGGAACAATTTCGCTTCAAAATGGCCAAAAGTTGCAATCCCCCCCCAAAGGAACAACTTCGCCTCAAAATGGCAAAAAATTGCAATACCCCCCCAAAGGAACAATTTCGCCTCAAAATGGAAAAAGAATTGCAATACCCCCCAAAGGAACAATTTCGCCTCAAAATGCCGAAAAGTTGCAATACCCCCGAAAGGAACAATTTCGCTTCAAAATGGCCAAAAGTTGCAATACCCCCCCAAAGGAACAATTTCGCCTCAAAATGGCAAAAAATTGCAATACCCCCCCAAAGGAACAATTTCGCTTCAAAATGGCCAAAAGTTGCAATACCCCCCCAAAGGAACAATTTCGCCTCAAAATGGCAAAAAATTGCAATACCCCCCCAAAGGAACAATTTCGCTTCAAAATGGCCAAAAGTTGCAATACCCCCCAAAGGAACAATTTCGCTTCAAAATGGCCAAAAGTTGCAATACCCCCCAAAGGAACAATTTCGCTTCAAAATGCCGAAAAGTTGCAATACCCCCCAAAAGGAACAATTTCGCCTCAAAATGGAAAAAAATTTGCAATACCCCCCCAAAGGAACAATTTCACCTCAAAATGCCAAAAAGTTGCAATAACCCCCGAAAGGAACAATTTCGCTTCAAAATGGCCAAAAGTTGCAATACCCCCCCAAAGGAACAATTTCGCCTCAAAATGGCAAAAAATTGCAATACCCCCCAAAGGAACAATTTCGCTTCAAAATGGCAAAAAGTTGCAATACCCCCCCAAAGGAACAATTTCGCCTCAAAATGGCAAAAAATTGCAATACCCACCCAAAGCAACAATTTCGCCTCAAAATGGCAAAAAATTGCAATACCCCCCAAAGGAACAATTTCACTTCAAAATGGCCAAAAGTTGCAATACCCCCCCAAAGGAACAATTTCGCCTCAAAATGGCAAAAAATTGCAATACCCCCCAAAAAGGAACAATTTCGCCTCAAAATGCTGAAAAGTTGCAATACCCCCCGAAAGGAACAATTTCGCTTCAAAATGGCCAAAAGTTGCAATCCCCCCCCAAAGGAACAACTTCGCCTCAAAATGGCAAAAAATTGCAATACCCCCCCAAAGGAACAATTTCGCCTCAAAATGGAAAAAGAATTGCAATACCCCCCAAAGGAACAATTTCGCCTCAAAATGCCGAAAAGTTGCAATACCCCCGAAAGGAACAATTTCGCTTCAAAATGGCCAAAAGTTGCAATACCCCCCCAAAGGAACAATTTCGCCTCAAAATGGCAAAAAATTGCAATACCCCCCCAAAGGAACAATTTCGCTTCAAAATGGCCAAAAGTTGCAATACCCCCCCAAAGGAACAATTTCGCCTCAAAATGGCAAAAAATTGCAATACCCCCCCAAAGGAACAATTTCGCTTCAAAATGGCCAAAAGTTGCAATACCCCCCAAAGGAACAATTTCGCCTCAAAATGGCAAAAAATTGCAATACCCCCCCAAAGGAACAATTTCGCTTCAAAATGGCCAAAAGTTGCAATACCCCCCCAAAGGAACAATTTCGCTTCAAAATGGCCAAAAGTTGCAATACACCCCCAAAGGAACAATTTCGCCTCAAAATGAAAAAAAAATTGCAATACCCCCCCAAAGGAACAATTTCGCCTCAAAATGCCGAAAAGTTGCAATACCCCCCGAAAGGAACAATTTCTCTTCAAAATGGCCAAAAGTTGCAATATCCCCCCAAAGGAACAATTTCGCCTCAAAATGGCAAAAAATTGCAATACACCCCCAAAGGAACAATTTCGCCTCAAAATGCCGAAAAGTTGCAATACCCCCCAAAGGAACAATTTCGCTTCAAAATGGCCAAAAGTTGCAATACCCCCCAAAGGAACAATTTCGCCTCAAAATGCCGAAAAGTTGCAATACCCCCCAAAGCAACAATTTCGCCTCAAAATGAAAAAAAAATTGCAATACCCCCCCAAAGGTACAATTTCGCTTCAAAATGCTGAAAAGTTGCAATACCCCCCAAAAGGAACAATTTCGCCTCAAAATGGAAAAAAAATTGCAATACCCCCCCCAAAGGAACAATTTCACCTCAAAATGCCAAAAAGTTGCAATACCCCCCCAAAGGAACAATTTCGCCTCAAAATGGCAAAAAATTGCAATACCCCCCCAAAGGAACAATTTCGCTTCAAAATGGCCAAAAGTTGCAATACCCCCCCAAAGGAACAATTTCGCCTCAAAATGGCAAAAAATTGCAATACCCCCCTAAAGTAACAATTTCGCTTCAAAATGGCAAAAAGTTGCAATACCCCCCCAAAGGAACAATTTCGCCTCAAAATGGCAAAAAATTGCAATACCCCCCCAAAGCAACAATTTCGCCTCAAAATGGCAAAAAATTGCAATACCCCCCCAAAGGAACAATTTCGCCTCAAAATGGCGAAAAGTTGCAATACCCCCCGAAAGAAACAATTTCGCTTCAAAATGGCCAAAAGTTGCAATACCCCCCGAAAGGAACAATTTCGCCTCAAAATGGCAAAAAATTGCAATACCCCCCGAAAGGAACAATTTCGCTTCAAAATGGCCAAAAGTTGCAATACCCCCCCAAAGTAACAATTTCGCCTCAAAATGCCGAAAAGTTGCAATACCCCCCGAAAGGAACAATTTCGCTTCAAAATGGCCAAAAGTTGCAATACCCCCCGAAAGGAACAATTTCGCCTCAAAATGGCAAAAAATTGCAATACCCCCCGAAAGGAACAATTTCGCTTCAAAATGGCCAAAAGTTGCAATACCCCCCCAAAGGAACAATTTCGCCTCAAAATGGCAAAAAATTGCAATACCCCCCCAAAGGAACAATTTCGCCTCAAAATGCCGAAAAGTTGCAATACCCCCCGAAAGGAACAATTTCTCTTCAAAATGGCCAAAAGTTGCAATATCCCCCCAAAAGAACAATTTCGCCTCAAAATGGCAAAAAATTGCAATACACCCCCAAAGGAACAATTTCGCCTCAAAATGCCGAAAAGTTGCAATACCCCCCAAAGGAACAATTTCGCTTCAAAATGGCCAAAAGTTGCAATACCCCCCAAAGGAACAATTTCGCCTCAAAATGCCGAAAAGTTGCAATACCCCCCAAAGCAACAATTTCGCCTCAAAATGAAAAAAAAATTGCAATACCCCCCCAAAGGTACAATTTCGCTTCAAAATGCTGAAAAGTTGCAATACCCCCCAAAAGGAACAATTTCGCCTCAAAATGGAAAAAAAATTGCAATACCCCCCCAAAGGAACAATTTCACCTCAAAATGCCAAAAAGTTGCAATACCCCCCCAAAGGAACAATTTCGCCTCAAAATGGCAAAAAATTGCAATACCCCCCCAAAGGAACAATTTCGCTTCAAAATGGCCAAAAGTTGCAATACCCCCCCAAAGGAACAATTTCGCCTCAAAATGGCAAAAAATTGCAATACCCCCCTAAAGTAACAATTTCGCTTCAAAATGGCAAAAAGTTGCAATACCCCCCCAAAGGAACAATTTCGCCTCAAAATGGCAAAAAATTGCAATACCCCCCCAAAGCAACAATTTCGCCTCAAAATGGCAAAAAATTGCAATACCCCCCCAAAGGAACAATTTCGCCTCAAAATGGCGAAAAGTTGCAATACCCCCCGAAAGAAACAATTTCGCTTCAAAATGGCCAAAAGTTGCAATACCCCCCGAAAGGAACAATTTCGCCTCAAAATGGCAAAAAATTGCAATACCCCCCGAAAGGAACAATTTCGCTTCAAAATGGCCAAAAGTTGCAATACCCCCCCAAAGGAACAATTTCGCCTCAAAATGCCGAAAAGTTGCAATACCCCCCGAAAGGAACAATTTCGCTTCAAAATGGCCAAAAGTTGCAATACCCCCCGAAAGGAACAATTTCGCCTCAAAATGGCAAAAAATTGCAATACCCCCCGAAAGGAACAATTTCGCTTCAAAATGGCCAAAAGTTGCAATACCCCCCCAAAGGAACAATTTCGCCTCAAAATGGCAAAAAATTGCAATACCCTCCAAAGGAACAATTTCCCCTCAAAATGCCGAAAAATTGTAATACCCCCCCAAAGCAACAATTTTGGCTCAAAATGGCAAAAAATTGCAATACCCCCCCAAGGAACAATTTCGCTTCAAAATGGCCAAAAGTTGCAATACCCCCCCAAAGGAACTATTTCGCCTAAAAATGCCGAAAAGTTGCAATTTCCCCCGAAAGGAACAATTTCGCTTCAAAATGGCCAAAAGATGCAATACCCCCCAAAGCAACAATTTCGCCTCAAAATGGCAAAAAATTGCAATACCCCCCGAAAGGAACAATTTCGCTTCAAAATGGCCAAAAGTTGCAATACCCCCCCAAAGGAACAATTTCGCCTCAAAATGGCAAAAAATTGCAATACCCCCCCAAAGGAACAATTTCCCCTCAAAATGCCGAAAAATTGTAATATCCCCCCAAAGCAACAATTTTGGCTCAAAATGGCAAAAAATTGCAATACCCCCCCAAGGAACAATTTCGCTTCAAAATGGCCAAAAGTTGCAATACCCCCCCAAAGGAACTATTTCGCCTAAAAATGCCGAAAAGTTGCAATTTCCCCCGAAAGGAACAATTTCGCTTCAAAATGGCCAAAAGATGCAATACCCCCCAAAGCAACAATTTCGCCTCAAAATGGCAAAAAATTGCAATACCCCCCAAAGGAACAATTTCGCCTCAAAATGGCCAAAAATTGTAATACCCCCCCAAAGGAACAATTTCGCTTCAATATGGCCAAAAGTTGAAATACCCCCCAAAGGAACAATTTCGCCTCAAAATGGCAAAAAATTGCAATACCCCCCTGTGAGGCAAATCCCGGGATATGAAGATGAATTATGACTCCAGTCTTAATCTCTCATCACTCCCTGGCAGTGCCCCCTCCCTTCTTGTTCTCAATGTCCAGCATCTGTGAAGGTGTTACACCTCCATGGCCATGTCCTGTGATATGGAAATGAGGTGGTGTGGGAACAATGGACACAGGATGACTCCCTGCCGTCACCCTGTAACAAGAGTTGTATCTCATTAGCAAGGCTATGGAACTAGCTAGACAGAACGACTCCAGTAAAAAATGGTTCATATCTCGCAAGCCATATTTCCGATAAATATGGCAACCATAAAAATGGTGTCTCCGCATGCGGACGATGCCGGCACACCCTTTTTATGGGAGCAGGACATTGGGAAATGCCCCAGGCGTGATATCAGCCAATGGGGAACTGGCAGACAGGTCATGAGTCCCCTCGTTCTGTAGCTAAATTCATAACTGTCACAATGAGAGCATTGGCGTCCGCCTACGACGCTCCCAGGCAAAGTTATGGCCATATTCCATGTTGTGGATTTTGTCCATAACTCAAGCCAGGGGTGGAGCAGTGCTCCCTCTGAGGTCACTAAGGTAGGAGGGGACCTGGATCTGCCCAGGTTGATAACCCTACTTCGGCCATTTTCCAGTGTTCTTTTCGCTGGGGGCACGTGTAGGAAACATCTGTGGGAAGGATCCTAGAAACCTGGGTACAGCGCCCCCCTGTGGCCAGACGCAACAAGGTAACTGCTGGAACTGTGTATGCCTGTTTGTAACCCATGCTTTGATTGTAACTGTACTCTGACATATGTATATTCTGTAGATTCCCTATTGTATATATTGTAGTTCTAGTGTGCTTTAGGCTGATTAAATTATATAATTAATCTTGGGCTGTTCTGTTATCTCGATCTTGAATCCCACGTCTGTGTGTTCGGCTAATAGTTACCGTAAATCGGTTGGTGGCAGCGAATTGTGCCAAGGATTATTGTGGGGAGGCCAGTGAGATTCGGGGAGATTTTATATATTCCGCCCGCGGAGGTCGGGGGAATATATACCTTACTCTCACCGGGGACCCTTCAATAATCGGCATAAGTAGTATAGCGGCCTCCTTGCTTATTGTCGGGCAATTCCATAATTGGCCTGACTATAAGAGGGGCGCTAAAGAGCGCGTCACGTGCTCTGTCTGACGGTCGGGAGGTATAAAGGAGGGGTGACCCCCACTTGTTACCCCCCGATTGTGACGTACTGGTAGCCAGCGCGGGGGATTTCTGAGTGACCCCCCCGGTGGTTTGTGACACCCCCCAAAGGAACAATTTCGCTTCAAAATAACCAAACGTTGCAATACCCCCCCAAGGAACAATTTCGCCTCAAAATGGCAAAAAATTGCAATACCCCCCAAAGGAACAATTTCGCCTCAAAATGGCCAAAAATTGCAATACCCCCCAAAGGAACAATTTCGCTTCAAAATGGCCAAAAGTTGCAATACCCCCCAAAGGAACAATTTCGCTTTAAAATGGCCAAAAGTTGCAATACCCCCCCAAAGGAACAATTTCGCCTCAAAATGTTGAAAAGTTGCAATACCCCCCGAAAGGAACAATTTCGCTTCAAAATGGCCAAAAGTTGCAATACCCCCCCAAAGGAACAATTTCACCTCAAAATGGCCAAAAGTTGCAATACCCCCCCAAAAGAACAATTTCGCCTCAAAATGCCGAAAAGTTGCAATACCCCCCGAAAGGAACAATTTCGCTTCAAAATGGCCAAAAGTTGCAATACCCCCCCAAAGGAACAATTTCGCTTCAAAATGGCCAAAAGTTGCAATACCCCCAAAGGAACAATTTCGCTTTAAAATGGCCAAAAGTTGCAATACCCCCCCAAAGGAACAATTTCGCCTCAAAATGTTGAAAAGTTGCAATACCCCCCGAAAGGAACAATTTCGCTTCAAAATGGCCAAAAGTTGCAATACCCCCAAAAGGAACAATTTCGCCTCAAAATGGAAAAAAATTTGCAATACCCCCCCAAAGGAACAATTTCACCTCAAAATGCCAAAAAGTTGCAATACCCCCCGAAAGGAACAATTTCGCTTCAAAATGGCCAAACGTTGCAATACCCCCCCAAAGGAACAATTTCGCCTCAAAATGGCAAAAAATTGCAATACCCCCCAAAGGAACAATTTCGCTTCAAAATGGCAAAAAGTTGCAATACCCCCCCAAAGGAACAATTTCGCCTCAAAATGGCAAAAAATTGCAATACCCACCCAAAGCAACAATTTCGCCTCAAAATGGCAAAAAATTGCAATACCCCCCCAAAGGAACAATTTCACTTCAAAATGGCCAAAAGTTGCAATACCCCCCCAAAGGAACAATTTCGCCTCAAAATGGCAAAAAATTGCAATACCCCCCAAAAAGGAACAATTTCGCCTCAAAATGCTGAAAAGTTGCAATACCCCCCGAAAGGAACAATTTCGCTTCAAAATGGCCAAAAGTTGCAATCCCCCCCCAAAGGAACAACTTCGCCTCAAAATGGCAAAAAATTGCAATACCCCCCCAAAGGAACAATTTCGCCTCAAAATGGAAAAAGAATTGCAATACCCCCCAAAGGAACAATTTCGCCTCAAAATGCCGAAAAGTTGCAATACCCCCGAAAGGAACAATTTCGCTTCAAAATGGCCAAAAGTTGCAATACCCCCCCAAAGGAACAATTTCGCCTCAAAATGGCAAAAAATTGCAATACCCCCCAAAGGAACAATTTCGCTTCAAAATGGCCAAAAGTTGCAATACCCCCCAAAGGAACAATTTCGCTTCAAAATGGCCAAAAGTTGCAATACCCCCCCCAAAGGAACAATTTTGCTTCAAAATGGCCAAAAGTTGCAATACACCCCCAAAGGAACAATTTCGCCTCAAAATGAAAAAAAAATTGCAATACCCCCCCAAAGGAACAATTTCGCCTCAAAATGCCGAAAAGTTGCAATACCCCCCGAAAGGAACAATTTCGCTTCAAAATGGCCAAAAGTTGCAATACCCCCCCAAAGGAACAATTTCGCCTCAAAATGGGAAAAAATTGCAATACCCCCCCAAAGGAACAATTTCCCCTCAAAATGCCGAAAAATTGTAATACCCCCCCAAAGCAACAATTTTGGCTCAAAATGGCAAAAAATTGCAATACCCCCCCAAGGAACAATTTCGCTTCAAAATGGCCAAAAGTTGCAATACCCCCCCAAAGGAACTATTTCGCCTCAAAATGGCAAAAAATTGCAATACCCCCCCAAAGGAACAAT
Source organism: Anomaloglossus baeobatrachus (assembly GCF_048569485.1). Taxonomy (NCBI): domain Eukaryota; kingdom Metazoa; phylum Chordata; class Amphibia; order Anura; family Aromobatidae; genus Anomaloglossus; species Anomaloglossus baeobatrachus. Next base: position 44,433,167 of record NC_134363.1, read on the forward strand.
TTCGCTTCAAAATGGCCAAAAGTTGCAATACCCCCCCAAAGGAACAATTTCGCCTCAAAATGGCAAAAAATTGCAATACCCCCCTAAAGTAACAATTTCGCTTCAAAATGGCAAAAAGTTGCAATACCCCCCCAAAGGAACAATTTCGCCTCAAAATGGCAAAAAATTGCAATACCCCCCCAAAGCAACAATTTCGCCTCAAAATGGCAAAAAATTGCAATACCCCCCCAAAGGAACAATTTCGCCTCAAAATGCCGAAAAGTTGCAATACCCCCCGAAAGAAACAATTTCGCTTCAAAATGGCCAAAAGTTGCAATACCCCCCGAAAGGAACAATTTCGCCTCAAAATGGCAAAAAATTGCAATACCCCCCGAAAGGAACAATTTCGCTTCAAAATGGCCAAAAGTTGCAATACCCCCCCAAAGGAACAATTTCGCCTCAAAATGCCGAAAAGTTGCAATACCCCCCGAAAGGAACAATTTCGCTTCAAAATGGCCAAAAGTTGCAATACCCCCCGAAAGGAACAATTTCGCCTCAAAATGGCAAAAAATTGCAATACCCCCCGAAAGGAACAATTTCGCTTCAAAATGGCCAAAAGTTGCAATACCCCCCCAAAGGAACAATTTCGCCTCAAAATGGCAAAAAATTGCAATACCCTCCAAAGGAACAATTTCCCCTCAAAATGCCGAAAAATTGTAATACCCCCCCAAAGCAACAATTTTGGCTCAAAATGGCAAAAAATTGCAATACCCCCCCAAGGAACAATTTCGCTTCAAAATGGCCAAAAGTTGCAATACCCCCCCAAAGGAACTATTTCGCCTAAAAATGCCGAAAAGTTGCAATTTCCCCCGAAAGGAACAATTTCGCTTCAAAATGGCCAAAAGATGCAATACCCCCCCAAAGCAACAATTTCGCCTCAAAATGGCAAAAAATTGCAATACCCCCCGAAAGGAACAATTTCGCTTCAAAATGGCCAAAAGTTGCAATACCCCCCCAAAGGAACAATTTCGCCTCAAAATGGCAAAAAATTGCAATACCCCCCAAAGGAACAATTTCCCCTCAAAATGCCGAAAAATTGTAATATCCCCCCAAAGCAACAATTTTGGCTCAAAATGGCAAAAAATTGCAATACCCCCCCAAGGAACAATTTCGCTTCAAAATGGCCAAAAGTTGCAATACCCCCCCAAAGGAACTATTTCGCCTAAAAATGCCGAAAAGTTGCAATTTCCCCCGAAAGGAACAATTTCGCTTCAAAATGGCCAAAAGATGCAATACCCCCCAAAGCAACAATTTCGCCTCAAAATGGCAAAAAATTGCAATACCCCCCAAAGGAACAATTTCGCCTCAAAATGGCCAAAAATTGTAATACCCCCCCAAAGGAACAATTTCGCTTCAATATGGCCAAAAGTTGAAATACCCCCCCAAAGGAACAATTTCGCCTCAAAATGGCAAAAAATTGCAATACCCCCCTGTGAGGCAAATCCCGGGATATGAAGATGAATTATGACTCCAGTCATAATCTCTCATCACTCCCTGGCAGTGCCCCCTCCCTTCTTGTTCTCAATGTCCAGCATCTGTGAAGGTGTTACACCTCCATGGCCATGTCCTGTGATATGGAAATGAGGTGGTGTGGGAACAATGGACACAGGATGACTCCCTGCCGTCACCCTGTAACAAGAGTTGTATCTCATTAGCAAGGCTATGGAACTAGCTAGACAGAACGACTCCAGTAAAAAATGGTTCATATCTCGCAAGCCATATTTCCGATAAATATGGCAACCATAAAAATGGTGTCTCCGCATGCGGACGATGCCGGCACACCCTTTTTATGGGAGCAGGACATTGGGAAATGCCCCAGGCGTGATATCAGCCAATGGGGAACTGGCAGACAGGTCATGAGTCCCCTCGTTCTGTAGCTAAATTCATAACTGTCACAATGAGAGCATTGGCGTCCGCCTACGACGCTCCCAGGCAAAGTTATGGCCATATTCCATGTTGTGGATTTTGTCCATAACTCAAGCCAGGGGTGGAGCAGTGCTCCCTCTGAGGTCACTAAGGTAGGAGGGGACCTGGATCTGCCCAGGTTGATAACCCTACTTCGGCCATTTTCCAGTGTTCTTTTCGCTGGGGGCACGTGTAGGAAACATCTGTGGGAAGGATCCTAGAAACCTGGGTACAGCGCCCCCCTGTGGCCAGACGCAACAAGGTAACTGCTGGAACTGTGTATGCCTGTTTGTAACCCATGCTTTGATTGTAACTGTACTCTGACATATGTATATTCTGTAGATTCCCTATTGTATATATTGTAGTTCTAGTGTGCTTTAGGCTGATTAAATTATATAATTAATCTTGGGCTGTTCTGTTATCTCGATCTTGAATCCCACGTCTGTGTGTTCGGCTAATAGTTACCGTAAATCGGTTGGTGGCAGCGAATTGTGCCAAGGATTATTGTGGGGAGGCCAGTGAGATTCGGGGAGATTTTATATATTCCGCCCGCGGAGGTCGGGGGAATATATACCTTACTCTCACCGGGGACCCTTCAATAATCGGCATAAGTAGTATAGCGGCCTCCTTGCTTATTGTCGGGCAATTCCATAATTGGCCTGACTATAAGAGGGGCGCTAAAGAGCGCGTCACGTGCTCTGTCTGACGGTCGGGAGGTATAAAGGAGGGGTGACCCCCACTTGTTACCCCCCGATTGTGACGTACTGGTAGCCAGCGCGGGGGATTTCTGAGTGACCCCCCCGGTGGTTTGTGACACCCCCCAAAGGAACAATTTCGCTTCAAAATAACCAAACGTTGCAATACCCCCCCAAGGAACAATTTCGCCTCAAAATGGCAAAAAATTGCAATACCCCCCCAAAGGAACAATTTCGCCTCAAAATGGCCAAAAATTGCAATACCCCCCAAAGGAACAATTTCGCTTCAAAATGGCCAAAAGTTGCAATACCCCCCAAAGGAACAATTTCGCTTTAAAATGGCCAAAAGTTGCAATACCCCCCCAAAGGAACAATTTCGCCTCAAAATGTTGAAAAGTTGCAATACCCCCCGAAAGGAACAATTTCGCTTCAAAATGGCCAAAAGTTGCAATACCCCCCCAAAGGAACAATTTCACCTCAAAATGGCCAAAAGTTGCAATACCCCCCCAAAAGAACAATTTCGCCTCAAAATGCCGAAAAGTTGCAATACCCCCCGAAAGGAACAATTTCGCTTCAAAATGGCCAAAAGTTGCAATACCCCCCCAAAGGAACAATTTCGCTTCAAAATGGCCAAAAGTTGCAATACCCCCAAAGGAACAATTTCGCTTTAAAATGGCCAAAAGTTGCAATACCCCCCCAAAGGAACAATTTCGCCTCAAAATGTTGAAAAGTTGCAATACCCCCCGAAAGGAACAATTTCGCTTCAAAATGGCCAAAAGTTGCAATACCCCCAAAAGGAACAATTTCGCCTCAAAATGGAAAAAAATTTGCAATACCCCCCCAAAGGAACAATTTCACCTCAAAATGCCAAAAAGTTGCAATACCCCCCGAAAGGAACAATTTCGCTTCAAAATGGCCAAACGTTGCAATACCCCCCAAAGGAACAATTTCGCCTCAAAATGGCAAAAAATTGCAATACCCACCCAAAGCAACAATTTCGCCTCAAAATGGCAAAAAATTGCAATACCCCCCCAAAGGAACAATTTCACTTCAAAATGGCCAAAAGTTGCAATACCCCCCCAAAGGAACAATTTCGCCTCAAAATGGCAAAAAATTGCAATACCCCCCAAAAAGGAACAATTTCGCCTCAAAATGCTGAAAAGTTGCAATACCCCCCGAAAGGAACAATTTCGCTTCAAAATGGCCAAAAGTTGCAATCCCCCCCCAAAGGAACAACTTCGCCTCAAAATGGCAAAAAATTGCAATACCCCCCCAAAGGAACAATTTCGCCTCAAAATGGAAAAAGAATTGCAATACCCCCCAAAGGAACAATTTCGCCTCAAAATGCCGAAAAGTTGCAATACCCCCGAAAGGAACAATTTCGCTTCAAAATGGCCAAAAGTTGCAATACCCCCCAAAGGAACAATTTCGCTTCAAAATGGCCAAAAGTTGCAATACCCCCCCCAAAGGAACAATTTTGCTTCAAAATGGCCAAAAGTTGCAATACACCCCCAAAGGAACAATTTCGCCTCAAAATGAAAAAAAAATTGCAATACCCCCCAAAGGAACAATTTCGCTTCAAAATGGCCAAAAGTTGCAATACCCCCCCCAAAGGAACAATTTTGCTTCAAAATGGCCAAAAGTTGCAATACACCCCCAAAGGAACAATTTCGCCTCAAAATGAAAAAAAAATTGCAATACCCCCCCAAAGGAACAATTTCGCCTCAAAATGCCGAAAAGTTGCAATACCCCCCGAAAGGAACAATTTCGCTTCAAAATGGCCAAAAGTTGCAATACCCCCCCAAAGGAACAATTTCGCCTCAAAATGGCAAAAAATTGCAATACCCCCCCAAAGGAACAATTTCCCCTCAAAATGCCGAAAAATTGTAATACCCCCCCAAAGCAACAATTTTGGCTCAAAATGGCAAAAAATTGCAATACCCCCCCAAGGAACAATTTCGCTTCAAAATGGCCAAAAGTTGCAATACCCCCCCAAAGGAACTATTTCGCCTAAAAATGCCGAAAAGTTGCAATTTCCCCCGAAAGGAACAATTTCGCTTCAAAATGGCCAAAAGATGCAATACCCCCCAAAGCAACAATTTCGCCTCAAAATGGCAAAAAATTGCAATACCCCCCAAAGGAACAATTTCGCCTCAAAATGGCCAAAAATTGTAATACCCCCCAAAGGAACAATTTCGCTTCAATATGGCCAAAAGTTGAAATACCCCCCCAAAGGAACAATTTCGCCTCAAAATGGCAAAAAATTGCAATACCCCCCCAAAGGAACAATTTCGCTTCAAAATAACCAAACGTTGCAATACCCCCCCAAAGGAACAATTTCGCCTCAAAATGGCAAAAAATTGCAATACCCCCCCAAAGGAACAATTTCGCCTCAAAATGGCCAAAAATTGCAATACCCCCCAAAGGAACAATTTCGCTTCAAAATGGCCAAAAGTTGCAATACCCCCCAAAGGAACAATTTCGCTTTAAAATGGCCAAAAGTTGCAATACCCCCCCAAAGGAACAATTTCGCCTCAAAATGTTGAAAAGTTGCAATACCCCCCGAAAGGAACAATTTCGCTTCAAAATGGCCAAAAGTTGCAATACCCCCCCAAAGGAACAATTTCACCTCAAAATGGCCAAAAGTTGCAATACCCCGCCAAAAGAACAATTTCGCCTCAAAATGCCGAAAAGTTGCAATACCCCCCGAAAGGAACAATTTCGCTTCAAAATGGCCAAAAGTTGCAATACCCCCCCAAAGGAACAATTTCGCTTCAAAATGGCCAAAAGTTGCAATACCCCCCAAAGGAACAATTTCGCTTCAATATGGCCAAAAGTTGAAATACCCCCCCAAAGGAACAATTTCGCCTCAAAATGGCAAAAAATTGCAATACCCCCCCAAAGGAACAATTTCGCTTCAAAATAACCAAACGTTGCAATACCCCCCCAAAGGAACAATTTCGCCTCAAAATGGCAAAAAATTGCAATACCCCCCCAAAGGAACAATTTCGCCTCAAAATGGCCAAAAATTGCAATACCCCCCAAAGGAACAATTTCGCTTCAAAATGGCCAAAAGTTGCAATACCCCCCAAAGGAACAATTTCGCTTTAAAATGGCCAAAAGTTGCAATACCCCCCCAAAGGAACAATTTCGCCTCAAAATGTTGAAAAGTTGCAATACCCCCCGAAAGGAACAATTTCGCTTCAAAATGGCCAAAAGTTGCAATACCCCCCCCAAAGGAACAATTTCACCTCAAAATGGCCAAAAGTTGCAATACCCCCCCAAAAGAACAATTTCGCCTCAAAATGCCGAAAAGTTGCAATACCCCCCGAAAGGAACAATTTCGCTTCAAAATGGCCAAAAGTTGCAATACCCCCCCAAAGGAACAATTTCGCTTCAAAATGGCCAAAAGTTGCAATACCCCCCAAAGGAACAATTTCGCTTTAAAATGGCCAAAAGTTGCAATACCCCCCCAAAGGAACAATTTCGCCTCAAAATGTTGAAAAGTTGCAATACCCCCCGAAAGGAACAATTTCGCTTCAAAATGGCCAAAAGTTGCAATACCCCCAAAAGGAACAATTTCGCCTCAAAATGGAAAAAAATTTGCAATACCCCCCCAAAGGAACAATTTCACCTCAAAATGCCAAAAAGTTGCAATACCCCCCGAAAGGAACAATTTCGCTTCAAAATGGCCAAACGTTGCAATACCCCCCCAAAGGAACAATTTCGCCTCAAAATGGCAAAAAATTGCAATACCCCCCCAAAGGAACAATTTCGCCTCAAAATGGCCAAAAATTGCAATACCCCCCAAAGGAACAATTTCGCTTCAAAATGGCCAAAAGTTGCAATACCCCCCAAAGGAACAATTTCGCTTTAAAATGGCCAAAAGTTGCAATACCCCCCCAAAGGAACAATTTCGCCTCAAAATGTTGAAAAGTTGCAATACCCCCCGAAAGGAACAATTTCGCTTCAAAATGGCCAAAAGTTGCAATACCCCCCCAAAGGAACAATTTCACCTCAAAATGGCCAAAAGTTGCAATACCCCGCCAAAAGAACAATTTCGCCTCAAAATGCCGAAAAGTTGCAATACCCCCCGAAAGGAACAATTTCGCTTCAAAATGGCCAAAAGTTGCAATACCCCCCCAAAGGAACAATTTCGCTTCAAAATGGCCAAAAGTTGCAATACCCCCCAAAGGAACAATTTCGCTTCAATATGGCCAAAAGTTGAAATACCCCCCCAAAGGAACAATTTCGCCTCAAAATGGCAAAAAATTGCAATACCCCCCCAAAGGAACAATTTCGCTTCAAAATAACCAAACGTTGCAATACCCCCCCAAAGGAACAATTTCGCCTCAAAATGGCAAAAAATTGCAATACCCCCCCAAAGGAACAATTTCGCCTCAAAATGGCCAAAAATTGCAATACCCCCCAAAGGAACAATTTCGCTTCAAAATGGCCAAAAGTTGCAATACCCCCCAAAGGAACAATTTCGCTTTAAAATGGCCAAAAGTTGCAATACCCCCCCAAAGGAACAATTTCGCCTCAAAATGTTGAAAAGTTGCAATACCCCCCGAAAGGAACAATTTCGCTTCAAAATGGCCAAAAGTTGCAATACCCCCCCCAAAGGAACAATTTCACCTCAAAATGGCCAAAAGTTGCAATACCCCCCCAAAAGAACAATTTCGCCTCAAAATGCCGAAAAGTTGCAATACCCCCCGAAAGGAACAATTTCGCTTCAAAATGGCCAAAAGTTGCAATACCCCCCCAAAGGAACAATTTCGCTTCAAAATGGCCAAAAGTTGCAATACCCCCCAAAGGAACAATTTCGCTTTAAAATGGCCAAAAGTTGCAATACCCCCCCAAAGGAACAATTTCGCCTCAAAATGTTGAAAAGTTGCAATACCCCCCGAAAGGAACAATTTCGCTTCAAAATGGCCAAAAGTTGCAATACCCCCAAAAGGAACAATTTCGCCTCAAAATGGAAAAAAATTTGCAATACCCCCCCAAAGGAACAATTTCACCTCAAAATGCCAAAAAGTTGCAATACCCCCCGAAAGGAACAATTTCGCTTCAAAATGGCCAAACGTTGCAATACCCCCCCAAAGGAACAATTTCGCCTCAAAATGGCAAAAAATTGCAATACCCCCCAAAGGAACAATTTCGCTTCAAAATGGCAAAAAGTTGCAATACCCCCCCAAAGGAACAATTTCGCCTCAAAATGGCAAAAAATTGCAATACCCACCCAAAGCAACAATTTCGCCTCAAAATGGCAAAAAATTGCAATACCCCCCCAAAGGAACAATTTCACTTCAAAATGGCCAAAAGTTGCAATACGCCCCCAAAGGAACAATTTCGCCTCAAAATGGCAAAAAATTGCAATACCCCCCAAAAAGGAACAATTTCGCCTCAAAATGCTGAAAAGTTGCAATACCCCCCGAAAGGAACAATTTCGCTTCAAAATGGCCAAAAGTTGCAATCCCCCCCCAAAGGAACAACTTCGCCTCAAAATGGCAAAAAATTGCAATACCCCCCCAAAGGAACAATTTCGCCTCAAAATGGAAAAAGAATTGCAATACCCCCCAAAGGAACAATTTCGCCTCAAAATGCCGAAAAGTTGCAATACCCCCGAAAGGAACAATTTCGCTTCAAAATGGCCAAAAGTTGCAATACCCCCCAAAGGAACAATTTCGCCTCAAAATGGCAAAAAATTGCAATACCCCCCAAAGGAACAATTTCGCTTCAAAATGGCCAAAAGTTGCAATACCCCCCAAAGGAACAATTTCGCTTCAAAATAGCCAAAAGTTGCAATACCCCCCCCAAAGGAACAATTTTGCTTCAAAATGGCCAAAAGTTGCAATACACCCCCAAAGGAACAATTTCGCCTCAAAATGAAAAAAAAATTGCAATACCCCCCCAAAGGAACAATTTCGCCTCAAAATGCCGAAAAGTTGCAATACCCCCCGAAAGGAACAATTTCGCTTCAAAATGGCCAAAAGTTGCAATACCCCCCCAAAGGAACAATTTCGCCTCAAAATGGCAAAAAATTGCAATACCCCCCCAAAGGAACAATTTCCCCTCAAAATGCCGAAAAATTGTAATACCCCCCCAAAGCAACAATTTTGGCTCAAAATGGCAAAAAATTGCAATACCCCCCCAAGGAACAATTTCGCTTCAAAATGGCCAAAAGTTGCAATACCCCCCCAAAGGAACTATTTCGCCTAAAAATGCCGAAAAGTTGCAATTTCCCCCGAAAGGAACAATTTCGCTTCAAAATGGCCAAAAGATGCAATACCCCCCAAAGCAACAATTTCGCCTCAAAATGGCAAAAAATTGCAATACCCCCCAAAGGAACAATTTCGCCTCAAAATGGCCAAAAATTGTAATACCCCCCCAAAGGAACAATTTCGCTTCAATATGGCCAAAAGTTGAAATACCCCCCCAAAGGAACAATTTCGCCTCAAAATGGCAAAAAATTGCAATACCCCCCCAAAGGAACAATTTCGCTTCAAAATAACCAAACGTTGCAATACCCCCCCAAAGGAACAATTTCGCCTCAAAATGGCAAAAAATTGCAATACCCCCCCAAAGGAACAATTTCGCCTCAAAATGGCCAAAAATTGCAATACCCCCCAAAGGAACAATTTCGCTTCAAAATGGCCAAAAGTTGCAATACCCCCCAAAGGAACAATTTCGCTTTAAAATGGCCAAAAGTTGCAATACCCCCCCAAAGAAACAATTTCGCCTCAAAATGTTGAAAAGTTGCAATACCCCCCGAAAGGAACAATTTCGCTTCAAAATGGCCAAAAGTTGCAATACCCCCCCCAAAGGAACAATTTCACCTCAAAATGGCCAAAAGTTGCAATACCCCCCCAAAAGAACAATTTCGCCTCAAAATGCCGAAAAGTTGCAATACCCCCCGAAAGGAACAATTTCGCTTCAAAATGGCCAAAAGTTGCAATACCCCCCCAAAGGAACAATTTCGCTTCAAAATGGCCAAAAGTTGCAATACCCCCCAAAGGAACAATTTCGCTTTAAAATGGCCAAAAGTTGCAATACCCCCCCAAAGGAACAATTTCGCCTCAAAATGTTGAAAAGTTGCAATACCCCCCGAAAGGAACAATTTCGCTTCAAAATGGCCAAAAGTTGCAATACCCCCAAAAGGAACAATTTCGCCTCAAAATGGAAAAAAATTTGCAATACCCCCCCAAAGGAACAATTTCACCTCAAAATGCCAAAAAGTTGCAATACCCCCCGAAAGGAACAATTTCGCTTCAAAATGGCCAAACGTTGCAATACCCCCCCAAAGGAACAATTTCGCCTCAAAATGGCAAAAAATTGCAATACCCCCCAAAGGAACAATTTCGCTTCAAAATGGCAAAAAGTTGCAATACCCCCCCAAAGGAACAATTTCGCCTCAAAATGGCAAAAAATTGCAATACCCACCCAAAGCAACAATTTCGCCTCAAAATGGCAAAAAATTGCAATACCCCCCCAAAGGAACAATTTCACTTCAAAATGGCCAAAAGTTGCAATACGCCCCCAAAGGAACAATTTCGCCTCAAAATGGCAAAAAATTGCAATACCCCCCAAAAAGGAACAATTTCGCCTCAAAATGCTGAAAAGTTGCAATACCCCCCGAAAGGAACAATTTCGCTTCAAAATGGCCAAAAGTTGCAATCCCCCCCCAAAGGAACAACTTCGCCTCAAAATGGCAAAAAATTGCAATACCCCCCCAAAGGAACAATTTCGCCTCAAAATGGAAAAAGAATTGCAATACCCCCCAAAGGAACAATTTCGCCTCAAAATGGCAAAAAATTGCAATACCCCCCAAAGGAACAATTTCGCTTCAAAATGGCCAAAAGTTGCAATACCCCCCAAAGGAACAATTTCGCTTCAAAATAGCCAAAAGTTGCAATACCCCCCCCAAAGGAACAATTTTGCTTCAAAATGGCCAAAAGTTGCAATACACCCCCAAAGGAACAATTTCGCCTCAAAATGAAAAAAAAATTGCAATACCCCCCCAAAGGAACAATTTCGCCTCAAAATGCCGAAAAGTTGCAATACCCCCCGAAAGGAACAATTTCGCTTCAAAATGGCCAAAAGTTGCAATACCCCCCCAAAGGAACAATTTCGCCTCAAAATGGCAAAAAATTGCAATACACCCCCAAAGGAACAATTTCGCTTCAAAATGGCCAAAAGTTGCAATACCCCCCAAAGGAACAATTTCGCCTCAAAATGCCGAAAAGTTGCAATACCCCCCAAAGCAACAATTTCGCCTCAAAATGAAAAAAAAATTGCAATACCCCCCCAAAGGAACAATTTCGCTTCAAAATGCTGAAAAGTTGCAATACCCCCCAAAAGGAATAATTTCGCTTCAAAATGGCCAAAAGTTGCAATACCCCCCCAAAGGAACAATTTCGCCTCAAAATGGCAAAAAATTGCAATACCCCCCCAAAGTAACAATTTCGCTTCAAAATGGCAAAAAGTTGCAATACCCCCCAAAGGAACAATTTTGCATCAAAATGCCGAAAAGTTGCAATACCCCCCGAAAGGAACAATTTCGCTTCAAAATGGCCAAAAGTTGCAATACCCCCCCAAAGGAACAATTTCGCCTCAAAATGCCAAAAAGTTGCAATACCCCCCGAAAGGAACAATTTCGCTTCAAAATGGCCAAAAGTTGCAATACCCCCCCAAAGGAACAATTTCCCCTCAAAATGCCGAAAAATTGTAATACCCCCCCAAAGCAACAATTTTGGCTCAAAATGGCAAAAAATTGCAATACCCCCCCAAGGAACAATTTCGCTTCAAAATGGCCAAAAGTTGCAATACCCCCCCAAAGGAACAATTTCGCCTAAAAATGCCGAAAAGTTGCAATTTCCCCCGAAAGGAACAATTTCGCTTCAAAATGGCCAAAAGATGCAATACCCCCCAAAGCAACAATTTCGCCTCAAAATGGCAAAAAATTGCAATACCCCCCAAAGGAACAATTTCGCCTCAAAATGGCCAAAAATTGTAATACCCCCCCAAAGGAACAATTTCGCTTCAATATGGCCAAAAGTTGAAATACCCCCCCAAAGGAACAATTTCGCCTCAAAATGGCAAAAAATTGCAATACCCCCCAAAGGAACAATTTCGCTTCAAAATAACCAAACGTTGCAATACCCCCTGTGAGACTGTGACCGGGGTTATCTATGACGGCCGGTATGTCTCGCCCCGGTTGTGCTCACTCCATGATAATCCACTATAGGGTTAATGCTGTTTTCCCTACAGGCTGAAGGGAGGGATAAATAGATTCAGGAACAAGGGCAGGTGTGCCGGGTGTGAGGGTGATCACATCTCCCTGAGTTCTCTGCCGGAAAGGCACCTATGTACTATTATGAACTTTTTCTTTGGAATAAACCGTGTGCTGTGACCCTTGGTGCCTGGATCCCGTGTCTTCTGCAGCGCAGCCGACGACGCTACCTCACATATGGTGGAGAATCGGCGGGCATGACAGCCGGTGAGGTGTAGCATCCATCCCTGGTGACCCAGCTGCGCATGTCCTGGATTCGAGCGGCTATACTACAGCCCAAACCCGGCGACGCCATGGAGGACATACTAAAGCATTTGGCTCAGGCTAATGCACAGCAGCAACAGGCTAATGCACAGCAGCTACAAACCAATGCACACCTGCTCCAATCCTTGCAAATGCAGGAAAAAAAATTCCAAGAACAGATGGATCAGGCCAATGCACGTCAGCAGCAATCCTTGCAAGTGCACCAAGAACAGATGGAGCAGGCCAATGCACGTCAGCAGCAAGCCTTGCAATTGCAGGAAAAAAGGCACCAAGAACAGATGGTTCTCCTGGCCAAGTCGATCCGTGCCAGACCGGCAGCAACAACCCCGGGACCGGATGACGACAGCAGCGTCCGGAAAGCGGTGAGACAAGCGTTGCAAAAGATGACCCCGGGTGATGATGTGGAAGCGTTCCTGGCGGTGTTTGAGCGGGTGGCCGAGCGGGAAAAGCTGCCGACCCCGCAGTGGGCTGAGGTATTGTCGCCCTATCTGACGGGGGAACCCCAAAAAGCGTACCTGGACCTCTGTACCGAGGACGCCATTGACTATGTGACCCTGAAAGTCGAAATACTGGCTCGGTTGGGGGTGAATACCTATGTACGGGCTCAGCGGGTAAATCAGTGGTTCTTTGAGGAAGCCAAACCCGTACGCTCCCAGGCCTATGACTTGTTACATCTTGTAAAAAAGTGGTTGCAGCCTGACACTCTGAGCCCGGCGCAAATGGTGGAAAGAGTAGTAGTGGATCGTTTTGTGCGCACTTTACCCGTCACCATTCAACGGTGGGTCGGACAGGGTGACCCGAGTACCCTGGACCAATTAGTGTCCCTGGTAGAGCGGCATGTGGCTACGCAGGACTTGATACGGGACACTGAGACTTTGCGTACCGCCCGTCGGTCCGGCCCCTCCAAGCCTAGGGCCAAGGACCCACCGCTGACACCGGTGCGAGAGTCCGCTACCGTCCCGTCTGAAGCCGCACCCTCCGTCCCTGAGGTCCGGAAAACTATGTACCCTAAACGACAACTCGTCAAGGGGGTGTCCTTCCCTATTAGATGTTGGCGGTGCCAGCGGGTGGGACATATGGAAGCCCAGTGTCCACTCACCACGGAGCCCATGGATTGTGGGGTTACCCGGCGGGGTTCAATGTATGCTCAGGTGGTGTGTACCGCTGACCTGGTCTACCCAGAGACTGAGCCCCACTTGTGCCAAATTCAGGTGAATGGATGTCCGGTTACAGGCTTGTTGGATTCCGGAAGCTTAGTGACCCTTGTGCGATCAACCCTAAGGGCTAAAGTAAAGGCCACAGGACGTACCGTGGGGGTGGTTTGCATACATGGGGACCGCCGAGACTATCCCACGGGGATAGTCACCATCACAGCACCTTGCGGTCAGGTGCAACATGAGGTGGGACTTATTAATACTCTTCCCTATGATGTGATCCTAGGAAGGGATCTGCCCTATTTTTGGACTTTATGGAAGGGACCTCCTAAGTCCCCTCAGATATTGGTCAGTCCGGGACCTGAGCCCTACAATCCTGAATCCGGGACGCCTGCCGTAGGGGTCCCCATGATAGGGACAGGATGTGAACCTGATAGGTCGCCCCTAGAGGTATTGGCAGGAGAGGCTGAGACGGTCGAGCCCATCCCGGAGTTGGAGGCGTCCCCGGATACGTTTGGGACAGCCCAACTCCAGGACCCTACATTAATACATGCCCGGAGTCGGGTGACAGTAGTTGACGGGGTGGCACAGCTGCCTGGTGCCCAGGTAAGATACCCCCATTTCGCTCTTAAGCAGGATTTACTCTACCGGGTAGATGAAATACGGGGCGTAGGGGTAGAGCAGTTGGTGGTGCCCCAGCCGTATCGCCGGCGGGTCCTCGACTTGGCTCATAAACACCTGATGAGTGGTCACCTAGGGGTCAAGAAAACGCAGGAGCGAATATTGCAAAGGTTCTATTGGCCCGGGGTCTTTGGGGAGGTAAAACGGTTCTGCGAAACCTGCCCGGAGTGTCAGCTTACCGCACCCCTGACCCACTTTCGCAGTCCGTTGGTACCGTTACCCATTATAGAAGTCCCTTTTGAACGGATAGGGATGGATCTGGTGGGGCCCCTCGTAAAGTCTGCTCGAGGGCACCAGCATATCCTAGTGATCGTTGACTATGCCACCCGGTATCCAGAGGCGATACCTCTCAGACATACAGCAGCCAAGCTTATAGCTCGGGAGTTGTTTGCTGTGTTCTGCCGGGTGGGGTTGCCCAAGGAGATCCTTACGGATCAGGGGACCCCATTCATGTCTAAAGTGACCAAAGAGCTATGCCGGCTACTCCAGATCAAGCAGTTGCGTACGTCTGTGTATCATCCTCAGACGGATGGTTTAGTGGAACGATTCAATAAAACCCTGAAAACCATGCTCAAAAGGGTGATTTCCAAAGACGGGAAAGACTGGGATATGATGCTTCCCTATTTGATGTTTGCCATACGAGAGGTGCCACAGGCATCCACGGGGTTTTCGCCTTTTGAATTGTTATACGGGCGACATCCCCGGGGATTGTTGGACCTGGCAAAAGAAACCTGGGAGCAGGAGCCCACCCCCCATAAAAGTGTGATTGAACATATTTTGGGTATGCAGAACCGCATAAGCGCGGTCATGCCAATTGTGAAGGAGCATTTACAGGAGGCTCAGGCCGCGCAAAGCGGCCGCTACAATAGACAAGCCACCATGCGGACCTTTAAACCCGGGGATCGGGTGTTGGTATTAATCCCCACGGCGGAGAGTAAATTCCTGGCTCAGTGGCAAGGCCCCTACGAGATAAAGGAAAGAGTCGGGGTGGTTAACTATAAAGTATTGCAGCCCGGTAGGCGGAAACCTGAACAAATATACCATGTCAACCTATTAAAACCTTGGCAGGAACGGGAAAGCCTGATGGCTGTTTTTTCCCCACCTCCCTCCTCTTCGGGTCGTTCACATCCGGCTCCAGCGACCTCCGGAGAGGACGAACCGGAAGTAAGGATTGGAGAAGCCCTCACCAAGCAACAGAGGCGAGAGGCCAGACGGTTGGTTCAGCAGAACCCCGATGTCTTCTCCGAGCTGCCCGGTAGGACCAGTCTGATACGACACGATATTGTCACCGAGCCCCACCTGAAGGTACGCCTGAAGTCATACCGGGTACCGGAGGCTCGACGACAAGCCATATCGGAGGAAGTAAAGACAATGTTACGCCTGGGGGTCATCGAAAAATCCCGGAGTGAATGGGCTAGTCCGATTGTCCTAATACCAAAACCCGATGGCTCCTTAAGGTTCTGCAATGACTTTAGGAGATTGAACGAAATATCCAAGTTCGATCTCTACCCCATGCCCCGGGTGGATGAGCTGATTGATAGGCTGGGACAGGCGCGATATTTTACCACGCTCGACCTGACCAAGGGGTACTGGCAGGTGCCACTAACGGAGTCCGCCAAGGAGAAAACCGCTTTTGTTACGCCGGAGGGTCTCTTCCACTATGTTGTCTTGCCTTTTGGGTTACATGGCGCTCCGGCCACGTTCCAGAGGTTGATGGACTTAGTGCTGGAACCCCACCAGGCGTATGCATCAGCGTACCTGGATGACATCATTATTTACAGCTCCGATTGGCAGACCCACTTGGAACAGGTACAAGCGGTGGTGGACGCGCTTCGAACAGCCGGATTGACAGCCAATCCCAAGAAATGTGCGTTGGGACTCACGGAAGCCCGCTACTTGGGCTACGTGATAGGCCAAGGAGTGATTAAGCCCCAAATTAACAAGGTTGAGGCGATCCAGAAGTGGCCTAGACCCCTGACCACGAAGCAGGTTAGGGCCTTCCTGGGTATCGTGGGGTACTACAGGAGGTTTGTAAAGGATTTTGCGGGACTATCAGCCCCCTTGACGGACCTTCTCAAAGGCAAGAAGTCCGTCATGGTGCGCTGGACTCCGCAGGCCGAGGACTCCTTCCGGGCCCTGAAGGGGGTCCTGTGCGGACAGCCCGTTCTGGTCAACCCTGATTTCCGGAAGGAGTTCATTGTACAGACTGACGCCTCGGAGGTCGGCCTAGGGGCAGTGCTGTCTCAGGTGGTTCAGGGGGAGGAACACCCCGTCACCTTCTTGAGTAGGAAGCTCACCCCTCCCGAGCGGAATTATAGCGTAGTGGAGAAGGAGTGCCTGGCGATCAAGTGGGCCTTGGAGTCCCTACGCTATTATCTGCTGGGACGGCAGTTTCGCTTGGTGACGGATCACTCTCCACTGGTCTGGATGAGGTCCGCCAAGGAACGGAATGCCCGGGTTACCCGGTGGTTCCTTTCTCTGCAGAACTTCCGGTTTACGGTTGAACACCGGGCCGGTAGGTTGCAGGGCAACGCCGATGCCTTGTCCCGCGGCCCGTGTTTGATGGCTGGAGTTCAACCCCGCACGCTTGAACTGAGGGGGGGGGTATGTGAGACTGTGACCGGGGTTATCTATGACGGCCGGTATGTCTCGCCCCGGTTGTGCTCACTCCATGATAATCCACTATAGGGTTAATGCTGTTTTCCCTACAGGCTGAAGGGAGGGATAAATAGATTCAGGAACAAGGGCAGGTGTGCCGGGTGTGAGGGTGATCACATCTCCCTGAGTTCTCTGCCGGAAAGGCACCTATGTACTATTATGAACTTTTTCTTTGGAATAAACCGTGTGCTGTGACCCTTGGTGCCTGGATCCCGTGTCTTCTGCAGCGCAGCCGACGACGCTACCTCACACCCCCCAAAGGAACAATTTCGCCTCAAAATGGCAAAAAATTGCAATACCCCCCCAAAGGAACAATTTCGCCTCAAAATGGCCAAAAATTGTAATACCCTCCCAAAGGAACAATTTCGCCTCAAAATGCCGAAAAGTTGCAATACCCCCCGAAAGGAAAATTTTCGCTTCAAAATGGCCAAAAGATGCAATACCCCCCCAAAGGAACAATTTCGCCTCAAAATGGCCAAAAATTGTAATACCCTCCCAAAGGAACAATTTCGCCTCAAAATGCCGAAAAGTTGCAATACCCCCCGAAAGGAAAATTTTCGCTTCAAAATGGCCAAAAGATGCAATACCCCCCCAAAGCAACAATTTCGCCTCAAAATGGCAAAAAATTGCAATACCCCCAAAGGAACAATTTCGCTTCAAAATGGCCAAAAGTTGCAATACCCCCCCAAAGGAACAATTTCGCCTCAAAATGGCAAAAAATTGCAATAAAACCCCAAAGGAACAATTTCGCCTCAAAATGCCGAAAAGTTGCAATACACCCCCAAAGGAACAATTTCGCTTCAAAATGGCCAAAAGTTGCAATACCCCCCCAAAGGAACAATTTCGCTTCAAAATGGCCAAAAGTTGCAATAACCGCCCAAAGGAACAATTTCGCCTCAAAATGGCAAAAAATTGCAATACCCCCGCAAAGGAACAATTTCGCCTCAAATTGCTGAAAAGTTCCAATACCCCCCGAAAGGAACAATTTCACTTCAAAATGGCCAAAAGTTGCAATACCCCCCCAAAGGAACAATTTCGCTTCAAAATGGCCAAAAGTTGCAATACCCCCAAAGGAACAATTTCGCTTTAAAATGGCCAAAAGTTGCAATACCCCCCCCAAAGGAACAATTTCGCCTCAAATTGCTGAAAAGTTCCAATACCCCCCGAAAGGAACAATTTCACTTCAAAATGGCCAAAAGTTGCAATACCCCCCCAAAGGAACAATTTCGCTTCAAAATGGCCAAAAGTTGCAATACCCCCAAAGGAACAATTTCGCTTTAAAATGGCCAAAAGTTGCAATACCCCCCCCAAAGGAACAATTTCGCCTCAAAATGTTGAAAAGTTGCAATACCCCCCGAAAGGAACAATTTCGCTTCAAAATGGCCAAAAGTTGCAATACCCCCCCCAAAGGAACAATTTCACCTCAAAATGGCCAAAAGTTGCAATACCCCACCAAAAGAACAATTTCGCCTCAAAATGCCGAAAAGTTGCAATACCCCCCGAAAGGAACAATTTCGCTTCAAAATGGCCAAAAGTTGCAATACCCCCCGAAAGGAACAATTTCGCCTCAAAATGGCAAAAAATTGCAATACCCCCCCAAAGGAACAATTTCGCCTCAAAATGCCGAAAAGTTGCAATACCCCCCGAAAGGAACAATTTCGCTTCAAAATGGCCAAAAGTTGCAATACCCCCCCAAAGGAACAATTTCGCCTCAAAATGCCAAAAAGTTGCAATACCCCCCGAAAGGAACAATTTCGCTTCAAAATGGCAAAAAATTGCAATACCCCCCCAAAGGAACAATTTCCCCTCAAAATGCCGAAAAATTGTAATACCCCCCCAAAGCAACAATTTTGGCTCAAAATGGCAAAAAATTGCAATGCCCCCCAAGGAACAATTTCGCTTCAAAATGGCCAAAAGTTGCAATACCCCCCCCAAAGGAACAATTTCGCCTCAAAATGCCGAAAAGTTGCAATTTCCCCCGAAAGGAACAATTTCGCTTCAAAATGGCCAAAAGATGCAATACCCCCCAAAGCAACAATTTCGCCTCAAAATGGCAAAAAATTGCAATACCCCCCAAAGGAACAATTTCGCCTCAAAATGGCCAAAAATTGTAATACCCCCCCAAAGGAACAATTTCGCCTCAAAATGGCAAAAAATTGCAATACCCCCCCAAAGGAACAATTTCGCTTCAAAATAACCAAACGTTGCAATACCCCCCCAAAGGAACAATTTCGCCTCAAAATGGCAAAAAATTGCAATACCCCCCCAAAGGAACAATTTCGCCTCAAAATGGCCAAAAATTGTAATACCCTCCCAAAGGAACAATTTCGCTTCAATATGGCCAAAAGTTGCAATACCCCCCGAAAGTAACAATTTCGCTTCAAAATGGCCAAAAGTTGCAATACCCCCCAAAGGAACAATTTCGCCTCAAAATGCCGAAAAGTTGCAATACCCCCCCAAAGGAACAATTTCACCTCAAAATGCCGAAAAGTTGCAATGCCCCCCGAAAGGAACAATTTCGCTTCAAAATGGCCAAAAGATGCAATACCCCCCCAAAGCAACAATTTCGCCTCAAAATGGCAAAAAATTGCAATACCCCCCAAAGGAACAATTTCGCTTCAAAATGGCCAAAAGTTGCAATACCCCCCCAAAGGAACAATTTCGCCTCAAAATGGCAAAAAATTGCAATACCACCCCAAAAAAACAATTTCGCTTCAAAATGGCCAAAAGTTGCAATACCCCCCCAAAGGAACAATTTCGCTTCAAAATGGCCAAAAGTTGCAATAACCGCCCAAAGGAACAATTTCGCCTCAAAATGGCAAAAAATTGCAATACCCCCGCAAAGGAACAATTTCGCCTCAAATTGCTGAAAAGTTCCAATACCCCCCGAAAGGAACAATTTCACTTCAAAATGGCCAAAAGTTGGAATACCCCCCCAAAGGAACAATTTCGCTTCAAAATGGCCAAAAGTTGCAATACCCCCCAAAGGAACAATTTCGCTTTAAAATGGCCAAAAGTTGCAATACCCCCCCCAAAGGAACAATTTCGCCTCAAAATGTTGAAAAGTTGCAATACCCCCCGAAAGGAACAATTTCGCTTCAAAATGGCCAAAAGTTGCAATACCCCCCCAAAGGAACAATTTCACCTCAAAATGCCGAAAAGTTGCAATGCCCCCCGAAAGGAACAATTTCGCTTCAAAATGGCCAAAAGATGCAATACCCCCCCAAAGCAACAATTTCGCCTCAAAATGGCAAAAAATTGCAATACCCCCAAAGGAACAATTTCGCTTCAAAATGGCCAAAAGTTGCAATACCCCCCCAAAGGAACAATTTCGCCTCAAAATGGCAAAAAATTGCAATACCACCCCAAAAAAACAATTTCGCTTCAAAATGGCCAAAAGTTGCAATACCCCCCCAAAGGAACAATTTCGCTTCAAAATGGCCAAAAGTTGCAATAACCGCCCAAAGGAACAATTTCGCCTCAAAATGGCAAAAAATTGCAATACCCCCGCAAAGGAACAATTTCGCCTCAAATTGCTGAAAAGTTCCAATACCCCCCGAAAGGAACA
The DNA here is from genome assembly GCF_048569485.1 of Anomaloglossus baeobatrachus. Taxonomy (NCBI): domain Eukaryota; kingdom Metazoa; phylum Chordata; class Amphibia; order Anura; family Aromobatidae; genus Anomaloglossus; species Anomaloglossus baeobatrachus. Next base: position 44,453,423 of record NC_134363.1, read on the forward strand.
ATTTCACTTCAAAATGGCCAAAAGTTGCAATACCCCCCCAAAGCAACAATTTCGCCTCAAAATGGCAAAAAATTGCAATACCCCCCAAAGGAACAATTTCGCTTCAAAATGGCCAAAAGTTGCAATACCCCCCCAAAGGAACAATTTCGCCTCAAAATGGCAAAAAATTGCAATACCACCCCAAAAAAACAATTTCGCTTCAAAATGGCCAAAAGTTGCAATACCCCCCCAAAGGAACAATTTCGCTTCAAAATGGCCAAAAGTTGCAATAACCGCCCAAAGGAACAATTTCGCCTCAAAATGGCAAAAAATTGCAATACCCCCGCAAACGAACAATTTCGCCTCAAATTGCTGAAAAGTTCCAATACCCCCCGAAAGGAACAATTTCACTTCAAAATGGCCAAAAGTTGCAATACCCCCCCAAAGCAACAATTTCGCCTCAAAATGGCAAAAAATTGCAATACCCCCCAAAGGAACAATTTCGCTTCAAAATGGCAAAAAATTGCAATAAAACCCCAAAGGAACAATTTCGCCTCAAAATGCCGAAAAGTTGCAATACACCCCCAAAGGAACAATTTCGCTTCAAAATGGCCAAAAGTTGCAATACCCCCCCAAAGGAACAATTTCGCTTCAAAATGGCCAAAAGTTGCAATAACCGCCCAAAGGAACAATTTCGCCTCAAAATGGCAAAAAATTGCAATACCCCCGCAAAGGAACAATTTCGCCTCAAATTGCTGAAAAGTTCCAATACCCCCCGAAAGGAACAATTTCACTTCAAAATGGCCAAAAGTTGCAATACCCCCCCAAAGGAACAATTTCGCTTCAAAATGGCCAAAAGTTGCAATACTCCCCAAAGGAACAATTTCGCTTTAAAATGGCCAAAAGTTGCAATACCCCCCCCAAAGGAACAATTTCGCCTCAAAATGTTGAAAAGTTGCAATACCCCCCGAAAGGAACAATTTCGCTTCAAAATGGCCAAAAGTTGCAATACCCCCCCAAAGGAACAATTTCACCTCAAAATGCCGAAAAGTTGCAATGCCCCCGAAAGGAACAATTTCGCTTCAAAATGGCCAAAAGATGCAATACCCCCCCAAAGCAACAATTTCGCCTCAAAATGGCAAAAAATTGCAATACCCCCCAAAGGAACAATTTCGCTTCAAAATGGCCAAAAGTTGCAATACCCCCCCAAAGGAACAATTTCGCCTCAAAATGGCAAAAAATTGCAATACCACCCCAAAAAAACAATTTCGCTTCAAAATGGCCAAAAGTTGCAATACCCCCCCAAAGGAACAATTTCGCTTCAAAATGGCCAAAAGTTGCAATAACCGCCCAAAGGAACAATTTCGCCTCAAAATGGCAAAAAATTGCAATACCCCCGCAAAGGAACAATTTCGCCTCAAATTGCTGAAAAGTTCCAATACCCCCCGAAAGGAACAATTTCACTTCAAAATGGCCAAAAGTTGCAATACCCCCCCAAAGCAACAATTTCGCCTCAAAATGGCAAAAAATTGCAATACCCCCCAAAGGAACAATTTCAATTCAAAATGGCCAAAAGTTGCAATACCCCCCCAAAGGAACAATTTCGCCTCAAAATGGCAAAAAATTGCAATAAAACCCCAAAGGAACAATTTCGCCTCAAAATGCCGAAAAGTTGCAATACACCCCCAAAGGAACAATTTCGCTTCAAAATGGCCAAAAGTTTTAATACCCCCCCAAAGGAACAATTTCGCTTCAAAATGGCCAAAAGTTGCAATAACCGCCCAAAGGAACAATTTCGCCTCAAAATGGCAAAAAATTGCAATACCCCCGCAAAGGAACAATTTCGCCTCAAATTGCTGAAAAGTTCCAATACCCCCCGAAAGGAACAATTTCACTTCAAAATGGCCAAAAGTTGCAATACCCCCCCAAAGGAACAATTTCGCTTCAAAATGGCCAAAAGTTGCAATACCCCCCAAAGGAACAATTTCGCTTTAAAATGGCCAAAAGTTGCAATACCCCCCCCAAAGGAACAATTTCGCCTCAAAATGTTGAAAAGTTGCAATACCCCCCGAAAGGAACAATTTCGCTTCAAAATGGCCAAAAGTTGCAATACCCCCCCAAAGGAACAATTTCACCTCAAAATGGCCAAAAGTTGCAATACCCCCCCAAAAGAACAATTTCGCCTCAAAATGCCGAAAAGTTGCAATACCCCCCCGAAAGGAACAATTTCGCTTCAAAATGGCCAAAAGTTGCAATACCCCCCCAAAGGAACAATTTCGCTTCAAAATGGCCAAAAGTTGCAATACCCCCCAAAGGAACAATTTCGCTTTAAAATGGCCAAAAGTTGCAATACCCCCCCAAAGGAACAATATCGCCTCAAAATGTTGAAAAGTTGCAATACCCCCCGAAAGGAACAATTTCGCTTCAAAATGGCCAAAAGTTGCAATACCCCCCCCCCAAAGGAACAATTTCACCTCAAAATGGCCAAAAGTTGCAATACCCCCCCAAAAGAACAATTTCGCCTCAAAATGCCGAAAAGTTGCAATACCCCCCGAAAGGAACAATTTCGCTTCAAAATGGCCAAAAGTTGCAATACCCCCCGAAAGGAACAATTTCGCCTCAAAATGGCAAAAAATTGCAATACCCCCCCAAAGGAACAATTTCGCCTCAAAATGCCGAAAAGTTGCAATACCCCCCGAAAGGAACAATTTCGCTTCAAAATGGCCAAAAGTTGCAATACCCCCCCAAAGGAACAATTTCGCCTCAAAATGCCAAAAAGTTGCAATACCCCCCGAAAGGAACAATTTCGCTTCAAAATGGCCAAAAGTTGCAATACCCCCCCAAAGGAACAATTTCGCCTCAAAATGGCAAAAAATTGCAATACCCCCCCAAAGGAACAATTTCCCCTCAAAATGCCGAAAAATTGTAATACCCCCCCAAAGCAACAATTTTGGCTCAAAATGGCAAAAAATTGCAATACCCCCCAAGGAACAATTTCGCTTCAAAATGGCAAAAAGTTGCAATACCCCCCCCAAGGAACAATTTCGCCTCAAAATGCCGAAAAGTTGCAATTTCCCCCGAAAGGAACAATTTCGCTTCAAAATGGCCAAAAGATGCAATACCCCCCAAAGCAACAATTTCGCCTCAAAATGGCAAAAAATTGCAATACCCCCCAAAGGAACAATTTCGCCTCAAAATGGCCAAAAATTGTAATACCCCCCCAAAGGAACAATTTCGCCTCAAAATGGCAAAAAATTGCAATACCCCCCCAAAGGAACAATTTCGCTTCAAAATAACCAAACGTTGCAATACCCCCCCAAAGGAACAATTTCGCCTCAAAATGGCAAAAAATTGCAATACCCCCCCAAAGGAACAATTTCGCCTCAAAATGGCCAAAAATTGTAATACCCTCCCAAAGGAACAATTTCGCTTCAATATGGCCAAAAGTTGCAATACCCCCCGAAAGTAACAATTTCGCTTCAAAATGGCCAAAAGTTGCAATACCCCCCCAATGGAACAATTTCGCCTCAAAATGCCGAAAAGTTGCAATACCCCCCCAAAGGAACAATTTCACCTCAAAATGCCGAAAAGTTGCAATGCCCCCCGAAAGGAACAATTTCGCTTCAAAATGGCCAAAAGATGCAATACCCCCCCAAAGCAACAATTTCGCCTCAAAATGGCAAAAAATTGCAATACCCCCCAAAGGAACAATTTCGCTTCAAAATGGCCAAAAGTTGCAATACCCCCCCAAAGGAACAATTTCGCCTCAAAATGGCAAAAAATTGCAATACCACCCCAAAGGAACAATTTCGCTTCAAAATGGCCAAAAGTTGCAATACCCCCCCAAAGGAACAATTTCGCCTCAAAATGGCAAAAAATTGCAATACCCCCCAAAGGAACAATTTCGCTTTAAAATGGCCAAAAGTTGCAATACCCCCAAAGGAACAATTTCGCCTCAAAATGTTGAAAAGTTGCAATACCCCCCGAAAGGAACAATTTCGCTTCAAAATGGCCAAAAGTTGCAATACCCCCCCAAAGGAACAATTTCACCTCAAAATGGCAAAAAATTGCAATACCCCCCAAAGGAACAATTTCGCTTCAAAATGCCGAAAAGTTGCAATACCCCCCCAAAGGTACAATTTTGCTTCAAAATGGCCAAAAGTTGCAATACCCCCCCAAAGGAACAATTTCACCTCAAAATGGAAAAAAAATTGCAATACCCCCCCAAAGGAACAATTTCGCCTCAAAATGCCGAAAAGTTGCAATACCCCTAGAAAGGAACAATTTCGCTTCAAAATGGCCAAAAGATGCAATACCCCCCCAAAGGAACAATTTCGCCTCAAAATGGCAAAAAATTGCAATACCCCCCAAAAGAACAATTTCGCTTCAAAATGGCCAAAAGTTGCAATACCCCCCAAAGGAACAATTTCGCCTCAAAATGCCGAAAAGTTGCAATACCCCCGCAAAGCAACAATTTCGCCTCAAAATGGCCAAAAGATGCAATACCCCCCCAAAGGAACAATTTCGCCTCAATATGGCCAAAAGTTGCAATACCCCCCCAAAGGAACAATTTCGCCTCAAAATGGCAAAAAATTGCAATAGCCCCCCCAAAGGAACAATTTCGCTTCAAAATGGCCAAAAGTTGCAATACCCCCCAAAGGAACAATTTCGCCTCAAAATGGCAAAAAATTGCAATACCCCCCCAAAGGAACAATTTCGCCTCAAAATGCTGAAAAGTTGCAATACCCCCCGAAAGGAACAATTTCGTTTCAAAATGGCCAAAAGTTGCAATACCCCCCCAAAGGAACAATTTCACCTCAAAATGGAAAAAAAATTGCAATACCCCCCCAAAGGAACAATTTCGCTTCAAAATGGCGAAAAGTTGCAATACCCCCCCAAAGGAACAATTTCGCCTCAAAATGGCAAAAAATTGCAATACCCCCCAAAGGAACAATATCGCCTCAAAATGGCCAAAAGTTGCAATACCCCCCAAAAGGAACAATTTCGCTTCAAAATGGCCAAAAGATGCAATACCCCCCCAAAGGAACAATTTCGCTTCAATATGGCCAAAAGTTGCAATACCCCCCAAAGGAACAATTTCGCCTCAAAATAACAAAAAATTGCAATAGCCCCCCAAAGGAACAATTTCGCTTCAAAATGGCCAAAAGTTGCAATACCCCCCAAAGGAACAATTTCGCCTCAAAATGGCTAAAAATTGCAATACCCCCCAAAAGGAACAATTTCGCCTCAAAATGCTGAAAAGTTGCAATACCCCCCCAAAGGAACAATTTCGCTTCAAAATGGCCAAAAGTTGCAATACCCCCCCAAAGGAACAATTTCGCTTCAAAATGGCCAAAAGTTGCAATAACCCCCCAAAGGAACAATTTCGCCTCAAAATGGCAAAAAATTGCAATACCCCCCCAAAGGAACAATTTCGCCTCAAAATGCTGAAAAGTTGCAATACCCCCCGAAAGGAACAATTTCACTTCAAAATGGCCAAAAGTTGCATTACCCCCCCAATGGAACAATTTCGCCTCAAAATGGCAAAAAATTGCAATACCCCCCAAAGGAACAATTTCGCTTCAAAATGCCGAAAAGGTGCAATACCCCCCCAAAGGTACAATTTCGCTTCAAAATGGCCAAAAGTTGCAATACCCCCCCAAAGGAACAATTTCGCTTCAAAATGGCCAAAAGTTGCAATACCCCCCAAAGGAACAATTTCGCTTTAAAATGACCAAAAGTTGCAATACCCCCCCAAAGGAACAATTTCACCTCAAAATGTTGAAAAGTTGCAATACCCCCCGAAAGGAACAATTTCGCTTCAAAATGGCCAAAAGTTGCAATACCCCCCCCCAAAGGAACAATTTCACCTCAAAATGGCCAAAAGTTGCAAGACCCCCCCAAAGGAACAATTTCGCCTCAAAATGCCGAAAAGTTGCAATACCCCCCCAAAGGAACAATTTCACCTCAAAATGCCGAAAAGTTGCAATGCCCCCCGAAATGAACAATTTCGCCTCAAAATGCCGAAAAGTTGCAATACCCCCGCAAAGCAACAATTTCGCCTCAAAATGGCCAAAAGATGCAATACCCCCCCAAAGGAACAATTTCGCTTCAATATGGCCAAAAGTTGCAATACCCCCCCAAAGGAACAATTTCGCCTCAAAATGGCAAAAAATTGCAATAGCCCCCCCAAAGGAACAATTTCGCTTCAAAATGGCCAAAAGTTGCAATACCCCCCCAAAGGAACAATTTCGCCTCAAAATGGCAAAAAATTGCAATACCCCCCCAAAGGAACAATTTCGCCTCAAAATGCTGAAAAGTTGCAATACCCCCCGAAAGGAACAATTTCGTTTCAAAATGGCCAAAAGTTGCAATACCCCCCCAAAGGAACAATTTCACCTCAAAATGGAAAAAAAATTGCAATACCCCCCCAAAGGAACAATTTCGCTTCAAAATGGCGAAAAGTTGCAATACCCCCCCAAAGGAACAATTTCGCCTCAAAATGGCAAAAAATTGCAATACCCCCCAAAGGAACAATATCGCCTCAAAATGGCCAAAAGTTGCAATACCCCCCAAAAGGAACAATTTCGCTTCAAAATGGCCAAAAGATGCAATACCCCCCCAAAGGAACAATTTCGCTTCAATATGGCCAAAAGTTGCAATACCCCCCAAAGGAACAATTTCGCCTCAAAATAACAAAAAATTGCAATAGCCCCCCAAAGGAACAATTTCGCTTCAAAATGGCCAAAAGTTGCAATACCCCCCAAAGGAACAATTTCGCCTCAAAATGGCTAAAAATTGCAATACCCCCCCAAAGGAACAATTTCGCCTCAAAATGCTGAAAAGTTGCAATACCCCCCCAAAGGAACAATTTCGCTTCAAAATGGCCAAAAGTTGCAATACCCCCCGAAAGGAACAATTTCACTTCAAAATGGCCAAAAGTTGCATTACCCCCCCAATGGAACAATTTCGCCTCAAAATGGCAAAAAATTGCAATACCCCCCAAAGGAACAATTTCGCTTCAAAATGCCGAAAAGGTGCAATACCCCCCCAAAGGTACAATTTCGCTTCAAAATGGCCAAAAGTTGCAATACCCCCCCAAAGGAACAATTTCGCTTCAAAATGGCCAAAAGTTGCAATACCCCCCCAAAGGAACAATTTCGCCTCAAAATGGCAAAAAATTGCAATACCCCCCAAAGGAACAATATCGCCTCAAAATGGCCAAAAGTTGCAATACCCCCCAAAAGGAACAATTTCGCTTCAAAATGGCCAAAAGATGCAATACCCCCCCAAAGGAACAATTTCGCTTCAATATGGCCAAAAGTTGCAATACCCCCCAAAGGAACAATTTCGCCTCAAAATAACAAAAAATTGCAATAGCCCCCCAAAGGAACAATTTCGCTTCAAAATGGCCAAAAGTTGCAATACCCCCCAAAGGAACAATTTCGCCTCAAAATGGCTAAAAATTGCAATACCCCCCCCAAAGGAAACAATTTCGCCTCAAAATGCTGAAAAGTTGCAATACCCCCCCAAAGGAACAATTTCGCTTCAAAATGGCCAAAAGTTGCAATACCCCCCGAAAGGAACAATTTCACTTCAAAATGGCCAAAAGTTGCATTACCCCCCAATGGAACAATTTCGCCTCAAAATGGCAAAAAATTGCAATACCCCCCCAAAGGAACAATTTCGCTTCAAAATGCCGAAAAGGTGCAATACCCCCCCAAAGGTACAATTTCGCTTCAAAATGGCCAAAAGTTGCAATACCCCCCCAAAGGAACAATTTCGCTTCAAAATGGCCAAAAGTTGCAATACCCCCCCCAAAGGAACAATTTCACCTCAAAATGCCGAAAAGTTGCAATGCCCCCCGAAAGGAACAATTTCGCTTCAAAATGGCCAAAAGATGCAATACCCCCCAAAGCAACAATTTCGCCTCAAAATGGCAAAAAATTGCAATACCCCCAAAGGAACAATTTCGCTTCAAAATGGCCAAAAGTTGCAATACCCCCCCAAAGGAACAATTTCGCCTCAAAATGGCAAAAAATTGCAATACCACCCCAAAGGAACAATTCGCTTCAAAATGGCCAAAAGTTGCAATACCCCCCCAAAGGAACAATTTCGCCTCAAAATGGCAAAAAATTGCAATACCCCCCAAAGGAACAATTTCGCTTTAAAATGGCCAAAAGTTGCAATACCCCCAAAGGAACAATTTCGCCTCAAAATGTTGAAAAGTTGCAAAACCCCCCGAAAGGAACAATTTCGCTTCAAAATGGCCAAAAGTTGCAATACACCCCCAAAGGAACAATTTCACCTCAAAATGGCAAAAAATTGCAATACCCCCCAAAGGAACAATTTCGCCTCAAAATGCCGAAAAGTTGCAATACCCCTAGAAAGGAACACATTTCGCTTCAACAAATGGCCAAAAGATGCAATACCCCCCCAACAGGAACAATTTCGCCTCAAAATGGCAAAAAATTGCAATACCCCCCCAAAAGAACAATTTCGCTTCAAAATGGCCAAAAGTTGCAATACACCCCCAAAGGAACAATTTCGCCTCAAAATGCCGAAAAGATTGCAATACCCACCGCAAAGCAACAATTTCGCCTCAAAATGGCCAAAAGATGCAATACCCCCCCCAAAGGAACAATTTCGCTTCAATATGGCCCAAAAAGTTGCAATACCCCCCCCAAAGGAACAATTTCGCCCTCAAAATGGCAAAAAAATTGCAATAGCCCCCCCCAAAGGAACAATTTTCGCTTTCAAAATGGCCCAAAAGTTGCAAATACCCCCCCCAAAGGAACAATTTCGCCCTCAAAAATGGCTAAAAATTGCAATACCCCCCCACAAAGGAACAATTTCGCCTCAACAAATGCTGAAAAGTTGCAATTACCCCCCGAAAGGAACAATTTCACTTCAAAATGGCCAAAAGTTGCAATACCCCCCCAAAGGAACAATTTCGCCTCAAAATGGTAAAAAATTGCAATACCCCCCAAAGGAACAATTTCGCTTCAAAATGGCCAAAAAGTTGCAATACCTCCCCCAAAGGAACAATTTCGCTTTAAAATGACCAAAAGTTGCAATACCCCCCAAAGAACAATTTCGCCTCAAAATGTTGAAAAGTTGCAATACCCCCCGAAAGGAACAATTTCGCTTCAAAATGGCCAAAAAGTTGCAATACCCCCCCCAAAAGGAACAATTTCACCTCAAAATGGCCAAAAAGTTGCAATACCCCCCCAAAAGAACAATTTCGCCTCAAAATGCCGAAAAGTTGCAATACCCCCCGAAAGGAACAATTTCGCTTCAAAATGGCCAAAAGTTGCAATACCCCCCGAAAGGAACAATTTCGCCTCAAAATGGCAAAAAAATTGCAATACCCCCCCAAAGAACAAATTTCGCCTCAAAATGCCGAAAAGTTGCAATACCCCCCGAAAGGAACAATTTCGCTTCAAAATGGCCAAAAAGTTGCAATACCCCCCCAAAGGAACAATTTCGCCTCAAAATGCCAAAAAGTTGCAATACCCCCCGAAAGGAACAATTTCGCTTCAAAATGGCCAAAAGTTGCAATACCCCCCCCAAAGGAACAATTTCGCCTCAAAATGGCAAAAAATTGCAATACCCCCCCCAAAGGAACAATTTCCCCCTCAAAATGCCGAAAAATTGTAATACCCCCCCAAAGCAACAATTTTGGCTCAAAATGGCAAAAAATTGCAATACCCCCCCAAGGAACAATTTCGCTTCAAAATGGCCAAAAGTTGCAATACCCCCCCAAAGGAACAATTTCGCTTCAAAATGCCGAAAAGTTGCAATTTCCACCGAAAGGAACAATTTCGCTTCAAAATGGCCAAAAGATGCATTACCCCCCAAAGCAACAATTTCGCCTCAAAATGGCAAAAAATTGCAATACCCCCCAAAGGAACAATTTCGCCTCAAAATGGCCAAAAATTGTAATACCCCCCCAAAGGAACAATTTCGCCTCAAAATGGCAAAAAATTGCAATACCCCCCCAAAGGAACAATTTCGCTTCAAAATAACCAAACGTTGCAATACCCCCCCAAAGGAACAATTTCGCCTCAAAATGGCAAAAAATTGCAATACCCCCCCAAAGTAACAATTTCGCCTCAAAATGGCCAAAAATTGTAATACCCTCCCAAAGGAACAATTTCGCTTCAATATGGCCAAAAGTTGCAATACCCCCCGAAAGTAACAATTTCGCTTCAAAATGGCCAAAAGTTGCAATACCCCCCCAAAGGAACAATTTCGCCTCAAAATGCCGAAAAGTTGCAATACCCCCCCAAAGGAACAATTTCACCTCAAAATGCCGGAAAGTTGCAATGCCCCCCGAAAGGAACAATTTCGCTTCAAAATGGCCAAAAGATGCAATACCCCCCCAAAGCAACAATTTCGCCTCAAAATGGCAAAAAATTGCAATACCCCCAAAGGAACAATTTCGCTTAAAAATGGCCAAAAGTTGCAATACCCCCCCAAAGGAACAATTTCGCCTCAAAATGGCAAAAAATTGCAATACCACCCCAAAGGAACAATTTCGCTTCAAAATGGCCAAAAGTTGCAATACCCCCCCAAAGGAACAATTTCGCCTCAAAATGGCAAAAAATTGCAATACCCCCCAAAGGAACAATTTCGCTTTAAAATGGCCAAAAGTTGCAATACCCCCCAAAGGAACAATTTCGCCTCAAAATGTTGAAAAGTTGCAATACCCCCCGAAAGGAACAATTTCGCTTCAAAATGGCCAAAAGTTGCAATACCCCCCCAAAGGAACAATTTCACCTCAAAATGGCAAAAAATTGCAATACCCCCCAAAGGAACAATTTCGCTTCAAAATGCCGAAAAGTTGCAATACCCCCCCAAAGGAACAATTTCACCTCAAAATGGAAAAAAAATTGCAATACCCCCCCAAAGGAACAATTTCGCCTCAAAATGCCGAAAAGTTGCAATACCCCTAGAAAGGAACAATTTCGCTTCAAAATGGCCAAAAGATGCAATACCCCCCCCAAAGGAACAATTTCGCCTCAAAATGGCAAAAAATTGCAATACCCCCCAAAAGAACAATTTCGCTTCAAAATGGCCAAAAGTTGCAATACCCCCCAAAGGAACAATTTCGCCTCAAAATGCCGAAAAGTTGCAATACCCCCGCAAAGCAACAATTTCGCCTCAAAATGGCCAAAAGATGCAATACCCCCCCAAAGGAACAATTTCGCTTCAATATGGCCAAAAGTTGCAATACCCCCCCAAAGGAACAATTTCGCCTCAAAATGGCAAAAAATTGCAATAGCCCCCCAAAGGAACAATTTCGCTTCAAAATGGCCAAAAGTTGCAATACCCCCCCAAAGGAACAATTTCGCCTCAAAATGGAAAAAAAATTGCAATACCCCCCCAAAGGAACAATTTCGCCTCAAAATGCTGAAAAGTTGCAATACCCCCCGAAAGGAACAATTTCGCTTCAAAATGCCGAAAAATTGCAATACCCCCCAAAGGTACAATTTAGCTTCAAAATGGCCAAAAGTTGCAATACCCCCCCAAAGGAACAATTTCACCTCAAAATGGAAAAAAAATTGCAATACCCCCCCAAAGGAACAATTTCGCTTCAAAATGGCGAAAAGTTGCAATACCCCCCCAAAGGAACAATTTCGCCTCAAAATGGCAAAAAATTGCAATACCCCCTAAAGGAACAATATCGACTCAAAATGGCCAAAAGTTGCAATACCCCCCAAAAGGAACAATTTCGCTTCAAAATGGCCAAAAGATGCAATACCCCCCCCAAAGGAACAATTTCGCTTCAATATGGCCAAAAGTTGCAATACACCCCCAAAGGAACAATTTCGCCTCAAAATGGCAAAAAATTGCAATAGCCCCCCAAAGGAACAATTTCGCTTCAAAATGGCCAAAAGTTGCAATACCCCCCCAAAGGAAACAATTTCGCCTCAAAATGGCTAAAAATTGCAATACCCCCCCAAAGGAACAATTTCGCTTCAAAATGGCCAAAAGTTGCAATACCCCCCCAAAGGAACAATTTCGCTTCAAAATGGCCAAAAGTTGCAATAACCCCCCAAAGGAACAATTTCGCCTCAAAATGGCAAAAAATTGCAATACCCCCCAAAGGAACAATTTCGCTTCAAAATGCCGAAAAGGTGCAATACCCCCCCAAAGGTACAATTTCGCTTCAAAATGGCCAAAAGTTGCAATACCCCCCCAAAGGAACAATTTCGCCTCAAAATGCTGAAAAGTTGCAATACCCCCCCGAAAGGAACAATTTCACTTCAAAATGGCCAAAAGTTGCAATACCCCCCCAAAGGAACAATTTCGCCTCAAAATGGCAAAAAATTGCAATACCCCCCAAAGGAACAATTTCGCTTCAAAATGCCGAAAAGTTGCAATACCCCCCCAAAGGTACAATTTCGCTTCAAAATGGCTCAAAAGTTGCAATACCCCAGAAAGGAACAATTTCGCTTCAAAATGGCCAAAAGATGCAATACTCCCCCAAAGGAACAATTTCACCTCAAAATGCCGAAAAGTTGCAAGACACCCCGAAAGGAACAATTTCGCTTCAAAATGGCCAAAAGATGCAATACCCCCCCAAAGCAACAATTTCGCTTCAAAATGGCAAAAAATTGCAATACCCCCCCCAAAGGAACAATTTCGCCTCAAAATGCTGAAAAGTTGCAATACCCCCCCGAAAGGAACAATTTCACTTCAAAATGGCCAAAAGTTGCAATACCCCCCCCAAAGGAACAATTTCCGCCTCAAAAATGGCAAAAAATTGCAATACCCCCCCAAAAGAAACAATTTCGCTTCAAAATGCCCGAAAAGTTGCAATACCCCCCCAAAGGTACAATTTCGCTTCAAAATGGCCAAAAGTTGCAATACCCCCCCCAAAGGAACAATTTCACCTCAAAATGGAAAAAAAATTGCAATACCCCCCCCCAAAGGAACAATTTCGCCTCAAATGCCAAAAGTTGCAATACCCCCAGAAAGGAACAATTTCGCTTCAAAATGGCCAAAAGATGCAATACCCCCCCAAAGGAACAATTTCGTTTCAAAATGGCCAAAAGTTGCAATACCCCCCCAAAGGAACAATTTCGCCTCAAAATGGCAAAAAATTGCAATACCCCCCAAAAGAACAATTTCGCTTCAAAATGGCCAAAAGTTGCAATACCCCCCAAAGGAACAATTTCGCCTCAAAATGCCGAAAAGTTGCAATACCCCCCCAAAGCAACAATTTCGCCTCAAAATGGCCAAAAGATGCAATACCCCCCAAAGGAACAATTTCGCTTCAATATGGCCAAAAGTTGCAATACCCCCCCAAAGGAACAATTTCGCCTCAAAATGGCAAAAAATTGCAATAGCCCCCCAAAGGAACAATTTTGCTTCAAAATGGCCAAAAGTTGCAATACCCCCCAAAGGAACAATTTCGCCTCAAAATGGCAAAAAATTGCAATACCCCCCCAAAGGAACAATTTCGCCTCAAAATGCTGAAAAGTTGCAATACCCCCGAAAGGAACAATTTCGCTTCAAAATGGCCAAAAGTTGCAATACCCCCCCAAAGTAACAATTTCGCCTCAAAATGGCAAAAAATTGCAGTACCCTCCCAAAGGAACAATTTCGCTTCAAAATGCCGAAAAGTTGCAATACCCCCAAAAGGTACAATTTAGCTTCAAAATGGCCAAAAGTTGCAATACCCCCCCAAAGGAACAATTTCGCCTCAAAATGGAAAAAAAATTGCAATACCCCCCCCCAAAGGAACAATTTCGCCTCAAAATGCCAAAAAGTTGCAATACCCCCAGAAAGGAACAATTTCGCTTCAAAATGGCCAAAAGATGCAATACCCCCCCAAAGGAACAATTTCGTTTCAAAATGGCCAAAAGTTGCAATACCCCCCCAAAGGAACAATTTCGCCTCAAAATGGCAAAAAATTGCAATACCCCCCAAAAGAACAATTTCGCTTCAAAATGGCCAAAAGTTGCAATACCCCCCAAAGGAACAATTTCGCCTCAAAATGCCGAAAAGTTGCAATACCCCCCCAAAGCAACAATTTCGCCTCAAAATGGCCAAAAGATGCAATACCCCCCAAAGGAACAATTTCGCTTCAATATGGCCAAAAGTTGCAATACCCCCCCAAAGGAACAATTTCGCCTCAAAATGGCAAAAAATTGCAATAGCCCCCCAAAGGAACAATTTTGCTTCAAAATGGCCAAAAGTTGCAATACCCCCCAAAGGAACAATTTCGCCTCAAAATGGCAAAAAATTGCAATACCCCCCCAAAGGAACAATTTCGCCTCAAAATGCTGAAAAGTTGCAATACCCCCGAAAGGAACAATTTCGCTTCAAAATGGCCAAAAGTTGCAATACCCCCCCAAAGTAACAATTTCGCCTCAAAATGGCAAAAAATTGCAGTACCCTCCCAAAGGAACAATTTCGCTTCAAAATGCCGAAAAGTTGCAATACCCCCAAAAGGTACAATTTAGCTTCAAAATGGCCAAAAGTTGCAATACCCCCCCAAAGGAACAATTTCGCCTCAAAATGCTGAAAAGTTGCAATACCCCCGAAAGGAACAATTTCGCTTCAAAATGGCCAAAAGTTGCAATACCCCCCAAAGTAACAATTTCGCCTCAAAATGGCAAAAAATTGCAGTACCCTCCCAAAGGAACAATTTCGCTTCAAAATGCCGAAAAGTTGCAATACCCCCCAAAGGTACAATTTAGCTTCAAAATGGCCAAAAGTTGCAATACCCCCCCAAAGGAACAATTTCACCTCAAAATGGAAAAAAAATTGCAATACCCCCCAAAGGAACAATTTCGCCTCAAAATGGCCAAAAGTTGCAATACCCCCCAAAAGGAACAATTTCGCTTCAAAATGGCCAAAAGATGCAATACCCCCAAAAAAGGAACAATTTCGCCTTAAAATGGCCAAAAGTTGCAATACCCCCCCAAAGGAACAATTTCGCTTCAATATGGCCAAAAGTTGCAATACCCCGACAAAGGAACAATTTCGCCTCAAAATGGCAAAAAATTGCAATAGCCCCCCAAAGGAACAATTTCGCTTCAAAATGGCCAAAAGTTGCAATACGCCCCAAAGGAACAATTTCGCCTCAAAATGGCAAAAAATTGCAATACCCCCCCAAAGGAACAATTTCGCCTCAAAATGCTGAAAAGTTGCAATACCCCCGAAAGGAACAATTTCGCTTCAAAATGGCCAAAAGTTGCAATACCCCCCAAAGGAACAATTTCGCCTCAAAATGGCAAAAAATTGCAGTACCCTCCCAAAGGAACAATTTCGCTTCAAAATGCCGAAAAGTTGCAATACCCCCCAAAGGTACAATTTAGCTTCAAAATGGCCAAAAGTTGCAATACCCCCCCAAAGGAACAATTTCACCTCAAAATGGAAAAAAATTGCAATACCCCTCCAAAGGAACAATTTCGCTTCAAAATGGCCAAAAGTTGCAATACCCCCCCAAAGGAACAATTTCGCCTCAAAATGGCAAAAAATTGCAATACCCCCCCCAAAGGAACAATTTCGCCTCAAAATGCCGAAAAGTTGCAATACCCCTCCAAAGGAACAATTTCGCTTCAAAATGTCCAAAAGTTGCAATACCCCCAAAGGAACAATTTCGCCTAAAAATGCCGAAAAGTTGCAATACCCCCCAAAGGAACAATTTCGCCTCAAAATGCCGAAAAGTTGCAATACCCCCCGAAAGGAACAATTTCGCTTCAAAATGGCCAAAAGATGCAATACCCCCCAAAGCAACAATTTCGGTTCAAAATGGCAAAAAAATTGCAATACCCCCCCAAAGGAACAATTTCGCCTAAAAATGCTGAAAAGTTGCATTTCCCCCCGAAAGGAACAATTTCGCTTCAAAATGGCCAAAAGTTGCAATACCCCCCCAGAGGAACAATTTCGGCTCAAAATGGCAAAAAATTGCAATACCCCCCCAAAGGAACAATTTCGCCTCAAAATGCTGAAAAGTTGCAATACCCCCCGAAAGGAACATTTTCGCTTCAAAATGGCCAAAAGTTGCAATACCCCCCCAAAGGAATAATTACGCCTCAAAATGGCAAAAAAATTGCAATACCCCCCCAAAGGAACAATTTCGCTTCAAAATGGCCAAAAGTTGCAATACCCCCCCAGAGGAACAATTTCGGCTCAAAATGGCAAAAAATTGCAATACCCCCCCAAAGGAACAATTTCGCCTCAAAATGGCCAAAAATTGTAATACCCCCCCAAAAGGAACAATTTCGCTTCAATATGGCCAAAAGTTGCAATACCCCCCCAAAGGAACAATTTCGCTTCAATATGGCCAAAAGTTGCAATACCCCGACAAAGGAACAATTTCGCCTCAAAATGGCAAAAAATTGCAATAGCCCCCCAAAGGAACAATTTCGCTTCAAAATGGCCAAAAGTTGCAATACCCCCCAAAGGAACAATTTCGCCTCAAAATGGCAAAAAATTGCAATACCCCCCCAAAGGAACAATTTCGCCTCAAAATGCTGAAAAGTTGCAATACCCCCGAAAGGAACAATTTCGCTTCAAAATGGCCAAAAGTTGCAATACCCCCCAAAGGAACAATTTCGCCTCAAAATGGCAAAAAATTGCAGTCCCCTCCCAAAGGAACAATTTCGCTTCAAAATGCCGAAAAGTTGCAATACCCCCCAAAGGTACAATTTAGCTTCAAAATGGCCAAAAGTTGCAATACCCCCCCAAAGGAACAATTTCACCTCAAAATGGAAAAAAATTGCAATACCCCTCCAAAGGAACAATTTCGCTTCAAAATGGCCAAAAGTTGCAATACCCCCCCAAAGGAACAATTTCGCCTCAAAATGGCAAAAAATTGCAATACCCCCCCCAAAGGAACAATTTCGCCTCAAAATGCCGAAAAGTTGCAATACCCCTCCAAAGGAACAATTTCGCTTCAAAATGTCCAAAAGTTGCAATACCCCCAAAGGAACAATTTCGCCTAAAAATGCCGAAAAGTTGCAATACCCCCCAAAGGAACAATTTCGCCTCAAAATGCCGAAAAGTTGCAATACCCCCCGAAAGGAACAATTTCGCTTCAAAATGGCCAAAAGATGCAATACCCCCCAAAGCAACAATTTCGGTTCAAAATGGCAAAAAAATTGCAATACCCCCCCAAAGGAACAATTTCGCTTCAAAATGGCCAAAAGTTGCAATACCCCCCCAGAGGAACAATTTCGGCTCAAAATGGCAAAAAATTGCAATACCCCCCCAAAGGAACAATTTCGCCTCAAAATGGCCAAAAATTGTAATACCCCCCCAAAAGGAACAATTTCGCTTCAATATGGCCAAAAGTTGCAATACCCCCCCAAAGGAACAATTTCGCTTCAAAATGGCCAAAAGTTGCAATACCCCCCCAAAGGAACAATTTCGCCTCAAAATGGCAAAAAATTGCAATACCCCCCAAAGTAACAATTTCGCCTCAAAATGGCCAAAAGCTGCAATACCCCCCAAAAGGAACAATTTCGCTTCAAAATGGCCAAAAGATGCAATACCCCCCCAAAGGAACAATTTCGCTTCAATATGGCCAAAAGTTGCAATACCCCCCCCAAAGGAACAATTTCGCCTCAAAATGGCCAAAAGTTGCAATACCCCCCCAAAGGAACAATTTCGCTTCAATATGGCCAAAAGTTGCAATACCCCCCCAAAGGAACAATTTCGCCTCAAAATGGCAAAAAATTGCAATAGCCCCCCAAAGGAACAATTTCGCTTCAAAATGGTCAAAAGTTGCAATAACCCCCAAAGGAACAATTTCGCCTCAAAATGGCAAAAAATTGCAATACCCCCCCCAAAGGAACAATTTCGCCTCAAAATGCTGAAAAGTTGCAATACCCCCGAAAGGAACAATTTCGCTTCAAAATGGCCAAAAGTTGCAATACCCCCCCAAAGGAACAATTTCGCCTCAAAATGGCAAAAAATTGCAGTACCCTCCCAAAGGAACAATTTCGCTTCAAAATGCCGAAAAGTTGCAATACCCCCAAAGGTACAATTTAGCTTCAAAATGGCCAAAAGTTGCAATACCCCCCCAAAGGAACAATTTCACCTCAAAATGGAAAAAAAATTGCAATATCCCCCCAAAGGAACAATTTCGCTTCAAAATGGCCAAAAGTTGCAATACCCCCCCAAAGGAACAATTTCGCCTCAAAATGGCAAAAAATTGCAATACCCCCCAAAGGAACAATTTCGCCTCAAAATGGCCAAAAGTTGCAATACCCCCCAAAAGGAACAATTTCGCTTCAAAATGGCCAAAAGATGCAATACCCCCCCAAAGGAACAATTTCGCTTCAATATGGCCAAAAGTTGCAATACCCCCAAAAAAGGAACAATTTCGCCTTAAAATGGCCTAAAGTTGCAATACCCCCCCAAAGGAACAATTTCGCTTCAATATGGCCAAAAGTTGCAATACCCCCCCAAAGGAACAATTTCGCCTCAAAATGGCAAAAAATTGCAATAGCCCCCCAAAGGAACAATTTCGCTTCAAAATGGCCAAAAGTTGCAATACCCCCCAAAGGAACAATTTCGCCTCAAAATGGCAAAAAATTGCACTACCCCCCCAAAGGAACAATTTCGCCTCAAAATGCTGAAAAGTTGCAATACCCCCGAAATAAACAATTTCGCTTCAAAATGGCCAAAAGTTGCAATACCCCCCCCAAAGGAACAATTTCGCCTCAAAATGGCAAAAAATTGCAGTACCCTCCCAAAGGAACAATTTCGCTTCAAAATGCCGAAAAGTTGCAATACCCCCCAAAGGTACAATTTAGCTTCAAAATGGCCAAAAGTTGCAATACCCCCCCAAAGGAACAATTTCACCTCAAAATGGAAAAAAATTGCAATACCCCTCCAAAGGAACAATTTCGCTTCAAAATGGCCAAAAGTTGCAATACCCCCCCAAAGGAACAATTTCGCCTCAAAATGGCAAAAAATTGCAATACCCCCCCAAAGGAACAATTTCGCCTCAAAATGCCGAAAAGTTGCAATACCCTTCCAAAGGAACAATTTCGCTTCAAAATGTCCAAAAGTTGCAATACCCCCAAAATAACAATTTCGCCTCAAAATGCCGAAAAGTTGCAATACCCCCCGAAAGGAACAATTTCGCTTCAAAATGGCCAAAAGATGCAATACCCCCCCAAAGCAACAATTTCGCCTCAAAATGGCCAAATGTTGCAATACCCCCCTAAGGAACAATTTCGCCTCAAAATGGCAAAAAATTGCAATACCCCCCCAAAGGAACAATTTCGCCTCAAAATGCCGAAAAGTTGCAATACCCCCAAAGGAACAATTTCGCCTCAAAATGCCGAAAAGTTGCAATACCCCCCGAAAGGAACAATTTCGCTTCAAAATGGCAAAAAATTGCAATACCCCCCAAAGGAACAATTTCACCTCAAAATGCCGAAAAGTTGCAATACCCCCCGAAAGGAACAATTTCGCTTCAAAATGGCCAAAAGATGCAATACCCCCCCAAAGCAACAATTTCGGTTCAAAATGGCAAAAAAATTGCAATACCCCCCCAAAGGAACAATTTCGCCTCAAAATGCTGAAAAGTTGCAATACCCCCCGAAAGGAACAATTTCGCTTCAAAATGGCCAAAAGTTGCAATACCCCCCCAAAGGAATAATTACGCCTCAAAATGGCAAAAAAATTGCAATACCCCCCCAAAGGAACAATTTCGCTTCAAAATGGCCAAAAGTTGCAATACCCCCCCAGAGGAACAATTTCGGCTCAAAATGGCAAAAAATTACAATACCCCCCCAAAGGAACAATTTCGCCTCAAAATGGCCAAAAATTGCAATACCCCCCCAAAAGGAACAATTTCGCTTCAATATGGCCAAAAGTTGCAATACCCCCCAAAGGAACAATTTCGCCTCAAAATGGCAAATAATTGCAATACCCCTGAAAGGAACAATTTCGCTTCAAAATGGCCAAAAGTTGCAATACCCCCCCAAAGGAACAATTTCGCCTCAAAATGGCAAAAAATTGCAGTACCCTCCAAAGGAACAATTTCGCTTCAAAATGCCGAAAAGTTGCAATACCCCCCAAAGGTACAATTTAGCTTCAAAATGGCCAAAAGTTGCAATACCCCCCCAAAGGAACAATTTCACCTCAAAATGGAAAAAAATTGCAATACCCCCCCAAAGGAACAATTTCGCTTCAAAATGCCGAAAAGTTGCAATACCCCCCCAAAGGAACAATTTCGCCTCAAAATGGCCAAAAGTTGCAATACCCCCCAAAAGGAACAATTTCGCTTCAAAATGGCCAAAACATGCAATACCCCCCCAAAGCAACAATTTCGCCTCAAAATGGCCAAAAGTTGCAATACCCCCCCAAAGGAACAATTTCGCCTCAAAATGGCAAAAAATTGCAATACCTCCCAAAGGAACAATTTCGCCTCAAAATGCCGAAAAGTTGCAATACCCCTCCAAAGGAACAATTTCGCTTCAAAATGTCCAAAAGTTGCAATACCCCCCAAAGGAACAATTTCGCCTCAAAATGCCGAAAAGTTGCAATACCCCCAGAAAGGAACAATTTCGCTTCAAAATGGCCAAAAGTTGCAATACCCCCCCAAAGGAACAATTTCGCCTCAAATTGGCAAAAAATTGCAATACCCCCCAAAGGAACAATTTCACCTCAAAATTCCGAAAAGTTGCAATACCCCCCGAAAGGAACAATTTCGCTTCAAAATGGCCAAAAGATGCAATACCCCCCAAAAGGAACAATTTCGCTTCAATATGGCCAAAAATTGCAATACCCCCCCAAAGGAACAATTTCGCCTCAAAATCGCAAAAAATTGCAATACCCCCCCAAAGGAACAATTTCGCCTCAAAATGCTGAAATGTTGCAATACCCCCAGAAAGGAACAATTTCGCTTCAAAATGGCAAAAAATTGCAATACCCCCCCAAAGGAACAATTTCGCCTCAAAATCGCAAAAAATTGCAATACCCCCCCAAAGGAACAATTTCGCCTCAAAATGCTGAAATGTTGCAATACCCCCCGAAAGGAACAATTTCGCTTCAAAATGGCTGAAAGTTGCAATACCCCCCCAAAGGAACAATTTCGCCTCAAAATGGCAAAAAAATTGCAATACCCCCCCAAAGGAACAATTTCGCTTCAAAATGCCGAAAAGTTGCATTAACCCCCCAAAGGTACAATTTCGCTTCAAAATGGCTAAAAGTTGCAATACCCCCCCAAAGGAACAATTTCGGCTCAAAATGGCAAAAAATTACAATATCCCCCCAAAGGAACAATTTCGCCTCAAAATGGCCAAAAATTGTAATACCCTTCCCAAAAGGAACAATTTCGCTTCAATATGGCCAAAAGTTGCAATACCCCCCCAAAGGAACAATTTCGCCTCAAAATGGCAAAAAATTGCAATACCCCCCCAAAGGAACAATTTCGCTTCAAAATGGCCAAAAGTTGCAATACCCCCCCAAAGGAACAATTTCGCCTCAAAATGGCAAAAAATTGCAATACCCCCCCAAAGGAACAATTTCGCCTCAAAATGCTGAAAAGTTGCAATACCCCCCGAAAGGAACAATTTCGCTTCAAAATGGCCAAAAGTTGCAATACCCCCCCAAAGGAACAATTTCGCCTCAAAATGGCAAAAAATTGCAATACCCCCCCCCAAAGGAACAATTTCGCTTCAAAATGCCGAAAAGTTGCAATACCCTTCCAAAGGAACAATTTCGCTTCAAAATGTCCAAAAGTTGCAATACCCCCAAAATAACAATTTCGCCTCAAAATGCCGAAAAGTTGCAATACCCCCCGAAAGGAACTATTTCGCTTCAAAATGGCCAAAAGATGCAATACCCCCCCAAAGCAACAATTTCGCCTCAAAATGGCCAAATGTTGCAATACCCCCCTAAGGAACAATTTCGCCTCAAAATGGCAAAAAATTGCAATACCCCCCCAAAGGAACAATTTCGCCTCAAAATGCCGAAAAGTTGCAATACCCCCAAAGGAACAATTTCGCCTCAAAATGCCGAAAAGTTGCAATACCCCCCGAAAGGAACAATTTCGCTTCAAAATGGCAAAAAATTGCAATACCCCCCAAAGGAACAATTTCACCTCAAAATGCCGAAAAGTTGCAATACCCCCCGAAAGGAACAATTTCGCTTCAAAATGGCCAAAAGATGCAATACCCCCCCAAAGCAACAATTTCGGTTCAAAATGGCAAAAAAATTGCAATACCCCCCCAAAGGAACAATTTCGCCTCAAAATGCTGAAAAGTTGCAATACCCCCCGAAAGGAACAATTTCGCTTCAAAATGGCCAAAAGTTGCAATACCCCCCCAAAGGAATAATTACGCCTCAAAATGGCAAAAAAATTGCAATACCCCCCCAAAGGAACAATTTCGCTTCAAAATGGCCAAAAGTTGCAATACCCCCCCAGAGGAACAATTTCGGCTCAAAATGGCAAAAAATTACAATACCCCCCCAAAGGAACAATTTCGCCTCAAAATGGCCAAAAATTGCAATACCCCCCCAAAAGGAACAATTTCGCTTCAATATGGCCAAAAGTTGCAATACCCCCCAAAGGAACAATTTCGCCTCAAAATGGCAAATAATTGCAATACCCCTGAAAGGAACAATTTCGCTTCAAAATGGCCAAAAGTTGCAATACCCCCCCAAAGGAACAATTTCGCCTCAAAATGGCAAAAAATTGCAGTACCCTCCAAAGGAACAATTTCGCTTCAAAATGCCGAAAAGTTGCAATACCCCCCAAAGGTACAATTTAGCTTCAAAATGGCCAAAAGTTGCAATACCCCCCCAAAGGAACAATTTCACCTCAAAATGGAAAAAAATTGCAATACCCCCCCAAAGGAACAATTTCGCTTCAAAATGCCGAAAAGTTGCAATACCCCCCCAAAGGAACAATTTCGCCTCAAAATGGCCAAAAGTTGCAATACCCCCCAAAAGGAACAATTTCGCTTCAAAATGGCCAAAACATGCAATACCCCCCCAAAGCAACAATTTCGCCTCAAAATGGCCAAAAGTTGCAATACCCCCCCAAAGGAACAATTTCGCCTCAAAATGGCAAAAAATTGCAATACCTCCCAAAGGAACAATTTCGCCTCAAAATGCCGAAAAGTTGCAATACCCCTCCAAAGGAACAATTTCGCTTCAAAATGTCCAAAAGTTGCAATACCCCCCAAAGGAACAATTTCGCCTCAAAATGCCGAAAAGTTGCAATACCCCCAGAAAGGAACAATTTCGCTTCAAAATGGCCAAAAGTTGCAATACCCCCCCAAAGGAACAATTTCGCCTCAAATTGGCAAAAAATTGCAATACCCCCCAAAGGAACAATTTCACCTCAAAATTCCGAAAAGTTGCAATACCCCCCGAAAGGAACAATTTCGCTTCAAAATGGCCAAAAGATGCAATACCCCCCAAAAGGAACAATTTCGCTTCAATATGGCCAAAAATTGCAATACCCCCCCAAAGGAACAATTTCGCCTCAAAATCGCAAAAAATTGCAATACCCCCCCAAAGGAACAATTTCGCCTCAAAATGCTGAAATGTTGCAATACCCCCAGAAAGGAACAATTTCGCTTCAAAATGGCAAAAAATTGCAATACCCCCCCAAAGGAACAATTTCGCCTCAAAATCGCAAAAAATTGCAATACCCCCCCAAAGGAACAATTTCGCCTCAAAATGCTGAAATGTTGCAATACCCCCCGAAAGGAACAATTTCGCTTCAAAATGGCCGAAAGTTGCAATACCCCCCCAAAGGAACAATTTCGCCTCAAAATGGCAAAAAAATTGCAATACCCCCCCAAAGGAACAATTTCGCTTCAAAATGCCGAAAAGTTGCATTAACCCCCCAAAGGTACAATTTCGCTTCAAAATGGCTAAAAGTTGCAATACCCCCCCAAAGGAACAATTTCGGCTCAAAATGGCAAAAAATTACAATATCCCCCCAAAGGAACAATTTCGCCTCAAAATGGCCAAAAATTGTAATACCCTTCCCAAAAGGAACAATTTCGCTTCAATATGGCCAAAAGTTGCAATACCCCCCCAAAGGAACAATTTCGCCTCAAAATGGCAAAAAATTGCAATACCCCCCCAAAGGAACAATTTCGCTTCAAAATGGCCAAAAGTTGCAATACCCCCCCAAAGGAACAATTTCGCCTCAAAATGGCAAAAAATTGCAATACCCCCCCAAAGGAACAATTTCGCCTCAAAATGCTGAAAAGTTGCAATACCCCCCGAAAGGAACAATTTCGCTTCAAAATGGCCAAAAGTTGCAATACCCCCCCAAAGGAACAATTTCGCCTCAAAATGGCAAAAAATTGCAATACCCCCCCCCAAAGGAACAATTTCGCTTCAAAATGCCGAAAAGTTGCAATACCCCCCCAAAGGAATAATTACGCCTCAAAATGGCAAAAAAATTGCAATACCCCCCCAAAGGAACAATTTCGCTTCAAAATGGCCAAAAGTTGCAATACCCCCCCAGAGGAACAATTTCGGCTCAAAATGGCAAAAAATTACAATACCCCCCCAAAGGAACAATTTCGCCTCAAAATGGCCAAAAATTGCAATACCCCCCCAAAAGGAACAATTTCGCTTCAATATGGCCAAAAGTTGCAATACCCCCCAAAGGAACAATTTCGCCTCAAAATGGCAAATAATTGCAATACCCCTGAAAGGAACAATTTCGCTTCAAAATGGCCAAAAGTTGCAATACCCCCCCAAAGGAACAATTTCGCCTCAAAATGGCAAAAAATTGCAGTACCCTCCAAAGGAACAATTTCGCTTCAAAATGCCGAAAAGTTGCAATACCCCCCAAAGGTACAATTTAGCTTCAAAATGGCCAAAAGTTGCAATACCCCCCCAAAGGAACAATTTCACCTCAAAATGGAAAAAAATTGCAATACCCCCCCAAAGGAACAATTTCGCTTCAAAATGTCGAAAAGTTGCAATACCCCCCCAAAGGAACAATTTCGCCTCAAAATGGCCAAAAGTTGCAATACCCCCCAAAAGGAACAATTTCGCTTCAAAATGGCCAAAACATGCAATACCCCCCCAAAGCAACAATTTCGCCTCAAAATGGCCAAAAGTTGCAATACCCCCCCAAAGGAACAATTTCGCCTCAAAATGGCAAAAAATTGCAATACCTCCCAAAGGAACAATTTCGCCTCAAAATGCCGAAAAGTTGCAATACCCCTCCAAAGGAACAATTTCGCTTCAAAATGTCCAAAAGTTGCAATACCCCCCAAAGGAACAATTTCGCCTCAAAATGCCGAAAAGTTGCAATACCCCCAGAAAGGAACAATTTCGCTTCAAAATGGCCAAAAGTTGCAATACCCCCCCAAAGGAACAATTTCGCCTCAAATTGGCAAAAAATTGCAATACCCCCCAAAGGAACAATTTCACCTCAAAATTCCGAAAAGTTGCAATACCCCCCGAAAGGAACAATTTCGCTTCAAAATGGCCAAAAGATGCAATACCCCCCAAAAGGAACAATTTCGCTTCAATATGGCCAAAAATTGCAATACCCCCCCAAAGGAACAATTTCGCCTCAAAATCGCAAAAAATTGCAATACCCCCCCAAAGGAACAATTTCGCCTCAAAATGCTGAAATGTTGCAATACCCCCAGAAAGGAACAATTTCGCTTCAAAATGGCAAAAAATTGCAATACCCCCCCAAAGGAACAATTTCGCCTCAAAATCGCAAAAAATTGCAATACCCCCCCAAAGGAACAATTTCGCCTCAAAATGCTGAAATGTTGCAATACCCCCCGAAAGGAACAATTTCGCTTCAAAATGGCCGAAAGTTGCAATACCCCCCCAAAGGAACAATTTCGCCTCAAAATGGCAAAAAAATTGCAATACCCCCCCAAAGGAACAATTTCGCTTCAAAATGCCGAAAAGTTGCATTAACCCCCCAAAGGTACAATTTCGCTTCAAAATGGCTAAAAGTTGCAATACCCCCCCAAAGGAACAATTTCGGCTCAAAATGGCAAAAAATTACAATATCCCCCCAAAGGAACAATTTCGCCTCAAAATGGCCAAAAATTGTAATACCCTTCCCAAAAGGAACAATTTCGCTTCAATATGGCCAAAAGTTGCAATACCCCCCCAAAGGAACAATTTCGCCTCAAAATGGCAAAAAATTGCAATACCCCCCCAAAGAAACAATTTCGCTTCAAAATGGCCAAAAGTTGCAATACCCCCCCAAAGGAACAATTTCGCCTCAAAATGGCAAAAAATTGCAATACCCCCCCAAAGGAACAATTTCGCCTCAAAATGCTGAAAAGTTGCAATACCCCCCGAAAGGAACAATTTCGCTTCAAAATGGCCAAAAGTTGCAATACCCCCCCAAAGGAACAATTTCGCCTCAAAATGGCAAAAAATTGCAATACCCCCCCCCAAAGGAACAATTTCGCTTCAAAATGCCGAAAAGTTGCAATACCCCCCAAAGGAACAATTTCGCCTCAAAATGGCCAAAAGTTGCAATACCCCCCAAAAGGAACAATTTCGCTTCAAAATGGCCAAAAGATGCAATACCCACCCAAAGCAACTATTTCGCCTCAAAATGGCCAAAAGTTGCAATACCCCCCCAAAGGAACAATTTCGCCTCAAAATGGCAAAAAATTGCAATACCCCCCCAAAGGAACAATTTCGCCTCAAAATGCCGAAAAGTTGCAATACCCCTCCAAAGAAACAATTTCGCTTCAAAATGTCCAAAAGTTTTAATACCCCCCAAAGGAACAATTTCGCCTCAAAATGCCGAAAAGTTGCAATACCCCACGAAAGGAACAATTTCGCTTCAAAATGGCCAAAAGTTGCAATACCCCCCAAAGGAACAATTTCGCCTCAAAATGGCAAAAAATTGCAATACCCCCCAAAGGAACAATTTCACCTCAAAATGCCGAAAAGTTGCAATACCCCCCGAAAGGAACAATTTCGCTTCAAAATGGCCAAAAGTTGCAATACCCCCCCAAAGGAACAATTTCGCCTCAAAATGGCAAAAAATTGCAATACCCCCCCAAAGGAACAATTTCGCCTCAAAATGGCAAAAAATTGCAATTTCCCCCAAAGGAACAATTTCGCCTCAAAATGCTGAAAAGGTGTAATACCCCCAGAAAGGAACAATTTCGCTTCAAAATGCCGAAAAGTTGCAATACCCCTCCAAAGGAACAATTTCGCTTCAAAATGTCCAAAAGTTACAATACCCCCCAAAGGAACAATTTCGCCTCAAAATGCCGAAAAGTTGCAATACCCCCAGAAAGGAACAATTTCGCTTCAAAATGGCCAAAAGTTGCAATACCACCCCAAAGGAACAATTTCGCCTCAAATTGGCAAAAAATTGCAATACCCCCCAAAGGAACAATTTCACCTCAAAATGCCGAAAAGTTGCAATACCCCCCGAAAGGAACAATTTCGCTTCAAAATGGCCAAAAGATGCAATTCCGCCCCAAAGCAACAATTTCGGTTCAAAATGGCAAAAAAATTGCAATACCCCCCCCAAAGAAACAATTTCGCCTCAAAATGGCCAAAAATTGTAATACCCCCCAAAAGGAACAATTTCGCTTCAATATGGCCAAAAATTGCAATACCCCCCCAAAGGAACATTTTCGCCTCAAAATGGCAAAAAATTGCAATACCCCCCAAAGGAACAATTTCGCCTCAAAATGGCAAAAAATTGCAATACCCCCCCAAAGGAACAATTTCGCCTCAAAATGCTGAAATGTTGCAATACCCCCGAAAGGAACAATTTCGCTTCAAAATGGCCAAAAGTTGCAATACCCCCCCAAAGGAACAATTTCGCCTCAAAATGTCAAAAAAATTGCAATACCCCCCCAAAGGAACAATTTCGCTTCAAAATGCCGAAAAGTTGCAATACCCCCCCAAAGGTACAATTTCGCTTCAATATGGCCAAAAGTTGCAATACCCCCCCAAAGGAACAATTTCGCCTCAAAATGGCAAAAAATTGCAATACCCCCCCAAAGGAACAATTTCGCTTCAAAATGGCCAAAAGTTGCAATACCCCCCCAAAGGAACAATTTCGCCTCAAAATGCTGAAAAGTTGCAATACCCCCCGAAAGGAACAATTTCGCTTCAAAATGGCCAAAAGTTGCAATACCCCCCCAAAGGAACAATTTCGCCTCAAATTGGCAAAAAATTGCAATACCCCCAAAGGAACAATTTCACCTCAAAATTCCGAAAAGTTGCAATACCCCCCAAAAGGAACAATTTCGCTTCAAAATGGCCAAAAGATGCAATACCCCCCAAAAGGAACAATTTCGCTTCAATATGGCCAAAAATTGCAATACCCCCCCAAAGGAACATTTTCGCCTCAAAATGGCAAAAAATTGCAATACCCCCCAAAGGAACAATTTCGCCTCAAAATGGCAAAAAATTGCAATACCCCCCCAAAGGAACAATTTCGCCTCAAAATGCTGAAATGTTGCAATACCCCCCGAAAGGAACATTTTCGCTTCAAAATGGCCGAAAGTTGCAATACCCCCCCCAAAGAAACAATTTCGCCTCAAAATGGCAAAAAAATTGCAATACCCCCCCAAAGGAACAATTTCGCTTCAAAATGCCGAAAAGTTGCATTAACCCCCCAAAGGTACAATTTCGCTTCAAAATGGCTAAAAGTTGCAATACCCCCCCAAAGGAACAATTTCGGCTCAAAATGGCAAAAAATTACAATATCCCCCCAAAGGAACAATTTCGCCTCAAAATGGCCAAAAATTGTAATACCCTTCCCAAAAGGAACAATTTCGCTTCAATATGGCCAAAAGTTGCAATACCCCCCCAAAGGAACAATTTCGCCTCAAAATGGCAAAAAATTGCAATACCCCCCCAAAGGAACAATTTCGCTTCAAAATGGCCAAAAGTTGCAATACCCCCCCAAAGGAACAATTTCGCCTCAAAATGGCAAAAAATTGCAATACCCCCCAAAGGAACAATTTCGCCTCAAAATGCTGAAAAGTTGCAATACCCCCCGAAAGGAACAATTTCGCTTCAAAATGGCCAAAAGTTGCAATACCCCCCCAAAGGAACAATTTCGCCTCAAAATGGCAAAAAATTGCAATACCCCCCCCAAAGGAACAATTTCGCTTCAAAATGCCGAAAAGTTGCAATACCCCCCAAAGGAACAATTTCGCCTCAAAATGGCCAAAAGTTGCAATACCCCCCAAAAGGAACAATTTCGCTTCAAAATGGCCAAAAGATGCAATACCCACCCAAAGCAACTATTTCGCCTCAAAATGGCCAAAAGTTGCAATACCCCCCAAAGGAACAATTTCGCCTCAAAATGGCAAAAAATTGCAATACCCCCCCAAAGGAACAATTTTGCCTCAAAATGCCGAAGAGTTGCAATACCCCTCCAAAGAAACAATTTCGCTTCAAAATGTCCAAAAGTTTTAATACCCCCCAAAGGAACAATTTCGCCTCAAAATGCCGAAAAGTTGCAATACCCCACGAAAGGAACAATTTCGCTTCAAAATGGCCAAAAGTTGCAATACCCCCCCAAAGGAACAATTTCGCCTCAAAATGGCAAAAAATTGCAATACCCCCCAAAGGAACAATTTCACCTCAAAATGCCGAAAAGTTGCAATACCCCCCGAAAGGAACAATTTCGCTTCAAAATGGCCAAAAGTTGCAATACCCCCCCAAAGGAACAATTTCGCCTCAAAATGGCAAAAAATTGCAATACCCCCCCAAAGGAACAATTTCGCCTCAAAATGGCAAAAAATTGCAATACCCCCCCAAAGGAACAATTTCGCTTCAAAATGCCGAAAAGTTGCATTAACCCCCCAAAGGTACAATTTCGCTTCAAAATGGCTAAAAGTTGCAATACCCCCCCAAAGGAACAATTTCGGCTCAAAATGGGAAAAAATTACAATATCCCCCCAAAGGAACAATTTCGCCTCAAAATGGCCAAAAATTGTAATACCCTTCCCAAAAGGAACAATTTCGCTTCAATATGGCCAAAAGTTGCAATACCCCCCCAAAGGAACAATTTCGCCTCAAAATGGCAAAAAATTGCAATACCCCCCAAAGGAACAATTTCGCTTCAAAATGGCCAAAAGTTGCAATACCCCCCCAAAGGAACAATTTCGCCTCAAAATGGCAAAAAATTGCAATACCCCCCAAAGGAACAATTTCGCCTCAAAATGCTGAAAAGTTGCAATACCCCCCGAAAGGAACAATTTCGCTTCAAAATGGCCAAAAGTTGCAATACCCCCCCAAAGGAACAATTTCGCCTCAAAATGGCAAAAAATTGCAATACCCCCCCCAAAGGAACAATTTCGCTTCAAAATGCCGAAAAGTTGCAATACCCCCCAAAGGAACAATTTCGCCTCAAAATGGCCAAAAGTTGCAATACCCCCCAAAAGGAACAATTTCGCTTCAAAATGGCCAAAAGATGCAATACCCACCCAAAGCAACTATTTCGCCTCAAAATGGCCAAAAGTTGCAATACCCCCCAAAGGAACAATTTCGCCTCAAAATGGCAAAAAATTGCAATACCCCCCCAAAGGAACAATTTCGCCTCAAAATGCCGAAGAGTTGCAATACCCCTCCAAAGAAACAATTTCGCTTCAAAATGTCCAAAAGTTTTAATACCCCCCAAAGGAACAATTTCGCCTCAAAATGCCGAAAAGTTGCAATACCCCACGAAAGGAACAATTTCGCTTCAAAATGGCCAAAAGTTGCAATACCCCCCCAAAGGAACAATTTCGCCTCAAAATGGCAAAAAATTGCAATACCCCCCAAAGGAACAATTTCACCTCAAAATGCCGAAAAGTTGCAATACCCCCCGAAAGGAACAATTTCGCTTCAAAATGGCCAAAAGTTGCAATACCCCCCCAAAGGAACAATTTCGCCTCAAAATGGCAAAAAATGGCAATACCCCCCAAAGGAACAATTTCGCCTCAAAATGGCAAAAAATTGCAATACCCCCCAAAGGAACAATTTCGCCTCAAAATGCTGAAAAGGTGCAATACCCCCAGAAAGGAACAATTTCGCTTCAAAATGCCGAAAAGTTGCAATACCCCTCCAAAGGAACAATTTCGCTTCAAAATGTCCAAAAGTTACAAAACTCCCCAAAGGAACAATTTCGCCTCAAAATGCCGAAAAGTTGCAATACCCCCAGAAAGGAACAATTTCGCTTCAAAATGGCCAAAAGTTGCAATACCACCCCAAAGGAACAATTCCGCCTCAAATTGGCAAAAAATTGCAATACCCCCCAAAGGAACAATTTTACCTCAAAATGCCGAAAAGTTGCAATACCCCCCGAAAGGAACAATTTCGCTTCAAAATGGCCAAAAGATGCAATTCCCCCCCAAAGCAACAATTTCGGTTCCAAATGGCAAAAAATTGCAATACCCCCCCCAAAGGAACAATTTCGCCTCAAAATGGCCAAAAATTGTAATACCCCCCAAAAGGAACAATTTCGCTTCAATATGGCCAAAAATTGCAATACCCCCCCCAAAGGAACATTTTCGCCTCAAAATGGCAAAAAATTGCAATACCCCCCCAAAGGAACAATTTCGCCTCAAAATGGCAAAAAATTGCAATACCCCCCCAAAGGAACAATTTCGCCTCAAAATGCTGAAATGTTGCAATACCCCCGAAAGGAACAATTTCGCTTCAAAATGGCCAAAAGTTGCAATACCCCCCCAAAGGAACAATTTCGCCTCAAAATGTCAAAAAAATTGCAATACCCCCCCAAAGGAACATTTTCGCTTCAAAATGCCGAAAAGTTGCAATACCCCCCCAAAGGTACAATTTCGCTTCAAAATGGCTAAAAGTTGCAATACCCCCCCAAAGGAACAATTTCGGCTCAAAATGGCAAAAAATTGAAATACCCCCCCAAAGGAACAATTTCGCCTCAAAATGGCCAAAAATTGTAATACCCCCCCAAAAGGAACAATTTCGCTTCAAT
The DNA here is from genome assembly GCF_048569485.1 of Anomaloglossus baeobatrachus. Classification (NCBI taxonomy): domain Eukaryota; kingdom Metazoa; phylum Chordata; class Amphibia; order Anura; family Aromobatidae; genus Anomaloglossus; species Anomaloglossus baeobatrachus. The sequence goes on from NC_134363.1 coordinate 44,485,320, forward strand.
ATGGCCAAAAGTTGCAATACCCCCCCAAAGGAACAATTTCGCCTCAAAATGGCAAAAAATTGCAATACCCCCCCAAAGGAACAATTTCGCTTCAAAATGGCCAAAAGTTGCAATACACCCCCAAAGGAACAATTTCGCCTCAAAATGCTGAAAAGTTGCAATACCCCCCGAAAGGAACAATTTCGCTTCAAAATGGCCAAAAGTTGCAATACCCCCCCAAAGGAACAATTTCGCCTCAAATTGGCAAAAAATTGCAATACCCCCCAAAGGAACAATTTCACCTCAAAATTCCGAAAAGTTGCAATACCCCCCGAAAGGAACAATTTCGCTTCAAAATGGCCAAAAGATGCAATGCCCCCCCAAAGGAACATTTTCGCCTCAAAATGGCAAAAAATTGCAATACCCCCCAAAGGAACAATTTCGCCTCAAAATGGCAAAAAATTGCAATACCCCCCCAAAGGAACAATTTCGCCTCAAAATGCTGAAATGTTGCAATACTCCCCGAAAGGAACAATTTCGCTTCAAAATGGCCGAAAGTTGCAATACCCCCCCTAAAGGAACAATTTCGCCTCAAAATGCCGAAAAGTTGCATTAACCCCCCAAAGGTACAATTTCGCTTCAAAATGGCTAAAAGTTGCAATACCCCCCCAAAGGAACAATTTCGGCTCAAAATGGCAAAAAATTACAATATCCCCCCAAAGGAACAATTTCGCCTCAAAATGGCCAAAAATTGTAATACCCTTCCCAAAAGGAACAATTTCGCTTCAATATGGCCAAAAGTTGCAATACCCCCCCAAAGGAACAATTTCGCTTCAAAATGCCGAAAAGTTGCATTAACCCCCCAAAGGTACAATTTCGCTTCAAAATGGCTAAAAGTTGCAAAACCCCCCAAAGGAACAATTTCGGCTCAAAATGGCAAAAAATTACAATATCCCCCCAAAGGAACAATTTCGCCTCAAAATGGCCAAAAATTGTAATACCCTTCCCAAAAGGAACAATTTCGCTTCAATATGGCCAAAAGTTGCAATACCCCCCCAAAGGAACAATTTCGCCTCAAAATGGCAAAAAATTGCAATACCCCCCCAAAGGAACAATTTCGCTTCAAAATGGCCAAAAGTTGCAATACCCCCCAAAAGGAACAATTTCGCCTCAAAATGGCAAAAAATTGCAATACCCCCCAAAGGAACAATTTCGCCTCAAAATGCTGAAAAGTTGCAATACCCCCCGAAAGGAACAATTTCGCTTCAAAATGGCCAAAAGTTTCAATACCCCCCCAAAGGAACAATTTCGCCTCAAAATGGCAAAAAATTGCAATACCCCCCCAAAGGAACAATTTCGCTTCAAAATGCCGGAAAGTTGCAATACCCCCCAAAAGGAACAATTTCTCTTCAAAATGGCCAAAAGATGCAATACCCACCCAAAGCAACTATTTCGCCTCAAAATGGCCAAAAGTTGCAATACCCCCCAAAGGAACAATTTCGCCTCAAAATGGCAAAAAATTGCAATACCCCCCCAAAGGAACAATTTCGCCTCAAAATGGCCAAAAATTGTAATACCCCCCCAAAAGGAACAATTTCGCTTCAATATGGCCAAAAGTTGCAATACCCCCCCAAAGGAACAATTTCGCCTCAAAATGGCAAAAAATTGCAATACCCCCCCAAAGGAACAATTTCGCTTCAAAATGGCCAAAAGTTGCAATACACCCCCAAAGGAACAATTTCGCCTCAAAATGCTGAAAAGTTGCAATACCCCCCGAAAGGAACAATTTCGCTTCAAAATGGCCAAAAGTTGCAATACCCCCCCAAAGGAACAATTTCGCCTCAAATTGGCAAAAAATTGCAATACCCCCCAAAGGAACAATTTCACCTCAAAATTCCGAAAAGTTGCAATACCCCCCGAAAGGAACAATTTCGCTTCAAAATGGCCAAAAGATGCAATGCCCCCCCAAAGGAACATTTTCGCCTCAAAATGGCAAAAAATTGCAATACCCCCCAAAGGAACAATTTCGCCTCAAAATGGCAAAAAATTGCAATACCCCCCCAAAGGAACAATTTCGCCTCAAAATGCTGAAATGTTGCAATACCCCCCGAAAGGAACAATTTCGCTTCAAAATAGCCGAAAGTTGCAATACCCCCCCAAAGGAACAATTTCGCCTCAAAATGGCAAAAAAATTGCAATACCCCCCCAAAGGAACAATTTCGCTTCAAAATGTCGAAAAGTTGCATTAACCCCCCAAAGGTACAATTTCGCTTCAAAATGGCTAAAAGTTGCAATACCCCCCCAAAGGAAAAATTTCGGCTCAAAATGGCAAAAAATTACAATATCCCCCCAAAGGAACAATTTCGCCTCAAAATGGCCAAAAATTGTAATACCCTTCCCAAAAGGAACAATTTCGCTTCAATATGGCCAACAGTTGCAATACCCCCCCAAAGGAACAATTTCGCCTCAAAATGGCAAAAAATTGCAATACCCCCCCAAAGGAACAATTTCGCTTCAAAATGGCCAAAAGTTGCAATACCCCCCAAAAGGAACAATTTCGCCTCAAAATGGCAAAAAATTGCAATACCCCCCAAAGGAACAATTTCGCCTCAAAATGCTGAAAAGTTGCAATACCCCCCGAAAGGAACAATTTCGCTTCAAAATGGCCAAAAGTTTCAATACCCCCCCAAAGGAACAATTTCGCCTCAAAATGGCAAAAAATTGCAATACCCCCCCAAAGGAACAATTTCGCTTCAAAATGCCGAAAAGTTGCAATACCCCCCAAAAGGAACAATTTCGCTTCAAAATGGCCAAAAGATGCAATACCCACCCAAAGCAACTATTTCGCCTCAAAATGGCCAAAAGTTGCAATACCCCCCAAAGGAACAATTTCGCCTCAAAATGGCAAAAAATTGCAATACCCCCCCAAAGGAACAATTTCGCCTCAAAATGCCGAAAAGTTGCAATACCCCTCCAAAGAAACAATTTCGCTTCAAAATGTCCAAAAGTTTTAATACCCCCCAAAGGAACAATTTCGCCTCAAAATGCCGAAAAGTTGCAATACCCCACGAAAGGAACAATTTCGCTTCAAAATGGCCAAAAGTTGCAATACCCCCCCAAAGGAACAATTTCGCCTCAAAATGGCAAAAAATTGCAATACCCCCCAAAGGAACAATTTCACCTCAAAATGTCGAAAAGTTGCAATACCCCCCGAAAGGAACAATTTCGCTTCAAAATGGCCAAAAGTTGCAACACCCCCCTAAAGGAACAATTTCGCCTCAAAATGGCAAAAAATTGCAATACCCCCCCAAAGGAACAATTTCGCCTCAAAATGGCAAAAAATTGTAATACCCCCCAAAAGGAACAATTTCGCCTCAAAATGCTGAAAAGGTGCAATACCCCCAGAAAGGAACAATTTCGCTTCAAAATGCCGAAAAGTTGCAATACCCCTCCAAAGGAACAATTTCGCTTCAAAATGTCCAAAAGTTACAATAGCCCCCAAAGGAACAATTTCGCCTCAAAATGCCGAAAAGTTGCAATACCCCCAGAAAGGAACAATTTCGCTTCAAAATGGCCAAAAGTTGCAATACCACCCCAAAGGAACAATTTCGCCTCAAAATGCCGAAAAGTTGCAATACCCCCCGAAAGGAACAATTTCGCTTCAAAATGGCCAAAAGATGCAATTCCCCCCCAAAGCAACAATTTCGGTTCAAAATGGCAAAAAATTGCAATACCCCCCCAAAGGAACAATTTCGCCTCAAAATGGCCAAAAATTGTAATACCCCCCAAAAGGAACAATTTCGCTTCAATATGGCCAAAAATTGCAATACCCCCCCAAAGGAACAATTTCGCCTCAAAATGGAAAAAAATTGCAATACCCCCCCAAAGGAACAATTTCGCCTCAAAATGCTGAAATGTTGCAATACCCCCGAAAGGAACAATTTCGCTTCAAAATGGCCAAAAGTTGCAATACCCCCCCAAAGGAACAATTTCGCCTCAAAATGTCAAAAAAATTGCAATACCCCCCCAAAGGAACAATTTCGCTTCAAAATGCCGAAAAGTTGCAATACCCCCCCAAAGGTACAATTTCGCTTCAAAATGGCTAAAAGTTGCAATAAGTTGCAATAAGTTGCAAAAAGGAACAATTTCGGCTCAAAATGGCAAAAAATTGAAATACCCCCCCAAAGGAACAATTTCGCCTCAAAATGGCCAAAAATTGTAATACCCCCCCAAAAGGAACAATTTCGCTTCAATATGGCCAAAAGTTGCAATACCCCCCCAAATGAACAATTTCGCCTCAAAATGGCAAAAAATTGCAATACCCCCCCAAAGGAAAAATTTCGCTTCAAAATGGCCAAAAGTTGCAATACCCCCCCAAAGGAACAATTTCGCCTCAAAATGCTGAAAAGTTGCAATACCCCCCGAAAGGAACAATTTCGCTTCAAAATGGCCAAAAGTTGCAATACCCCCCCAAAGGACCAATTTCGCCTCAAAATGGCAAAAAATTGCAATACCCCCCAAAGGAACAATTTCGCTTCAAAATGCCGAAAAGTTGCAATACCCCTCAAAGGAACAATTTCGCCTCAAAATGGCCAAACGTTGCAATACCCCCCAAAAGGAACAATTTCGCTTCAAAATGGCCAAAAGATGCAATACCCACCCAAAGCAACTATTTCGCCTCAAAATGGCCAAAAGTTGCAATACCCACCCAAAGGAACAATTTCGCCTCAAAATGGCAAAAAATTGCAATACCCCCCAAAGGAACAATTTCGCCTCAAAATGCAGAAAAGTTGCAATACCCCTCCAAAGGAACAATTTCGCTTCAAAATGTCCAAAAGTTGTAATACCCCCCAAAGGAACAATTTCGCCTCAAAATGCCGAAAAGTTGCAATACCCCACGAAAGGAACAATTTCGCTTTAAAATGGCCAAAAGTTGCAATACCCCCCCAAAGGAACAATTTCGCCTCAAAATGGCAAAAAATTGCAATACCCCCCAAAGGAACAATTTCACCTCAAAATGCCGAAAAGTTGCAATACCCCCCGAAAGGAACAATTTCGCTTCAAAATGGCCAAAAGTTGCAATACCCCCCCAAAGGAACAATTTCGCCTCAAAATGGCAAAAAATTGCAATACCCCCCCCAAAGGAACAATTTCGCCTCAAAATGGCAAAAAATTGCAATACCCCCCAAAGGAACAATTTCGCCTCAAAATGCTGAAAAGGTGCAATACCCCCAGAAAGGAACAATTTCGCCTCAAAATGGCAAAAAAATTGCAATACCCCCCCAAAGGAACAATTTCGCTTAAAAATGCCGAAAAGTTGCAATACCCCCCAAAGGTACAATTTCGCTTCAAAATGGCCAAAAGTTGCAATACCCCCCCAAAGGAACAATTTCGGCTCAAAATGGCAAAAAATTGCAATACCCCCCCAAAGGAACAATTTCGCTTCAAAATGGCCAAAAGTTGCAACACCCCCCCAAAGGAACAATTTCGCCTCAAAATGGCAAAAAATTGCAATACCCCCCCAAAGGAACAACTTTGCTTCAAAATGCCAAAAAGTTGCAATACTCCCCGAAAGGAACAATTTGGCTTCAAAGTGGCCAAAAGATGCAATACCCCCCCAAAGGAACAATTTCGCTTCAAAATGGCAAAAAGTTGCAATACCCCCCCCAAAGGAACAATTTCGCCTCAAAATGGGCAAAAATTCTAATACCCCCCCCAAAAGGAACAATTTCGCTTCAATATGGCCAAAAGTTGCAATACCTCCCCAAAGGAACAATTTCGCCTCAAAATGGCCAAAAGTTGCAATACTCCCCGAAAGGAACAATTTGGCTTCAAAGTGGCCAAAAGATGCAATACCCCCCAAAGGAACAAATTCGCCTCAAAATGGCAAAAAATTGCAATACCCCCCAAAGGAACAATTTCGCTTCAAAATGGCAAAAAGTTGCAATACCCCCCCAAAGGAACAATTTCGCCTCAAAATGGCAAAAAATTGCAATATCCCCCGAAAGGAACAATTTCGCTTCAAAATGGCCAAAAGATGCAATACCCCCCCAAAGCAACAATTTCGCCTCAAAATGGCAAAAAATTGCAATACCCCCCCCAAAGGAACAATTTCGCCTCAAAATGGCCAACAATTGTAATACCCCTCAAAGGAACAATTTCGCTTCAATATGGCCAAAAGTTGCAATACCCCCCCAAGGAACAATTTCGCCTCAAAATGGCAAAAAATTGCAATACCCCCCCAAAGGAACAATTTCGCTTCAAAATGCCGAAAAGTTGCAATACCCCCCAAAGGAACAATTTCGCCTCAAAATGGCCAAAAGTTGCAATACCCCCCAAAAGGAACAATTTCGCTTCAAAATGGCCAAAAGATGCAATACCCACCCAAAGCAACTATTTCGCCTTAAAATGGCCAAAAGTTGCAATACCCCCCAAAGGAACAATTTCGCCTCAAAATGCTGAAAAGTTGCAATACCCCCCGAAAGGAACAATTTCGCTTCAAAATGGCCAAAAGTTGCAATACCCCCCCAAAGGAACAATTTCGCCTCAAAATGGCAAAAAAATTGCAATACCCCCCAAAGGAACAATTTCGCCTCAAAATGGCAAAAAAATTGCAATACCCCCCCAAAGGAACAATTTCGCTTAAAAATGCAGAAAAGTTGCAATACCCCCCAAAGGTACAATTTCGCTTCAAAATGGCCAAAAGTTGCAATACCCCCCCAAAGGAACAATTTCGGCTCAAAATGGCAAAAAATTGCAATACCCCCCCAAAGGAACAATTTCGCCTCAAAATGGGCAAAAATTGTAATACCCCCCCAAAAGGAACAATTTCGCTTCAATATGGCCAAAAGTTGCAATACCTCCCCAAAGGAACAATTTCGCCTCAAAATGGCAAAAAATTGCAATACCCCCCCCAAAGGAACAATTTCGCTTCAAAATGGCCAAAAGTTGCAACACCCCCCCAAAGGAACATTTTCGCCTCAAAATGGCAAAAAATTGCAATACCCCCCCAAAGGAACAACTTTGCTTCAAAATGCCAAAAAGTTGCAATACTCCCCGAAAGGAACAATTTGGCTTCAAAGTGGCCAAAAGATGCAATACCCCCCCAAAGGAACAATTTCGCTTCAAAATGGCAAAAAGTTGCAATACCCCCCCAAAGGAACAATTTCGCCTCAAAATGGGCAAAAATTGTAATACCCCCCCAAAAGGAACAATTTCGCTTCAATATGGCCAAAAGTTGCAATACCTCCCCAAAGGAACAATTTCGCCTCAAAATGGCAAAAAATTGCAATACCCCCTCAAAGGAACAATTTCGCTTCAAAATGGCCAAAAGTTGCAATACCCCCCCAAAGGAACAAATTCGCTTCAAAATGCCAAAAAGTTGCAATACTCCTCGAAAGGAACAATGTGGCTTCAAAGTGGCCAAAAGATGCAATACCCCCCAAAGGAACAAATTCGCCTCAAAATGGCAAAAAATTGCAATACCCCCCCAAAGGAACAATTTCGCTTCAAAATGGCAAAAAGTTGCAATACCCCCCCAAAGGAACAATTTCGCCTCAAAATGGCAAAAAATTGCAATACCCCCCGAAAGGAACAATTTCGCTTCAAAATGGCCAAAAGATGCAATACCCCCCCAAAGCAACAATTTCGCCTCAAAATGGCAAAAAATTGCAATACCCCCCCCAAAGGAACAATTTCGCCTCAAAATGGCCAACAATTGTAATACCCCTCAAAGGAACAATTTCGCTTCAAAATGGCCAAAAGTTGCAATACCCCCCCAAAGGAACAATTTCGCCTCAAATTGGCCAAAAGTTGCAATACCCCCCAAAGGAACAATTTCACCTCAAAATGTAGAAAAGTTGCAATACCCCCCGAAAGGAACAATTTCGCTTCAAAATGGCCAAAAGATGCAATACCCCCCCAAGCAACAATTTCGGTTCAAAATGGGAAAAAATTGCAATACCCCCCCAAAGGAACAATTTCGCCTCAAAATGGCCAAAAATTGTAGTACCCCCCAAAAGGAACAATTTCGCCTCAAAATGGCAAAAAATTGCAATACCCCCCAAAGGAACAATTTCGCCTCAAAATGGCAAAAAAATTGCAATACCCCCCCAAAGGAACAATTTCGCTTCAAAATGCCGAAAAGTTGCAATACCCCGCCAAAGGTACAATATCGCTTCAAAATGGCCAAAAGTTGCAATACCCCCCCAAAGGAACAATTTCGCCTCAAAATGGCAAAAAATTGCAATACCCCCCAAAGAAACAATTTTACCTCAAAATGCCGAAAAGTTGCAATACCCCCCGAAAGGAACAAATTCGCTTCAAAATGGCCAAAAGATGCAATACCCCCCAAAGCAACAATTTCGGCTCAAAATGGCAACAAATTGTAATACCCCCCCCAAAGGAACAATTTCGCCTCAAAATGGCGAAAAATTGCAATACCCCCCAAAGGAACAATTTCGCCTCAAAATGGCAAAAAATTGCAATACCCCCCCAAAGGAACAATTTCGCTTCAAAATGGCCTAAAGATGCAATACCCCCCAAAGCAACAATTTCGCCTCAAAATGGCAAAAAATTGCAATACCCCCCCCAAAGGAACAATTTCGCCTCAAAATGGCCAAAAATTGTAATACCCCCCAAAGGAACAATTTCGCCTCAAAATGGCAAAAAATTGCAATACCCCCCCAAAGGAACAATTTCGCCTGAAAATGCTGAAAAGTTGCAATACCCCCCGAAAGGAACAATTTCGCTTCAAAATGGCCAAAAGTTGCAATACCCCCCAAAGGAACAATTTCGCCTCAAAATGGAAAAAAAATTGCAATACCCCCCCAAAGGAACAATTTCGCTTCAAAATGGCCTTAAGTTGGAATACCCCCCCAAAGAAACAATTTCGCCTCAAAATGGCAAAAAATTGCAATACCCCCCCAAAGGAACAATTTCGCTTCAAAATGGCCAAAAGTTGCAATACCCCCCCAAAGGAACAAGTTCGCCTCAAAATGGCAAAAAATTGCAATACCCCCCCAAAGGAACAATTTCGCCTCAAAATGCCGAAAAGTTGCAATACCCCCGAAAGGAACAATTTCGCTTCAAAATGGCCAAAAGTTGAAATACCCACCCAAAGGAACAATTTCGCCTCAAAATGGCAAAAAATTGCAATACCCCCCAAAGAAACAATTTCACCTCAAAATGCCGAAAAGTTGCAATACCCCCGAAAGGAACAATTTCGCTTCAAAATGCCGAAAAGTTGCAATACCCCTCCAAAGGAACAATTTCGCTTCAAAATGGCCAAAAGTTGCAATACCCCCCAAAGGAACAATTTCACCTCAAAATGCCGAAAAGTTGAAATACCCCCCGAAAGGAACAATTTCGCTTCAAAATGGCCAAAAGATGCAATACCCCCCCAAGCAACAATTTCGGTTCAAAATGGCAAAAAATTGCAATACCCCCCCAAAGGAACAATTTCGCCTCAAAATGGCCAAAAATTGTAATACCCCCCAAAAGGAACAATTTCGCCTCAAAATGGCAAAAAATTGCAATACCCCCCCAAAGGAACAATTTCGCCTCAAAATGCTGAAAAGTTGCAATACCCCTCGAAAGGAACAATTTCGCTTCAAAATGGCCAAAAGTTGCAATACCCCCCAAAGGAACAATTTCGCCTCAAAATGGCAAAAAAATTGCAATACCCCCCCAAAGGAACAATTTCGCTTCAAAATGCCGAAAAGTTGCAATACCCCCCCAAAAGGTACAATTTCGCTTCAAAATGGCCAAAAGTTGCAATACCCCCTCAAAGGAACAATTTCGCCTCAAAATGGCAAAAAATTGCAATACCCCCCCAAAGAAACAATTATACCTCAAAATGCCGAAAAGTTGCAATACCCCCCGAAAGGAACAATTTCGCTTCAAAATGGCCTAAAGATGCAATACCCCCCCAAAGCAACAATTTCGCCTCAAAATGGCAAAAAATTGCAATACCCCCCCAAAGGAACAATTTCGCCTCAAAATGGCCAAAAATTGTAATACCCCCCAAAGGAACAATTTCGCTTCAATATGGCCAAAAGTTGCAATACCTCCCCAAAGGAACAATTTCGCCTCAAAATGGCAAAAAATTGCAATACCCCCCCAAAGGAACAATTTCGCCTGAAAATGCTGAAAAGTTGCAATACCCCCCGAAAGGAACAATTTCGCTTCAAAATGGCCAAAAGTTGCAATACCCCCCAAAGGAACAATTTCGCCTCAAAATGGAAAAAAATTGCAATACCCCCCCAAAGGAACAATTTCGCTTCAAAATGGTCTAAAGTTGGAATACCCCCCCAAAGGAACAATTTCGCCTCAAAATGGCAAAAAATTGCAATACCCCCCAAAGGAACAATTTCGCTTCAAAATGGCCAAAAGTTGCAATACCCCCCCAAAGGAACAAGTTCTCCTCAAAATGGCAAAAAATTGCAATACCCCCCCAAAGGAACAATTTCGCCTCAAAATGCTGAAAAGTTGCAATACCCCCCGAAAGGAACAATTTCGCTTCAAAATGGCCAAAAGTTGCAATACCCCTCCAAAGGAACAATTTCGCTTCAAAATGGCCAAAAGTTGCAATACCCCCCAAAGGAACAATTTCACCTCAAAATGCCGAAATGTTGCAATACCCCCCGAAAGGAACAATTTCGCTTCAAAATGGCCAAAAGATGCAATACCCCCCCAAGCAACAATTTCGGTTCAAAATGGCAAAAAATTGCAATACCCCCCCAAAGGAACAATTTCGCCTCAAAATGGCAAAAAATTGCAATACCCCCCAAAGGAACAATTTCGCCTCAAAATGCTGAAAAGTTGCAATACCCCTCGAAAGGAACAATTTCGCTTCAAAATGGCCAAAAGTTGCAATACCCCCCCAAAGGAACAATTTCGCTTCAAAATGCCGAAAAGTTGCAATACCCCCCCAAAGGTACAATTTCGCTTCAAAATGGCCAAAAGTTGCAATACCCCCCCAAAGGAACAATTTCGCCTCAAAATGGCAAAAAATTGCAATACCCCCCAAAGAAACAATTTCACCTCAAAATGCCGAAAAGTTGCAGACCCCCCAAAAGGAACAAATTCGCTTCAAAATGGCCAAAAGATGCAATACCCCCCAAAGCAACAATTTCGGCTCAAAATGGCAACAAATTGTAATACCTCCCCAAAAGGAACAATTTCGCTTCAATATGGCCAAAAGTTGCAATACCCCCCAAAGGAACAATTTCGCCTCAAAATGGCAAAAAATTGCAATACCCCCCCAAAGGAACAATTTCGCTTCAAAATGGCCAAAAGTTGCAATACCCCCCCAAAGGAACAATTTCGGCTCAAAATGGCAAAAAATTGCAATACCCCCCCAAAGGAACAATTTCGCTTCAAAATGGCCAAAAGTTGCAATACCCCCCAAAGGAACAATTTCGCCTCAAAATGGCAAAAAATTGCAATACCCCCCCAAAGGAACAATTTCGCCTGAAAATACTGAAAAGTTGCAATACCCCCCGAAAGGAACAATTTCGCTTCAAAATGGCCAAAAGTTGCAATACCCCCCCAAAGGAACAATTTCGCCTCAAAATGGCAAAAAATTGCAATACCCCCCCAAAGGAACAATTTCGCTTCAAAATGCCGAAAACTTGCAATACCCCCCGAAGGTACAATTTAGCTTCAAAATGGCCAAAAGTTGCAATACTCCCCCAAAGGAACAATTTCACCTCAAAATGGAAAAAAAATTGCAATACACCCTCAAAGGAACAATTTCGCTTCAAAATGGCCAAAAGTTGCAATACCCCCCCAAAGGAACAATTTCGCCTCAAAATGGCAAAAAATTGCAATACCCCCCAAAGGAACAATTTCGCCTCAAAATGCCGAAAAGTTGCAATACCCCCCGAAAGGAACAATTTCGCTTCAAAATGGCCAAAAGTTGCAATACCCCCCCAAAGGAACAATTTCACCTCAAAATGCCAAAAGATGCTATACCCCCCCAAAGCAACAATTTCGCCTCAAAATGGCAAAAAATTGCAATACCCCCCCAAAGGAACAATTTCGCCTCAAAATGGCCAAAAATTGTAATACACCCCCAAAGGAACAATTTCGCTTCAAAATGGCCAAAAGTTGCAATACCCCCCCAAAGGAACAATTTCACCTCAAAATGCCAAAAGATGCTATACCCCCCCAAAGCAACAATTTCGCCTCAAAATGGCAAAAAATTGCAATACCACCCCAAAGGAACAATTTTGCCTCAAAATGGCCAAAAATTGTAATACACCCCCAAAGGAACAATTTCGCTTCAAAATGGCCAAAAGTTGCAATACCCCCCCAAAGGAACAATTTCACCTCAAAATGCCAAAAGATGCTATACCCCCCCAAAGCAACAATTTCGCCTCAAAATGGCCAAAAATTGCAATACCCCCCCAAAGGAACAATTTCGCCTCAAAATGCTGAAAAGTTGCAATAACCCCCGAAAGGAACAATTTCGCTTCAAAATGGCCAAAAGTTGCAATACCCCCCCAAAGGAACAATTTCACCTCAAAATGGCAAAAAATTGCAATACCCCCCCAAAGGAACAATTTCGCTTCAAAATGCCGAAAACTTGCAATACCCCCCAAAGGTACAATTTAGCTTCAAAATGGCCAAAAGTTGCAATACTCCCCCAAAGGAACAATTTCACCTCAAAATGGAAAAAAAAATGCAATACACCCTCAAAGGAACAATTTCGCCTCAAAATGGCAAAAAATTGCAATACCCCCCCAAAGGAACAATTTCGCTTCAAAATGGCCAAAAGTTTCAATACCCCCCCAAAGGAACAATTTCGCCTCAAAATGCCGAAAAGTTGCAATACCCCCCCAAAGCAACAATTTCGCCTCAAAATGGCAAAAAATTGCAATACCCCCCCAAAGGAACAATTTCGCCTCAAAATGGCCAAAAATTGTAATACACCCCCAAAGGAACAATTTCGCTTCAATATAGCCAAAAGTTGCAATACCCCCCCAAAGGAACAATTTCACCTCAAAATGCCGAAATGTTGCAATACCCCCCGAAAGGAACAATTTCGCTTCAAAATGGCCAAAAGATGCAATACCCCCCCAAGCAACAATTTCGGTTCAAAATGGCAAAAAATTGCAATACCCCCCCAAAGGAACAATTTCGCCTCAAAATGGCAAAAAATTGCAATACCCCCCAAAGGAACAATTTCGCCTCAAAATGCTGAAAAGTTGCAATACCCCTCGAAAGGAACAATTTCGCTTCAAAATGGCCAAAAGTTGCAATACCCCCCCAAAGGAACAATTTCGCTTCAAAATGCCGAAAAGTTGCAATACCCCCCCAAAGGTACAATTTCGCTTCAAAATGGCCAAAAGTTGCAATACCCCCCCAAAGGAACAATTTCGCCTCAAAATGGCAAAAAATTGCAATACCCCCCAAAGAAACAATTTCACCTCAAAATGCCGAAAAGTTGCAGACCCCCCAAAAGGAACAAATTCGCTTCAAAATGGCCAAAAGATGCAATACCCCCCAAAGCAACAATTTCGGCTCAAAATGGCAACAAATTGTAATACCTCCCCAAAAGGAACAATTTCGCTTCAATATGGCCAAAAGTTGCAATACCCCCCAAAGGAACAATTTCGCCTCAAAATGGCAAAAAATTGCAATACCCCCCCAAAGGAACAATTTCGCTTCAAAATGGCCAAAAGTTGCAATACCCCCCCAAAGGAACAATTTCGGCTCAAAATGGCAAAAAATTGCAATACCCCCCCAAAGGAACAATTTCGCTTCAAAATGGCCAAAAGTTGCAATACCCCCCAAAGGAACAATTTCGCCTCAAAATGGCAAAAAATTGCAATACCCCCCCAAAGGAACAATTTCGCCTGAAAATACTGAAAAGTTGCAATACCCCCCGAAAGGAACAATTTCGCTTCAAAATGGCCAAAAGTTGCAATACCCCCCCAAAGGAACAATTTCGCCTCAAAATGGCAAAAAATTGCAATACCCCCCCAAAGGAACAATTTCGCTTCAAAATGCCGAAAACTTGCAATACCCCCCGAAGGTACAATTTAGCTTCAAAATGGCCAAAAGTTGCAATACTCCCCCAAAGGAACAATTTCACCTCAAAATGGAAAAAAAATTGCAATACACCCTCAAAGGAACAATTTCGCTTCAAAATGGCCAAAAGTTGCAATACCCCCCCAAAGGAACAATTTCGCCTCAAAATGGCAAAAAATTGCAATACCCCCCAAAGGAACAATTTCGCCTCAAAATGCCGAAAAGTTGCAATACCCCCCGAAAGGAACAATTTCGCTTCAAAATGGCCAAAAGTTGCAATACCCCCCCAAAGGAACAATTTCACCTCAAAATGCCAAAAGATGCTATACCCCCCCAAAGCAACAATTTCGCCTCAAAATGGCAAAAAATTGCAATACCCCCCCAAAGGAACAATTTCGCCTCAAAATGGCCAAAAATTGTAATACACCCCCAAAGGAACAATTTCGCTTCAAAATGGCCAAAAGTTGCAATACCCCCCCAAAGGAACAATTTCACCTCAAAATGCCAAAAGATGCTATACCCCCCCAAAGCAACAATTTCGCCTCAAAATGGCAAAAAATTGCAATACCACCCCAAAGGAACAATTTTGCCTCAAAATGGCCAAAAATTGTAATACACCCCCAAAGGAACAATTTCGCTTCAAAATGGCCAAAAGTTGCAATACCCCCCCAAAGGAACAATTTCACCTCAAAATGCCAAAAGATGCTATACCCCCCCAAAGCAACAATTTCGCCTCAAAATGGCCAAAAATTGCAATACCCCCCCAAAGGAACAATTTCGCCTCAAAATGCTGAAAAGTTGCAATAACCCCCGAAAGGAACAATTTCGCTTCAAAATGGCCAAAAGTTGCAATACCCCCCCAAAGGAACAATTTCACCTCAAAATGGCAAAAAATTGCAATACCCCCCCAAAGGAACAATTTCGCTTCAAAATGCCGAAAACTTGCAATACCCCCCAAAGGTACAATTTAGCTTCAAAATGGCCAAAAGTTGCAATACTCCCCCAAAGGAACAATTTCACCTCAAAATGGAAAAAAAAATGCAATACACCCTCAAAGGAACAATTTCGCCTCAAAATGGCAAAAAATTGCAATACCCCCCCAAAGGAACAATTTCGCTTCAAAATGGCCAAAAGTTTCAATACCCCCCCAAAGGAACAATTTCGCCTCAAAATGCCGAAAAGTTGCAATACCCCCCCAAAGCAACAATTTCGCCTCAAAATGGCAAAAAATTGCAATACCCCCCCAAAGGAACAATTTCGCCTCAAAATGGCCAAAAATTGTAATACACCCCCAAAGGAACAATTTCGCTTCAATATAGCCAAAAGTTGCAATACCCCCCCAAAGGAACAATTTCGCCTCAAAATGGCAAAAAATTGCAATACCCCCCCAAAGGAACAATTTCGCTTCAATATAGCCAAAAGTTGCAATACCCCCCCAAAGGAACAATTTCGCCTCAAAATGGCAAAAAATTGCAATACCCCCCCAAAGGAACAATTTCGCCTCAAAATGGCAAAAAATTGAAATACCCCCCCAAAGGAACAATTTCGCCTCAAAATGCTGAAAAGTTGCAATAACCCCCGAAAGGAACAATTTCGCTTCAAAATAGCCAAAAGTTGCAATACCCCCCCAAAGGAACAATTTCGCCTCAAAATGGCAAAAAATTGCAATACCCCCCAAAGGAACAATTTCGCTTCAAAATGCCGAAAACTTGCAATACCCCCCAAAGGTACAATTTAGCTTCAAAATGGCAAAAAATTGCAATACCCCCCCAAAGGAACAATTTCGCTTCAAAATGGCCAAAAGTTGCAATACCCCCCCAAAGGAACAATTTCGCCTCAAAATGGCAAAAAATTGCAATACCCCCCCAAAGGAACAATTTCGCTTCAAAATGGCCAAAAGTTTCAATACCCCCCCAAAGGAACAATTTCGCCTCAAAATGCCGAAAAGTTGCAATACCCCCCCAAAGCAACAATTTCGCCTCAAAATGGCAAAAAATTGCAATACCCCCCCAAAGGAACAATTTCGCCTCAAAATGGCCAAAAATTGTAATACACCCCCAAAGGAACAATTTCGCTTCAATATAGCCAAAAGTTGCAATACCCCCCCAAAGGAACAATTTCGCCTCAAAATGGCAAAAAATTGCAATACCCCCCCAAAGGAACAATTTCGCTTCAATATAGCCAAAAGTTGCAATACCCCCCCAAAGGAACAATTTCGCCTCAAAATGGCAAAAAATTGCAATACCCCCCCAAAGGAACAATTTCGCCTCAAAATGGCAAAAAATTGAAATACCCCCCCAAAGGAACAATTTCGCCTCAAAATGCTGAAAAGTTGCAATAACCCCCGAAAGGAACAATTTCGCTTCAAAATAGCCAAAAGTTGCAATACCCCCCCAAAGGAACAATTTCGCCTCAAAATGGCAAAAAATTGCAATACCCCCCAAAGGAACAATTTCGCTTCAAAATGCCGAAAACTTGCAATACCCCCCAAAGGTACAATTTAGCTTCAAAATGGCCAAAAGTTGCAATACTCCCCCAAAGGAACAATTTCACCTCAAAATGGAAAAAAAATTGCAATACACCCCCAAAGGAACAATTTCGCTTCAAAATGGCAAAAAATTGCAATACCCCCCCAAAGGAACAATTTCGCTTCAAAATGCCGAAAAGTTGCAATACCCCCCCCCCAAAGGAACAATTTCGCCTCAAAATGGCCAAAAGTTACAATACCCCCCAAAAGGAACAATTTCGCTTCAAAATGGCCAAAAGATGCAATACCCCCCCAAAGCAACAATTTCGCCTCAAAATGGCAAAAAATTGCAATACCCCCCAAAGGAACAATTTCTCCTCAAAATGGCCAAAAATTGTAATACTCCCCCCAAGGAACAATTTCGCTTCAAAATGCCGAAAAGTTGCAATACCCCCCCCCAAAGGAACAATTTCGCTTCAATATAACCAAAAGTTGCAATACCCCCCTAAAGGAACAATTTCGCATCAAAATGGCAAAAAATTGCAATACTTCCCCAAAGGAACAATTTCGCCTCAAAAAGGCAAAAAATTGCAATACCACCCCAAAGGAACAATTTCGCCTCAAAATGCCGAAAAGTTGCAATACCCCCCCAAAGGAACAATTTCGCTTCAAAATGGCCAAAAGTTGCAATAACCCCCCAAAGGAACAATTTCGCCTCAAAGTGGCAAAAAATTGCAATACCCCCCCAAAGGAACAATTTCGCCTCAAAATGCTGAAAAGTTGCAATACCCCCCCAAAGGAACAATTTCGCCTCAAAATGGCAAAAAATTGCAATACCCCCCAAAGGAACAATTTCGCTTCAAAATGCCGAAAAGTTGCAATGCCGCCCCAAAGGTACAATTTCGCTTCAAAATGGCCAAAAGTTGCAATACCCCCCCAAAGGAACAATTTCGCCTCAAAATGGAAAAAAAATTGCAATACCCCCCCAAAGGAACAATTTTGCCTCAAAATGGCAAAAAATTGCAATACCCCCCCAAAGGAACAATTTCGCTTCAAAATGGCCAAAAGTTGCAATACCCCCCAAAAGGAACAATTTCGCCTCAAAATGGCAAAAAATTGCAATACCCCCCAAAGGAACAATTTCGCTTTAAAATGCCGAAAACTTGCAATACCCCCCAAAGGTACAATTTAGCTTCAAAATGGCCAAAAGTAGCAATACCCCCCCAAAGGAACAATTTCACCTCAAAATGGAAAAAAAATTGCAACACACCCCCAAAGGAACAATTTTGCTTCAAAATGGCCAAAAGTTGCAATACCCCCCAAAGGAACAATTTCGCCTCAAAATGGCAAAAAATTGCAATACCCCCCCAAAGGAACAATTTTGCTTCAAAATGCCGAAAAGTTGCAATACCCCCCCAAAGGAACAATTTCGCCTCAAAATGGCCAAAAGTTGCAATACCCCCCCAAAGGAACAATTTCTCCTCAAAATGGCCAAAAATTGTAATACTCCCCCAAAGGAACAATTTCGCTTCAATATGGCCAAAAGTTGCAATACCCCCCTAAAGGAACAATTTCGCCTCAAAATGGCAAAAAATTGCAATACCCCCCAAAGGAACAATTTCGCTTCAAAATGGCCAAAAGTTGCAATACCCCCCAAAGGAACAATTTCGCCTCAAAATGGCAAAAAATTGCAATACCACCCCAAAGGAACAATTTCGCCTCAAAATGCCGAAAAGTTGCAATACCCCCCCAAAGGAACAATTTCGCTTCAAAATGGCCAAAAGTTGCAATTCCTCCCCAAAGGAACAATATCGCCTCAAAATGCTGAAAAATTGCAATACCCCCCAAAGGAACAATTTCGCTTCAAAATGCCTAAAAGTTGCAATACCCCCCCAAAGGTACAATTTCGCTTCAAAATGGCCAAAAGTTGCAATACCCCCCCAAAGGAACAATTTCGCCTCAAAATGGCAAAAAATTGCAATACCACCCCAAAGGAACAATTTCGCCTCAAAATGCCGAAAAGATGCAATACCCCCCGAAAGGAACAATTTCGCTTCAAAATGGCCAAAAGTTGCAATAACCCCCCAAAGGAACAATTTTGCCTCAAAATGGCAAAAAATTGCAATTCCCCCCCAAAGGAACAATTTCGCCTCAAAATGCTGAAAAGTTGCAATACCCCCCGAAAGGAACAATTTCACTTCAAAATGGCCAAAAGTTGTAATACCCCCCCAAAGGAACAATTTCGCCTCAAAATGGCAAAAAATTGCAATACCCCCCAAAGGAACAATTTCGCTTCAAAATGGCCAAAAGTTGCAATACCCCCCTAAAGGAACAATTTCGCCTCAAAATGGCAAAAAATTGCAATACCCCCCAAAGGAACAATTTCGCTTCAAAATGGCCAGAAGTTGCAATACCCCCCCAAAGGAACAATTTCGCCTCAAAATAACAAAAAATTGCAATACCACCCCAAAGGAACAATTTCGCCTCAAAATGCCGAAAAGTTGCAATACCCCCCCAAAGGAACAATTTCGCTTCAAAATGGCCAAAAGTTGCAATAACCCCCCAAAGGAACAATTTCGCCTCAAAATGGCAAAAAATTGCAATTCCTCCCCAAAGGAACAATTTCGCCTCAAAATGCTGAAAAGTTGCAATACCCCCCAAAGGAACAATTTCGCCTCAAAATGGCAAAAAATTGCAATACCCCCCAAAGGAACAATTTCGCTTCAAAATGCCTAAAAGTTGCAATACCCCCCCAAAGGTTCAATTTCGCTTCAAAATGGCCAAAAGTTGCAATACCCCAGCAAAGGAACAATTTCGCCTCAAAATGGCAAAAAATTGCAATACCACCCCAAAGGAACAATTTCGCCTCAAAATGCCGAAAAGATGCAATACCCCCCCAAAGGAACAATTTCGCTTCAAAATGGCCAAAAGTTGCAATAACCCCCCAAAGGAACAATTTTGCCTCAAAATGGCAAAAAATTACAATTCCCCCCCAAAGGAACAATTTCGCCTCAAAATGCTGAAAAGTTGCAATACCCCCCGAAAGGAACAATTTCACTTCAAAATGGCCAAAAGTTGTAATACCCCCCCCAAAGGAACAATTTCGCCTCAAAATGGCAAAAAATTGCAATACCCCCCAAAGGAACAATTTCGCTTCAAAATGCCTAAAAGTTGCAATACCCCCCCAAAGGTACAATTTCGCTTCAAAATGGCCAAAAGTTGCAATACCCCCCCAAAGGAACAATTTCGCCTCAAAATGGAAAAAAAATTGCAATACCCCCCGAAAGGAACAATTTCGCCTCAAAATGCCGAAAAGTTGCAATACCCCCAGAAAGGAACAATTTCGCTTCAAAATGGCCAAAAGATGCAATACCCCCCCAAAGGAACAATTTTGCCTCAAAATGGCAAAAAATTGTAATTCCCCCCCAAAGGAACAATTTCGCCTCAAAATGCTGAAAAGTTGCAATACCCCCCGAAAGGAACAATTTCACTTCAAAATAGCCAAAAGTTGTAATACCCCCCCCCCAAAGGAACAATTTCGCCTCAAAATGGCAAAAAATTGCAATACCCCCCAAAGGATCAATTTCGCTTCAAAATGCCTAAAAGTTGCAATACCCCCCCAAAGGTACAATTTCGCTTCAAAATGGCCAAAAGTTGCAATACCCCCCCAAAGGAACAATTTCGCCTCAAAATGGAAAAAAAATTGCAATACCCCCCGAAAGGAACAATTTCGCCTCAAAATGCCGAAAAGTTGCAATACCCCCAGAAAGGAACAATTTCGCTTCAAAATGGCCAAAAGATGCAATACCCCCCCAAAGGAACAATTTCGCCTCAAAATGGCAAAAAATTGCAATACCCCCCCAAAGGAACAATTTCGCTTCAAAATGGCCAAAAGTTGCAATACCCCCCCAAAGCAACAATTTCGCCTCAAAATGGCAAAAAATTGCAATACCCCCCCAAAGGAACAATTTCGCTTCAAAATGGCCAAAAGTTGCGATACCCCCCAAAGGAACAATTTCGCCTCAAAATGGCGAAAAATTGCAATACCCCCCCAAAGGAACAATTTCGCCTCAAAATGCTGAAAAGTTGCAATACCCCCCGAAAGGAACAATTTCGCTTCAAAATGGCCAAAAGTTGCAATACCCCCCCAAAGGAACAATTTCGCCTCAAAATGGCAAAAAATTGCAATACCCCCCAAAGGAACAATTTCGCTTCAAAATGCCGAAAAGTTGCAATACCCCCCAAAGGAACAATTTCGCCTCAAAATGGCCAAAAGTTGCAATACCCCCCAAAAGGAACAATTTCGCTTCAAAATGCCGAAAAGTTGCAATACCCCCCCAAATGAACAATTTCGCCTCAAAATGGCCAAAAGTTGCAATACCCCCCAAAAGGAACAATTTCTCCTCAAAATGGCCAAAAATTGTAATATCCCCCCTAAAGGAACAATTTCGCCTAAAAATGGCAAAAAATTGCAATACCCCCCCAAAGGAACAATTTCGCCTCAAAATGGCAAAAAATTGCAATACCCCCCCAAAGGAACAATTTCGCCTCAAAATGCTGAAAAGTTGCAATACACCCCCAAATCAACAATTTCGCCTCAAAATGGCAAAAAATTGCAATACCCCCCAAAGGAATAATTTCGCCTCAAAATGGCCAAAAATTGTAATACCCCCAAAGGAACAATTTCGCTTCAATATGGCCAAAAGTTGCAATACCCCCCCAAAGGAACAATTTCGCCTCAAAATGTCAAAAAATTGAATACCCCCCGAAAGGAACAATTTCGCCTCAAAATGGCAAAAAATTGCAATACCCCCCCAAAGGACCAATTTCGCTTCAAAATGCCGAAAAGTTGCAATATCCCCCCAAAGGAACAATTTCGTCTCAAAATGGCAAAAAATTGCATTACCCCCCCCAAAGGAACAATTTCTCCTCAAAATGGCCAAAAATTGTAATACCCCCCCAAAGGAACAATTTCGCTTCAATATTGCCAAAAGTTGTATTACCCCACCAAAGGAACAATTTCGCCTCAAAATGGCAAAAAATTGCAATACCCCCCCAAAGGAACAATTTTGCTTCAAAATGGCCAAAAGTTGCAATACCCCCGCAAAGGAACAATTTCGCCTCAAAATGGCAAAAAATTGCAATACCCCCCCAAAGGAACAATTTCGCCTCAAAATGCTGAAAAGTTGCAATACCCCCCGAAAGGAACAAATTCGCTTCAAAATGGCCAAAAGTTGCAATACCCCCCCAAATGAACAATTTCGCCTCAAAATGGCAAAAAAATGCAATACCCCCCCAAAGGAACAATTTCGCCTCAAAATGGCCAAAAATTGTAATACCCCCCAAAGGAACAATTTCGCTTCAATATGGCCAAAAGTTGCAATACCCCCCCAAAGGAACAATTTCGCCTCAAAATGGCAAAAAATTACAATACCCCCCCAAAGGAACAATTTCGCTTCAAAATGACCAAAAGTTGCAATACCCCCCAAAGGAACAATTTCGCCTCAAAATGGCAAAAAATTGCAATACCCCCCAAAGGAACAATTTCGCCTCAAAATGATGAAAAGTTGCAATACCCCCCGAAAGGAACAATTTCCCTTCAAAATGGGCAAAAGTTGCAATACCCCCCAAAGGAACAATTTCGCTTCAAAATGGCCAAAAGTTGCAATACCCCCCCAAAGGAACAATTTCGCCTCAAAATGGAAAAAAATTGCAATACCCCCCGAAAGGAACAATTTCGCCTCAAAATGCCGAAAAGTTGCAATACCCCCAGAAAGGAACAATTTCGCTTCAAAATGGCCAAAAGATGCAATACCCCCCCAAAGGAACAATTTTGCCTCAAAATGGCAAAAAATTGCAATTCCCCCCCAAAGGAACAATTTCGCCTCAAAATGCTGAAAAGTTGCAATACCCCCCGAAAGGAACAATTTCACTTCAAAATAGCCAAAAGTTGTAATACCCCCCCCCAAAGGAACAATTTCGCCTCAAAATGGCAAAAAATTGCAATACCCCCCAAAGGATCAATTTCGCTTCAAAATGCCTAAAAGTTGCAATACCCCCCCAAAGGTACAATTTCGCTTCAAAATGGCCAAAAGTTGCAATACCCCCCCAAAGGAACAATTTCGCCTCAAAATGGAAAAAAAATTGCAATACCCCCCGAAAGGAACAATTTCGCCTCAAAATGCCGAAAAGTTGCAATACCCCCAGAAAGGAACAATTTCGCTTCAAAATGGCCAAAAGATGCAATACCCCCCCAAAGGAACAATTTCGCCTCAAAATGGCAAAAAATTGCAATACCCCCCCAAAGGAACAATTTCGCTTCAAAATGGCCAAAAGTTGCAATACCCCCCCAAAGCAACAATTTCGCCTCAAAATGGCAAAAAATTGCAATACCCCCCCAAAGGAACAATTTCGCTTCAAAATGGCCAAAAGTTGCGATACCCCCCAAAGGAACAATTTCGCCTCAAAATGGCGAAAAATTGCAATACCCCCCAAAGGAACAATTTCGCCTCAAAATGCTGAAAAGTTGCAATACCCCCCGAAAGGAACAATTTCGCTTCAAAATGGCCAAAAGTTGCAATACCCCCCCAAAGGAACAATTTCGCCTCAAAATGGCAAAAAATTGCAATACCCCCCAAAGGAACAATTTCGCTTCAAAATGCCGAAAAGTTGCAATACCCCCCAAAGGAACAATTTCGCCTCAAAATGGCCAAAAGTTGCAATACCCCCCAAAAGGAACAATTTCGCTTCAAAATGCCGAAAAGTTGCAATACCCCCCCAAATGAACAATTTCGCCTCAAAATGACCAAAAGTTGCAATACCCCCCAAAAGGAACAATTTCTCCTCAAAATGGCCAAAAATTGTAATATCCCCCCTAAAGGAACAATTTCGCCTAAAAATGGCAAAAAATTGCAATACCCCCCCAAAGGAACAATTTCGCTTCAAAATGGCCAAAAGTTGCAATACCCCCCAAAGGAACAATTTCGCCTCAAAATGGCAAAAAATTGCAATACCCCCCCAAAGGAACAATTTCGCCTCAAAATGCTGAAAAGTTGCAATACACCCCCAAAGCAACAATTTCGCCTCAAAATGGCAAAAAATTGCAATACCCCCCAAAGGAATAATTTCGCCTCAAAATGTCCAAAAATTGTAATACCCCCCAAAGGACCAATTTCGCTTCAAAATGCCGAAAAGTTGCAATACCCCCCCAAAGGAACAATTTCGTCTCAAAATGGCAAAAAATTGCATTACCCCCCCCAAAGGAACAATTTCTCCTCAAAATGGCCAAAAATTGTAATACCCCCCCAAAGGAACAATTTCGCTTCAATATTGCCAAAAGTTGTATTACCCCCCCAAAGGAACAATTTCGCCTCAAAATGCTGAAAAGTTGCAATACCCCCCGAAAGGAACAAATTCGCTTCAAAATGGCCAAAAGTTGCAATACCCCCCCAAAGGAACAATTTCGCCTCAAAATGGCAAAAAAATGCAATACCCCCCCAAAGGAACAATTTCGCCTCAAAATGGCCAAAAATTGTAATACCCCCCAAAGGAACAATTTCGCTTCAATATGGCCAAAAGTTGCAATACCCCCCCAAAGGAACAATTTCGCCTCAAAATGGCAAAAAATTACAATACCCCCCCAAAGGAACAATTTCGCTTCAAAATGGCCAAAAGTTGCAATACCCCCCAAAGGAACAATTTCGCCTCAAAATGGCAAAAAATTGCAATACCCCCCAAAGGAACAATTTCGCCTCAAAATGATGAAAAGTTGCAATACCCCCCGAAAGGAACAATTTCGCTTCAAAATGGCCAAAAGTTGCAATACCCCCCAAAGGAACAATTTCGCCTCAAAATGGCAAAAAATTGCAATACCCCCCCAAAGGAACAATTTCGCTTCAAAATGCCGAAAAGTTGCAATACCCCCCCAAAGGTACAATTTCGCTTCAAAATGGCCAAAAGTTGCAATACCCCCCCAAAGGAACAATTTCACCTCAAAATAGAAAAAAAATTGCAATACCCTCCCAAAGGAACAATTTCGCTTCAAAATGGCCAAAAGTTGCAATACCCCCCCAAAAGAACAATTTCGCCTCAAAATGTCAAAAAATTGCAATACCCCCCGAAAGGAACAATTTCGCTTCAAAATGGCGAAAAGTTGAAATACCCCCCCAAGGAACAATTTCGCCTCAAAATGGCAAAAAATTGTAATACCCCCCCAAAGGAACAATTTCGCCTCAAAATGCTGAAAAGTTGCAATACCCCACGAAAGGAACAAATTCGCTTCAATATTGCCAAAAGTTGCATTACCCCACCAAAGGAACAATTTCGCCTCAAAATGGCAAAAAATTGCAATACCCCCCCAAAGGAACAATTTCGCTTCAAAATGGCCAAAAGTTGCAATACCCCCGCAAAGGAACAATTTCGCCTCAAAATGGCAAAAAATTGCAATACCCCCCCAAAGGAACAATTTCGCCTCAAAATGCTGAAAAGTTGCAATACCCCCCGAAAGGAACAAATTCGCTTCAAAATGGCCAAAAGTTGCAATACCCCCCCAAAGGAACAATTTCGCCTCAAAATGGCAAAAAAATGCAATACCCCCCAAAGGAACAATTTCGCCTCAAAATGGCCAAAAATTGTAATACCCCCCAAAGGAACAATTTCGCTTCAATATGGCCAAAAGTTGCAATACCCCCCAAAGGAACAATTTCGCCTCAAAATGGCAAAAAATTACAATACCCCCCAAAGGAACAATTTCGCTTCAAAATGGCCAAAAGTTGCAATACCCCCCAAAGGAACAATTTCGCCTCAAAATGGTAAAAAATTGCAATACCCTCCAAAGGAACAATTTCGCTTCAAAATGGCCAAAAGTTGCAATACCCCCCAAAGGAACAATTTCACCTCAAAATGCCGAAAAGTTGAAATACCCCCCGAAAGGAACAATTTCGCTTCAAAATGGCCAAAAGATGCAATACCCCCCCAAGCAACAATTTCGGTTCAAAATGGCAAAAAATTGCAATACCCCCCCAAAGGAACAATTTCGCCTCAAAATGGCCAAAAATTGTAATACCCCCCAAAAGGAACAATTTCGCCTCAAAATGGCAAAAAATTGCAATACCCCCCCAAAGGAACAATTTCGCCTCAAAATGCTGAAAAGTTGCAATACCCCTCGAAAGGAACAATTTCGCTTCAAAATGGCCAAAAGTTGCAATACCCCCCAAAGGAACAATTTCGCCTCAAAATGGCAAAAAAATTGCAATACCCCCCCAAAGGAACAATTTTGCTTCAAAATGCCGAAAAGTTGCAATACCCCCCCAAAAGGTACAATTTCGCTTCAAAATGGCCAAAAGTTGCAATACCCCCTCAAAGGAACAATTTCGCCTCAAAATGGCAAAAAATTGCAATACCCCCCCAAAGAAACAATTATACCTCAAAATGCCGAAAAGTTGCAATACCCCCCGAAAGGAACAATTTCGCTTCAAAATGGCCTAAAGATGCAATACCCCCCCAAAGCAACAATTTCGCCTCAAAATGGCAAAAAATTGCAATACCCCCCCAAAGGAACAATTTCGCCTCAAAATGGCCAAAAATTGTAATACCCCCCAAAGGAACAATTTCGCTTCAATATGGCCAAAAGTTGCAATACCTCCCCAAAGGAACAATTTCGCCTCAAAATGGCAAAAAATTGCAATACCCCCCCAAAGGAACAATTTCGCCTGAAAATGCTGAAAAGTTGCAATACCCCCCGAAAGGAACAATTTCGCTTCAAAATGGCCAAAAGTTGCAATACCCCCCAAAGGAACAATTTCGCCTCAAAATGGAAAAAAATTGCAATACCCCCCCAAAGGAACAATTTCGCTTCAAAATGGTCTAAAGTTGGAATACCCCCCCAAAGGAACAATTTCGCCTCAAAATGGCAAAAAATTGCAATACCCCCCAAAGGAACAATTTCGCTTCAAAATGGCCAAAAGTTGCAATACCCCCCCAAAGGAACAAGTTCTCCTCAAAATGGCAAAAAATTGCAATACCCCCCCAAAGGAACAATTTCGCCTCAAAATGCTGAAAAGTTGCAATACCCCCCGAAAGGAACAATTTCGCTTCAAAATGGCCAAAAGTTGCAATACCCCTCCAAAGGAACAATTTCGCTTCAAAATGGCCAAAAGTTGCAATACCCCCCAAAGGAACAATTTCACCTCAAAATGCCGAAATGTTGCAATACCCCCCGAAAGGAACAATTTCGCTTCAAAATGGCCAAAAGATGCAATACCCCCCCAAGCAACAATTTCGGTTCAAAATGGCAAAAAATTGCAATACCCCCCCAAAGGAACAATTTCGCCTCAAAATGGCAAAAAATTGCAATACCCCCCAAAGGAACAATTTCGCCTCAAAATGCTGAAAAGTTGCAATACCCCTCGAAAGGAACAATTTCGCTTCAAAATGGCCAAAAGTTGCAATACCCCCCCAAAGGAACAATTTCGCTTCAAAATGCCGAAAAGTTGCAATACCCCCCCAAAGGTACAATTTCGCTTCAAAATGGCCAAAAGTTGCAATACCCCCCCAAAGGAACAATTTCGCCTCAAAATGGCAAAAAATTGCAATACCCCCCAAAGAAACAATTTCACCTCAAAATGCCGAAAAGTTGCAGACCCCCCAAAAGGAACAAATTCGCTTCAAAATGGCCAAAAGATGCAATACCCCCCAAAGCAACAATTTCGGCTCAAAATGGCAACAAATTGTAATACCTCCCCAAAAGGAACAATTTCGCTTCAATATGGCCAAAAGTTGCAATACCCCCCAAAGGAACAATTTCGCCTCAAAATGGCAAAAAATTGCAATACCCCCCCAAAGGAACAATTTCGCTTCAAAATGGCCAAAAGTTGCAATACCCCCCCAAAGGAACAATTTCGGCTCAAAATGGCAAAAAATTGCAATACCCCCCCAAAGGAACAATTTCGCTTCAAAATGGCCAAAAGTTGCAATACCCCCCAAAGGAACAATTTCGCCTCAAAATGGCAAAAAATTGCAATACCCCCCCAAAGGAACAATTTCGCCTGAAAATACTGAAAAGTTGCAATACCCCCCGAAAGGAACAATTTCGCTTCAAAATGGCCAAAAGTTGCAATACCCCCCCAAAGGAACAATTTCGCCTCAAAATGGCAAAAAATTGCAATACCCCCCCAAAGGAACAATTTCGCTTCAAAATGCCGAAAACTTGCAATACCCCCCGAAGGTACAATTTAGCTTCAAAATGGCCAAAAGTTGCAATACTCCCCCAAAGGAACAATTTCACCTCAAAATGGAAAAAAAATTGCAATACACCCTCAAAGGAACAATTTCGCTTCAAAATGGCCAAAAGTTGCAATACCCCCCCAAAGGAACAATTTCGCCTCAAAATGGCAAAAAATTGCAATACCCCCCAAAGGAACAATTTCGCCTCAAAATGCCGAAAAGTTGCAATACCCCCCGAAAGGAACAATTTCGCTTCAAAATGGCCAAAAGTTGCAATACCCCCCCAAAGGAACAATTTCACCTCAAAATGCCAAAAGATGCTATACCCCCCCAAAGCAACAATTTCGCCTCAAAATGGCAAAAAATTGCAATACCCCCCCAAAGGAACAATTTCGCCTCAAAATGGCCAAAAATTGTAATACACCCCCAAAGGAACAATTTCGCTTCAAAATGGCCAAAAGTTGCAATACCCCCCCAAAGGAACAATTTCACCTCAAAATGCCAAAAGATGCTATACCCCCCCAAAGCAACAATTTCGCCTCAAAATGGCAAAAAATTGCAATACCACCCCAAAGGAACAATTTTGCCTCAAAATGGCCAAAAATTGTAATACACCCCCAAAGGAACAATTTCGCTTCAAAATGGCCAAAAGTTGCAATACCCCCCCAAAGGAACAATTTCACCTCAAAATGCCAAAAGATGCTATACCCCCCCAAAGCAACAATTTCGCCTCAAAATGGCCAAAAATTGCAATACCCCCCCAAAGGAACAATTTCGCCTCAAAATGCTGAAAAGTTGCAATAACCCCCGAAAGGAACAATTTCGCTTCAAAATGGCCAAAAGTTGCAATACCCCCCCAAAGGAACAATTTCACCTCAAAATGGCAAAAAATTGCAATACCCCCCCAAAGGAACAATTTCGCTTCAAAATGCCGAAAACTTGCAATACCCCCCAAAGGTACAATTTAGCTTCAAAATGGCCAAAAGTTGCAATACTCCCCCAAAGGAACAATTTCACCTCAAAATGGAAAAAAAAATGCAATACACCCTCAAAGGAACAATTTCGCCTCAAAATGGCAAAAAATTGCAATACCCCCCCAAAGGAACAATTTCGCTTCAAAATGGCCAAAAGTTTCAATACCCCCCCAAAGGAACAATTTCGCCTCAAAATGCCGAAAAGTTGCAATACCCCCCCAAAGCAACAATTTCGCCTCAAAATGGCAAAAAATTGCAATACCCCCCCAAAGGAACAATTTCGCCTCAAAATGGCCAAAAATTGTAATACACCCCCAAAGGAACAATTTCGCTTCAATATAGCCAAAAGTTGCAATACCCCCCCAAAGGAACAATTTCGCCTCAAAATGGCAAAAAATTGCAATACCCCCCCAAAGGAACAATTTCGCTTCAATATAGCCAAAAGTTGCAATACCCCCCCAAAGGAACAATTTCGCCTCAAAATGGCAAAAAATTGCAATACCCCCCCAAAGGAACAATTTCGCCTCAAAATGGCAAAAAATTGAAATACCCCCCCAAAGGAACAATTTCGCCTCAAAATGCTGAAAAGTTGCAATAACCCCCGAAAGGAACAATTTCGCTTCAAAATAGCCAAAAGTTGCAATACCCCCCCAAAGGAACAATTTCGCCTCAAAATGGCAAAAAATTGCAATACCCCCCAAAGGAACAATTTCGCTTCAAAATGCCGAAAACTTGCAATACCCCCCAAAGGTACAATTTAGCTTCAAAATGGCAAAAAATTGCAATACCCCCCCAAAGGAACAATTTCGCTTCAAAATGGCCAAAAGTTGCAATACCCCCCCAAAGGAACAATTTCGCCTCAAAATGGCAAAAAATTGCAATACCCCCCCAAAGGAACAATTTCGCTTCAAAATGGCCAAAAGTTTCAATACCCCCCCAAAGGAACAATTTCGCCTCAAAATGCCGAAAAGTTGCAATACCCCCCCAAAGCAACAATTTCGCCTCAAAATGGCAAAAAATTGCAATACCCCCCCAAAGGAACAATTTCGCCTCAAAATGGCCAAAAATTGTAATACACCCCCAAAGGAACAATTTCGCTTCAATATAGCCAAAAGTTGCAATACCCCCCCAAAGGAACAATTTCGCCTCAAAATGGCAAAAAATTGCAATACCCCCCCAAAGGAACAATTTCGCTTCAATATAGCCAAAAGTTGCAATACCCCCCCAAAGGAACAATTTCGCCTCAAAATGGCAAAAAATTGCAATACCCCCCCAAAGGAACAATTTCGCCTCAAAATGGCAAAAAATTGAAATACCCCCCCAAAGGAACAATTTCGCCTCAAAATGCTGAAAAGTTGCAATAACCCCCGAAAGGAACAATTTCGCTTCAAAATAGCCAAAAGTTGCAATACCCCCCCAAAGGAACAATTTCGCCTCAAAATGGCAAAAAATTGCAATACCCCCCAAAGGAACAATTTCGCTTCAAAATGCCGAAAACTTGCAATACCCCCCAAAGGTACAATTTAGCTTCAAAATGGCCAAAAGTTGCAATACTCCCCCAAAGGAACAATTTCACCTCAAAATGGAAAAAAAATTGCAATACACCCCCAAAGGAACAATTTCGCTTCAAAATGGCAAAAAATTGCAATACCCCCCCAAAGGAACAATTTCGCTTCAAAATGCCGAAAAGTTGCAATACCCCCCCCCCAAAGGAACAATTTCGCCTCAAAATGGCCAAAAGTTACAATACCCCCCAAAAGGAACAATTTCGCTTCAAAATGGCCAAAAGATGCAATACCCCCCCAAAGCAACAATTTCGCCTCAAAATGGCAAAAAATTGCAATACCCCCCAAAGGAACAATTTCTCCTCAAAATGGCCAAAAATTGTAATACTCCCCCCAAGGAACAATTTCGCTTCAAAATGCCGAAAAGTTGCAATACCCCCCCCCAAAGGAACAATTTCGCTTCAATATAACCAAAAGTTGCAATACCCCCCTAAAGGAACAATTTCGCATCAAAATGGCAAAAAATTGCAATACTTCCCCAAAGGAACAATTTCGCCTCAAAAAGGCAAAAAATTGCAATACCACCCCAAAGGAACAATTTCGCCTCAAAATGCCGAAAAGTTGCAATACCCCCCAAAGGAACAATTTCGCTTCAAAATGGCCAAAAGTTGCAATACCCCCCCAAAGGAACAATTTCGCTTCAAAATGGCCAAAAGTTGCAATAACCCCCCAAAGGAACAATTTCGCCTCAAAGTGGCAAAAAATTGCAATACCCCCCCAAAGGAACAATTTCGCCTCAAAATGCTGAAAAGTTGCAATACCCCCCCAAAGGAACAATTTCGCCTCAAAATGGCAAAAAATTGCAATACCCCCCAAAGGAACAATTTCGCTTCAAAATGCCGAAAAGTTGCAATGCCGCCCCAAAGGTACAATTTCGCTTCAAAATGGCCAAAAGTTGCAATACCCCCCCAAAGGAACAATTTCGCCTCAAAATGGAAAAAAAATTGCAATACCCCCCCAAAGGAACAATTTTGCCTCAAAATGGCAAAAAATTGCAATACCCCCCCAAAGGAACAATTTCGCTTCAAAATGGCCAAAAGTTGCAATACCCCCCAAAAGGAACAATTTCGCCTCAAAATGGCAAAAAATTGCAATACCCCCCAAAGGAACAATTTCGCTTTAAAATGCCGAAAACTTGCAATACCCCCCAAAGGTACAATTTAGCTTCAAAATGGCCAAAAGTAGCAATACCCCCCCAAAGGAACAATTTCACCTCAAAATGGAAAAAAAATTGCAACACACCCCCAAAGGAACAATTTTGCTTCAAAATGGCCAAAAGTTGCAATACCCCCCAAAGGAACAATTTCGCCTCAAAATGGCAAAAAATTGCAATACCCCCCCAAAGGAACAATTTTGCTTCAAAATGCCGAAAAGTTGCAATACCCCCCCAAAGGAACAATTTCGCCTCAAAATGGCCAAAAGTTGCAATACCCCCCCAAAGGAACAATTTCTCCTCAAAATGGCCAAAAATTGTAATACTCCCCCAAAGGAACAATTTCGCTTCAATATGGCCAAAAGTTGCAATACCCCCCTAAAGGAACAATTTCGCCTCAAAATGGCAAAAAATTGCAATACCCCCCAAAGGAACAATTTCGCTTCAAAATGGCCAAAAGTTGCAATACCCCCCAAAGGAACAATTTCGCCTCAAAATGGCAAAAAATTGCAATACCACCCCAAAGGAACAATTTCGCCTCAAAATGCCGAAAAGTTGCAATACCCCCCCAAAGGAACAATTTCGCTTCAAAATGGCCAAAAGTTGCAATTCCTCCCCAAAGGAACAATATCGCCTCAAAATGCTGAAAAATTGCAATACCCCCCAAAGGAACAATTTCGCTTCAAAATGCCTAAAAGTTGCAATACCCCCCCAAAGGTACAATTTCGCTTCAAAATGGCCAAAAGTTGCAATACCCCCCCAAAGGAACAATTTCGCCTCAAAATGGCAAAAAATTGCAATACCACCCCAAAGGAACAATTTCGCCTCAAAATGCCGAAAAGATGCAATACCCCCCGAAAGGAACAATTTCGCTTCAAAATGGCCAAAAGTTGCAATAACCCCCCAAAGGAACAATTTTGCCTCAAAATGGCAAAAAATTGCAATTCCCCCCCAAAGGAACAATTTCGCCTCAAAATGCTGAAAAGTTGCAATACCCCCCGAAAGGAACAATTTCACTTCAAAATGGCCAAAAGTTGTAATACCCCCCCAAAGGAACAATTTCGCCTCAAAATGGCAAAAAATTGCAATACCCCCCAAAGGAACAATTTCGCTTCAAAATGGCCAAAAGTTGCAATACCCCCCTAAAGGAACAATTTCGCCTCAAAATGGCAAAAAATTGCAATACCCCCCAAAGGAACAATTTCGCTTCAAAATGGCCAGAAGTTGCAATACCCCCCCAAAGGAACAATTTCGCCTCAAAATAACAAAAAATTGCAATACCACCCCAAAGGAACAATTTCGCCTCAAAATGCCGAAAAGTTGCAATACCCCCCCAAAGGAACAATTTCGCTTCAAAATGGCCAAAAGTTGCAATAACCCCCCAAAGGAACAATTTCGCCTCAAAATGGCAAAAAATTGCAATTCCTCCCCAAAGGAACAATTTCGCCTCAAAATGCTGAAAAGTTGCAATACCCCCCAAAGGAACAATTTCGCCTCAAAATGGCAAAAAATTGCAATACCCCCCAAAGGAACAATTTCGCTTCAAAATGCCTAAAAGTTGCAATACCCCCCCAAAGGTTCAATTTCGCTTCAAAATGGCCAAAAGTTGCAATACCCCAGCAAAGGAACAATTTCGCCTCAAAATGGCAAAAAATTGCAATACCACCCCAAAGGAACAATTTCGCCTCAAAATGCCGAAAAGATGCAATACCCCCCCAAAGGAACAATTTCGCTTCAAAATGGCCAAAAGTTGCAATAACCCCCCAAAGGAACAATTTTGCCTCAAAATGGCAAAAAATTACAATTCCCCCCCAAAGGAACAATTTCGCCTCAAAATGCTGAAAAGTTGCAATACCCCCCGAAAGGAACAATTTCACTTCAAAATGGCCAAAAGTTGTAATACCCCCCCCAAAGGAACAATTTCGCCTCAAAATGGCAAAAAATTGCAATACCCCCCAAAGGAACAATTTCGCTTCAAAATGCCTAAAAGTTGCAATACCCCCCCAAAGGTACAATTTCGCTTCAAAATGGCCAAAAGTTGCAATACCCCCCCAAAGGAACAATTTCGCCTCAAAATGGAAAAAAAATTGCAATACCCCCCGAAAGGAACAATTTCGCCTCAAAATGCCGAAAAGTTGCAATACCCCCAGAAAGGAACAATTTCGCTTCAAAATGGCCAAAAGATGCAATACCCCCCCAAAGGAACAATTTTGCCTCAAAATGGCAAAAAATTGCAATACCCCCCGAAAGGAACAATTTCGCCTCAAAATGCCGAAAAGTTGCAATACCCCCAGAAAGGAACAATTTCGCTTCAAAATGGCCAAAAGATGCAATACCCCCCCAAAGGAACAATTTTGCCTCAAAATGGCAAAAAATTGTAATTCCCCCCCAAAGGAACAATTTCGCCTCAAAATGCTGAAAAGTTGCAATACCCCCCGAAAGGAACAATTTCACTTCAAAATAGCCAAAAGTTGTAATACCCCCCCCCCAAAGGAACAATTTCGCCTCAAAATGGCAAAAAATTGCAATACCCCCCAAAGGATCAATTTCGCTTCAAAATGCCTAAAAGTTGCAATACCCCCCCAAAGGTACAATTTCGCTTCAAAATGGCCAAAAGTTGCAATACCCCCCCAAAGGAACAATTTCGCCTCAAAATGGAAAAAAAATTGCAATACCCCCCGAAAGGAACAATTTCGCCTCAAAATGCCGAAAAGTTGCAATACCCCCAGAAAGGAACAATTTCGCTTCAAAATGGCCAAAAGATGCAATACCCCCCCAAAGGAACAATTTCGCCTCAAAATGGCAAAAAATTGCAATACCCCCCCAAAGGAACAATTTCGCTTCAAAATGGCCAAAAGTTGCAATACCCCCCCAAAGCAACAATTTCGCCTCAAAATGGCAAAAAATTGCAATACCCCCCCAAAGGAACAATTTCGCTTCAAAATGGCCAAAAGTTGCGATACCCCCCAAAGGAACAATTTCGCCTCAAAATGGCGAAAAATTGCAATACCCCCCCAAAGGAACAATTTCGCCTCAAAATGCTGAAAAGTTGCAATACCCCCCGAAAGGAACAATTTCGCTTCAAAATGGCCAAAAGTTGCAATACCCCCCCAAAGGAACAATTTCGCCTCAAAATGGCAAAAAATTGCAATACCCCCCAAAGGAACAATTTCGCTTCAAAATGCCGAAAAGTTGCAATACCCCCCAAAGGAACAATTTCGCCTCAAAATGGCCAAAAGTTGCAATACCCCCCAAAAGGAACAATTTCGCTTCAAAATGCCGAAAAGTTGCAATACCCCCCCAAATGAACAATTTCGCCTCAAAATGGCCAAAAGTTGCAATACCCCCCAAAAGGAACAATTTCTCCTCAAAATGGCCAAAAATTGTAATATCCCCCCTAAAGGAACAATTTCGCCTAAAAATGGCAAAAAATTGCAATACCCCCCCAAAGGAACAATTTCGCCTCAAAATGGCAAAAAATTGCAATACCCCCCCAAAGGAACAATTTCGCCTCAAAATGCTGAAAAGTTGCAATACACCCCCAAATCAACAATTTCGCCTCAAAATGGCAAAAAATTGCAATACCCCCCAAAGGAATAATTTCGCCTCAAAATGGCCAAAAATTGTAATACCCCCAAAGGAACAATTTCGCTTCAATATGGCCAAAAGTTGCAATACCCCCCCAAAGGAACAATTTCGCCTCAAAATGTCAAAAAATTGAATACCCCCCGAAAGGAACAATTTCGCCTCAAAATGGCAAAAAATTGCAATACCCCCCCAAAGGACCAATTTCGCTTCAAAATGCCGAAAAGTTGCAATATCCCCCCAAAGGAACAATTTCGTCTCAAAATGGCAAAAAATTGCATTACCCCCCCCAAAGGAACAATTTCTCCTCAAAATGGCCAAAAATTGTAATACCCCCCCAAAGGAACAATTTCGCTTCAATATTGCCAAAAGTTGTATTACCCCACCAAAGGAACAATTTCGCCTCAAAATGGCAAAAAATTGCAATACCCCCCCAAAGGAACAATTTTGCTTCAAAATGGCCAAAAGTTGCAATACCCCCGCAAAGGAACAATTTCGCCTCAAAATGGCAAAAAATTGCAATACCCCCCCAAAGGAACAATTTCGCCTCAAAATGCTGAAAAGTTGCAATACCCCCCGAAAGGAACAAATTCGCTTCAAAATGGCCAAAAGTTGCAATACCCCCCCAAATGAACAATTTCGCCTCAAAATGGCAAAAAAATGCAATACCCCCCCAAAGGAACAATTTCGCCTCAAAATGGCCAAAAATTGTAATACCCCCCAAAGGAACAATTTCGCTTCAATATGGCCAAAAGTTGCAATACCCCCCCAAAGGAACAATTTCGCCTCAAAATGGCAAAAAATTACAATACCCCCCCAAAGGAACAATTTCGCTTCAAAATGACCAAAAGTTGCAATACCCCCCAAAGGAACAATTTCGCCTCAAAATGGCAAAAAATTGCAATACCCCCCAAAGGAACAATTTCGCCTCAAAATGATGAAAAGTTGCAATACCCCCCGAAAGGAACAATTTCCCTTCAAAATGGGCAAAAGTTGCAATACCCCCCAAAGGAACAATTTCGCTTCAAAATGGCCAAAAGTTGCAATACCCCCCCAAAGGAACAATTTCGCCTCAAAATGGAAAAAAATTGCAATACCCCCCGAAAGGAACAATTTCGCCTCAAAATGCCGAAAAGTTGCAATACCCCCAGAAAGGAACAATTTCGCTTCAAAATGGCCAAAAGATGCAATACCCCCCCAAAGGAACAATTTTGCCTCAAAATGGCAAAAAATTGCAATTCCCCCCCAAAGGAACAATTTCGCCTCAAAATGCTGAAAAGTTGCAATACCCCCCGAAAGGAACAATTTCACTTCAAAATAGCCAAAAGTTGTAATACCCCCCCCCAAAGGAACAATTTCGCCTCAAAATGGCAAAAAATTGCAATACCCCCCAAAGGATCAATTTCGCTTCAAAATGCCTAAAAGTTGCAATACCCCCCCAAAGGTACAATTTCGCTTCAAAATGGCCAAAAGTTGCAATACCCCCCCAAAGGAACAATTTCGCCTCAAAATGGAAAAAAAATTGCAATACCCCCCGAAAGGAACAATTTCGCCTCAAAATGCCGAAAAGTTGCAATACCCCCAGAAAGGAACAATTTCGCTTCAAAATGGCCAAAAGATGCAATACCCCCCCAAAGGAACAATTTCGCCTCAAAATGGCAAAAAATTGCAATACCCCCCCAAAGGAACAATTTCGCTTCAAAATGGCCAAAAGTTGCAATACCCCCCCAAAGCAACAATTTCGCCTCAAAATGGCAAAAAATTGCAATACCCCCCCAAAGGAACAATTTCGCTTCAAAATGGCCAAAAGTTGCGATACCCCCCAAAGGAACAATTTCGCCTCAAAATGGCGAAAAATTGCAATACCCCCCAAAGGAACAATTTCGCCTCAAAATGCTGAAAAGTTGCAATACCCCCCGAAAGGAACAATTTCGCTTCAAAATGGCCAAAAGTTGCAATACCCCCCCAAAGGAACAATTTCGCCTCAAAATGGCAAAAAATTGCAATACCCCCCAAAGGAACAATTTCGCTTCAAAATGCCGAAAAGTTGCAATACCCCCCAAAGGAACAATTTCGCCTCAAAATGGCCAAAAGTTGCAATACCCCCCAAAAGGAACAATTTCGCTTCAAAATGCCGAAAAGTTGCAATACCCCCCCAAATGAACAATTTCGCCTCAAAATGACCAAAAGTTGCAATACCCCCCAAAAGGAACAATTTCTCCTCAAAATGGCCAAAAATTGTAATATCCCCCCTAAAGGAACAATTTCGCCTAAAAATGGCAAAAAATTGCAATACCCCCCCAAAGGAACAATTTCGCTTCAAAATGGCCAAAAGTTGCAATACCCCCCAAAGGAACAATTTCGCCTCAAAATGGCAAAAAATTGCAATACCCCCCCAAAGGAACAATTTCGCCTCAAAATGCTGAAAAGTTGCAATACACCCCCAAAGCAACAATTTCGCCTCAAAATGGCAAAAAATTGCAATACCCCCCAAAGGAATAATTTCGCCTCAAAATGTCCAAAAATTGTAATACCCCCCAAAGGACCAATTTCGCTTCAAAATGCCGAAAAGTTGCAATACCCCCCCAAAGGAACAATTTCGTCTCAAAATGGCAAAAAATTGCATTACCCCCCCCAAAGGAACAATTTCTCCTCAAAATGGCCAAAAATTGTAATACCCCCCCAAAGGAACAATTTCGCTTCAATATTGCCAAAAGTTGTATTACCCCCCCAAAGGAACAATTTCGCCTCAAAATGCTGAAAAGTTGCAATACCCCCCGAAAGGAACAAATTCGCTTCAAAATGGCCAAAAGTTGCAATACCCCCCCAAAGGAACAATTTCGCCTCAAAATGGCAAAAAAATGCAATACCCCCCCAAAGGAACAATTTCGCCTCAAAATGGCCAAAAATTGTAATACCCCCCAAAGGAACAATTTCGCTTCAATATGGCCAAAAGTTGCAATACCCCCCCAAAGGAACAATTTCGCCTCAAAATGGCAAAAAATTACAATACCCCCCCAAAGGAACAATTTCGCTTCAAAATGGCCAAAAGTTGCAATACCCCCCAAAGGAACAATTTCGCCTCAAAATGGCAAAAAATTGCAATACCCCCCAAAGGAACAATTTCGCCTCAAAATGATGAAAAGTTGCAATACCCCCCGAAAGGAACAATTTCGCTTCAAAATGGCCAAAAGTTGCAATACCCCCCAAAGGAACAATTTCGCCTCAAAATGGCAAAAAATTGCAATACCCCCCCAAAGGAACAATTTCGCTTCAAAATGCCGAAAAGTTGCAATACCCCCCCAAAGGTACAATTTCGCTTCAAAATGGCCAAAAGTTGCAATACCCCCCCAAAGGAACAATTTCACCTCAAAATAGAAAAAAAATTGCAATACCCTCCCAAAGGAACAATTTCGCTTCAAAATGGCCAAAAGTTGCAATACCCCCCCAAAAGAACAATTTCGCCTCAAAATGTCAAAAAATTGCAATACCCCCCGAAAGGAACAATTTCGCTTCAAAATGGCGAAAAGTTGAAATACCCCCCCAAGGAACAATTTCGCCTCAAAATGGCAAAAAATTGTAATACCCCCCCAAAGGAACAATTTCGCCTCAAAATGCTGAAAAGTTGCAATACCCCACGAAAGGAACAAATTCGCTTCAATATTGCCAAAAGTTGCATTACCCCACCAAAGGAACAATTTCGCCTCAAAATGGCAAAAAATTGCAATACCCCCCCAAAGGAACAATTTCGCTTCAAAATGGCCAAAAGTTGCAATACCCCCGCAAAGGAACAATTTCGCCTCAAAATGGCAAAAAATTGCAATACCCCCCCAAAGGAACAATTTCGCCTCAAAATGCTGAAAAGTTGCAATACCCCCCGAAAGGAACAAATTCGCTTCAAAATGGCCAAAAGTTGCAATACCCCCCCAAAGGAACAATTTCGCCTCAAAATGGCAAAAAAATGCAATACCCCCCAAAGGAACAATTTCGCCTCAAAATGGCCAAAAATTGTAATACCCCCCAAAGGAACAATTTCGCTTCAATATGGCCAAAAGTTGCAATACCCCCCAAAGGAACAATTTCGCCTCAAAATGGCAAAAAATTACAATACCCCCCAAAGGAACAATTTCGCTTCAAAATGGCCAAAAGTTGCAATACCCCCCAAAGGAACAATTTCGCCTCAAAATGGTAAAAAATTGCAATACCCCCCAAAGGAACAATTTCGCTTCAAAATGCCGAAAAGTTGCAATACCCCCCCAAAGGTACAATTTCGCTTCAAAATGGCCAAAAGTTGCAATAAACCCCCAAAGGAACAATTTCACCTTAAAATAGAAAAAAAATTTGCAATACCCCCCCAAAGGAACAATTTCGCTTCAAAATGGCCAAAAGTTGCAATACCCCCCCAAAAGAACAATTTCGCCTCAAAATGGCAAAAAATTACAATACCCCCCAAAGGAACAATTTCGCTTCAAAATGGCCAAAAGTTGCAATACCCCCCAAAGGAACAATTTCGCCTCAAAATGGTAAAAAATTGCAATACCCCCCAAAGGAACAATTTCGCCTCAAAATGATGAAAAGTTGCAATACCCCCTGAAAGAAACAATTTCGCTTCAAAATGGCAAAAAATTGCAATACCCCCCCAAAGGAACAATTTCGCTTCAA
This sequence comes from Anomaloglossus baeobatrachus, assembly GCF_048569485.1. Classification (NCBI taxonomy): domain Eukaryota; kingdom Metazoa; phylum Chordata; class Amphibia; order Anura; family Aromobatidae; genus Anomaloglossus; species Anomaloglossus baeobatrachus. The sequence goes on from NC_134363.1 coordinate 44,524,965, forward strand.
AATGCCGAAAAGTTGCAATACCCCCCCAAAGGTACAATTTCGCTTCAAAATGGCCAAAAGTTGCAATAAACCCCCAAAGGAACAATTTCACCTCAAAATAGAAAAAAAATTGCAATACCCCCCCAAAGGAACAATTTCGCTTCAAAATGGCCAAAAGTTGCAATACCCCCCCAAAAGAACAATTTCGCCTCAAAATGTCAAAAAATTGCAATACCCCCCGAAAGGAACAATTTCGCTTCAAAATGGCCAAAAGTTGCAATACCCCCCCAAAGGAACAAATTCTCTTCAAAATGGCCAAAAGTTGCAATACCCCCCGAAAGGAACAAATTCTCTTCAAAATGGCCAAAAGTTGCAATACCCCCCAAAGGAACAATTTCGCCTCAAAATGGCAAAAAATTGCAATACCCCCCAAAGGAACAATTTAGCCTCAAAATGCTGAAAAGTTGCAATACCCCCCGAAAGGAACAATTTCGCTTCAAAATGGCCAAAAGTTGCAATACCCCCCAAAGGAACAATTTCGCCTCAAAATGGCAAAAAATTGTAATACCCCCCCAAAGGAACAATTTCGCCTCAAAATGCTGAAAAGTTGCAATACCCCCCGAAAGGAACAAATTCGCTTCAAAATGGCCAAAAGTTGCAATACCCCCCCCAAAGGAACAATTTCGCCTCAAAATGGCAAAAAAATGCAATACCCCCCAAAGGAACAATTTCGCCTCAAAATGGCCAAAAATTGTAATACCCCCCAAAGGAACAATTTCGCTTCAATATGGCCAAAAGTTGCAATACCCCCCCAAAGGAACAATTTCGGCTCAAAATGGCAAAAAATTACAATACCCCACCAAAGGAACAATTTCGCTTCAAAATGGCCAAAAGTTGCAATACCCCCCAAAGGAACAATTTCGCCTCAAAATGGCAAAAAATTGCAATACCCCCCAAAGGAACAATTTCGCCTCAAAATGATGAAAAGTTGCAATACCCCCCGAAAGGAACAATTTCGCCTCAAAATGGCAAAAAATTGCAATACCCCCCCAAAGGAACAATTTCGCTTCAAAATGGCCAAAAGTTGCAATACCCCCCCAAAGGAACAATTTCACCTCAAAATAGAAAAAAAATTGCAATACCCCCCCAAAGGAACAATTTCGCTTCAAAATGGCCAAAAGTTGCAATACCCCCCCAAAAGAACAATTTCGCCTCAAAATGTCAAAAAATTGCAATACCCCGAAAGGAACAATTTCGCTTCAAAATGGCCAAAAGTTGCAATACCCCCCCAAGGAACAATTTCGCCTCAAAATGGCAAAAAATTGCAATACCCCCCCAAAGGACCAATTTCGCTTCAAAATGCCGAAAAGTTGCAATACCCCCCCAAAGGAACAATTTCGTCTCAAAATGGCAAAAAATTGCATTACCCCCCCCAAAGGAACAATTTCTCCTCAAAATGGCCAAAAATTGTAATACCCCCCCCAAAGGAACAATTTCGCTTCAATATTGCCAAAAGTTGCATTACCCCACCAATAGAACAATTTCGCCTCAAAATGGCAAAAAATTGCAATACCCCCCCAAAGGAACAATTTCGCTTCAAAATGGCCAAAAGTTGCAATACCCCCCCAAAGGAACAATTTCGCCTCAAAATGGCAAAAAATTGCAATACCCCCCCAAAGGAACAATTTCGCCTCAAAATGCTGAAAAGTTGCAATACCCCCCGAAAGGAACAATTTCGCCTCAAAATGGCAAAAAAATGCAATACCCCCCCAAAGGAACAATTTCGCCTCAAAATGGCCAAAAATTGTAATACCCCCCAAAGGAACAATTTCGCTTCAATATGGCCAAAAGTTGCAATACCCCCCCAAAGGAACAATTTCGCCTCAAAATGGCAAAAAATTACAATACCCCCCCAAAGGAACAATTTCGCTTCAAAATGGCCAAAAGTTGCAATACCCCCCAAAGGAACAATTTCGCCTCAAAATGGCAAAAAATTGCAATACCCCCCAAAGGAACAATTTCGCCTCAAAATGATGAAAAGTTGCAATACCCCCCGAAAGGAACAATTTCGCTTCAAAATGGCCAAAAGTTGCAATACCCCCCAAAGGAACAATTTCGCCTCAAAATGGCAAAAAATTGCAATACCCCCCCAAAGGAACAATTTCGCTTCAAAATGCCGAAAAGTTGCAATACCCCCCCAAAGGTACAATTTCGCTTCAAAATGGCCAAAAGTTGCAATACCCCCCAAAGGAACAATTTCGCTTCAAAATGGCCAAAAGTTGCAATACCCCCCCAAAAGAACAATTTCGCCTCAAAATGTCAAAAAATTGCAATACCCCCCGAAAGGAACAATTTCGCTTCAAAATGGCCAAAAGTTGCAATACCCCCCCAAAGGAACAATTTCGCCTCAAAATGGCAAAAAATTGTAATACCCCCCCAAAGGAACAATTTCGCCTCAAAATGCTGAAAAGTTGCAATACCCCCCGAAAGGAACAAATTCGCTTCAAAATGGCCAAAAGTTGCAATACCCCCCCAAAGGAACAATTTCGCCTCAAAATGGCAAAAAAATGCAATACCCCCCCAAAGGAACAATTTCGCCTCAAAATGGCCAAAAATTGTAATACCCCCCAAAGGAACAATTTCGCTTCAATATGGCCAAAAGTTGCAATACCCCCCCAAAGGAACAATTTCGCCTCAAATGGCAAAAAATTACAATACCCTACCAAAGGAACAATTTCGCTTCAAAATGGCCAAAAGTTGCAATACCCCCCAAAGGAACAATTTCGCCTCAAAATGGCAAAAAATTGCAATACCCCCCAAAGGAACAATTTCGCCTCAAAATGATGAAAAGTTGCAATACCCCCCAAAAGGAACAATTTCGCCTCAAAATGGCAAAAAATTGCAATACCCCCCCAAAGGAACAATTTCGCTTCAAAATGCCGAAAAGTTGCAATACCCCCCCAAAGGAACAATTTCGCTTCAAAATGGCCAAAAGTTGCAATACCCCCCCAAAGGAACAATTTCGCCTCAAAATGGCAAAAAATTGCAATACCCCCCCAAAGGAACAATTTCGCCTCAAAATGCTGAAAAGTTGCAATACCCCCCGAAAGGAACAATTTCGCCTCAAAATGGCAAAAAATTGCAATACCCCCCCAAAGGAACAATTTCGCTTCAAAATGCCGAAAAGTTGCAATACCCCCCGAAAGGAACAAATTCGCTTCAAAATGGCCAAAAGTTGCAATACCCCCCCAAAGGAACAATTTCGCCTCAAAATGGCCAAAAATTGTAATACCCCCCAAAGGAACAATTTCGTTTCAATATGGCCAAAAGTTGCAATACCCCCCGAAAGGAACAATTTCGCTTCAAAATGGCCAAAAGTTGCAATACCCCCCAAAGGAACAATTTCGCCTCAAAATGGCAAAAAATTGCAATACCCCCCCAAAGGAACAATTTCGCTTCAAAATGCCGAAAAGTTGCAATACCCCCCCAAAGGTACAATTTCGCTTCAAAATGGCCAAAAGTTGCAATACCCCCCAAAGGAACAATTTCGCTTCAAAATGGCCAAAAGTTGCAATACCCCTCCAAAAGAACAATTTCGCCTCAAAATGTCAAAAAATTGCAATACCCCCCGAAAGGAACAATTTCGCTTCAAAATGGCCAAAAGTTGCAATACCCCCCCAAAGGAACAATTTCGACTCAAAATGGCAAAAAATTGTAATACCCCCCCAAAGGAACAATTTCGCCTCAAAATGATGAAAAGTTGCAATACCCCCCGAAAGGAACAAATTCGCTTCAAAATGGCCAAAAGTTGCAATACCCCCCCAAAGGAACAATTTCGCCTCAAAATGGCAAAAAAATGCAATACCCCCCCAAAGGAACAATTTCGCCTCAAAATGGCCAAAAATTGTAATACCCCCCAAAGGAACAATTTCGCTTCAATATGGCCAAAAGTTGCAATACCCCCCCAAAGGAACAATTTCGCCTCAAATGGCAAAAAATTACAATACCCTACCAAAGGAACAATTTCGCTTCAAAATGGCCAAAAGTTGCAATACCCCCCAAAGGAACAATTTCGCCTCAAAATGGCAAAAAATTGCAATACCCCCCAAAGGAACAATTTCGCCTCAAAATGATGAAAAGTTGCAATACCCCCCAAAAGGAACAATTTCGCCTCAAAATGGCAAAAAATTGCAATACCCCCCCAAAGGAACAATTTCGCTTCAAAATGCCGAAAAGTTGCAATACCCCCCCAAAGGAACAATTTCGCTTCAAAATGGCCAAAAGTTGCAATACCCCCCCAAAGGAACAATTTCGCCTCAAAATTGCAAAAAATTGCAATACCCCCCCAAAGGAACAATTTCGCCTCAAAATGCTGAAAAGTTGCAATACCCCCCGAAAGGAACAATTTCGCCTCAAAATGGCAAAAAATTGCAATACCCCCCCAAAGGAACAATTTCGCTTCAAAATGCCGAAAAGTTGCAATACCCCCCGAAAGGAACAAATTCTCTTCAAATTGGCCAAAAGTTGCAATACCCCCCGAAAGGAACAAATTCTCTTCAAAATGGCCAAAAGTTGCAATACCCCCCAAAGGAACAATTTCGCCTCAAAATGGCAAAAAATTGCAATACCCCCCAAAGGAACAATTTCGCCTCAAAATGCTGAAAAGTTGCAATACCCCCCGAAAGGAACAATTTCGCTTCAAAATGGCCAAAAGTTGCAATACCCCCCAAAGGAACAATTTCGCCTCAAAATGGCAAAAAATTGTAATACCCCCCCAAAGGAACAATTTCGCCTCAAAATGCTGAAAAGTTGCAATACCCCCCCCAAAGGAACAATTTCGCCTCAAAATGGCAAAAAAATGCAATACCCCCCCAAAGGAACAATTTCGCCTCAAAATGGCCAAAAATTGTAATACCCCCCAAAGGAACAATTTCGCTTCAATATGGCCAAAAGTTGCAATACCCCCCCAAAGGAACAATTTCGCCTCAAAATGGCAAAAAATTACAATACCCCACCAAAGGAACAATTTCGCTTCAAAATGGCCAAAAGTTGCAATACCCCCCAAAGGAACAATTTCGCCTCAAAATGGCAAAAAATTGCAATACCCCCCTGTCACAAACCACCGGGGGGGGTCACTCAGAAATCCCCCGCGCTGGCTACCAGTACGTCACAATCGGGGGGTAACAAGTGGGGGTCACCCCTCCTTTATACCTCCCGACCGACAGACAGAGCACGTGACGCGCTCTCTAGCGCCCCTCTTATAGTCAGGCCAATTATGGAATTGCCCGACCATAAGCAAGGAGGCCGCTATACTACTTATGCCGATTATTGAAGGGTCCCCGGTGAGAGTAAGGTATATATTCCCCCGACCTCCGCGGGCGGAATATATAAAATCTCCCCGAATCTCACTGGCCTCCCCACAATAATCCTTGGCACAATTCGCTGCCACCAACCGATTTACGGTAACTATTAGCCGAACACACAGACGTGGGATTCAAGATCGAGATAACAGAACAGCCCAAGATTAATTATATAATTTAATCAGCCTAAAGCACACTAGAAACTACAATATATACAATAGGGAATCTACAGAATATACATATGTCAGAGTACAGTTACAATCAAAGCATGGGTTACAAACAGGCATACACAGTTCCAGCAGTTACCTTGTTGCGTCTGGCCACAGGGGGGCGCTGTACCCAGGTTTCTAGGATCCTTCCCACAGATGTTTCCTACACGTGCCCCCAGCGAAAAGAACACTGGAAAATGGCCGAAGTAGGGTTATCAACCTGGGCAGGTCCAGGTCCCCTCCTACCTTAGTGACCTCAGAGGGAGCACTGCTCCACCCCTGGCTTGAGTTATGGACAATATCCCAACATGGAATATGGGCCATAACTTTGCCTGGGAGCGTCGTAGGCGGACGCCAATGCTCTCATTGTGACAGTTATGAATTTAGCTACAGAACGAGGGGACTCATGTCCTGTCTGCCAGTTCCCCATTGGCTGATATCACGCCTGGGGCATTTCCCAATGTCCTGCTCCCATAAAAAGGGTGTGCCGGCATCGTCTGCATGCGGAGACACCATTTTTATGGTTGCCATATTTATCGGAAATATGGCTTGCGAGATATGAACCATTTTTTACTGGAGTCGTTCTGTCTAGCTAGTTCCATAGCCCTGCTAATGAGATACAACTCTTGTTACAGGGTGACGGCAGGGAGTCATCCTGTGTCCTTTGTTCCCACATCACCTAATTTCCATATCACAGGACATGGCCATGGAGGTGTAAGTGGAACACTGAGAACAAGAAGGGAGGGGGCACTGCCAGGGAGTGATGAGAGATTATGACTGGAGTCATAATTCATCTTCATATCCCGGGATTTGCCTCACACCTCCCCCCTTTTGAGGGCGCTAGGGGGCAGCACACTCCGGTGTTCCCCCGTGCGCCCGTCCGCGACCTCTCCTTGTCGGGACAGCCCGTCTGCGTTACCGTGGTCACGGCCCCTTTTGTGGCGAATGGTGAAGTTGTATTGCTGGAGCGCAAGGCTCCATCGCAACAATCGCCCATTCGTCCCAGAGACGGTGTGCAACCAGCTGAGGGGATTGTGGTCCGTCTCCACGATGAAGTGGCGCCCGTATAGATAGGGTTGCAGACGCTGCAGGGCCCACACTATGGCCAGGCACTCCTTCTCCATCGTGGAATAGGCAACTTCCCTTGGTAACAGCTTCCTGCTCAGGTACAAGACTGGGTGCTCTTGGCTCGCAGAGTCCACCTGGCTGAGCACCGCACCGAGGCCGAAGTCACTGGCGTCGGTCTGTACTACAAACGGCCGCGTGAAGTCGGCTGCCTGTAGCACGGGCGGGCTGGACAGGGCGTCCTTTAGGGCCCGGAAGGCTGTCTCGCAGTCCATTGTCCAATCGACTGCAGAGGGCAGCTTCTTCTTGGTGAGGTCCGTCAAGGGCTTTGCCAGGCTACTATAGCATGGAACAAACCTCCTATAGTACCCAGCGGTCCCCAAGAAGGACATCACCTGCTTCTTGGTCCTGGGGGTGGGCCAGGATGCGATGGCTTCCACTTTCTCAGGCTCGGGCTTCAGTGTTCTCCCACCTACCCGGTGACCGAGGTACTGGACCTCGCTCATGGCCAGCTGACACTTTCCCGGCTTGATGGTCAAACCTGCCCGGTGGATCCGCCTGAGCACCTGTGCTAGATGCTCTAGGTGGTCCTCCCAGGTGGGACTGAAGACGGCAATGTCATCCAGGTACGCGGCCGCGTACCCTTCAAGTCCCTTGAGCAGGGTGTTGACCATCCGCTGGAAAGTGGCAGGGGCATTCCTCATCCCGAATGGCATCACCGTGGACTCGTACAGTCCAAATGGGGTAATAAAGGCAGAGCGTTCCCTGGCCTTGCGAGTCAGGGGGATCTGCCAATATCCCCGGCTCAGATCCATGATGGTCAGGTACTGAGCCCCGGCCAACTGATCGAGCAGGTCATCGATGCGTGGCATTGGGTACGCATCGGCGACCGTGACCGCATTGAGCCCCCTGTAGTCCACGCAGAACCGAGTGGTTCGGTCCTTCTTAGGGACGAGGACTACAGGCGAGGCCCAAGCGCTGTTGGATGCCTGGATCACCCCCAGCTTCAGCATCTCGTCAATCTCCTGGCGCATGTGTTGCTGCACCTCCAGGGAGACCCGATATGCTGAACGCCGGATCGGGGGATGATCCCCAGTGTCCACGTGATGGACAGCCAAGTCAGTCCTTCCGGGCTGGTTGGTAAACAACCCCCGGAAGGGGAGGAGGGTGGCCCACAGCTGGGACCGTTGGTCTTCCAAGAGCTGGTGGCCAACCTCCACATCCTCAATGGATCCGCCTGCCCTAACCTGGGCTAGCATATCCAAGAGGGCTTCCGCTTCTCCCTTCCTCGGGCAGGTTGCACACGGGGAGCGCACATGCCTCCCGCTCATGATGTGCCTTCATCATGTTCACATGGAAGGGCTTCCGCCTTCCACGGGCAGGGTCCAGGGTGACCAGGTACGTTACAGGGTTGAGCTGCTGGTACACGAGGTATGGGCCTTCCCAGGCTGCCTGAAGCTTGTCCTGTGGTACGGGGACCAGTACCCACACCTTTTGACCCACTTGGTAGGTCCTCTCACAAGCGTTCTGGTCGTACCAACGCTTCTGATCGGCCTGGGCTTGAGCCATATTGTCGTGTACCAGTTGCGTCAAGGCTTGCATTTTGTCCCGGAAGCGCATGACATACTCGATAACCGACACTCCAGGGGTGGCCAAATCCCCTTCCCAAGCCTCTTTCACCAGAGCCAGGGGGACCCGCACACGTCGCCCGTACAGGAGCTCAAACGGTGAGAATCCTGTTGAGGCCTGTGGAACCTCCCGGTAAGCAAATAACAGGTGTGGGAGATACCGCTCCCAGTCACGCCCATGGGAGTCGACCAACATCTTAAGCATCTGCTTTAAGGTGCCATTGAACCGCTCGCACAGGCCATTAGTCTGTGGATGGTACGGGCTGGCCACCAGATGTCGCACCTGGACTTGCTTACAGAGGGCCTCCATCAGCTGGGACATGAATTGGGTCCCCCGGTCAGTGAGCATTTCCTGGGGAAAACCCACTCGGGAGAAAATCTCCAGCAATGCGGTGGCCACCTTGTCAGCCCGAATGGACGACAAGGCCACTGCTTCTGGGTACCGGGTGGCATAGTCCACTACCGTCAGAAGGAAGCGTTTCCCGGAGCTGCTGGGGATGGCCAGCGGGCCGACCAGATCCACAGCCACCCTCCTGAAAGGCTCATCGATGATGGGCAGAGATACCAGTGGGGCTTTGGGGCGTGGCCCCGCCTTCCCCACTCTCTGACAGGTTTCACACGAACGGCAGTAGGCAGCCACATCGGCCCCCATTTTTGGCCAGTAGAAATGCTGGTTTAGCCTGGCCTTGGTCTTAGCGATCCCTAGGTGTCCGGCCATCGGAATCTCATGTGCGATCCGCAACAACTCCATCCGGAACGGATAGGGTACCACCAACTGTCGGTCCCTGGGCCACGCCTCCGGTGAACCCTGCTGGACCGTGGCCCGGTACAGCCGTCCTTGGTCCCAGACCACTCGCTCCGGGTCCGAGTCCGAGGGAGGCTGTGCCGCCTGCTCCTTAAGAGCTTTCAGGCTGTCGTCAGCTTCTAACGCTGCCTGAAACCCCTGACTAGATGTGGCCAGAATCGACGAGACTGTCACATCTTCAGTCAGTACCCCGGGACCTGTGTCCTGGCCTCCACCTGACTCGGCTGCCACTTGGTCAGAAGGGGAAGAGCTATCGGACCTCCGGGAGGCCCCTTGGCTTCCAGCACTCCCACTGCGGGTGACAGCGGCCACAGCCGCTGCGACCGTGGGTCGTGCCTGCTCCTCCTCCGTTCCTGACCAAGTCGCCGGTTCAGGCAGACCTACCTGGCTTCCTGACACCCCGGTTGTGGGGGAACCATGCACCGAGATCTTACCTGGGAGCACTTCCGCTCCTGGACCGGCCCCAATCTCACCTGCCTGTTCCCCTCCTGCAGCAACAGAACCCCGCTGTGAAATCTCTGGGGACCCCACATTTGCTGTGGTAGCCCCCACCCCACACACTGGTCCTCCCCCTGCAGCACCCTGCTCTCTGCTTATCCCTGCAGAGGGCAACAGATCCCAGCTCACAGGCTGGTTACTTGTAGAGGCATTGTCACACCTTTCTCTGACCCCCTCCCCTGTCACAGCTGCAGCTGAGTGTGTGTCTATGGTGTCTATGCAAGCAGAAATATCAGAGTTCACTCCCTCCTCCCTTACATCATTCATAGATAACACATTAACATTGTCCGGAGGCATGTCAGTACTGGCTGAAGGTTCAGCCCTTGGTTGGGGCCCAAACTGGGAGGTTATCTGCCCCAAATCTGTCCCAAGTAGCACGTTTGCAGGGATCCGATCAGTTACCCCCACCTCCCTCACCCCCCGCCCTGCGCCCCAGTCCACATAAATGTCAGCAACAGGCAGCGCCGGGTCAGTGCCTCCAATCCCGGAGACAGCGAGGGTTTTTCCAGGGATCAAGTCTTGGGGGGACACCATCTCAGGCCGCACCAGAGTCACCTCCGAGGCGCTGTCTCGCAGTCCTATGGTCACAGACCGGCCGACGGTGACAGGTTGGAAGCTGTCCAGGGACCTACCACCACCCCCACCCACACAATACACCTTGGGCGGCCCTTGGGACGGGGACGGAGCCGGGGCCTTGGGACGCTGAGGGCACATGGCCTTGAAGTGTCCAGGTAGGTTGCACTGGTGGCACCGTCTTGGCTCTGCCACGGGCCTGGAGAGGGGAGTTGAGGGGGACACCCCCTGCAGTCTAGGGGCAGGTGGGGCAGTCGCAGAATTCATCTTACCCCCTCTCCAGGTGCTGCTGGTGGCCGCTCTCCTGGCCTCAGGGGCCCGGTTGTTGGTGTAGTCATCGGCAAGGGCAGCTGTAGCCGTGGACCCCTTTGGCTTCTGGTCTCGGATGAACTGGCGGAGATCCTCAGGGCAGTTCCACAAGAGTTGCTCCGTGATGAACAAGTCCAGGATCTCCGGTCCGGTGGAAAGCTGCAGGCCTTGGGTCCAGTGGTCGGCAGCTCGGGCAAGTGCCCGCCGGTGGTCAGCCCAGGAGTCCTTTGGTCCCTTCTGTAGGCTCCGGAACTTCTTGCGGTAGGACTCTGGAGTGAGGTTGTACTGTTGGATCAGGGCCCGCTTGATGGTGTCGTAGCCCTGATCTGCCTCAGCAGGCAAGTCCCCAAGGATATCCAGGGCCTTACCCCTTAAACGGGGGGTCAGGTATTTGGCCCACTGGTCCTTGTCCAGATGGTGCTGCAAGCAAGTCCGTTCAAAAGCAGTCAAGAAAGAGTCCAAGTCTCCATCCTTCTCCAGCACTGGGAAGTCCTCAACACGGACCTTTGGAAGTTTGGTGTCTCGAAGGTCACATGTGGCTGATGAGGGCCGGAGCTGAGCTAGCTGCAGCTGGTAGTCACGGTCTGCCTGTCGCTCTCGCTCTTCACGCGCTGCCTGCCGCTCTCGCTCCGCAGCCTCACGCTCTGCGTGCTGCTCTGCCCTGCGCTCTGCCAGGAGTTCCTTGTAGCCCTTCTGGTCTCCAGCCTGGAGAAGGGCCATAGCCATTTGAAGAAGGCTATCCGAGCCTCCCAGGCTCGGTGGAATGGCACGTGGTGATCTGCGGCACGCTGCGGAGCCTGGTGATTCACTGTCCCTTTCAGAGCGGAGGGCTGGCATCTGGCTCGTTGAGGAACCTTGGGTGAGCTCCTCCTCATCTTGTCCAGCAGTGCCAGGTTGCGCAATGTCCTCGGCAGAACGGTTTTCTGGCGTCGAGCTCCTGGAGGACTCGTGGGCAACCTCCTCATTGCTGTCCACAGCACCGTCCTCCCTCTCTTCGGCTCCTGCCTTAGCATTGGCCAGTTGCATAGCTCTGCTCCTGGTGCCATCAGCCATTCTTGCAGACTTTTGGTCACTGACACAGAACTGACACCTGATGCCTCCACACACCTTACAGTATCTGCACTCTGACACTCTAGTGTTGAGCTAGTCTGAAGACCCCAGCAGCCACAGCTGCTGCAGGCAGTCTTTAGTGTCTGGGAGTATGGGTCTCACACTCACACACACTATTATCTCGATCCCACCGCTATGCCACCAATATGTCACAAACCACCGGGGGGGGTCACTCAGAAATCCCCCGCGCTGGCTACCAGTACGTCACAATCGGGGGGTAACAAGTGGGGGTCACCCCTCCTTTATACCTCCCGACCGACAGACAGAGCACGTGACGCGCTCTCTAGCGCCCCTCTTATAGTCAGGCCAATTATGGAATTGCCCGACCATAAGCAAGGAGGCCGCTATACTACTTATGCCGATTATTGAAGGGTCCCCGGTGAGAGTAAGGTATATATTCCCCCGACCTCCGCGGGCGGAATATATAAAATCTCCCCGAATCTCACTGGCCTCCCCACAATAATCCTTGGCACAATTCGCTGCCACCAACCGATTTACGGTAACTATTAGCCGAACACACAGACGTGGGATTCAAGATCGAGATAACAGAACAGCCCAAGATTAATTATATAATTTAATCAGCCTAAAGCACACTAGAAACTACAATATATACAATAGGGAATCTACAGAATATACATATGTCAGAGTACAGTTACAATCAAAGCATGGGTTACAAACAGGCATACACAGTTCCAGCAGTTACCTTGTTGCGTCTGGCCACAGGGGGGCGCTGTACCCAGGTTTCTAGGATCCTTCCCACAGATGTTTCCTACACGTGCCCCCAGCGAAAAGAACACTGGAAAATGGCCGAAGTAGGGTTATCAACCTGGGCAGATCCAGGTCCCCTCCTACCTTAGTGACCTCAGAGGGAGCACTGCTCCACCCCTGGCTTGAGTTATGGACAATATCCCAACATGGAATATGGGCCATAACTTTGCCTGGGAGCGTCGTAGGCGGACGCCAATGCTCTCATTGTGACAGTTATGAATTTAGCTACAGAACGAGGGGACTCATGTCCTGTCTGCCAGTTCCCCATTGGCTGATATCACGCCTGGGGCATTTCCCAATGTCCTGCTCCCATAAAAAGGGTGTGCCGGCATCGTCTGCATGCGGAGACACCATTTTTATGGTTGCCATATTTATCGGAAATATGGCTTGCGAGATATGAACCATTTTTTACTGGAGTCGTTCTGTCTAGCTAGTTCCATAGCCCTGCTAATGAGATACAACTCTTGTTACAGGGTGACGGCAGGGAGTCATCCTGTGTCCTTTGTTCCCACATCACCTAATTTCCATATCACAGGACATGGCCATGGAGGTGTAAGTGGAACACTGAGAACAAGAAGGGAGGGGGCACTGCCAGGGAGTGATGAGAGATTATGACTGGAGTCATAATTCATCTTCATATCCCGGGATTTGCCTCACACCCCCAAAGGAACAATTTCGCCTCAAAATGATGAAAAGTTGCAATACCCCCCGAAAGGAACAATTTCGCCTCAAAATGGCAAAAAATTGCAATACCCCCCCAAAGGAACAATTTCGCTTCAAAATGCCGAAAAGTTGCAATACCCCCCAAAGGTACAATTTCGCTTCAAAATGGCCAAAAGTTGCAATACCCCCCCAAAGGAACAATTTCACCTCAAAATAGAAAAAAAATTGCAATACCCCCCCAAAGGAACAATTTCGCTTCAAAATGGCCAAAAGTTGCAATACCCCCCCAAAAGAACAATTTCGCCTCAAAATGTCAAAAAATTGCAATACCCCCCGAAAGGAACAATTTCGCTTCAAAATGGCCAAAAGTTGCAATACCCCCCCAAAGGAACAATTTCGTCTCAAAATGGCAAAAAATTGCATTACCCCCCCAAAGGAACAATTTCTCCTCAAAATGGCCAAAAATTGTAATACCCCCCCCAAAGGAACAATTTCGCTTCAATATTGCCAAAAGTTTCATTACCCCACCAAAGGAACAATTTCGCCTCAAAATGGCAAAAAATTGCAATACCCCCCAAAGGAACAATTTCGCTTCAAAATGGCCAAAAGTTGCAATACCCCCCCAAAGGAACAATTTCGCCTCAAAATGGCAAAAAATTGCAATACCCCCCAAAGGAACAATTTCGCCTCAAAATGCTGAAAAGTTGCAATACCCCCCCGAAAGGAACAATTTCGCCTCAAAATGGCAAAAAAATGCAATACCCCCCCAAAGGAACAATTTCGCCTCAAAATGGCCAAAAATTGTAATACCCCCCAAAGGAACAATTTCGCTTCAATATGGCCAAAAGTTGCAATACCCCCCCAAAGGAACAATTTCGCTTCAAAATGGCCAAAAGTTGCAATACCCCCCAAAGGAACAATTTCGCCTCAAAATGGCAAAAATTGCAATACCCCCCAAAGGAACAATTTCGCCTCAAAATGATGAAAAGTTGCAATACCCCCCGAAAGGAACAAATTCGCTTCAAAATGGCCAAAAGTTGCAATACCCCCCCAAAGGAACAATTTCGCCTCAAAATGGCAAAAAAATGCAATACCCCCCCAAAGGAACAATTTCGCCTCAAAATGTCAAAAAATTGCAATACCCCCCGAAAGGAACAATTTCGCTTCAAAATGGCCAAAAGTTGCAATACCCCCCAAAGGAACAATTTCGCCTCAAAATGGCAAAAAATTGTAATACCCCCCCAAAGGAACAATTTCGCCTCAAAATGCTGAAAAGTTGCAATACCCCCCGAAAGGAACAAATTCGCTTCAAAATGGCCAAAAGTTGCAATACCCTCCCAAAGGAACAATTTCGCCTCAAAATGGCAAAAAAATGCAATACCCCCCCAAAGGAACAATTTCGCCTCAAAATGGCCAAAAATTGTAATACCCCCCAAAGGAACAATTTCGCTTCAATATGGCCAAAAGTTGCAATACCCCCCCAAAGGAACAATTTCGCCTCAAAATGGCAAAAAATTACAATACCCCACCAAAGGAACAATTTCGCTTCAAAATGGCCAAAAGTTGCAATACCCCCAAAAGGAACAATTTCGCCTCAAAATGGCAAAAAATTGCAATACCCCCCAAAGGAACAATTTCGCCTCAAAATGATGAAAAGTTGCAATACCCCCCGAAAGGAACAAATTCGCTTCAAAATGGCCAAAAGTTGCAATACCCCCCCAAAGGAACAATTTCGCCTCAAAATGGCAAAAAAATGCAATACCCCCCCAAAGGAACAATTTCGCCTCAAAATGTCAAAAAATTGCAATACCCCCCGAAAGGAACAATTTCGCTTCAAAATGGCCAAAAGTTGCAATACCCCCCCAAAGGAACAATTTCGCCTCAAAATGGCAAAAAATTGTAATACCCCCCCAAAGGAACAATTTCGCCTCAAATTGGCAAAAAATTACAATACCCCACCAAAGGAACAATTTCGCTTCAAAATGGCCAAAAGTTGCAATACCCCCCAAAGGAACAATTTCGCCTCAAAATGGCAAAAAATTGCAATACCCCCCAAAGGAACAATTTCGCCTCAAAATGATGAAAAGTTGCAATACCCCCCGAAAGGAACAATTTCGCCTCAAAATGGCAAAAAATTGCAATACCCCCCCAAAGGAACAATTTCGCTTCAAAATGCCGAAAAGTTGCAATACCCCCCAAAGGTACAATTTCGCTTCAAAATGGCCAAAAGTTGCAATACCCCCCCAAAGGAACAATTTCACCTCAAAATAGAAAAAAAATTGCAATACCCCCCCAAAGGAACAATTTCGCTTCAAAATGGCCAAAAGTTGCAATACCCCCCCAAAAGAACAATTTCGCCTCAAAATGTCAAAAAATTGCAATACCCCCCGAAAGGAACAATTTCGCTTCAAAATGGCCAAAAGTTGCAATACCCCCCCAAAGGAACAATTTCGCCTCAAAATGGCAAAAAATTGCAATACCCCCATAAAGGACCAATTTCGCTTCAAAATGCCGAAAAGTTGCAATACCCCCCCAAAGGAACAATTTCGTCTCAAAATGGCAAAAAATTGCAATACCCCCCGAAAGGAACAATTTCGCTTCAAAATGGCCAAAAGTTGCAATACCCCCCCAAAGGAACAATTTCGCCTCAAAATGGCAAAAAATTGTAATACCCCCCCAAAGGAACAATTTCGCCTCAAAATGGCAAAAAATTACAATACCCCACCAAAGGAACAATTTCGCTTCAAAATGGCCAAAAGTTGCAATACCCCCCAAAGGAACAATTTCGCCTCAAAATGGTAAAAAATTGCAATACCCCCCAAAGGAACAATTTCGCCTCAAAATGATGAAAAGTTGCAATACCCCCCAAAGGTACAATTTCGCTTCAAAATGGCCAAAAGTTGCAATACCCCCCCAAAGGAACAATTTCACCTCAAAATAGAAAAAAAATTGCAATACCCCCCCAAAGGAACAATTTCGCTTCAAAATGGCCAAAAGTTGCAATACCCCCCCAAAAGAACAATTTCGCCTCAAAATGTCAAAAAATTGCAATACCCCCCGAAAGGAACAATTTCGCTTCAAAATGGCCAAAAGTTGCAATACCCCCCCAAAGGAACAATTTCGCCTCAAAATGGCAAAAAATTGCAATACCCCCATAAAGGACCAATTTCGCTTCAAAATGCCGAAAAGTTGCAATACCCCCCCAAAGGAACAATTTCGTCTCAAAATGGCAAAAAATTGCAATACCCCCCCAAAGGAACAATTTCTCCTCAAAATGGCCAAAAATTGTAATACCCCCCCCAAAGGAACAATTTCGCTTCAATATTGCCAAAAGTTTCATTACCCCACCAAAGGAACAATTTCGCCTCAAAATGGCAAAAAATTGCAATACCCCCCAAAGTAACAATTTCGCTTCAAAATGGCCAAAAGTTGCAATACCCCCCCAAAGGAACAATTTCGCCTCAAAATGGCAAAAAATTGCAATACCCCCCCAAAGGAACAATTTCGCCTCAAAATGCTGAAAAGTTGCAATACCCCCCGAAAGGAACAATTTCGCCTCAAAATGGCAAAAAAAATGCAATACCCCCCCAAAGGAACAATTTCGCCTCAAAATGGCCAAAAATTGTAATACCCCCCAAAGGAACAATTTCGCTTCAATATGGCCAAAAGTTGCAATACCCCCCCAAAGGAACAATTTCGCTTCAAAATGGCCAAAAGTTGCAATACCCCCCAAAGGAACAATTTCGCCTCAAAATGGCAAAAATTGCAATACCCCCCAAAGGAACAATTTCGCCTCAAAATGATGAAAAGTTGCAATACCCCCCGAAAGGAACAAATTCGCTTCAAAATGGCCAAAAGTTGCAATACCCCCCCAAAGGAACAATTTCGCCTCAAAATGGCAAAAAAATGCAATACCCCCCCAAAGGAACAATTTCGCCTCAAAATGTCAAAAAATTGCAATACCCCCCGAAAGGAACAATTTCGCTTCAAAATGGCCAAAAGTTGCAATACCCCCCCAAAGGAACAATTTCGCCTCAAAATGGCAAAAAATTGTAATACCCCCCCAAAGGAACAATTTCGCCTCAAAATGCTGAAAAGTTGCAATACCCCCCGAAAGGAACAAATTCGCTTCAAAATGGCCAAAAGTTGCAATACCCTCCCAAAGGAACAATTTCGCCTCAAAATGGCAAAAAAATGCAATACCCCCCCAAAGGAACAATTTCGCCTCAAAATGGCCAAAAATTGTAATACCCCCCAAAGGAACAATTTCGCTTCAATATGGCCAAAAGTTGCAATACCCCCCCCAAAGGAACAATTTCGCCTCAAAATGGCAAAAAATTACAATACCCCACCAAAGGAACAATTTCGCTTCAAAATGGCCAAAAGTTGCAATACCCCCAAAAGGAACAATTTCGCCTCAAAATGGCAAAAAATTGCAATACCCCCCAAAGGAACAATTTCGCCTCAAAATGATGAAAAGTTGCAATACCCCCCGAAAGGAACAAATTCGCTTCAAAATGGCCAAAAGTTGCAATACCCCCCCAAAGGAACAATTTCGCCTCAAAATGGCAAAAAAATGCAATACCCCCCCAAAGGAACAATTTCGCCTCAAAATGTCAAAAAATTGCAATACCCCCCGAAAGGAACAATTTCGCTTCAAAATGGCCAAAAGTTGCAATACCCCCCCAAAGGAACAATTTCGCCTCAAAATGGCAAAAAATTGTAATACCCCCCCAAAGGAACAATTTCGCCTCAAAATGCTGAAAAGTTGCAATACCCCCCGAAAGGAACAAATTCGCTTCAAAATGGCCAAAAGTTGCAATACCCCCCCAAAGGAACAATTTCGCCTCAAAATGGCAAAAAAATGCAATACCCCCCCAAAGGAACAATTTCGCTTCAAAATGGCCAAAAATTGTAATACCCCCCAAAGGAACAATTTCGCTTCAATATGGCCAAAAGTTGCAATACCCCCCCAAAGGAACAATTTCGCCTCAAAATGGCAAAAAATTACAATACCCCACCAAAGGAACAATTTCGCTTCAAAATGGCCAAAAGTTGCAATACCCCCCAAAGGAACAATTTCGCCTCAAAATGGCAAAAAATTGCAATACCCCCCAAAGGAACAATTTCGCCTCAAAATGGCAAAAAATTGCAATACCCCCCCAAAGGAACAATTTCGCTTCAAAATGCCGAAAAGTTGCAATACCCCCCCAAAGGTACAATTTCGCTTCAAAATGGCCAAAAGTTGCAATACCCCCCCAAAGGAACAATTTCGCTTCAAAATGGCCAAAAGTTGCAATACCCCCCAAAGGAACAATTTCGCCTCAAAATGGCAAAAAATTGCAATACCCCCCCAAAGGAACAATTTCGCCTCAAAATGCTGAAAAGTTGCAATACCCCCCGAAAGGAACAATTTCGCCTCAAAATGGCAAAAAATTGCAATACCCCCCAAAGGAACAATTTCGCTTCAAAATGCCGAAAAGTTGCAATACCCCCCGAAAGGAACAAATTCGCTTCAAAATGGCCAAAAGTTGCAATACCCCCCCAAAGGAACAATTTCGCCTCAAAATGGCCAAAAATTGTAATACCCCCCAAAGGAACAATTTCGCTTCAATATGGCCAAAAGTTGCAATACCCCCCAAAGGAACAATTTCGCCTCAAAATGGCAAAAAATTGCAATACCCCCAAAGGAACAATTTCGCCTCAAAATGATGAAAAGTTAAAATACCCCCCGAAAGGAACAATTTCGCTTCAAAATGGCCAAAAGTTGCAATACCCTCCCAAAGGAACAATTTCGCCTCAAAATGGCAAAAAATTGCAATACCCCCCCAAAGGAACAATTTCGCTTCAAAATGCCGAAAAGTTGCAATACCCCCCCAAAGGTACAATTTCGCTTCAAAATGGCCAAAAGTTGCAATACCCCCCCAAAGGAACAATTTCACCTCAAAATAGAAAAAAAATTGCAATACCCCCCAAAGGAACAATTTCGCTTCAAAATGGCCAAAAGTTGCAAAACCCCCCCAAAGGAACAATTTCGCCTCAAAATGCCGAAAAGTTGCAATACCCCCCAAAAGGAACAATTTCGCTTCAAAATGGCCAAAAGATGCAATACCCCCCCAAAGCAACAATTTCGCCTCAAAATGGGAAAAAATTGCAATACCCCCCAAAGGAACAATTTCGCCTCAAAATGATGAAAAGTTGCAATACCCCCCCGAAAGGAACAATTTCGCTTCAAAATGGCCAAAAGTTGCAATACCCCCCCAAAGGAACAATTTCGCCTCAAAATGGCAAAAAATTGCAATACCCCCCCAAAGGAACAATTTCGCTTCAAAATGCCGAAAAGTTGCAATATCCCCCCAAAGGTACAATTTCGCTTCAAAATGGCCAAAAGTTGCAATACCCCCCCAAAGGAACAATTTCACCTGAAAATGGAAAAAAAATTGCAATACCCCCCCAAAGGAACAATTTCGCTTCAAAATGGCCAAAAGTTGCAATACCCCCGCAAAAGAAACAATTTCGCCTCAAAATGGCAAAAAATTGCAATACCCCCCCAAAGGAACAATTTCGCTTTAAAATGCCGAAAAGTTGCAATACCCCCCAAAGGAACAATTTCGCCTCAAAATGGCCAAATGTTGCAATACCCCCCAAAAGGAACAATTTCGCTTCAAAATGGCCAAAAGATGCAATACCCCCCCAAAGCAACAATTTCGCCTCAAAATGGCAAAAAATTGCAATACCCCCCAAAGGAACAATTTCTCCTCAAAATGGCCAAAAATTGTAATATCCCCCTAAAGGAACAATTTCGCCTCAAAATGGCAAAAAATTGCAATACCCCCCCAAAGGAACAATTTTGCTTCAAAATGGCCAAAAGTTGCAATACCCCCCCAAAGGAACAATTTCGCCTCAAAATGGCAAAAAATTGCAATACTCCCCAAAGGAACAATTTCGCCTCAAAATGCTGAAAAGTTGCAATACCCCCCCAAAGCAACAATTTCGCCTCAAAATGGCAAAAAATTGCAATACCCCCCAAAGGAATAATTTCGCATCAAAATGGCCAAAAATTGTAATACCCCCCAAAGGAACAATTTCGCTTCAATATGGCCAAAAGTTGCAATACCCCCCCAAAGGAACAATTTCACCTCAAATTGGAAAAAAAATTGCAATACCCCCCCAAAGGAACAATTTCGCTTCAAAATGGCCAAAAGTTGCAATACCCCCCAAAAGGAACAATTTCGCTTCAAAATGGCCAAAAGATGCAATACCCCTTCAAAGCAACAATTTCGCCTCAAAATGGCAAAAAATTGCAATACCCCCCAAAGGAACAATTTCTCCTCAAAATGGCCAAAAATTGTAATATCCCCCCTAAAGGAACAATTTCGCCTCAAAATGGCAAAAAATTGCAATACCCCCGAAAAGGAACAATTTCGCTTCAAAATGGCCAAAAGTTGCAATACCCCCCCAAAAGGAACAATTTCGCCTCAAAATGGCAAAAAATTGCAATACCCCCCCAAAGGAACAATTTCGTCTCAAAATGGCCAAAAATTGTAATACCCCCCAAAGGAACAATTTCGCTTCAATATGGCCAAAAGTTGCAATACCCCCCAAAGGAACAATTTCGCCTCAAAATGTCAAAAAATTGCAATACCCCCCCAAAGGAACAATTTCACTTCAAAATGGCCAAAAGTTGCAATACCCCCCCAAAGGAACAATTTCACCTCAAAATGGCAAAAAATTGCAATACCCCCTCAAAGGAACAATTTCGCCTCAAAATGCTGAAAAGTTGCAATACCCCCCGAAAGGAACAATTTCGCTTCAAAATGGCCAAAAGTTTCAATACCCCCCCAAAGGACCAATTTCGCCTCAAAATGGCAAAAAATTGCAATACCCCCCCAAAGGACCAATTTCACTTCAAAATGCCTTAAAGTTGCAATACCCCCCCAAAGGTACAATTTCGCTTCAAAATGGCCAAAAGTTGCAATACCCCCCCAAGGAACAATTTCACCTCAAAATGGAAAAAAAATTGCAATACCCCCCCAAAGGAACAATTTCGCTTCAAAATGGCCAAAAGTTGCAATACCCCACGAAAGGAACGATTTCGCCTCAAAATGGCAAAAAATTGCAATACCCCCCCAAAGGAACAATTTCGCTTCAAAATGGCTAAAAGTTGCAATACCCCCCCAAAAGAACAATTTCGCCTCAAAATGGCAAAAAAATGCAATACCCCCCCAAAAGGAACAATTTCGCCTCAAAATGGCCAAAAATTGTAATACCCCCAAAAGGAACAATTTCGCTTCAATGTGGCCAAAAGTTGCAATACCCCCCCCAAAGGAATAATTTCGCCTCAAAATGGCAAAAAATTACAATACTACCCCAAAGGAACAATTTCGCTTCAAAATGGCCAAAAGTTGCAATACCCCCCCAAAGGAACAATTTCGCCTCAAAAAGGCAAAAAATTGCAATACCCCCCAAAGGAACAATTTCGCCTCAAAATGATGAAAAGTTGCAATACCCCCCAAAAGGAACAATTTCGCTTCAAAATGGCCAAAAGTTGCAATACCCCCCAAAGGAACAATTTCGCCTCAAAATGGCAAAAAATTGCAATACCCCCCCAAAGGAACAATTTCGCTTCAAAATGCCGAAAAGTTGCAATACCCCCCAAAAGGTACAATTTCGCTTCAAAATGGCCAAAAGTTGCAATACCCCCCCAAAGGAACAATTTCACCTCAAAATGGAAAAAAAATTGCAATACCCCCCGAAAGGAACAATTTCGCTTCAAAATGGCCAAAAGTTGCAATACCCCCCAAAAGGAACAATTTCGCTTCAAAATGGCCAAAAGATGCAATACCCCTTCAAAGCAACAATTTCGCCTCAAAATGGCAAAAAATTGCAATACCCCCCAAAGGAACAATTTCTCCTCAAAATGGCCAAAAATTGTAATATCCCCCCTAAAGGAACAATTTCGCCTCAAAATGGCAAAAAATTGCAATACCCCCGAAAAGGAACAATTTCGCTTCAAAATGGCCAAAAGTTGCAATACCCCCCCAAAAGGAACAATTTCGCCTCAAAATGGCAAAAAATTGCAATACCCCCCCAAAGGAACAATTTCGTCTCAAAATGGCCAAAAATTGTAATACCCCCCAAAGGAACAATTTCGCTTCAATATGGCCAAAAGTTGCAATACCCCCCAAAGGAACAATTTCGCCTCAAAATGTCAAAAAATTGCAATACCCCCCCAAAGGAACAATTTCACTTCAAAATGGCCAAAAGTTGCAATACCCCCCCAAAGGAACAATTTCACCTCAAAATGGCAAAAAATTGCAATACCCCCTCAAAGGAACAATTTCGCCTCAAAATGCTGAAAAGTTGCAATACCCCCCGAAAGGAACAATTTCGCTTCAAAATGGCCAAAAGTTTCAATACCCCCCCAAAGGACCAATTTCGCCTCAAAATGGCAAAAAATTGCAATACCCCCCCAAAGGACCAATTTCACTTCAAAATGCCTTAAAGTTGCAATACCCCCCCAAAGGTACAATTTCGCTTCAAAATGGCCAAAAGTTGCAATACCCCCCCAAGGAACAATTTCACCTCAAAATGGAAAAAAAATTGCAATACCCCCCCAAAGGAACAATTTCGCTTCAAAATGGCCAAAAGTTGCAATACCCCACGAAAGGAACGATTTCGCCTCAAAATGGCAAAAAATTGCAATACCCCCCCAAAGGAACAATTTCGCTTCAAAATGGCTAAAAGTTGCAATACCCCCCCAAAAGAACAATTTCGCCTCAAAATGGCAAAAAAATGCAATACCCCCCCAAAAGGAACAATTTCGCCTCAAAATGGCCAAAAATTGTAATACCCCCCAAAGGAACAATTTCGCTTCAATGTGGCCAAAAGTTGCAATACCCCCCCCAAAGGAATAATTTCGCCTCAAAATGGCAAAAAATTACAATACCCCCCCAAAGGAACAATTTCGCTTCAAAATGGCAAATGGCCAAAAGTTGCAATACCCCCCCAAAGGAACAATTTCGCCTCAAAAAGGCAAAAAATTGCAATACCCCCCAAAGGAACAATTTCTCCTCAAAATGATGAAAAGTTGCAATACCCCCCAAAAGGAACAATTTCGCTTCAAAATGGCCAAAAGTTGCAATACCCCCCAAAGGAACAATTTCGCCTCAAAATGGCAAAAAATTGCAATACCCCCCCAAAGGAACAATTTCGCTTCAAAATGCCGAAAAGTTGCAATACCCCCCAAAAGGTACAATTTCGCTTCAAAATGGCCAAAAGTTGCAATACCCCCCCAAAGGAACAATTTCACCTCAATATGGAAAAAAAATTGCAATACCCCCCCAAAGGAACAATTTCGCTTCAAAATGGCCAAAAGTTGCAAAACCCCCCCAAAGGAACAATTTCGCCTCAAAATAGCAAAAAATTGCAATACTCCCACAAAGGAACAATTTCGCTTCAAAATGCTGAAAAGTTGCAATACCCCCCGAAAGGAACAATTTCGCTTCAAAATGGCCAAAAGATGCAATACCCCCCCAAAGCAACAATTTCGCCTCAAAATGGCAAAAAATTGCAATACCCCCAATGAACAATTTCTCCTCAAAATGGCCAAAAATTGTAATACCCCCCCAAAGGAACAATTTCACTTCAATATGGCCAAAAGTTGCAATACCCCCCCCAAAGGAACAATTTCGCCTCAAAATGGCAAAAAATTGCAATACTCCCACAAAGGAACAATTTCGCTTCAAAATGCTGAAAAGTTGCAATACCCCCCGAAAGGAACAATTTCGCTTCAAAATGGCAAAAAATTGCAATACCCCCCCAAAGGAACAATTTCGTATCAAAATGGCCAAAAGTTGCAATACCCCGCCAAAGGAACAATTTCGCTTCAAAATGGCCAAAGGTTGCAATACCCCCCCAAAGGAACAATTTCGCCTCAAAATGCCGAAAAGTTGCAATACCCCCCAAAGGAACAATTTCGCTTCAAAATGGCCAAAAGTTGCAATACCCCCCCAAAGGAACAATTTCGCCTCAAAATGAAAAAAAATTGCAATACCCCCCCAAAGGAACAATTTCGCCTCAAAATGCCGAAAAGTTGCAATACCCCCCGAAAGGAACAATTTCGCTTCAAAATGGCCAAAAATTGCAATACCCCCCCAAAGGAACAATTTCACTTCAATATGGCCAAAAGTTGCAATACCCCCCCCAAAGGAACAATTTCGCCTCAAAATTGCAAAAAATTGCAATACCCCCAAAGGAACAATTTCGCCTCAAAATGCTGAAAAGTTGCAATACCCCCCGAAAGGAACAATTTCGCTTCAAAATGGCCAAAGGTTGCAATACCCCCCCAAAGGAACAATTTCGCCTCAAAATGCCGAAAAGTTGCAATACCCCCCAAAGGAACAATTTCGCTTCAAAATGGCCAAAAGTTGCAATACCCCCACAAAGGAACAATTTCGCCTCAAAATGCCGAAAAGTTGCAATACCCCCCGAAAGGAACAATTTCGCTTCAAAATGGCCAAAAATTGCAATACCCCCCCAAAGGAACAATTTCGCTTCAAAATGCCGAAAAGTTGCAATACCCCCCCCAAAGGTACAATTTCGCTTCAAAATGGCCAAAAGTTGCAATACCCCCCCAAAGGAACGATTTCGCCTCAAAATGAAAAAAAAATTGCAATACCACCCAAAGGAACAATTTCGCTTCAAAATGACGAAAAGTTGCAATACCCCCCCAAAGGTACAATTTCGCTTCAAAATGGCCAAAAGTTGCAATACCCCCCCAAAGGAACAATTTCGCCTAAAAATAGAAAAAAAAGTTGCAATACCCCCCCAAAGGAACAAATTCATCTCAAAATGCCAAAAAGTTGCAATACCCCCCGAAAGGAACAATTTCGCTTCAAAATGGCAAAAAATTGCAATACCCCCCCAAAGGAACAATTTCGTTTCAAAATGGCCGAAGGTTGTAATACCCCCCCAAAGGAACAATTTCGCCTCAAAGTGGCAAAAAATTGCAATACCCCCCAAAAAAAACAATTTCGCCTCAAAATGCTGAAAAGTTGCAATACCCCCCCAAAGGTACAATTTCGCTTCAAAATGGCCAAAAGTTGCAATGCCCCCCCAAAGGAACAATTTCACTTCAATATGGCCAAAAGTTGCAATACCCCCCCAAAGGAACAATATCGCTTCAAAATGGCCAAAAATTGCAATACCCCCCCAAAGGAACAATTTCGCTTCAAAATTCCGAAAAGTTGCAATACCCCCCAAAGGTACAATTTCGCTTCAAAATGGCCAAAAGTTGCAATACCCCCCCAAAGGAACAATTTCGCCTCAAAATGGAAAAAAAGTTGCAATACCCCCCGAAAGGAACAATTTCGCTTCAAAATGGCCAAAAGTTGCAATACCCCCCCAAAGGAACAATTTCGCTTCAATATGGCCAAAAGTTGCAATACCCCCCCAAAGGAACAATTTGGCCTCAAAATGCCGAAAAGTTGCAATACCCCCCAAAGGAACAATTTCGCCTCAAAATGCCGAAAAGTTGCAATAGCCCCCAAAGGAACAATTTCGCTTCAAAATGGCCAAAAGTTGCAATACCCCCCAAAGGAACAATTTCGCCTCAAAATGGCAAAAAATTGCAATACCCCCCCAAAGGAACAATTTCGCTTCAAAATGCCGAAAAGTTGCAATACCCCCCAAAAGGTACAATTTCGCTTCAAAATGGCCAAAAGTTGCAATACCCCCCAAAGGAACAATTTCGCCTCAAAATGGCAAAAAATTGCAATACCCCCCCAAAGGAACAATTTCGCTTCAAAATGCCGAAAAGTTGCAATACCCCCCAAAAGGTACAATTTCGCTTCAAAATGGCCAAAAGTTGCAATACCCCCCCAAAGGAACAATTTCACCTCAAAATGGAAAAAAAATTGCAATACCCCCCCAAAGGAACAATTTCGCTTCAAAATGGCCAAAAGTTGCAAAACCCCCCCAAAGGAACAATTTCGCCTCAAAATAGCAAAAAATTGCAATACTCCCACAAAGGAACAATTTCGCTTCAAAATGCTGAAAAGTTGCAATACCCCCCGAAAGGAACAATTTCGCTTCAAAATGGCCAAAAGATGCAATACCCCCCCAAAGCAACAATTTCGCCTCAAAATGGCAAAAAATTGCAATACCCCCAATGAACAATTTCTCCTCAAAATGGCCAAAAATTGTAATACCCCCCCAAAGGAACAATTTCACTTCAATATGGCCAAAAGTTGCAATACCCCCCCCAAAGGAACAATTTCGCCTCAAAATGGCAAAAAATTGCAATACTCCCACAAAGGAACAATTTCGCTTCAAAATGCTGAAAAGTTGCAATACCCCCCGAAAGGAACAATTTCGCTTCAAAATGGCAAAAAATTGCAATACCCCCCCAAAGGAACAATTTCGTATCAAAATGGCCAAAAGTTGCAATACCCCGCCAAAGGAACAATATCGCCTCAAAATGGCAAAAAATTGCAATACCCCCAAAGGAACAATTTCGCCTCAAAATGCTGAAAAGTTGCAATACCCCCCGAAAGGAACAATTTCGCTTCAAAATGG
The DNA here is from genome assembly GCF_048569485.1 of Anomaloglossus baeobatrachus. Classification (NCBI taxonomy): domain Eukaryota; kingdom Metazoa; phylum Chordata; class Amphibia; order Anura; family Aromobatidae; genus Anomaloglossus; species Anomaloglossus baeobatrachus. Next base: position 44,551,510 of record NC_134363.1, read on the forward strand.
CCAAAGGTTGCAATACCCCCCCAAAGGAACAATTTCGCCTCAAAATGCCGAAAAGTTGCAATACCCCCCAAAGGAACAATTTCGCTTCAAAATGGCCAAAAGTTGCAATACCCCCCCAAAGGAACAATTTCGCCTCAAAATGAAAAAAAATTGCAATACCCCCCCAAAGGAACAATTTCGCCTCAAAATGCCGAAAAGTTGCAATACCCCCCGAAAGGAACAATTTCGCTTCAAAATGGCCAAAAATTGCAATACCCCCCCAAAGGAACAATTTCACTTCAATATGGCCAAAAGTTGCAATACCCCCCCCAAAGGAACAATTTCGCCTCAAAATGGCAAAAAATTGCAATACTCCCACAAAGGAACAATTTCGCTTCAAAATGCTGAAAAGTTGCAATACCCCCCGAAAGGAACAATTTCGCTTCAAAATGGCAAAAAATTGCAATACCCCCCCAAAGGAACAATTTCGTATCAAAATGGCCAAAAGTTGCAATACCCCGCCAAAGGAACAATATCGCCTCAAAATTGCAAAAAATTGCAATACCCCCAAAGGAACAATTTCGCCTCAAAATGCTGAAAAGTTGCAATACCCCCCGAAAGGAACAATTTCGCTTCAAAATGGCCAAAGGTTGCAATACCCCCCCAAAGGAACAATTTCGCCTCAAAATGCCGAAAAGTTGCAATACCCCCCAAAGGAACAATTTCGCTTCAAAATGGCCAAAAGTTGCAATACCCCCCCAAAGGAACAATTTCGCCTCAAAATGAAAAAAAATTGCAATACGCCCCCAAAGGAACAATTTCGCCTCAAAATGCCGAAAAGTTGCAATACCCCCCGAAAGGAACAATTTCGCTTCAAAATGGCCAAAAATTGCAATACCCCCCCAAAGGAACAATTTCGCTTCAAAATGCCGAAAAGTTGCAATACCCCCCCCAAAGGTACAATTTCGCTTCAAAATGGCCAAAAGTTGCAATACCCCCCCAAAGGAACGATTTCGCCTCAAAATGAAAAAAAAATTGCAATACCACCCAAAGGAACAATTTCGCTTCAAAATGACGAAAAGTTGCAAAACCCCCCCAAAGGTACAATTTCGCTTCAAAATGGCCAAAAGTTGCAATACCCCCCCAAAGGAACAATTTCGCCTAAAAATAGAAAAAAAAGTTGCAATACCCCCCCAAAGGAACAAATTCATCTCAAAATGCCAAAAAGTTGCAATACCCCCCGAAAGGAACAATTTCGCTTCAAAATGGCAAAAAATTGCAATACCCCCCCAAAGGAACAATTTCGTTTCAAAATGGCCGAAGGTTGTAATACCCCCCCAAAGGAACAATTTCGCCTCAAAGTGGCAAAAAATTGCAATACCCCCCAAAAAAAACAATTTCGCCTCAAAATGCTGAAAAGTTGCAATACCCCCCCAAAGGTACAATTTCGCTTCAAAATGGCCAAAAGTTGCAATGCCCCCCCAAAGGAACAATTTCACTTCAATATGGCCAAAAGTTGCAATACCCCCCCAAAGGAACAATATCGCTTCAAAATGGCCAAAAATTGCAATACCCCCCCAAAGGAACAATTTCGCTTCAAAATTCCGAAAAGTTGCAATACCCCCCAAAGGTACAATTTCGCTTCAAAATGGCCAAAAGTTGCAATACCCCCCCAAAGGAACAATTTCGCCTCAAAATGGAAAAAAAGTTGCAATACCCCCCGAAAGGAACAATTTCGCTTCAAAATGGCCAAAAGTTGCAATACCCCCCCAAAGGAACAATTTCGCTTCAATATGGCCAAAAGTTGCAATACCCCCCCAAAGGAACAATTTGGCCTCAAAATGCCGAAAAGTTGCAATACCCCCCAAAGGAACAATTTCGCCTCAAAATGCCGAAAAGTTGCAATAGCCCCCAAAGGAACAATTTCGCTTCAAAATGGCCAAAAGTTGCAATACCCCCCCAAAGGAACAATTTCGCCTCAAAATGCCGAAAGTTGCAATACTCCCCGAAAGGAACAATTTCGCTTCAAAATGGCCAAAAGTTGCATAACCCCCCAAAGGAACAATTTCGCCTCAAAATGGCAAAAAATTGCAATACCCCCCAAAGGAACTATTTCGCCTCAAAATGCCGAAAAGTTGCAATACCCCCCCAAAGGAACAATTTCGCTTCAAAATGGCCAAAAGTTGCAATACGCCCCCAAAGGAACAATTTCGCCTCAAAATGCCGAAAAGTTGCAATACCCCCCCGAAAGGAACAATTTCGCTTCAAAATGGCTAAAAAATGCAATACCCCCCCAAAGCAACAATTTCGCCTCAAAATGAAAAAAAAATTGCAATACCCCCCCAAAGGATCAATTTCACTTCAAAATGCCGAAAAGTTGCAATACCCCCAAAAGGTACAATTTCGCTTCAAAATGGCCAAAAGTTGCAATACCCCCCCAAAGGAACAATTTCGCCTCAAAATAGAAAAAAAAGTTGCAATACCCCCCAAAGGAAAAATTTCGCCTCAAAATGCCGAAAAGTTGCAATACCCTCCGAAAGGAACAATTTCGCTTCAAAATGGCCAAAAGTTGCAATACACCCCCAGAGGAACAATTTCGCCTCAAAATGGCAAAAAATTTGCAATACCCCCCAAAGGAACAATTTCGCCTCAAAATGCTGAAAAGTTGCAATACCCCCCCAAAGCAACAATTTCGCCTCAAAATGGCAAAAAATTGCAATACCCCCCAAAGGAATAATTTCGCCTCAAAATGGCCAAAAATTGTAATACCCCCCAAAGGAACAATTTCGCTTCAATATGGCCAAAAGTTGCAATACCCCCCCAAAGGAACAATTTCACCTCAAAATGGAAAAAAAATTGCAATACCCCCCCAAAGGAACAATTTCGCTTCAAAATGGCCAAAAGATGCAATACCCCTTCAAAGCAACAATTTCGCCTCAAAATGGCAAAAAATTGCAATACCCCCCAAAGGAACAATTTCTCCTCAAAATGGCAAAAAATTGCAATACCCCCGAAAAGGAACAATTTCGCTTCAAAATGGCCAAAAGTTGCAATACCCCCCCAAAAGGAACAATTTCGCCTCAAAATGGCAAAAAATTGCAATACCCCCCCAAAGGAACAATTTCGCCTCAAAATGGCCAAAAATTGTAATACCCCCCAAAGGAACAATTTTGCTTCAATATGGCCAAAAGTTGCAATACCCCCCCAAAGGAACAATTTCGCCTCAAAATGTCAAAAAATTGCAATTCCCCTCCAAAGGAACAATTTCACTTCAAAATGGCCAAAAGTTGCAATACCCCCCCAAAGGACCAATTTCGCCTCAAAATGGCAAAAAATTGCAATACCCCCCCAAAGGAACAATTTCACTTCAAAATGCCGAAAAGTTGCAATACCCCCCCAAGGAACAATTTCACCTCAAAATGGAAAAAAAATTGCAATACCCCCCCAAAGGAACAATTTCGCTTCAAAATGGCCAAAAGTTGCAATACCCCACGAAAGGAACGATTTCGCCTCAAAATGGCAAAAAATTGCAATACCCCCCCAAAGGAACAATTTCGCTTCAAAATGCCGAAAAGTTGCAATACCCCCCGAAAGGAACAATTTCGCTTCAAAATGGCTAAAAGTTGCAATACCCCCCCAAAGGAACAATTTCGCCTCAAAATGGCAAAAAAATGCAATACCCCCCCCAAAGGAACAATTTCGCCTCAAAATGGCCAAAAATTGTAATACCCCCCAAAGGAACAATTTCGCTTCATTGTGGCCAAAAGTTGCAATACCCCCCCAAAGGAATAATTTCGCCTCAAAATGGCAAAAAATTACAATACCCCCCCAAAGGAACAATTTCGCTTCAAAATGGCCAAAAGTTGCAATACCCCCCCAAAGGAACAATTTCGCCTCAAAATGGCAAAAAATTGCAATACCCCCCAAAGGAACAATTTCGCTTCAAAATGGCCAAAAGTTGCAAAACCCCCCCAAAGGAACAATTTCGCCTCAAAATAGCAAAAAATTGCAATACCCCCCAAAGGAACAATTTCGCTTCAAAATGCCGAAAAGTTGCAATACCCCCCAAAAGGAACAATTTCGCTTCAAAATGGCCAAAAGATGCAATACCCCCCCAAAGCAACAATTTCGCCTCAAAATGGCAAAAAATTGCAATACCCCCCAATGAACAATTTCTCCTCAAAATGGCCAAAAATTGTAATACCCCCCCAAAGGAACAATTTCACTTCAATATGGCCAAAAGTTGCAATACCCCCCCAAAGGAACAATTTCGCCTCAAAATGGCAAAAAATTGCAATACTCCCACAAAGGAACAATTTCGCTTCAAAATGCTGAAAAGTTGCAATACCCCCCGAAAGGAACAATTTCGCTTCAAAATGGCAAAAAATTGCAATACCCCCCCAAAGGAACAATTTCGTATCAAAATGGCCAAAAGTTGCAATACCCCCCCAAAGGAACAATATCGCCTCAAAATGGCAAAAAATTGCAATACCCCCAAAGGAACAATTTCGCCTCAAAATGCTGAAAAGTTGCAATACCCCCCGAAAGGAACAATTTCGCTTCAAAATGGCCAAAGGTTGCAATACCCCCCCAAAGGAACAATTTCGCCTCAAAATGCCGAAAAGTTGCAATACCCCCGAAAGGAACAATTTCGCTTCAAAATGGCCAAAAATTGCAATACCCCCCCAAAAAAACAATTTCGCTTCAAAATGCCGAAAAGTTGCAATACCCCCCCCAAAGGTACAATTTCGCTTCAAAATGGCCAAAAGTTGCAATACCCCCCCAAAGGAACAATATCGCCTCAAAATGGCAAAAAATTGCAATACCCCCAAAGGAACAATTTCGCCTCAAAATGCTGAAAAGTTGCAATACCCCCGAAAGGAACAATTTCGCTTCAAAATGGCCAAAAATTGCAATACCCCCCCAAAAAAACAATTTCGCTTCAACATGCCGAAAAGTTGCAATACCCCCCCCAAAGGTACAATTTCGCTTCAAAATGGCCAAAAGTTGCAATACCCCCCCAAAGGAACGATTTCGCCTCAAAATGGAAAAAAAGTTGCAATACCCCCCCCAAAGGAACAATTTCGCCTCAAAATGCCAAAAAATTGCAATACCCCCCGAAAGGAACAATTTCGCTTCAAAATGGCCAAAAGATGCAATACGCCCCCAAAGCAACAATTTCGCCTCAAAATGAAAAAAAATTGCAATACCACCCAAAGGAACAATTTCGCTTCAAAATGCCGAAAAGTTGCAATACCCCCCCAAAGGTACAATTTCACTTCAAAATGGCCAAAAGTTGCAATACCCCCCCAAAGGAACAATTTCGCCTAAAAATAGAAAAAAAAGTTGCAATACCCCCCCAAAGGAACAAATTCATCTCAAAATGCCGAAAAGTTGCAATACCCCCCGAAAGGAACAATTTCGCTTCAAAATGGCAAAAAATTGCAATACCCCCCCAAAGGAACAATTTCGTTTCAAAATGGCCGAAAGTTGTAATACCCCCCCAAAGGAACAATTTCGCCTCAAAATGGCAAAAAATTGCAATACCCCCCAAAAAAAACAATTTCGCCTCAAAATGCTGAAAAGTTGCAATACCCCCCCAAAGGTACAATTTCGCTTCAAAATGGCCAAAAGTTGCAATGCTCCCCCAAAGGAACAATTTCACCTCAAAATGGAAAAAAAATTGCAATACCCCCCCAAAGGAACAATTTCGCTTCAAAATGGCCAAAAGTTGCAATACCCCCCAAAAGGAACAATTTCGCTTCAAAATGGCCAAAAGATGCAATACCCCCCAAAGGAACAATTTCACTTCAATATGGCCAAAAGTTGCAATACCCCCCAAAGGAACAATTTCGCCTCAAAATGGCAAAAAATTGCAATACTCCCCCAAAGGAACAATTTCGCTTCAAAATGGCCAAAAGTTGTAATACCCCCCCAAAGGAACAATATCGCTTCAAAATGGCCAAAAATTGCAATACCCCCCCAAAGGAACAATTTCGCTTCAAAATTCCGAAAAGTTGCAATATCCCCCAAAGGTACAATTTCGCTTCAAAATGGCCAAAAGTTGCAATACCCCCCCAAGGAACAATTTCTCCTTAAAATGCCGAAAAGTTGCAATACCCCCCGAAAGGAACAATTTCGCTTCAAAATGGCCAAAAGTTGCAATACCCCCCAAAGGAACAATTTCGCCTCAAAATGGAAAAAAAGTTGCAATACCCCCCCAAAGGAACAATTTCGCCTCAAAATGCCGAAAAATTGCAATACCCCCGAATTAACAATTTCGCTTCAAAATGGCCAAAAGATGCAATACCCCCCAAAGCAACAATTTTGCCTCAAAATGAAAAAAAAATTGCAATACCCCCCAAAGGAACAATTTCGCTTCAAAATGCCGAAAAGTTGCAATACCCCTTCAAAGGTACAATTTCGCTTCAAAATGGCCAAAAGTTGCAATACCCCCCAAAGGAACAATTTCGTTTCAAAATGGCCAAAAGTTGCAATACCCCCCCAAAGGAACAATTTCGCCTCAAAATGGCAAAAAATTGGAATACCCCCCCAAAAGAACAATTTCACCTCAAAATGCCGAAAAGTTGCAATACCCCCCGAAAGGAACAATTTCGCTTCAAAATGGCCAAAAGATGCAATACCCCCCAAAGCAACAATTTCGCCTCAAAATGCCGAAAAGTTGCAATAGCCACCAAAGGAACAATTTCGCTTTAAAATGGCCAAAAGTTGCAATACCCCCCAAAAGGAACAATTTTGCTTCAAAATGGCCAAAAGATGCAATACCCCCCCAAAGGAACAATTTCACTTCAATATGGCCAAAAGTTGCAATACCCCCCCAAAGGAACAATATCGCTTCAAAATGGCCAAAAATTGCAATACCCCCCCAAAGGAACAATTTCGCTTCAAAATTCCGAAAAGTTGCAATACCCCCCAAAGGTACAATTTCGCTTCAAAATGGCCAAAAGTTGCAATACCCCCCCAAAGGAACAATTTCGCCTCAAAATGGAAAAAAAGTTGCAATACCCCCCCAAAGGAACAATTTCACCTCAAAATGCCGAAAAGTTGCAATACCCCCTGAAAGGAACAATTTCGCTTCAAAATGGCCAAAAGTTGCAATACCCCCCCAAAGGAACAATTTCGCTTCAATATGGCCAAAAGTTGCAATACCCCCCCAAAGGAACAATTTGGCCTCAAAATGCCGAAAAGTTGCAATACCCCCCAAAGGAACAATTTCGCCTCAAAATGCCGAAAAGCTGCAATAGCCCCCAAAGGAACAATTTCGCTTCAAAATGGCCAAAAGTTGCAATACCCCCCCAAAGGAACAATTTCGCCTCAAAATGCCGAAAAGTTGCAATACTCCCCGAAAGGAACAATTTCGCTTCAAAATGGCCAAAAGTTGCAATACCCCCCAAAGGAACAATTTCGCCTCAAAATGGCAAAAAATTGCAATACCCCCCCAAAGGAACAATTTCGCCTCAAAATGCCGAAAAGTTGCAATACCCCCCCAAAGGAACAATTTCGCTTCAAAATGGCCAAAAGTTGCAATACGCCCCCAAAGGAACAATTTCGCCTCAAAATGCCGAAAAGTTGCAATACCCCCCCGAAAGGAACAATTTCGCTTCAAAATGGCCAAAAAATGCAATACCCCCCCAAAGCAACAATTTCGCCTCAAAATGAAAAAAAAATTGCAATACCCCCCCAAAGGATCAATTTCGCTTCAAAATGCCGAGAAGTTGCAATACCCCCCAAAAGGTACAATTTCGCTTCAAAATGGCCAAAAGTTGCAATACCCCCCCAAAGGAACAATTTCGCCTCAAAATAGAAAAAAAGTTGCAATACCCCCCAAAGGAACAATTTCGCCTCAAAATGCCGAAAAGTTGCAATACCCCCCCAAAGGAACAATTTCGCCTCAAAATGGCAAAAAATGGCAATACTCCCCCAAAGGAACAATTTCTCCTCAAAATGACGAAAAGTTGCAATACCCCCCGAAAGGAACAATTTAGCTTCAAAATGGCCAAAAGATGCAATACCCCCCCAAAGCAACAATTTCGCCTCAAAATGGCAAAAAATTGCAATACCCCCCCAAAGGAACAATTTCTCCTCAAAATGGCCAAAAATTGTAATACCCCCCCAAAGGAACAATTTCGCCTCAAAATGCTGAAAAGTTGCAATACCCCCCGAAAGGAACAATTTCGCTTCAAAATGGCCAAAAGTTGCAATACCCCCCCCAAAGGAACAATTTCACCTCAAAATGGAAAAAAAATTGCAATACCCCCCCAAAGGAACAATTTCGCTTCAAAATGGCCAAAAGTTGCAATACCCCCCCAAAGGAACAATTTCGCCTCAAAATGGCAAAAAATTGCAATACCCCCCCAAAGGAACAATTTCGCTTCAAAATGCCGAAAAGTTGCAATACCCCCCCAAAGGAACAATTTCGCCTCAAAATGGCCAAAAGTTGCAATACCCCCCAAAAGGAACAATTTCGCTTCAAAATGGCCAAAAGATGCAATACCCCCCCAAAGCAACAATTTCGCCTCAAAATGGCAAAAAATTGCAATACCCCCCAAAGGAACAATTTCTCCTCAAAATGGCCAAAAATTGTAATATCCCCCCTAAAGGAACAATTTCGCCTCAAAATGGCAAAAAATTGCAATACCCCCCCAAAGGAACAATTTCGCTTCAAAATGGCCAAAAGTTGCAATACCCCCCTAAAGGAACAATTTCGCCTCAAAATGCTGAAAAGTTGCAATACCCCCCCAAAGCAACAATTTCGCCTCAAATTGTCAAAAAATTGCAATACCCCCCCAAAGGAATAATTTCCCCTCAAAATGGCCAAAAATTGTAATACCCCCCAAAGGAACAATTTCGCTTCAATATGGCCAAAAGTTGCAATACCCCCCCAAAGGAACAATTTCGCCTCAAAATGTCAAAAAATTGCAATACCCCCCAAAGGAACAATTTCACTTCAAAATGGCCAAAAGTTGCAATACCCCCCCAAAGGAACAATTTCACCTCAAAATGGAAAAAAAATTGCAATACCCCCCCAAAGGAACAATTTCGCTTCAAAATGGCCAAAAGTTGCAATTCCCCCCCAAAGGAACAATTTTGCCTCAAAATGGCAAAAAATTGCAATACCCCCCCAAAGGAACAATTTCGCTTCAAAATGCCGAAAAGTTGCAATACCCCCCCAAAGGAACAATTTCGCCTGAAAATGGCCAAAAGTTGCAATACCCCCCAAAAGGAACAATTTCGCTTCAAAATGGCCAAAAGATGCAATACCCCCCCCAAGCAACAATTTCGCCTCAAAATGGCAAAAAATTGCAATACCCCCCAAAGGAACAATTTCTCCTCAAAATGGCCAAAAATTGTAATATCCCCCCCTAAAGGAACAATTTCGCTTCAAAATGGCCAAAAGTTGCAATACCCCCCAAAGGAACAATATCGCTTCAAAATGGCCAAAAATTGCAATACCCCCCCAAAGGAACAATTTCGCTTCAAAATTCCGAAAAGTTGCAATACCCCCCAAAGGTACAATTTCGCTTCAAAATGGCCAAAAGTTGCAATACCCCCCCAAAGGAACAATTTCGCCTCAAAATGGCCAAAAGTTGCAATACCCCCCCAAAGGAACAATTTCGCCTCAAAATGGCAAAAAATTGCAATACCCCCCCAAAGGAACAATTTCGCTTCAAAATGGCCAAAAGTTGCAATACCCCCCCAAAGGAACAATTTCGCCTCAAAATGGCAAAAAATTGCAATACCCCCCCAAAGGAACAATTTCGCCTCAAAATGGCAAAAAATTGCATTTCACCCCCAAAGGAACAATTTCGCTTCAAAATGGCCAAAAGTTGCAATACCCCCCCAAAGGAACAATTTCGCCTCAAAATGGCAAAAGTTGCAATACGCCCCCAAAGGAACAATTTCGCCTCAAAATGCCGAAAAGTTGCAATACCCCCCCCGAAAGGAACAATTTCGCTTCAAAATGGCTAAAAAATGCAATACCCCCCCAAAGCAACAATTTCGCCTCAAAATGAAAAAAAAATTGCAATACCCCCCCAAAGGATCAATTTCGCATCAAAATGCCGAAAAGTTTCAATACCCCCCAAAAGGTACAATTTCGCTTCAAAATGGCCAAAAGTTGCAATACCCCCCCAAAGGAACAATTTCGCCTCAAAATAGAAAAAAAAGTTGCAATACCCCCCCAAAGGAACAATTTCGCCTCAAAATGCCGAAAAGTTGCAATACCCTCCGAAAGGAACAATTTCGCTTCAAAATGGCCAAAAGTTGCAATACCCCCCCAAAGGAACAATTTCGCCTCAAAATGGCAAAAAATTGCAATACCCCCCCAAAAGGAACAATTTCACCTCAAAATGACGAAAAGTTGCAATACCCCCCGAAAGGAACAATTTCGCTTCAAAATGGCCAAAAGATGCAATACCCCCCCAAAGCAACAATTTCGCCTCAAAATGGCAAAAAATTGCAATACCCCCCCAAAGGAACAATTTCTCCTCAAAATGGCCAAAAATTGTAATACCCCCCCAAAGGAACAATTTCGCCTCAAAATGCTGAAAAGTTGCAATACCCCCCGAAAGGAACAATTTCGCTTCAAAATGGCCAAAAGTTGCAATACCCCCCAAAGGAACAATTTCGCCTCAAAATGGCAAAAAATTGCAATACCCCCCCAAAGGAACAATTTCGCTTCAAAATGCCGAAAAGTTGCAATACCCCCCCAAAGGAACAATTTCTCCTCAAAATGGCCAAAAATTGTAATATCCCCCCTAAAGGAACAATTTCGCCTCAAAAATGGCAAAAAATTGCAATACCCCCCCAAAGCAACAATTTCGCCTCAAAATGGCAAAAAATTGCAATACCCCCCCAAAGGAATAATTTCGCCTCAAAATGGCCAAAAATTGTAATACCCCCCAAAGGAACAATTTCGCTTCAATATGGCCAAAAGTTGCAATACACCCCCAAAGGAACAATTTCGCCTCAAAATGTCAAAAAATTGCAATACCCCCCCAAAGGAACAATTTCACTTCAAAATGGCCAAAAGTTGCAATACCCCCCCAAGGAACAATTTCGCCTCAAAATGGCAAAAAATTGCAATACCCCCCAAAGGAACAATTTCGCCTCAAAATGCTGAAAAGTTGCAATACCCCCCGAAAGGAACAATTTCGCTTCAAAATGGCCAAAAGTTGCAATACTCCCCCAAAGGAACAATTTCGCCTCAAAACGGCAAAAAATTGCAATACCCCCCCAAAGGACCAATTTCGCTTCAAAATGGCCAAAAGTTGCAATACCCCCCCAAAGGAACAATTTCACCTCAAAATAGCAAAAAATTGCAATACCCCCCCAAAGGAACAATTTCGCTTTAAAATGCCGAAAAGTTGCAATACCCCCCCAAAGGAACAATTTCGCCTCAAAATGGCCAAAAGTTGCATTACCCCCAAAAGGAACAATTTCGCTTCAAAATGGCCAAAAGATGCAATACCCCCCCAAGCAACAATTTCGCCTCAAAATGGCAAAAAATTGCAATACCCCCCCCAAAGGAACAATTTCGCCTCAAAATGCCGAAAAGTTGCAATACCCCCCGAAAGGAACAATTTCGCTTCAAAATGGCCAAAAGTTGCAATACCCCCCCAAAGGAACAATTTCGCTTCAATATGGCCAAAAGTTGCATTACCCCACCAAAGGAACAATTTCGCCTCAAAATGGCAAAAAATTGCAATACCCCCCAAAGGAACAATTTCGCTTCAAAATGGCCAAAAGTTGCAATACCCCCCCAAAGGAACAATTTCGCCTCAAAATGGCAAAAAATTGCAATACCCCCCCAAAGGAACAATTTCGCTTCAAAATGCCGAAAAGTTGCAATACCCCCCGAACGGAACAATTTCGCTTCAAAATGGCCAAAAATTGCAATACCCCCCCAAAGGAACAATTTCGCCTCAAAATGGCAAAAAAAATGCAATACCCCCCAAAGGAACAATTTCGCCTCAAAATGGCCAAAAATTGTAATACCCCCCAAAGGAACAATTTCGCTTCAATGTGGCCAAAAGTTGCAATACCCCCCCAAAGGAACAATTTCGCTTCAAAATGGCCAAAAGTTGCAATACCCCCCCAAAGGAACAATTTCGCTTCAATATGGCCAAAAGTTGCATTACCCCACCAAAGGAACAATTTCGCCTCAAAATGGCAAAAAATTGCAATACCCCCCAAAGGAACAATTTCGCTTCAAAATGCTGAAAAGTTGCAATACCCCACGAAAGGAGCAATTTCGCCTCAAAATGGCAAAAAAAATGCAATACCCCCAAAGGAACAATTTCGCCTCAAAATGGCCAAAAATTGTAATACCCCCCAAAGGAACAATTTCGCTTCAATGTGGCCAAAAGTTGCAATACCCCCCCAAAGGAACAATTTCGCCTCAAAATGGCAAAAAATTACAATACCCCCCCAAAGGAACAATTTCGCTTCAAAATGGCAAAAATTTGCAATACCCCCCAAAGGAACAATTTCGCCTCAAAATGATGAAAAGTTGCAATACCCCCCGAAAGGAACAATTTCGCTTCAAAATGGCCAAAAGTTGCAATACCCCCCCAAAGGAACAATTTCGCTTCAAAATGCCGAAAAGTTGCAATACCCCACCAAAGGAACAATTTCGCTTCAAAATGGCCAAAAGTTGCAAAACCCCCCCAGAGGAACAATTTCGCCTCAAAATGGCAAAAAATTGCAATACCCCCCCCAAAGGACCAATTTCGCTTCAAAATGGCCAAAAGTTGCAATACCCCCCCAAAGGAACAATTTAACCTCAAAATGGAAAAAAAATTGCAATACCCCCCCAAAGGATTAATTTCGCTTCAAAATGGCCAAAAGTTGCAATACCCCCCCAAAGGAACAATTTCGCCTCAAAATAGCAAAAAATTGCAATACCCCCCCAAAGGAACAATTTCGCTTTAAAATGCCGAAAAGTTGCAATACCCCCCAAAGGAACAATTTCGCCTCAAAATGGCCAAAAGTTGCATTACCCCCAAAAGGAACAATTTCGCTTCAAAATGGCCAAAAGATGCAATACCCCCCCAAGCAATAATTTCGCCTCAAAATGGCAAAAAATTGCAATACCCCCCCCAAAGGAACAATTTCGCCTCAAAATGCCGAAAAGTTGCAATACCCCCGAAAGGAACAATTTCGCTTCAAAATGGCCAAAAGTTGCAATACCCCCCCAAAGGAACAATTTCGCTTCAATATGGCCAAAAGTTGCATTACCCCACCAAAGGAACAATTTCGCCTCAAAATGGCAAAAAATTGCAATACCCCCCCAAAGGAACAATTTCGCCTCAAAATGGCAAAAAATTGCAATACCCCCCAAAGGAACAATTTCGCCTCAAAATGCTGAAAAGTTGCAATACCCCACGAAAGGAACAATTTCGCCTCAAAATGGCAAAAAATTGCAATACCCCCCAAAGGAACAATTTCGCTTCAAAATGCCGAAGTTGCAATACCCCCCGAAAGGAACAATTTCGCTTCAAAATGGCCAAAAGATGCAATACCCCCCCAAGCAATAATTTCGCCTCAAAATGGCAAAAAATTGCAATACCCCCCCCAAAGGAACAATTTCGCCTCAAAATGCCGAAAAGTTGCAATACCCCCGAAAGGAACAATTTCGCTTCAAAATGGCCAAAAGTTGCAATACCCCCCCAAAGGAACAATTTCGCTTCAATATGGCCAAAAGTTGCATTACCCCACCAAAGGAACAATTTCGCCTCAAAATGGCAAAAAATTGCAATACCCCCCCAAAGGAACAATTTCGCCTCAAAATGGCAAAAAATTGCAATACCCCCCAAAGGAACAATTTCGCCTCAAAATGCTGAAAAGTTGCAATACCCCACGAAAGGAACAATTTCGCCTCAAAATGGCAAAAAATTGCAATACCCCCCAAAGGAACAATTTCGCTTCAAAATGCCGAAGTTGCAATACCCCCCGAAAGGAACAATTTCGCTTCAAAATGGCCAAAAATTGCAATACCCCCCAAAGGAACAATTTCGCCTCAAAATGGCAAAAAAATGCAATACCCCTCAAAGGAACAATTTCGCCTCAAAATGGCCAAAAATTGTAATACCCCCCAAAGGAACAATTTCGCTTCAATGTGGCCAAAAGTTGCAATACCCCCCCAAAGGAACAATTTCGCCTCAAAATGGCAAAAAATTGCAATACTCCCCCAAAGGAACAATTTCGCCTCAAAATGCTGAAAAGTTGCAATACCCCCCGAAAGGAACAATTTCGCTTCAAAATGGCCAAAAGTTGCAATACTCCCCCAAAGGAACAATTTCGCTTCAAAATGGCCAAAAGTTGCAATACCCCCCCAAAGCAACAATTTCGCCTCAAAATGGCAAAAAATTGCAATACCCCCCAAAGGAACAATTTCGCTTCAAAATGGCCAAAAGTTGCAATACCCCTCCAAAGGAACAATTTCGCCTCAAAATGCTGAAAAGTTGCAATACCCCCCCAAAGCAACAATTTCGCCTCAAATTGTCAAAAAATTGCAATACCCCCCCAAAGGAATAATTTCCCCTCAAAATGGCCAAAAATTGTAATACCCCCCAAAGGAACAATTTCGCTTCAATATGGCCAAAAGTTGCAATACCCCCCCAAAGGAACAATTTCGCCTCAAAATGTCAAAAAATTGCAATACCCCCCCAAAGGAACAATTTCACTTCAAAATGGCCAAAAGTTGCAATACCCCCCCAAAGGAACAATTTCACCTCAAAATGGAAAAAAAATTGCAATACCCCCCCAAAGGAACAATTTCGCTTCAAAATGGCCAAAAGTTGCAATACCCCCCCAAAGGAACAATTTCGCCTCAAAATGGCAAAAAATTGCAATACCCCCCCAAAGGAACAATTTCGCTTCAAAATGCCGAAAAGTTGCAATACCCCCCCAAAGGAACAATTTCGCCTCAAAATGGCCAAAAGTTGCAATACCCCCCAAAAGGAACAATTTCGCTTCAAAATGGCCAAAAGATGCAATACCCCCCCAAAGCAACAATTTCGCCTCAAAATGGCAAAAAATTGCAATACCCCCCAAAGGAACAATTTCTCCTCAAAATGGCCAAAAATTGTAATATCCCCCCTAAAGGAACAATTTCGCCTCAAAATGGCAAAAAATTGCAATACCCCCCCAAAGCAACAATTTCGCCTCAAAATGGCAAAAAATTGCAATACCCCCCCAAAGGAATAATTTCGCCTCAAAATGGCCAAAAATTGTAACACCCCCCAAAGGAACAATTTCGCTTCAATATGGCCAAAAGTTGCAATACACCCCCAAAGGAACAATTTCGCCTCAAAATGTAAAAAAATTGCAATACCCCCCCAAAGGAACAATTTCACTTCAAAATGGCCAAAAGTTGCAATACCCCCCCAAAGGAACAATTTCGCCTCAAAATGGCAAAAAATTGCAATACCCCCCCAAAGGAACAATTTCGCCTCAAAATGGCAAAAAATTGCAATACCCCCCGAAAGGACCAATTTCGCTTCAAAATGGCCAAAAGTTGCAATACCCCCCCAAAGGAACAATTTAACCTCAAAATGGAAAAAAAATTGCAATACCCCCCCAAAGGATTAATTTCGCTTCAAAATGGCCAAAAGTTGCAATACCCCCCCAAAGGAACAATTTCGCCTCAAAATAGCAAAAAATTGCAATACCCCCCCAAAGGAACAATTTCGCTTTAAAATGCCGAAAAGTTGCAATACCCCCCCAAAGGAACAATTTAGCCTCAAAATGGCCAAAAGTTGCATTACCCCCAAAAGGAACAATTTCGCTTCAAAATGGCCAAAAGATGCAATACCCCCCCAAGCAACAATTTCGCCTCAAAATGGCAAAAAATTGCAATACCCCCCCAAAGGAACAATTTCGCCTCAAAATGCCGAAAAGTTGCAATACCCCCCGAAAGGAACAATTTCGCTTCAAAATGGCCAAAAGTTGCAATACCCCCCCAAAGGAACAATTTCGCTTCAAAATGGCCAAAAGTTGCAATACCCCCCCAAAGGAACAATTTCGCCTCAAAATGGCAAAAAATTGCAATACCCCCCAAAGGAACAATTTCGCCTCAAAATGCTGAAAAGTTGCAATACCCCACGAAAGGAACAATTTCGCCTCAAAATGGCAAAAAATTGCAATACCCCCCCAAAGAAACAATTTCGCTTCAAAATGCCGAAAAGTTGCAATACCCCCCGAAAGGAACAATTTCGCTTCAAAATGGCCAAAAATTGCAATACCCCCCCAAAGGAACAATTTCGCCTCAAAATGGCAAAAAAATGCAATACCCCCCAAAGGAACAATTTCGCCTCAAAATGGCCAAAAATTGTAATACCCCCCAAAGGAACAATTTCGCTTCAATGTGGCCAAAAGTTGCAATACCCCCCCAAAGGAACAATTTCGCCTCAAAATGGCAAAAAATTACAATACCCCCCCAAAGGAACAATTTCGCTTCAAAATGGCAAAAATTTGCAATACCCCCCAAAGGAACAATTTCGCCTCAAAATGATGAAAAGTTTCAATACCCCCCGAAAGGAACAATTTCGCTTCAAAATGGCCAAAAGTTGCAATACCCCCCCAAAGGAACAATTTCGCTTCAAAATGCCGAAAAGTTGCAATACCCCACCAAAGGAACAATTTCGCTTCAAAATGGCCAAAAGTTGCAAAACCCCCCCAAAGGAACAATTTCGCCTCAAAATAGCAAAAAATTGCAATACTCCCCCAAAGGAACAATTTCTCCTTAAAATGGCCAAAAATTGTAATACCCCCCCAAAGGAAAAATTTCACTTCAATATGGCCAAAAGTTGCAATACCCCCCCAAAGGAACAATTTCGCCTCAATATGGCCAAAAGTTGCAATACCCCCCAAAGGAACAATTTCGCTTCAAAATGGCCAAAAGTTGCAATACTCCCCCAAAGGAACAATTTCGCTTCAAAATGGCCAAAAGTTGCAATACCCCCCCAAAGGAAGAATATCGCCTCAAAAAGGCAAAAAATTGCAATACCCCCCAAAGGAACAATTTCGCCTCAAAATGCTGAAAAGTTGCAAAACCCCCCGAAAGGAACAATTTCGTTTCAAAATGGCCAAAAGTTGCAATACCCCCCCAAAGGAACAATTTCGCCTCAAAATGAAAAAAAATTGCAATACCCCCCCAAAGGAATAATTTCGCCTCAAAATGCCGAAAAGTTGCAATACCCCCCGAAAGGAACAATTTCGCTTCAAAATGGCCAAAAATTGCAATACCCCCCAAAGCAACAATTTCGCCTCAAAATGAAAAAAAAATTGCAATACCCCCCAAAGGAACAATTTCGCTTCAAAATGCCCAAAAGTTGCAATACCCCCCAAAGGAACAATTTCGCTTCAAAATGGCAAAAAATTGCAATACCCCCCCAAAAGAACAATTTCGTTTCGAAATGGCCAAAAGTTGCAATACCACCCCAAAGAAACAATTTCGCCTCAAAATGGCAAAAAATTGCAATACCCCCCAAAAAAAACAATTTCGCCTCAAAATGCTGAAAAGTTGCAATACCCCCCGAAAGGAACAATTTCGCTTCAAAATGGCCAAAAGTTGCAATACTCCCCCAAAGGAACAATTTCGCTTCAAAATGGCCAAAAGTTGCAATACCCCCCCAAAGGTACAATTTCGCTTCAAAATGGCCAAAAGTTGCAATACCCCCCCAAAGGAACAATTTCGCTTCAAAATGGCCAAAAGTTGCAATACCCCCCAAAAGGAACAATTTCGCCTCAAAATAGCAAAAAATTGCAATACCCCCCAAAGGAACAATTTCGCTTCAAAATGCCGAAAAGTTGCAATACCCCCCAAAAGGAACAATTTCGCTTCAAAATGGCCAAAAGATGCAATACCCCCCCAAAGGAACAATTTCACTTCAATATGGCCAAAAGTTGCAATACCCCCCAAAGGAACAATTTCGCCTCAAAATGCTGAAAAGTTGCAATACCCCCCGAAAGGAACAATTTCGCTTCAAAATGGCCAAAAGTTGCAATACCCCCCCAAAGGAACAATTTCGCCTCAAAATGAAAAAAAATTGCAATACCCCCCCAAAGGAACAATTTCGCCTCAAAATGCCGAAAAGTTGCAATACCCCCCGAAAGGAACAATTTCGCTTCAAAATGGCCAAAAATTGCAATACCCCCCAAAGCAACAATTTCGCCTCAAAATGAAAAAAAAATTGCAATACCCCCCAAAGGAACAATTTCTCTTCAAAATGCCGAAAAGTTGCAATACCCCCCCAAAGGTACAATTTCGCTTCAAAATGGCCAAAAGTTGCAATACCCCCCGAAAGGAACAATTTCGCTTCAAAATGGCAGAAAATTGCAATACCCCCCCAAAGGAACAATTTCGTTTCAAAATGGCCAAAAGTTGCAATACCCCCCCAAAGGAACAATTTCGCCTCAAAATGGCAAAAAATTGCAATACCCCCCCAAAAAAACAATTTCGCCTCAAAATGCTGAAAAGTTGCAATACCCCCCGAAAGGAACAATTTCGCTTCAAAATGGCCAAAAGTTGCAATACCCCCCCAAAGGAACAATTTCGCCTCAAAATGGCAAAAAATTGAAAATACCCCCCCAAAGGAACAATTTCGCTTCAAAATGCCGGAAAGTTGCAATACCCCCCCAAAGGAACAATTTCGCTTCAAAATGGCCAAAAGTTGCAATACCCCCCCAAAGGAACAATTTCGCCTCAAAATAGCAAAAAATTGCAATACCCCCCAAAGGAACAATTTCGCTTCAAAATGCCGAAAAGTTGCAATACCCCCCAAAAGGAACAATTTCGCTTCAAAATGGCCAAAAGATGCAATACCCCCCCCAAAGGAACAATTTCACTTCAATATGGCCAAAAGTTGCAATACCCCCCCAAAGGAACAATTTCGCCTCAAAATGGCAAAAAATTGCAATACTCCCCCAAAGGAACAATTTCTCTTCAAAATGGCCAAAAGTTGCAATACCCCCCCAAAGGAACAATATCGCTTCAAAATGGCCAAAATTTGCAATACCCCCTCAAAGGAACAATTTCGCTTCAAAATTCCGAAAAGTTGCAATACCCCCCAAAGGTACAATTTCGCTTCAAAATGGCCAAAAGTTGCAATACCCCCCGAAAGGAACAATTTCGCTTCAAAATGGCAGAAAATTGCAATACCCCCCCAAAGGAACAATTTCGTTTCAAAATGGCCAAAAGTTGCAATACCCCCCCAAAGGAACAATTTCGCCTCAAAATGGCAAAAAATTGCAATACCCCCCCAAAAAAACAATTTCGCCTCAAAATGCTGAAAAGTTGCAATACCCCCCGAAAGGAACAATTTCGCTTCAAAATGGCCAAAAGTTGCAATACCCCCCCAAAGGAACAATTTCGCCTCAAAATGGCAAAAAATTGAAAATACCCCCCCAAAGGAACAATTTCGCTTCAAAATGCCGGAAAGTTGCAATACCCCCCCAAAGGTACAATTTCGCTTCAAAATGGCCAAAAGTTGCAATACCCCCCCAAAGGAACAATTTCGCTTCAAAATGGCCAAAAGTTGCAATACCCCCCCAAAGGAACAATTTCGCCTCAAAATAGCAAAAAATTGCAATACCCCCCAAAGGAACAATTTCGCTTCAAAATGCCGAAAAGTTGCAATACCCCCCAAAAGGAACAATTTCGCTTCAAAATGGCCAAAAGATGCAATACCCCCCCCAAAGGAACAATTTCACTTCAATATGGCCAAAAGTTGCAATACCCCCCCAAAGGAACAATTTCGCCTCAAAATGGCAAAAAATTGCAATACTCCCCCAAAGGAACAATTTCTCTTCAAAATGGCCAAAAGTTGCAATACCCCCCCAAAGGAACAATATCGCTTCAAAATGGCCAAAATTTGCAATACCCCCTCAAAGGAACAATTTCGCTTCAAAATTCCGAAAAGTTGCAATACCCCCCAAAGGTACAATTTCGCTTCAAAATGGCCAAAAGTTGCAATACCCCCCCAAAGGAACAATTTCACCTCAAAATGCCGAAAAGTTGCAATACCCCCCGAAAGGAACAATTTCGCTTCAAAATGGCCAAAAGTTGCAATACCCCCCCAAAGGAACAATTTCGCCTCAAAATGGCAAAAAATTGCAATACCCCCCAAAGGAACAATTTCACCTCAAAATGCCGAAAAGTTGCAATACCCCCCGAAAGGAACAATTTCGCTTCAAAATGGCCAAAAGATGCAATACCCCCCAAAGCAACAATTTCGCCTCAAAATGGCAAAAAATTGCAATACCCCCCCAAAGGAACAATTTCGCTTCAATATGGCCAAAAGTTGCAATACCCCCCCAAAGGAACAATTTCGCCTCAAAATGGCAAAAAATTGCAATACCCCCCCAAAGGAACAATTTCGCCTCAAAATGCCGAAAAGTTGCAATACCCCCCAAAGGAACAATTTCGCCTCAAAATGCCGAAAAGTTGCAATAGCCCCCAAAGGAACAATTTCGCTTCAAAATGGCCAAAAGTTGCAATACCCCCCGAAAGGAACAATTTCGCTTCAAAATGGCAGAAAATTGCAATACCCCCCCAAAGGAACAATTTCGTTTCAAAATGGCCAAAAGTTGCAATACCCCCCCAAAAAAACAATTTCGCCTCAAAATGCTGAAAAGTTGCAATACCCCCCGAAAGGAACAATTTCGCTTCAAAATGGCCAAAAGTTGCAATACCCCCCCAAAGGAACAATTTCGCCTCAAAATGGCAAAAAATTGAAAATACCCCCCCAAAGGAACAATTTCGCTTCAAAATGCCGGAAAGTTGCAATACCCCCCAAAGGTACAATTTCGCTTCAAAATGGCCAAAAGTTGCAATACCCCCCCAAAGGAACAATTTCGCTTCAAAATGGCCAAAAGTTGCAATACCCCCCCAAAGGAACAATTTCGCCTCAAAATAGCAAAAAATTGCAATACCCCCCAAAGGAACAATTTCGCTTCAAAATGCCGAAAAGTTGCAATACCCCCCAAAAGGAACAATTTCGCTTCAAAATGGCCAAAAGATGCAATACCCCCCCCAAAGGAACAATTTCACTTCAATATGGCCAAAAGTTGCAATACCCCCCCAAAGGAACAATTTCGCCTCAAAATGGCAAAAAATTGCAATACTCCCCCAAAGGAACAATTTCGCTTCAAAATGGCCAAAAGTTGCAATACCCCCCCAAAGGAACAATATCGCTTCAAAATGGCCAAAATTTGCAATACCCCCTCAAAGGAACAATTTCGCTTCAAAATTCCGAAAAGTTGCAATACCCCCCAAAGGTACAATTTCGCTTCAAAATGGCCAAAAGTTGCAATACCCCCCCAAAGGAACAATTTCACCTCAAAATGCCGAAAAGTTGCAATACCCCCCGAAAGGAACAATTTCGCTTCAAAATGGCCAAAAGTTGCAATACCCCCCCAAAGGAACAATTTCGCCTCAAAATGGCAAAAAATTGCAATACCCCCCAAAGGAACAATTTCACCTCAAAATGCCGAAAAGTTGCAATACCCCCCGAAAGGAACAATTTCGCTTCAAAATGGCCAAAAGATGCAATACCCCCCAAAGCAACAATTTCGCCTCAAAATGGCAAAAAATTGCAATACCCCCCCAAAGGAACAATTTCGCTTCAATATGGCCAAAAGTTGCAATACCCCCCCAAAGGAACAATTTCGCCTCAAAATGGCAAAAAATTGCAATACCCCCCCAAAGGAACAATTTCGCCTCAAAATGCCGAAAAGTTGCAATACCCCCCAAAGGAACAATTTCGCCTCAAAATGCCGAAAAGTTGCAATAGCCCCCAAAGGAACAATTTCGCTTCAAAATGGCCAAAAGTTGCAATACCCCCCCAAAGGAACAATTTCGCCTCAAAATGCCGAAAAGTTGCAATACCCCCCAAAAGGAACAATTTCGCTTCAAAATGGCCAAAAGTTGCGATACCCCCCAAAGGAACAATTTCGGCTCAAAATGGCAAAAAATTGCAATACCCCCCCAAAGGAACAATTTCGCCTCAAAATGCCAAAAAGTTGCAATACCCCCCCAAAGGAACAATTTCGCTTCAAAATGGCCAAAAGTTGCAATAT
Source organism: Anomaloglossus baeobatrachus (assembly GCF_048569485.1). NCBI lineage: Eukaryota > Metazoa > Chordata > Amphibia > Anura > Aromobatidae > Anomaloglossus > Anomaloglossus baeobatrachus. The sequence continues at coordinate 44,573,593 of NC_134363.1, forward strand.
GCCCCCAAAGGAACAATTTCGCCTCAAAATGCCGAAAAGTTGCAATACCCCCCGAAAGGAACAATTTCGCTTCAAAATGGCCAAAAGATGCAATACCCCCCCAAAGCAACAATTTCGCCTCAAAATATAAAAAAATTGCAATACCCCCCCAAAGGATCAATTTCGCTTCAAAATGCCAAAAAGTTGCAATACCCCCCCAAAGGTACAATTTCGCTTCAAAATGGCCAAAAATTGCAATACCCCCCCAAAGGAACAATTTCGCCTCAAAATGCCGAAAAGTTGCAATACCCTCCGAAAGGAACAATTTCGCTTCAAAAAGGCCAAAAGTTGCAATACCCCCCCAAAGGAACAATTTCGCCTCAAAATGGCAAAAAATTGCAATACCCCCCCAAAGGAACAATTTCACCTCAAAATGCTGAAAAGTTGCAATACCCCCCGAAAGGAACAATTTCGTTTCAAAATGGCCAAAAGTTGCAATACCCCCCCAAAGGAACAATTTCGCCTCAAAATGAAAAAAAATTGCAATACCCCCCCAAAGGAATAATTTCGACTCAAAATGCCGAAAAGTTGCAATACCCCCCGAAAGGAACAATTTCGCTTCAAAATGGCCAAAAATTGCAATACCCCCCCAAAGCAACAATTTCGCCTCAAAATGAAAAAAAAATTGCAATACCCCCCAAAGGAACAATTTCGCTTCAAAATGCCCAAAAGTTGCAATACCCCCCAAAGGAACAATTTCGCTTCAAAATGGCAAAAAATTGCAATACCCCCCCAAAGGAACAATTTCGTTTCGAAATGGCCAAAAGTTGCAATACCCCCCCAAAGAAACAATTTCGCCTCAAAATGGCAAAAAATTGCAATACCCCCCAAAAAATACAATTTCGCCTCAAAATGCTGAAAAGTTGCAATACTCCCCCAAAGGAACAATTTCGCTTCAAAATGGCCAAAAGTTGCAATACCCCCCCAAAGGAACAATTTCGCTTCAAAATGGCCAAAAGTTGCAATACCCCCCAAAAGGAACAATTTCGCCTCAAAATAGCAAAAAATTGCAATACCCCCCAAAGGAACAATTTCGCTTCAAAATGCCGAAAAGTTGCAATACCCCCCAAAAGGAACAATTTCGCTTCAAAATGGCCAAAAGATGCAATACCCCCCAAAGGAACAATTTCGCCTCAAAATGCTGAAAAGTTGCAATACCCCCCGAAAGGAACAATTTCGCTTCAAAATGGCCAAAAGTTGCAATACCCCCCCAAAGGAACAATTTCGCCTCAAAATGAAAAAAAATTGCAATACCCCCCCAAAGGAACAATTTCGCCTCAAAATGCCGAAAAGTTGCAATACCCCCCGAAAGGAACAATTTCGCTTCAAAATGGCCAAAAATTGCAATACCCCCCAAAGCAACAATTTCGCCTCAAAATGAAAAAAAAATTGCAATACCCCCCAAAGGAACAATTTCTCTTCAAAATGCCGAAAAGTTGCAATACCCCCCCAAAGGTACAATTTCGCTTCAAAATGGCCAAAAGTTGCAATACCCCCAGAAAGGAACAATTTCGCTTCAAAATGGCAGAAAATTGCAATACCCCCCCAAAGGAACAATTTCGTTTCAAAATGGCCAAAAGTTGCAATACCCCCCCAAAGGAACAATTTCGCCTCAAAATGGCAAAAAATTGCAATACCCCCCCAAAAAAACAATTTCGCCTCAAAATGCTGAAAAGTTGCAATACCCCCCGAAAGGAACAATTTCGCTTCAAAATGGCCAAAAGTTGCAATACCCCCCCAAAGGAACAATTTCGCCTCAAAATGGCAAAAAATTGAAAATACCCCCCCAAAGGAACAATTTCGCTTCAAAATGCCGGAAAGTTGCAATACCCCCCCAAAGGTACAATTTCGCTTCAAAATGGCCAAAAGTTGCAATACCCCCCAAAGGAACAATTTCGCTTCAAAATGGCCAAAAGTTGCAATACCCCCCAAAGGAACAATTTCGCCTCGAAATAGCAAAAAATTGCAATACCCCCCAAAGGAACAATTTCGCTTCAAAATGCCGAAAAGTTGCAATACCCCCCAAAAGGAACAATTTCGCTTCAAAATGGCCAAAAGATGCAATACCCCCCCCAAAGGAACAATTTCACTTCAATATGGCCAAAAGTTGCAATACCCCCCCAAAGGAACAATTTCGCCTCAAAATGGCAAAAAATTGCAATACTCCCCCAAAGGAACAATTTCGCTTCAAAATGGCCAAAAGTTGCAATACCCCCCCAAAGGAACAATATCGCTTCAAAATGGCCAAAATTTGCAATACCCCCTCAAAGGAACAATTTCGCTTCAAAATTCCGAAAAGTTGCAATACCCCCCAAAGGTACAATTTCGCTTCAAAATGGCCAAAAGTTGCAATACCCCCCCAAAGGAACAATTTCACCTCAAAATGCCGAAAAGTTGCAATACCCCCCGAAAGGAACAATTTCGCTTCAAAATGGCCAAAAGTTGCAATACCCCCCCAAAGGAACAATTTCGCCTCAAAATGGCAAAAAATTGCAATACCCCCCAAAGGAACAATTTCACCTCAAAATGCCGAAAAGTTGCAATACCCCCCGAAAGGAACAATTTCGCTTCAAAATGGCCAAAAGATGCAATACCCCCCAAAGCAACAATTTCGCCTCAAAATGGCAAAAAATTGCAATACCCCCCCAAATGAACAATTTCGCTTCAATATGGCCAAAAGTTGCAATACCCCCCCAAAGGAACAATTTCGCCTCAAAATGGCAAAAAATTGCAATACCCCCCCAAAGGAACAATTTCGCCTCAAAATGCCGAAAAGTTGCAATACCCCCCAAAGGAACAATTTCGCCTCAAATTGCCGAAAAGTTGCAATAGCCCCCAAAGGAACAATTTCGCTTCAAAATGGCCAAAAGTTGCAATACCCCCCGAAAGGAACAATTTCGCTTCAAAATGGCAGAAAATTGCAATACCCCCCCAAAGGAACAATTTCGTTTCAAAATGGCCAAAAGTTGCAATACCCCCCCAAAGGAACAATTTCGCCTCAAAATGGCAAAAAATTGCAATACCCCCCCAAAAAAACAATTTCGCCTCAAAATGCTGAAAAGTTGCAATACCCCCCGAAAGGAACAATTTCGCTTCAAAATGGCCAAAAGTTGCAATACCCCCCCAAAGGAACAATTTCGCCTCAAAATGGCAAAAAATTGCAATACTCCCCCAAAGGAACAATTTCTCTTCAAAATGGCCAAAAGTTGCAATACCCCCCCAAAGGAACAATATCGCTTCAAAATGGCCAAAATTTGCAATACCCCCTCAAAGGAACAATTTCGCTTCAAAATTCCGAAAAGTTGCAATACCCCCCAAAGGTACAATTTCGCTTCAAAATGGCCAAAAGTTGCAATACCCCCCCAAAGGAACAATTTCACCTCAAAATGCCGAAAAGTTGCAATACCCCCCGAAAGGAACAATTTCGCTTCAAAATGGCCAAAAGTTGCAATACCCCCCCAAAGGAACAATTTCGCCTCAAAATGGCAAAAAATTGCAATACCCCCCAAAGGAACAATTTCACCTCAAAATGCCGAAAAGTTGCAATACCCCCCGAAAGGAACAATTTCGCTTCAAAATGGCCAAAAGATGCAATACCCCCCAAAGCAACAATTTCGCCTCAAAATGGCAAAAAATTGCAATACCCCCCCAAAGGAACAATTTCGCTTCAATATGGCCAAAAGTTGCAATACCCCCCCAAAGGAACAATTTCGCCTCAAAATGGCAAAAAATTGCAATACCCCCCCAAAGGAACAATTTCGCCTCAAAATGCCGAAAAGTTGCAATACCCCCCAAAGGAACAATTTCGCCTCAAAATGCCGAAAAGTTGCAATAGCCCCCAAAGGAACAATTTCGCTTCAAAATGGCCAAAAGTTGCAATACCCCCCGAAAGGAACAATTTCGCTTCAAAATGGCAGAAAATTGCAATACCCCCCCAAAGGAACAATTTCGTTTCAAAATGGCCAAAAGTTGCAATACCCCCCCAAAAAAACAATTTCGCCTCAAAATGCTGAAAAGTTGCAATACCCCCCGAAAGGAACAATTTCGCTTCAAAATGGCCAAAAGTTGCAATACCCCCCCAAAGGAACAATTTCGCCTCAAAATGGCAAAAAATTGAAAATACCCCCCCAAAGGAACAATTTCGCTTCAAAATGCCGGAAAGTTGCAATACCCCCCAAAGGTACAATTTCGCTTCAAAATGGCCAAAAGTTGCAATACCCCCCCAAAGGAACAATTTCGCTTCAAAATGGCCAAAAGTTGCAATACCCCCCCAAAGGAACAATTTCGCCTCAAAATAGCAAAAAATTGCAATACCCCCCAAAGGAACAATTTCGCTTCAAAATGCCGAAAAGTTGCAATACCCCCCAAAAGGAACAATTTCGCTTCAAAATGGCCAAAAGATGCAATACCCCCCCCAAAGGAACAATTTCACTTCAATATGGCCAAAAGTTGCAATACCCCCCCAAAGGAACAATTTCGCCTCAAAATGGCAAAAAATTGCAATACTCCCCCAAAGGAACAATTTCGCTTCAAAATGGCCAAAAGTTGCAATACCCCCCCAAAGGAACAATATCGCTTCAAAATGGCCAAAATTTGCAATACCCCCTCAAAGGAACAATTTCGCTTCAAAATTCCGAAAAGTTGCAATACCCCCCAAAGGTACAATTTCGCTTCAAAATGGCCAAAAGTTGCAATACCCCCCCAAAGGAACAATTTCACCTCAAAATGCCGAAAAGTTGCAATACCCCCCGAAAGGAACAATTTCGCTTCAAAATGGCCAAAAGTTGCAATACCCCCCCAAAGGAACAATTTCGCCTCAAAATGGCAAAAAATTGCAATACCCCCCAAAGGAACAATTTCACCTCAAAATGCCGAAAAGTTGCAATACCCCCCGAAAGGAACAATTTCGCTTCAAAATGGCCAAAAGATGCAATACCCCCCAAAGCAACAATTTCGCCTCAAAATGGCAAAAAATTGCAATACCCCCCCAAAGGAACAATTTCGCTTCAATATGGCCAAAAGTTGCAATACCCCCCCAAAGGAACAATTTCGCCTCAAAATGGCAAAAAATTGCAATACCCCCCCAAAGGAACAATTTCGCCTCAAAATGCCGAAAAGTTGCAATACCCCCCAAAGGAACAATTTCGCCTCAAAATGCCGAAAAGTTGCAATAGCCCCCAAAGGAACAATTTCGCTTCAAAATGGCCAAAAGTTGCAATACCCCCCCAAAGGAACAATTTCGCCTCAAAATGCCGAAAAGTTGCAATACCCCCCAAAAGGAACAATTTCGCTTCAAAATGGCCAAAAGTTGCGATACCCCCCAAAGGAACAATTTCGGCTCAAAATGGCAAAAAATTGCAATACCCCCCCAAAGGAACAATTTCGCCTCAAAATGCCAAAAAGTTGCAATACCCCCCCAAAGGAACAATTTCGCTTCAAAATGGCCAAAAGTTGCAATACGCCCCCAAAGGAACAATTTCGCCTCAAAATGCCGAAAAGTTGCAATACCCCCCGAAAGGAACAATTTCGCTTCAAAATGGCCAAAAGATGCAATACCCCCCCAAAGCAACAATTTCGCCTCAAAATATAAAAAAATTGCAATACCCCCCCAAAGGATCAATTTCGCTTCAAAATGCCAAAAAGTTGCAATACCCCCCCAAAGGTACAATTTCGCTTCAAAATGGCCAAAAATTGCAATACCCCCCCAAAGGAACAATTTCGCCTCAAAATGCCGAAAAGTTGCAATACCCTCCGAAAGGAACAATTTCGCTTCAAAAAGGCCAAAAGTTGCAATACCCCCCCAAAGGAACAATTTCGCCTCAAAATGGCAAAAAATTGCAATACCCCCCCAAAGGAACAATTTCACCTCAAAATGCTGAAAAGTTGCAATACCCCCCGAAAGGAACAATTTCGTTTCAAAATGGCCAAAAGTTGCAATACCCCCCCAAAGGAACAATTTCGCCTCAAAATGAAAAAAAATTGCAATACCCCCCCAAAGGAATAATTTCGACTCAAAATGCCGAAAAGTTGCAATACCCCCCGAAAGGAACAATTTCGCTTCAAAATGGCCAAAAATTGCAATACCCCCCCAAAGCAACAATTTCGCCTCAAAATGAAAAAAAAATTGCAATACCCCCCAAAGGAACAATTTCGCTTCAAAATGCCCAAAAGTTGCAATACCCCCCAAAGGAACAATTTCGCTTCAAAATGGCAAAAAATTGCAATACCCCCCCAAAGGAACAATTTCGTTTCGAAATGGCCAAAAGTTGCAATACCCCCCCAAAGAAACAATTTCGCCTCAAAATGGCAAAAAATTGCAATACCCCCCAAAAAAAACAATTTCGCCTCAAAATGCTGAAAAGTTGCAATACTCCCCCAAAGGAACAATTTCGCTTCAAAATGGCCAAAAGTTGCAATACCCCCCCAAAGGAACAATTTCGCTTCAAAATGGCCAAAAGTTGCAATACCCCCCAAAAGGAACAATTTCGCCTCAAAATAGCAAAAAATTGCAATACCCCCCAAAGGAACAATTTCGCTTCAAAATGCCGAAAAGTTGCAATACCCCCCAAAAGGAACAATTTCGCTTCAAAATGGCCAAAAGATGCAATACCCCCCAAAGGAACAATTTCGCCTCAAAATGCTGAAAAGTTGCAATACCCCCCGAAAGGAACAATTTCGCTTCAAAATGGCCAAAAGTTGCAATACCCCCCCAAAGGAACAATTTCGCCTCAAAATGAAAAAAAATTGCAATACCCCCCCAAAGGAACAATTTCGCCTCAAAATGCCGAAAAGTTGCAATACCCCCCGAAAGGAACAATTTCGCTTCAAAATGGCCAAAAATTGCAATACCCCCCAAAGCAACAATTTCGCCTCAAAATGAAAAAAAAATTGCAATACCCCCCAAAGGAACAATTTCTCTTCAAAATGCCGAAAAGTTGCAATACCCCCCCAAAGGTACAATTTCGCTTCAAAATGGCCAAAAGTTGCAATACCCCCCGAAAGGAACAATTTCGCTTCAAAATGGCAGAAAATTGCAATACCCCCCCAAAGGAACAATTTCGTTTCAAAATGGCCAAAAGTTGCAATACCCCCCCAAAGGAACAATTTCGCCTCAAAATGGCAAAAAATTGCAATACCCCCCCAAAAAAACAATTTCGCCTCAAAATGCTGAAAAGTTGCAATACCCCCCGAAAGGAACAATTTCGCTTCAAAATGGCCAAAAGTTGCAATACCCCCCCAAAGGAACAATTTCGCCTCAAAATGGCAAAAAATTGAAAATACCCCCCCAAAGGAACAATTTCGCTTCAAAATGCCGGAAAGTTGCAATACCCCCCCAAAGGTACAATTTCGCTTCAAAATGGCCAAAAGTTGCAATACCCCCCAAAGGAACAATTTCGCTTCAAAATGGCCAAAAGTTGCAATACCCCCCAAAGGAACAATTTCGCCTCGAAATAGCAAAAAATTGCAATACCCCCCAAAGGAACAATTTCGCTTCAAAATGCCGAAAAGTTGCAATACCCCCCAAAAGGAACAATTTCGCTTCAAAATGGCCAAAAGATGCAATACCCCCCCCAAAGGAACAATTTCACTTCAATATGGCCAAAAGTTGCAATACCCCCCCAAAGGAACAATTTCGCCTCAAAATGGCAAAAAATTGCAATACTCCCCCAAAGGAACAATTTCGCTTCAAAATGGCCAAAAGTTGCAATACCCCCCCAAAGGAACAATATCGCTTCAAAATGGCCAAAATTTGCAATACCCCCTCAAAGGAACAATTTCGCTTCAAAATTCCGAAAAGTTGCAATACCCCCCAAAGGTACAATTTCGCTTCAAAATGGCCAAAAGTTGCAATACCCCCCCAAAGGAACAATTTCACCTCAAAATGCCGAAAAGTTGCAATACCCCCCGAAAGGAACAATTTCGCTTCAAAATGGCCAAAAGTTGCAATACCCCCCCAAAGGAACAATTTCGCCTCAAAATGGCAAAAAATTGCAATACCCCCCAAAGGAACAATTTCACCTCAAAATGCCGAAAAGTTGCAATACCCCCCGAAAGGAACAATTTCGCTTCAAAATGGCCAAAAGATGCAATCCCCCCAAAGCAACAATTTCGCCTCAAAATGGCAAAAAATTGCAATACCCCCCCAAATGAACAATTTCGCTTCAATATGGCCAAAAGTTGCAATACCCCCCAAAGGAACAATTTCGCCTCAAAATGGCAAAAAATTGCAATACCCCCCCAAAGGAACAATTTCGCCTCAAAATGCCGAAAAGTTGCAATACCCCCCAAAGGAACAATTTCGCCTCAAATTGCCGAAAAGTTGCAATAGCCCCCAAAGGAACAATTTCGCTTCAAAATGGCCAAAAGTTGCAATACCCCCCGAAAGGAACAATTTCGCTTCAAAATGGCAGAAAATTGCAATACCCCCCCAAAGGAACAATTTCGTTTCAAAATGGCCAAAAGTTGCAATACCCCCCCAAAGGAACAATTTCGCCTCAAAATGGCAAAAAATTGCAATACCCCCCCAAAAAAACAATTTCGCCTCAAAATGCTGAAAAGTTGCAATACCCCCCGAAAGGAACAATTTTGCTTCAAAATGGCCAAAAGTTGCAATACCCCCCCAAAGGAACAATTTCGCCTCAAAATGGCAAAAAATTGAAAATACCCCCCCAAAGGAACAATTTCGCTTCAAAATGCCGGAAAGTTGCAATACCCCCCCAAAGGTACAATTTCGCTTCAAAATGGCCAAAAGTTGCAATACCCCCCCAAAGGAACAATTTCGCTTCAAAATGGCCAAAAGTTGCAATACCCCCCCAAAGGAACAATTTCGCCTCAAAATAGCAAAAAATTGCAATACCCCCCAAAGGAACAATTTCGCTTCAAAATGCCGAAAAGTTGCAATACCCCCCAAAAGGAACAATTTCGCTTCAAAATGGCCAAAAGATGCAATACCCCCCCCAAAGGAACAATTTCACTTCAATATGGCCAAAAGTTGCAATACCCCCCCAAAGGAACAATTTCGCCTCAAAATGGCAAAAAATTGCAATACTCCCCCAAAGGAACAATTTCGCTTCAAAATGGCCAAAAGTTGCAATACCCCCCCAAAGGAACAATATCGCTTCAAAATGGCCAAAATTTGCAATACCCCCTCAAAGGAACAATTTCGCTTCAAAATTCCGAAAAGTTGCAATACCCCCCAAAGGTACAATTTCGCTTCAAAATGGCCAAAAGTTGCAATACCCCCCCAAAGGAACAATTTCACCTCAAAATGCCGAAAAGTTGCAATACCCCCCGAAAGGAACAATTTCGCTTCAAAATGGCCAAAAGTTGCAATACCCCCCCAAAGGAACAATTTCGCCTCAAAATGGCAAAAAATTGCAATACCCCCCAAAGGAACAATTTCACCTCAAAATGCCGAAAAGTTGCAATACCCCCCCAAAGGAACAATTTCGCTTCAAAATGCCGGAAAGTTGCAATACCCCCCCAAAGGTACAATTTCGCTTCAAAATGGCCAAAAGTTGCAATACCCCCCAAAGGAACAATTTCGCTTCAAAATGGCCAAAAGTTGCAATACCCCCCAAAGGAACAATTTCGCCTCGAAATAGCAAAAAATTGCAATACCCCCCAAAGGAACAATTTCGCTTCAAAATGCCGAAAAGTTGCAATACCCCCCAAAAGGAACAATTTCGCTTCAAAATGGCCAAAAGATGCAATACCCCCCCCAAAGGAACAATTTCACTTCAATATGGCCAAAAGTTGCAATACCCCCCCAAAGGAACAATTTCGCCTCAAAATGGCAAAAAATTGCAATACTCCCCCAAAGGAACAATTTCGCTTCAAAATGGCCAAAAGTTGCAATACCCCCCCAAAGGAACAATATCGCTTCAAAATGGCCAAAATTTGCAATACCCCCTCAAAGGAACAATTTCGCTTCAAAATTCCGAAAAGTTGCAATACCCCCCAAAGGTACAATTTCGCTTCAAAATGGCCAAAAGTTGCAATACCCCCCCAAAGGAACAATTTCACCTCAAAATGCCGAAAAGTTGCAATACCCCCCGAAAGGAACAATTTCGCTTCAAAATGGCCAAAAGTTGCAATACCCCCCCAAAGGAACAATTTCGCCTCAAAATGGCAAAAAATTGCAATACCCCCCAAAGGAACAATTTCACCTCAAAATGCCGAAAAGTTGCAATACCCCCCGAAAGGAACAATTTCGCTTCAAAATGGCCAAAAGATGCAATACCCCCCAAAGCAACAATTTCGCCTCAAAATGGCAAAAAATTGCAATACCCCCCCAAATGAACAATTTCGCTTCAATATGGCCAAAAGTTGCAATACCCCCCAAAGGAACAATTTCGCCTCAAAATGGCAAAAAATTGCAATACCCCCCCAAAGGAACAATTTCGCCTCAAAATGCCGAAAAGTTGCAATACCCCCCAAAGGAACAATTTCGCCTCAAATTGCCGAAAAGTTGCAATAGCCCCCAAAGGAACAATTTCGCTTCAAAATGGCCAAAAGTTGCAATACCCCCCGAAAGGAACAATTTCGCTTCAAAATGGCAGAAAATTGCAATACCCCCCCAAAGGAACAATTTCGTTTCAAAATGGCCAAAAGTTGCAATACCCCCCCAAAGGAACAATTTCGCCTCAAAATGGCAAAAAATTGCAATACCCCCCCAAAAAAACAATTTCGCCTCAAAATGCTGAAAAGTTGCAATACCCCCCGAAAGGAACAATTTTGCTTCAAAATGGCCAAAAGTTGCAATACCCCCCCAAAGGAACAATTTCGCCTCAAAATGGCAAAAAATTGAAAATACCCCCCCAAAGGAACAATTTCGCTTCAAAATGCCGGAAAGTTGCAATACCCCCCCAAAGGTACAATTTCGCTTCAAAATGGCCAAAAGTTGCAATACCCCCCCAAAGGAACAATTTCGCTTCAAAATGGCCAAAAGTTGCAATACCCCCCCAAAGGAACAATTTCGCCTCAAAATAGCAAAAAATTGCAATACCCCCCAAAGGAACAATTTCGCTTCAAAATGCCGAAAAGTTGCAATACCCCCCAAAAGGAACAATTTCGCTTCAAAATGGCCAAAAGATGCAATACCCCCCCCAAAGGAACAATTTCACTTCAATATGGCCAAAAGTTGCAATACCCCCCCAAAGGAACAATTTCGCCTCAAAATGGCAAAAAATTGCAATACTCCCCCAAAGGAACAATTTCGCTTCAAAATGGCCAAAAGTTGCAATACCCCCCCAAAGGAACAATATCGCTTCAAAATGGCCAAAATTTGCAATACCCCCTCAAAGGAACAATTTCGCTTCAAAATTCCGAAAAGTTGCAATACCCCCCAAAGGTACAATTTCGCTTCAAAATGGCCAAAAGTTGCAATACCCCCCCAAAGGAACAATTTCACCTCAAAATGCCGAAAAGTTGCAATACCCCCCGAAAGGAACAATTTCGCTTCAAAATGGCCAAAAGTTGCAATACCCCCCCAAAGGAACAATTTCGCCTCAAAATGGCAAAAAATTGCAATACCCCCCAAAGGAACAATTTCACCTCAAAATGCCGAAAAGTTGCAATACCCCCCGAAAGGAACAATTTCGCTTCAAAATGGCCAAAAGATGCAATACCCCCCAAAGCAACAATTTCGCCTCAAAATGGCAAAAAATTGCAATACCCCCCCAAAGGAACAATTTCGCTTCAATATGGCCAAAAGTTGCAATACCCCCCCAAAGGAACAATTTCGCCTCAAAATGGCAAAAAATTGCAATACCCCCCCAAAGGAACAATTTCGCCTCAAAATGCCGAAAAGTTGCAATACCCCCCAAAGGAACAATTTCGCCTCAAAATGCCGAAAAGTTGCAATAGCCCCCAAAGGAACAATTTCGCTTCAAAATGGCCAAAAGTTGCAATACCCCCCCAAAGGAACAATTTCGCCTCAAAATGCCGAAAAGTATCAATACCCCCCAAAAGGAACAATTTCGCTTCAAAATGGCCAAAAGATGCAATACCCCCCAAAGGAACAATTTCGCCTCAAAATGCCGAAAAGTTGCAATACCCCCCGAAAGGAACAATTTCGCTTCAAAATGGCCAAAAATTGCAATACCCCCCAAAGCAACAATTTCGCCTCAAAATGAAAAAAAAATTGCAATACCCCCCAAAGGAACAATTTCTCTTCAAAATGCCGAAAAGTTGCAATACCCCCCCAAAGGTACAATTTCGCTTCAAAATGGCCAAAAGTTGCAATACCCCCCGAAAGGAACAATTTCGCTTCAAAATGGCAGAAAATTGCAATACCCCCCCAAAGGAACAATTTCGTTTCAAAATGGCCAAAAGTTGCAATACCCCCCCAAAGGAACAATTTCGCCTCAAAATGGCAAAAAATTGCAATACCCCCCCAAAAAAACAATTTCGCCTCAAAATGCTGAAAAGTTGCAATACCCCCCGAAAGGAACAATTTCGCTTCAAAATGGCCAAAAGTTGCAATACCCCCCCAAAGGAACAATTTCGCCTCAAAATGGCAAAAAATTGAAAATACCCCCCCAAAGGAACAATTTCGCTTCAAAATGCCGGAAAGTTGCAATACCCCCCCAAAGGTACAATTTCGCTTCAAAATGGCCAAAAGTTGCAATACCCCCCAAAGGAACAATTTCGCTTCAAAATGGCCAAAAGTTGCAATACCCCCCAAAGGAACAATTTCGCCTCAAAATAGCAAAAAATTGCAATACCCCCCAAAGGAACAATTTCGCTTCAAAATGCCGAAAAGTTGCAATACCCCCCAAAAGGAACAATTTCGCTTCAAAATGGCCAAAAGATGCAATACCCCCCCCAAAGGAACAATTTCACTTCAATATGGCCAAAAGTTGCAATACCCCCCCAAAGGAACAATTTCGCCTCAAAATGGCAAAAAATTGCAATACTCCCCCAAAGGAACAATTTCGCTTCAAAATGGCCAAAAGTTGCAATACCCCCCCAAAGGAACAATATCGCTTCAAAATGGCCAAAATTTGCAATACCCCCTCAAAGGAACAATTTCGCTTCAAAATTCCGAAAAGTTGCAATACCCCCCCAAAGGTACAATTTCACTTCAAAATGGCCAAAAGTTGCAATACCCCCCCAAAGGAACAATTTCACCTCAAAATGCCGAAAAGTTGCAATACCCCCCGAAAGGAACAATTTCGCTTCAAAATGGCCAAAAGTTGCAATACCCCCCCAAAGGAACAATTTCGCCTCAAAATGGCAAAAAATTGCAATACCCCCCAAAGGAACAATTTCACCTCAAAATGCCGAAAAGTTGCAATACCCCCCGAAAGGAACAATTTCGCTTCAAAATGGCCAAAAGATGCAATACCCCCCAAAGCAACAATTTCGCCTCAAAATGGCAAAAAATTGCAATACCCCCCAAAGGAACAATTTCGCTTCAATATGGCCAAAAGTTGCAATACCCCCCCAAAGGAACAATTTCGCCTCAAAATGGCAAAAAACTTGCAATACCCCCCCAAAGGAACAATTTCGCCTCAAAATGCCGAAAAGTTGCAATACCCCCCAAAGGAACAATTTCGCCTCAAAATGACGAAAAGTTGCAATAGCCCCCAAAGGAACAATTTCGCTTCAAAATGGCCAAAAGTTGCAATACCCCCCAAAGGAACAATTTCGCCTCAAAATGCCGAAAAGTTGCAATACCCCCCAAAAGGAACAATTTCGCTTCAAAATGGCCAAAAGTTGCGATACCCCCCAAAGGAACAATTTCGGCTCAAAATGGCAAAAAATTGCAATACCCCCCCAAAGGAACAATTTCGCCTCAAAATGCCAAAAAGTTGCAATACCCCCCCAAAGGAACAATTTCGATTCAAAATGGCCAAAAGTTGCAATACGCCCCCAAAGGAACAATTTCGCCTCAAAATGCCGAAAAGTTGCAATACCCCCCGAAAGGAACAATTTCGCTTCAAAATGGCCAAAAGATGCAATACCCCCCCAAAGCAACAATTTCGCCTCAAAATGAAAAAAAATTGCAATACCCCCCCAAAGGATCAATTTCGCTTCAAAATGCCAAAAAGTTGCAATACCCCCCCAAAGGTACAATTTCGCTTCAAAATGGCCAAAAGTTGCAATACCCCCCCAAAGGAACAATTTCGCCTCAAAATGCCGAAAAGTTGCAATACCCTCCGAAAGGAACAATTTCGCTTCAAAAAGGCCAAAAGTTGCAATACCCCCCCAAAGGAACAATTTCGCCTCAAAATGGCAAAAAATTGCAATACCCCCCCAAAGGAACAATTTCACCTCAAAATGCTGAAAAGTTGCAATACCCCCCGAAAGGAACAATTTCGCTTCAAAATGGCCAAAAGTTGCAATACCCCCCCAAAGGAACAATTTCGCCTCAAAATGAAAAAAATTGCAATACCCCCCCAAAGGAACAATTTCGCCTCAAAATGCCGAAAAGTTGCAATACCCCCCGAAAGGAACAATTTCGCTTCAAAATGGCCAAAAATTGCAATACCCCCCTAAAGCAACAATTTCGCCTCAAAATGAAAAAAAAATTGCAATACCCCCCAAAGGAACAATTTCGCTTCAAAATGCCGAAAAGTTGCAATACCCCCCCAAAGGTACAATTTCGCTTCAAAATGGCCAAAAGTTGCAATACCCCCCAAAGGAACAATTTCGCCTCAAAATAGAAAAAAAAGTTGCAATACCCCCCCAAAGGAACAAATTCACCTCAAAATGCCGAAAAGTTGCAATACCCCCCGAAAGGAACAATTTCGCTTCAAAATGGCAGAAAATTGCAATACCCCCCCAAAGGAACAATTTCGTTTCAAAATGGCCAAAAGTTGCAATACCCCCCCAAAGGAACAATTTCGCCTCAAAATGGAAAAAAACATTGCAATACCCCCCCAAAGGAACAATTTCGCTTCAAAATGGCAAAAAATTGCAATACCCCCCCCAAAGGAACAATTTCGTTTTGAAATGGCCAAAAGTTGCAATACCCCCCCCAAAGGAACAATTTCGCCTCAAAATGGCAAAAAATTGCAATACCACCCCAAAAATACAATTTCGCCTCAAAATGCTGAAAAGTTGCAATACCCCCCCAAAGGAACAATTTCACCTCAAAATGGAAAAAAAATTGCAATACCCCCCCAAAGGAACAATTTCACTTCAAAATGGCCAAAAGTTGCAATACCCCCCCAAAGGAACAATTTCGCCTCAAAATAGCAAAAAATTGCAATACCCCCCAAAGGAACAATTTCGCTTCAAAATGCCGAAAAGTTGCAATACCCCCCAAAAGGAACAATTTCGCTTCAAAATGGCCAAAAGATGCAATACCCCCCCAAAGGAACAATTTCACTTCAATATGGCCAAAAGTTGCAATACCCCCCCAAAGGAACAATTTCACCTCAAAATGCCGAAAAGTTGCAATACCCCCCGAAAGGAACAATTTCGCTTCAAAATGGCCAAAAGATGCAATACCCCCCAAAGCAACAATTTCGCCTCAAAATGGCAAAAAATTGCAATACCCCCCAAAGGAACAATTTCGCCTCAAAATGGCCAAAAATTGTAATACCCCCCCAAAGGAACAATTTCGCTTCAATATGGCCAAAAGTTGCAATACCCCCCCAAAGGAACAATTTCGCCTCAAAATGGCAAAAAATTGCAAGACCCCCCCAAAGGAACAATTTTGGCTCAAAATGGCAAAAAATTGCAATACCCCCCCAAAGGAACAATTTCGCCTCAAAATGCCAAAAAGTTGCAATACCCCCCCAAAGGAACAATTTCGCTTCAAAATGGCCAAAAGTTGCAATACGCCCCCAAAGGAACAATTTCGCCTCAAAATGCCGAAAAGTTGCAATACCCCCCGAAAGGAACAATTTCGCTTCAAAATGGCCAAAAGATGCAATACCCCCCCCCAAAGCAACAATTTCGCCTCAAAATGAAAAAAAAATTGCAATACCCCCCCAAAGGATCAATTTCGCTTCAAAATGCCGAAAAGTTGCAATACCCCCCCAAAGGTACAATTTCGCTTCAAAATGGCCAAAAGTTGCAATACCCCCCCAAAGGAACAATTTCGCCTCAAAATAGAAAAAAAAATTGCAATAACCCCGAAAGGAACAATTTCGCCTCAAAATGCCGAAAAGTTGCAATACCCTCCGAAAGGAACAATTTCGCTTCAAAATGGCCAAAAGTTGCAATACCCCCCCAAAGGAACAATTTCGCCTCAAAATGGCAAAAAATTGCAATACCCCCCCAAAGGAACAATTTCACCTCAAAATGCTGAAAAGTTGCAATACCCCCCGAAAGGAACAATTTCGCTTCAAAATGGCCAAAAGTTGCAATACCCCCCCAAAGGAACAATTTCGCCTCAAGATGAAAAAAAATTGCAATACCCCCCCAAAGGAACAATTTCGCCTCAAAATGCCGAAAAGTTGCAATACCCCCCGAAAGGAACAATTTCGCTTCAAAATGGCCAAAAGTTGCAATACCCCCCAAAGGAACAATTTCTCCTCAAAATAGAAAAAAAAGTTGCAATACCCCCCAAAGGAACAAATTCACCTCAAAATGCCGAAAAGTTGCAATACCCCCCGAAAGGAACAATTTAGCCTCAAAATGGCCAAAAGTTGCATTACCCCCAAAAGGAACAATTTCGCTTCAAAATGGCCAAAAGATGCAATACCCCCCCAAGCAACAATTTCGCCTCAAAATGGCAAAAAATTGCAATACCCCCCCCCAAAGGAACAATTTCGCCTCAAAATGCCGAAAAGTTGCAATACCCCCCGAAAGGAACAATTTCGCTTCAAAATGGCCAAAAGTTGCAATACCCCCCCAAAGGAACAATTTCGCTTCAATATGGCCAAAAGTTGCATTACCCCACCAAAGGAACAATTTCGCCTCAAAATGGCAAAAAATTGCAATACCCCCCAAAGGAACAATTTCGCTTCAAAATGGCCAAAAGTTGCAATACCCCCCCAAAGGAACAATTTCGCCTCAAAATGGCAAAAAATTGCAATACCCCCCAAAGGAACAATTTCGCCTCAAAATGCTGAAAAGTTGCAATACCCCACGAAAGGAACAATTTCGCCTCAAAATGGCAAAAAATTGCAATACCCCCCCAAAGAAACAATTTCGCTTCAAAATGCCGAAAAGTTGCAATACCCCCCGAAAGGAACAATTTCGCTTCAAAATGGCCAAAAATTGCAATACCCCCCCAAAGGAACAATTTCGCCTCAAAATGGCAAAAAAATGCAATACCCCCCAAAGGAACAATTTCGCCTCAAAATGGCCAAAAATTGTAATACCCCCCAAAGGAACAATTTCGCTTCAATGTGGCCAAAAGTTGCAATACCCCCCCAAAGGAACAATTTCGCTTCAAAATGGCAAAAATTTGCAATACCCCCCAAAGGAACAATTTCGCCTCAAAATGATGAAAAGTTTCAATACCCCCCGAAAGGAACAATTTCGCTTCAAAATGGCCAAAAGTTGCAATACCCCCCCAAAGGAACAATTTCGCTTCAAAATGCCGAAAAGTTGCAATACCCCACCAAAGGAACAATTTCGCTTCAAAATGGCCAAAAGTTGCAAAACCCCCCCAAAGGAACAATTTCGCCTCAAAATAGCAAAAAATTGCAATACTCCCCCAAAGGAACAATTTCTCCTCAAAATGGCCAAAAATTGTAATACCCCCCCAAAGGAAAAATTTCACTTCAATATGGCCAAAAGTTGCAATACCCCCCCAAAGGAACAATTTCGCCTCAAAATGGCAAAAAATTGCAATACTCCCCCAAAGGAACAATTTCGCCTCAAAATGCTGAAAAGTTGCAATACCCCCCGAAAGGAACAATTTCGCTTCAAAATGGCCAAAAGTTGCAATACTCCCCCAAAGGAACAATTTCGCTTCAAAATGGCCAAAAGTTGCAATACCCCCCCAAAGGAAGAATATCGCCTCAAAAAGGCAAAAAATTGCAATACCCCCCAAAGGAACAATTTCGCCTCAAAATGCTGAAAAGTTGCAATACCCCCCGAAAGGAACAATTTCGTTTCAAAATGGCCAAAAGTTGCAATACCCCCCCAAAGCAACAATTTCGCCTCAAAATGAAAAAAAAATTGCAATACCCCCCAAAGGAACAATTTCGCTTCAAAATGCCCAAAAGTTGCAATACCCCCCAAAGGAACAATTTCGCTTCAAAATGGCAAAAAATTGCAATACCCCCCCAAAGGAACAATTTCGTTTCGAAATGGCCAAAAGTTGCAATACCACCCCAAAGAAACAATTTCGCCTCAAAATGGCAAAAAATTGCAATACCCCCCAAAAAAAACAATTTCGCCTCAAAATGGCCAAAAGTTGCAATACCCCCCCAAAGGTACAATTTCGCTTCAAAATGGCCAAAAGTTGCAATACCCCCCCAAAGGAACAATTTCGCTTCAAAATGGCCAAAAGTTGCAATACCCCCCAAAAGGAACAATTTCGCCTCAAAATAGCAAAAAATTGCAATACCCCCCAAAGGAACAATTTCGCTTCAAAATGCCGAAAAGTTGCAATACCCCCCAAAAGGAACAATTTCGCTTCAAAATGGCCAAAAGATGCAATACCCCCCCAAAGGAACAATTTCACTTCAATATGGCCAAAAGTTGCAATACCCCCCAAAGGAACAATTTCGCCTCAAAATGCTGAAAAGTTGCAATACCCCCCGAAAGGAACAATTTCGCTTCAAAATGGCCAAAAGTTGCAATACCCCCCCAAAGGAACAATTTCGCCTCAAAATGAAAAAAAATTGCAATACCCCCCCAAAGGAACAATTTCGCCTCAAAATGCCGAAAAGTTGCAATACCCCCCGAAAGGAACAATTTCGCTTCAAAATGGCCAAAAATTGCAATACCCCCCAAAGCAACAATTTCGCCTCAAAATGAAAAAAAAATTGCAATACCCCCCAAAGGAACAATTTCTCTTCAAAATGCCGAAAAGTTGCAATACCCCCCCAAAGGTACAATTTCGCTTCAAAATGGCCAAAAGTTGCAATACCCCCCGAAAGGAACAATTTCGCTTCAAAATGGCAGAAAATTGCAATACCCCCCCAAAAAAACAATTTCGCCTCAAAATGCTGAAAAGTTGCAATACCCCCCGAAAGGAACAATTTCGCTTCAAAATGGCCAAAAGTTGCAATACCCCCCCAAAGGAACAATTTCGCCTCAAAATGGCAAAAAATTGAAAATACCCCCCCAAAGGAACAATTTCGCTTCAAAATGCCGGAAAGTTGCAATACCCCCCCAAAGGTACAATTTCGCTTCAAAATGGCCAAAAGTTGCAATACCCCCCCAAAGGAACAATTTCGCTTCAAAATAGCCAAAAGTTGCAATACCCCCCCAAAGGAACAATTTCGCCTCAAAATAGCAAAAAATTGCAATACCCCCCAAAGGAACAATTTCGCTTCAAAATGCCGAAAAGTTGCAATACCCCCCAAAAGGAACAATTTCGCTTCAAAATGGCCAAAAGGTGCAATACCCCCCCCCAAAGGAACAATTTCACTTCAATATGGCCAAAAGTTGCAATACCCCCCCAAAGGAACAATTTCGCCTCAAAATGGCAAAAAATTGCAATACTCCCCCAAAGGAACAATTTCGCTTCAAAATGGCCAAAAGTTGCAATACCCCCCCAAAGGAACAATATCGCTTCAAAATGGCCAAAATTTGCAATACCCCCTCAAAGGAACAATTTCGCTTCAAAATTCCGAAAAGTTGCAATACCCCCCAAAGGTACAATTTCGCTTCAAAATGGCCAAAAGTTGCAATACCCCCCCAAAGGAACAATTTCACCTCAAAATGCCGAAAAGTTGCAATACCCCCCGAAAGGAACAATTTCGCTTCAAAATGGCCAAAAGTTGCAATACCCCCCAAAGGAACAATTTCGCCTCAAAATGGCAAAAAATTGCAATACCCCCCAAAGGAACAATTTCACCTCAAAATGCCGAAAAGTTGCAATACCCCCCGAAAGGAACAATTTCGCTTCAAAATGGCCAAAAGATGCAATACCCCCCAAAGCAACAATTTCGCCTCAAAATGGCAAAAAATTGCAATACCCCCCCAAAGGAACAATTTCGCCTCAAAATGGCAAAAAATTGCAATACCCCCCCAAAGGAACAATTTCGCCTCAAAATGCCGAAAAGTTGCAATACCCCCCAAAGGAACAATTTCGCCTCAAAATGCCGAAAAGTTGCAATAGCCCCCAAAGGAACAATTTCGCTTCAAAATGGCCAAAAGTTGCAATACCCCCCCAAAGGAACAATTTCGCCTCAAAATGCCGAAAAGTTGCAATACCCCCCAAAAGGAACAATTTCGCTTCAAAATGGCCAAAAGTTGCGATACCCCCCAAAGGAACAATTTCGGCTCAAAATGGCAAAAAATTGCAATACCCCCCCAAAGGAACAATTTCGCCTCAAAATGCCAAAAAGTTGCAATACCCCCCCAAAGGAACAATTTCGCTTCAAAATGGCCAAAAGTTGCAATACGCCCCCAAAGGAACAATTTCGCCTCAAAATGCCGAAAAGTTGCAATACCCCCCGAAAGGAACAATTTCGCTTCAAAATGGCCAAAAGAAGCAATACCCCCCCAAAGCAACAATTTCGCCTCAAAATGAAAAAAAATTGCAATA
The DNA here is from genome assembly GCF_048569485.1 of Anomaloglossus baeobatrachus. Classification (NCBI taxonomy): domain Eukaryota; kingdom Metazoa; phylum Chordata; class Amphibia; order Anura; family Aromobatidae; genus Anomaloglossus; species Anomaloglossus baeobatrachus. The sequence goes on from NC_134363.1 coordinate 44,594,264, forward strand.
GCCCCCCAAAGGATCAATTTCGCTTCAAAATGCCAAAAAGTTGCAATACCCCCCCAAAGGTACAATTTCGCTTCAAAATGGCCAAAAATTGCAATACCCCCCCAAAGGAACAATTTCGCCTCAAAATGCCGAAAAGTTGCAATACCCTCCGAAAGGAACAATTTCGCTTCAAAAAGGCCAAAAGTTGCAATACCCCCCCAAAGGAACAATTTCGCCTCAAAATGGCAAAAAATTGCAATACCCCCCCAAAGGAACAATTTCACCTCAAAATGCTGAAAAGTTGCAATACCCCCCGAAAGGAACAATTTCGTTTCAAAATGGCCAAAAGTTGCAATACCCCCCCAAAGGAACAATTTCGCCTCAAAATGAAAAAAAATTGCAATACCCCCCCAAAGGAATAATTTCGACTCAAAATGCCGAAAAGTTGCAATACCCCCCGAAAGGAACAATTTCGATTCAAAATGGCCAAAAATTGCAATACCCCCCCAAAGCAACAATTTCGCCTCAAAATGAAAAAAAAATTGCAATACCCCCCCAAAGGAACAATTTCGCTTCAAAATGCCCAAAAGTTGCAATACCCCCCCAAAGGAACAATTTCGCTTCAAAATGGCAAAAAATTGCAATACCCCCCCAAAGGAACAATTTCGTTTCGAAATGGCCAAAAGTTGCAATACCCCCCCAAAGAAACAATTTCGCCTCAAAATGGCAAAAAATTGCAATACCCCCCAAAAAAAACAATTTCGCCTCAAAATGCTGAAAAGTTGCAATACCCCCCGAAAGGAACAATTTCGCTTCAAAATGGCCAAAAGTTGCAATACTCCCCCAAAGGAACAATTTCGCTTCAAAATGGCCAAAAGTTGCAATACCCCCCCAAAGGAACAATTTCGCTTCAAAATGGCCAAAAGTTGCAATACCCCCCAAAAGGAACAATTTCGCCTCAAAATAGCAAAAAATTGCAATACCCCCCAAAGGAACAATTTCGCTTCAAAATGCCGAAAAGTGGCAATACCCCCCAAAAGGAACAATTTCGCTTCAAAATGGCCAAAAGATGCAATACCCCCCAAAGGAACAATTTCACTTCAATATGGCCAAAAGTTGCAATACCCCCCAAAGGAACAATTTCGCCTCAAAATGCTGAAAAGTTGCAATACCCCCCGAAAGGAACAATTTCGCTTCAAAATGGCCAAAAGTTGCAATACCCCCCCAAAGGAACAATTTCGCCTCAAAATGAAAAAAAATTGCAATACCCCCCCAAAGGAACAATTTCGCCTCAAAATGCCGAAAAGTTGCAATACCCCCCGAAAGGAACAATTTCGCTTCAAAATGGCCAAAAATTGCAATACCCCCCAAAGCAACAATTTCGCCTCAAAATGAAAAAAAAATTGCAATACCCCCCAAAGGAACAATTTCTCTTCAAAATGCCGAAAAGTTGCAATACCCCCCCAAAGGTACAATTTCGCTTCAAAATGGCCAAAAGTTGCAATACCCCCCGAAAGGAACAATTTCGCTTCAAAATGGCAGAAAATTGCAATACCCCCCCAAAGGAACAATTTCGTTTCAAAATGGCCAAAAGTTGCAATACCCCCCCAAAGGAACAATTTCGCCTCAAAATGGCAAAAAACTTGCAATACCCCCCCAAAGGAACAATTTCGCCTCAAAATGCCGAAAAGTTGCAATACCCCCCAAAGGAACAATTTCGCCTCAAAATGACGAAAAGTTGCAATAGCCCCCAAAGGAACAATTTCGCTTCAAAATGGCCAAAAGTTGCAATACCCCCCCAAAGGAACAATTTCGCCTCAAAATGCCGAAAAGTTGCAATACCCCCCAAAAGGAACAATTTCGCTTCAAAATGGCCAAAAGTTGCGATACCCCCCAAAGGAACAATTTCGGCTCAAAATGGCAAAAAATTGCAATACCCCCCCAAAGGAACAATTTCGCCTCAAAATGCCAAAAAGTTGCAATACCCCCCCAAAGGAACAATTTCGATTCAAAATGGCCAAAAGTTGCAATACGCCCCCAAAGGAACAATTTCGCCTCAAAATGCCGAAAAGTTGCAATACCCCCCGAAAGGAACAATTTCGCTTCAAAATGGCCAAAAGATGCAATACCCCCCCAAAGCAACAATTTCGCCTCAAAATGAAAAAAAATTGCAATACCCCCCCAAAGGATCAATTTCGCTTCAAAATGCCAAAAAGTTGCAATACCCCCCCAAAGGTACAATTTCGCTTCAAAATGGCCAAAAGTTGCAATACCCCCCCAAAGGAACAATTTCGCCTCAAAATGCCGAAAAGTTGCAATACCCTCCGAAAGGAACAATTTCGCTTCAAAAAGGCCAAAAGTTGCAATACCCCCCCAAAGGAACAATTTCGCCTCAAAATGAAAAAAATTGCAATACCCCCCCAAAGGAACAATTTCGCCTCAAAATGCCGAAAAGTTGCAATACCCCCCGAAAGGAACAATTTCGCTTCAAAATGGCCAAAAATTGCAATACCCCCCTAAAGCAACAATTTCGCCTCAAAATGAAAAAAAAATTGCAATACCCCCCAAAGGAACAATTTCGCTTCAAAATGCCGAAAAGTTGCAATACCCCCCCAAAGGTACAATTTCGCTTCAAAATGGCCAAAAGTTGCAATACCCCCCAAAGGAACAATTTCGCCTCAAAATAGAAAAAAAAGTTGCAATACCCCCCCAAAGGAACAAATTCACCTCAAAATGCCGAAAAGTTGCAATACCCCCCGAAAGGAACAATTTCGCTTCAAAATGGCAGAAAATTGCAATACCCCCCCAAAGGAACAATTTCGTTTCAAAATGGCCAAAAGTTGCAATACCCCCCCAAAGGAACAATTTCGCCTCAAAATGGAAAAAAACATTGCAATACCCCCCCAAAGGAACAATTTCGCTTCAAAATGGCAAAAAATTGCAATACCCCCCCAAAGGAACAATTTCGTTTTGAAATGGCCAAAAGTTGCAATACCCCCCCAAAGGAACAATTTCGCCTCAAAATGGCAAAAAATTGCAATACCACCCCAAAAAAACAATTTCGCCTCAAAATGCTGAAAAGTTGCAATACCCCCCGAAAGGAACAATTTCGCTTCAAAATGGCCAAAAGTTGCAATACTCCCCCAAAGGAACAATTTCGCTTCAAAATGGCCAAAAGTTGCAATACCCCCCCAAAGGAAGAATATCGCCTCAAAAAGGCAAAAAATTGCAATACCCCCCAAAGGAACAATTTCGCCTCAAAATGCTGAAAAGTTGCAATACCCCCCGAAAGGAACAATTTCGCTTCAAAATAGCTAAAAGTTGCGATACCCCCCCAAAGGAACAATTTCGCCTCAAAATGAAAAAAAATTGCAATACCCCCCCAAAGGAACAATTTCGCCTCAAAATGCCGAAAAGTTGCAATACCCCCCGAAAGGAACAATTTCGCTTCAAAATGGCCAAAAATTGCAATACCCCCCCAAAGCAACAATTTCGCCTCAAAATGAAAAAAAAATTGCAATACCCCCCAAAGGAACAATTTCGCTTCAAAATGCCGAAAAGTTGCAATACCCCCCCAAAGGTACAATTTCGCTTCAAAATGGCCAAAAGTTGCAATACCCCCCAAAGGAACAATTTCGCTTCAAAATGGCAGAAAATTGCAATACCCCCCAAAGGAACAATTTCGTTTCAAAATGGCCAAAAGTTGCAATACCCCCCAAAGGAACAATTTCGCCTCAAAATGGCAAAAAATTGCAATACCCCCCAAAAAAACAATTTCGCCTCAAAATGCTGAAAAGTTGCAATACCCCCCGAAAGGAACAATTTCGCTTCAAAATGGCCAAAAGTTGCAATACCCCCCCAAAGGAACAATTTCGCCTCAAAATGGCAAAAAATTGAAAATACCCCCCCAAAGGAACAATTTCGCTTCAAAATGCCGGAAAGTTGCAATACCCCCCCAAAGGTACAATTTCGCTTCAAAATGGCCAAAAGTTGCAATACCCCCCCAAAGGAACAATTTCACCTCAAAATGGAAAAAAAATTGCAATACCCCCCCAAAGGAACAATTTCACTTCAAAATGGCCAAAAGTTGCAATACCCCCCCAAAGGAACAATTTCGCCTCAAAATAGCAAAAAATTGCAATACCCCCCAAAGGAACAATTTCGCTTCAAAATGCCGAAAAGTTGCAATACCCCCCAAAAGGAACAATTTCGCTTCAAAATGGCCAAAAGATGCAATACCCCCCCAAAGGAACAATTTCACTTCAATATGGCCAAAAGTTGCAATACCCCCCAAAAGGAACAATTTCGCCTCAAAATGGCCAAAATTTGCAATACCCCCTCAAAGTAACAATTTCGCTTCAAAATTCCGAAAAGTTGCAATACCCCCCAAAGGTACAATTTCGCTTCAAAATGGCCAAAAGTTGCAATCCCCCCCCAAAGGAACAATTTCGCCACAAAATGGAAAAAAAGTTGCAATACCCCCCCAAAGGAACAATTTCACCTTAAAATGCCGAAAAGTTGCAATACCCCCCGAAAGGAACAATTTCTCTTCAAAATGGCCAAAAGTTGCAATACCCCCCCCAAAGGAACAATTTCGCCTCAAAATGGCAAAAAATTGCAATACCCCCCCAAAGGAACAATTTCACCTCAAAATGCCGAAAAGTTGCAATACCCCCCGAAAGGAACAATTTCGCTTCAAAATGGCCAAAAGATGCAATACCCCCCAAAGCAACAATTTCGCCTCAAAATGGCAAAAAATTGCAATACCCCCCAAAGGAACAATTTCGCCTCAAAATGGCCAAAAATTGTAATACCCCCCCAAAGGAACAATTTCGCTTCAATATGGCCAAAAGTTGCAATACCCCCCCAAAGGAACAATTTCGCCTCAAAATGGCAAAAAATTGCAAGACCCCCCAAAGGAACAATTTTGGCTCAAAATGGCAAAAAATTGCAATACCCCCCCAAAGGAACAATTTCGCCTCAAAATGCCAAAAAGTTGCAATACCCCCCCAAAGGAACAATTTCGCTTCAAAATGGCCAAAAGTTGCAATACGCCCCCAAAGGAACAATTTCGCCTCAAAATGCCGAAAAGTTGCAAGACCCCCCGAAAGGAACAATTTCGCTTCAAAATGGCCAAAAGATGCAATACCCCCCCCAAAGCAACAATTTCGCCTCAAAATGAAAAAAAAATTGCAATACCCCCCCAAAGGATAAATTTCGCTTCAAAATGCCGAAAAGTTGCAATACCCCCCCAAAGGTACAATTTCGCTTCAAAATGGCCAAAAGTTGCAATACCCCCCCAAAGGAACAATTTCGCCTCAAAATAGAAAAAAAAATTGCAATACCCCCCCAAAGGAACAATTTCGCCTCAAAATGCCGAAAAGTTGCAATACCCTCCGAAAGGAACAATTTCGCTTCAAAATGGCCAAAAGTTGCAATACCCCCCCAAAGGAACAATTTCGCCTCAAAATGGCAAAAAATTGCAATACCCCCCCAAAGGAACAATTTCACCTCAAAATGCTGAAAAGTTGCAATACCCCCCGAAAGGAACAATTTCGCTTCAAAATGGCCAAAAGTTGCAATACCCCCCCAAAGGAACAATTTCGCCTCAAGATGAAAAAAAATTGCAATACCCCCCAAAGGAACAATTTCGCCTCAAAATGCCGAAAAGTTGCAATACCCCCCGAAAGGAACAATTTCGCTTCAAAATCGCCAAAAGTTGCAATACCCCCCAAAGGAACAATTTCGCCTCAAAATAGAAAAAAAAGTTGCAATACCCCCCAAAGGAACAAATTCACCTCAAAATGCCGAAAAGTTGCAATACCACCCGAAAGGAACAATTTCGCTTCAAAATGGCAGAAAATTGCAATACCCCCCCAAAGGAACAATTTCGTTTCAAAATGGCCAAAAGTTGCAATACCCCCCAAAGGAACAATTTCGCCTCAAAATGGCAAAAAATTGCAATACCCCCCAAAAAAACAATTTCGCCTCAAAATGCTGAAAAGTTGCAATACCCCCCGAAAGGAACAATTTCGCTTCAAAATGGCAAAAAATTGAAAATACCCCCCCAAAGGAACAATTTCGCTTCAAAATGCCGGAAAGTTGCAATACCCCCCCAAAGGTACAATTTCGCTTCAAAATGGCCAAAAGTTGCAATACCCCCCCAAAGGAACAATTTCACCTCAAAATGGAAAAAAAATTGCAATACCCCCCCAAAGGAACAATTTCGCTTCAAAATGGCCAAAAGTTGCAATACCCCCCCAAAGGAACAATTTCGCCTCAAAATAGCAAAAAATTGCAATACCCCCCAAAGGAACAATTTCGCTTCAAAATGCCGAAAAGTTGCAATACCCCCCAAAAGGAACAATTTCGCTTCAAAATGGCCAAAAGATGCAATACCCCCCCAAAGGAACAATTTCGCTTCAAAATGGCAAAAAATTGCAATACTCCCCCAAAGGAACAATTTCGCTTCAAAATGGCCAAAAGTTGCAATACCCCCCCAAAGGAACAATATCGCTTCAAAATGGCCAAAATTTGCAATACCCCCTCAAAGGAACAATTTCGCTTCAAAATTCCGAAAAGTTGCAATACCCCCCAAAGGTACAATTTCGCTTCAAAATGGCAAAAAGTTCCAATACCCCCCCAAAGGAACAATTTCGCCTCAAAATGGAAAAAAAGTTGCAATACCCCCCCAAAGGAACAATTTCACCTCAAAATGCCGAAAAGTTGCAATACCCCCCGAAAGGAACAATTTCGCTTCAAAATAGCCAAAAGTTGCAATACCCCCCCAAAGGAACAATTTCGCCTCAAAATGGCAAAAAATTGCAATACCCCCCCAAAGGAAAAATTTCACCTCAAAATGCCGAAAAGTTGCAATACCCCCCGAAAGGAACAATTTCGCTTCAAAATGGCCAAAAGATGCAATACCCCCCAAAGCAACAATTTCGCCTCAAAATGGCAAAAAATTGCAATACCCCCCAAAGGAACAATTTCGCCTCAAAATGGCCAAAAATTGTAATACCCCCCCAAAGGAACAATTTCGCTTCAATATGGCCAAAAGTTGCAATACCCCCCCAAAGGAACAATTTCGCCTCAAAATGGCAAAAAATTGCAATACCCCCCCAAAGGAACAATTTCACCTCAAAATGCCGAAAAGTTGCAATACCCCCCAAAGGAACAATTTCGCTTTAAAATGGCCAAAAGTTGCAATACCCCCCCAAAGGAACAATTTCGCCTCAAAATGCCGAAAAGTTGCAATACCCCCCAAAAGGAACAATTTCGCTTCAAAATGGCCAAAAGTTGCAATACCCCCCCAAAGGAACAATTTCGGCTCAAAATGGCAAAAAATTGCAATACCCCCCCAAAGGAACAATTTCGCCTCAAAATGCCAAAAAGTTGCAATACCCCCAAAGGAACAATTTCGCTTCAAAATGGCCAAAAGTTGCAATACGCCCCCAAAGGAACAATTTCGCCTCAAAATGCCGAAAAGTTGCAATACCCCCCGAAAGGAACAATTTCGCTTCAAAATGGCCAAAAGATGCAATACCCCCCCAAAGCAACAATTTCGCCTCAAAATGAAAAAAAATTGCAATACCCCCCCAAAGGTACAATTTCGCTTCAAAATGGCCAAAAGTTGCAATACCCCCCCAAAGGAACAATTTCGCCTCAAAATAGAAAGAAAAGTTGCAATACCCCCCCAAAGGAACAATTTCGCCTCAAAATGCCGAAAAGTTGCAATACCCTCCGAAAGGAACAATTTCGCTTCAAAATGGCCAAAAGTTGCAATACCCCCCCAAAGGAACAATTTCGCCTCAAAATGGCAAAAAATTGCAATACCCCCCCAAAGGAACAATTTCACCTCAAAATGCTGAAAAGTTGCAATACCCCCCGAAAGGAACAATTTCGCTTCAAAATGGCCAAAAGTTGCAATACCCCCCCAAAGGAACAATTTCGCTTCAAAATGGCAGAAAATTGCAATACCCCCCCAAAGGAACAATTTCGTTTCAAAATGGCCAAAAGTTGCAATACCCCCCCAAAGGAACAATTTCGCCTCAAAATGGCAAAAAATTGCAATACCCCCCAAAAAAACAATTTCGCCTCAAAATGCTGAAAAGTTGCAATACCCCCCGAAAGGAACAATTTCGCTTCAAAATGGCAAAAAATTGAAAATACCCCCCCAAAGGAACAATTTCGCTTCAAAATGCCGGAAAGTTGCAATACCCTCCCAAAGGTACAATTTCGCTTCAAAATGGCCAAAATTTGCAATACCCCCCCAAAGGAACAATTTCACCTCAAAATGGAAAAAAAATTGCAATACCCCCCCAAAGGAACAATTTCGCTTCAAAATGGCCAAAAGTTGCAATACCCCCCCAAAGGAACAATTTCGCCTCAAAATAGCAAAAAATTGCAATACCCCCCAAAGGAACAATTTCGCTTCAAAATGCCGAAAAGTTGCAATACCCCCCAAAAGGAACAATTTCGCTTCAAAATGGCCAAAAGATGCAATACCCCCCCAAAGGAACAATTTCGCTTCAAAATGGCAAAAAATTGCAATACTCCCCCAAAGGAACAATTTCGCTTCAAAATGGCCAAAAGTTGCAATACCCCCCCAAAGGAACAATATCGCTTCAAAATGGCCAAAATTTGCAATACCCCCTCAAAGGAACAATTTTGCTTCAAAATTCCGAAAAGTTGCAATACCCCCCAAAGGTACAATTTCGCTTCAAAATGGCAAAAAGTTCCAATACCCCCCCAAAGGAACAATTTCGCCTCAAAATGGAAAAAAAGTTGCAATACCCCCCCAAAGGAACAATTTCACCTCAAAATGCCGAAAAGTTGCAATACCCCCCGAAAGGAACAATTTCGCTTCAAAATAGCCAAAAGTTGCAATACCCCCCCAAAGGAACAATTTCGCCTCAAAATGGCAAAAAATTGCAATACCCCCCCAAAGGAAAAATTTCACCTCAAAATGCCGAAAAGTTGCAATACCCCCTGAAAGGAACAATTTCGCTTCAAAATGGCCAAAAGATGCAATACCCCCCAAAGCAACAATTTCGCCTCAAAATGGCAAAAAATTGCAATACCCCCCAAAGGAACAATTTCGCCTCAAAATGGCCAAAAATTGTAATACCCCCCCAAAGGAACAATTTCGCTTCAATATGGCCAAAAGTTGCAATACCCCCCCAAAGGAACAATTTCGCCTCAAAATGGCAAAAAATTGCAATACCCCCCCAAAGGAACAATTTCACCTCAAAATGCCGAAAAGTTGCAATACCCCCCAAAGGAACAATTTCGCTTTAAAATGGCCAAAAGTTGCAATACCCCCCCAAAGGAACAATTTCGCCTCAAAATGCCGAAAAGTTGCAATACCCCCCAAAAGGAACAATTTCGCTTCAAAATGGCCAAAAGTTGCAATACCCCCCCAAAGGAACAATTTCGGCTCAAAATGGCAAAAAATTGCAATACCCCCCCAAAGGAACAATTTCGCCTCAAAATGCCAAAAAGTTGCAATACCCCCAAAGGAACAATTTCGCTTCAAAATGGCCAAAAGTTGCAATACGCCCCCAAAGGAACAATTTCGCCTCAAAATGCCGAAAAGTTGCAATACCCCCCGAAAGGAACAATTTCGCTTCAAAATGGCCAAAAGATGCAATACCCCCCCAAAGCAACAATTTCGCCTCAAAATGAAAAAAAATTGCAATACCCCCCCAAAGGAACAATTTCGCCTCAAAATGCCGAAAAGTTGCAATACCCTCCGAAAGGAACAATTTCGCTTCAAAATGGCCAAAAGTTGCAATACCCCCCCAAAGGAACAATTTCGCCTCAAAATGGCAAAAAATTGCAATACCCCCCTAAAGGAACAATTTCACCTCAAAATGCTGAAAAGTTGCAATACCCCCCGAAAGGAACAATTTCGCTTCAAAATGGCCAAAAGTTGCAATACCCCCCCAAAGGAACAATTTCGCCTCAAAATGAAAAAAAATTGCAATACCCCCCCAAAGGAACAATTTCGCCTCAAAATGCCGAAAAGTTGCAATACCCCCCGAAAGGAACAATTTCGCTTCAAAATGGCCAAAAATTGCAATACCCCCCCAAAGCAACAATTTCGCCTCAAAATGAAAAAAAAATTGCAATACCCCCCAAAGGAACAATTTCGCTTCAAAATGCCGAAAAGTTGCAATACCCCCCCAAAGGTACAATTTCGCTTCAAAATAGCCAAAAGTTGCAATACCCCCCCAAAGGAACAATTTCGCCTCAAAATAGAAAAAAAAGTTGCAATACCCCCCCAAAGGAACAAATTCACCTCAAAATGCCGAAAAGTTGCAATACCCCCCAAAGGAACAATTTCGCCTCAAAATGCCGGAAAGTTGCAATACCCCCCCAAAGGTACAATTTCGCTTCAAAATGGCCAAAAGTTGCAATACCCCCTCAAAGGAACAATTTCACCTCAAAATGGAAAAAAAATTGCAATACCCCCCCAAAGGAACAATTTCGCTTCAAAATGGCCAAAAGTTGCAATACCCCCCAAAGGAACAATTTCGCCTCAAAATAGCAAAAAATTGCAATACCCCCCAAAGGAACAATTTCGCTTCAAAATGCCGAAAAGTTGCAATACCCCCCAAAAGGAACAATTTCGCTTCAAAATGGCCAAAAGATGCAATACCCCCCCAAAGGAACAATTTCACTTCAATATGGCCAAAAGTTGCAATACCCCCCCCAAAGGAACAATTTCGCCTCAAAATGGCAAAAAATTGCAATACTCCCCCAAAGGAACAATTTCGCTTCAAAATGGCCAAAAGTTGCAATACCCCCCCCAAAGGAACAATATCGCTTCAAAATGGCCAAAATTTGCAATACCCCCTCAAAGGAACAATTTCGCTTCAAAATTCAGAAAAGTTGCAATACCCCCCAAAGGTACAATTTCGCTTCAAAATGGCCAAAAGTTGCAATACCCCCCCAAAGGAACAATTTCGCCTCAAAATGGAAAAAAAGTTGCAATACCCCCCCAAAGGAACAATTTCACCTCAAAATGCCGAAAAGTTGCAATACCCCCCGAAAGAAACAATTTCGCTTCAAAATGGCCAAAAGTTGCAATACCCCCCCAAAGGAACAATTTCGCCTCAAAATGGCAAAAAATTGCAATACCCCCCCAAAGGAACAATTTCGCCTCAAAATGCCGAAAAGTTGCAATACCCCCCGAAAGGAACAATTTCGCTTCAAAATGGCCAAAAGATGCAATACCCCCCAAAGCAACAATTTCGCCTCAAAATGGCAAAAAATTGTAATACCCCCCCAAAGGAACAATTTCGCTTCAATATGGCCAAAAGTTGCAATACCCCCCCAAAGGAACAATTTCGCCTCAAAATGGCAAAAAATTGCAATACCCCCCCAAAGGAACAATTTCGCCTCAAAATGCCGAAAAGTTGCAATACCCCCCAAAGGAACAATTTCGCCTCAAAATGCCGAAAAGTTGCAATAGCCCCCAAAGGAACAATTTTGCTTCAAAATGGCCAAAAGTTGCAATACCCCCCCAAAGGAACAATTTCGCCTCAAAATGCCGAAAAGTTGCAATACCTCCCGAAAGGAACAATTTCGCTTCAAAATGGCCAAAAGTTGCAATACCCCCCCAAAGGAACAATTTCACCTCAAAATGGCAAAAAATTGCAATACCCCCCCAAAGGAACAATTTCGCCTCAAAATGCCAAAAAGTTGCAATACCCCCCCAAAGGAACAATTTCGCTTCAAAATGGCCAAAAGTTGCAATACGCCCCCAAAGGAACAATTTCGCCTCAAAATGCCGAAAAGTTGCAATACCCCCCGAAAGGAACAATTTCGCTTCAAAATGGCCAAAAGATGCAATACCCCCCCAAGCAACAATTTCGCCTCAAAATGAAAAAAAAATGGCAATACCCCCCCAAAGGATCAATTTCGCTTCAAAATGCCGAAAAGTTGCAATACCCCCCCAAAGGTACAATTTCGCTTCAAAATGGCCAAAAGTTGCAATACCCCCCCAAAGGAACAATTTCGCCTCAAAATGCCGAAAAGTTGCAATACCCTCCGAAAGGAACAATTTCGCTTCAAAATGGCCAAAAGTTGCAATACCCCCCCAAAGGAACAATTTCGCCTCAAAATGGCAAAAAATTGCAATACCCCCCAAAGGAACAATTTCACCTCAAAATGCCGAAAAGTTGCAATAACCCCCGAAAGGAACAATTTCGCTTCAAAATGGCCAAAAGATGCAATACCCCCCAAAGCAACAATTTCGCCTCAAAATGGCAAAAACTTGCAATACCCCCCCAAAGGAACAATTTCGTCTCAAAATGGGCAAAAATTGTAATACCCCCCCAAAGGAACAATTTCGCTTCAATATGGCCAAAAGTTGCAATACCCCCCCAAAGGAACAATTTTGCCTCAAAATGGCAAAAAATTGCAATACCCCCCCAAAGGAACAATTTCGCCTCAAAATGCCGAAAACTTGCAATACCCCCCGAAAGGAACAATTTCGCCTCAAAATGGAAAAAAAGTTGCAATACCCCCCCAAAGGAACAATTTTGCTTCAAAATGCCGAAAAGTTGCAATACCCCCCCAAAGGTACAATTTCGCTTCAAAATGGCCAAAAGTTGCAATACCCCCCGAAAGGAACAATTTCGCTTCAAAATGGCCAAAAGTTGCAATACCCCCCCAAAGGAACAATTTTGCCTCAAAATGGCAAAAAATTGCAATACCCCCCCAAAGGAACAATTTCGCCTCAAAATGCCGAAAAGTTGCAATACCCCCCCAAAGGAACAATTTCGCCTCAGAATGCCGAAAAGTTGCAATACCCCCCGAAAGGAACAATTTCGCTTCAAAATGGCCAAAAGTTGCAATACCCCCCAAAGGAACAATTTCGCCTCAAAATGCCGAAAAGTTGCAATACCCCCCAAAGGAACAATTTCGCTTCAAAATGGCCAAAAGTTGCAATACCCCCCCCAAAGGAACAATTTCGCCTCAAAATGAAAAAAAAATTGCAATACCCCCCCAAAGGAACAATTTCGCCTCAAAATGCCGAAAAGTTGCAATACCCCCCGAAAGGAACAATTTCGCTTCAAAATGGCCAAAAGTTGCAATACCCCCCCAAAGGAACAATTTCGCCTCAAAATGGCAAAAAATTGCAATACCCCCCAAAGGAACAATTTCACCTCAAAATGCCGAAAAGTTGCAATACCCCCCGAAAGGAACAATTTCGCTTCAAAATGGCCAAAAGATGCAATACCCCCAAAGCAACAATTTCGCCTCAAAATGGCAAAAAATTGCAATACCCCCCCAAAGGAACAATTTCGCTTCAAAATGGACAAAAGTTGCAATACCCCCCCAAAGCAACAATTTCGCCTCAAAATGGCAAAAAATTGCAATACCCCCCCAAAGGAACAATTTCGCCTTAAAATGGCCAAACATTGTGATACCCCCCAAAGGAACAATTTTGCTTTAATATGGCCAAAAGTTGCAATACCCCCCCAAAGGAACAATTTCGCCTCAAAATGGCAAAAAATTGCAATACCCCCCCAAAGGAACAATTTCGCCTCAAAATGCCGAAAAGTTGCTATACCCCCCGAAAGGAACAATTTCGCTTCAAAATGGCCAAAAGTTGCAATACCCCCCAAAGGAACAATTTCGCTTCAAAATGGCCAAAAGTTGCAATACCCCCCCAAAGGAACAATTTCGCCTCAAAATGAAAAAAAAATTGCAATACCCACCCAAAGGAACAATTTTGCCTCAAAATGCCGAAAAGTTGCAATACCCCCCGAAAGGAACAATTTCGCTTCAAAATGGCCAAAAGTTGCAATACCCCCCCAAAGGAACAATTTCGCCTCAAAATGGCAAAAAATTGCAACACCCCCCCAAAGAAACAATTTCGCCTCAAAATGCCGAAAAGTTGCAATACCCCCCGAAAGGAACAATTTCGCTTCAAAATGGCCAATAGATGCAATACCCCCCCAAAGCAACAATTTCGCCTCAAAATGAAAAAAAAATTGCAATACCCCCCAAAGGAACAATTTTGCTTCAAAATGCCGAAAAGTTGCAATACCCCCCCAAAGGTACATATTCGCTTCAAAATGGCCAAAAGTTGCAATACCCCCCAAAAAAACAATTTCGCCTCAAAATGGAAAAAAAGTTGCAATACCCCCCCAAAGGAACAATTTCGCCTCAAAATGCCGAAAAGTTGCAATACCCCCCCAAAGGAACAAATTCGCTTCAAAATGGCCAAAAGTTGCAATATTCCCCCAAAGGAACAATTTCGCCTCAAAATGGCAAAAAATTGCAATACCCCCCCAAAGGAACAATTTCGCCTCAAAATGCCGAAAAGTTGCAATACCCCCCCAAAGGAACAATTTTGCCTCAAAATGCCGAAAAGTTGCAATACCCCCCGAAAGGAACAATTTCGCTTCAAAATGGCCAAAAGTTGCAATACCCCCCCAAAGGAACATTTTCGCCTCAAAATGGCAAAAAATTGCAATACCCCCCAAAGGAACAATTTCACCTCAAAATGCCGAAAAGTTGCAATACCCCCCGAAAGGAACAATTTCGCTTCAAAATGGCCAAAAGATGCAATATGCCCCCAAAGCAACAATTTCGCCTCAAAATGGCAAAAAATTGCAATACCCCCCAAAGGAACAATTTCGCCTCAAAATGCCGAAAAGTTGCAATACCCCCCAAAGGAACAATTTCACTTCAAAATGGCCAAAAGTTGCAATACCCCCCCCAAGGAACAATTTCGCCTCAAAATGCCGAAAAGTTGCAATACCCCCCGAAAGGAACAATTTCGCTTCAAAATGGCCAAAAGTTGCAATACCCCCCCCAAAGGAACAATTTCGCCTCAGAATGCCGAAAAGTTGCAATACCCCCCGAAAGGAACAATTTCGCTTCAAAATGGCCAAAAGTTGCAATACCCCCCAAAGGAACAATTTCGCCTCAAAATGCCGAAAAGTTGCAATACCCCCAAAGGAACAATTTCGCTTCAAAATGGCCAAAAGTTGCAATACCCCCCCAAAGGCACAATTTCGCCTCAAAATGGCAAAAAATTGCAATACCCCCCAAAGGAACAATTTCACCTCAAAATGCCAAAAAGTTGCAATACCCCCCGAAAGGAACAATTTCGCTTCAAAATGGCCAAAAGATGCAATACCCCCCCAAAGCAACAATTTTGCCTCAAAATGGCAAAACATTGCAATACCCCCCCAAAGGAACAATTTCGCTTCAAAATGGCCAAAAGTTGCAATACCCCCCCAAAGCAACAATTTCGCCTCAAAATGGCAAAAAATTGCAATACCCCCCAAAGGAACAATTTCACCTCAAAATGCCGAAAAGTTGCAATACCCCCCGAAAGGAACAATTTCGCTTCAAAATGGCCAAAAGATGCAATACCCCCCCAAAGCAACAATTTCGCCTCAAAATGGCAAAAAATTGCAATACCCCCCAAAGGAACAATTTCGCTTCAAAATGGCCAAAAGTTGCAATACCCCCCCAAAGCAACAATTTCGCCTCAAAATGGCAAAAAATTGCAATACCCCCCCAAAGGAACAATTTCGCCTCAAAATGGCCAAACATTGTGATACCCCCCAAAGGAACAATTTTGCTTTAATATGGCCAAAAGTTGCAATACCCCCCCAAAGGAACAATTTCGCCTCAAAATGGCAAAAAATTGCAATACCCCCCCAAAGGAACAATTTCGCCTCAAAATGCCGAAAAGTTGCTATACCCCCCGAAAGGAACAATTTCGCTTCAAAATGGCCAAAAGTTGCAATACCCCCCAAAGGAACAATTTCGCTTCAAAATGGCCAAAAGTTGCAATACCCCCCCAAAGGAACAATTTCGCCTCAAAATGAAAAAAAAATTGCAATACCCCCCCAAAGGAACAATTTTGCCTCAAAATGCCGAAAAGTTGCAATGCCCCCCGAAAGGAACAATTTCGCTTCAAAATGGCCAAAAGTTGCAATACCCCCCCAAAGGAACAATTTCGCCTCAAAATGGCAAAAAATTGCAACACCCCGCAAAGGAACAATTTCGCCTAAAAATGCCGAAAAGTTGCAATACCCCCCGAAAGGAACAATTTCGCTTCAAAATGGCCAAAAGTTACAATACCCCCCCCAAAGGAACAATTTCGCCTCAAAATGGCAAAAAATTGCAACACCCCCCCAAAGAAACAATTTCGCCTCAAAATGCCGAAAAGTTGCAATACCCCCCGAAAGGAACAATTTCGCTTCAAAATGGCCAATAGATGCAATACCCCCCCAAAGCAACAATTTCGCCTCAAAATGGAAAAAAATTGCAATACCCCCCCAAAGGAACAATTTCGCCTCAAAATGCCGAAAAGTTGCAATACCCCCCGAAAGGAACAATTTCGCTTCAAAATGGCCAAAAGTTGCAATACCCCACCAAAGGAACAATTTCGCCTCAAAATGGCAAAAAATTGCAATACGCCCCCAAAGGAACAATTTCGCCTCAAAATGCTGAAAAGCTGCAATACCCCCCGAAAGGAACAATTTCGCTTCAAAATGGCCAAAAGATGCAATACCCCCCCCAAAGCAACAATTTCACCTCAAAATGAAAAAAAAATTGCAATACCCCCCCAAAGAAACAATTTCGCCTCAAAATGCCGAAAAGTTGCAATACCCCCCGAAAGGAACAATTTCGCTTCAAAATGGCCAATAGATGCAATACCCCCCCAAAGCAACAATTTCGCTTCAATATGGCCAAAAGTTGCAATACCCCCCCAAAGGAACAATTTCGCCTCAAAATGGCAAAAAATTGCAATACCCCCCCAAAGGAACAATTTCGCCTCAAAATGCCGAAAAGTTGCAATACCCCCCAAAGGAACAATTTCGCCTCAAAATGCCGAAAAGTTGCAATAGCCCCCAAAGGAACAATTTTGCTTCAAAATGGCCAAAAGTTGCAATACCCCCCAAAGGAACAATTTCGCCTCAAAATGCCGAAAAGTTGCAATACCCCCCGAAAGGAACAATTTCGCTTCAAAATGGCCAAAAGTTGCAATACCCCCCAAAGGAACAATTTCGCCTCAAAATGGCAAAAAATTGCAATACCCCCCGAAAGGAACAATTTCGCTTCAAAATGGCCAAAAGATGCAATACCCCCCCCAAAGCAACAATTTCGCCTCAAAATGAAAAAAAAATTGCAATACCCCCCCAAAGGATCAATTTCGCTTCAAAATGCCGAAAAGTTGCAATACCCCCCCAAAGGTACAATTTCGCTTCAAAATGGCCAAAAGTTGCAATACCCCCAAAGGAACAATTTCGCCTCAAAATGCCGAAAAGTTGCAATACCCTCCGAAAGGAACAATTTCGCTTCAAAATGGCCAAAAGTTGCAATACCCCCCCAAAGGAACAATTTCGCCTCAAAATGGCAAAAAATTGCAATACCCCCCCAAAGGAACAATTTCACCTCAAAATGCCGAAAAGTTGCAATAACCCCCGAAAGGAACAATTTCGCTTCAAAATGGCCAAAAGATGCAATACCCCCCCAAAGCAACAATTTCGCCTCAAAATGGCAAAAACTTGCAATACCCCCCCAAAGGAACAATTTCGTCTCAAAATGGGCAAAAATTGTAATACCCCCCCAAAGGAACAATTTCGCTTCAATATGGCCAAAAGTTGCAATACCCCCCCAAAGGAACAATTTCGCCTCAAAATGCCGAAAAGTTGCAATACCCCCCCAAAGGAACAATTTCGCCTCAAAATGCCGAAAAGTTGCAATACCCCCCAAAGGAACAATTTCGCCTCAAAATGCCGAAAAGTTGCAATAGCCCCCAAAGGAACAATTTTGCTTCAAAATGGCCAAAAGTTGCAATACCCCCCCAAAGGAACAATTTCGCCTCAAAATGCCGAAAAGTTGCAATACCCCCCGAAAGGAACAATTTCGCTAAAAAATGGCCAAAAGTTGCAATACCCCCCCAAAGGAACAATTTCGCCTCAAAATGGCAAAAAATTGCAATACCCCCCCAAAGGAACAATTTCGCCTCAAAATGCCAAAAAGTTGCAATACCCCCCCAAAGGAACAATTTCGCTTCAAAATGGCCAAAAGTTGCAATACACCCCCAAAGGAACAATTTCGCCTCAAAATGCCGAAAAGTTGCAATACCCCCCGAAAGGAACAATTTCGCTTCAAAATGGCCAAAAGATGCAATACCCCCCCCAAAGCAACAATTTCGCCTCAAAATGAAAAAAAAATTGCAATACCCCCCCAAAGAAACAATTTCGCCTCAAAATGCCGAAAAGTTGCAATACCCCCCGAAAGGAACAATTTCGCTTCAAAATGGCCAATAGATGCAATACCCCCCCAAAGCAACAATTTCGCTTCAATATGGCCAAAAGTTGCAATACCCCCCCAAAGGAACAATTTCGCCTCAAAATGGCAAAAATTGCAATATCCCCCCAAAGGAACAATTTCGCCTCAAAATGCCGAAAAGTTGCAATACCCCCCAAAGGAACAATTTCGCCTCAAAATGCCGAAAAGTTGCAATAGCCCCCAAAGGAACAATTTTGCTTCAAAATGGCCAAAAGTTGCAATACCCCCCCAAAGGAACAATTTCGCCTCAAAATGCCGAAAAGTTGCAATACCCCCCGAAAGGAACAATTTCGCTTCAAAATGGCCAAAAGTTGCAATACCCCCCCAAAGGAACAATTTCGCCTCAAAATGGCAAAAAATTGCAATACCCCCCCAAAGGAACAATTTCGCCTCAAAATGCCAAAAAGTTGCAATACCCCCCCAAAGGAACAATTTCGCTTCAAAATGGCCAAAAGTTGCAATACGCCCCCAAAGGAACAATTTCGCCTCAAAATGCCGAAAAGTTGCAATACCCCCCGAAAGGAACAATTTCGCTTCAAAATGGCCAAAAGATGCAATACCCCCCCAAAGCAACAATTTCGCCTCAAAATGAAAAAAAAATTGCAATACCCCCCCAAAGGATCAATTTCGCTTCAAAATGCCGAAAAGTTGCAATACCCCCCAAAGGTACAATTTCGCTTCAAAATGGCCAAAAGTTGGAATACCCCCCAAAGGAACAATTTCGCCTCAAAATGCCGAAAAGTGGCAATACCCTCCGAAAGGAACAATTTCGCTTCAAAATGGCCAAAAGTTGCAATACCCCCCCAAAGGAACAATTTCGCCTCAAAATGGCAAAAAATTGCAACACCCCCCCAAAGAAACAATTTCGCCTCAAAATGCCGAAAAGTTGCAATACCCCCCAAAAGCAACAATTTCGCCTCAAAATGGCAAAAAATTGCAAAACCCCCCAAAGGAACAATTTCGCCTCAAAATGGCCAAAAATTGTGATACCCCGCCAAAGGAACAATTTTGCTTCAATATGGCCAAAAGTTGCAATACCCCCCCAAAGGAACAATTTCGCCTCAAAATGCCGAAAAGTTGCAATACCCCCCCAAAGGAACAATTTCACTTCAAAATGGCCAAAAGTTGCAATACCCCCCCAAGGAACAATTTCGCCTCAAAATGCCGAAAAGTTGCAATACCCCCCGAAAGGAACAATTTCGCTTCAAAATGGCCAAAAGTTGCAATACCCCCCCAAAGGAACAATTTCGCCTCAGAATGCCGAAAAGTTGCAATACCCCCCGAAAGGAACAATTTCGCTTCAAAATGGCCAAAAGTTGCAATACCCCCCAAAGGAACAATTTCGCCTCAAAATGCCGAAAAGTTGCAATACCCCCCAAAGGAACAATTTCGCTTCAAAATGGCCAAAAAATGCAATACCCCCCCAAAGGCACAATTTCGCCTCAAAATGGCAAAAAATTGCAATACCCCCCAAAGGAACAATTTCACCTCAAAATGCCGAAAAGTTGCAATACCCCCCGAAAGGAACAATTTCGCTTCAAAATGGCCAAAAGATGCAATACCCCCCCAAAGGAACAATTTCGCCTCAGAATGCCGAAAAGTTGCAATACCCCCCGAAAGGAACAATTTCGCTTCAAAATGGCCAAAAGTTGCAATACCCCCCAAAGGAACAATTTCGCCTCAAAATGCCGAAAAGTTGCAATACCCCCCAAAGGAACAATTTCGCTTCAAAATGGCCAAAAGTTGCAATACCCCCCCAAAGGCACAATTTCGCCTCAAAATGGCAAAAAATTGCAATACCCCCCAAAGGAACAATTTCACCTCAAAATGCCGAAAAGTTGCAATACCCCCCGAAAGGAACAATTTCGCTTCAAAATGGCCAAAAGATGCAATACCCCCCCAAAGCAACAATTTCGCCTCAAAATGGCAAAAAATTGCAATACCCCCCAAAGGAACAATTTCACCTCAAAATGCCGAAAAGTTGCAATACCCCCCGAAAGGAACAATTTCGCTTCAAAATGGCCAAAAGATGCAATACCCCCCCAAAGCAACAATTTCGCCTCAAAATGGCAAAAAATTGCAATACCCCCCAAAGGAACAATTTCGCTTCAAAATGGCCAAAAGTTGCAATACCACCCCAAAGCAACAATTTCGCCTCAAAATGGCAAAAAATTGCAATACCCCCCCAAAGGAACAATTTCGCCTCAAAATGGCCAAACATTGTGATACCCCCAAAGGAACAATTTTGCTTTAATATGGCCAAAAGTTGCAATACCCCCCCAAAGGAACAATTTCGCCTCAAAATGGCAAAAAATTGCAATACCCCCCCAAAGGAACAATTTCGCCTCAAAATGCCGAAAAGTTGCTATACCCCCCGAAAGGAACAATTTCGCTTCAAAATGGCCAAAAGTTGCAATACCCCCCAAAGGAACAATTTCGCTTCAAAATGGCCAAAAGTTGCAATACCCCCCCAAAGGAACAATTTCGCCTCAAAATGAAAAAAAAATTGCAATACCCCCCCAAAGGAACAATTTTGCCTCAAAATGCCGAAAAGTTGCAATACCCCCCGAAAGGAACAATTTCGCTTCAAAATGGCCAAAAGTTGCAATACCCCCCCCCAAAGGAACAATTTCGCCTCAAAATGGCAAAAAATTGCAACACCCCCCAAAGGAACAATTTCGCCTCAAAATGCCGAAAAGTTGCAATACCCCCCGAAAGGAACAATTTCGCTTCAAAATGGCCAAAAGTTACAATACCCCCCCCAAAGGAACAATTTCGCCTCAAAATGGCAAAAAATTGCAACACCCCCCCAAAGAAACAATTTCGCCTCAAAATGCCGAAAAGTTGCAATACCCCCCGAAAGGAACAATTTCGCTTCAAAATGGCCAATAGATGCAATACCCCCCCAAAGCAACAATTTCGCCTCAAAATGAAAAAAAAATTGCAATACCCCCCCAAAGGAACAATTTTGCTTCAAAATGCCGAAAAGTTGCAATACCCCCCCAAAGGTACAATTTCGCTTCAAAATGGCCAAAAGTTGCAATACCCCCCCAAAAAAACAATTTCGCCTCAAAATGGAAAAAAAGTTGCAATACCCCCCCAAAGGAACAATTTCGCCTCAAAATGCCGAAAAGTTGCAATACCCCCCGAAAGGAACAATTTCGCTTCAAAATGGCCAAAAGTTGCAATACCCCCCCAAAGCAACAATTTCGCCTCAAAATGGCAAAAACTTGCAATACCCCCCCAAAGGAACAATTTCACCTCAAAATGCCGAAAAGTTGCAATAACCCCCGAAAGGAACAATTTCGCTTCAAAATGGCCAAAAGATGCAATACCCCCCCAAAGCAACAATTTCGCCTCAAAATGGCAAAAACTTGCAATACCCCCCAAAGGAACAATTTCGTCTCAAAATGGGCAAAAATTGTAATACCCCCCCAAAGGAACAATTTCGCTTCAATATGGCCAAAAGTTGCAATACCCCCCCAAAGGAACAATTTTGCCTCAAAATGGCAAAAAATTGCAATACCCCCCCAAAGGAACAATTTCGCCTCAAAATGCCGAAAAGTTGCAATACCCCCCGAAAGGAACAATTTCGCCTCAAAATGGAAAAAAAGTTGCAATACCCCCCCAAAGGAACAATTTTGCTTCAAAATGCCGAAAAGTTGCAATACCCCCCCAAAGGTACAATTTCGCTTCAAAATGGCCAAAAGTTGCAATACCCCCCGAAAGGAACAATTTCGCTTCAAAATGGCCAAAAGTTGCAATACCCCCCCAAAGGAACAATTTCGCCTCAAAATGCCGAAAAGTTGCAATACCCCCCGAAAGGAACAATTTCGCTTCAAAATGGCCAAAAGATGCAATACCCCCCAAAGCAACAATTTCGCCTCAAAATGGCAAAAAATTGCAATACCCCCCCAAAGGAACAATTTCGCCTCAAAATGGCCAAAAATTGTAATACCCCCCCAAAGGAACAATTTCGCTTCAATATGGCCAAAAGTTGCAATACCCCCCCAAAGGAACAATTTCGCTTCAAAATGGCCAAAAGTTGCAATACGCCCCCAAAGGAACAATTTCGCCTCAAAATGCCGAAAAGTTGCAATACCCCCCGAAAAGAACAATTTCGCTTCAAAATGGCCAAAAGATGCAATACCCCCCCCAAAGCAACAATTTCGCCTCAAAATGAAAAAAAAATTGCAATACCCCCCCAAAGGATCAATTTCGCTTCAAAATGCCGAAAAGTTGCAATACCCTCCGAAAGGAACAATTTCGCTTCAAAATGGCCAAAAGTTGCAATACCCCCCCAAAGGAACAATTTCGCCTCAAAATGGCAAAAAATTGCAATACCCCCCCAAAGGAACAATTTCGCCTCAAAATGCCGAAAAGTTGCAATACCCCCCGAAAGGAACAATTTCGCTTCAAAATGGCCAAAAGATGCAATACCCCCCAAAGCAACAATTTCGCCTCAAAATGGCAAAAAATTGCAATACCCCCCCAAAGGAACAATTTCGCCTCAAAATGGCCAAAAATTGTAATACCCCCCCAAAGGAACAATTTCGCTTCAATATGGCCAAAAGTTGCAATACCCCCCCAAAGGAACAATTTCGCCTCAAAATGGCAAAAAATTGCAATACCCCCCCAAAGGAACAATTTCGCCTCAAAATGCCGAAAAGTTGCAATACCCCCCAAAGGAACAATTTCGCCTCAAAATGCCGAAAAGTTGCAATAGCCCCCAAAGGAACAATTTTGCTTCAAAATGGCCAAAAGTTGCAATACCCCCCCAAAGGAACAATTTCGCCTCAAAATGCCGAAAAGTTGCAATACCCCCCGAAAGGAACAATTTCGCTTCAAAATGGCCAAAAGTTGCAATACCCCCCCAAAGGAACAATTTCGCCTCAAAATGGCAAAAAATTGCAATACCCCCCCAAAGGAACAATTTCGCCTCAAAATGCCAAAAAGTTGCAATACCCCCCCAAAGGAACAATTTCGCTTCAAAATGGCCAAAAGTTGCAATACGCCCCCAAAGGAACAATTTCGCCTCAAAATGCCGAAAAGTTGCAATACCCCCCGAAAAGAACAATTTCGCTTCAAAATGGCCAAAAGATGCAATACCCCCCCAAAGCAACAATTTCGCCTCAAAATGAAAAAAAAATTGCAATACCCCCCCAAAGGATCAATTTCGCTTCAAAATGCCGAAAAGTTGCAATACCCTCCGAAAGGAACAATTTCGCTTCAAAATGGCCAAAAGTTGCAATACCCCCCCAAGAAACAATTTCGCCTCAAAATGGCAAAAAATTGCAATACCCCCCCAAAGGAACAATTTCACCTCAAAATGCCGAAAAGTTGCAATAACCCCCGAAAGGAACAATTTCGCTTCAAAATGGCCAAAAGATGCAATACCCCCCCAAAGCAACAATTTCGCCTCAAAATGGCAAAAACTTGCAATACCCCCCCAAAGGAACAATTTCGTCTCAAAATGGGCAAAAATTGTAATACCCCCCAAAGGAACAATTTCGCTTCAATATGGCCAAAAGTTGCAATACCCCCCGAAAGGAACAATTTCGCCTCAAAATGGAAAAAAAGTTGCAATACCCCCCCAAAGGAACAATTTTGCTTCAAAATGCCGAAAAGTTGCAATACCCCCCCAAAGGTACAATTTCGCTTCAAAATGGCCAAAAGTTGCAATACCCCCCGAAAGGAACAATTTTGCCTCAAAATGGCAAAAAATTGCAATACCCCCCCAAAGGAACAATTTCGCCTCAAAATGCCGAAAAGTTGCAATACCCCCCCAAAGGAACAATTTCGCCTCAGAATGCCGAAAAGTTGCAATACCCCCCGAAAGGAACAATTTCGCTTCAAAATGGCCAAAAGTTGCAATACCCCCCAAAGGAACAATTTCGCCTCAAAATGCCGAAAAGTTGCAATACCCCCCAAAGGAACAATTTCGCTTCAAAATGGCCAAAAGTTGCAATACCCCCCCCAAAGGAACAATTTCGCCTCAAAATGAAAAAAAAATTGCAATACCCCCCCAAAGGAACAATTTCGCCTCAAAATGCCGAAAAGTTGCAATACCCCCCGAAAGGAACAATTTCGCTTCAAAATGGCCAAAAGTTGCAATACCCCCCCAAAGGAACAATTTCGCCTCAAAATGGCAAAAAATTGCAATACCCCCAAAGGAACAATTTCACCTCAAAATGCCGAAAAGTTGCAATACCCCCCGAAAGGAACAATTTCGCTTCAAAATGGCCAAAAGATGCAATACCCCCAAAGCAACAATTTCGCCTCAAAATGGCAAAAAATTGCAATACCCCCCCAAAGGAACAATTTCGCTTCAAAATGGCCAAAAGTTGCAATACCCCCCCAAAGCAACAATTTCGCCTCAAAATGGCAAAAAATTGCAATACCCCCCCAAAGGAACAATTTCGCCTTAAAATGGCCAAACATTGTGATACCCCCCAAAGGAACAATTTTGCTTTAATATGGCCAAAAGTTGCAATACCCCCGCAAAGGAACAATTTCGCCTCAAAATGGCAAAAAATTGCAATACCCCCCCAAAGGAACAATTTCGCCTCAAAATGCCGAAAAGTTGCTATACCCCCCGAAAGGAACAATTTCGCTTCAAAATGGCCAAAAGTTGCAATACCCCCCAAAGGAACAATTTCGCTTCAAAATGGCCAAAAGTTGCAATACCCCCCAAAGGAACAATTTCGCCTCAAAATGAAAAAAAAATTGCAATACCCCCCCAAAGGAACAATTTTGCCTCAAAATGCCGAAAAGTTGCAATACCCCCCGAAAGGAACAATTTCGCTTCAAAATGGCCAAAAGTTGCAATACCCCCCCAAAGGAACAATTTCGCCTCAAAATGGTAAAAAATTGCAACACCCCCCAAAAGAACAATTTCGCCTCAAAATGCCGAAAAGTTGCAAAACCCCCCGAAAGGAACAATTTCGCATCAAAATGGCCAAAAGTTACAATACCCCCCCCAAAGGAACAATTTCGCCTCAAAATGGCAAAAAATTGCAACACCCCCCCAAAGAAACAATTTCGCCTCAAAATGCCGAAAAGTTGCAATACCCCCCGAAAGGAACAATTTCGCTTCAAAATGGCCAATAGATGCAATACCCCCCCAAAGCAACAATTTCGCCTCAAAATGAAAAAAAAATTGCAATACCCCCCAAAGGAACAATTTTGCTTCAAAATGCCGAAAAGTTGCAATACCCCCCAAAGGTACATATTCGCTTCAAAATGGCCAAAAGTTGCAATACCCCCAAAAAAACAATTTCGCCTCAAAATGGAAAAAAAGTTGCAATACCCCCCCAAAGGAACAATTTCGCCTCAAAATGCCGAAAAGTTGCAATACCCCCCCAAAGGAACAATTTTGCCTCAAAATGCCGAAAAGTTGCAATACCCCCCGAAAGGAACAATTTCGCTTCAAAATGGCCAAAAGTTGCAATACCCCCCCAAAGGAACATTTTCGCCTCAAAATGGCAAAAAATTGCAATAACCCCCAAAAGGAACAATTTCACCTCAAAATGCCGAAAAGTTGCAATACCCCCCGAAAGGAACAATTTCGCTTCAAAATGGCCAAAAGATGCAATACCCCCCCAAAGCAACAATTTCGCCTCAAAATGGCAAAAAATTGCAATACCCCCCAAAGGAACAATTTCGCCTCAAAATGCCGAAAAGTTGCAATACCCCCCGAAAGGAACAATTTCGCTTCAAAATGGCCAAAAGTTGCAATACCCCCCCCAAAGGAACAATTTCGCCTCAGAATGCCGAAAAGTTGCAATACCCCCCGAAAGGAACAATTTCGCTTCAAAATGGCCAAAAGTTGCAATACCCCCCAAAGGAACAATTTCGCCTCAAAATGCCGAAAAGTTGCAATACCCCCCAAAGGAACAATTTCGCTTCAAAATGGCCAAAAGTTGCAATACCCCCCCAAAGGCACAATTTCGCCTCAAAATGGCAAAAAATTGCAATACCCCCCAAAGGAACAATTTCACCTCAAAATGCCAAAAAGTTGCAATACCCCCCGAAAGGAACAATTTCGCTTCAAAATGGCCAAAAGATGCAATACCCCCCCAAAGCAACAATTTTGCCTCAAAATGGCAAAAAATTGCAATACCCCCCAAAGGAACAATTTCGCTTCAAAATGGCCAAAAGTTGCAATACCCCCCCAAAGCAACAATTTCGCCTCAAAATGGCAAAAAATTGCAATACCCCCCAAAGGAACAATTTCACCTCAAAATGCCGAAAAGTTGCAATACCCCCCGAAAGGAACAATTTCGCTTCAAAATGGCCAAAAGATGCAATACCCCCCCAAAGCAACAATTTCGCCTCAAAATGGCAAAAAATTGCAATACCCCCCAAAGGAACAATTTCGCTTCAAAATGGCCAAAAGTTGCAATACCCCCCCAAAGCAACAATTTCGCCTCAAAATGGCAAAAAATTGCAATACCCCCCCAAAGGAACAATTTCGCCTCAAAATGGCCAAACATTGTGATACCCCCCAAAGGAACAATTTTGCTTTAATATGGCCAAAAGTTGCAATACCCCCCCAAAGGAACAATTTCGCCTCAAAATGGCAAAAAATTGCAATACCCCCCCAAAGGAACAATTTCGCCTCAAAATGCCGAAAAGTTGCTATACCCCCCGAAAGGAACAATTTCGCTTCAAAATGGCCAAAAGTTGCAATACCCCCCAAAGGAACAATTTCGCTTCAAAATGGCCAAAAGTTGCAATACCCCCCCAAAGGAACAATTTCGCCTCAAAATGAAAAAAAAATTGCAATACCCCCCCAAAGGAACAATTTTGCCTCAAAATGCCGAAAAGTTGCAATACCCCCCGAAAGGAACAATTTCGCTTCAAAATGGCCAAAAGTTGCAATACCCCCCCAAAGGAACAATTTCGCCTCAAAATGGCAAAAAATTGCAACACCCCCCAAAGGAACAATTTCGCCTCAAAATGCCGAAAAGTTGCAATACCCCCCGAAAGGAACAATTTCGCTTCAAAATGGCCAAAAGTTACAATACCCCCCCAAAGGAACAATTTCGCCTCAAAATGGCAAAAAATTGCAACACCCCCCCAAAGAAACAATTTCGCCTCAAAATGCCGAAAAGTTGCAATACCCCCCGAAAGGAACAATTTCGCTTCAAAATGGCCAACAGATGCAATACCCCCCCAAAGCAACAATTTCGCCTCAAAATGGCAAAAAATTGCAATACCCCCCCAAAGGAACAATTTCGCCTCAAAATGCCGAAAAGTTGCAATACCCCCCCAAAGGAACAATTTCGCCTCAAAATGCCGAAAAGTTGCAATACCCCCCAAAGGAACAATTTCGCCTCAAAATGCCGAAAAGTTGCAATAGCCCCCAAAGGAACAATTTTGCTTCAAAATGGCCAAAAGTTGCAATACCCCCCCAAAGGAACAATTTCGCCTCAAAATGCCGAAAAGTTGCAATACCCCCCGAAAGGAACAATTTCGCTTCAAAATGGCCAAAAGTTGCAATACCCCCCCAAAGGAACAATTTCGCCTCAAAATGGCAAAAAATTGCAATACCCCCCCAAAGGAACAATTTCGCCTCAAAATGCCAAAAAGTTGCAATACCCCCCCAAAGGAACAATTTCGCTTCAAAATGGCCAAAAGTTGCAATACGCCCCCAAAGGAACAATTTCGCCTCAAAATGCCGAAAAGTTGCAATACCCCCCGAAAGGAACAATTTCGCTTCAAAATGGCCAAAAGATGCATAACCCCCCCAAAGCAACAATTTCACCTCAAAATGAAAAAAAAATTGCAATACCCCCCCAAAGAAACAATTTCGCCTCAAAATGCCGAAAAGTTGCAATACCCCCCGAAAGGAACAATTTCGCTTCAAAATGGCCAATAGATGCAATACCCCCCCAAAGCAACAATTTCGCTTCAATATGGCCAAAAGTTGCAATACCCCCCCAAAGGAACAATTTCGCCTCAAAATGGCAAAAAATTGCAATACCCCCCCAAAGGAACAATTTCGCCTCAAAATGCCGAAAAGTTGCAATACCCCCCAAAGGAACAATTTCGCCTCAAAATGCCGAAAAGTTGCAATAGCCCCCAAAGGAACAATTTTGCTTCAAAATGGCCAAAAGTTGCAATACCCCCCCAAAGGAACAATTTCGCCTCAAAATGCCGAAAAGTTGCAATACCCCCCGAAAGGAACAATTTCGCTTCAAAATGGCCAAAAGTTGCAATACCCCCCCAAAGGAACAATTTCGCCTCAAAATGGCAAAAAATTGCAATACCCCCCCAAAGGAACAATTTCGCCTCAAAATGCCAAAAAGTTGCAATACCCCCCCAAAGGAACAATTTCGCTTCAAAATGGCCAAAAGTTGCAATACGCCCCCAAAGGAACAATTTCGCCTCAAAATGCCGAAAAGTTGCAATACCCCCCGAAAGGAACAATTTCGCTTCAAAATGGCCAAAAGATGCAATACCCCCCCAAAGCAACAATTTCGCCTCAAAATGAAAAAAAAATTGCAATACCCCCCCAAAGGATCAATTTCGCTTCAAAATGCCGAAAAGTTGCAATACCCCCCCAAAGGTACAATTTCGCTTCAAAATGGCCAAAAGTTGCAATACCCCCCAAAGGAACAATTTCGCCTCAAAATGCCGAAAAGTTGCAATACCCTCCGAAAGGAACAATTTCGCTTCAAAATGGCCAAAAGTTGCAATACCCCCCCAAAGGAACAATTTCGCCTCAAAATGGCAAAAAATTGCAATACCCCCCCAAAGGAACAATTTCACCTCAAAATGCCGAAAAGTTGCAATAACCCCCGAAAGGAACAATTTCGCTTCAAAATGGCCAAAAGATGCAATACCCCCCCAAAGCAACAATTTCGCCTCAAAATGGCAAAAACTTGCAATACCCCCCCAAAGGAAATATTTCGTCTCAAAATGGGCAAAAATTGTAATACCCCCCCAAAGGAACAATTTCGCTTCAATATGGCCAAAAGTTGCAATACCCCCCCAAAGGAACAATTTTGCCTCAAAATGGCAAAAAATTGCAATACCCCCCCAAAGGAACAATTTCGCCTCAAAATGCCGAAAAGTTGCAATACCCCCCGAAAGGAACAATTTCGCCTCAAAATGGAAAAAAAGTTGCAATACCCCCCAAAGGAACAATTTTGCTTCAAAATGCCGAAAAGTTGCAATACCCCCCCAAAGGTACAATTTCGCTTCAAAATGGCCAAAAGTTGCAATACCCCCCGAAAGGAACAATTTCGCTTCAAAATGGCCAAAAGTTGCAATACCCCCCCAAAGGAACAATTTTGCCTCAAAATGGCAAAAAATTGCAATACCCCCCCAAAGGAACAATTTCGCCTCAAAATGCCGAAAAGTTGCAATACCCCCCCAAAGGAACAATTTCGCCTCAGAATGCCGAAAAATTGCAATACCCCCCGAAAGGAACAATTTCGCTTCAAAATGGCCAAAAGTTGCAATACCCCCCAAAGGAACAATTTCGCCTCAAAATGCCGAAAAGTTTCAATACCCCCCAAAGGAACAATTTCGCTTCAAAATGGCCAAAAGTTGCAATACCCCCCCAAAGGAACAATTTCGCCTCAAAATGAAAAAAAAATTGCAATACCCCCCCAAAGGAACAATTTCGCCTCAAAATGCCGAAAAGTTGCAATACCCCCCGAAAGGAACAATTTCGCTTCAAAATGGCCAAAAGTTGCAATACGCCCCCAAAGGAACAATTTCGCCTCAAAATGCCGAAAAGTTGCAATACCCCCCGAAAGGAACAATTTCGCTTCAAAATGGCCAAAAGATGCAATACCCCCCCAAAGCAACAATTTCGCCTCAAAATGAAAAAAAAATTGCAATACCCCCCCAAAGGATCAATTTCGCTTCAAAATGCCGAAAAGTTGCAATACCCCCCCAAAGGTACAATTTCGCTTCAAAATGGCCAAAAGTTGCAATACCCCCCAAAGGAACAATTTCGCCTCAAAATGCCGAAAAGTTGCAATACCCTCCGAAAGGAACAATTTCGCTTCAAAATGGCCAAAAGTTGCAATACCCCCCCAAAGGAACAATTTCGCCTCAAAATGGCAAAAAATTGCAATACCCCCCCAAAGGAACAATTTCACCTCAAAATGCCGAAAAGTTGCAATAACCCCCGAAAGGAACAATTTCGCTTCAAAATGGCCAAAAGATGCAATACCCCCCCAAAGCAACAATTTCGCCTCAAAATGGCAAAAACTTGCAATACCCCCCCAAAGGAAATATTTCGTCTCAAAATGGGCAAAAATTGTAATACCCCCCCAAAGGAACAATTTCGCTTCAATATGGCCAAAAGTTGCAATACCCCCCCAAAGGAACAATTTTGCCTCAAAATGGCAAAAAATTGCAATACCCCCCCAAAGGAACAATTTCGCCTCAAAATGCCGAAAAGTTGCAATACCCCCCGAAAGGAACAATTTCGCCTCAAAATGGAAAAAAAGTTGCAATACCCCCCAAAGGAACAATTTTGCTTCAAAATGCCGAAAAGTTGCAATACCCCCCCAAAGGTACAATTTCGCTTCAAAATGGCCAAAAGTTGCAATACCCCCCGAAAGGAACAATTTCGCTTCAAAATGGCCAAAAGTTGCAATACCCCCCCAAAGGAACAATTTTGCCTCAAAATGGCAAAAAATTGCAATACCCCCCCAAAGG
Source organism: Anomaloglossus baeobatrachus (assembly GCF_048569485.1). Classification (NCBI taxonomy): domain Eukaryota; kingdom Metazoa; phylum Chordata; class Amphibia; order Anura; family Aromobatidae; genus Anomaloglossus; species Anomaloglossus baeobatrachus. The sequence goes on from NC_134363.1 coordinate 44,625,266, forward strand.
AACAATTTCGCCTCAAAATGCCGAAAAGTTGCAATACCCCCCCAAAGGAACAATTTCGCCTCAGAATGCCGAAAAATTGCAATACCCCCCGAAAGGAACAATTTCGCTTCAAAATGGCCAAAAGTTGCAATACCCCCCAAAGGAACAATTTCGCCTCAAAATGCCGAAAAGTTTCAATACCCCCCAAAGGAACAATTTCGCTTCAAAATGGCCAAAAGTTGCAATACCCCCCCAAAGGAACAATTTCGCCTCAAAATGAAAAAAAAATTGCAATACCCCCCCAAAGGAACAATTTCGCCTCAAAATGCCGAAAAGTTGCAATACCCCCCGAAAGGAACAATTTCGCTTCAAAATGGCCAAAAGTTGCAATACCCCCCCAAAGGAACAATTTCGCCTCAAAATGGCAAAAAATTGCAATACCCCCAAAGGAACAATTTCACCTCAAAATGCCGAAAAGTTGCAATACCCCCCGAAAGGAACAATTTCGCTTCAAAATGGCCAAAAGATGCAATACCCCCAAAGCAACAATTTCGCCTCAAAATGGCAAAAAATTGCAATACCCCCCCAAAGGAACAATTTCGCTTCAATATGGCCAAAAGTTGCAATACCCCCCCAAAGGAACAATTTCGCCTCAAAATGGCAAAACATTGCAATACCCCCCCAAAGGAACAATTTCGCCTCAAAATGCCGAAAAGTTGCTATACCCCCCGAAAGGAACAATTTCGCTTCAAAATGGCCAAAAGTTGCAATACCCCCGAAAGGAACAATTTCGCTTCAAAATGGCCAAAAGTTGCAATACCCCCCCAAAGGAACAATTTCGCCTCAAAATGAAAAAAAAATTGCAATACCCCCCCAAAGGAACAATTTTGCCTCAAAATGCCGAAAAGTTGCAATACCCCCCGAAAGGAACAATTTCGCTTCAAAATGGCCAAAAGTTGCAATACCCCCCCAAAGGAACAATTTCGCCTCAAAATGGCAAAAAATTGCAACACCCCCCAAAAGAACAATTTCGCCTCAAAATGCCGAAAAGTTGCAAAACCCCCCGAAAGGAACAATTTCGCATCAAAATGGCCAAAAGTTACAATACCCCCCCCAAAGGAACAATTTCGCCTCAAAATGGCAAAAAATTGCAACACCCCCCCAAAGAAACAATTTCGCCTCAAAATGCCGAAAAGTTGCAATACCCCCCCAAAACAACAATTTCGCCTCAAAATGGCAAAAAATTGCAAAACCCCCCAAAGGAACAATTTCGCCTCAAAATGGCCAAAAATTGTGATACCCCGCCAAAGGAACAATTTTGCTTCAATATGGCCAAAAGTTGCAATACCCCCCCAAAGGAACAATTTCGCCTCAAAATGCCGAAAAGTTGCAATACCCCCCCAAAGGAACAATTTCACTTCAAAATGGCCAAAAGTTGCAATACCCCCCCCAAGGAACAATTTCGCCTCAAAATGCCGAAAAGTTGCAATACCCCCCGAAAGGAACAATTTCGCTTCAAAATGGCCAAAAGTTGCAATACCCCCCCAAAGGAACAATTTCGCCTCAGAATGCCGAACAGTTGCAATACCCCCCGAAAGGAACAATTTCGCTTCAAAATGGCCAAAAGTTGCAATACCCCCCAAAGGAACAATTTCGCCTCAAAATGCCGAAAAGTTGCAATACCCCCCAAAGGAACAATTTCGCTTCAAAATGGCCAAAAGTTGCAATACCCCCCCAAAGGCACAATTTCGCCTCAAAATGGCAAAAAATTGCAATACCCCCCAAAGGAACAATTTCACCTCAAAATGCCGAAAAGTTGCAATACCCCCCGAAAGGAACAATTTCGCTTCAAAATGGCCAAAAGATGCAATACCCCCCCAAAGCAACAATTTTGCCTCAAAATGGCAAAAAATTGCAATACCCCCCCAAAGGAACAATTTCGCTTCAAAATGGCCAAAAGTTGCAATACCCCCCCAAAGCAACAATTTCGCCTCAAAATGGCAAAAAATTGCAATACCCCCCAAAGGAACAATTTCACCTCAAAATGCCGAAAAGTTGCAATACCCCCCGAAAGGAACAATTTTGCTTCAAAATGTCCAAAAGATGCAATACCCCCCCAAAGCAACAATTTCGCCTCAAAATGGCAAAAAATTGCAATACCCCCCAAAGGAACAATTTCGCTTCAAAATGGCCAAAAGTTGCAATACCCCCCAAAGGAACAATTTCGCCTCAAAATGAAAAAAAAATTGCAATACCCCCCCAAAGGAACAATTTCGCCTCAAAATGCCGAAAAGTTGCAATACCCCCCGAAAGGAACAATTTCGCTTCAAAATGGCCAAAAGTTGCAATACCCCCCCAAAGGAACAATTTCGCCTCAAAATGGCAAAAAATTGCAATACCCCCAAAGGAACAATTTCACCTCAAAATGCCGAAAAGTTGCAATACCCCCCGAAAGGAACAATTTCGCTTCAAAATGGCCAAAAGATGCAATACCCCCAAAGCAACAATTTCGCCTCAAAATGGCAAAAAATTGCAATACCCCCCCAAAGGAACAATTTCGCTTCAATATGGCCAAAAGTTGCAATACCCCCCCAAAGGAACAATTTCGCCTCAAAATGGCAAAACATTGCAATACCCCCCCAAAGGAACAATTTCGCCTCAAAATGCCGAAAAGTTGCTATACCCCCCGAAAGGAACAATTTCGCTTCAAAATGGCCAAAAGTTGCAATACCCCCGAAAGGAACAATTTCGCTTCAAAATGGCCAAAAGTTGCAATACCCCCCCAAAGGAACAATTTCGCCTCAAAATGAAAAAAAAATTGCAATACCCCCCCAAAGGAACAATTTTGCCTCAAAATGCCGAAAAGTTGCAATACCCCCCGAAAGGAACAATTTCGCTTCAAAATGGCCAAAAGTTGCAATACCCCCCCAAAGGAACAATTTCGCCTCAAAATGGCAAAAAATTGCAACACCCCCCAAAAGAACAATTTCGCCTCAAAATGCCGAAAAGTTGCAAAACCCCCCGAAAGGAACAATTTCGCATCAAAATGGCCAAAAGTTACAATACCCCCCCCAAAGGAACAATTTCGCCTCAAAATGGCAAAAAATTGCAACACCCCCCCAAAGAAACAATTTCGCCTCAAAATGCCGAAAAGTTGCAATACCCCCCCAAAACAACAATTTCGCCTCAAAATGGCAAAAAATTGCAAAACCCCCCAAAGGAACAATTTCGCCTCAAAATGGCCAAAAATTGTGATACCCCGCCAAAGGAACAATTTTGCTTCAATATGGCCAAAAGTTGCAATACCCCCCCAAAGGAACAATTTCGCCTCAAAATGCCGAAAAGTTGCAATACCCCCCCAAAGGAACAATTTCACTTCAAAATGGCCAAAAGTTGCAATACCCCCCCCAAGGAACAATTTCGCCTCAAAATGCCGAAAAGTTGCAATACCCCCCGAAAGGAACAATTTCGCTTCAAAATGGCCAAAAGTTGCAATACCCCCCCAAAGGAACAATTTCGCCTCAGAATGCCGAACAGTTGCAATACCCCCCGAAAGGAACAATTTCGCTTCAAAATGGCCAAAAGTTGCAATACCCCCCAAAGGAACAATTTCGCCTCAAAATGCCGAAAAGTTGCAATACCCCCCAAAGGAACAATTTCGCTTCAAAATGGCCAAAAGTTGCAATACCCCCCCAAAGGCACAATTTCGCCTCAAAATGGCAAAAAATTGCAATACCCCCCAAAGGAACAATTTCACCTCAAAATGCCGAAAAGTTGCAATACCCCCCGAAAGGAACAATTTCGCTTCAAAATGGCCAAAAGATGCAATACCCCCCCAAAGCAACAATTTTGCCTCAAAATGGCAAAAAATTGCAATACCCCCCCAAAGGAACAATTTCGCTTCAAAATGGCCAAAAGTTGCAATACCCCCCCAAAGCAACAATTTCGCCTCAAAATGGCAAAAAATTGCAATACCCCCCAAAGGAACAATTTCACCTCAAAATGCCGAAAAGTTGCAATACCCCCCGAAAGGAACAATTTTGCTTCAAAATGTCCAAAAGATGCAATACCCCCCCAAAGCAACAATTTCGCCTCAAAATGGCAAAAAATTGCAATACCCCCCAAAGGAACAATTTCGCTTCAAAATGGCCAAAAGTTGCAATACCCCCCAAAGGAACAATTTCGCCTCAAAATGAAAAAAAAATTGCAATACCCCCCCAAAGGAACAATTTCGCCTCAAAATGCCGAAAAGTTGCAATACCCCCCGAAAGGAACAATTTCGCTTCAAAATGGCCAAAAGTTGCAATACCCCCCCAAAGGAACAATTTCGCCTCAAAATGGCAAAAAATTGCAATACCCCCAAAGGAACAATTTCACCTCAAAATGCCGAAAAGTTGCAATACCCCCCGAAAGGAACAATTTCGCTTCAAAATGGCCAAAAGATGCAATACCCCCAAAGCAACAATTTCGCCTCAAAATGGCAAAAAATTGCAATACCCCCCTGTCACAAACCACCGGGGGGGTCACTCAGAAATCCCCCGCGCTGGCTACCAGTACGTCACAATCGGGGGGTAACAAGTGGGGGTCACCCCTCCTTTATACCTCCCGACCGACAGACAAAGCACGTGACGCGCTCTCTAGCGCCCCTCTTATAGTCAGGCCAATTATAGAATTGCCCGACAATAAGCAAGGAGGCCGCTATACTACTTATGCCGATTATTGAAGGGTCCCCGGTGAGAGTAAGGTATATATTCCCCCGACCTCCGCGGGCGGAATATATAAAATCTCCCCGAATCTCACTGGCCTCCCCACAATAATCCTTGGCACAATTCGCTGCCACCAACCGATTTACGGTAACTATTAGCCGAACACACAGACGTGGGATTCAAGATCGAGATAACAGAACAGCCCAAGATTAATTATATAATTTAATCAGCCTAAAGCACACTAGAACTACAATATATACAATAGGGAATCTACAGAATATACATATGTCAGAGTACAGTTACAATCAAAGCATGGGTTACAAACAGGCATACACAGTTCCAGCAGTTACCTTGTTGCGTCTGGCCACAGGGGGGCGCTGTACCCAGGTTTCTAGGATCCTTCTCACAGATGTTTCCTACACGTGCCCCCAGCGAAAGAACACTGGAAAATGGCCGAAGTAGGGTTATCAACCTGGCCAAATCCAGGTCCCCTCCTACCTTCGTGACCTCACAGGGAGCACTGCTCCACCCCTGGCTGGAGTTATGGACAATATCCCAACCTGGAATATGGGCCATAACTTTGCCTGGGAGCGTCGTAGGCGGACGCCAATGCTCTCATTGTGACAGTTATGAATTTAGCTACAGAACGAGGGGACTCATGACCTGTCTGCCAGTTCCCCATTGGCTGATATCACGCCTGGGGCATTTCCCAATGTCCTGCTCCCATAAAAAGGGTGTGCCGGCATCGTCTGCATGCGGAGACACTATTTTTATGGTTGCCATATTTATCGGAAATATGGCTTGCGAGATATGAACCATTTTTTTCTGGAGTCGTTCTGTCTGGCTATTTCCATAGCCTTGCTAACTAGCTAGCAGCCCCCACTACAGGGTCACGGCAGGGAGTCATCCTGTGTCCATTGTTCCCACACCACCTCATCTCCATATCACAGGACATGGCCATGGAGGTGTAAGTGGAACACTGAGAACAAGAAGGGAGGGGGCACTGCCAGGGAGTGATGAGGGATTATGACTGGAGTCATAATTCACCTTCATATCCCGGGATTTGCCTCACACCTCCCCCCTTTTGAGGGCGCTAGGGGGCAGCACACTCCGGTGTTCCCCCGTGCGCCCGTCCGCGACCTCTCCTTGTCGGGACAGCCCGTCTGCGTTACCGTGGTCACGGCCCCTTTTGTGGCGAATGGTGAAGTTGTATTGCTGGAGCGCAAGGCTCCATCGCAACAATCGCCCATTCGTCCCAGAGACGGTGTGCAACCAGCTGAGGGGATTGTGGTCCGTCTCCACGATGAAGTGGCGCCCGTATAGATAGGGTTGCAGACGCTGCAGGGCCCACACTATGGCCAGGCACTCCTTCTCCATCGTGGAATAGGCAACTTCCCTTGGTAACAGCTTCCTGCTCAGGTACAAGACTGGGTGCTCTTGGCTCGCAGAGTCCACCTGGCTGAGCACCGCACCGAGGCCGAAGTCACTGGCGTCGGTCTGTACTACAAACGGCCGCGTGAAGTCGGCTGCCTGTAGCACGGGCGGGCTGGACAGGGCGTCCTTTAGGGCCCGGAAGGCTGTCTCGCAGTCCATTGTCCAATCGACTGCAGAGGGCAGCTTCTTCTTGGTGAGGTCCGTCAAGGGCTTTGCCAGGCTACTATAGCATGGAACAAACCTCCTATAGTACCCAGCGGTCCCCAAGAAGGACATCACCTGCTTCTTGGTCCTGGGGGTGGGCCAGGATGCGATGGCCTCCACTTTCTCAGGCTCGGGCTTCAGTGTTCTCCCGCCTACCCGGTGACCGAGGTACTGGACCTCGCTCATGGCCAGCTGACACTTTCCCGGCTTGATGGTCAAACCTGCCCGGTGGATCCGCCTGAGCACCTGTGCTAGATGCTCTAGGTGGTCCTCCCAGGTGGGACTGAAGACGGCAATGTCATCTAGGTACGCGGCCGCGTACCCTTCAAGTCCCTTGAGCAGGGTGTTGACCATCCGCTGGAAAGTGGCAGGGGCATTCCTCATCCCGAATGGCATCACCGTGGACTCGTACAGTCCAAATGGGGTAATAAAGGCAGAGCGTTCCCTGGCCTTGCGAGTCAGGGGGATCTGCCAATATCCCCGGCTCAGATCCATGATGGTCAGGTACTGAGCCCCGGCCAACTGATCGAGCAGGTCATCGATGCGTGGCATTGGGTACGCATCGGCGACCGTGACCGCATTGAGCCCCCTGTAGTCCACGCAGAACCGAGTGGTTCGGTCCTTCTTAGGGACGAGGACTACAGGCGAGGCCCAAGCGCTGTTGGATGCCTGGATCACCCCCAGCTTCAGCATCTCGTCAATCTCCTGGCGCATGTGTTGCTGCACCTCCAGGGAGACCCGATATGCTGAACGCCGGATCGGGGGATGATCCCCAGTGTCCACGTGATGGACAGCCAAGTCAGTCCTTCCGGGCTGGTTGGTAAACAACCCCCGGAAGGGGTGTAGGGTGGCCCACAGCTGGGACCGTTGGTCCTCCAAGAGCTGGTGGCCAACCTCCACATCCTCAATGGATCCGCCTGCCCTAACCTGGGCTAGCATATCCAAGAGGGTTTCCGCTTCTCCCTCCTCGGGCAGGTTGCACACGGAGAGCGCACATGCCTCCCGCTCATGATGTGCCTTCATCATGTTCACATGGAAGGGCTTCCGCCTTCCACGGGCAGGGTCCAGGGTGACCAGGTACGTCACAGGGTTGAGCTGCTGGTACACGAGGTATGGGCCTTCCCAGGCTGCCTGAAGCTTGTCCTGTGGTACGGGGACCAGTACCCACACCTCTTGACCCACTTGGTAGGTCCTCTCACAAGCGTTCTGGTCGTACCAACGCTTCTGATCGGCCTGGGCTTGAGCCATATTGTCGTGTACCAGTTGCGTCAAGGCCTGCATTTTGTCCCGGAAGCGCATGACATACTCGATAACCGACACTCCAGGGGTGGCCAAATCCCCTTCCCAAGCCTCTTTCACCAGAGCCAGGGGGCCCCGCACACGTCGCCCGTACAGGAGCTCAAACGGTGAGAATCCTGTTGAGGCCTGTGGAACCTCCCGGTAAGCAAATAACAGGTGTGGGAGATACCGCTCCCAGTCACGCCCATGGGAGTCGACCAACATCTTAAGCATCTGATTTAAGGTGCCATTGAACCGCTCGCACAGGCCATTAGTCTGTGGATGGTACGGGCTGGCCACCAGATGTCGCACCTGGACTTGCTTACAGAGGGCCTCCATCAGCTGGGACATGAATTGGGTCCCCCGGTCAGTGAGCATTTCCTGGGGAAAACCCACTCGGGAGAAAATCTCCAGCAATGCGGTGGCCACCTTGTCAGCCCGAATGGACGACAAGGCCACGGCTTCTGGGTACCGGGTGGCATAGTCCACTACCGTCAGTATGAAGCGTTTCCCGGAGCTGCTGGGGATGGCCAGCGGGCCGACCAGATCCACAGCCACCCTCCTGAAAGGCTCATCGATGATTGGCAGAGATACTAGTGGGGCTTTGGGGTGTGGCCCCGCCTTCCCCACTCTCTGACAGGTTTCACACGAACGGCAGTAGGCAGCCACATCGGCCCCCATTTTTGGCCAGTAGAAATGCTGGTTTAACCTGGCCTTGGTCTTAGCGATCCCTAGGTGTCCGGCCATCGGAATCTCATGTGCGATCCGCAACAACTCCGTCCGGAACGGATAGGGTACCACCAACTGTCGGTCCCTGGGCCACGCCTCCGGTGAACCCTGCTGGACCGTGGCCCGGTACAGCCGTCCTTGGTCCCAGACCACTCGCTCCGGGTCCGAGTCCGAGGGAGGCTGTGCCGCCTGCTCCTTAAGAGCTTTCAGGCTGTCGTCAGCTTCTAACGCTGCCTGAAACCCCTGACTAGATGTGGCCAGAATCGACGAGACTGTCACATCTTCAGTCAGTACCCCGGGACCTGTGTCCTGGCCTCCACCTGACTCGGCTGCCACTTGGTCAGAAGGGGAAGAGCTATCGGACCTCCGGGAGGCCCCTTGGCTTCCAGCACTCCCACTGCGGGTGACAGCGGCCACAGCCGCTGCGACCGTGGGTCGTGCCTGCTCCTCCTCCGTTCCTGACCAAGTCGCCGGTTCAGGCAGACCTACCTGGCTTCCTGACACCCTGGTTGTGGGGGAACCATGCACCGAGATCTTACCTGGGAGCACTCCCGCTCCTGGACCGGCCCCAATCTCACCTGCCTGTTCCCCTCCTGCAGCAACAGAACCCCGCTGTGAAATCTCTGGGGACCCCACATTTGCTGTGGTAGCCCCCACCCCACACACTGGTCCTCCCCCTGCAGCACCCTGCTCTCTGCTTATCCCTGCAGAGGGCAACAGATCCCAGCTCACAGGCTGATTACTTGTAGAGGCATGGTCACACCTTTCTCTGACCCCCTCCCCTGTCACAGCTGCAGCTGTGTGTGTGTCTATGGTGTCTGTGCAAGCAGAAATATCAGAGTTCACTCCCTCCTCCCTTACATCATTCATAGATAACACATTAACATTGTCCGGAGGCACGTCAGTACTGGCTGAAGGTTCAGCCCTTGGGGGGGGGCCAAACTGGGAGGTTATCTGCCCCAAATCTGTCCCAAGTAGCACGTTTGCGGGGATCCGATCAGTTACCCCCACCTCCCTCACCCCTCGCCCTGCGCCCCAGTCCACATAAATGTCAGCAACAGGCAGCGCCGGGTCAATGCCTCCAATCCCGGAGACAGCGAGGGTTTTTCCAGGGATCAAGTCTTGGGGGGACACCATCTCAGGCCGCACCAGAGTCACCTCCGAGGCGCTGTCTCGCAGTCCTATGGTCACAGACCGGCCGACGGTGACAGGTTGGAAGCTGTCCAGGGACCTACCACCACCCCCACCCACACAATACACCTTGGGCGGCCCTTGGGACGGGGACGGAGCCGGGGCCTTGGGACGCTGAGGGCACATGGCCTTGAAGTGTCCAGGTAGGTTGCACTGGTGGCACCGTCTTGGTTCCGCCACGGGCCTGGAGAGGGGAGTTGAGGGGGACATCCCCTGCAGTCTAGGGGCAGGTGGGGCAGTCGCAGAATTCATCTTACCCCCTCTCCAGGTGCTGCTGGTGGCCGCTCTCCTGGCCTCAGGGGCCCGGTTGTTGGTGTAGTCATCGGCAAGGGCAGCTGTAGCCGTGGACCCCTTTGGCTTCTGGTCTCGGATGAACTGGCGGAGATCCTCAGGGCAGTTCCACAAGAGTTGCTCCGTGATGAACAAGTCCAGGATCTCCGGTCCGGTGGAAAGCTGCAGGCCTTGGGTCCAGTGGTCGGCAGCTCGGGCAAGTGCCCGCCGGTGGTCAGCCCAGGAGTCCTTTGGTCCCTTCTGTAGGCTCCGGAACTTCTTGCAGTAGGACTCTGGAGTGAGGTTGTACTGTTGGATCAGGGCCCGCTTGATGGTGTCGTAGCCCTGATCTGCCTCAGCAGGCAAGTCCCCAAGGATATCCAGGGCCTTACCCCTTAAACGGGGGGTCAGGTATTTGGCCCACTGGTCCTTGTTCAGATGGTGCTGCAAGCAAGTCCGTTCAAAAGCAGTCAAGAAAGAGTCCAAGTCTCCATCCTTCTCCAGCACTGGGAAGTCCTCAACACGGACCTTTGGAAGTTTGGTGTCTTGAAGGTCACGTGTGGCTGATGAGGGCCGGAGCTGAGCTAGCTGCAGCTGGTAGTCACGCTCTGCCTGGCGCGCTTCACGCGCTGCCTGCCGCTCCGCAGCCTCAGCCTCACGCGCTGCTTGCCGCTCTGCCCTGCGCTCTGCCAGGAGTCCCTTGTAGCCCTCCTGGTCTCCAGCCTGGAGAAGGGCCATAGCCATTTGAAGAAGGCTATCCGAGCCTCCCAGGCTCGGTGGAATGGCACGTGGTGATCTGCGGCCCGCTGCGGAGCCTGGTGATTCACTGTCCATTGCAGAGCGGAGGGCTGGCATCTGGCTCGTTGAGGACCCTTGGGTGAGCTGCTCCTCATCTTGTCCATAATTGCCAGCTTGTGCGCTGTCCTCTGCAGAACGGTTTTCTGGCGTCGAGCTCCTGGAGGACTCGTGGGCAACCTCCTCATTACTGCCCACAGCACCGTCCTCCCTCTCTTCGGCTCCTGCTTTAGCATTGGCCAGTTGCCTAGCTCTGCTCCTGGTGCCATCAGCCATTCTTGCAGACTTTTGGTCACTGACACAGAACTGACACCTGATGCCTCCACACACCTTACAGTATCTGCACTCTGACACTCTAGTGTTGAGCTAGTCTGAAGACCCCAGCAGCCACAGCTGCTGCAGGCAGTCTTTAGTGTCTGGGAGTATGGGTCTCACACTCACACACACTATTATCTCGATCCCACCGCTATGCCACCAATATGTCACAAACCACCGGGGGGGTCACTCAGAAATCCCCCGCGCTGGCTACCAGTACGTCACAATCGGGGGGTAACAAGTGGGGGTCACCCCTCCTTTATACCTCCCGACCGACAGACAGAGCACGTGACGCGCTCTCTAGCGCCCCTCTTATAGTCAGGCCAATTATGGAATTGCCCGACAATAAGCAAGGAGGCCGCTATACTACTTATGCCGATTATTGAAGGGTCCCCGGTGAGAGTAAGGTATATATTCCCCCGACCTCCGCGGGCGGAATATATAAAATCTCCCCGAATCTCACTGGCCTCCCCACAATAATCCTTGGCACAATTCGCTGCCACCAACCGATTTACGGTAACTATTAGCCGAACACACAGACGTGGGATTCAAGATCGAGATAACAGAACAGCCCAAGATTAATTATATAATTTAATCAGCCTAAAGCACACTAGAACTACAATATATACAATAGGGAATCTACAGAATATACATATGTCAGAGTACAGTTACAATCAAAGCATGGGTTACAAACAGGCATACACAGTTCCAGCAGTTACCTTGTTGCGTCTGGCCACAGGGGGGCGCTGTACCCAGGTTTCTAGGATCCTTCTCACAGATGTTTCCTACACGTGCCCCCAGCGAAAGAACACTGGAAAATGGCCGAAGTAGGGTTATCAACCTGGCCAAATCCAGGTCCCCTCCTACCTTCGTGACCTCACAGGGAGCACTGCTCCACCCCTGGCTGGAGTTATGGACAATATCCCAACCTGGAATATGGGCCATAACTTTGCCTGGGAGCGTCGTAGGCGGACGCCAATGCTCTCATTGTGACAGTTATGAATTTAGCTACAGAACGAGGGGACTCATGACCTGTCTGCCAGTTCCCCATTGGCTGATATCACGCCTGGGGCATTTCCCAATGTCCTGCTCCCATAAAAAGGGTGTGCCGGCATCGTCTGCATGCAGAGACACCATTTTTATGGTTGCCATATTTATCGGAAATATGGCTTGCGAGATATGAACCATTTTTTTCTGGAGTCGTTCTGTCTGGCTATTTCCATAGCCTTGCTAACTAGCTAGCAGCCCCCACTACAGGGTCACGGCAGGGAGTCATCCTGTGTCCATTGTTCCCACACCACCTCATCTCCATATCACAGGACATGGCCATGGAGGTGTAAGTGGAACACTGAGAACAAGAAGGGAGGGGGCACTGCCAGGGAGTGATGAGGGATTATGACTGGAGTCATAATTCACCTTCATATCCCGGGATTTGCCTCACACCCCCCAAAGGAACAATTTCGCTTCAAAATGGCCAAAAGTTGCAATACCCCCCCAAAGCAACAATTTCGCCTCAAAATGGCAAAAAATTGCAATACCCCCCAAAGGAACAATTTCACCTTAAAATGCCGAAAAGTTGCAATACCCCCCGAAAGGAACAATTTCGCTTCAAAATGGCCAAAAGATGCAATACCCCCCCAAAGCAACAATTTCGCCTCAAAATGGCAAAAAATTGCAATACCCCCCAAAGGAACAATTTCGCTTCAAAATGGCCAAAAGTTGCAATACCCCCCCAAAGCAACAATTTCGCCTCAAAATGGCAAAAAATTGCAATACCCCCCCAAAGGAACAATTTCGCCTTAAAATGGGCAAACATTGTGATACCCCCCAAAGGAACAATTTTGCTTTAATATGGCCAAAAGTTGCAATACCCCCCCAAAGGAACAATTTCGCCTCAAAATGCCGAAAAGTTGAAATACCCCCCCAAAGGAACAATTTCACTTCAAAATGGCCAAAAGTTGCAATACCCCCCCAAGGAACAATTTCGCCTCAAAATGCCGAAAAGTTGCAATACCCCCCGAAAGGAACAATTTCGCTTCAAAATGGCCAAAAGTTGCAATACCCCCTAAAGGAACAATTTCGTCTCAGAATGCCGAAAAGTTGCAATACCCCCCGAAAGGAACAATTTCGCTTCAAAATGGCCAAAAGTTGCAATACCCCCCAAAGGAACAATTTCGCCTCAAAATGCCGAAAAGTTGCAATACCCCCCAAAGGAACAATTTCGCTTCAAAATGGCCAAAAGTTGCAATACCCCCCCAAAGGCACAATTTCGCCTCAAAATGGCAAAAAATTGCAATACCCCCCAAAGGAACAATTTCACCTCAAAATGCCGAAAAGTTGCAATACCCCCCGAAAGGAACAATTTCGCTTCAAAATGGCCAAAAGATGCAATACCCCCCCAAAGCAACAATTTTGCCTCAAAATGGCAAAAAATTGCAATACCCCCCCAAAGGAACAATTTCGCTTCAAAATGGCCAAAAGTTGCAATACCCCCCAAAAGCAACAATTTCGCCTCAAAATGGCAAAAAATTGCAATACCCCCCAAAGGAACAATTTCACCTCAAAATGCCGAAAAGTTGCAATACCCCCCGAAAGGAACAATTTCGCTTCAAAATGGCCAAAAGATGCAATACCCCCCCAAAGCAACAATTTCGCCTCAAAATGGCAAAAAATTGCAATACCCCCCAAAGGAACAATTTCGCTTCAAAATGGCCAAAAGTTGCAATACCCCCCCAAAGCAACAATTTCGCCTCAAAATAGCAAAAAATTGCAATACCCCCCCAAAGGAACAATTTCGCCTCAAAATGGCCAAACATTGTGATACCCCCCAAAGGAACAATTTTGCTTTAATATGGCCAAAAGTTGCAATACCCCCCCAAAGGAACAATTTCGCCTCAAAATGGCAAAAAATTGCAATACCCCCCCAAAGGAACAATTTCGCCTCAAAATGCCGAAAAGTTGCTATACCCCCCAAAGGAACAATTTCGCTTCAAAATGGCCAAAAGTTGCAATACCCCCCAAAGGAACAATTTCGCTTCAAAATGGCCAAAAGTTGCAATACCCCCCCAAAGGAACAATTTCGCCTCAAAATGAAAAAAAAATTGCAATACCCCCCCAAAGGAACAATTTTGCCTCAAAATGCCGAAAAGTTGCAATACCCCCCGAAAGGAACAATTTCGCTTCAAAATGGCCAAAAGTTGCAATACCCCCCCAAAGGAACAATTTCGCCTCAAAATGGCAAAAAATTGCAACACCCCCCAAAGGAACAATTTCGCCTCAAAATGCCGAAAAGTTGCAATACCCCCCGAAAGGAACAATTTCGCTTCAAAATGGCCAAAAGTTACAATACCCCCCCCAAAGGAACAATTTCGCCTCAAAATGGCAAAAAATTGCAACACCCCCCCAAAGAAACAATTTCGCCTCAAAATGCCGAAAAGTTGCAATACCCCCCGAAAGGAACAATTTCGCTTCAAAATGGCCAATAGATGCAATACCCCCCCAAAGCAACAATTTCGCCTCAAAATGAAAAAAAAATTGCAATACCCCCCCAAGGAACAATTTTGCTTCAAAATGCCGAAAAGTTGCAATACCCCCCCAAAGGTACAATTTCGCTTCAAAATGGCCAAAAGTTGCAATACCCCCCCAAAAAAACAATTTCGCCTCAAAATGGAAAAAAAGTTGCAATACCCCCCCAAAGGAACAATTTCGCCTCAAAATGCCGAAAAGTTGCAATACCCCCCGAAAGGAACAATTTCGCTTCAAAATGGCCAAAAGTTGCAATACCCCCCCAAAGCAACAATTTCGCCTCAAAATGGCAAAAAATTGCAATACCCCCCCCAAAGGAACAATTTCGCCTCAAAATGGCCAAAAATTTTAATACCCCCCCAAAGGAACAAATTCGCTTCAATATGGCCAAAAGTTGCAATATTCCCCCAAAGGAACAATTTCGCCTCAAAATGGCAAAAAATTGCAATACCCCCCCAAAGGAACAATTTCGCCTCAAAATGCCGAAAAGTTGCAATACCCCCCGAAAGGAACAATTTCGCTTCAAAATGGCCACAAGTTGCAATACCCCCCAAAGGAACAATTTTGCCTCAAAATGCCGAAAAGTTGCAATACCCCCCGAAAGGAACAATTTCGCTTCAAAATGGCCAAAAGTTGCAATACCCCCCCAAAGGAACAATTTCGCCTCAAAATGGCAAAAAATTGCAATACCCCTCAAAGGAACAGGTTCACCTCAAAATGCCGAAAAGTTGCAATACCCCCCGAACGGAACAATTTCGCTTCAAAATGGCCAAAAGATGCAATACCCCCAAAGCAACAATTTCGCCTCAAAATGGCAAAAAATTGCAATACCCCCCCAAAGGAACAATTTCGCTTCAAAATAGCCAAAAGATGCAATACCCCCAAAGCAACAATTTCGCCTCAAAATGGCAAAAAATTGCAATACCCCCAAAGTAACAATTTCGCCTCAAAATGGCCAAAAATTGTGATACCCCGCCAAAGGAACAATTTTGCTTCAATATGGCCAAAAGTTGCAATACCCCCCCAAAGGAACAATTTCACTTCAAAATGGCAAAAAATTGCAATACCCCCCCAAGGAACAATTTCGCCTCAAAATGCCGAAAAGTTTCAATACCCCCCGAAAGGAACAATTTCGCTTCAAAATGGCCAAAAGTTGCAATACCCCCCCAAAGGAACAATTTCGCCTCAGAATGCCGAAAAGTTGCAATACCCCCCGAAAGGAACAATTTCGCTTCAAAATGGCCAAAAGTTGCAATACCCCCCAAAGGAACAATTTCGCCTCAAAATGCCGAAAAGTTGCAATACCCCCCAAAGGAACAATTTCGCTTCAAAATGGCCAAAAGTTGCAATACCCCCCCAAAGGCACATTTTCGCCTCAAAATGGCAAAAAATTGCAATACCCCCAAAGAAACAATTTCACCTCAAAATGCCGAAAAGTTGCAATACCCCCCGAAAGGAACAATTTCGCTTCAAAATGGCCAAAAGATGCAATACCCCCCCAAAGCAACAATTTCGCCTCAAAATGGCAAAAAATTGCAATACCCCCCCAAAGGAACAATTTCGCTTCAAAATGGCCAAAAGTTGCAATACCCCCCCAAAGCAACAATTTCGCCTCAAAATGGCAAAAAATTGCAATACCCCCCCAAAGGAACAATTTCGCCTCAAAATGGCCAAAAATTGTGATACCCCCCAAAGGAACAATTTTGCTTTAATATGGGCAAAAGTTGCAATACCCCCCCAAAGGAACAATTTCGCCTCAAAATGGCAAAAAATTGCAATACCCCCCCAAAGGAACAATTTCGCCTCAAAATGCCGAAAAGTTGCAATACCCCCCCAAAGGAACAATTTCGCTTCAAAATGGCCAAAAGTTGCAATACCCCCCCAAAGGAACAATTTCGCCTCAGAATGCCGAAAAGTTGCAATACCCCCCAAAGGAACAATTTCGCTTCAAAATGGCCAAAAGTTGCAATACCCCCCAAAGGAACAATTTCGCCTCAAAATGCCGAAAAGTTGCAATACCCCCCACAGGAACAATTTCGCTTCAAAATGGCCAAAAGTTGCAATACCCCCCCAAAGGAACAATTTCGCCTCAAAATGAAAAAAAAATTGAAATACCCCCCAAAGGAACAATTTCGCCTCAAAATGCCGAAAAGTTGCAATATCCCCCGAAAGGAACAATTTCGCTTCAAAATAGCCAAAAGTTGCAATACCCCCCCAAAGGAACAATTTCGCCTCAAAATGGCAAAAAATTGCAACACCCCCCAAAGGAACAATTTCGCCTCAAAATGCCGAAAAGTTGCAATACCCCCCGAAAGGAACAATTTCGTTTCAAAATGGCCAAAAGTTACAATTCCCCCCCCAAAGGAACAATTTTGCTTCAAAATGGCCAAAAGTTGCAATACCCCCCCAAAGGAACAATTTCGCCTCAAAATGGCGAAAAGTTGCTATACCCCCCGAAAGGAACAATTTCGCTTCAAAATGGCCAAAAGTTGCAATACCCCTCCAAAGGAACAATTTCGCCTCAGAATGCCGAAAAGTTGCAATACCCCCCAAAGGAACAATTTCGCTTCAAAATGGCCAAAAGTTGCAATACCCCCCAAAGGAACAATTTCGCTTCAAAATGGCCAAAAGTTGCAATACCCCCCCAAAGGAACAATTTCGCCTCAAAATGAAAAAAAAATTGCAATACCCCCCAAAGGAACAATTTCGCCTCAAAATGCCGAAAAGTTGCAATACCCCCCGAAAGGAACAATTTCGCTTCAAAATGGCCAAAAGTTGCAATACCCCCCCCCAAAGGAACAATTTCGCCTCAAAATGGCAAAAAATTGCAACACCCCCCCAAAGGAACAATTTCGCCTCAAAATGCCGAAAAGTTGCAATACCCCCCGAAAGGAACAATTTCGCTTCAAAATGGCCAAAAGTTGCAATACCCCCCCAAAGCAACAATTTCGCCTCAAAATGGCAAAAAATTGCAATACCCCCCCAAAGGAACAATTTCGCCTCAAAATGGCCAAAAATTGTGATACCCCCCAAAGGAACAATTTTGCTTTAATATGGCCAAAAGTTGCAATACCCCCCCAAAGGAACAATTTCGCCTCAAAATGCCGAAAAGTTGCAATACCCCCCCAAAGGAACAATTTCGCTTCAAAATGGCCAAAAGTTGCAATACCCCCCCAAAGGAACAATTTCGCCTCAGAATGCCGAAAAGTTGCAATACCCCCCAAAGGAACAATTTCGCTTCAAAATGGCCAAAAGTTGCAATACCCCCCAAAGGAACAATTTCGCCTCAAAATGCCGAAAAGTTGCAATACCCCCCAAAGGAACAATTTCGCTTCAAAATGGCCAAAAGTTGCAATACCCCCCAAAGGAACAATTTCGCCTCAAAATGCCGAAAAGTTGCAATACCCCCCAAAGGAACAATTTCGCTTCAAAATGGCCAAAAGTTGCAATACCCCCCCAAAGGAACAATTTCGCCTCAAAATGAAAAAAAAATTGCAATACCCCCCAAAGGAACAATTTCGCCTCAAAATGGCAAAAAATTGCAACACCCCCCAAAGGAACAATTTCGCCTCAAAATGCCGAAAAGTTGCAATACCCCCCGAAAGGAACAATTTCGTTTCAAAATGGCCAAAAGTTACAATTCCCCCCCCAATGGAACAATTTTGCTTCAAAATGGCCAAAAGTTGCAATACCCCCCCAAAGGAACAATTTCGCCTCAAAATGGCGAAAAGTTGCTATACCCCCCGAAAGGAACAATTTCGCTTCAAAATGGCCAAAAGTTGCAATACCCCCCCAAAGGAACAATTTCGCCTCAGAATGCCGAAAAGTTGCAATACCCCCCAAAGGAACAATTTCGCTTCAAAATGGCCAAAAGTTGCAATACCCCCCAAAGGAACAATTTCGCTTCAAAATGGCCAAAAGTTGCAATACCCCCCCAAAGGAACAATTTCGCCTCAAAATGAAAAAAAAATTGCAATACCCCCCAAAGGAACAATTTCGCCTCAAAATGCCGAAAAGTTGCAATACCCCCCGAAAGGAACAATTTCGCTTCAAAATGGCCAAAAGTTGCAATACCCCCCCCAAAGGAACAATTTCGCCTCAAAATGGCAAAAAATTGCAACACCCCCCCAAAGGAACAATTTCGCCTCAAAATGCCGAAAAGTTGCAATACCCCCCCAAAGGAACAATTTCGCCTCAAAATGCCGAAAAGTTGCAAAACCCCCCAAAGGAACAATTTCGCTTCAAAATGGCCAAAAGTTGCAATACCCCCCCAAAGCAACAATTTCGCTTCAAAATGCCGAAAAGTTGCAATACCCCCCCAAAGGAACAATTTCGCTTCAAAATGGCCAAAAGTTGCAATACCCCCCGAAAGGAACAATTTCGCTTCAAAATGGCCAAAAGATGCAATACCCCCCCAAAGCAACAATTTCGCCTCAAAATGAAAAAAAAATTGCAATACCCCCCGAAAGGAACAGTTTCGCTTCAAAATGGCCAAAAGTTGCAATACCCCCCCCAAAGCAACAATTTCGCTTCAAAATGCCGAAAAGTTGCAATACCCCACCAAAGGTACAATTTCGCTTCAAAATGGCCAAAAGTTGCAATACCCCCCCAAAGTAACAATTTCGCCTCAAAATGGAAAAAAAGTTGCAATACCCCCCCAAAGGAACAATTTCGCTTCAAAATGGCCAAAAGATGCAATACCCCCCCAAAGCAACAATTTCGCCTCAAAATGGCAAAAAATTGCAATACCCCCCCAAAGGAACAATTTCGCTTCAAAATGGCCAAAAGTTGCAATACCCCCCCAAAGCAACAATTTCGCCTCAAAATGGCAAAAAATTGCAATACCCCCCCAAAGGAACAATTTCGCCTCAAAATGGCCAAAAATTGTGATACCCCCCAAAGGAACAATTTTGCTTTAATATGGCCAAAAGTTGCAATACCCCCCCAAAGGAACAATTTCGCCTCAAAATAGCAAAACATTGCAATACCCCCCCAAAGGAACAATTTCGCCTCAAAATGCCGAAAAGTTGCAATACCCCCCCAAAGGAACAATTTCGCTTCAAAATGGCCAAAAGTTGCAATACCCCCCCAAAGGAACAATTTCGCCTCAAAATGCCGAAAAGTTGCTATACCCCCCGAAAGGAACAATTTCGCTTCAAAATGGCCAAAAGTTGCAATACCCCCCCAAAGGAACAATTTCGCCTCAGAATGCCGAAAAGTTGCAATACCCCCCAAAGGAACAATTTCGCTTCAAAATGGCCAAAAGTTGCAATACCCCCCAAAGGAACAATTTCGCCTCAAAATGCCGAAAAGTTGCAATACCCCCCAAAGGAACAATTTCGCTTCAAAATGGCCAAAAGTTGCAATACCCCCCCAAAGGAACAATTTCGCCTCAAAATGAAAAAAAAACTTGCAATACCCCCCAAAGGAACAATTTCGCCTCAAAATGCCGAAAAGTTGCAATACCCCCCGAAAGGAACAATTTCGCTTCAAAATGGCCAAAAGTTGCAATACCCCCCCAAAGGAACAATTTCGCCTCAAAATGGCAAAAAATTGCAACACCCCCCAAAGGAACAATTTCGCCTCAAAATGCCAAAAAGTTGCAATACCCCCCGAAAGGAACAATTTCGCTTCAAAATGGCCAAAAGTTACAATTCCCCCCCCAAAGGAACAATTTTGCTTCAAAATGGCCAAAAGTTGCAATACCCCCCCAAAGGAACAATTTCGCCTCAAAATGGCGAAAAGTTGCTATACCCCCCGAAAGGAACAATTTCGCTTCAAAATGGCCAAAAGTTGCAATACCCCCCCAAAGGAACAATTTCGCCTCAGAATGCCGAAAAGTTGCAATACCCCCCAAAGGAACAATTTCGCTTTAAAATGGCCAAAAGTTGCAATACCCCCCAAAGGAACAATTTCGCTTCAAAATGGCCAAAAGTTGCAATACCCCCCCAAAGGAACAATTTCGCCTCAAAATGAAAAAAAAATTGCAATACCCCCCAAAGGAACAATTTCGCCTCAAAATGCCGAAAAGTTGCAATACCCCCCGAAAGGAACAATTTCGCTTCAAAATGGCCAAAAGTTGGAATACCCCCCCAAAGGAACAATTTTGCCTCAAAATGCCGAAAAGTTGCAATACCCCCCGAAAGGAACAATTTCGCTTCAAAATGGCCAAAAGTTGCAATACCCCCCCAAAGGAACAATTTCGCCTCAAAATGGCAAAAAATTGCAATACCCCCCAAAGGAACAATTTCACCTCAAAATGCCGAAAAGTTGCAATACCCCCCGAACGGAACAATTTCGCTTCAAAATGGCCAAAAGATGCAATACCCCCAAAGCAACAATTTCGCCTCAAAATGGCAAAAAATTGCAATACCCCCCCAAAGGAACAATTTCGCTTCAAAATGGCCAAAAGATGCAATACCCCCAAAGCAACAATTTCGCCTCAAAATGGCAAAAAATTGCAATACCCCCAAAGGAACAATTTCGCCTCAAAATGGCCAAAAATTGTGATATCCCGCCAAAGGAACAATTTTGCTTCAATATGGCCAAAAGTTGCAATACCCCCCCAAAGGAACAAATTCGCCTCAAAATGGCAAAAAATTGCAATACCCCCCAAAGGAACAATTTCGCCTCAAAATGCCGAAAAGTTGCAATACCCCCCCAAAGGAACAATTTCACTTCAAAATGGCCAAAAGTTGCAATACCCCCCCAAGGAACAATTTCGCCTCAAAATGCCGAAAAGTTTCAATACCCCCCGAAAGGAACAATTTCGCTTCAAAATGGCCAAAAGTTGCAATACCCCCCCAAAGGAACAATTTCGCCTCAGAATGCCGAAAAGTTGCAATACCCCCCGAAAGGAACAATTTCGCTTCAAAATGGCCAAAAGTTGCAATACCCCCCAAAGGAACAATTTCGCCTCAAAATGCCGAAAAGTTGCAATACCCCCCAAAGGAACAATTTCGCTTCAAAATGGCCAAAAGTTGCAATACCCCCCCAAAGGCACAATTTCGCCTCAAAATGGCAAAAAATTGCAATACCCCCCAAAGGAACAATTTCACCTCAAAATGCCGAAAAGTTGCAATACCCCCCGAAAGGAACAATTTCGCTTCAAAATGGCCAAAAGATGCAATACCCCCCCAAAGCAACAATTTCGCCTCAAAATGGCAAAAAATTGCAATACCCCCCCAAAGGAACAATTTCGCTTCAAAATGGCCAAAAGTTGCAATACCCCCCCAAAGCAACAATTTCGCCTCAAAATGGCAAAAAATTGCAATACCCCCCCAAAGGAACAATTTCGCCTCAAAATGGCCAAAAATTGTGATACCCCCCAAAGGAACAATTTTGCTTTAATATGGCCAAAAGTTGCAATACCCCCCCAAAGGAACAATTTCGCCTCAAAATGGCAAAAAATTGCAATACCCCCCCAAAGGAACAATTTCGCCTCAAAATGCCGAAAAGTTGCAATACCCCCCCAAAGGAACAATTTCGCTTCAAAATGGCCAAAAGTTGCAATACCCCCCCAAAGGAACAATTTCGCCTCAGAATGCCGAAAAGTTGCAATACCCCCCAAAGGAACAATTTCGCTTCAAAATGGCCAAAAGTTGCAATACCCCCCAAAGGAACAATTTCGCCTCAAAATGCCGAAAAGTTGCAATACCCCCCAAAGGAACAATTTCGCTTCAAAATGGCCAAAAGTTGCAATACCCCCCCAAAGGAACAATTTCGCCTCAAAATGAAAAAAAAATTGCAATACCCCCCAAAGGAACAATTTCGTCTCAAAATGCCGAAAAGTTGCAATACCCCCCGAAAGGAACAATTTCGCTTCAAAATGGCCAAAAGTTGCAATACCCCCCCAAAGGAACAATTTCGCCTCAAAATGGCAAAAAATTGCAACACCCCCCAAAGGAACAATTTCGCCTCAAAATGCCGAAAAGTTGCAATACCCCCCGAAAGGAACAATTTCGCTTCAAAATGGCCAAAAGTTACAATTCCCCCCCCAAAGGAACAATTTTGCTTCAAAATGGCCAAAAGTTGCAATACCCCCCCAAAGGAACAATTTCGCCTTAAAATGGCGAAAAGTTGCTATACCCCCCGAAAGGAACAATTTCGCTTCAAAATGGCCAAAAGTTGCAATACCCCCCATAGGAACAATTTCGCCTCAGAATGCCGAAAAGTTGCAATACCCCCCAAAGGAACAATTTCGCTTCAAAATGGCCAAAAGTTGCAAGACCCCCCCAAAGGAACAATTTCGCCTCAAAATGAAAAAAAAATTGCAATACCCCCCAAAGGAACAATTTCGCCTCAAAATGCCGAAAAGTTGCAATACCCCCCGAAAGGAACAATTTCGCTTCAAAATGGCCAAAAGTTGCAATACCCCCCCCAAAGGAACAATTTCGCCTCAAAATGGCAAAAAATTGCAACACCCCCCCAAAGGAACAATTTCGCCTCAAAATGCCGAAAAGTTGCAATACCCCCCCAAAGGAACAATTTCGCCTCAAAATGCCGAAAAGTTGCAATACCCCCCAAAGGAACAATTTCGCTTCAAAATGGCCAAAAGTTGCAATACCCCCCCAAAGCAACAATTTCGCTTCAAAATGCCGAAAAGTTGCAATACCCCCCCAAAGGAACAATTTCGCTTCAAAATGGCCAAAAGTTGCAATACCCCCCGAAAGGAACAATTTCGCTTCAAAATGGCCAAAAGATGCAATACCCCCCCAAAGCAACAATTTCGCCTCAAAATGAAAAAAAAATTGCAATACCCCCCGAAAGGAACAGTTTCGCTTCAAAATGGCCAAAAGTTGCAATACCCCCCCCAAAGCAACAATTTCGCTTCAAAATGCCGAAAAGTTGCAATACCCCCCCAAAGGTACAATTTCGCTTCAAAATGGCCAAAAGTTGCAATACCCCCCCCAAAGTAACAATTTCGCCTCAAAATGGAAAAAAAGTTGCAATACCCCCCCAAAGGAACAATTTCGCTTCAAAATGGCCAAAAGTTGCAATACCCCCCCAAAGCAACAATTTTGCCTCAAAATGGCAAAAAATTGCAATACCCCCCCAAAGGAACAATTTCGCCTCAAAATGCCAAAAAGTTGCTATACCCCCCGAAAGGAACAATTTCGCCTCAGAATGCCGAAAAGTTGCAATACCCCCCAAAGGAACAATTTCGCTTCAAAATGGCCAAAAGTTGCAATACCCCCCAAAGGAACAATTTCGCCTCAAAATGCCGAAAAGTTGCAATACCCCCCAAAGGAACAATTTCGCTTCAAAATGGCCAAAAGTTGCAATACCCCCCCAAAGGAACAATTTCGCCTCAAAATGAAAAAAAAATTGCAATACCCCCCAAAGGAACAATTTCGCCTCAAAATGCCGAAAAGTTGCAATACCCCCCGAAAGGAACAATTTCGCTTCAAAATGGCCAAAAGTTGCAATACCCCCCCAAAGGAACAATTTCGCCTCAAAATGGCAAAAAATTGCAACACCCCCCAAAGGAACAATTTCGCCTCAAAATGCCGAAAAGTTGCAATACCCCCCGAAAGGAACAATTTCGCTTCAAAGTGGCCAAAAGTTACAATTCCCCCCCCAAAGGAACAATTTTGCTTCAAAATGGCCAAAAGTTGCAATACCCCCCCAAAGGAACAATTTCGCCTCAAAATGGCGAAAAGTTGCTATACCCCCCGAAAGGAACAATTTCGCTTCAAAATGGCCAAAAGTTGCAATACCCCCCCAAAGGAACATTTTCGCCTCAAAATGGAAAAAAAGTTGCAATACCCCCCCAAAGGAACAATTTCGCTTCAAAATGGCCAAAAGATGCAATACCCCCCCAAAGCAACAATTTCGCCTCAAAATGAAAAAAAAATTGCAATACCCCCCGAAAGGAACAGTTTCGCTTCAAAATGGCCAAAAGTTGCAATACCCCCCCCAAAGCAACAATTTCGCTTCAAAATGCCGAAAAGTTGCAATACCCCCCCAAAGGTACAATTTCGCTTCAAAATGGCCAAAAGTTGCAATACCCCCCCCAAAGTAACAATTTCGCCTCAAAATGGAAAAAAAGTTGCAATACCCCCCCAAAGGAACAATTTCGCTTCAAAATGGCCAAAAGATGCAATACCCCCCCAAAGCAACAATTTCGCCTCAAAATGGCAAAAAATTGCAATACCCCCCAAAGGAACAATTTCGCTTCAAAATGGCCAAAAGTTGCAATACCCCCCCAAAGCAACAATTTTGCCTCAAAATGGCAAAAAATTGCAATACCCCCCCAAAGGAACAATTTCGCCTCAAAATGGCCAAAAATTGTGATACCCCCAAAGGAACAATTTTGCTTTAATATGGCCAAAAGTTGCAATACCCCCCCAAAGGAACAATTTCGCCTCAAAATGGCAAAAAATTGCAATACCCCCCCAAAGGAACAATTTCGCCTCAAAATGCCGAAAAGTTGCAATACCCCCCCAAAGGAACAATTTCGCTTCAAAATGGCCAAAAGTTGCAATACCCCCCCAAAGGAACAATTTCGCCTCAAAATGCCAAAAAGTTGCTATACCCCCCGAAAGGAACAATTTCGCCTCAGAATGCCGAAAAGTTGCAATACCCCCCAAAGGAACAATTTCGCTTCAAAATGGCCAAAAGTTGCAATACCCCCCAAAGGAACAATTTCGCCTCAAAATGCCGAAAAGTTGCAATACCCCCCAAAGGAACAATTTCGCTTCAAAATGGCCAAAAGTTGCAATACCCCCCCAAAGGAACAATTTCGCCTCAAAATGAAAAAAAAATTGCAATACCCCCCAAAGGAACAATTTCGCCTCAAAATGCCGAAAAGTTGCAATACCCCCCCGAAAGGAACAATTTCGCTTCAAAATGGCCAAAAGTTGCAATACCCCCCCAAAGGAACAATTTCGCCTCAAAATGGCAAAAAATTGCAACACCCCCCAAAGGAACAATTTCGCCTCAAAATGCCGAAAAGTTGCAATACCCCCCGAAAGGAACAATTTCGCTTCAAAATGGCCAAAAGTTACAATTCCCCCCCCAAAGGAACAATTTTGCTTCAAAATGGCCAAAAGTTGCAATACCCCCCCAAAGGAACAATTTCGCCTCAAAATGGCGAAAAGTTGCTATACCCCCCGAAAGGAACAATTTCGCTTCAAAATGGCCAAAAGTTGCAATACCCCCCCAAAGGAACATTTTCGCCTCAGAATGCCGAAAAGTTGCAATACCCCCCAAAGGAACAATTTCGCTTCAAAATGGCCAAAAGTTGCAATACCCCCCAAAGGAACAATTTCGCTTCAAAATGGCCAAAAGTTGCAATACCCCCCCAAAGGAACAATTTCGCCTCAAAATGAAAAAAAAATTGCAATACCCCCCAAAGGAACAATTTCGCCTCAAAATGCCGAAAAGTTGCAATACCCCCCGAAAGGAACAATTTCGCTTCAAAATGGCAAAAAATTGCAACACCCCCCCAAAGGAACAATTTCGCCTCAAAATGCCGAAAAGTTGCAATACCCCCCCAAAGGAACAATTTCGCCTCAAAATGCCGAAAAGTTGCAATACCCCCCCAAAGGAACAATTTCGCCTCAAAATGCCGAAAAGTTGCAATACCCCCCAAAGGAACAATTTCGCTTCAAAATGGCCAAAAGTTGCAATACCCCCCCAAAGCAACAATTTCGCTTCAAAATGCCGAAAAGTTGCAATACCCCCCCAAAGGAACAATTTCGCTTCAAAATGGCCAAAAGTTGCAATACCCCCCGAAAGGAACAATTTCGCTTCAAAATGGCCAAAAGATGCAATACCCCCCCAAAGCAACAATTTCGCCTCAAAATGAAAAAAAAATTGCAATACCCCCCGAAAGGAACAGTTTCGCTTCAAAATGGCCAAAAGTTGCAATACCCCCCCAAAGCAACAATTTCGCTTCAAAATGCCGAAAAGTTTCAATACCCCCCCAAAGGTACAATTTCGCTTCAAAATGGCCAAAAGTTGCAATACCCACCCCAAAGTAACAATTTCACCTCAAAATGGAAAAAAAGTTGCAATACCCCCCCAAAGGAACAATTTCGCTTCAAAATGGCCAAAAGTTGCAATACCCCCCCAAAGGAACAATTTCGCCTCAAAATGGTAAAAAAATTGCAATACCCCCCCAAAGGAACAATTTCGCCTCAGAATGCCGAAAAGTTGCAATACCCCCCAAAGGAACAATTTCGCTTCAAAATGGCCAAAAGTTGCAATACCCCCCAAAGGAACATTTTCGCCTCAAAATGCCGAAAAGTTGCAATACCCCCCAAAGGAACAATTTCGCTTCAAAATGGCCAAAAGTTGCAATACCCCCCCAAAGGAACAATTTCGCCTCAAAATGAAAAAAAAATTCCAATACCCCCCAAAGGAACAATTTCGCCTCAAAATGCCGAAAAGTTGCAATACCCCCCGAAAGGAACAATTTCGCTTCAAAATGGCCAAAAGTTGCAATACCCCCCCAAAGGAACAATTTCGCCTCAAAATGGCAAAAAATTGCAACACCCCCCCAAAGGAACAATTTCGTCTCAAAATGCCGAAAAGTTGCAATACCCCCCGAAAGGAACAATTTCGCTTCAAAATGGCCAAAAGTTACAATACCCCCCCAAAGGAACAATTTCGCCTCAAAATGCCGAAAAGTTGCAATACCCCCCCAAAGGAACAATTTCGCCTCAAAATGCCGAAAAGTTGCAATACCCCCCCCAAAGGAACAATTTCGCCTCAAAATGCCGAAAAGTTGCAATACCCCCCAAAGGAACAATTTCGCTTCAAAATGCCGAAAAGTTGCAATACCCCCCCAAAGGAACAATTTCGCTTCAAAATGGCCAAAAGTTGCAATGCCCCCCGAAAGGAACAATTTCGCTTCAAAATGGCAAAAAGATGCAATACCCCCCAAAGCAACAATTTCGCCTCAAAATGAAAAAAAAATTGCAATACCCCCCGAAAGGAACAATTTCGCTTCAAAATGGCCAAAAGTTGCAATACCCCCCCAAAGCAACAATTTCGCTTCAAAATGCCGAAAAGTTGCAATACCCCCCCAAAGCTACAATTTCGCTTCAAAATGGCCAAAAGTTGCAATACCCCCCCAAAGGAACAATTTCGCCTCAAAATGGAAAAAAAGTTGCAATACCCCCCCAAAGGAACAATTTCGCTTCAAAATGGCCAAAAGTTGCAATACCCCCCCAAAGGAACAATTTCGCCTCAAAATGGCAAAAAATTGCAATACCCCCCCAAAGGAACAATTTCACCTCAAAATGCCGAAACGTTGCAATACCCCCCGAAAGGAACAATTTCGCTTCAAAATGGCCAAAAGATGCAATACCCCCCAAAGCAACAATTTCGCCTCAAAATGGCAAAAAATTGCAATACCCCCAAAGGAACAATTTCGCCTCAAAATGGCCAAAAAGTTTAATACCCCCCAAAGGAACAATTTCGCTTCAATATGGCCAAAAGTTGCAATACCCCCCCAAAGGAACAATTTCGCCTCAAAATGGCAAAAAATTGCAATACCCCCCAAAGTAACAATTTCGCCTCAAAATGGAAAAAAAGTTGCAATACCCCCCCAAAGGAACAATTTCGCTTCAAAATGGCCAAAAGTTGCAATACCCCCCAAAGGAACAATTTCGCCTCAAAATGGTAAAAAAAATTGCAATACCCCCCCAAAGGAACAATTTCGCCTCAGAATGCCGAAAAGTTGCAATACCCCCCAAAGGAACAATTTCACTTCAAAATGGCCAAAAGTTGCAATACCCCCCAAAGGAACATTTTCGCCTCAAAATGCCGAAAAGTTGCAATACCCCCCAAAGGAACAATTTCGCTTCAAAATGGCCAAAAGTTGCAATACCCCCCAAAGGAACAATTTCGCCTCAAAATGAAAAAAAAATTGCAATACCCCCCAAAGGAACAATTTCGCCTCAAAATGCCGAAAAGTTGCAATACCCCCCGAAAGGAACAATTTCGCTTCAAAATGGCCAAAAGTTGCAATACCCCCCCAAAGGAACAATTTCGCCTCAAAATGGCAAAAAATTGCAACACCCCCCCAAGGAACAATTTCGTCTCAAAATGCCGAAAAGTTGCAATACCCCCCGAAAGGAACAATTTCGCTTCAAAATGGCCAAAAGTTACAATACCCCCCCAAAGGAACAATTTCGCCTCAAAATGCCGAAAAGTTGCAATACCCCCCCAAAGGAACAATTTCGCCTCAAAATGCCGAAAAGTTGCAATACCCCCCCCAAAGGAACAATTTCGCCTCAAAATGCCGAAAAGTTGCAATACCCCCCAAAGGAACAATTTCGCCTCAAAATGCCGAAAAGTTACAATACCCCCCCAAAGGAACAATTTCGCCTCAAAATGGCAAAAAATTGCAACACCCCCCCAAAGGAACAATTTCGCCTCAAAATGCCGAAAAGTTGCAATACCCCCCCAAAGGAACAATTTCGCCTCAAAATGCCGAAAAGTTGCAATACCCCCCAAAGGAACAATTTCGCTTCAAAATGGCCAAAAGTTGCAATACCCCCCCAAAGCAACAATTTCGCTTCAAAATGCCGAAAAGTTGCAATACCCCCCCAAAGGAACAATTTCGCTTCAAAATGGCCAAAAGTTGCAATGCCCCCCGAAAGGAACAATTTCGCTTCAAAATGGCAAAAAGATGCAATACCCCCCAAAGCAACAATTTCGCCTCAAAATGAAAAAAAAATTGCAATACCCCCCGAAAGGAACAATTTCGCTTCAAAATGGCCAAAAGTTGCAATACCCCCCCAAAGCAACAATTTCGCTTCAAAATGCCGAAAAGTTGCAATACCCCCCCAAAGGTACAATTTCGCTTCAAAATGGCCAAAAGTTGCAATACCCCCCCAAAGGAACAATTTCGCCTCAAAATGGAAAAAAAGTTGCAATACCCCCCCAAAGGAACAATTTCGCTTCAAAATGGCCAAAAGTTGCAATACCCCCCCAAAGGAACAATTTCGCCTCAGAATGGCAAAAAATTGCAATACCCCCCCAAAGGAACAATTTCCCCTCAAAATGCCGAAACGTTGCAATACCCCCCGAAAGGAACAATTTCGCTTCAAAATGGCCAAAAGATGCAATACCCCCCAAAGCAACAATTTCGCCTCAAAATGGCAAAAAATTGCAATACCCCCAAAGGAACAATTTCGCCTCAAAATGGCCAAAAAGTTTAATACCCCCCAAAGGAACAATTTCGCTTCAATATGGCCAAAAGTTGCAATACCCCCCCAAAGGAACAATTTCGCCTCAAAATGGCAAAAAATTGCAATACCCCCCAAAGGAACAATTTCGCCTCAAAATGCCGAAAAGTTGCAATACCCCCCGAAAGGAACAATTTCGCTTCAAAATGGCCAAAAGATGCAATACCCCTCCAAAGCAACAATTTCGCCTCAAAATGAAAAAAAAATTGCAATACCCCCCCAAAGGAACAATTTCGCTTCAAAATGCCGAAAAGTTGCAATACCCCCCCAAAGGTACAATTTCGCTTCAAAATGGCCAAAAGTTGCAATACCCCCCCAAAGGAACAATTTCGCCTCAAAATGGAAAAAAAGTTGCAATACCCCCCCAAAGGAACAATTTCGCCTCAAAATGGCAAAAAATTGCAATACCCCCCCAAAGGAACAATTTCACCTCAAAATGCCGAAAAGTTGCAATACCCCCTGAAAGGAACAATTTCGCCTCAAAATGGCCAAAAGATGCAATACCCCCCCAAAGCAACAATTTCGCCTCAAAATGGCAAAAAATTGCAATACCCCCCCAAAGGAACAATTTCGCCTCAAAATGTCCAAAAATTTTAATACCCCCCCAAAGGAACAATTTCGCTTCAAAATGGCAAAAAATTGCAATACCCCCCCAAAGGAACAATTTCGCCTCAAAATGCCGAAAAGTTGCAATACCCCCCGAAAGGAACAATTTCGCTTCAAAATGGCCAAAAGTTGCAATACCCCTTCAAAGGAACAATTTTGCCTCAAAATGCCGAAAAGTTGCAATACCCCCCGAAAGGAACAATTTCGCTTCAAAATGGCCAAAAGTTGCAATATCCCCCCAAAGGAACAATTTCGCCTGAAAATGGCAAAAAATTGCAATACCCCCCAAAGGAACAATTTCACCTCAAAATGCCAAAAAGTTGCAATACCCCCCGAAAGGAACAATTTCGCTTCAAAATGGCCAAAAGATGCAATACCCACCCAAAGCAACAATTTCGCCTCAAAATGGAAAAAAATTGCAATACCCCCCCAAAGGAACAATTTCACCTCAAAATGCGAAAAGTTGCAATACCCCCCGAAAGGAACAATTTCGCTTCAAAATGGCCAAAAGATGCAATACCCCCCCAAAGCAACAATTTCGCCTTAAAATAGCAAAAAATTGCAATACCCCCCCATAGGAACAATTTTGCCTCAAAATGGCAAAAAATTGCAATACCCCCCTAAAGGAACAATTTTGCCTCAAAATGCCGAAAAGTTGCAATACCCCCCGAAAGGAACAATTTCGCTTCAAAATGGCCAAAAGTTGCAATACCCCCCCAAAGGAACAATTTCGCCTCAAAATGCCGAAAAGTTGCAATACGGGGGGAACAATTTCGCTTCAAAATGGCCAAAAGTTGCAATACCCCCCCAAAGAAACAATTTTGCCTCAAAATGCCGAAAAGTTGCAATACCCCCCGAAAGGAACAATTTCGCTTCAAAATGGCCAAAAGTTGCAATACCCCCCCAAAGGAACAATTTCGCCTCGAAATGGCAAAAAATTGCAATACCCCCCAAAGGAACAATTTCACCTCAAAATGCCGAAAAATTGCAATACCCCCCAAAGGAACAATTTCGCCTCAAAATGCCGAAAAGTTGCAATACCCCCCGAAAGGAACAATTTCCCTTCAAAATGGCCAAAAGTTGCAATACCCCCCCAAAGGAACAATTTCGCCTCAAAATGCCGAAAAGTTTCAATACCCCCCCCAAAGGTACAATTTCGCTTCAAAATGGCCAAAAGTTGCAATACCCCCCCAAAGGAACAATTTCGCCTCAAAATGGAAAAAAAGTTGCAATACCCCCCCAAAGGAACAATTTCGCCTCAAAATACCGAAAAGTTGCAATACCCCCCCGAAAGGAACAATTTCGTCTCAAAATGCCAAAAAGTTGCAATACCCCCCGAAAGGAACAATTTCGCTTCAAAATGGTCAAAAGTTACAATACCCCCCCCCAAAGGAACAATTTCGCCTCAAAATGGCAAAAAATTGCAACACCCCCCCAAAGGAACAATTTCGCCTCAAAATGCCGAAAAGTTGCAATACCCCCCAAAGGAACAATTTCACTTCAAAATGGCCAAAAGTTGCAATACCCCCCCAAAGCAACAATTTCGCTTCAAAATGCCGAAAAGTTGCAATACCCCCCCAAAGGAACAATTTCGCTTCAAAATGGCCAAAAGTTGCAATACCCCCCGAAAGGAACAATTTCGCTTCAAAATGGCCAAAAGATGCAATACCCCCCCAAAGCAACAATTTCGCCTCAAAATGAAAAAAAAATTGCAATACCCCCCGAAAGGAACATTTTCGCTTCAAAATGGCCAAAAGTTGCAATACCCCCCCAAAGCAACAATTTCGCTTCAAAATGCCGAAAAGTTGCAATACCCCCCCAAAGGTACAATTTCGCTTCAAAATGGCCAAAAGTTGCAATACCCCCCCCCAAAGTAACAATTTCGCCTCAAAATGGAAAAAAAGTTGCAATACCCCCCCAAAGGAACAATTTCGCTTCAAAATGGCCAAAAGTTGCAATACCCCCCCAAAGGAACAATTTCGCCTCAAAATGGAAAAAAAATTGCAATACCCCCCCAAAGGAACAATTTCGCCTCAGAATGCCGAAAAGTTGCAATACCCCCCAAAGGAACAATTTCGCCTCAAAATGGCCAAAAGTTGCAATACCCCCCAAAGGAACATTTTCGCCTCAAAATGCCGAAAAGTTGCAATACCCCCCAAAGGAACAATTTCGCCTCAAAATGAAAAAAAAATTGCAATACCCCCCAAAGGAACAATTTCGCCTCAAAATGCCGAAAAGTTGCAATACCCCCCGAAAGGAACACTTTCGCTTCAAAATGGCCAAAAGTTGCAATACCCCCCCAAAGGAACAATTTCGCCTCAAAATGGCAAAAAATTGCAACACCCCCCCAAAGGAACAATTTCGTCTCAAAATGCCGAAAAGTTGCAATACCCCCCGAAAGGAACAATTTCGCTTCAAAATGGCCAAAAGTTACAATACCCCCCCCAAAGGAACAATTTCGCCTCAAAATGGCAAAAAATTGTAACACCCCCCCAAAGGAACAATTTCGCCTCAAAATGCCGAAAAGTTGCAATACCCCCCCAAAGGAACAATTTCGCCTCAAAATGCCGAAAAGTTGCAATACCCCCCCAAAGGAACAATTTCGCTTCAAAATGGCCAAAAGTTGCAATACCCCCCCAAAGCAACAATTTCGCTTCAAAATGCCGAAAAGTTGCAATACCCCCCCAAAGGAACAATTTCGCTTCAAAATGGCCAAAAGTTGCAATACCCCCCGAAAGGAACAATTTCGCTTCAAAATGGCAAAAAGATGCAATACCCCCCAAAGCAACAATTTCGCCTCAAAATGAAAAAAAAATTGCAATACCCCCCAAAGGAACAATTTCGCTTCAAAATGGCCAAAAGTTGCAATACCCCCCCCCAAAGGAACAATTTCGCCTCAAAATGGCAAAAAATTGCAATACCCCCCCAAAGGAACAATTTCACCTCAAAATGCCGAAACGTTGCAATACCCCCCGAAAGGAACAATTTCGCTTCAAAATGGCCAAAAGATGCAATACCCCCCAAAGCAACAATTTCGCCTCAAAATGGCAAAAAATTGCAATACCCCCCAAAGGAACAATTTTGCCTCAAAATGGCCAAAAATTTTAATACCCCCCAAAAGGAACAATTTCGCTTCCATATGGCCAAAAGTTGCAATACCCCCCAAAGGAACAATTTCGCCTCAAAATGGCAAAAAATTGCAATACCCCCCAAAGGAACAATTTCGCCTCAAAATGCCGAAAAGTTGCAATACCCCCCATAAGGAACAATTTCGCTTCAAAATGGCCAAAAGATGCAATACCCCCCCAAAGCAACAATTTCGCCTCAAAATGAAAAAAAAATTGCAATACCCCCCCAAAGGAACAATTTCGCTTCAAAATGCCGAAAAGTTGCAATACCCCCCCAAAGGTACAATTTCGCTTCAAAATGGCCAAAAGTTGCAATACCCCCCCAAAGGAACAATTTCGCCTCAAAATGGAAAAAAAGTTGCAATACCCCCCCAAAGCAACAATTTCGCCTCAAAATGGCAAAAAATTGCAATACCCCCCCAAAGGAACAATTTCGCCTCAAAATGGCCAAAAATTTTAATACCCCCCCAAAGGAACAATTTCGCTTCAAAATGGCAAAAAATTGCAATACCCCCCCAAAGGAACAATTTCGCCTCAAAATGCCGAAAAGTTGCAATACCCCCCGAAAGGAACAATTTCGCTTCAAAATGGCCAAAAGTTGCAATACCCCCCCAAAGGAACAATTTTGCCTCAAAATGCCGAAAAGTTGCAATACCCCCCGAAAGGAACAATTTCGCTTCAAAATGGCCAAAAGTTGCAATACCCCCCCAAAGGAACAATTTCGCCTGAAAATGGCAAAAAATTGCAATACCCCCCAAAGGAACAATTTCACCTCAAAATGCCAAAAAGTTGCAATACCCGCCGAAAGGAACAATTTCGCTTCAAAATGGCCAAAAGATGCAATACCCCCCCAAAGCAACAATTTCGCCTCAAAATGGAAAAAAATTGCAATACCCCCCCAAAGGAACAATTTCACCTCAAAATGCCGAAAAGTTGCAATACCCCCCGAAAGGAACAATTTCGCTTCAAAATGGCCAAAAGATGCAATACTCCCCCAAAGCAACAATTTCGCCTTAAAATAGCAAAAAATTGCAATACCCCCCCAAAGGAACAATTTTGCCTCAAAATGGCAAAAAATTGCAATACCCCCCCAAAGGAACAATTTTGCCTCAAAATGACGAAAAGTTGCAATACCCCCCGAAAGGAACAATTTCGCTTCAAAATGGCCAAAAGTTGCAATACCCCCCCAAAGGAACAATTTCGCCTCAAAATGCCGAAAAGTTGCAATACCCCCCGAAAGGAACAATTTCGCTTCAAAATGGCCAAAAGTTGCAATACCCCCCCAAAGAAACAATTTTGCCTCAAAATACCGAAAAGTTGCAATACCCCCCGAAAGGAACAATTTCGCTTCAAAATGGCCAAAAGTTGCAATACCCCCCCAAAGGAACAATTTCGCCTCGAAATGGCAAAAAATTGCAATACCCCCCAAAGGAACAATTTCACCTCAAAATGCCGAAAAATTGCAATACCCCCCCAAAGGAACAATTTCGCCTCAAAATGCCGAAAAGTTGCAATACCCCCCGAAAGGAACAATTTCCCTTCAAAATGGCCAAAAGTTGCAATACCCCCCCAAAGGACAAATTTCGCCTCAAAATGCCGAAAAGTTGCAATACCCCCCCCAAAGGTACAATTTCGCTTCAAAATGGCCAAAAGTTGCAATACCCCCCCAAAGGAACAATTTCGCCTCAAAATGGAAAAAAGTTGCAATACCCCCCCAAAGGAACAATTTCGCCTCAAAATACCGAAAAGTTGCAATACCCCCCCGAAAGGAACAATTTCGCTTCAAAATGGCCAAAAGTTGCAATACCCCCCAAAGCAACAATTTCGCCTCAAAATGGCAAAAAATTGCAATACCCCCCCAAAGGAACAATTTCGCCTCAAAATGCCGAAAAGTTGCAATGCCCCCCGAAAGGAACAATTTCGCTTCAAAATGGCCAAAATTTGCAATACCCCCTCAAAGGAACAATTTCGCCTTAAAATAGCAGAAAATTGCAATACCCCCCCAAAGGAACAATTTTGCCTCAAAATTGCAAAAAATTGCAATACCCCCACAAAGGAACAATTTCGCCTCAAAATGCCGAAAAGTTGCAATACCCCCCGAAAGGAACAATTTCGCTTCAAAATGGCCAAAAGTTGCAATACCCCCCCAAAGGAACAATTTCGCCTCAAAATGCCGAAAAGTTGCAATACCCCCCGAAAGGAACAATTTCGCTTCAAAATGGCCAAGAGTTGCAATACCCCCCCAAAGAAACAATTTTGCCTCAAAATGCCGAAAAGTTGCAATACCCCCCGAAAGGAACAATTTCGCTTCAAAATGGCCAAAAGTTGCAATACCCCCCCCAAAGTAACAATTTCGCCTCAAAATGGAAAAAAAGTTGCAATACCCCCCCAAAGGAACAATTTCGCTTCAAAATGGCCAAAAGTTGCAATACCCCCCCAAAGGAACAATTTCGCCTCAAAATGGTAAAAAAATTGCAATACCCCCCCAAAGGAACAATTTCGCCTCAGAATGCCGAAAAGTTGCAATACCCCCCAAAGGAACAATTTCGCTTCAAAATGGTCAAAAGTTGCAATACCCCCCAAAGGAACATTTTCGCCTCAAAATGCCGAAAAGTTGCAATACCCCCCAAAGGAACAATTTCGCCTCAAAATGAAAAAAAAATTGCAATACCCCCCAAAGGAACAATTTCGCCTCAAAATGGCCAAAAGTTGCAATACCCCCCCAAAGGAACAATTTCGCCTCAAAATGGCAAAAAATTGCAACACCCCCCCAAAGGAACAATTTCGTCTCAAAATGCTGAAAAGTTGCAATAACCCCGAAAGGAACAATTTCGCTTCAAAATGGCCAAAAGTTACAATACCCCCCCCAAAGGAACAATTTCGCCTCAAAATGGCAAAAAATTGTAACACCCCCCCAAAGGAACAATTTCGCCTCAAAATGCCGAAAAGTTGCAATACCCCCCCAAAGGAACAATTTCGCCTCAAAATGCCGAAAAGTTGCAATACCCCCCCAAAGGAACAATTTCGCTTCAAAATGGCCAAAAGTTGCAATACCCCCCCAAAGCAACAATTTCGCTTCAAAATGCCGAAAAGTTGCAATACCCCCCCAAAGGAACAATTTCGCTTCAAAATGGCCAAAAGTTGCAATACCCCCGAAAGGAACAATTTCGCTTCAAAATGGCAAAAAGATGCAATACCCCCCAAAGCAACAATTTCGCCTCAAAATGAAAAAAAAATTGCAATACCCCCCGAAAGGAACAATTTCGCTTCAAAATGGCCAAAAGTTGCAATACCCCCCAAAGCAACAATTTCGCTTCAAAATGCCGAAAAGTTGCAATACCCCCCCAAAGGTACAATTTCGCTTCAAAATGGCCAAAAGTTGCAATACCCCCCCAAAGGAACAATTTCGCCTCAAAATGGAAAAAAGTTGCAATACCCCCCCGAAAGGAACAATTTCGCTTCAAAATGGCCAAAAGATGCAATACCCCCCAAAGCAACAATTTCGCCTCAAAATGGCAAAAAATTGCAATACCCCCAAAGGAACAATTTCGCCTCAAAATGGCCAAAAATTTTAATACCCCCCAAAGGAACAATTTCGCTTCAATATGGCCAAAAGTTGCAATACCCCCCCAAAGGAACAATTTCGCCTCAAAATGGCAAAAAATTGCAATACCCCCCAAAGGAACAATTTCGCCTCAAAATGCCGAAAAGTTGCAATACCCCCCGAAAGGAACAATTTCGCTTCAAAATGGCCAAAAGATGCAATACCCCCCCAAAGCAACAATTTCGCCTCAAAATGAAAAAAAAATTGCAATACCCCCCCAAAGGAACAATTTCGCTTCAAAATGCCGAAAAGTTGCAATACCCCCCCAAAGGTACAATTTCGCTTCAAAATGGCCAAAAGTTGCAATACCCCCCCAAAGGAACAATTTCGCCTCAAAATGGAAAAAAAGTTGCAATACCCCCCCAAGGAACAATTTCACCTCAAAATGCCGAAAAGTTGCAATACCCCCTGAAAGGAACAATTTCGCCTCAAAATGGCCAAAAGATGCAATACCCCCCCAAAGCAACAATTTCGCCTCAAAATGGCAAAAAATTGCAATACCCCCCCAAAGGAACAATTTCGCCTCAAAATGGCCAAAAATTTTAATACCCCCCCAAAGGAACAATTTCGCTTCAAAATGGCAAAAAATTGCAATACCCCCCCAAAGGA
Source organism: Anomaloglossus baeobatrachus (assembly GCF_048569485.1). Classification (NCBI taxonomy): domain Eukaryota; kingdom Metazoa; phylum Chordata; class Amphibia; order Anura; family Aromobatidae; genus Anomaloglossus; species Anomaloglossus baeobatrachus. The sequence goes on from NC_134363.1 coordinate 44,662,842, forward strand.
ACAATTTCGCCTCAAAATGCCGAAAAGTTGCAATACCCCCCGAAAGGAACAATTTCGCTTCAAAATGGCCAAAAGTTGCAATACCCACCCAAAGGAACAATTTCGCCTGAAAATGGCAAAAAATTGCAATACCCCCCAAAGGAACAATTTCACCTCAAAATGCCAAAAAGTTGCAATACCCCCCGAAAGGAACAATTTCGCTTCAAAATGGCCAAAAGATGCAATACCCCCCCAAAGCAACAATTTCGCCTCAAAATGGAAAAAAATTGCAATACCCCCCCAAAGGAACAATTTCACCTCAAAATGCCGAAAAGTTGCAATACCCCCCGAAAGGAACAATTTCGCTTCAAAATGGCCAAAAGATGCAATACCCCCCCAAAGCAACAATTTTGCCTTAAAAAAGCAAAAAATTGCAATACCCCCCCAAAGGAACAATTTTGCCTCAAAATGGCAAAAAATTGCAATACCCCCCCAAAGGAACAATTTTGCCTCAAAATGACGAAAAGTTGCAATACCCCCCGAAAGGAACAATTTCGCTTCAAAATGGCCAAAAGTTGCAATACCCCCCCAAAGGAACAATTTCGCCTCAAAATGGCAAAAAATTGCAACACCCCCCCAAAGGAACAATTTCGTCTCAAAATGCTGAAAAGTTGCAATACCCCCGAAAGGAACAATTTCGCTTCAAAATGGCCAAAAGTTACAATACCCCCCCCAAAGGAACAATTTCGCCTCAAAATGGCCAAAAGTTGCAATACCCCCCGAAAGGAACAATTTCGCTTCAAAATGGCCAAAAGTTGCAATACCCCCCCAAAGGAACAATTTCGCCTCAAAATGGCAAAAAATTGCAACACCCCCCCAAAGGAACAATTTCGTCTCAAAATGCTGAAAAGTTGCAATACCCCCGAAAGGAACAATTTCGCTTCAAAATGGCCAAAAGTTACAATACCCCCCCCAAAGGAACAATTTCGCCTCAAAATGGCAAAAAATTGTAACACCCCCCCAAAGGAACAATTTCGCCTCAAAATGCCGAAAAGTTGCAATACCCCCCCAAAGGAACAATTTCGCCTCAAAATGCCGAAAAGTTGCAATACCCCCCCAAAGGAACAATTTCGCTTCAAAATGGCCAAAAGTTGCAATACCCCCCCAAAGGAACAATTTCGCTTCAAAATGGCCAAAAGTTGCAATACCCCCCGAAAGGAACAATTTCGCTTCAAAATGGCAAAAAGATGCAATACCCCCCAAAGCAACAATTTCGCCTCAAAATGAAAAAAAAATTGCAATACCCCCCGAAAGGAACAATTTCGCTTCAAAATGGCCAAAAGTTGCAATACCCCCCAAAGCAACAATTTCGCTTCAAAATGCCGAAAAGTTGCAATACCCCCCCAAAGGTACAATTTCGCTTCAAAATGGCCAAAAGTTGCAATACCCCCCCAAAGGAACAATTTCGCCTCAAAATGGAAAAAAAGTTGCAATACCCCCCCAAAGGAACAATTTCGCTTCAAAATGGCCAAAAGTTGCAATACCCCCCCCAAAGGAACAATTTCGCCTCAAAATGGCAAAAAATTGCAATACCCCCCCAAAGGAACAATTTCACCTCAAAATGCCGAAACGTTGCAATACCCCCCGAAAGGAACAATTTCGCTTCAAAATGGCCAAAAGATGCAATACCCCCCAAAGCAACAATTTCGCCTCAAAATGGCCAAAAGTTGCAATACCCCCCCAAAGGAACAATTTCGCTTCAAAATGGCCAAAAGTTGCAATACCCCCCGAAAGGAACAATTTCGCTTCAAAATGGCAAAAAGATGCAATACCCCCCAAAGCAACAATTTCGCCTCAAAATGAAAAAAAAATTGCAATACCCCCCGAAAGGAACAATTTCGCTTCAAAATGGCCAAAAGTTGCAATACCCCCCAAAGCAACAATTTCGCTTCAAAATGCCGAAAAGTTGCAATACCCCCCCAAAGGTACAATTTCGCTTCAAAATGGCCAAAAGTTGCAATACCCCCCCAAAGGAACAATTTCGCCTCAAAATGGAAAAAAAGTTGCAATACCCCCCCAAAGGAACAATTTCGCTTCAAAATGGCCAAAAGTTGCAATACCCCCCCCAAAGGAACAATTTCGCCTCAAAATGGCAAAAAATTGCAATACCCCCCCAAAGGAACAATTTCACCTCAAAATGCCGAAACGTTGCAATACCCCCCGAAAGGAACAATTTCGCTTCAAAATGGCCAAAAGATGCAATACCCCCCAAAGCAACAATTTCGCCTCAAAATGGCAAAAAATTGCAATACCCCCAAAGGAACAATTTCGCCTCAAAATGGCCAAAAATTTTAATACCCCCCAAAGGAACAATTTCGCTTCAATATGGCCAAAAGTTGCAATACCCCCCCAAAGGAACAATTTCGCCTCAAAATGGCAAAAAATTGCAATACCCCCCAAAGGAACAATTTCGCCTCAAAATGCCGAAAAGTTGCAATACCCCCCGAAAGGAACAATTTCGCTTCAAAATGGCCAAAAGATGCAATACCCCCCCAAAGCAACAATTTCGCCTCAAAATGAAAAAAAAATTGCAATACCCCCCCAAAGGAACAATTTCGCTTCAAAATGCCGAAAAGTTGCAATACCCCCCCAAAGGTACAATTTCGCTTCAAAATGGCCAAAAGTTGCAATACCCCCCAAAGGAACAATTTCGCCTCAAAATGGAAAAAAAGTTGCAATACCCCCCCAAAGGAACAATTTCGCCTCAAAATGGCAAAAAATTGCAATACCCCCCCAAGGAACAATTTCACCTCAAAATGCCGAAAAGTTGCAATACCCCCTGAAAGGAACAATTTCGCCTCAAAATGGCCAAAAGATGCAATACCCCCCCAAAGCAACAATTTCGCCTCAAAATGGCAAAAAATTGCAATACCCCCCCAAAGGAACAATTTCGCCTCAAAATGGCCAAAAATTTTAATACCCCCCCAAAGGAACAATTTCGCTTCAAAATGGCAAAAAATTGCAATACCCCCCCAAAGGAACAATTTCGCCCCAAAATGCCGAAAAGTTGCAATACCCCCCGAAAGGAACAATTTCGCTTCAAAATGGCCAAAAGTTGCAATACCCCCCCAAAGGAACAATTTTGCCTCAAAATGCCGAAAAGTTGCAATACCCCCCGAAAGGAACAATTTCGCTTCAAAATGGCCAAAAGTTGCAATACCCACCCAAAGGAACAATTTCGCCTGAAAATGGCAAAAAATTGCAATACCCCCCAAAGGAACAATTTCACCTCAAAATGCCAAAAAGTTGCAATACCCCCCGAAAGGAACAATTTCACTTCAAAATGGCCAAAAGATGCAATACCCCCCCAAAGCAACAATTTCGCCTCAAAATGGAAAAAAATTGCAATACCCCCCCAAAGGAACAATTTCACCTCAAAATGCCGAAAAGTTGCAATACCCCCCGAAAGGAACAATTTCGCTTCAAAATGGCCAAAAGATGCAATACCCCCCCAAAGCAACAATTTCGCCTTAAAAAAGCAAAAAATTGCAATACCCCCCCAAAGGAACAATTTTGCCTCAAAATGGCAAAAAATTGCAATACCCCCCCAAAGGAACAATTTTGCCTCAAAATGCCGAAAAGTTGCAATACCCCCCAAAGGAACAATTTCGCTTCAAAATGGCCAAAAGTTGCAATACCCCCCCAAAGGAACAATTTCGCTTCAAAATGGCCAAAAGTTGCAATACCCCCCGAAAGGAACAATTTCGCTTCAAAATGGCAAAAAGATGCAATACCCCCCAAAGCAACAATTTCGCCTCAAAATGAAAAAAAAATTGCAATACCCCCCGAAAGGAACAATTTCGCTTCAAAATGGCCAAAAGTTGCAATACCCCCCAAAGCAACAATTTCGCTTCAAAATGCCGAAAAGTTGCAATACCCCCCCAAAGGTACAATTTCGCTTCAAAATGGCCAAAAGTTGCAATACCCCCCCAAAGGAACAATTTCGCCTCAAAATGGAAAAAAAGTTGCAATACCCCCCCAAAGGAACAATTTCGCTTCAAAATGGCCAAAAGTTGCAATACCCCCCCCAAAGGAACAATTTCGCCTCAAAATGGCAAAAAATTGCAATACCCCCCCAAAGGAACAATTTCACCTCAAAATGCCGAAACGTTGCAATACCCCCCGAAAGGAACAATTTCGCTTCAAAATGGCCAAAAGATGCAATACCCCCCAAAGCAACAATTTCGCCTCAAAATGGCAAAAAATTGCAATACCCCCAAAGGAACAATTTCGCCTCAAAATGGCCAAAAATTTTAATACCCCCCAAAGGAACAATTTCGCTTCAATATGGCCAAAAGTTGCAATACCCCCCCAAAGGAACAATTTCGCCTCAAAATGGCAAAAAATTGCAATACCCCCCAAAGGAACAATTTCGCCTCAAAATGCCGAAAAGTTGCAATACCCCCCGAAAGGAACAATTTCGCTTCAAAATGGCCAAAAGATGCAATACCCCCCAAAGCAACAATTTCGCCTCAAAATGAAAAAAAAATTGCAATACCCCCCCAAAGGAACAATTTCGCTTCAAAATGCCGAAAAGTTGCAATACCCCCCCAAAGGTACAATTTCGCTTCAAAATGGCCAAAAGTTGCAATACCCCCCAAAGGAACAATTTCGCCTCAAAATGGAAAAAAAGTTGCAATACCCCCCCAAAGGAACAATTTCGCCTCAAAATGGCAAAAAATTGCAATACCCCCCCAAGGAACAATTTCACCTCAAAATGCCGAAAAGTTGCAATACCCCCTGAAAGGAACAATTTCGCCTCAAAATGGCCAAAAGATGCAATACCCCCCCAAAGCAACAATTTCGCCTCAAAATGGCAAAAAATTGCAATACCCCCCCAAAGGAACAATTTCGCCTCAAAATGGCCAAAAATTTTAATACCCCCCCAAAGGAACAATTTCGCTTCAAAATGGCAAAAAATTGCAATACCCCCCCAAAGGAACAATTTCGCCCCAAAATGCCGAAAAGTTGCAATACCCCCCGAAAGGAACAATTTCGCTTCAAAATGGCCAAAAGTTGCAATACCCCCCCAAAGGAACAATTTTGCCTCAAAATGCCGAAAAGTTGCAATACCCCCCGAAAGGAACAATTTCGCTTCAAAATGGCCAAAAGTTGCAATACCCACCCAAAGGAACAATTTCGCCTGAAAATGGCAAAAAATTGCAATACCCCCCAAAGGAACAATTTCACCTCAAAATGCCAAAAAGTTGCAATACCCCCCGAAAGGAACAATTTCGCTTCAAAATGGCCAAAAGATGCAATACCCCCCCAAAGCAACAATTTCGCCTCAAAATGGAAAAAAATTGCAATACCCCCCCAAAGGAACAATTTCACCTCAAAATGCCGAAAAGTTGCAATACCCCCCGAAAGGAACAATTTCGCTTCAAAATGGCCAAAAGATGCAATACCCCCCCAAAGCAACAATTTCGCCTTAAAAAAGCAAAAAATTGCAATACCCCCCCAAAGGAACAATTTTGCCTCAAAATGGCAAAAAATTGCAATACCCCCCCAAAGGAACAATTTTGCCTCAAAATGACGAAAAGTTGCAATACCCCCCGAAAGGAACAATTTCGCTTCAAAATGGCCAAAAGTTGCAATACCCCCCCAAAGGAACAATTTCGCCTCAAAATGCCGAAAAGTTGCAATATTCCCCGAAAGGAACAATTTCGCTTCAAAATGGCCAAAAGTTGCAATACCCCCCCAAAGAAACAATTTTGCCTCAAAATACCGAAAAGTTGCAATACCCCCCGAAAGGAACAATTTCGCTTCAAAATGGCCAAAAGTTGCAATACCCCCCCAAAGGAACAATTTCGCCTCGAAATGGCAAAAAATTGCAATACCCCCCAAAGGAACAATTTCACCTCAAAATGCCGAAAAATTGCAATACCCCCCCAAAGGAACAATTTCGCCTCAAAATGCCGAAAAGTTGCAATACCCCCCGAAAGGAACAATTTCCCTTCAAAATGGCCAAAAGTTGCAATACCCCCCCAAAGGAACAATTTCGCCTCAAAATGCCGAAAAGTTGCAATACCCCCCCAAAGGTACAATTTCGCTTCAAAATGGCCAAAAGTTGCAATACCCCCCCAAAGGAACAATTTCGCCTCAAAATGGAAAAAAAGTTGCAATACCCCCCCAAAGGAACAATTTCGCCTCAAAATACCGAAAAGTTGCAATACCCCCCCGAAAGGAACAATTTCGCTTCAAAATGGCCAAAAGTTGCAATACCCCCCAAAGCAACAATTTCGCCTCAAAATGGCAAAAAATTGCAATACCCCCCCAAAGGAACAATTTCGCCTCAAAATGCCGAAAAGTTGCAATGCCCCCCGAAAGGAACAATTTCGCTTCAAAATGGCCAAAAGTTGCAATACCCCCCCCAAAGGAACAATTTCGCCTTAAAATAGCAGAAAATTGCAATACCCCCCCAAAGGAACAATTTTGCCTCAAAATGGCAAAAAATTGCAATACCCCCACAAAGGAACAATTTCGCCTCAAAATGCCGAAAAGTTGCAATACCCCCCGAAAGGAACAATTTCGCTTCAAAATGGCCAAAAGTTGCAATACCCCCCCAAAGAAACAATTTTGCCTCAAAATGCCGAAAAGTTGCAATACCCCCCGAAAGGAACAATTTCGCTTCAAAATGGCCAAAAGTTGCAATACCCCCCCAAAGGAACAATTTCGCCTCGAAATGGCAAAAAATTGCAATACCCCCCAAAGGAACAATTTCACCTCAAAATGCCGAAAAATTGCAATACCCCCCCAAAGGAACAATTTCGCCTCAAAATGCCGAAAAGTTTCAATACCCCCCGAAAGGAACAATTTCCCTTCAAAATGGCCAAAAGTTGCAATACCCCCTGTGAGGCAAATCCCGGGATATGAAGATGAATTATGACTCCAGTCATAATCCCTCATCACTCCCTGGCAGTGCCCCCTCCCTTCTTGTTCTCAGTGTTCCACTTACACCTCCATGGCCATGTCCTGTGATATGGAAATTAGGTGGCTTTAGGACAATGGACACAGGATGACTCCCTGCCGTGACCCTGTAGTGGGGGCTGCTAGCTAGTTAGCAAGGCTATGGAAATAGCCAGACAGAACGACTCCAGTAAAAAATGGTTCATATCTCGCAAGCCATATTTCCGATAAATATGGCAACCATAAAAATGGTGTCTCCGCATGCGGACGATGCCGGCACACCCTTTTTATGGGAGCAGGACATTGGGAAATGCCCCAGGCGTGATATCAGCCAATGGGGAACTGGCAGACAGGTCATGAGTCCCCTCGTTCTGTAGCTAAATTCATAACTGTCACAATGAGAGCATTGGCGTCCGCCTACGACGCTCCCAGGCAAAGTTATGGCCCATATTCCATGTTGTGGATTGTCCATAACTCAAGCCAGGGGTGGAGCAGTGCTCCCTCTGAGGTCACTAAGGTAGGAGGGGACCTGGATTTGCCCAGGTTGATAACCCTACTTCGGCCATTTTCCAGTGTTCTTTTCGCTGGGGGCACGTGTAGGAAACATCTGTGGGAAGGATCCTGGAAACCTGGGTACAGCGCCCCCCTGTGGCCAGACGCAACAAGGTAACTGCTGGAACTGTGTATGCCTGTTTGTAACCCATGCTTTGATTGTAACTGTACTCTGACATATGTATATTCTGTAGATTCCCTATTGTATATATTGTAGTTCTAGTGTGCTTTAGGCTGATTAAATTATATAATTAATCTTGGGCTGTTCTGTTATCTCGATCTTGAATCCCACGTCTGTGTGTTCGGCTAATAGTTACCGTGAAGCGGTTGGTGGCAGCGAGTTGTGCCAAGGATTATTGTGGGGAGGCCAGTGAGATTCGGGGAGATTTTATATATTCCGCCCGCGGAGGTCGGGGGAATATATACCTTACTCTTACCGGGGACCCTTCAATAATCGGCATAAGTAGTATAGCGGCCTCCTTGCTTATGGTCGGGCAATTCCATAATTGGCCTGACTATAAGAGGGGCGCTAGAGAGCGCGTCACGTGCTCTGTCTGTCGGTCGGGAGGTATAAAGGAGGGGTGACCCCCACTTGTTACCCCCCGATTGTGACGTACTGGTAGCCAGCGCGGGGGATTTCTGAGTGACCCCCCCGGTGGTTTGTGACATATTGGTGGCATAGCGGTGGGATCGAGATAATAGTGTGTGTGAGTGTGAGACCCATACTCCCAGACACTAAAGACTGCTTGCAGCAGCTGTGGCTGCTGGGGTCTTCAGACTAGCTCAACACTAGAGTGTCAGAGTGCAGATACTGTAAGGTGTGTGGAGGCATCAGGTGTCAGTTCTGTGTCAGTGACCAAAAGTCTGCAAGAATGGCTGATGGCACCAGGAGCAGAGCTATGCAACTGGCCAATGCTAAAGCAGGAGCCGAAGAGAGGGAGGACGGTGCTGTGGACAGCAATGAGGAGGTTGCCCACGAGTCCTCCAGGAGCTCGACGCCAGAAAACCGTTCTGACGAGGACATTGCGCAACCTGGCACTGCTGGACAAGATGAGGAGGAGCTCACCCAAGGTTCCTCAACGAGCCAGATGCCAGCCCTCCGCTCTGAAAGGGACAGTGAATCGCCTAGCTCTGCAGCGTGCCGCAGATCACCACGTGCCATTCCACCGAGCCTGGGAGGCTCGGATAGCCTTCTTCAAATGGCTATGGCCCTTCTCCAGGCTGGAGACCAGAAGGGCTACAAGGAACTCCTGGCAGAGCGCAGAGCGGCAGGCAGCGCGTGACGCTGAGGCTGCGGAGCGGCACGCAGAGCGTGAGGCTGCGGAGCGAGAGCGGCAGGCAGCGCGTGAAGAGCGAGAGCGACAGGCAGACCGTGACTACCAGCTGCAGCTAGCTCAGCTCCGGCCCTCATCAGCCACATGTGACCTTCGAGACACCAAACTTCCAAAGGTCCGTGTTGAGGACTTCCCAGTGCTGGAGAAGGATGGAGACTTGGACTCTTTCTTGACTGCTTTTGAACGGACTTGCTTGCAGCACCATCTGGACAAGGACCAGTGGGCCAAATACCTGACCCCCCGTTTAAGGGGTAAGGCCCTGGATATCCTTGGGGACTTGCCTGCTGAGGCAGATCAGGGCTACGACACCATCAAGCGGGCCCTGATCCAACAGTACAACCTCACTCCAGAGTCCTACCGCAAGAAGTTCCGGAGCCTACAGAAGGGACCAAAGGACTCCTGGGCTGACCACCGGCGGGCACTTGCCCGAGCTGCCGACCACTGGACCCAAGGCCTGCAGCTTTCCACCGGACCGGAGATCCTGGACTTGTTCATCACGGAGCAACTCTTGTGGAACTGCCCTGAGGATCTCCGCCAGTTCATCCGAGACCAGAAGCCAAAGGGGTCCACGGCTACAGCTGCCCTTTCCGATGACTACACCAACAACCGGGCCCCTGAGGCCAGGAGAGCGGCCACCAGCAGCACCTGGAGAGGGGGTAAGATGAATTCTGCGACTGCCCCACCTGCCCCTAGACTGCAGGGGGTGTCCCCCTCAACTCCCCTCTCCAGGCCCGTGGCAGAGCCAAGACGGTGCCACCAGTGCAACCTACCTGGACACTTCAAGGCCATGTGCCCTCAGCGTCCCAAGGCCCCGGCTCCGTCCCCGTCCCAAGGGCCGCCCAAGGTGTATTGTGTGGGTGGGGGTGGTGGTAGGTCCCTGGACAGCTTCCAACCTGTCACCGTCGGCCGGTCTGTGACCATAGGACTGCGAGACAGCGCCTCGGAGGTGACTCTGGTGCGGCCTGAGATGGTGTCCCCCCAAGACTTGATCCCTGGAAAAACCCTCGCTGTCTCCGGGATTGGAGGCACTGACCCGGCGCTGCCTGTTGCTGACATTTATGTGGACTGGGGCGCAGGGCGAGGGGTGAGGGAGGTGGGGGTAACTGATCGGATCCCTGCAAACGTGCTACTTGGGACAGATTTGGGGCAGATAACCTCCCAGTTTGGGCCCCAACCAAGGGCTGAACCTTCAGCCAGTACTGACATGCCTCCGGACAATGTTAATGTGTTATCTATGAATGATGTAAGGGAGGAGGGAGTGAACTCTGATATTTCTGCTTGCATAGACACCATAGACACACACACAGCTGCAGCTGTGACAGGGGAGGGGGTCAGAGAAAGGTGTGACAATGCCTCTACAAGTAATCAGCCTGTGAGCTGGGATCTGTTGCCCTCTGCAGGGATAAGCAGAGAGCAGGGTGCTGCAGGGGGAGGACCAGTGTGTGGGGTGGGGGCTACCACAGCAAATGTGGGGTCCCCAGAGATTTCACAGCGGGGTTCTGTTGCTGCAGGAGGGGAACAGGCAGGTGAGATTGGGGCCGGTCCAGGAGCGGAAGTGCTCCCAGGTAAGATCTCGGTGCATGGTTCCCCCACAACCGGGGTGTCAGGAAGCCAGGTAGGTCTGCCTGAACCGGCGACTTGGTCAGGAACGGAGGAGGAGCAGGCACGACCCACGGTCGCAGCGGCTGTGGCCGCTGTCACCCGCAGTGGGAGTGCTGGAAGCCAAGGGGCCTCCCGGAGGTCCGATAGCTCTTCCCCTTCTGACCAAGTGGCAGCCGAGTCAGGTGGAGGCCAGGACACAGGTCCCGGGGTACTGACCGAAGATGTGACAGTCTCGTCGATTCTGGCCACATCTAGTCAGGGGTTTCAGGCAGCGTTAGAAGCTGACGACAGCTTGAAAGCTCTTAAGGAGCAGGCGGCACAGCCTCCCTCGGACTCGGACCCGGAGCGAGTGGTCTGGGACCAAGAACGGCTGTACCGGGCCACGGTCCAGAAGGGTTTGCCGGAGGCGTGGCCCAGGGACCGACAGTTGGTGGTACCCTATCCGTTCCGGACGGAGTTGTTGCGGATCGCACATGAGATTCCGATGGCCGGACACCTAGGGATCGCTAAGACCAAGGCCAGGTTAAACCAGCATTTCTACTGGCCAAAAATGGGGGCCGATGTGGCTGCCTACTGCCGTTCGTGTGAAACCTGTCAGAGAGTGGGGAAGGCGGGGCCACGCCCCAAAGCCCCACTGGTATCTCTGCCAATCATCGATGAGCCTTTCAGGAGGGTGGCTGTGGATCTGGTCGGCCCGCTGGCCATCCCCAGCAGCTCCGGGAAACGCTTCATACTGACGGTAGTGGACTATGCCACCCGGTACCCAGAAGCAGTGGCCTTGTCGTCCATTCGGGCTGACAAGGTGGCCACCGCATTGCTGGAGATTTTCTCCCGAGTGGGTTTTCCCCAGGAAATGCTCACTGACCGGGGGACCCAATTCATGTCCCAGCTGATGGAGGCCCTCTGTAAGCAAGTCCAGGTGCGACATCTGGTGGCCAGCCCGTACCATCCACAGACTAATGGCCTGTGCGAGCGGTTCAATGGCACCTTAAAGCAGATGCTTAAGATGTTGGTCGACTCCCATGGGCGTGACTGGGAGCGGTATCTCCCACACCTGTTATTTGCTTACCGGGAGGTTCCACAGGCCTCAACAGGATTCTCACCGTTTGAGCTCCTGTACGGGCGACGTGTGCGGGGCCCCCTGGCTCTGGTGAAGGAGGCTTGGGAAGGGGATTTGGCCACCCCTGGAGTGTCGGTTATCGAGTATGTCATGCGCTTCCGGGACAAAATGCAGGCCTTGACGCAACTGGTACACGACAATATGGCTCAAGCCCAGGCCGATCAGAAGCGTTGGTACGACCAGAACGCTTGTGAGAGGACCTACCAAGTGGGTCAAAAGGTGTGGGTACTGGTCCCCGTACCACAGGACAAGCTTCAGGCAGCCTGGGAAGGCCCATACCTCGTGTACCAGCAGCTCAACCCTGTAACGTACCTGGTCACCCTGGACCCTGCCCGTGGAAGGCGGAAGCCCTTCCATGTGAACATGATGAAGGCACATCATGAGCGGGAGGCATGTGCGCTCCCCGTGTGCAACCTGCCCGAGGAGGGAGAAGCGGAAACCCTCTTGGATATGCTAGCCCAGGTTAGGGCAGGCGGATCCATTGAGGATGTGGAGGTTGGCCACCAGCTCTTGGAAGACCAACGGTCCCAGCTGTGGGCCACCCTCCTCCCCTTCCGGGGGTTGTTTACCAACCAGCCCGGAAGGACTGACTTGGCTGTCCATCACGTGGACACTGGGGATCATCCCCCGATCCGGCGTTCAGCATATCGGGTCTCCCTGGAGGTGCAGCAACACATGCGCCAGGAGATTGACGAGATGCTGAAGCTGGGGGTGATCCAGGCATCCAACAGCGCTTGGGCCTCGCCTGTAGTCCTCGTCCCTAAGAAGGACCGAACCACGCGGTTCTGCGTGGACTACAGGGGGCTCAATGCGGTCACGGTCGCCGATGCGTACCCAATGCCACGCATCGATGACCTGCTCGATCAGTTGGCCGGGGCTCAGTACCTGACCATCATGGATCTGAGCCGGGGATATTGGCAGATCCCCCTGACTCGCAAGGCCAGGGAACGCTCTGCCTTTATTACCCCATTTGGACTGTACGAGTCCACGGTGATGCCATTCGGGATGAGGAATGCCCCTGCCACTTTCCAGCGGATGGTCAACACCCTGCTCAAAGGACTTGAAGGGTACGCGGCCGCGTACCTGGATGACATTGCCGTCTTCAGTCCCACCTGGGAGGACCACCTAGAGCATCTAGCACAGGTGCTCAGGCGGATCCACCGGGCAGGTTTGACCATCAAGCCGGGAAAGTGTCAGCTGGCCATGAGCGAGGTCCAGTACCTCGGTCACCGGGTAGGTGGGAGAACACTGAAGCCCGAGCCTGAGAAAGTGGAAGCCATCGCATCCTGGCCCACCCCCAGGACCAAGAAGCAGGTGATGTCCTTCTTGGGGACCGCTGGGTACTATAGGAGGTTTGTTCCATGCTATAGTAGCCTGGCAAAGCCCTTGACGGACCTCACCAAGAAGAAGCTGCCCTCTGCAGTCGATTGGACAATGGACTGCGAGACAGCCTTCCGGGCCCTAAAGGACGCCCTGTCCAGCCCGCCCGTGCTACAGGCAGCCGACTTCACGCGGCCGTTTGTAGTACAGACCGACGCCAGTGACTTCGGCCTCGGTGCGGTGCTCAGCCAGGTGGACTCTGCGAGCCAAGAGCACCCAGTCTTGTACCTGAGCAGGAAGCTGTTACCAAGGGAAGTTGCCTATTCCACGATGGAGAAGGAGTGCCTGGCCATAGTGTGGGCCCTGCAGCGTCTGCAACCCTATCTATACGGGCGCCACTTCATCGTGGAGACGGACCACAATCCCCTCAGCTGGTTGCACACCGTCTCTGGGACGAATGGGCGATTGTTGCGATGGAGCCTTGCGCTCCAGCAATACAACTTCACCATTCGCCACAAAAGGGGCCGTGACCACGGTAACGCAGACGGGCTGTCCCGACAAGGAGAGGTCGCGGACGGGCGCACGGGGGAACACCGGAGTGTGCTGCCCCCTAGCGCCCTCAAAAGGGGGGAGGTGTGAGGCAAATCCCGGGATATGAAGATGAATTATGACTCCAGTCATAATCCCTCATCACTCCCTGGCAGTGCCCCCTCCCTTCTTGTTCTCAGTGTTCCACTTACACCTCCATGGCCATGTCCTGTGATATGGAAATTAGGTGGCTTTAGGACAATGGACACAGGATGACTCCCTGCCGTGACCCTGTAGTGGGGGCTGCTAGCTAGTTAGCAAGGCTATGGAAATAGCCAGACAGAACGACTCCAGTAAAAAATGGTTCATATCTCGCAAGCCATATTTCCGATAAATATGGCAACCATAAAAATGGTGTCTCCGCATGCGGACGATGCCGGCACACCCTTTTTATGGGAGCAGGACATTGGGAAATGCCCCAGGCGTGATATCAGCCAATGGGGAACTGGCAGACAGGTCATGAGTCCCCTCGTTCTGTAGCTAAATTCATAACTGTCACAATGAGAGCATTGGCGTCCGCCTACGACGCTCCCAGGCAAAGTTATGGCCCATATTCCATGTTGTGGATTGTCCATAACTCAAGCCAGGGGTGGAGCAGTGCTCCCTCTGAGGTCACTAAGGTAGGAGGGGACCTGGATTTGCCCAGGTTGATAACCCTACTTCGGCCATTTTCCAGTGTTCTTTTCGCTGGGGGCACGTGTAGGAAACATCTGTGGGAAGGATCCTAGAAACCTGGGTACAGCGCCCCCCTGTGGCCAGACGCAACAAGGTAACTGCTGGAACTGTGTATGCCTGTTTGTAACCCATGCTTTGATTGTAACTGTACTCTGACATATGTATATTCTGTAGATTCCCTATTGTATATATTGTAGTTCTAGTGTGCTTTAGGCTGATTAAATTATATAATTAATCTTGGGCTGTTCTGTTATCTCGATCTTGAATCCCACGTCTGTGTGTTCGGCTAATAGTTACCGTGAAGCGGTTGGTGGCAGCGAGTTGTGCCAAGGATTATTGTGGGGAGGCCAGTGAGATTCGGGGAGATTTTATATATTCCGCCCGCGGAGGTCGGGGGAATATATACCTTACTCTCACCGGGGACCCTTCAATAATCGGCATAAGTAGTATAGCGGCCTCCTTGCTTATGGTCGGGCAATTCCATAATTGGCCTGACTATAAGAGGGGCGCTAGAGAGCGCGTCACGTGCTCTGTCTGTCGGTCGGGAGGTATAAAGGAGGGGTGACCCCCACTTGTTACCCCCCGATTGTGACGTACTGGTAGCCAGCGCGGGGGATTTCTGAGTGACCCCCCCGGTGGTTTGTGACACCCCCCCCAAAGGAACAATTTCGCTTCAAAATGCCGAAAAGTTGCAATACCCCCCCAAAGGTACAATTTCGCCTCAAAATGAAAAAAAAATTGCAATACCCCCCCAAAGGAACAATTTCGCTTCAAAATGCCGAAAAGTTGCAATACCCCCCCAAAGGTACAATTTCGCTTCAAAATGGCCAAAAGTTGCAATACCCCCCCAAAGGAACAATTTCGCCTCAAAATGGAAAAAAAGTTGCAATACCCCCCCAAAGGAACAATTTCGCCTCAAAATGGCAAAAAATTGCAATACCCCCCCAAAGGAACAATTTCGCCTCAAAATGGCCAAAAGATGCAATACCCCCCCAAAGCAACAATTTCGCCTCAAAATGGCAAAAAATTGCAATACCCCCCCAAAGGAACAATTTCGCCTCAAAATGGCCAAAAATTTTAATACCCCCCCAAAGGAACAATTTCGCTTCAAAATGGCAAAAAATTGCAATACCCCCCCAAAGGAACAATTTCGCCTCAAAATGCCGAAAAGTTGCAATACCCCCCGAAAGGAACAATTTCGCTTCAAAATGGCCAAAAGTTGCAATACCCCTTCAAAGGAACAATTTTGCCTCAAAATGCCGAAAAGTTGCAATACCCCCCGAAAGGAACAATTTCGCTTCAAAATGGCCAAAAGTTGCAATACCCCCCCAAAGGAACAATTTCGCCTGAAAATGGCAAAAAATTGCAATACCCCCCAAAGGAACAATTTCACCTCAAAATGCCAAAAAGTTGCAATACCCCCCGAAAGGAACAATTTCGCTTCAAAATGGCCAAAAGATGCAATACCCCCCCAAAGCAACAATTTCGCCTCAAAATGGAAAAAAATTGCAATACCCCCCCAAAGGAACAATTTCACCTCAAAATGCGAAAAGTTGCAATACCCCCCGAAAGGAACAATTTCGCTTCAAAATGGCCAAAAGATGCAATACCCCCCAAAGCAACAATTTCGCCTCAAAATGGCAAAAAATTGCAATACCCCCCTAAAGGAACAATTTTGCCTCAAAATGCCGAAAAGTTGCAATACCCCCCGAAAGGAACAATTTCGCTTCAAAATTGCCAAAAGTTGCAATACCCCCCCAAAGGAACAATTTCGCCTCAAAATGCCGAAAAGTTGCAATACGGGGGGAACAATTTCGCTTCAAAATGGCCTAAAGTTGCAATACCCCCCCAAAGAAACAATTTTGCCTCAAAATGCCGAAAAGTTGCAATACCCCCCGAAAGGAACAATTTCGCTTCAAAATGGCCAAAAGTTGCAATACCCCCCCAAAGGAACAATTTCGCCTCGAAATGGCAAAAAATTGCAATACCCCCCAAAGGAACAATTTCACCTCAAAATGCCGAAAAATTGCAATACCCCCCCAAAGGAACAATTTCGCCTCAAAATGCCGAAAAGTTGCAATACCCCCCGAAAGGAACAATTTCCCTTCAAAATGGCCAAAAGTTGCAATACCCCCCCCAAAGGAACAATTTCACCTCAAAATGCCGAAAAGTTTCAATACCCCCCCCAAAGGTACAATTTCGCTTCAAAATGGCCAAAAGTTGCAATACCCCCCCAAAGGAACAATTTCGCCTCAAAATGGAAAAAAAGTTGCAATACCCCCCCAAAGGAACAATTTCGCCTCAAAATACCGAAAAGTTGCAATACCCCCCCGAAAGGAACAATTTCGTCTCAAAATGCCAAAAAGTTGCAATACCCCCCGAAAGGAACAATTTCGCTTCAAAATGGCCAAAAGTTACAATACCCCCCCCAAAGGAACAATTTCGCCTCAAAATAGCAAAAAATTGCAACACCCCCCCAAAGGAACAATTTCGCCTCAAAATGCCGAAAAGTTGCAATACCCCCCCAAAGGAACAATTTCGCCTCAAAATGCCGAAAAGTTGCAATACCCCCCAAAGGAACAATTTCGCTTCAAAATGGCCAAAAGTTGCAATACCCCCCCAAAGCAACAATTTCGCTTCAAAATGCCGAAAAGTTGCAATACCCCCCCAAAGGAACAATTTCGCTTCAAAATGGCCAAAAGTTGCAATACCCCCCGAAAGGAACAATTTCGCTTCAAAATGGCCAAAAGATGCAATACCCCCCCAAAGCAACAATTTCGCCTCAAAATGAAAAAAAAATTGCAATACCCCCCGAAAGGAACAGTTTCGCTTCAAAATGGCCAAAAGTTGCAATACCCCCCCAAAGCAACAATTTCGCTTCAAAATGCCGAAAAGTTGCAATACCCCCCCAAAGGTACAATTTCGCTTCAAAATGGCCAAAAGTTGCAATACCCCCCCCAAAGTAACAATTTCGCCTCAAAATGGAAAAAAAGTTGCAATACCCCCCCAAAGGAACAATTTCGCTTCAAAATGGCCAAAAGTTGCAATACCCCCCAAAAGGAACAATTTCGCCTCAAAATGATAAAAAAATTGCAATACCCCCCCAAAGGAACAATTTCGCCTCAGAATGCCGAAAAGTTGCAATACCCCCCAAAGGAACAATTTCGCTTCAAAATGGCCAAAAGTTGCAATACCCCGCAAAGGAACAATTTCGCCTCAAAATGAAAAAAAAATTGCAATACCCCCCAAAGGAACAATTTCGCCTCAAAATGCCGAAAAGTTGCAATACCCCCCGAAAGGAACAATTTCGCTTCAAAATGGCCAAAAGTTGCAATACCCCCCCAAAGGAACAATTTCGCCTCAAAATGGCAAAAAATTGCAACACCCCCCCAAAGGAACAATTTCGTCTCAAAATGCCGAAAAGTTGCAATACCCCCCGAAAGGAACAATTTCGCTTCAAAATGGCCAAAAGTTACAATACCCCCCCCAAAGGAACAATTTCGCCTCAAAATGGCAAAAAATTGTAACACCCCCCCAAAGGAACAATTTCACCTCAAAATGCCGAAAAGTTGCAATACCCCCCCAAAGGAACAATTTCGCCTCAAAATGCCGAAAAGTTGCAATACCCCCCCAAAGGAACAATTTCGCTTCAAAATGGCCAAAAGTTGCAATACCCCCCCAAAGCAACAATTTCGCTTCAAAATGCCGAAAAGTTGCATTACCCCCCCAAAGGAACAATTTCGCTTCAAAATGGCCAAAAGTTGCAATACCCCCCAAAAGGAACAATTTCGCTTCAAAATGGCAAAAAGATGCAATACCCCCCAAAGCAACAATTTCGCCTCAAAATGAAAAAAAAATTGCAATACCCCCCGAAAGGAACAATTTCGCTTCAAAATGGCCAAAAGTTGCAATACCCCCCCAAAGCAACAATTTCGCTTCAAAATGCCGAAAAGTTGCAATACCCCCCCAAAGGTACAATTTCGCTTCAAAATGGCCAAAAGTTGCAATACCCCCCCAAAGGAACAATTTCGCCTCAAAATGGAAAAAAAGTTGCAATACCCCCCCAAAGGAACAATTTCGCTTCAAAATGGCCAAAAGTTGCAATACCCCCCCCAAAGGAACAATTTCGCCTCAAAATGGCAAAAAATTGCAATACCCCCCCAAAGGAACAATTTCACCTCAAAATGCCGAAACGTTGCAATACCCCCCGAAAGGAACAATTTCGCTTCAAAATGGCCAAAAGATGCAATACCCCCCAAAGCAACAATTTCGCCTCAAAATGGCAAAAAATTGCAATACCCCCCAAAGGAACAATTTCGCCTCAAAATGGCCAAAAATTTTAATACCCCCCAAAGGAACAATTTCGCTTCCATATGGCCAAAAGTTGCAATACCCCCCAAAGGAACAATTTCGCCTCAAAATGGCAAAAAGATGCAATACCCCCCCAAAGCAACAATTTCGCCTCAAAATGAAAAAAAAATTGCAATACCCCCCCAAAGGAACAATTTCGCTTCAAAATGCCGAAAAGTTGCAATACCCCCCCAAAGGTACAATTTCGCTTCAAAATGGCCAAAAGTTGCAATATCCCCCCAAAGGAACAATTTCGCCTCAAAATGGAAAAAAAGTTGCAATACCCCCCCAAAGCAACAATTTCGCCTCAAAATGGCCAAAAATTTTAATACCCCCCCAAAGGAACAATTTCGCTTCAAAATGGCAAAAAATTGCAATACCCCCCCAAAGGAACAATTTCACCTCAAAATGCCGAAAAGTTGCATTACCCCCCGAAAGGAACAATTTCGCTTCAAAATGGCCAAAAGTTGCAATACCCCCCCAAAGGAACAATTTTGCCTCAAAATGCCGAAAAGTTGCAATACCCCCCGAAAGGAACAATTTCGCTTCAAAATGGCCAAAAGTTGCAATACCCCCCCAAAGGAACAATTTCGCCTCAAAATGGAAAAAAATTGCAATACCCCCCCAAAGGAACAATTTCACCTCAAAATGCCGAAAAGTTGCAATACCCCCCGAAAGGAACAATTTCGCTTCAAAATGGCCAAAAGATGCAATACTCCCCCAAAGCAACAATTTCGCCTTAAAATAGCAAAAAATTGCAATACCCCCCCAAAGGAACAATTTTGCCTCAAAATGACGAAAAGTTGCAATACCCCCCGAAAGGAACAATTTCACTTCAAAATGGCCAAAAGTTGCAATACCCCCCCAAAGGAACAATTTCGCCTCAAAATGCCGAAAAGTTGCAATACCCCCCGAAAGGAACAATTTCGCTTCAAAATGGCCAAAAGTTGCAATACCCCCCCAAAGAAACAATTTTGCCTCAAAATACCGAAAATTTGCAATACCCCCCGAAAGGAACAATTTCGCTTCAAAATGGCCAAAAGTTGCAATACCCCCCCAAAGGAACAATTTCGCCTCGAAATGGCAAAAAATTGCAATACCCCCCAAAGGAACAATTTCACCTCAAAATGCCGAAAAATTGCAATACCCCCCCAAAGGAACAATTTCGCCTCAAAATGCCGAAAAGTTGCAATACCCCCCGAAAGGAACAATTTCCATTCAAAATGGCCAAAAGTTGCAATACCCCCCCAAAGGAACAATTTCGCCTCAAAATGCCGAAAAGTTGCAATACCCCCCCCAAAGGTACAATTTCGCTTCAAAATGGCCAAAAGTTGCAATACCCCCCCAAAGGAACAATTTCGCCTCAAAATGGAAAAAAAGTTGCAATACCCCCCCAAAGGAACAATTTCGCCTCAAAATGCCGAAAAGTTGCAATGCCCCCCGAAAGGAACAATTTCGCTTCAAAATGGCCAAAATTTGCAATACCCCCCGAAAGGAACAATTTCGCCTTAAAATAGCAGAAAATTGCAATACCCCCCAAAGGAACAATTTTGCCTCAAAATGGCAAAAAATTGCAATACCCCCACAAAGGAACAATTTCGCCTCAAAATGCCGAAAAGTTGCAATACCCCCCGAAAGGAACAATTTCGCTTCAAAATGGCCAAAAGTTGCAATACCCCCCAAAGGAACAATTTCGCCTCAAAATGCCGAAAAGTTGCAATACCCCCCGAAAGGAACAATTTCGCTTCAAAATGGCCAAAAGTTGCAATACCCCCCCAAAGAAACAATTTTGCCTCAAAATGCCGAAAAGTTGCAATACCCGCCGAAAGGAACAATTTCGCTTCAAAATGGCCAAAAGTTGCAATACCCCCCCAAAGGTACAATTTCGCTTCAAAATGGCCAAAAGTTGCAATACCCCCCCCAAAGTAACAATTTCGCCTCAAAATGGAAAAAAAGTTGCAATACCCCCCAAAGGAAAAATTTCGCTTCAAAATGGCCAAAAGTTGCAATACCCCCCCAAAGGAACAATTTCGCCTCAAAATGGTAAAAAAATTGCAATACCCCCCCAAAGGAACAATTTCGCCTCAAAATGCCGAAAAGTTGCAATACCCCCCAAAGGAACAATTTCGCTTCAAAATGGTCAAAAGTTGCAATACCCCCCAAAGGAACATTTTCGCCTCAAAATGCCGAAAAGTTGCAATACCCCCCAAAGGAACAATTTCGCCTCAAAATGAAAAAAAAATTGCAATACCCCCCAAAGGAACAATTTCGCCTCAAAATGCCGAAAAGTTGCAATACCCCCCGAAAGGAACAATTTCGCTTCAAAATGGCCAAAAGTTGCAATACCCCCCCAAAGGAACAATTTCGCCTCAAAATGGCAAAAAATTGCAACACCCCCCCAAAGGAACAATTTCGTCTCAAAATGCCGAAAAGTTGCAATACCCCCCGAAAGGAACAATTTCGCTTCAAAATGGCCAAAAGTTACAATACCCCCCCAAAGGAACAATTTCGCCTCAAAATGGCAAAAAATTGTAACACCCCCCCAAAGGAACAATTTCGCCTCAAAATGCCGAAAAGTTGCAATACCCCCCCAAAGGAACAATTTCGCCTCAAAATGCCGAAAAGTTGCAATACCCCCCCAAAGGAACAATTTCGCTTCAAAATGGCCAAAAGTTGCAATACCCCCCCAAAGCAACAATTTCGCTTCAAAATGCCGAAAAGTTGCAATACCCCCCCAAAGGAACAATTTCGCTTCAAAATGGCCAAAAGTTGCAATACCCCCCGAAAGGAACAATTTCGCATCAAAATGGCAAAAAGATGCAATACCCCCCAAAGCAACAATTTCGCCTCAAAATGAAAAAAAAATTGCAATACCCCCCGAAAGGAACAATTTCGCTTCAAAATGGCCAAAAGTTGCAATACCCCCCAAAGCAACAATTTCGCTTCAAAATGCCGAAAAGTTGCAATACCCCCCCAAAGGTACAATTTCGCTTCAAAATGGCCAAAAGTTGCAATACCCCCCCAAAGGAACAATTTCGCCTCAAAATGGAAAAAAGTTGCAATACCCCCCCAAAGGAACAATTTCGCTTCAAAATGGCCAAAAGTTGCAATACCCCCCCCAAAGGAACAATTTCGCCTCAAAATGGCAAAAAATTGCAATACCCCCCCAAAGGAACAATTTCACCTCAAAATGCCGAAACGTTGCAATACCCCCCGAAAGGAACAATTTCGCTTCAAAATGGCCAAAAGATGCAATACCCCCCAAAGCAACAATTTCGCCTCAAAATGGCAAAAAATTGCAATACCCCCAAAGGAACAATTTCGCCTCAAAATGGCCAAAAATTTTAATACCCCCAAAGGAACAATTTCGCTTCAATATGGCCAAAAGTTGCAATACCCCCCAAAGGAACAATTTCGCCTCAAAATGGCAAAAAATTGCAATACCCCCCAAAGGAACAATTTCGCCTCAAAATGCCGAAAAGTTGCAATACCCCCCGAAAGGTACAATTTCGCTTCAAAATGGCCAAAAGTTGCAATACCCCCCCAAAGGAACAATTTCGCCTCAAAATGGAAAAAAAGTTGCAATACCCCCCCAAAGGAACAATTTCGCCTCAAAATGGCAAAAAATTGCAATACCCCCCCAAAGGAACAATTTCACCTCAAAATGCCGAAAAGTTGCAATACCCCCTGAAAGGAACAATTTCGCCTCAAAATGGCCAAAAGATGCAATACCCCCCCAAAGCAACAATTTCGCCTCAAAATGGCAAAAAATTGCAATACCCCCCCAAAGGAACAATTTCGCCTCAAAATGGCCAAAAATTTTAATACCCCCCCAAAGGAACAATTTCGCTTCAAAATGGCAAAAAATTGCAATACCCCCCCAAAGGAACAATTTCGCCTCAAAATGCCGAAAAGTTGCAATACCCCCCGAAAGGAACAATTTCGCTTCAAAATGGCCAAAAGTTGCAATACCCCCCCAAAGGAACAATTTTGCCTCAAAATGCCGAAAAGTTGCAATACCCCCCGAAAGGAACAATTTCGCTTCAAAATGGCCAAAAGTTGCAATACCCCCCCAAAGGAACAATTTCGCCTGAAAATGGCAAAAAATTGCAATACCCCCCAAAGGAACAATTTCACCTCAAAATGCCAAAATGTTGCAATACCCCCCGAAAGGAACAATTTCGCTTCAAAATGGCCAAAAGATGCAATACCCCCCCAAAGCAACAATTTCGCCTCAAAATGGAAAAAATTGCAATACCCCCCCAAAGGAACAATTTCACCTCAAAATGCCGAAAAGTTGCAATACCCCCCGAAAGGAACAATTTCGCTTCAAAATGGCCAAAAGATGCAATACCCCCCCAAAGCAACAATTTCGCCTTAAAAAAGCAAAAAATTGCAATACCCCCCCAAAGGAACAATTTTGCCTCAAAATGGCAAAAAATTGCAATACCCCCCAAAGGAACAATTTTGCCTCAAAATGACGAAAAGTTGCAATACCCCCCGAAAGGAACAATTTCGCTTCAAAATGGCCAAAAGTTGCAATACCCCCCCAAAGGAACAATTTCGCCTCAAAATGCCGAAAAGTTGCAATACCCCCCGAAAGGAACAATTTCGCTTCAAAATGGCCAAAAGTTGCAATACCCCCCCAAAGAAACAATTTTGCCTCAAAATACCGAAAAGTTGCAATACCCCCCGAAAGGAACAATTTCGCTTCAAAATGGCCAAAAGTTGCAATACCCCCCCAAAGGAACAATTTCGCTTCAAAATGGCCAAAAGTTGCAATACCCCCCAAAGCAACAATTTCGCCTCAAAATGGCAAAAAATTGCAATACCCCCCCAAAGGAACAATTTCACCTCAAAATGCCGAAAAGTTGCAATACCCCCCGAAAGGAACAATTTCGCTTCAAAATGGCCAAAAGATGCAATACCCCCCCAAAGCAACAATTTCGCCTTAAAAAAGCAAAAAATTGCAATACCCCCCCAAAGGAACAATTTTGCCTCAAAATGGCAAAAAATTGCAATACCCCCCAAAGGAACAATTTTGCCTCAAAATGACGAAAAGTTGCAATACCCCCCGAAAGGAACAATTTCGCTTCAAAATGGCCAAAAGTTGCAATACCCCCCCAAAGGAACAATTTCGCCTCAAAATGCCGAAAAGTTGCAATACCCCCCGAAAGGAACAATTTCGCTTCAAAATGGCCAAAAGTTGCAATACCCCCCCAAAGAAACAATTTTGCCTCAAAATACCGAAAAGTTGCAATACCCCCCGAAAGGAACAATTTCGCGTCAAAATGGCCAAAAGTTGCAATACCCCCCCAAAGGAACAATTTCGCTTCAAAATGGCCAAAAGTTGCAATACCCCCCAAAGCAACAATTTCGCCTCAAAATGGCAAAAAATTGCAATACCCCCCCAAAGGAACAATTTCGCCTCAAAATGCCGAAAAGTTGCAATGCCCCCCGAAAGGAACAATTTCGCTTCAAAATGGCCAAAAGTTGCAATACCCCCCCCAAAGGAACAATTTCGCCTTAAAATAGCAGAAAATTGCAATACCCCCCAAAGGAACAATTTTGCCTCAAAATGGCAAAAAATTGCAATACCCCCACAAAGGAACAATTTCTCCTCAAAATGCCGAAAAGTTGCAATACCCCCCGAAAGGAACAATTTCGCTTCAAAATGGCCAAAAGTTGCAATACCCCCCCAAAGAAACAATTTTGCCTCAAAATGCCGAAAAGTTGCAATACCCCCCGAAAGGAACAATTTCGCTTCAAAATGGCCAAAAGTTGCAATACCCCCCCAAAGGAACAATTTCGCCTCGAAATGGCAAAAAATTGCAATCCCCCCCAAAGTAACAATTTCGCCTCAAAATGCCGAAAAGTTGCATTACCCCCGAAAGGAACAATTTCGCCTCAAAATGCCGAAAGTTGCAATACCCCCCGAAAGGAACAATTTCGCTTCAAAATGGCCAAAAGTTGCAATACCCCCCCAAAGGAACAATTTCGCCTCAAAATGGCAAAAAATTGCAATACCCCCAAAGGAACAATTTCACCTCAAAATGCCGAAAAGTTACAATACCCCCCGAAAGGAACAATTTCGCTTCAAAATGGCCAAAAGATGCAATACCCCCCAAAGCAACAATTTCACCTCAAAATGGCAAAAAATTGTAATACCCCCCCAAAGCAACAATTTTGCTTCAATATGGCCAAAAGTTGCAATACCCCCCCAAAGGAACAATTTCACCTCAAAATGGCAAAAAATTGTAATACCCCCCCAAAGGAACAATTTTGCTTCAATATGGCCAAAAGTTGCAATACCCCCCGAAAGGAACAATTTCGCTTCAAAATGGCCAAAAGATGCAATACCCCCCAAAGCAACAATTTCACCTCAAAATGGCAAAAAATTGTAATACCCCCCCAAAGGAACAATTTTGCTTCAATATGGCCAAAAGTTGCAATACCCCCCCAAAGTAACAATTTCGCCTCAAAATGGCAAAAAATTGTAATACCCCCCCAAAGGAACAATTTTGCTTCAATATGGCCAAAAGTTGCAATACCCCCCCAAAGGAACAATTTCGCCTCAAAATGCCGAAAAGTTGCAATACCCCCCGGAAGGAACAATTTTGCTTCAATATGGCCAAAAGTTGCAATACCCCCCCCAAAGGAACAATTTCGCCTCAAAATGGCCAAAAATTGTAATACCCCCCCAAAGGAACAATTTTGCTTCAATATGGCCAAAAGTTGCAATACCCCCCGAAAGGAACAATTTCGCTTCAAAATGGCCAAAAGATGCAATACCCCCCCAAAGGAACAATTTCGCCTCAAAATGGCCAAAAATTGTAATACCCCCCCAAAGGAACAATTTTGCTTCAATATGGCCAAAAGTTGCAATACCCCCCGAAAGGAACAATTTCGCTTCAAAATGGCCAAAAGATGCAATACCCCCCCAAAGCAACAATTTCACCTCAAAGTGGGAAAAAATTGTAATACCCCCCCAAAGGAACAATTTTGCTTCAATATGGCCAAAAGTTGCAATACCCCCCCAAAGGAACAATTTCGCCTCAAAATGCCGAAAAGTTGCAATACCCCCCGAAAGGAACAATTTCGCTTCAAAATGGCCAAAAGTTGCAATACCCCCCCAAAGGAACAATTTCGCCTCAGAATGCCGAAAAGTTGCAATACCCCCCGAAAGGAACAATTTCCCTTCAAAATGGCCAAAAGTTGCAATACCCCCCCAAAGGAACAATTTCGCCTCAAAATGCCGAAAAGTTGCAATACCCCCCGAAAGGAACAATTTCGCTTCAAAATGGCCAAAAGATGCAATACCCCCCCAAAGGAACAATTTTCCTTCAAAATGCCGAAAAGTTGCAATACCCTCCCAAAGGTACAATTCCGCTTCAAAATGGCCAAAAGTTGCAATACCCCCCCAAAGGAACAATTTCGCCTTAAGGCCTGTGCCACACATCCGTGCTGCCGGCACGTGTTTGTCATTTTTTACACGTACCGGCGGCACGGAGACACTTTAACCAATGCTACCCTATGGTAGCAGGCACACACACGTAAAACCACACGGAACGTGTGTCCGTGTGCGTTTGTACGTGTGTGCGATTTTCAAAGCGCTGACATGTCAGTGTTTTCTCCGGCAGCACGGGTGTTACACGGCCCGCACCCGTACCACACGGGTGTAGTGTGGATGCGGTCCCGTGTGACACGCGCCGGAGTAAACACACATGTCAGGGAAAAAAATAAAAAACATTAACTCACCTTCTCCAGCCCTCCTGTCTCTGCCGCTGCTGCCTCTTGCTGCCGACCGCCGCTCATTATTCTCATTGAATATTCACTTCACTGCCTGGCAGCAGCAGCAGCGGGGAGACGGGAGGGCTGGAGACCGAGGATCAGCACCACGGACAGCACCGCGGACGTCAGGAAGGACCAGGTGAGTATAATAATTACTGATTCTACGTGTGCTATCGCGGATAGCACACGTAGAACACACGTGTCACGCACGTACCAGAGACACGTACTTACCTGCACACAACACGCAGGGAAAATACGTGTCTCTCGGCACGTGCGTGAAATTCACGTGAGTGTGGCAGAGGCCTAAAATGGAAAAAAAAGTTGCAATACCCCCCCAAAGGAACAATTTCGCCTCAAAATGCCGAAAAGTTGCAATACCCCCCGAAAGGAACAATTTCGCTTCAAAATGGCCAAAAGTTGCAATACCTCCCCAAAGCAACAATTTCGCCTCAAAATGGCAAAAAATTGCAATACCCCCCCAAAGGAACAATTTCACCTCAAAATGCCGAAAAGTTACAATACCCCCCGAAAGGAACAATTTCGCTTCAAAATGGCCAAAAGATGCAATACCTCCCCAAAGCAACAATTTCGCCTCAAAATGGCAAAAAATTGCAATACCCCCCCAAAGGAACAATTTCGCTTCAATATGGCCAAAAGTTGCAATACCCCCCCAAAGGAACAATTTTGCCTCAAAATGGCGAAAAGTTGCAATACCCCCCGAAAGGAACAATTTCGCTTCAAAATGGCCAAAAGTTGCAATACCCCCCAAAGGAACAATTTCGCCTCAAAATGCCGAAAAGTTGCAATACCCCCCCAAAGCAACAATTTCGCCTCAAAATGAAAAAAAAATTGCAATACCCCCCCAAAGGAACAATTTCGCCTCAAAATGCCGAAAAGTCTCAATACCCCCCGAAAGGAACAATTTCGCTTCAAAATGGCCAAAAGTTGCAATACCCCCCCAAAGCAACAATTTCGCCTCAAAATGGCAAAAAATTGCAATACCCCCCCAAAGGAACAATTTCACCTCAAAATGCCGAAAAGTTGCAATACCCCCCGAAAGGAACAATTTCGCATCAAAATGGCCAAAAGATGCAATACCCCCCAAAGCAACAATTTCGCCTCAAAATGGCAAAAAATTGCAATCCCCCCAAAGGAACAATTTCGCCTCAAAATGCCGAAAAGTTGCATTACCCCCCGAAAGGAACAATTTCGCCTCAAAATGCCGAAAAGTTGCAATACCCCCCGAAAGGAACAATTTCGCTTCAAAATGGCCAAAAGTTGCAATACCCCCCCAAAGGAACAATTTCGCCTCAAAATGGCAAAAAATTGCAATACCCCCAAAGGAACAATTTCACCTCAAAATGCCGAAAAGTTACAATACCCCCCGAAAGGAACAATTTCGCTTCAAAATGGCCAAAGGATGCAATACCCCCCAAAGCAACAATTTCACCTCAAAATGGCAAAAAATTGTAATACCCCCCCAAAGCAACAATTTTGCTTCAATATGGCCAAAAGTTGCAATACCCCCCCAAAGGAACAATTTCACCTCAAAATGGCAAAAAATTGTAATACCCCCCCAAAGGAACAATTTTGCTTCAATATGGCCAAAAGTTGCAATACCCCCCCAAAGGAACAATTTCGCCTCAAAATGGCCAAAAATTGTAATACCCCCCCAAAGGAACAATTTTGCTTCAATATGGCCAAAAGTTGCAATACCCCCCGAAAGGAACAATTTCGCTTCAAAATGGCCAAAAGATGCAATACCCCCCAAAGCAACAATTTCACCTCAAAATGGCAAAAAATTGTAATACCCCCCAAAGGAACAATTTTGCTTCAATATGGCCAAAAGTTGCAATACCCCCCCAAAGTAACAATTTCGCCTCAAAATGGCAAAAAATTGTAATACCCCCCAAAGGAACAATTTTGCTTCAATATGGCCAAAAGTTGCAATACCCCCCCAAAGGAACAATTTCGCCTCAAAATGCCGAAAAGTTGCAATACCCCCCGGAAGGAACAATTTCGCTTCAAAATGGCCAAAAGTTGCAATACCCCCCCAAAGGAACAATTTCGCCTCAGAATGCCGAAAAGTTGCAATACCCCCCGAAAGGAACAATTTCGCTTCAAAATGGCGAAAAGTTGCAATACCCCCCCAAAGGAACAATTTCGCCTCAAAATGGCAAAAAATTGCAATACCCCCCAAAGAAACAATTTCACCTCAAAATGCCGAAAAGTTGCAATACCCCCCGAAAGGAACAATTTCGCTTCAAAATGGCCAAAAGATGCAATACCCCCCCAAAGGAACAATTTCGCCTCAAAATGGCCAAAAATTGTAATACCCCCCCAAAGGAATAATTTTGCTTCAATATGGCCAAAAGTTGCAATACCGCCCGAAAGGAACAATTTCGCTTCAAAATGGCCAAAAGATGCAATACCCCCCCAAAGCAACAATTTCACCTCAAAGTGGCAAAAAATTGTAATACCCCCCCAAAGGAACAATTTTGCTTCAATATGGCCAAAAGTTGCAATACCCCCCCAAAGGAACAATTTCGCCTCAAAATGCCGAAAAGTTGCAATACCCCCCGAAAGGAACAATTTCGCTTCAAAATGGCCAAAAGTTGCAATACCCCCCCAAAGGAACAATTTCGCCTCAGAATGCCGAAAAGTTGCAATACCCCCCGAAAGGAACAATTTCGCTTCAAAATGGCCAAAAGTTGCAATACCCCCCAAAGGAACAATTTCGCCTAAAAATGCCGAAAAGTTGCAATACCCCCCAAAATAACAATTTCGCTTCAAAATGGCGAAAAGTTGCAATACCCCCCCAAAGGAACAATTTCACCTCAAAATGAAAAAAAAAATTGCAATACCCCTCAAAGGAACAATTTCGCCTCAAAATGCCGAAAAGTTGCAATACCCCCCGAAAGGAACAATTTCGCTTCAAAATGGCCAAAAGTTGCAATACCCCCCCAAAGGAACAATTTCGCCTCAAAATGGCAAAAAATTGCAATACCCCCCAAAGAAACAATTTCACCTCAAAATGCCGAAAAGTTGCAATACCCTCAGAAAGGAACAATTTCGCTTCAAAATGGCCAAAAGATGCAATACCCCCCAAAGCAAAAATTTCGCCTCAAAATGGCAAAAAATTGCAATACCCCCCCAAAAGAACAATTTCGCTTCAAAATGGCCAAAAGTTGCAATACCCCCCCAAAGCAACAATTTCGCCTCAAAATGGCAAAAAATTGCAATACCCCCCCAAAGGAACAATTTCGCCTCAAAATGGCCAAAAATTGTGATACCCCCCCAAAGGAACAATTTTGCTTTAATATGGCCAAAAGTTGCAATACCCCCCCAAAGGAACAGATTCGCCTCAAAATGGCAAAAAATTGCAATACCCCCCCAAAGGAACAATTTCGCCTCAAAATGCCGAAAAGTTGCAATACCCCCCCAAAGGAACAATTTCGCTTCAAAATGGCCAAAAGTTGCAATACCCCCCAAAGGAACAATTTCGCCTCAAAATGGCGAAAAGTTGCTATACCCCCCGAAAGGAACAATTTCGCTTCAAAATGGCCAAAAGTTGCAATACCCCCCCAAAGGAACAATTTCGCCTCAGAATGCCGAAAAGTTGCAATACCCCCCAAAGGAACAATTTCGCTTCAAAATGGCCAAAAGTTGCAATACCCCCCAAAGGAACAATTTCGCTTCAAAATGGCCAAAAGTTGCAATACCCCCCCAAAGGAACAATTTCGCCTCAA
Source organism: Anomaloglossus baeobatrachus (assembly GCF_048569485.1). Taxonomy (NCBI): domain Eukaryota; kingdom Metazoa; phylum Chordata; class Amphibia; order Anura; family Aromobatidae; genus Anomaloglossus; species Anomaloglossus baeobatrachus. Next base: position 44,692,871 of record NC_134363.1, read on the forward strand.
AATGAAAAAAAAATTGCAATACCCCCCAAAGGAACAATTTCGCCTCAAAATGCCGAAAAGTTGCAATACCCCCCGAAAGGAACAATTTCGCTTCAAAATGGCCAAAAGTTGCAATACCCCCCCAAAGGAACAATTTCGCCTCAAAATGGCAAAAAATTGCAACACCCCCCCAAAGGAACAATTTCGTCTCAAAATGCCAAAAAGTTGCAATACCCCCCGAAAGGAACAATTTCGCTTCAAAATGGCCAAAAGTTACAATACCCCCCCCAAAGGAACAATTTCGCCTCAAAATGGCAAAAAATTGCAACACCCCCCCAAAGGAACAATTTCGCCTCAAAATGCCGAAAAGTTGCAATACCCCCCCAAAGGAACAATTTCGCCTCAAAATGCCGAAAAGTTGCAATACCCCCCAAAGGAACAATTTCGCTTCAAAATGGCCAAAAGTTGCAATACCCCCCCAAAGCAACAATTTCGCTTCAAAATGCCGAAAAGTTGCAATACCCCCCCAAAGGAACAATTTCGCTTCAAAATGGCCAAAAGTTGCAATACCCCCCGAAAGGAACAATTTCGCTTCAAAATGGCCAAAAGATGCAATACCCCCCCAAAGCAACAATTTCGCCTCAAAATGAAAAAAAAATTGCAATACCCCCCGAAAGGAACAGTTTCGCTTCAAAATGGCCAAAAGTTGCAATACCCCCCCAAAGCAACAATTTCGCTTCAAAATGCCGAAAAGTTGCAATACCCCCCCAAAGGTACAATTTCGCTTCAAAATGGCCAAAAGTTGCAATACCCCCCCCAAAGGAACAATTTCGCCTCAAAATGGAAAAAAAGTTGCAATACCCCCCCAAAGGAACAATTTCGCTTCAAAATGGCCAAAAGTTGCAATACCCCCCCAAAGGAACAATTTCGCCTCAAAATGGTAAAAAAATTGCAATACCCCCCCAAAGGAACAATTTCGCCTCAGAATGCCGAAAAGTTGCAATACCCCCCAAAGGAACAATTTCGCTTCAAAATGGCCAAAAGTTGCAATACCCCCCAAAGGAACATTTTACCCTCAAAATGCCGAAAAGTTGCAATACCCCCCAAAGGAACAATTTCGCCTCAAAATGAAAAAAAAATTGCAATACCCCCCAAAGGAACAATTTCGCCTCAAAATGCCGAAAAGTTGCAATACCCCCCGAAAGGAACAATTTCGCTTCAAAATGGCCAAAAGTTGCAATACCCCCCCAAAGGAACAATTTCGCCTCAAAATGGCAAAAAATTGCAACACCCCCCCAAAGGAACAATTTCGTCTCAAAATGCCGAAAAGTTGCAATACCCCCCGAAAGGAACAATTTCGCTTCAAAATGGCCAAAAGTTACAATACCCCCCCAAAGGAACAATTTCGCCTCAAAATGGCAAAAAATTGCAACACCCCCCCAAAGGAACAATTTCGCCTCAAAATGCCGAAAAGTTGCAATACCCCCCCAAAGGCACAATTTCGCCTCAAAATGCCGAAAAGTTGCAATACCCCCCCAAAGGAACAATTTCGCTTCAAAATGGCCAAAAGTTGCAATACCCCCCCAAAGCAACAATTTCGCTTCAAAATGCCGAAAAGTTGCAATACCCCCCCAAAGGAACAATTTCGCTTCAAAATGGCCAAAAGTTGCAATACCCCCCGAAAGGAACAATTTCGCTTCAAAATGGCCAAAAGATGCAATACCCCCCAAAGCAACAATTTCGCCTCAAAATGAAAAAAAAATTGCAATACCCCCCGAAAGGAACAATTTCGCTTCAAAATGGCCAAAAGTTGCAATACCCCCCCAAAGCAACAATTTCGCTTCAAAATGCCGAAAAGTTGCAATACCCCCCCAAAGGTACAATTTCGCTTCAAAATGGCCAAAAGTTGCAATACCCCCCCAAAGGAACAATTTCGCCTCAAAATGGAAAAAAAGTTGCAATACCCCCCCAAAGGAACAATTTCGCTTCAAAATGGCCAAAAGTTGCAATACCCCCCCCAAAGGAACAATTTCGCCTCAAAATGTCAAAAAATTGCAATACCCCCCCAAAGGAACAATTTCACCTCAAAATGCCGAAACGTTGCAATACCCCCCGAAAGGAACAATTTCGCTTCAAAATGGCCAAAAGATGCAATACCCCCAAAGCAACAATTTCGCCTCAAAATGGCAAAAAATTGCAATACCCCCCAAAGGAACAATTTCGCCTCAAAATGGCCAAAAATTTTAATACCCCCCAAAGGAACAATTTCGCTTCAATATGGCCAAAAGTTGCAATACCCCCCCAAAGGAACAATTTCGCCTCAAAATGGCAAAAAATTGCAATACCCCCCAAAGGAACAATTTCGCCTCAAAATGCCGAAAAGTTGCAATACCCCCCCAAAGGAACAATTTCGCCTCAAAATGCCGAAAAGTTGCAATACCCCCCAAAGGAACAATTTCGCTTCAAAATGGCCAAAAGTTGCAATACCCCCCCAAAGCAACAATTTCGCTTCAAAATGCCGAAAAGTTGCAATACCCCCCCAAAGGAACAATTTCGCTTCAAAATGGCCAAAAGTTGCAATACCCCCCGAAAGGAACAATTTCGCTTCAAAATGGCCAAAAGATGCAATACCCCCCCAAAGCAACAATTTCGCCTCAAAATGAAAAAAAAATTGCAATACCCCCCGAAAGGAACAGTTTCGCTTCAAAATGGCCAAAAGTTGCAATACCCCCCCAAAGCAACAATTTCGCTTCAAAATGCCGAAAAGTTGCAATACCCCCCCAAAGGTACAATTTCGCTTCAAAATGGCCAAAAGTTGCAATACCCCCCCCAAAGGAACAATTTCGCCTCAAAATGGAAAAAAAGTTGCAATACCCCCCCAAAGGAACAATTTCGCTTCAAAATGGCCAAAAGTTGCAATACCCCCCCAAAGGAACAATTTCGCCTCAAAATGGTAAAAAAATTGCAATACCCCCCCAAAGGAACAATTTCGCCTCAGAATGCCGAAAAGTTGCAATACCCCCCAAAGGAACAATTTCGCTTCAAAATGGCCAAAAGTTGCAATACCCCCCAAAGGAACATTTTACCCTCAAAATGCCGAAAAGTTGCAATACCCCCCAAAGGAACAATTTCGCCTCAAAATGAAAAAAAAATTGCAATACCCCCCAAAGGAACAATTTCGCCTCAAAATGCCGAAAAGTTGCAATACCCCCCGAAAGGAACAATTTCGCTTCAAAATGGCCAAAAGTTGCAATACCCCCCCAAAGGAACAATTTCGCCTCAAAATGGCAAAAAATTGCAACACCCCCCCAAAGGAACAATTTCGTCTCAAAATGCCGAAAAGTTGCAATACCCCCCGAAAGAAACAATTTCGCTTCAAAATGGCCAAAAGTTACAATACCCCCCCAAAGGAACAATTTCGCCTCAAAATGGCAAAAAATTGCAACACCCCCCCAAAGGAACAATTTCGCCTCAAAATGCCGAAAAGTTGCAATACCCCCCCAAAGGCACAATTTCGCCTCAAAATGCCGAAAAGTTGCAATACCCCCCCAAAGGAACAATTTCGCTTCAAAATGGCCAAAAGTTGCAATACCCCCCCAAAGCAACAATTTCGCTTCAAAATGCGGAAAAGTTGCAATACCCCCCCAAAGGAACAATTTCGCTTCAAAATGGCCAAAAGTTGCAATACCCCCCGAAAGGAACAATTTCGCTTCAAAATGGCCAAAAGATGCAATACCCCCCAAAGCAACAATTTCGCCTCAAAATGAAAAAAAAATTGCAATACCCCCCGAAAGGAACAATTTCGCTTCAAAATGGCCAAAAGTTGCAATACCCCCCCAAAGCAACAATTTCGCTTCAAAATGCCGAAAAGTTGCAATACCCCCCCAAAGGTACAATTTCGCTTCAAAATGGCCAAAAGTTGCAATACCCCCCCAAAGGAACAATTTCGCCTCAAAATGGAAAAAAAGTTGCAATACCCCCCCAAAGGAACAATTTCGCTTCAAAATGGCCAAAAGTTGCAATACCCCCCAAAAAGGAACCATTTCGCCTCAAAATGTCAAAAAATTGCAATACCCCCCCAAAGGAACAATTTCACCTCAAAATGCCGAAACGTTGCAATACCCCCCGAAAGGAACAATTTCGCTTCAAAATGGCCAAAAGATGCAATACCCCCCAAAGCAACAATTTCGCCTCCAAATGGCAAAAAATTGCAATACCCCCCAAAGGAACAATTTCGCCTCAAAATGGCCAAAAATTTTAATACCCCCCAAAGGAACAATTTCGCTTCAATATGGCCAAAAGTTGCAATACCCCCCCAAAGGAACAATTTCGCCTCAAAATGGCAAAAAATTGCAATACCCCCCAAAGGAACAATTTCGCCTCAAAATGCCGAAAAGTTGCAATACCCCCCGAAAGGAACAATTTCGCTTCAAAATGGCCAAAAGATGCAATACCCCCCCAAAGCAACAATTTCGCCTCAAAATGAAAAAAAAATTGCAATACCCCCCCAAAGGAACAATTTCGCTTCAAAATGCCGAAAAGTTGCAATACCCCCCTAAAGGTACAATTTCGCTTCAAAATGGCCAAAAGTTGCAATACCCCCCCAAAGGAACAATTTCGCCTCAAAATGGAAAAAAAGTTGCAATACCCCCCCAAAGGAACAATTTCGCCTCAAAATGGCAAAAAATTGCAATACCCCCCCAAAGGAACAATTTCACCTCAAAATGCCGAAAAGTTGCAATACCCCCTGAAAGGAACAATTTTGCCTCAAAATGGCCAAAAGATGCAATACCCCCCCAAAGCAACAATTTCGCCTCAAAATGGCAAAAAATTGCAATACCCCCCCAAAGGAACAATTTCGCCTCAAAATGGCCAAAAATTTTAATACCCCCCCAAAGGAACAATTTCGCTTCAAAATGGCAAAAAATTGCAATACCCCCCCAAAGGAACAATTTCGCCTCAAAATGCCGAAAAGTTGCAATACCCCCCGAAAGGAACAATTTCGCTTCAAAATGGCCAAAAGTTGCAATACCCCCCCAAAGGAACAATTTTGCCTCAAAATGCCGAAAAGTTGCAATACCCCCCGAAAGGAACAATTTCGCTTCAAAATGGCCAAAAGTTGCAATACCCCCCCAAAGGAACAATTTCGCCTGAAAATGGCAAAAAATTGCAATACCCCCCAAAGGAACAATTTCACCTCAAAATGCCAAAAAGTTGCAATACCCCCCGAAAGGAACAATTTCGCTTCAAAATGGCAAAAAGTTGCAATACCCCCCCAAAGGAACAATTTCGCCTCAAAATGCCGAAAAGTTGCAATACCCCCCGAAAGGAACAATTTCGCTTCAAAATGGCCAAAAGTTGCAATACCCCCCCAAAGGAACAATTTCGCCTCAAAATGCCGAAAAGTTGCAATACCCCCCGAAAGGAACAATTTCGCTTCAAAATGGCCAAAAGTTGCAATACCCCCCCAAAGAAACAATTTTGCCTCAAAATGCCGAAAAGTTGCAATACCCCCCGAAAGGAACAATTTCGCTTCAAAATGGCCAAAAGTTGCAATACCCCCCAAAGGAACAATTTCGCCTCGAAATGGCAAAAAATTGCAATACCCCCCAAAGGAACAATTTCACCTCAAAATGCCGAAAAATTGCAATACCCCCCAAAGGAACAATTTCGCCTCAAAATGCCGAAAAGTTGCAATACCCCCCGAAAGGAACAATTTCCCTTCAAAATGGCCAAAAGTTGCAATACCCCCCCAAAGGAACAATTTCGCCTCAAAATGCCGAAAAGTTGCAATACCCCCCCCAAAGGTACAATTTCGCTTCAAAATGGCCAAAAGTTGCAATACCCCCCCAAAGGAACAATTTCGCCTCAAAATGGAAAAAAAGTTGCAATACCCCCCCAAAGGAACAATTTTGCCTCAAAATGCCGAAAAGTTGCAATACCCCCCCGAAAGGAACAATTTCGCTTCAAAATGGCCAAAAGTTGCAATACCCCCCCAAAGCAACAATTTCGCCTCAAAATGGCAAAAAATTGCAATACCCCCCCAAAGGAACAATTTCGCCTCAAAATGCCGAAAAGTTGCAATGCCCCCCGAAAGGAACAATTTCGCTTCAAAATGGCCAAAAGATGCAATACCCCCCCAAAGCAACAATTTCGCCTTAAAATAGCAGAAAATTGCAATACCCCCCGAAAGGAACAATTTCGCTTCAAAATGGCCAAAAGTTGCAATACCCCCCCAAAGCAACAATTTCGCCTCAAAATGGCAAAAAATTGCAATACCCCCCCAAAGGAACAATTTCACCTCAAAATGCTGAAAAGTTACAATACCCCCCGAAAGGAACAATTTCGCTTCAAAATGGCCAAAAGATGCAATACCTCCCCAAAGCAACAATTTCGCCTCAAAATGGCAAAAAATTGCAATACCCCCCCAAAGGAACAATTTCGCTTCAATATGGCCAAAAGTTGCAATACCCCCCCAAAGGAACAATTTCGCCTCAAAATGCCGAAAAGTTGCAATACCCCCCGAAAGGAACAATTTCCCTTCAAAATGGCCAAAAGTTGCAATACCCCCCCAAAGGAACAATTTCGCCTCAAAATGCCGAAAAGTTGCAATACCCCCCCCAAAGGTACAATTTCGCTTCAAAATGGCCAAAAGTTGCAATACCCCCCCAAAGGAACAATTTCGCCTCAAAATGGAAAAAAAGTTGCAATACCCCCCCAAAGGAACAATTTTGCCTCAAAATGCCGAAAAGTTGCAATACCCCCCCGAAAGGAACAATTTCGCTTCAAAATGGCCAAAAGTTGCAATACCCCCCCAAAGCAACAATTTCGCCTCAAAATGGCAAAAAATTGCAATACCCCCCCAAAGGAACAATTTCGCCTCAAAATGCCGAAAAGTTGCAATGCCCCCCGAAAGGAACAATTTCGCTTCAAAATGGCCAAAAGATGCAATACCCCCCCAAAGCAACAATTTCGCCTTAAAATAGCAGAAAATTGCAATACCCCCCCAAAGGAACAATTTCACCTCAAAATGCTGAAAAGTTACAATACCCCCCGAAAGGAACAATTTCGCTTCAAAATGGCCAAAAGATGCAATACCTCCCCAAAGCAACAATTTCGCCTCAAAATGGCAAAAAATTGCAATACCCCCCCAAAGGAACAATTTCGCTTCAATATGGCCAAAAGTTGCAATACCCCCCCAAAGGAACAATTTTGCCTCAAAATGGCGAAAAGTTGCAATACCCCCCGAAAGGAACAATTTCGCTTCAAAATGGCCAAAAGTTGCAATACCCCCCAAAGGAACAATTTCGCCTCAAAATGGCCAAAAGATGCAATACCCCCCCAAAGCAACAATTTCGCCTCAAAATGAAAAAAAAATTGCAATACCCCCCCAAAGGAACAATTTCGCCTCAAAATGCCGAAAAGTTGCAATACCCCCCGAAAGGAACAATTTCGCTTCAAAATGGCCAAAAGTTGCAATACCCCCCCAAAGCAACAATTTCGCCTCAAAATGGCAAAAAATTGCAATACCCCCCCAAAGGAACAATTTCACCTCAAAATGCCGAAAAGTTGCAATACCCCCCGAAAGGAACAATTTCGCTTCAAAATGGCCAAAAGATGCAATACCCCCCCAAAGGAACAATTTCGCCTCAAAATGCCGAAAAGTTGCAATACCCCCCGGAAGGAACAATTTCGCTTCAAAATGGCCAAAAGTTGCAATACCCCCCCAAAGGAACAATTTCGCCTCAGAATGCCGAAAAGTTGCAATACCCCCCGAAAGGAACAATTTCGCTTCAAAATGGCGAAAAGTTGCAATACCCCCCCAAAGGAACAATTTCGCCTCAAAATGGCAAAAAATTGCAATACCCCCCAAAGAAACAATTTCACCTCAAAATGCCGAAAAGTTGCAATACCCCCCGAAAGGAACAATTTCGCTTCAAAATGGCCAAAAGATGCAATACCCCCCCAAAGGAACAATTTCGCCTCAAAATGGCCAAAAATTGTAATACCCCCCCAAAGGAACAATTTTGCTTCAATATGGCCAAAAGTTGCAATACCCCCCGAAAGGAACAATTTCGCTTCAAAATGGCCAAAAGATGCAATACCCCCCCAAAGCAACAATTTCACCTCAAAGTGGCAAAAAATTGTAATACCCCCCCAAAGGAACAATTTTGCTTCAATATGGCCAAAAGTTGCAATACCCCCCCAAAGGAACAATTTCGCCTCAAAATGCCGACAAGTTGCAATACCCCCCGAAAGGAACAATTTCGCTTCAAAATGGCCAAAAGTTGCAATACCCCCCCAAAGGAACAATTTCGCCTCAAAATGGAAAAAAAGTTGCAATACCCCCCCAAAGGAACAATTTCGCCTCAAAATGCCGAAAAGTTGCAATACCCCCCAAAGGAACAATTTTGCTTCAATATGGCCAAAAGTTGCAATACCCCCCCAAAGGAACAATTTCGCCTCAAAATGGCAAAAAATTGTAATACCCCCCAAAGGAACAATTTTGCTTCAATATGGCCAAAAGTTTCAATACCCCCCCAAAAGAACAATTTCGCCTCAAAATGGCCAAAAATTGTAATACCCCCCCAAAGGAACAATTTTGCTTCAATATGGCCAAAAGTTGCAATACCCCCCCAAAGTAACAATTTCGCCTCAAAATGGCAAAAAATTGTAATACCCCCCAAAGGAACAATTTTGCTTCAATATGGCCAAAAGTTGCAATACCCCCCCAAAGGAACAATTTCGCCTCAAAATGCCGAAAAGTTGCAATACCCCCCGAAAGGAACAATTTCGCCTCAGAATGCCGAAAAGTTGCAATACCCCCCGAAAGGAACAATTTCGCTTCAAAATGGCGAAAAGTTGCAATACCCCCCCAAAGGAACAATTTCGCCTCAAAATAGAAAAAAAGTTGCAATACCCCCCCAAAGGAACAATTTCGCCTCAAAATGCCGAAAAGTTGCAATACCCCCCGAAAGGAACAATTTCGCTTCAAAATGGCCAAAAGTTGCAATACCCCCCAAAGGAGCAATTTCGCCTCAAAATGGCAAAAAATTGCAATACCCCCCAAAGAAACAATTTCACCTCAAAATGCCAAAAAGTTGCAATACCCCCCGAAAGGAACAATTTCGCTTCAAAATGGCCAAAAGATGCAATACCCCCCAAAGGAACAATTTCGCCTCAAAATGGCAAAAAATTGCAATACCCCCCAAAGAAACAATTTCACCTCAAAATGCCGAAAAGTTGCAATACCCCCCCAAAGGAACAATTTCGCCTCAAAATGGCCAAAAATTGTAATACCCCCCCAAAGGAACAATTTTGCTTCAATATGGCCAAAAGTTGCAATACCCCCCGAAAGGAACAATTTCGCTTCAAAATGGCCAAAATATGCAATACCCCCCCAAAGCAACAATTTCACCTCAAAATGGCAAAAAATTGTAATACCCCCCCAAAGGAACAATTTTGCTTCAATATGGCCAAAAGTTGCAATTCCCCCCCAAAGGAACAATTTCGCCTCAAAATGGCAAAAAATTGTAATACCCCCCCAAAGGAACAATTTTGCTTCAATATGGCCAAAAGTTGCAATACCCCCCCAAAGGAACAATTTCGCCTCAAAATGCCGAAAAGTTGCAATACCCCCCGAAAGGAACAATTTCGCCTCAGAATGCCGAAAAGTTGCAATACCCCCCGAAAGGAACAATTTCGCTTCAAAATGGCCAAAAGTTGCAATACCCCCCCAAAGGAACAATTTCGCCTCAAAATGGAAAAAAAATTTGCATTACCCCCCCAAAGGAACAATTTCGCCTCAAAATGCCGAAAAGTTGCAATACCCCCCGAAAGGAACAATTTCGCTTCAAAATGGCCAAAAGTTGCAATACCCCCAAAGGAACAATTTCGCCTCAAAATGGCAAAAAATTGCAATACCCCCCAAAGAAACAATTTCACCTCAAAATGCCGAAAAGTTGCAATACCCCCCGAAAGGAACAATTTCACCTCAAAATGCCGAAAAGTTGCAATACCCCCCGAAAGGAACAATTTCGCTTCAAAATAGCCAAAAGATGCAATACCCCCCCAAAGGAACAATTTCGCCTCAAAATGGCCAAAAGTTGCAATACCCCCCCAAAGGAACAATTTCGCCTCAAAATGGCAAAAAATTGCAATACCCCCCAAAAGGAACAATTTCGCCTCAAAATGCCGAAAAGTTGCAATACCCCCCGAAAGGAACAATTTCGCTTCAAAATGGCCAAAAGTTGCAATACCCCCCCAAAGGAACAATTTCGCCTCAAAATGGCCAAAAATTGTAATACCCCCCCAAAGGAACAATTTCGCTTCAATATGGCCAAAAGTTGCAATACCCCCTCAAAGGAACAATTTTGCCTCAAAATGGCAAAAAATTGCAATACCCCCCCAAAGGAACAATTTCGCCTCAAAATGCCGAAAAGTTGCAATACCCCCCGAAAGGAACAATTTCGCTTCAAAATGGCCAAAAGTTGCAATACCCCCCGAAAGGAACAATTTCGCTTCAAAATGGCCAAAAGTTGCAATACCCCCCAAAGGAACAATTTCGCTTCAAAATGGCCAAAAGTTGCAATACCCCCCCAAAGGAACAATTTCGCCTCAAAATGCCGAAAAGTTGCAATACCCCCCAAAAGGAACAATTTCGCTTCAAAATGGCCAAAAGTTGCAATACCCCCCCAAAGGAACAATTTCGCCTCAAAATGCCGAAAAGTTGCAATACCCCCCAAAAGGAACAATTTCGCTTCAAATTGGCCAAAAGTTGCAATACCCCCCCAAAGGAACAATTTTGCCTCAAAATGCTGAAAAGTTGCAATACCCCCCGAAAGGAACAATTTCGCTTCAAAATGGCCAAAAGTTGCAATACCCCCCCAAAGGAACAATTTCGCCTCAAAATGCCGAAAAGTTGCAATACCCCCAAAAGGAACAATTTCGCTTCAAAATGGCCAAAAGATGCAATACCCCCCCAAAGCAACAATTTCGCCTCAAAATCGCAAAAAATTGCAATACCCCCCCAAAGGAACAATTTCACCTCAAAATGCCGAAAAGTTGCAATACCCCCCGAAAGGAACAATTTCGCTTCAAAATGGCCAAAAGATGCAATACCCCCCCAAAGCAACAATTTCGCCTCAAAATGGCCAAAAATTGTAATACCCCCCCAAAGGAACAATTTCGCTTCAATATGGCCAAAAGTTGCAATACCCCCCAAAAGGAACAATTTTGCCTCAAAATGGCAAAAAATTGCAATACCCCCCAAAGGAACAATTTCGCCTCAAAATGCCGAAAAGTTGCAATACCCCCCGAAAGGAACAATTTCGCTTCAAAATGGCCAAAAGTTGCAATACCCCCCCCAAAGGAACAATTTCGCCTCAAAATGGCCAAAAGTTGCAATACCCCCCCAAAGGAACAATTTCGCCTCAAAATGGCAAAAAATTGCAATACCCCCAAAAGGAACAATTTCGCCTCAAAATGCCGAAAAGTTGCAATACCCCCCGAAAGGAACAATTTCGCTTCAAAATGGCCAAAAGTTGCAATACCCCCCCAAAGGAACAATTTCGCCTCAAAATGGCCAAAAATTGTAATACCCCCCCAAAGGAACAATTTCGCTTCAATATGGCCAAAAGTTGCAATACCCCCTCAAAGGAACAATTTTGCCTCAAAATGGCAAAAAATTGCAATACCCCCCCAAAGGAACAATTTCGCCTCAAAATGCCGAAAAGTTGCAATACCCCCCGAAAGGAACAATTTCGCTTCAAAATGGCCAAAAGTTGCAATACCCCCCGAAAGGAACAATTTCGCTTCAAAATGGCCAAAAGTTGCAATACCCCCCAAAGGAACAATTTCGCTTCAAAATGGCCAAAAGTTGCAATACCCCCCCAAAGGAACAATTTCGCCTCAAAATGCCGAAAAGTTGCAATACCCCCCAAAAGGAACAATTTCGCTTCAAAATGGCCAAAAGTTGCAATACCCCCCCAAAGGAACAATTTCGCCTCAAAATGCCGAAAAGTTGCAATACCCCCCAAAAGGAACAATTTCGCTTCAAATTGGCCAAAAGTTGCAATACCCCCCCAAAGGAACAATTTTGCCTCAAAATGCTGAAAAGTTGCAATACCCCCCGAAAGGAACAATTTCGCTTCAAAATGGCCAAAAGTTGCAATACCCCCCCAAAGGAACAATTTCGCCTCAAAATGCCGAAAAGTTGCAATACCCCCAAAAGGAACAATTTCGCTTCAAAATGGCCAAAAGATGCAATACCCCCCCAAAGCAACAATTTCGCCTCAAAATGGCAAAAAATTGCAATACCCCCCCAAAGGAACAATTTCACCTCAAAATGCCGAAAAGTTGCAATACCCCCCGAAAGGAACAATTTCGCTTCAAAATGGCCAAAAGATGCAATACCCCCCCAAAGCAACAATTTCGCCTCAAAATGGCCAAAAATTGTAATACCCCCCCAAAGGAACAATTTCGCTTCAATATGGCCAAAAGTTGCAATACCCCCCAAAAGGAACAATTTTGCCTCAAAATGGCAAAAAATTGCAATACCCCCCAAAGGAACAATTTCGCCTCAAAATGCCGAAAAGTTGCAATACCCCCCGAAAGGAACAATTTCGCTTCAAAATGGCCAAAAGTTGCAATACCCCCCCCAAAGGAACAATTTTGCCTCAAAATGCTGAAAAGTTGCAATACCCCCCGAAAGGAACAATTTCGCTTCAAAATGGCCAAAAGTTGCAATACCCCCCAAAGGAACAATTTCGCTTCAAAATGGCCAAAAGTTGCAATACCCCCCCAAAGGAACAATTTCGCCTCAAAATGCCGAAAAGTTGTAATACCCCCCGAAAGGAACAATTTCGCTTCAAAATGGCCAAAAGATGCAATACCCACCCAAAGCAAGAATTTCGCCTCAAAATGGCAAAAAATTGCAATACCCCCCCAAAGGAACAATTTCGCCTCAAAATGGCCAAAAATTGTAATACCCCCCCAAGGAACAATTTCGCTTCAATATGGCCAAAAGTTGCAATACCCCCCCAAAGGAACAATTTCGCCTCAAAATGGCAAAAAATTGCAATACCCCCCAAAGGAACAATTTCGCCTCAAAATGCCGAAAAGTTGCAATACCCCCCGAAAGGAACAATTTCGCTTTAAAATGGCCAAAAGTTGCAATACCCCCCCAAAGGAACAATTTTGCCTCAAAATGCCGAAAAGTTGCAATACCCCCCGAAAGGAACAATTTCGCTTCAAAATGGCCAAAAGTTGCAATACCCCCCAAAGGAACAATTTCGCCTCAAAATGCCGAAAAGTTGTAATACCCCCCGAAAGGAACAATTTCGCTTCAAAATGGCCAAAAGATGCAATACCCCCCCAAAGCAACAATTTCGCCTCAAAATGAAAAAAAATTGCAATACCCCCCCAAAGGAACAATTTCGCTTCAAAATGCCGAAAAGTTGCAATACCCCCCCAAAGGTACAATTTCGCTTCAAAATGGCCAAAAGTTGCAATAGCCCCCCAAAGGAACAATTTCGCCTCAAAATGGAAAAAAGTTGCAATACCCCGCCAAAGGAACAATTTCGCCTCAAAATGCCGAAAAGTTGCAAAACCCCCCGAAAGGAACAATTTCGCTTCAAAATGGCCAAAAGTTGCAATACCCCCCCAAAGCAACAATTTCGCCTCAAAATGGCAAAAAATTGCAATACCCCCCCAAAGGAACAATTTCGCCTCAAAATGCAGAAAAGTTGCAATACCCCCCGAAAGGAACAATTTCGCTTCAAAATGGCCAAAAGATGCAATACCCCCCCAAAGGAACAATTTCGCCTCAAAATGGCGAAAAGTTGCAATACCCCCCACAAGGAACAATTTCGCCTCAAAATGGCAAAAAATTGCAATACTCCCCAAAAGGAACAATTTCGCCTCAAAATGCCGAAAAGTTGCAATACCCCCCGAAAGGAACAATTTCGCTTCAAAATGGCCAAAAGTTGCAATACCCCCCCAAAGGAACAATTTCGCCTCAAAATGGCCAAAAATTGTAATACCCCCCCAAAGGAACAATTTCGCTTTAATATGGCCAAAAGTTGCAATACCCCCCCAAAGGAACAATTTTGCCTCAAAATGGCAAAAAATTGCAATACCCCCCCAAAGGAACAATTTCGCCTCAAAATGCCGAAAAGTTGCAATACCCCCCGAAAGGAACAATTTCGCTTCAAAATGGCCAAAAGTTGCAATACCCCCCGAAAGGAACAATTTCGCTTCAAAATGGCCAAAAGTTGCAATACCCCCCAAAGGAACAATTTCGCTTCAAAATGGCCAAAAGTTGCAATACCCCCCCAAAGGAACAATTTCGCCTCAAAATGCCGAAAAGTTGCAATACCCCCCAAAAGGAACAATTTCGCTTCAAAATGGCCAAAAGTTGCAATACCCCCCCAAAGGAACAATTTCGCCTCAAAATGCCGAAAAGTTGCAATACCCCCCGAAAGGAACAATTGCGCTTCAAATTGGCCAAAAGTTGCAATACCCCCCAAAGGAACAATTTTGCCTCAAAATGCCGAAAAGTTGCAATACCCCCCGAAAGGAACAATTTCGCTTCAAAATGGCCAAAAGTTGCAATACCCCCCCAAAGGAACAATTTCGCCTCAAAATGCCGAAAAGTTGCAATACCCCCCAAAAGGAACAATTTCGCTTCAAAATGGCCAAAAGATGCAATACCCCCCCAAAGCAACAATTTCGCCTCAAAATGGCAAAAAATTGCAATTCACCCCCAAAGGAACAATTTCACCTCAAAATGCCGAAAAGTTGCAATACCCCCCGAAAGGAACAATTCCGCTTCAAAATGGCCAAAAGATGCAATACCCCCCCAAAGCAACAATTTCGCCTCAAAATGGCAAAAATTGCAATACCCCCCCAAAGGAACAATTTCGCCTCAAAATGGCCAAAAATTGTAATACCCCCCCAAAGGAACAATTTCGCTTCAATATGGCCAAAAGTTGCAATACCCCCCCAAAGGAACAATTTCGCCTCAAAATGGCAAAAAATTGCAATACCCCCCCAAAGGAACAATTTCGCCTCAAAATGCCGAAAAGTTGCAATACCCCTCCAAAGGAACAATTTCGCTTCAAAATGGCCAAAAGTTGCAATACCCCCCGAAAGGAACAATTTCGCTTCAAAATGGCCAAAAGTTGCAATACCCCCCAAAGGAACAATTTCGCCTCAAAATGCCGAAAAGTTGCAATACCCCCCAAAAGGAACAATTTCGCTTCAAAATGGCCAAAAGTTGCAATACCCTCCCAAAGGAACAATTTCGCCTCAAAATGGCAAAAAATTGCAATACCCCCCAAAGGAACAATTTCACCTCAAAATGCCGAAAAGTTGCAATACCCCCTGTGAGGTAGCACGGTCGGCTGCGCAGCAGAAGACACGGGATCCAGGCAGTAAGGTTCACAGCACACGGTGTTTAATGTCCAAACAAACGTCCACAGCAATATACATGTCACTCCAGCAGAGAACCCAGGGAGTTGTGGTCACTCCCCACATCCGGCACACCTGCCCTCGTTCCTGTTTCCTTTTAACTCTTCCTTAAGCCTGTAGGGAAACAGCATTAACCCTATAGTGGATTTACTTTCTATCATGGAGTGAGCACAACCTGGGCGAGACATACCGGCCGTCATAGATAACCCCGGTCACAGTCTCACATACCCCTCCCCTCAGTACAAGCGAGCGGGGTTGAACTCCAGCCATCAAACACGGGCCACGGGACAAGGCATCGGCGTTGCCCTGCAACCTACCGGCCCGGTGTTCAACCGTAAACCGGAAGTTCTGCAGAGAAAGGAACCACCGGGTAACCCGGGCATTCCGTTCCTTGGCGGACCTCATCCAGACCAGCGGAGAGTGATCAGTCACCAAGCGAAACCGCCGTCCCAGCAGGTAATAGCGTAGGGACTCCAAGGCCCATTTAATCGCCAGGCACTCCTTCTCCACTACGCTATAATTCCGCTCGGGAGGGGTGAGCTTCCTACTCAAGAAGGTAACGGGGTGTTCCTCCCCCTGAACCACCTGAGACAGCACTGCCCCCAGGCCGACCTCAGAGGCGTCAGTCTGTACTATGAACTCCTTCCGGAAATCAGGGTTGACCAGAACGGGTTGTCCGCACAGGACCCCCTTCAGGGCTCGGAAGGAGTCCTCGGCCTGCGGAGTCCAGCGCACCATGACGGACTTCTTGCCTTTGAGAAGGTCCGTCAAGGGGGCTGATAGTCCCGCAAAATCTCTTACAAACCTCCTGTAGTACCCCACGATACCCAGGAAGGCCCTAACCTGCTTTGTGGTCAGGGGTCTAGGCCACTTCTGGATCGCCTCAACCTTGTTAATTTGGGGCTTTATCACTCCTTGGCCTATCACGTAGCCCAAGTAGCGGGCTTCCGTGAGTCCCAACGCACATTTCTTGGGATTGGCTGTCAATCCGGCTGTTCGAAGCGCGTCCACCACCGCTTGTACCTGTTCCAAGTGGGTCTGCCAATCGGGGCTGTAAATAATGATGTCATCAAGGTACGCTGATGCATACGCCTGGTGGGGTTCCAGCACTAAGTCCATCAACCTCTGGAACGTGGCCGGAGCGCCATGTAACCCAAAAGGCAAGACAACATAGTGGAAGAGACCCTCCGGCGTAACAAAAGCGGTTTTCTCCTTGGCGGACTCCGTCAGTGGCACCTGCCAGTACCCCTTGGTCAGGTCGAGCGTGGTAAAATATCGCGCCTGTCCCAGCCTATCAATCAGCTCATCCACCCGGGGCATGGGGTAGAGATCGAACTTGGATATTTCGTTCAATCTCCTAAAGTCATTGCAGAATCTTAAGGAGCCATCGGGTTTTGGTATTAGGACAATGGGACTAGCCCATTCACTCCGTGATTTTTCGATGACCCCCAGGCGTAGCATTGTCTTCACTTCTTCTGATATGGCTTGTCTTCGAGCCTCCGGCACGCGGTATGACTTCAGGCGTACCTTCAGGTGGGGCTCGGTGACAATGTCATGTCGTATCAGACTGGTCCTACCCGGCAACTCGGAGAAGACATCGGGGTTCTGCTGAACCAGCCGTCTGGCCTCTCGCCTCTGTTGCTTGGTGAGGGCTTCTCCGATCCTTACTTCCGGTTCGTCCTCTCCGGAGGTCGCTGAAGCCGGGAGTGAACGACCCGAAGAGGAGGGAGATGGGGGAAACTCAACCATCAGGCTTTCCCGTTCCTGCCACGGTTTTAATAGGTTGACATGGTATATTTGTTCAGGTTTCCGCCTACCGGGCTGCAATACTTTATAGTTGACCACCCCGACTTTTTCCTTTATCTCGTAGGGGCCTTGCCACTGAGCCAGGAATTTACTCTCCGCCGTGGGGATTAATACCAACACCCGATCCCCGGGTTTAAAGGTCCGCACGGTGGCTTGTCTATTATAGCGGCCGCTTTGCGCGGCCTGAGCCTCCTGTAAATGCTCCTTCACAATTGGCATGACCGCGCTTATGCGGTTCTGCATTCCTAAAATGTGTTCAATCACACTTTTATGGGGGGTGGGCTCTTGCTCCCATGTTTCCTTTGCCAGGTCCAACAATCCCCGGGGATGTCGCCCGTATAACAATTCAAAAGGCGAAAACCCCGTGGATGCCTGTGGCACCTCTCGGATGGCAAACATCAAATAGGGAAGCATCATATCCCAGTCCTTCCCGTCTTTGGAGATCACCCTTTTTAGCATGGTTTTCAGGGTTTTATTGAATCGTTCTACTAACCCATCCGTCTGAGGATGATACACAGACGTACGCAACTGCTTGATCTGGAGTAGCCGGCATAGTTCTTTGGTCACTTTAGACATGAATGGGGTCCCCTGATCCGTAAGGATCTCCTTGGGCAACCCCACCCGGCAGAACACAGAAAACAACTCCCGAGCTATAAGCTTCGCCGCAGTATGTCTGAGAGGTATCGCCTCTGGATACCGGGTGGCATAGTCAACGATCACTAGGATGTGTTGGTGCCCTCGAGCAGACTTTATGAGGGGCCCCACCAGATCCATCCCTATCCGTTCAAAAGGGACTTCTATAATGGGTAACGGCACCAACGGACTGCGAAAGTGGACCAGTGGTGCGGTAAGCTGACACTCCGGGCAGGTTTCGCAGAACCGTTTTACCTCCCCAAAGACCCCGGGCCAATAGAACCTTTGCAATATTCGCTCCTGCGTTTTCTTGACCCCTAGGTGGCCACTCATCAGATGTTTATGAGCCAAGTCGAGGACCCGCCGGCGATACGGCTGGGGTACCACCAACTGCTCTACCCCCACGCCCCGTATTTCATCTACCCGGTAGAGTAAATCCTGCTTAAGAGCGAAATGGGGGTACCTTACCTGGGCACCGGGCAGCTGGGCCACCCCGTCAATTACTAACACCCTATTCCGGGCATGTATTAACGTAGGGTCCTGGAGTTGGGCTGTCCCAAACGCATCCGGGGATGCCTCCAAGTCCGGGATGGGCTCGACCGTCTCAGCCTCTCCTGCCAATACCTCTAGGGGCGACCTATCGGGTTCACATTCTGTCCCTATCATGGGGACCCCTACGGCAGGTGTCCCGGATTCAGGATTGTAGGGCTCAGGCCCCGGACTGACCAATATCGGAGGGGACCTAGGGGTTCCCTTCCATAAAGTCCAAAAATAGGGCAGATCCCGTCCTAGGATCACGTCATAAGGAAGAGCGTTAAGCAGTCCCACCTCATGTTGCACCTGACCGCAAGGTGCTGTGATGGTGACAATCCCCGTGGGATAGTCTCGGCGGTCCCCATGTATGCAAACCACGTCCTGTGGCCTTTACTTTAGCCCTCAAGGTGGATCGCACAAGGGTCACTAAGCTTCCGGAATCCAACAATCCTGTAACCGGACATCCATTCACCTGTATTTGGCACAAGTGGGGCTCAGTCTCTGGGGGAACCAGGTCAGCGGTACACACCACCTGAGCATACATTGAACCCCGCCGGGTAACCCCACAATCCATGGGCTCCGTGGTCAGGGGACACTGGGCTTCCATATGTCCCACCCGCTGGCACCGCCAACATCTAATAGGGAAGGAAACCCCCTTGACAAGTTGTCGTTTAGGGTACATGGCCTTCCGGACCTCAGGAACGGCGGGCGCGGCCTCAGCCAGGATGGTAGCGGACTCCTGTACCGGTGTCGGCGGTGGGTCCTTGGCCCTAGGCTTGGAGGGGCCGGACCGACGGGCGGTACGCAAAGTCTCAGTGTCCCGTATCAAGTCCTGCGTAGCCACATGCCGCTCTACCAGGGACACTAATTGGTCCAGGGTACTCGGGTCACCCAGTCCTACCCACCGTTGAACGGTGACGGGTAAAGTGCGCACAAAACGATCCACTACTACCCTTTCCACCATTTGCGCCGGGCTCAGAGCGTCAGGCTGCAACCACTTTTTTACAAGATGTAATAAGTCATAGGCCTGGGAGCGTACGGGTTTGGCTTCCTCATAGAACCACTGATTTACCCGCTGAGCCCGTACATAGGTATTCACCCCCAACCGAGCCAGTATTTCGGCTTTCAGGGTCACATAGTCAATGGCGTCCTCGGTACCGAGGTCCAGGTACGCTTTTTGGGGTTCCCCCGTCAGATAGGGCGACAATACCTCAGCCCACTGGGGGGTCGGCAGCTTTTCCCGCTCGGCCACCCGCTCAAACACTGCCAGGAACGCTTCCACATCATCCCCCGGGGTCATCTTTTGCAACGCTTGTCTCACCGCTTTCCGGACGCTGCCGTCGTCACCCGGTCCCGGGGTTGTTGCTGCCGGTCCGGCACGGATTGACTTGGCCAGGAGAACCATCTGTTCTTGGTGTCTTTTTTCCTGCAATTTCAAGGATTGCTGGTGCTGTTGCTGCTGTTGCTCCAACGTCCGGAGCAGGTGGGTATTCACCTGTTGTTGCTGTGCATTAGCCTCTTGTTGTTGTGCATTAGCCTGCTGCTGCTGTGCATTAGCCTGAGCCAAATGCCTTAGTATGTCCTCCATGGCGTCGCTGGGTTTGGGCCGTAGTATAGCTGCTTGAATCCAGGACATGTGCTACCGGGTTACCAGAAAAGGAAGGTACACCTCACCGGCTGGCATGCCCGCATTCTCCACCATATGTGAGGTAGCACGGTCGGCTGCGCAGCAGAAGACACGGGATCCAGGCAGTAAGGTTCACAGCACACGGTGTTTAATGTCCAAACAAACGTCCACAGCAATATACATGTCACTCCAGCAGAGAACCAAGGGAGTTGTGGTCACTCCCCACATCCGGCACACCTGCCCTCGTTCCTGTTTCCTTTTAACTCTTCCTTAAGCCTGTAGGGAAACAGCATTAACCCTATAGTGGATTTACTTTCTATCATGGAGTGAGCACAACCTGGGCGAGACATACCGGCCGTCATAGATAACCCCGGTCACAGTCTCACACCCCCGAAAGGAACAATTTCGCTTCAAAATGGCCAAAAGATGCAATACCCCCCCAAAGGAACAATTTCGCCTCAAAATGGCCAAAAGTTGCAATACCCCCCCAAAGGAACAATTTCGCTTCAAAATGGCCAAAAGTTGCAATACCCCCCCAAAGGAACAATTTCGCCTCAAAATGCCGAAAAGTTGAAATACCCCCCGAAAGGAACAATTTCGCTTCAAAATGGCCAAAAGTTGCAATACCCCCCCAAAGGAACAATTTCGCCTCAAAATACCGAAAAGTTGAAATACCCCCCGAAAGGAACAATTTCGCTTCAAAATGGCCAAAAGTTGCAATACCCCCCCCAAAGGAACAATTTCGCCTCAGAATGCCGAAAAGTTGCAATACCCCCGAAAGGAACAATTTCGCTTCAAAATGGCCAAAAGTTGCAATACCCCCCCAAAGGAACAATTTCGCCTCAAAATTGAAAAAAGTTGCAATACCCCCCAAAAGGAAAAATTTCGCCTCAAAATGCCGAAAAGTTGCAATACCCCCCGAAAGGAACAATTTCGCTTCAAAATGGCCAAAAGTTGCAATACCCCCCAAAGGAACAATTTCGCCTCAAAATGGCAAAAAATTGCAATACCCCCCCAAAGGAACAATTTCGCCTCAAAATGGCCAAAAGTTGCAATACCCCCCCAAAGGAACAATTTCGCTTCAAAATGGCCAAAAGTTGCAATACCCCCCCAAAGGAACAATTTCGCCTCAAAATGCCGAAAAGTTGAAATACCCCCCGAAAGGAACAGTTTCGCTTCAAAATGACCAAAAGTTGCAATACCCCCCAAAAGGAAAAATTTCGCCTCAAAATGCCGAAAAGTTGCAATACCCCCCGAAAGGAACAATTTTGCTTCAAAATGGTCAAAAGTTGCAATACCCCCCAAAGGAACAATTTCGCCTCAAAATGGCAAAAAATTGCAATACCCCCCCAAAGGAACAATTTCGCCTCAAAATGGCCAAAAGTTGCAATACCCCCCCAAATGAACAATTTCGCTTCAAAATGGCCAAAAGTTGCAATACCCCCCCAAAGGAACAATTTCGCCTCAAAATGCCGAAAAGTTGAAATACCCCCCGAAAGGAACAGTTTCGCTTCAAAATGACCAAAAGTTGCAATACCCCCCCAAAGGAACAATTTCGCCTCAGAATGCCGAAAAGTTGCAATACCCCCCGAAAGGAACAATTTCGCTTCAAAATGGCCAAAAGTTCTAATACCCCCCCAAAGGAACAATTTCGCCTCAAAATTGAAAAAAAGTTGCAATACCCCCAAAAGGAAAAATTTCGCCTCAAAATGCCGAAAAGTTGCAATACCCCCCGAAAGGAACAATTTCGCTTCAAAATGGCCAAAAGATGCAATACCCCCCCAAAGCAACAATTTCGCCTCAAAATGGCAAAAAATTGCAATACCCCCCCAAAGGAACAATTTCGCCTCAAAATGGCCAAAAATTGTAATACCCCCCCAAAGGAACAATTTCGCTTCAATATCGCCAAAAGTTGCAATACCCCCCCAAAGGAACAATTTCGCCTCAAAATAGCAAAAAATTGCAATACCCCCCTAAAGGAACAATTTCGCCTCAAAATGCCGAAAAGTTGCAATACCCCCCGAAAGGAACAATTTCGCTTCAAAATGGCCAAAAGTTGCAATACCCCCCAAAGGAACAATTTCGCCTCAAAATGGCAAAAAATTGCAATACCCCCCAAAGGAACAATATCACCTCAAAATGCCGAAAAGTTGCAATACCCCCCGAAAGGAACAATTTCGCTTCAAAATGGCCAAAAGTTGCAATACCCCCCAAAGGAACAATTTCGCCTCAAAATGGAAAAAAAGTTGCAATACCCCCCAAAAGGAAAAATTTCGCCTCAAAATGCCGAAAAGTTGCAATACCCCCTGAAAGGAACAATTTCGCTTCAAAATGGCCAAAAGTTGCAATACCCCCCAAAGGAACAATTTCGCCTCAAAATGGCAAAAAATTGCAATACCCCCCAAAGGAACAATTTCACCTCAAAATGCCGAAAAGTTGCAATACCCCCCCGAAAGGAACAATTTCGCTTCAAAATGGCCAAAAGATGCAATACCCCCCCAAAGCAACAATTTCGCCTCAAAATGGCAAAAAATTGCAATACCCCCCCAAAGGAACAATTTCGCCTCAAAATGGCAAAAAATTGCAATACCCCCCAAAGGAACAATTTCACCTCAAAATGCCGAAAAGTTGCAATACCCCCCGAAAGGAACAATTTCGCTTCAAAATGGCCAAAAGATGCAATACCCCCCCAAAGCAACAATTTCGCCTCAAAATGGCAAAAAATTGCAATACCCCCCCAAAGGAACAATTTCGCCTCAAAATGGCCAAAAATTGTAATATCCCCCCAAAGGAACAATTTCGCTTCAATATGGCCAAAAGTTGCAATACCCCCCCAAAGGAACAATTTCGCCTCAAAATGGCAAAAAATTGCAATACCCCCAAAGGAACAATTTCGCCTCAAAATGCCGAAAAGTTGCAATACCCCCCGAAAGGAACAATTTCGCTTCAAAATGGCCAAAAGTTGCAATACCCCCCAAAAGGAACAATTTTGCCTCAAAATGGCCAAAAGTTGCAATACCCCCCCAAAGCAACAATTTCGCCTCAAAATGCCGAAAAGTTGCAATACCCCCCCAAAGGAACAATTTCGCTTCAAAATGGCCAAAAGATGCAATACCCCCCCAAAGCAACAATTTCGCCTCAAAATGGCAAAAAATTGTAATACCCCCCCCAAAGGAACAATTTCACTTCAAAATGGCCAAAAGTTGCAATACCCCCCAAAGGAACAATTTCACCTCAAAATGTCGAAAAGTTGCAATACCCCCCCAAAGGAACAATTTCGCTTCAAAATGGCCAAAAGTTGCAATACCCCCCGAAAGGAACAATTTTGCCTCAAAATGCCAAAAAGTTGAAATACCCCTCAAAGGAACAATTTCGCCTCAAAATGCCGAAAAGTTGCAATACCCGCCCAAAGGAACAATTTCGCTTCAAAATGGCCAAAAGATGCAATACCCCCCCAAAGCAACAATTTCGCCTCAAAATGGCAAAAAATTGTAATACCCCCCCAAAGGAACAATTTCGCTTTAAAATGGCCAAAAGTTGCAATACCCCCCCAAAGGAACAATTTCGCCTCAAAATGCCAAAAAGTTGCAATACCCCCCGAAAGGAACAATTTCGCTTCAAAATGGCAAAAAATTGCAATACCCCCCAAAGGAACAATTTCACCTCAAAATGCCGAAAAGTTGCAATACCCCCCCAAAGGAACAATTTCGCTTCAAAATGGCCAAAAGTTGCAATACCCCCCCAAAGGAACAATTTCGCCTCAAAATGCCAAAAAGTTGCAATACCCCCAGAAAGGAACAATTTCGCTTCAAAATGGCAAAAAATTGCAATACCCCCCAAAGGAACAATTTCACCTCAAAATGTCGAAAAGTTGCAATACCCCCCCAAAGGAACAATTTCGCTTCAAAATGGCCAAAAGTTGCAATACCCCCCCAAAGGAACAATTTCGCCCCAAAATGCCAAAAAGTTGCAATACCCCCCCAAAGGAACAATTTCGCCTCAAAATGGCAAAAAATTGCAATACCCCCCAAAGGAACAATTTCGCCTCAAAATGGCCAAAAGTTGCAATACCCCCCCAAATGAACAATTTCGCTTCAAAATGGCCAAAAGTTGCAATACCCCCCCAAAGGAACAATTTCGCCTCAAAATGCCGAAAAGTTGAAATACCCCCCGAAAGGAACAGTTTCGCTTCAAAATGACCAAAAGTTGCAATACCCCCCCAAAGGAACAATTTCGCCTCAGAATGCCGAAAAGTTGCAATACCCCCCGAAAGGAACAATTTCGCTTCAAAATGGCCAAAAGTTCTAATACCCCCCCAAAGGAACAATTTCGCCTCAAAATTGAAAAAAAGTTGCAATACCCCCAAAAGGAAAAATTTCGCCTCAAAATGCCGAAAAGTTGCAATACCCCCCGAAAGGAACAATTTCGCTTCAAAATGGCCAAAAGATGCAATACCCCCCCAAAGCAACAATTTCGCCTCAAAATGGCAAAAAATTGCAATACCCCCCCAAAGGAACAATTTCGCCTCAAAATGGCCAAAAATTGTAATACCCCCCCAAAGGAACAATTTCGCTTCAATATCGCCAAAAGTTGCAATACCCCCCCAAAGGAACAATTTCGCCTCAAAATAGCAAAAAATTGCAATACCCCCCTAAAGGAACAATTTCGCCTCAAAATGCCGAAAAGTTGCAATACCCCCCGAAAGGAACAATTTCGCTTCAAAATGGCCAAAAGTTGCAATACCCCCCAAAGGAACAATTTCGCCTCAAAATGGCAAAAAATTGCAATACCCCCCAAAGGAACAATATCACCTCAAAATGCCGAAAAGTTGCAATACCCCCCGAAAGGAACAATTTCGCTTCAAAATGGCCAAAAGTTGCAATACCCCCCAAAGGAACAATTTCGCCTCAAAATGGAAAAAAAGTTGCAATACCCCCCAAAAGGAAAAATTTCGCCTCAAAATGCCGAAAAGTTGCAATACCCCCTGAAAGGAACAATTTCGCTTCAAAATGGCCAAAAGTTGCAATACCCCCCAAAGGAACAATTTCGCCTCAAAATGGCAAAAAATTGCAATACCCCCCAAAGGAACAATTTCACCTCAAAATGCCGAAAAGTTGCAATACCCCCCCGAAAGGAACAATTTCGCTTCAAAATGGCCAAAAGATGCAATACCCCCCCAAAGCAACAATTTCGCCTCAAAATGGCAAAAAATTGCAATACCCCCCCAAAGGAACAATTTCGCCTCAAAATGGCAAAAAATTGCAATACCCCCCAAAGGAACAATTTCACCTCAAAATGCCGAAAAGTTGCAATACCCCCCGAAAGGAACAATTTCGCTTCAAAATGGCCAAAAGATGCAATACCCCCCCAAAGCAACAATTTCGCCTCAAAATGGCAAAAAATTGCAATACCCCCCCAAAGGAACAATTTCGCCTCAAAATGGCCAAAAATTGTAATACCCCCCCAAAGGAACAATTTCGCTTCAATATGGCCAAAAGTTGCAATACCCCCCCAAAGGAACAATTTCGCCTCAAAATGGCAAAAAATTGCAATACCCCCAAAGGAACAATTTCGCCTCAAAATGCCGAAAAGTTGCAATACCCCCCGAAAGGAACAATTTCGCTTCAAAATGGCCAAAAGTTGCAATACCCCCCAAAAGGAACAATTTTGCCTCAAAATGGCCAAAAGTTGCAATACCCCCCCAAAGCAACAATTTCGCCTCAAAATGCCGAAAAGTTGCAATACCCCCCCAAAGGAACAATTTCGCTTCAAAATGGCCAAAAGATGCAATACCCCCCCAAAGCAACAATTTCGCCTCAAAATGGCAAAAAATTGTAATACCCCCCCCAAAGGAACAATTTCACTTCAAAATGGCCAAAAGTTGCAATACCCCCCAAAGGAACAATTTCACCTCAAAATGTCGAAAAGTTGCAATACCCCCCCAAAGGAACAATTTCGCTTCAAAATGGCCAAAAGTTGCAATACCCCCCGAAAGGAACAATTTTGCCTCAAAATGCCAAAAAGTTGCAATACCCCTCAAAGGAACAATTTCGCCTCAAAATGCCGAAAAGTTGCAATACCCGCCCAAAGGAACAATTTCGCTTCAAAATGGCCAAAAGATGCAATACCCCCCCAAAGCAACAATTTCGCCTCAAAATGGCAAAAAATTGTAATACCCCCCCAAAGGAACAATTTCGCTTTAAAATGGCCAAAAGTTGCAATACCCCCCCAAAGGAACAATTTCGCCTCAAAATGCCAAAAAGTTGCAATACCCCCCGAAAGGAACAATTTCGCTTCAAAATGGCAAAAAATTGCAATACCCCCCAAAGGAACAATTTCACCTCAAAATGCCGAAAAGTTGCAATACCCCCCCAAAGGAACAATTTCGCCTCAAAATGCCAAAAAGTTGCAATACCCCCAGAAAGGAACAATTTCGCTTCAAAATGGCAAAAAATTGCAATACCCCCCAAAGGAACAATTTCACCTCAAAATGTCGAAAAGTTGCAATACCCCCCCAAAGGAACAATTTCGCTTCAAAATGGCCAAAAGTTGCAATACCCCCCCAAAGGAACAATTTCGCCCCAAAATGCCAAAAAGTTGCAATACCCCCCCAAAGGAACAATTTCGCCTCAAAATGGCAAAAAATTGCAATACCCCCAAAGGAACAATTTCACCTCAAAATGCCGAAAAGTTGCAATACCCCCGAAAGGAACAATTTCGCTTCAAAATGGCCAAAAGATGCAATACCCCCCAAAGCAACAATTTCGCCTCAAAATGGCAAAAAATTGCAATACCCCCCCCAAAAGAACAATTTCACCTCAAAATGGCCAAAAATTGTAATCCCCCCCAAAGGAACAATTTCACTTCAATGTGGCCAAAAGTTGCAATACCCCCCCAAAGGAACAATTTCGCCTCAAAATGGCAAAAAAATGCAATACCCCCCCAAAGGAACAATTTCGCCTGAAAATGCCGAAAAGTTGCAATACCCCCCCAAAGGAACAATTTTGCTTCAAAATGGCCAAAAGTTGCAATACCCCCCCAAAGGAACAATTTCGCCTGAAAATGCCGAAAAGTTGCAATACCCCCCGAAAGGAACAATTTCGCTTCAAAATGGCCAAAAGTTGCAATACCCCCCCAAAGGAACAATTTCACCTCAAAATGCGGAAAAGTTGCAATACCCCCCAAAGGAACAATTTCACCTCAAAATGCCGAAAAGTTGCAATACCCCCGAAAGGAAAAATTTCGCTTCAAAATGGCCAAAAGATGCAATACCCCCCCAAAGCAACAATTTCACCTCAAAATGGCAAAAAATTGCAATACCCCCCAAAGGAACAATTTCACCTCAAAATGTCGAAAAGTTGCAATACCCCCCCAAAGGAACAATTTCGCTTCAAAATGGCCAAAAGTTGCAATACCCCCCAAAGGAACAATTTCGCCTCAAAATGCCAAAAAGTTGCAATACCCCCCGAAAGGAACAATTTCGCTTCAAAATGGCCAAAAGTTGCAATACCCCCCCAAAGGAACAATTTCGCCTCAAAATGGCAAAAAATTGCAATACCCCCCCAAAAGAACAATTTCGCCTCAAAATGGCCAAAAATTGTAATCCCCCCCAAAGGAACAATTTCACTTCAATGTGGCCAAAAGTTGCAATACCCCCCCAAAGGAACAATTTCGCCTCAAAATGGCAAAAAATTGCAATACCCCCCAAAGGAACAATTTCGCCTGAAAATGCCGAAAAGTTGCAATACCCCCCGAAAGGAACAATTTCGCTTCAAAATGGCCAAAAGTTGCAATACCCCCCAAAGGAACAATTTCGCCTGAAAATGCCGAAAAGTAGCAATACCCCCCGAAAGGAACAATTTCGCTTCAAAATGGCCAAAAGTTGCAATACCCCCCCAAAGGAACAATTTCACCTCAAAATGGCAAAAAATTGCAATACCCCCCCAAAGGAACAATTTCGCCTCAAAATGCCGAAAAGTTGCAATACCCCCCGAAAGGAACAATTTCGCTTCAAAATGGCCAAAAGTTGCAAAACCCCCCCAAAGGAACAATTTCGCCTCAAAATGGCCAAAAGTTGCAATACCCCCCGAAAGGAACAATTTCGCTTCAAAATGGCCAAAAGTTGCAATACCCCCCCAAAGGAACAATTTCGCCTCAAAATGGCAAAAAATTGCAATACCCCCCAAAGGAACAATTTCACCTCAAAATGCCAAAAAGTTGCAATACCCCCCGAAAGGAACAATTTCGCTTCAAAATGGCCAAAAGATGCAATACCCCCCCAAAGCAACAATTTCGCCTCAAAATGGCAAAAAATTGCAATACCCCCCCAAAGGAACAATTTCGCATCAGAATGCCGAAAAGTTGCAATACCCCCCGAAAGGAACAATTTCGCTTCAAAATGGCCAAAAGTTGCAATACCCCCCCAAAGGAACAATTTCGCCTCAAAATGGAAAAAAAGTTGCAATACCCCCCAAAAGGAAAAATTTCGCCTCAAAATGCCGAAAAGTTGCAATACCCCCCGAAAGGAACAATTTCGCTTCAAAATGGCCAAAAGTTGCAATACCCCCCAAAGGAACAATTTCGCCTCAAAATGGCAAAAAATTGCAATACCCCCCAAAGGAACAATTTCACCTCAAAATGCCGAAAAGTTGCAATACCCCCCGAAAGGAACAATTTCGCTTCAAAATGGCCAAAAGATGCAATACCCCCCCAAAGCAACAATTTCGCCTTAAATGGCAAAAAATTGCAATACCCCCCCAAAGGAACAATTTCGCCTCAAAATGGCCAAAAATTGTAATACCCCCCCAAAGGAACAATTTCGCTTCAATATGGCCAAAAGTTGCAATACCCCCCCAAAGGAACAATTTTGCCTCAAAATGGCCAAAAGTTGCAATACCCCCCCAAAGGAACAGTTTCGCCTCAAAATGCCGAAAAGTTGCAATACCCCCCCAAAGGAACAATTTCGCTTCAAAATGGCCAAATGATGCAATACCCCCCCAAAGCAACAATTTCGCCTCAAAATGGCAAAAAATTGTAATACCCCCCCAAAGGAACAATTTCGCTTCAAAATGGCCAAAAGTTGCAATACCCCCCCAAAGCAACAATTTCGCCTCAAAATGGCAAAAAATTGCAATACCCCTCCAAAGGAACAATTTCGCCTCAAAATGACCAAAAATTGTAATACCCCCCCAAAGGAACAATTTCGCTTCAATATGGCCAAAAGTTGCAATCCCCCCCCCAAAGGAACAATTTCGCCTCAAAATGGCAAAAAATTGCAATACCCCCCAAAGGAACAATTTCACCTCAAAATGTCGAAAAGTTGCAATACCCCCCCAAAGGAACAATTTCGCTTCAAAATGGCCAAAAGTTGCAATACCCCCCTAAAGGAACAACTTCGCTTCAAAATGGCCAAAAGTTGCAATACCCCCCCAAAGGAACAATTTCGCCTCAAAATGGCAAAAAATTGCAATACCCCCAAAGGAACAATTTCACCTCAAAATGCCGAAAAGTTGCAATACCCCCGAAAGGAACAATTTCGCTTCAAAATGGCCAAAAGATGCAATACCCCCCCAAAGCAACAATTTTGCCTCAAAATGGCAAAAAATTGCAATACCCCCCAAAGGAACAATTTCACCTCAAAATGCCGAAAAGTTGCAATACCCCCGAAAGGAACAATTTCGCTTCAAAATGGCCAAAAGATGCAATACTCCCCCAAAGCAACAATTTCGCCTCAAAATGGCCAAAAATTGTAATCCCCCCAAAGGAACAATTTCACTTCAATGTGGCCAAAAGTTGCAATACCCCCCCAAAGGAACAATTTCGCCTCAAAATGGCAAAAAATTGCAATACCCCCCAAAGGAACAATTTCACCTGAAAATGCCGAAAAGTTGCAATACCCCCCGAAAGGAACAATTTCGCTTCAAAATGGCCAAAAGTTGCAATACCCCCCCAAAGGAACAATTTCGCCTGAAAATGCCGAAAAGTTGCAATACCCCCCAAAAGGAACAATTTCGCTTCAAAATGGCCAAAAGTTGCAATACCCTCCAAAGGAACAATTTCACCTCAAAATGCGGAAAAGTTGCAATAACCCCCAAAGGAACAATTTCACCTCAAAATGCCGAAAAGTTGCAATACCCCCGAAAGGAACAATTTCGCTTCAAAATGGCCAAAAGATGCAATACCCCCCCAAAGCAACAATTTCGCCTCAAAATGGCAAAAAATTGCAATACCCCTCCAAAGGAACAATTTCGCATCAGAATGCCGAAAAGTTGCAATACCCCCCGAAAGGAACAATTTCGCTTCAAAATGGCCAAAAGTTGCAATACCCCCCCAAAGGAATAATTTCGCCTCAAAATGGAAAAAAAGTTGCAATACCCCCCAAAAGGAAAAATTTCGCCTCAAAATGCCGAAAAGTTTCAATACCCCCCGAAAGGAACAATTTCGCTTCAAAATGGCCAAAAGTTGCAATACCCTCCCAAAGGAACAATTTCGCCTCAAAATGGCAAAAAATTGCAATACCCCCCCAAAGGAACAATTTCACCTCAAAATGCCGAAAAGTTGCAATACCCCCCCAAAGGAACAATTTCGCCTCAAAATGGCAAAAAATTGCAATACCCCCCCAAAGGAACAATTTCGCCTCAAAATGGCCAAAAATTGTAATACCCCCCCAAAGGAACAATTTCGCTTCAATATGGCCAAAAGTTGCAATACCCCCCCAAAGGAACAACTTCGCCTCAAAATGCCGAAAAGTTGCAATACCCCCCAAAAGGAACAATTTCGCTTCAAAATGGCCAAAAGTTGCAATACTCCCCCAAAAAAACAATTTCGCCTCAAAATCCCAAAAAGTTGCAATACCCCCCCAAAGGAACAATTTCGCTTCAAAATGGCCAAAAGTTCCAATACCCCCCCAAAGGAACAATTCCACCTCAAAATGCCGAAATGTTGCAATACCCCCCGAAAGGAACAATTTCGCCTCAAAATGGCCAAAAATTGTAATAACCCCCCAAAGGAACAATTTCGCTTCAATATGGCCAAAAGTTGCAATACCCCCCCAAAGGAACAATTTCGCCTCAAAATGGCAAAAAACTGCAATACCCCCCCAAAGGAACAATTTCGCCTCAAAATGCCGAAAAGTTGCAATACCCCTCCAAAGGAACAATTTCGCTTCAAAATGGCCAAAAGTTGCAATACCCCCCGAAAGGAACAATTTCGCTTCAAAATGGCCAAAAGTTGCAATACCCCCCCAAAGGAAAAATTTCGCCTCAAAATGGCAAAAAATTGCAATACCCCCCCAAAGGAACAATTTCACCTCAAAATGCCGAAAAGTTGCAATACCCCCCGAAAGGAACAATTTCGCTTCAAAATGGCCAAAAGATGCAATACCCCCCCAAAGCAACAATTTCGCCTCAAAATGGCAAAAAATTGCAATACCCCCAAAGGAACAATTTCGCTTCAAAATGGCCAAAAGTTGCAATACCCCCCCAAAGGAACAATTTCGCCTCAAAATGGCCAAAAGTTGCAATACCCCCCCAAAGGAACAATTTCGCTTCAAAATGGCCAAAAGTTGCAATACCCCCCAAAGGAACAATTTCGCTTCAAAATGGCCAAAAGTTGCAATACCCCCCAAAGGAACAATTTTGCCTCAAAATGCCGAAAAGTTGAAATACCCCCCGAAAGGAACAATTTCGCTTCAAAATGGTCAAAAGTTGCAATACCCCCCGAAAGGAACAATTTCGCTTCAAAATGGCCAAAAGTTGCAATACCCCCCCAAAGGAATAATTTCGCCTCAAAATGGAAAAAAAGTTGCAATACCCCCCAAAAGGAAAAATTTCGCCTCAAAATGCCGAAAAGTTTCAATACCCCCCGAAAGGAACAATTTCGCTTCAAAATGGCCAAAAGTTGCAATACCCTCCCAAAGGAACAATTTCGCCTCAAAATGGCAAAAAATTGCAATACCCCCCCAAAGGAACAATTTCACCTCAAAATGCCGAAAAGTTGCAATACCCCCCCAAAGGAACAATTTCGCCTCAAAATGGCAAAAAATTGCAATACCCCCCCAAAGGAACAATTTCGCCTCAAAATGGCCAAAAATTGTAATACCCCCCCAAAGGAACAATTTCGCTTCAATATGGCCAAAAGTTGCAATACCCCCCCAAAGGAACAACTTCGCCTCAAAATGCCGAAAAGTTGCAATACCCCCCAAAAGGAACAATTTCGCTTCAAAATGGCCAAAAGTTGCAATACCCCCCCAAAAAAACAATTTCGCCTCAAAATCCCAAAAAGTTGCAATACCCCCCCAAAGGAACAATTTCGCTTCAAAATGGCCAAAAGTTCCAATACCCCCCCAAAGGAACAATTCCACCTCAAAATGCCGAAATGTTGCAATACCCCCCGAAAGGAACAATTTCGCCTCAAAATGGCCAAAAATTGTAATAACCCCCCAAAGGAACAATTTCGCTTCAATATGGCCAAAAGTTGCAATACCCCCCCAAAGGAACAATTTCGCCTCAAAATGGCAAAAAACTGCAATACCCCCCCAAAGGAACAATTTCGCCTCAAAATGCCGAAAAGTTGCAATACCCCTCCAAAGGAACAATTTCGCTTCAAAATGGCCAAAAGTTGCAATACCCCCCGAAAGGAACAATTTCGCTTCAAAATGGCCAAAAGTTGCAATACCCCCCAAAGGAAAAATTTCGCCTCAAAATGGCAAAAAATTGCAATACCCCCCCAAAGGAACAATTTCACCTCAAAATGCCGAAAAGTTGCAATACCCCCCGAAAGGAACAATTTCGCTTCAAAATGGCCAAAAGATGCAATACCCCCCCAAAGCAACAATTTCGCCTCAAAATGGCAAAAAATTGCAATACCCCCAAAGGAACAATTTCGCCTCAAAATGGCAAAAAATTGCAATACCCCCCCAAAGGAACAATTTCGCCTCAAAATGGCCAAAAATTGTAATACCCCCCCAAAGGAACAATTTCGCTTCAATATGGCCAAAAGTTGCAATACCCCCCCAAAGGAACAACTTCGCCTCAAAATGCCGAAAAGTTGCAATACCCCCCAAAAGGAACAATTTCGCTTCAAAATGGCCAAAAGTTGCAATACCCCCCCAAAAAAACAATTTCGCCTCAAAATCCCAAAAAGTTGCAATACCCCCCCAAAGGAACAATTTCGCTTCAAAATGGCCAAAAGTTCCAATACCCCCCCAAAGGAACAATTCCACCTCAAAATGCCGAAATGTTGCAATACCCCCCGAAAGGAACAATTTCGCCTCAAAATGGCCAAAAATTGTAATAACCCCCCAAAGGAACAATTTCGCTTCAATATGGCCAAAAGTTGCAATACCCCCCCAAAGGAACAATTTCGCCTCAAAATGGCAAAAAACTGCAATACCCCCCCAAAGGAACAATTTCGCCTCAAAATGCCGAAAAGTTGCAATACCCCTCCAAAGGAACAATTTCGCTTCAAAATGGCCAAAAGTTGCAATACCCCCCGAAAGGAACAATTTCGCTTCAAAATGGCCAAAAGTTGCAATACCCCCCAAAGGAAAAATTTCGCCTCAAAATGGCAAAAAATTGCAATACCCCCCCAAAGGAACAATTTCACCTCAAAATGCCGAAAAGTTGCAATACCCCCCGAAAGGAACAATTTCGCTTCAAAATGGCCAAAAGATGCAATACCCCCCCAAAGCAACAATTTCGCCTCAAAATGGCAAAAAATTGCAATACCCCCAAAGGAACAATTTCGCTTCAAAATGGCCAAAAGTTGCAATACCCCCCCAAAGGAACAATTTCGCCTCAAAATGGCCAAAAGTTGCAATACCCCCCCAAAGGAACAATTTCGCTTCAAAATGGCCAAAAGTTGCAATACCCCCCAAAGGAACAATTTCGCTTCAAAATGGCCAAAAGTTGCAATACCCCCCAAAGGAACAATTTTGCCTCAAAATGCCGAAAAGTTGAAATACCCCCCGAAAGGAACAATTTCGCTTCAAAATGGTCAAAAGTTGCAATACCCCCCCAAAGGAACAATTTCGCCTCAAAATACCGAAAAGTTGAAATACCCCCCGAAAGGAACAATTTCGCCTCAAAATGGCAAAAAATTGCAATACCCCCCCAAAGGAACAATTTCGCCTCAAAATGGCCAAAAGTTGCAATACCCCCCCCAAAGGAACAATTTCGTTTCAAAATGGCCAAAAGATGCAATACCCCCCCAAAGGAACAATTTCGCCTAAAAATGCCGAAAAGTTGAAATACCCCCCGAAAGGAACAATTTCGCTTCAAAATGACCAAAAGTTGCAATACCCCCCCAAAGGAACAATTTCGCCTCAGAATGCCGAAAAGTTGCAATACCCCCCGAAAGGAACAATTTCGCTTCAAAATGGCCAAAAGTTGCAATACCCCCCCAAAGGAACAATTTCGCCTCAAAATGGCAAAAAATTGCAATACCCCCCCAAAGGAACAATTTCGCCTCAAAATGGCCAAAAGTTGCAATACCCCCTTAAAGGAACAATTTCGTTTCAAAATGGCCAAAAGATGCAATACCCCCCCAAAGGAACAATTTCGCCTCAAAATGCCGAAAAGTTGAAATACCCCCCGAAAGGAACAATTTCGCTTCAAAATGACCAAAAGTTGCAATACCCCCCCAAAGGAACAATTTCGCCTCAGAATGCCGAAAAGTTGCAATACCCCCCGAAAGGAACAATTTCGCTTCAAAATGGCCAAAAGTTGCAATACCCCCCCAAAGGAACAATTTCGCCTCAAAATTGAAAAAAAGTTGCAATACCCCCAAAAGGAAAAATTTCGCCTCAAAATGCCGAAAAGTTGCAATACCCCCCGAAAGGAACAATTTCGCTTCAAAATGGCCAAAAGTTGCAATACCCCCCAAAGGAACAATTTCGCCTCAAAATGGCAAAAAATTGCAATACCCCCCAAAGGAACAATTTCGCCTCAAAATAGCCAAAAATTGTAATACCCCCCCAAAGGAACAATTTCGCTTCAATATCGCCAAAAGTTGCAATACCCCCCCAAAGGAATAATTTCGCCTCAAAATGGCAAAAAATTGCAATACCCCCCCAAAGGAACAATTTCGCCTCAAAATGCCGAAAAGTTGCAATACCCCCCGAAAGGAACAATTTCGCTTCAAAATGGCCAAAAGTTGCAATACCCCCCAAAGGAACAATTTCGCCTCAAAATGGCAAAAAATTGCAATACCCCCCAAAGGAACAATTTCACCTCAAAATGCCAAAAAGTTGCAATACCCCCCGAAAGGAACAATTTCGCTTCAAAATGGCCAAAAGTTGCAATACCCCCCAAAGCAACAATTTCGCCTCAAAATGGCAAAAAATTGCAATACCCCCCCAAAGGAACAATTTCGCATCAGAATGCCGAAAAGTTGCAACACCTCCCGAAAGGAACAATTTCGCTTCAAAATGGCCAAAAGTTGCAATACCCCCCCAAAGGAACAATTTCGCCTCAAAATGGAAAAAAAGTTGCAATACCCCCCAAAAGGAAAAATTTCGCCTCAAAATGCCGAAAAGTTGCAATACCCCCCGAAAGGAACAATTTCGCTTCAAAATGGCCAAAATTTGCAATACCCCCCAAAGGAACAATTTCGCCTCAAAATGGCAAAAAATTGCAAAACCCCCCAAAGGAACAATTTCACCTCAAAATGCCGAAAAGTTGCAATACCCCCCCGAAAGGAACAATTTCGCTTCAAAATGGCCAAAACATGCAATACCCCCCCAAAGCAACAATTTCGCCTCAAAATGGCAAAAAATTGCAATACCCCCCCAAAGGAACAATTTCGCCTCAAAATGGCCAAAAATTGTAATACCCCCCAAAGGAACAATTTCGCTTCAATATGGCCAAAAGTTGCAATACCCCCCCAAGGAACAATTTCGCCTCAAAATGGCAAAAAATTGCAATACCCCCCCAAAGGAACAATTTCGCCTCAAAATGCCGAAAAGTTGCAATACCCCCCGAAAGGAACAATTTCGCTTCAAAATGGCCAAAAGTTGCAATACCCCCCCAAGGAACAATTTTGCCTCAAAATGGCCAAAAGTTGCGATACCCCCCAAAGGAACAATTTCGCCTCAAAATGCCGAAAAGTTGCAATACCCCCCCAAAGGAACAATTTCGCTTCAAAATGGCCAAAAGATGCAATACCCCCCCAAAGCAACAATTTCGCCTCAAAATGGCAAAAAATTGTAATACCCCCCCCAAAGGAACAATTTCGCTTCAAAATGGCCAAAAGTTGCAATACCCCCCCAAAGCAACAATTTCGCCTCAAAATGGCAAAAAATTGCAATACCCCCCCAAAGGAACAATTTCGCCTCAAAATGACCAAAAATTGTAATATCCCCCCAAAGGAACAATTTCGCTTCAATATGGCCAAAAGTTGCAATCCC
The DNA here is from genome assembly GCF_048569485.1 of Anomaloglossus baeobatrachus. Classification (NCBI taxonomy): domain Eukaryota; kingdom Metazoa; phylum Chordata; class Amphibia; order Anura; family Aromobatidae; genus Anomaloglossus; species Anomaloglossus baeobatrachus. Next base: position 44,729,326 of record NC_134363.1, read on the forward strand.
CCCCCAAAGGAACAATTTCGCCTCAAAATGGCAAAAAATTGCAATACCCCCCCAAAGGAACCATTTCACCTCAAAATGTCGAAAAGTTGCAATACCCCCCGAAAGGAACAATTTCGCTTCAAAATGGCCAAAAGTTGCAATACCCCCCCAAAGGAACAATTTCGCCTAAAAATGCCGAAAAGTTGCAATACCCCCCAAAAGGAACAATTTCGCTTCAAAATGGCCAAAAGTTGCAATACCCCCCCAAAGGAACAATTTCACCTCAAAATGCGGAAAAGTTGCAATACCCCCCAAAGGAACAATTTCACCTTAAAATGCCGAAAAGTTGCAATACCCCCGAAAGGAACAATTTCGCTTCAAAATGGCCAAAAGATGCAATACCCCCCCAAAGCAACAATTTCGCCTCAAAATGGCAAAAAATTGCAATACCCCCCCAAAGGAACAATTTCGCATCAGAATGCCGAAAAGTTGCAATACCCCCCGAAAGGAACAATTTCGCTTCAAAATGGCCAAAAGTTGCAATACCCCCCCAAAGGAATAATTTCGCCTCAAAATGGAAAAAAAGTTGCAATACCCCCCAAAAGGAAAAATTTCGCCTCAAAATGCCGAAAAGTTGCAATACCCCCGAAAGGAACAATTTCGCTTCAAAATGGCCAAAAGTTGCAATACCCTCCCAAAGGAACAATTTCGCCTCAAAACGGCAAAAAATTGCAATACCCCCCCAAAGGAACAATTTCACCTCAAAATGCCGAAAAGTTGCAATACCCCCCCAAAGGAACAATTTCGCCTCAAAATGGCAAAAAATTGCAATACCCCCCCAAAAGGAACAATTTTGCCTCAAAATGGCCAAAAATTGTAATACCCCCCCAAAGGAACAATTTCGCTTCAATATGGCCAAAAGTTGCAATACCCCCCCAAAGGAACAACTTCGCCTCAAAATGCCGAAAAGTTGCAATACCCCCAAAAGGAACAATTTCGCTTCAAAATGGCCAAAAGTTGCAATACCCCCCCAAAAAAACAATTTCGCCTCAAAATCCCAAAAAGTTGCAATACCCCCCCAAAGGAACAATTTCGCTTCAAAATGGCCAAAAGTTCCAATACCCCCCCAAAGGAACAATTCCACCTCAAAATGCCGAAATGTTGCAATACCCCCCGAAAGGAACAATTTCGCTTCAAAATAGCCAAAAGATGCAATACCCTCCCAAAGCAACAATTTCACCTCAAAATGGCAAAAAATTGCAATACCCCCCCAAAGGAACAATTTCGCCTCAAAATGGCCAAAAATTGTAAGAACCCCCCAAAGGAACAATTTCGCTTCAATATGGCCAAAAGTTGCAATACCCCCCCAAAGGAACAATTTCGCCTCAAAATGGCAAAAAATTGCAATACCCCCCCAAAGGAACAATTTTGCCTCAAAATGCCGAAAAGTTGCAATACCCCTCCAAAGGAACAATTTCGCTTCAGAATGGCCAAAAGTTGCAATACTCCCCGAAAGGAACAATTTCGCTTCAAAATGGCCAAAAATTGCAATACCCCCCAAAGGAACAATTTCGCCTCAAAATGCCGAAAAGTTGCAATACCCCCCAAAAGGAACAATTTCGCTTCAAAATGGCCAAAAGTTGCAATACCCTCCCAAAGGAACAATTTCTCCTCAAAATGGCAAAAAATTGCAATACCCCCCCAAAGGAACAATTTCACCTCAAAATGCCGAAAAGTTGCAATACCACCCGAAAGGAACAATTTCGCTTCAAAATGGCCAAATGATGCAATACCCCCCCAAAGCAACAATTTCGCCTCAAAATGGCAAAAAATTGCAATACCCCCAAAGGAACAATTTCGCTTCAAAATGGCCAAAAGTTGCAATACCCCCCCAAAGGAACAATTTCGCTTCAAAATGGCCAAAAGTTGCAATACCCCCCCAAAGAAACAATTTCGCCTCAAAATGCCGAAAAGTTGAAATACCCCCCGAAAGGAACAATTTCGCTTCAAAATGGCCAAAAGTTGCAATACCCCCCCAAAGGAACAATTTCGCCTCAGAATGCCGAAAAGTTGCAATACCCCCGAAAGGAACAATTTCGCTTCAAAATGGCCAAAAGTTGCAATTACCCCCCAAAGGAACAATTTCGCCTCAAAATTGAAAAAAAGTTGCAATACCCCCCAAAAGGAAAAATTTCGCCTCAAAATGCCGAAAAGTTGCAATACCCCCGAAAGGAACAATTTCGCTTCAAAATGGCCAAAAGTTGCAATTACCCCCCAAAGGAACAATTTCGCCTCAAAATTGAAAAAAAGTTGCAATACCCCCCAAAAGGAAAAATTTCGCCTCAAAATGCCGAAAAGTTGCAATACCCCCCGAAAGGAACAATTTCGCTTCAAAATGGCCAAAAGTTGCAATACCCTCCCAAAGGAACAATTTCGCCTCAAAATGGCAAAAAATTGCAATACCCCCCCAAAGGAACAATTTCACCTCAAAATGCCGAAAAGTTGCAATACCCCCCCAAAGGAACAATTTCGCTTCAAAATGGTCAAAAGTTGCAATACCCCCCCAAAGGAACAATTTCACTTCAAAATGGCCAAAAGTTGCAATACCACCACAAAGGAACAATTTCACCTCAAAATGGCAAAAAATTGCAATACCCCCCAAAGGAACAATTTCGCTTCAAAATGGCCAAAAGTTGCAATACCCCCCAAAGGAACAATTTCGCCTCAAAATGCCGAAAAGTTGCAATACCCCCCGAAAGGAACAATTTCGCTTCAAAATGGCCAAAAGTTGCAATACCCCCCCAAAGGAACAATTTCGCCTCAAAATGCCGAAAAGTTGCAATACCCCCCGAAAGGAACAATTTCGCTTCAAAATGGCCAAAAGATGCAATACCCCCCCAAAGGAACAATTTCACCTCAAAATGGCCAAAAATTGTAATACCCCCCAAAGGAACAATTTCGCCTCAAAATGGCAAAAAATTGCAATACCCCCCCAAAGGAACAAGTTCGCTTCAAAATGCCGAAAAGTTGCAATACCCCCCCAAAGGAACAATTTCTCTTCAAAATGGCCAAAAGTTGCAATACCCTCCCAAAGGAACAATTTCACCTCAAAATGGAAAAAAGATTGCAATACCCCCCCAAAGGAACAATTTCGCCTCAAAATGCCGAAAAGTTTCAATACCGCCCGAAAGGAACAATTTCGCTTCAAAATGGTCAAAAGTTGCAATGCCCCCCAAAGGAACAATTTCGCTTCAAAATGGCCACCCCCCCAAAGGAACAATTTCGCTTCAAAATGGCCAAAAGTTGCAATACCCCCCCAAAGGAACAATTTCGCCTAAAAATGGCAAAAAATTGCAATACCCCCCCAAAGGAACAATTTCGCTTCAAAATGCCAAAAAGTTGCAATACCCCCCCAAAGGTACAATTTCGCTTCAAATTGGCCAAAAGTTGCAATACCCCCCCAAAGGAACAATTTCGCCTCAAAATGGAAAAAAATTGCAATACCCCCCCAAAGGAACAATTTCGCTTCAAAATGGCCAAAAGTTGCAATACCCCCCAAAGTAACAATTTCGCCTCAAAATGGCCAAAAATATTAATACCCCCCAAAGGAACAATTTCGCTTCAATATGGCCAAAAGTTGCAATACCCCCCCAAAGGAACAGTTTCGCCTCAAAATGGCAAAAAGTTGCAATACCCCCCAAAGGAACAATTTGGCTTCAAAATGGCCAAAAGTTGCAATACCCCCCAAAGGAACAATTTCGCCTCAAAATGGCAAAAAATTGCAATACCCCCCCCAAAGGAACAATTTCGCCTCAAAATGCTGAAAAGTTGCAATACCCCCCGAAAGGAACAATTTCACTTTAAAATGGCCAAAAGTTGCAATACCCCCCCAAAGGAACAATTTTGCCTCAAAATGGCAAAAAATTGCAATACCCCCCAAAGGAACAATTTCGCTTCAAAATGGCCAAAAGGTGCAATACCACCCCAAAGGAACAATTTCGCCTCAAAATGGCAAAAAAGTGCAATACCCCCCCAAAGGAACAATTTCGCTTCAAAATGACCAAAAGTTGCAATACCCCCCCAAAGGAACAATTTCGCTTCAAAATGGCCAAAAGTTGCAATACCCCCCCAAAGGAACAATTTCGCCTCAAAATGGCCAAAAATTGTAATACCCCCCGAAAGGAACAATTTCGCTTCAATATGGCCAAAAGTTGCAATACCCCCCCAAAGGAACAATTTCGCCTCAAAATGGCAAAAAATTGCAATACCCCCCCAAAGGAACAATTTCGCTTCAAAATGGCCAAAAGTTGCAATACCCCCCAAAGGAACAATTTCGCCTCAAAATGGCAAAAAATTGCAATACCCCCCCATAGGAACAATTTCGCCTCAAAATGCTGAAAAGTTGCAATACCCCCCCAAAGGTACAATTTCGCTTCAAAATGGCCAAAAGTTGCAATACCCCCCAAAGGAACAATTTTGCTTCAAAATGGCCAAAAGTTGCAATACCCCCCCAAAGGAACAATTCCGCCTCAAAATGGCAAAAAATTGTAATACCCCCCCAAAAGGAACAATTTCGCTTCAAAATGCCGAAAAGTTGCAATACCCCCGCAAAGGAACAATTTCGCTTCAAAATGGCCAAAAGTTGCAATACCCCCCCAAAGTAACAATTTCGCCTCAAAATGGCCAAAAATTTTAATACCCCCAAGGGAACAATTTCGCCTCAAAATGGCAAAAAATTGCAATATCCCCCAAAGGAACAATTTCGCTTCAAAATGCCGAAAAGTTGCAATACCCCCCCAAAGGAACAATTTCGCTTCAAAATGGAAAAAAATTGCAATACCCCCCCAAAGGAACAATTTGGCTTCAAAATGGCCAAAAGTTGCAATACCCCCCCAAAGGAACAATTTCGCTTCAAAATGGCCAAAAGTTGCAATACCCCCCCAAAGGAACAATTTCGCCTCAAAATGCCGAAAAGTTGCAATACCCCCCGAAAGGAACAATTTCGCTTCAAAATGGCCAAAAGTTGCAATACCCCCCAAAAGAACAATTTCGCCTCAAAATGCTGAAAAGTTGCAATACCCCCCGAAAGGAACAATTTCGCTTCAAAATGGCCAAAAGTTGCAATTCCCCCCCCAAAGGAACAATTTCGCCTCAAAATGAAAAAAAATTGCAATACCCCCCCAAAGGAAAAATTTCGCTTTAAAATGCCGAAAAGTTGCAATACCCCCCCAAAGGAACAATTTCGCTTCAAAATGGCCAAAAGTTGCAATACCCCCCCAAAGGAACAATTTCGCCTCAAAATGCCGAAAAGTTGCAATACCCCCCGAAAGGAACAATTTCGCTTCAAAATGGCCAAAAGTTGCAATACCCCCCAAAGGAACAATTTCGCCTCAAAATGCTGAAAAGTTGCAATACCCCCCGAAAGGAACAATTTCGCTTCAAAATGGCCAAAAGTTGCAATTCCCCCCCCAAAGGAACAATTTCGCCTCAAAATGAAAAAAAATTGCAATACCCCCCCAAAGGAAAAATTTCGCTTTAAAATGCTGAAAAGTTGCAATAAACCCCCAAAGGTACAATTTCGCTTCAAAATGGCAAAAAGTTGCAATACCCCCCCAAAGGAACAATTTTGCCTCAAAATGGAAAAAAAATTGCAATACCCCCCCAAAGGAACAATTTCGCCTCAAAATGCCGAAAAGTTGCAATACCCCCCAAAGGAACAATTTCGCTTCAAAATGGTCAAAAGTTGCAATACCCCCCCAAAGGAACAATTTCACTTCAAAATGGCCAAAAGTTGCAATACCCCCCCAAAGGAACAATTTCACCTCAAAATGGCAAAAAATTGCAATACCCCCCAAAGGAACAATTTCGCCTCAAAATGCCGAAAAGTTGCAATACCCCCCCAAAGGAACAATTTCGCTTCAAAATGGTCAAAAGTTGCAATACCCCCCCAAAGGAACAATTTCACTTCAAAATGGCCAAAAGTTGCAATACCACCACAAAGGAACAATTTCACCTCAAAATGGCAAAAAATTGCAATACCCCCCAAAGGAACAATTTCGCTTCAAAATGGCCAAAAGTTGCAATACCCCCCAAAGGAACAATTTCGCCTCAAAATGCCGAAAAGTTGCAATACCCCCCGAAAGGAACAATTTCGCTTCAAAATGGCCAAAAGTTGCAATACCCCCCCCCAAAGGAACAATTTCGCCTCAAAATGCCGAAAAGTTGCAATACCCCCCGAAAGGAACAATTTCGCTTCAAAATGGCCAAAAGATGCAATACCCCCCCAAAGGAACAATTTCACCTCAAAATGGCCAAAAATTGTAATACCCCCCAAAGGAACAATTTCGCCTCAAAATGGCAAAAAATTGCAATACCCCCCAAAGGAACAAGTTCGCTTCAAAATGCCGAAAAGTTGCAATACCCCCCCAAAGGAACAATTTCTCTTCAAAATGGCCAAAAGTTGCAATACCCTCCCAAAGGAACAATTTCACCTCAAAATGGAAAAAAGATTGCAATACCCCCCCATAGGAACAATTTCGCCTCAAAATGCCGAAAAGTTTCAATACCGCCCGAAAGGAACAATTTCGCTTCAAAATGGTCAAAAGTTGCAATACCCCCCCAAAGGAACAATTTCGCCTCAAAATACCGAAAAGTTGAAATACCCCCCGAAAGGAACAATTTCGCTTCAAAATGGCCAAAAGTTGCAATACCCCCCCAAAGGAACAATTTCGCCTCAGAATGCCGAAAAGTTGCAATACCCCCGAAAGGAACAATTTCGCTTCAAAATGGCCAAAAGTTGCAATACCCCCCCAAAGGAACAATTTCGCCTCAAAATGGCAAAAAATTGCAATACCCCCCCAAAGGAACAATTTCGCCTCAAAATGGCCAAAAGTTGCAATACCCCCCCCAAAGGAACAATTTCGTTTCAAAATGGCCAAAAGATGCAATACCCCCCCAAAGGAACAATTTCGCCTAAAAATGCCGAAAAGTTGAAATACCCCCCGAAAGGAACAATTTCGCTTCAAAATGACCAAAAGTTGCAATACCCCCCCAAAGGAACAATTTCGCCTCAGAATGCCGAAAAGTTGCAATACCCCCCGAAAGGAACAATTTCGCTTCAAAATGGCCAAAAGTTGCAATACCCCCCCAAAGGAACAATTTCGCCTCAAAATGGCAAAAAATTGCAATACCCCCCCAAAGGAACAATTTCGCCTCAAAATGGCCAAAAGTTGCAATACCCCCTTAAAGGAACAATTTCGTTTCAAAATGGCCAAAAGATGCAATACCCCCCCAAAGGAACAATTTCGCCTCAAAATGCCGAAAAGTTGAAATACCCCCCGAAAGGAACAATTTCGCTTCAAAATGACCAAAAGTTGCAATACCCCCCCAAAGGAACAATTTCGCCTCAGAATGCCGAAAAGTTGCAATACCCCCCGAAAGGAACAATTTCGCTTCAAAATGGCCAAAAGTTGCAATACCCCCCCAAAGGAACAATTTCGCCTCAAAATTGAAAAAAAGTTGCAATACCCCCAAAAGGAAAAATTTCGCCTCAAAATGCCGAAAAGTTGCAATACCCCCCGAAAGGAACAATTTCGCTTCAAAATGGCCAAAAGTTGCAATACCCCCCAAAGGAACAATTTCGCCTCAAAATGGCAAAAAATTGCAATACCCCCCAAAGGAACAATTTTCCCTCAAAATGCCGAAAAGTTGCAATACCCCCCGAAAGGAACAATTTCGCTTCAAAATGGCCAAAAGATGCAATAACCCCCCAAAGCAACAATTTCGCCTCAAAATGGCAAAAAATTGCAATACCCCCCAAAGGAACAATTTCGCCTCAAAATAGCCAAAAATTGTAATACCCCCCCAAAGGAACAATTTCGCTTCAATATCGCCAAAAGTTGCAATACCCCCCCAAAGGAATAATTTCGCCTCAAAATGGCAAAAAATTGCAATACCCCCCCAAAGGAACAATTTCGCCTCAAAATGCCGAAAAGTTGCAATACCCCCCGAAAGGAACAATTTCGCTTCAAAATGGCCAAAAGTTGCAATACCCCCCAAAGGAACAATTTCGCCTCAAAATGGCAAAAAATTGCAATACCCCCCAAAGGAACAATTTCACCTCAAAATGCCAAAAAGTTGCAATACCCCCCGAAAGGAACAATTTCGCTTCAAAATGGCCAAAAGTTGCAATACCCCCCGAAGCAACAATTTCGCCTCAAAATGGCAAAAAATTGCAATACCCCCCCAAAGGAACAATTTCGCATCAGAATGCCGAAAAGTTGCAATACCTCCCGAAAGGAACAATTTCGCTTCAAAATGGCCAAAAGTTGCAATACCCCCCCAAAGGAACAATTTCGCCTCAAAATGGAAAAAAAGTTGCAATACCCCCCAAAAGGAAAAATTTCGCCTCAAAATGCCGAAAAGTTGCAATACCCCCCGAAAGGAACAATTTCGCTTCAAAATGGCCAAAATTTGCAATACCCCCCAAAGGAACAATTTCGCCTCAAAATGGCAAAAAATTGCAAAACCCCCCAAAGGAACAATTTCACCTCAAAATGCCGAAAAGTTGCAATACCCCCCCAAAGCAACAATTTCGCCTCAAAATGGCAAAAAATTGCAATACCCCCCCAAAGGAACAATTTCGCCTCAAAATGGCCAAAAATTGTAATACCCCCCAAAGGAACAATTTCGCTTCAATATGGCCAAAAGTTGCAATACCCCCCCAAGGAACAATTTCGCCTCAAAATGGCAAAAAATTGCAATACCCCCCCAAAGGAACAATTTCGCCTCAAAATGCCGAAAAGTTGCAATACCCCCCGAAAGGAACAATTTCGCTTCAAAATGGCCAAAAGTTGCAATACCCCCCCAAGGAACAATTTTGCCTCAAAATGGCCAAAAGTTGCGATACCCCCCAAAGGAACAATTTCGCCTCAAAATGCCGAAAAGTTGCAATACCCCCCCAAAGGAACAATTTCGCTTCAAAATGGCCAAAAGATGCAATACCCCCCCAAAGCAACAATTTCGCCTTAAAATGGCAAAAAATTGTAATACCCCCCCCAAAGGAACAATTTCGCTTCAAAATGGCCAAAAGTTGCAATACCCCCCCAAAGCAACAATTTCGCCTCAAAATGGCAAAAAATTGCAATACCCCCCCAAAGGAACAATTTCGCCTCAAAATGACCAAAAATTGTAATATCCCCCCAAAGGAACAATTTCGCTTCAATATGGCCAAAAGTTGCAATCCCCCCCCAAAGGAACAATTTCGCCTCAAAATGGCAAAAAATTGCAATACCCCCCCAAAGGAACCATTTCACCTCAAAATGTCGAAAAGTTGCAATACCCCCCCAAAGGAACAAGTTCGCTTCAAAATGGCCAAAAGTTGCAATACCCCCCAAAGGAACAATTTCACCTCAAAATGCCGAAAAGTTGCAATACCCCCGAAAGGAACAATTTCGCTTCAAAATGGCCAAAAGATGCAATACCCCCCAAAGCAACAATTTTGCCTCAAAATGGCAAAAAATTGCAATACCCCCCCAAAGGAACAATTTCGCCTCAAAATGGCCAAAAATTGTAATCCCCCCAAAGGAACAATTTCACTTCAATGTGGCCAAAAGTTGCAATACCCCCCAAAGGAACAATTTCGCCTCAAAATGGCAAAAAATTGCAATACCCCCCCAAAGGAACAATTTCACCTGAAAATGCCGAAAAGTTGCAATACCCCCCGAAAGGAACAATTTCGCTTCAAAATGGCCAAAAGTTGCAATACCCCCCCAAAGGAACAATTTCGCCTAAAAATGCCGAAAAGTTGCAATACCCCCCAAAAGGAACAATTTCGCTTCAAAATGGCCAAAAGTTGCAATACCCCCCCAAAGGAACAATTTCACCTCAAAATGCGGAAAAGTTGCAATACCCCCCAAAGGAACAATTTCACCTTAAAATGCCGAAAAGTTGCAATACCCCCGAAAGGAACAATTTCGCTTCAAAATGGCCAAAAGATGCAATACCCCCCCAAAGCAACAATTTCGCCTCAAAATGGCAAAAAATTGCAATACCCCCCCAAAGGAACAATTTCGCATCAGAATGCCGAAAAGTTGCAATACCCCCCGAAAGGAACAATTTCGCTTCAAAATGGCCAAAAGTTGCAATACCCCCCCAAAGGAATAATTTCGCCTCAAAATGGAAAAAAAGTTGCAATACCCCCCAAAAGGAAAAATTTCGCCTCAAAATGCCGAAAAGTTGCAATACCCCCGAAAGGAACAATTTCGCTTCAAAATGGCCAAAAGTTGCAATACCCTCCCAAAGGAACAATTTCGCCTCAAAACGGCAAAAAATTGCAATACCCCCCCAAAGGAACAATTTCACCTCAAAATGCCGAAAAGTTGCAATACCCCCCCAAAGGAACAATTTCGCCTCAAAATGGCAAAAAATTGCAATACCCCCCCAAAAGGAACAATTTCGCCTCAAAATGGCCAAAAATTGTAATACCCCCCCAAAGGAACAATTTCGCTTCAATATGGCCAAAAGTTGCAATACCCCCCCAAAGGAACAACTTCGCCTCAAAATGCCGAAAAGTTGCAATACCCCCAAAAGGAACAATTTCGCTTCAAAATGGCCAAAAGTTGCAATACCCCCCCAAAAAAACAATTTCGCCTCAAAATCCCAAAAAGTTGCAATACCCCCCCAAAGGAACAATTTCGCTTCAAAATGGCCAAAAGTTCCAATACCCCCCCAAAGGAACAATTCCACCTCAAAATGCCGAAATGTTGCAATACCCCCCGAAAGGAACAATTTCGCTTCAAAATAGCCAAAAGATGCAATACCCTCCCAAAGCAACAATTTCACCTCAAAATGGCAAAAAATTGCAATACCCCCCAAAGGAACAATTTCGCCTCAAAATGGCCAAAAATTGTAATAACCCCCCAAAGGAACAATTTCGCTTCAATATGGCCAAAAGTTGCAATACCCCCCCAAAGGAACAATTTCGCCTCAAAATGGCAAAAAATTGCAATACCCCCCCAAAGGAACAATTTTGCCTCAAAATGCCGAAAAGTTGCAATACCCCTCCAAAGGAACAATTTCGCTTCAGAATGGCCAAAAGTTGCAATACTCCCCGAAAGGAACAATTTCGCTTCAAAATGGCCAAAAATTGCAATACCCCCCAAAGGAACAATTTCGCCTCAAAATGCCGAAAAGTTGCAATACCTTCCAAAAGGAACAATTTCGCTTCAAAATGGCCAAAAGTTGCAATACCCTCCCAAAGGAACAATTTCTCCTCAAAATGGCAAAAAATTGCAATACCCCCCCAAAGGAACAATTTCACCTCAAAATGCCGAAAAGTTGCAATACCACCCGAAAGGAACAATTTCGCTTCAAAATGGCCAAATGATGCAATACCCCCCCAAAGCAACAATTTCGCCTCAAAATGGCAAAAAATTGCAATACCCCCAAAGGAACAATTTCGCTTCAAAATGGCCAAAAGTTGCAATACCCAACCAAAGGAACAATTTCGCCTCAAAATGGCCAAAAGTTGCAATACCCCCCCAAAGGAACAATTTCGCTTCAAAATGGCCAAAAGTTGCAATACCCCCCCAAAGGAACAATTTCGCCTCAAAATGCCAAAAAGTTGAAATACCCCCCGAAAGGAACAATTTCGCTTCAAAATGGCCAAAAGTTGCAATACCCCCCCAAAGGAACAATTTCGCCTCAGAATGCCGAAAAGTTGCAATACCCCCGAAAGGAACAATTTCGCTTCAAAATGGCCAAAAGTTGCAATTACCCCCCAAAGGAACAATTTCGCCTCAAAATTGAAAAAAAGTTGCAATACCCCCCAAAAGGAAAAATTTCGCCTCAAAATGCCGAAAAGTTGCAATACCCCCGAAAGGAACAATTTCGCTTCAAAATGGCCAAAAGTTGCAATTGCCCCCCAAAGGAACAATTTCGCCTCGAAATTGAAAAAAAGTTGCAATACCCCCCAAAAGGAAAAATTTCGCCTCAAAATGCCGAAAAGTTGCAATACCCCCCGAAAGGAACAATTTCGCTTCAAAATGGCCAAAAGTTGCAATACCCTCCCAAAGGAACAATTTCGCCTCAAAATGGCAAAAAATTGCAATACCCCCCCAAAGGAACAATTTCACCTCAAAATGCCGAAAAGTTGCAATACCCCCCGAAAGGAACAATTTCGCTTCAAAAAGGCCAAAAGATGCAATACCCCCCCAAAGCAACAATTTCGCCTCAAAATGGCAAAAAATTGCAATACCCCCAAAGGAACAATTTCGCTTCAAAATGGCCAAAAGTTGCAATACCCCCCCAAAGGAACAATTTCGCCTCAAAATGGCCAAAAGTTGCAATACCCCCCCAAAGGAACAATTTCGCTTCAAAATGGCCAAAAGTTGCAATACCCCCCCAAAGGAACAATTTTGCCTCAAAATGCCGAAAAGTTGAAATACCCCCCGAAAGGAACAATTTCGCTTCAAAATGGCCAAAAGTTGCAATACCCCCCCAAAGGAACAATTTCGCCTCAAAATACCGAAAAGTTGAAATACCCCCCGAAAGGAACAATTTCGCTTCAAAATGGCCAAAAGTTGCAATACCCCCCCAAAGGAACAATTTCGCCTCAGAATGCCGAAAAGTTGCAATACCCCCGAAAGGAACAATTTCGCTTCAAAATGGCCAAAAGTTGCAATACCCCCCCCCAAAGGAACAATTTCGCCTCAAAATTGAAAAAAAGTTGCAATACCCCCCAAAAGGAAAAATTTCGCCTCAAAATGCCGAAAAGTTGCAATACCCCCCGAAAGGAACAATTTCGCTTCAAAATGGCCAAAAGTTGCAATACCCCCCCAAAGGAACAATTTCACCTCAAAATGGAAAAAAAAATTGCAATACCCCCCCAAAGGAACAATTTCGCCTCAAAATGGCAAAAAATTGCAATACCCCCCCAAAGGAACAATTTCGCCTCAAAATGGCCAAAAGTTGCAATACCCCCCCAAAGGAACAATTTCGCTTCAAAATGGCCAAAAGTTGCAATACCCCCCCAAAGGAACAATTTCGCCTCAAAATGCCGAAAAGTTGAAATACCCCCCGAAAGGAACAATTTCGCTTCAAAATGACCAAAAGATGCAATACCCCCCCAAAGCAACAATTTCGCCTCAAAATGGCAAAAAATTGCAATACCCCCAAAGGAACAATTTCGCTTCAAAATGGCCAAAAGTTGCAATACCCCCCCAAAGGAACAATTTCGCCTCAAAATGGCCAAAAGTTGCAATACCCCCCGAAAGGAACAATTTCGCTTCAAAATGGTCAAAAGTTGCAATACCCCCCCAAAGGAACAATTTCGCCTCAAAATACCGAAAAGTTGAAATACCCCCCGAAAGGAACAATTTCGCTTCAAAATGGCCAAAAGTTGCAATACCCCCCCAAAGGAACAATTTCGCCTCAGAATGCCGAAAAGTTGCAATACCCCCGAAAGGAACAATTTCGCTTCAAAATGGCCAAAAGTTGCAATACCCCCCCAAAGGAACAATTTCGCCTCAAAATTGAAAAAAAGTTGCAATACCCCCCAAAAGGAAAAATTTCGCCTCAAAATGCCGAAAAGTTGCAATACCCCCCGAAAGGAACAATTTCGCTTCAAAATGGCCAAAAGTTGCAATACCCCCCCAAAGGAACAATTTCGCCTCAAAATGGCAAAAAATTGCAATACCCCCCCAAAGGAACAATTTCGCCTCAAAATGGCCAAAAGTTGCAATACCCCCCCAAAGGAACAATTTCGTTTCAAAATGGCCAAAAGATGCAATACCCCCCCAAAGGAACAATTTCGCCTCAAAATGCCGAAAAGTTGAAATACCCCCCGAAAGGAACAATTTCGCCTCAAAATTGAAAAAAAGTTGCAATACCCCCAAAAGGAAAAATTTCGCCTCAAAATGCCGAAAAGTTGCAATACCCCCCGAAAGGAACAATTTCGCTTCAAAATGGCCAAAAGTTGCAATACCCCCCAAAGGAACAATTTCGCCTCAAAATGGCAAAAAATTGCAATACCCCCAAAGGAACAATTTCCCCTCAAAATGCCGAAAAGTTGCAATACCCCCCGAAAGGAACAATTTCGCTTCAAAATGGCCAAAAGATGCAATAACCCCCCAAAGCAACAATTTCGCCTCAAAATGGCAAAAAATTGCAATACCCCCCAAAAGGAACAATTTCGCCTCAAAATAGCCAAAAATTGTAATACCCCCCCAAAGGAACAATTTCGCTTCAATATCGCCAAAAGTTGCAATACCCCCCAAAGGAATAATTTCGCCTCAAAATGGCAAAAAATTGCAATACCCCCCAAAGGAACAATTTCGCCTCAAAATGCCGAAAAGTTGCAATACCCCCCGAAAGGAACAATTTCGCTTCAAAATGGCCAAAAGTTGCAATACCCCCCAAAGGAACAATTTCGCCTCAAAATGGCAAAAAATTGCAATACCCCCCAAAGGAACAATTTCACCTCAAAATGCCAAAAAGTTGCAATACCCCCCGAAAGGAACAATTTCGCTTCAAAATGGCCAAAAGTTGCAATACCCCCCAAAGCAACAATTTCGCCTCAAAATGGCAAAAAATTGCAATACCCCCCCAAAGGAACAATTTCGCATCAGAATGCCGAAAAGTTGCAATACCTCCCGAAAGGAACAATTTCGCTTCAAAATGGCCAAAAGTTGCAATACCCCCCCAAAGGAACAATTTCGCCTCAAAATGGAAAAAAAGTTGCAATACCCCCCAAAAGGAAAAATTTCGCCTCAAAATGCCGAAAAGTTGCAATACCCCCCGAAAGGAACAATTTCGCTTCAAAATGGCCAAAAGTTGCAATACCCCCCAAAGGAACAATTTCGCCTCAAAATGGCAAAAAATTGCAAAACCCCCCAAAGGAACAATTTCACCTCAAAATGCCGAAAAGTTGCAATACCCCCCCGAAAGGAACAATTTCGCTTCAAAATGGCCAAAACATGCAATACCCCCCCAAAGCAACAATTTCGCCTCAAAATGGCAAAAAATTGCAATACCCCCCCAAAGGAACAATTTCGCCTCAAAATGGCCAAAAATTGTAATACCCCCCAAAGGAACAATTTCGCTTCAATATGGCCAAAAGTTGCAATACCCCCCCAAGGAACAATTTCGCCTCAAAATGGCAAAAAATTGCAATACCCCCCCAAAGGAACAATTTCGCCTCAAAATGCCGAAAAGTTGCAATACCCCCCGAAAGGAACAATTTCGCTTCAAAATGGCCAAAAGTTGCAATACCCCTTCAAAGGAACAATTTTGCCTCAAAATGGCCAAAAGTTGCGATACCCCCCAAAGGAACAATTTCGCCTCAAAATGCCGAAAAGTTGCAATACCCCCCCAAAGGAACAATTTCGCTTCAAAATGGCCAAAAGATGCAATACCCCCCCAAAGCAACAATTTCGCCTCAAAATGGCAAAAAATTGTAATACCCCCCCCAAAGGAACAATTTCGCTTCAAAATGGCGAAAAGTTGCAATACCCCCCCAAAGCAACAATTTCGCCTCAAAATGGCAAAAAATTGCAATACCCCCCAAAGGAACAATTTCGCCTCAAAATGACCAAAAATTGTAATATCCCCCCAAAGGAACAATTTCGCTTCAATATGGCCAAAAGTTGCAATCCCCCCCCAAAGGAACAATTTCGCCTCAAAATGGCAAAAAATTGCAATACCCCCCCAAAGGAACAATTTCACCTCAAAATGTCGAAAAGTTGCAATACCCCCCCAAAGGAACAAGTTCGCTTCAAAATGGCCAAAAGTTGCAATACCCCCCAAAGGAACAATTTCGCCTCAAAATGCCAAAAAGTTGCAATACCCCCCAAAAGGAACAATTTCGCTTCAAAATGGCCAAAAGTTGCAATACCCCCCCAAAGGAACAATTTCGCCTCAAAATGGCAAAAAATTGCAATACCCCCCAAAGGAACAATTTCACCTCAAAATGCCGAAAAGTTGCAATACCCCCGAAAGGAACAATTTCGCTTCAAAATGGCCAAAAGATGCAATACCCCCCAAAGCAACAATTTTGCCTCAAAATGGCAAAAAATTGCAATACCCCCCCCCAAAGGAACAATTTCGCCTCAAAATGGCCAAAAATTGTAATCCCCCCAAAGGAACAATTTCACTTCAATGTGGCCAAAAGTTGCAATACCCCCCAAAGGAACAATTTCGCCTCAAAATGGCAAAAAATTGCAATACCCCCCCAAAGGAACAATTTCACCTGAAAATGCCGAAAAGTTGCAATACCCCCCGAAAGGAACAATTTCGCTTCAAAATGGCCAAAAGTTGCAATACCCCCCCAAAGGAACAATTTCGCCTGAAAATGCCGAAAAGTTGCAATACCCCCCAAAAGTAACAATTTCGCTTCAAAATGGCCAAAAGTTGCAATACCCCCCCAAAGGAACAATTTCACCTCAAAATGCGGAAAAGTTGCAATACCCCCCAAAGGAACAATTTCACCTTAAAATGCCGAAAAGTTGCAATACCCCCGAAAGGAACAATTTCGCTTCAAAATGGCCAAAAGATGCAATACCCCCCCAAAGCAACAATTTCGCCTCAAAATGGCAAAAAATTGCAATACCCCCCCAAAGGAACAATTTCGCATCAGAATGCCGAAAAGTTGCAATACCCCCCGAAAGGAACAATTTCGCTTCAAAATGGCCAAAAGTTGCAATACCCCCCCAAAGGAATAATTTCGCCTCAAAATGGAAAAAAAGTTGCAATACCCCCCAAAAGGAAAAATTTCGCCTCAAAATGCCGAAAAGTTGCAATACCCCCGAAAGGAACAATTTCGCTTCAAAATGGCCAAAAGTTGAAATACCCTCCCAAAGGAACAATTTCGCCTCAAAACGGCAAAAAATTGCAATACCCCCCCAAAGGAACAATTTCGCATCAGAATGCCGAAAAGTTGCAATACCTCCCGAAAGGAACATCTTCGCTTCAAAATGGCCAAAAGTTGAAATACCCCCCCAAAGGAACAATTTCGCCTCAAAATGGAAAAAAAGTTGCAATACCCCCCAAAAGGAAAAATTTCGCCTCAAAATGCTGAAAAGTTGCAATACCCCCCGAAAGGAACAATTTCGCTTCAAAATGGCCAAAAGTTGCAATACCCCCCAAAGGAACAATTTCGCCTCAAAATGGCAAAAAATTGCAAAACCCCCCAAAGGAACAAATTCACCTCAAAATGCCGAAAAGTTGCAATACCCCCCCGAAAGGAACAATTTCGCTTCAAAATGGCCAAAACATGCAATACCCCCCCAAAGCAACAATTTCGCCTCAAAATGGCAAAAAATTGCAATACCCCCCCAAAGGAACAATTTCGCCTCAAAATGGCCAAAAATTGTAATACCCCCCAAAGGAACAATTTCGCTTCAATATGGCCAAAAGTTGCAATACCCCCCCAAGGAACAATTTCGCCTCAAAATGGCAAAAAATTGCAATACCCCCCCAAAGGAACAATTTCGCCTCAAAATGCCGAAAAGTTGCAATACCCCCCGAAAGGAACAATTTCGCTTCAAAATGGCCAAAAGATGCAATACCCCCCCAAAGCAACAATTTCGCCTCAAAATGGCAAAAAATTGCAATACCCCCCCAAAGGAACAATTTCGCATCAGAATGCCGAAAAGTTGCAATACCCCCCGAAAGGAACAATTTCGCTTCAAAATGGCCAAAAGTTGCAATACCCCCCCAAAGGAATAATTTCGCCTCAAAATGGAAAAAAAGTTGCAATACCCCCCAAAAGGAAAAATTTCGCCTCAAAATGCCGAAAAGTTGCAATACCCCCGAAAGGAACAATTTCGCTTCAAAATGGCCAAAAGTTGAAATACCCTCCCAAAGGAACAATTTCGCCTCAAAACGGCAAAAAATTGCAATACCCCCCCAAAGGAACAATTTCGCATCAGAATGCCGAAAAGTTGCAATACCTCCCGAAAGGAACATCTTCGCTTCAAAATGGCCAAAAGTTGCAATACCCCCCCAAAGGAACAATTTCGCCTCAAAATGGAAAAAAAGTTGCAATACCCCCCAAAAGGAAAAATTTCGCCTCAAAATGCTGAAAAGTTGCAATACCCCCCGAAAGGAACAATTTCGCTTCAAAATGGCCAAAAGTTGCAATACCCCCCAAAGGAACAATTTCGCCTCAAAATGGCAAAAAATTGCAAAACCCCCCAAAGGAACAAATTCACCTCAAAATGCCGAAAAGTTGCAATACCCCCCCGAAAGGAACAATTTCGCTTCAAAATGGCCAAAACATGCAATACCCCCCCAAAGCAACAATTTCGCCTCAAAATGGCAAAAAATTGCAATACCCCCCCAAAGGAACAATTTCGCCTCAAAATGGCCAAAAATTGTAATACCCCCCAAAGGAACAATTTCGCTTCAATATGGCCAAAAGTTGCAATACCCCCCCAAGGAACAATTTCGCCTCAAAATGGCAAAAAATTGCAATACCCCCCCAAAGGAACAATTTCGCCTCAAAATGCCGAAAAGTTGCAATACCCCCCGAAAGGAACAATTTCGCTTCAAAATGGCCAAAAGTTGCGATACCCCCCAAAGGAACAATTTCGCCTCAAAATGCCGAAAAGTTGCAATACCCCCCCAAAGGAACAATTTCGCTTCAAAATGGCCAAAAGATGCAATACCCCCCCAAAGCAACAATTTCGCCTCAAAATGGCAAAAAATTGTAATACCCCCCCCAAAGGAACAATTTCGCTTCAAAATGGCCAAAAGTTGCAATACCCCCCCAAAGCAACAATTTCGCCTCAAAATGGCAAAAAAATGCAATAGCCCCCCAAAGGAACAATTTCGCCTCAAAATGACCAAAAATTGTAATATCCCCCCAAAGGAACAATTTCGCTTCAATATGGCCAAAAGTTGCAATCCCCCCCCAAAGGAACAATTTCGCCTCAAAATGGCAAAAAATTGCAATACCCCCCCAAAGGAACAATTTCACCTCAAAATGTCGAAAAGTTGCAATACCCCCCCAAAGGAACAAGTTCGCTTCAAAATGGCCAAAAGTTGCAATACCCCCCAAAGGAACAATTTCGCCTCAAAATGCCAAAAAGTTGCAATACCCCCCGAAAGGAACAATTTCGCTTCAAAATGGCCAAAAGTTGCAATACCCCCCCAAAGGAACAATTTCGCCTCAAAATGGCAAAAAATTGCAATACCCCCCAAAGGAACAATTTCACCTCAAAATGCCGAAAAGTTGCAATACCCCCGAAAGGAACAATTTCGCTTCAAAATGGCCAAAAGATGCAATACCCCCCAAAGCAACAATTTTGCCTCAAAATGGCAAAAAATTGCAATAGCCCCCCAAAGGAACAATTTCGCCTAAAAATGGCCAAAAATTGTAATACCCCCCCAAAGGAACAATTTCGCTTTAATATGGCCAAAAGTTGCAATACCCCCCCAAAGGAACAATTTCGCCTCAAAATGGCAAAAAATTGCAATACCCCCCCAAAGGAACAATTTCGCCTCAAAATGGCCAAAAATTGTAATACCCCCCCAAAGGAACAATTTCGCTTCAATATGGTCAAAAGTTGCAATACCCCCCAAAGGAACAATTTCGCCTCAAAATGGCAAAAAATTACAATACCCCCCCAAAGGAACAATTTCGCCTCAAAATGCCGAAAAGTTGCAATACCCCCCGAAAGGAACAATTTCGCTTCAAAATGGCCAAAAGTTGCAATACCCCCCAAAAGGAACAATTTTGCCTCAAAATGGCCAAAAGTTGCAATACCCCCCAAAGGAACAATTTCGCCTCAAAATGCCGAAAAGTTGCAATACCCCCCCAAAGCAACAATTTCGCCTCAAAATGGCAAAAAGTTGCAATACCCCCCCAAAGGAACAATTTCGCTTCAAAATAGCCAAAAGATGCAATACCCCCCCAAAGCAACAATTTCGCCTCAAAATGGCAAAAAATTGTAATACCCCCCCAAAGGAACAATTTCGCTTCAAAATGGCCAAAAGTTGCAATACCCCCCCAAAGGAACAATTTCACCTCAAAATGTCGAAAAGTTGCAATACCCCCCCAAAGGAACAATTTCGCTTCAAAATGGCCAAAAGTTGCAATACTCCCCGAAAGGAACAATTTTGCCTCAAAATGCCGAAAAGTTGCAATACCCCCCAAAGGAACAATTTCGCTTCAAAATGGCCAAAAGATGCAATACCCCCCCAAAGCAACAATTTCGCCTCAAAATGGCAAAAAATTGTAATACCCCCCCAAAGGAACAATTTCGCTTCAAAATGGCCAAAAGTTGCAATACCCCCCCAAAGGAACAATTTCACCTCAAAATGTCGAAAAGTTGCAATACCCCCCCAAAGGAACAATTTCGCTTCAAAATGGCCAAAAGTTGCAATACCCCCCAAAGGAACAATTTCGCCTCAAAATGCCAAAAAGTTGCAATACCCCCCGAAAGGAACAATTTCGCTTCAAAATGGCCAAAAGTTGCAAAACCCCCCCAAAGGAACAGTTTCGCCTCAAAATGGCAAAAAATTGCAATACCCCCCCCCAAAGGAACAATTTCGCCTCAAAATGGCCAAAAATTGTAATCCCCCCAAAGGAACAATTTCACTTCAATGTGGCCAAAAGTTGCAATACCCCCCCAAAGGAACAATTTCGCCTCAAAATGGCAAAAAATTGCAATACCCCCCCAAAGGAACAATTTCGCCTGAAAATGCCGAAAAGTTGCAATACCCCCGAAAGGAACAATTTCGCTTCAAAATGGCCAAAAGTTGCAATACCCCTCAAAAGGAACAATTTCGCCTGAAAATGCCGAAAAGTTGCAATACCCCCCGAAAGGAACAATTTCGCTTCAAAATGGCCAAAAGTTGCAATACCCCCCGAAAGGAACAATTTCACCTCAAAATGCGGAAAAGTTGCAATACCCCCTAAAGGAACAATTTCACCTCAAAATGCCGAAAAGTTGCAATACCCCCGAAAGGAAAAATTTCGCTTCAAAATGGCCAAAAGATGCAATACCCCCCCAAAGCAACAATTTCGCCTCAAAATGGCAAAAAATTGCAATACCCCCCCAAAGGAACAATTTCACCTCAAAATGTCGAAAAGTTGCAATACCCCCCCAAAGGAACAATTTCGCTTCAAAATGGCCAAAAGTTGCAATACCCCCCAAAGGAACAATTTCGCCTCAAAATGCCAAAAAGTTGCAATACCCCCCGAAAGGAACAATTTCGCTTCAAAATGGCCAAAAGTTGCAATACCCCCCAAAGGAACAATTTCGCCTCAAAATGGCAAAAAATTGCAATACCCCCCAAAGGAACAATTTCACCTCAAAATGCCGAAAAGTTGCAATACCCCCGAAAGGAACAATTTCGCTTCAAAATGGCCAAAAGATGCAATACCCCCCCAAAGCAACAATTTCGCCTCAAAATGGCAAAAAATTGCAATACCCCCCCCAAAAGAACAATTTCGCCTCAAAATGGCCAAAAATTGTAATCCCCCCCAAAGGAACAATTTCACTTCAATGTGGCCAAAAGTTGCAATACCCCCCCAAAGGAACAATTTCGCTTCAAAATGGCAAAAAATTGCAATACCCCCCAAAGGAACAATTTCGCTTCAAAATGGCCAAAAGTTGCAATACCCCCCAAAGGAACAATTTCGCCTGAAAATGCCGAAAAGTTGCAATACCCCCCGAAAGGAACAATTTCGCTTCAAAATGGCCAAAAGTTGCAATACCCCCCAAAGGAACAATTTCACCTCAAAATGCGGAAAAGTTGCAATACCCCCCAAAGGAACAATTTCACCTCAAAATGCCGAAAAGTTGCAATACCCCCGAAAGGAACAATTTCGCTTCAAAATGGCCAAAAGATGCAATACCCCCCCAAAGCAACAATTTCGCCTCAAAATGGCAAAAAATTGCAATACCCCCCCAAAGGAACAATTTCGCCTCAAAATGCCAAAAAGTTACAATACCCCTCCAAAGGAACAATTTCGCTTCAAAATGGCCAAAAGTTGCAATACCCCCCCAAAGGAACAATTTCACCTCAAAATGCCGAAAAGTTGCAATACCCCCCGAAAGGAACAATTTCGCTTCAAAATGGCCAAAAGTTGCAATACCCCCCCAAAGGAACAATTTCGCCTCAAAATGCCGAAAAGTTGCAATACCCCCCCGAAAGGAACAATTTCGCTTCAAAATGGCCAAAAGATGCAATACCCCCCCAAAGGAACAATTTCGCCTCAAAATGGCAAAAAATTGCAATACCCCCCAAAGGAACAATTTCACCTCAAAATGCCGAAAAGTTGCAATACCCCCCGAAAGGAACAATTTCGCTTCAAATTGGCCAAAAGATGCAATACCCCCCCAAAGCAACAATTTCGCCTCAAAATGGCAAAAAATTGCAATACCCCCCCAAAGGAACAATTTCGCATCAGAATGCCGAAAAGTTGCAATACCCCCCGAAAGGAACAATTTCGCTTCAAAATGGCCAAAAGTTGCAATACCCCCCAAAAGGAACAATTTCGCCTCAAAATGGAAAAAAAGTTGCAATACCCCCCAAAAGGAAAAATTTCGCCTCAAAATGCCGAAAAGTTGCAATACCCCCTGAAAGGAACAATTTCGCTTCAAAATGGCCAAAAGTTGCAATACCCCCCAAAGGAACAATTTCGCCTCAAAATGGCAAAAATTTGCAATACCCCCCAAAGGAACAATTTCACCTCAAAATGCCGAAAAGTTGCAATACCCCCCCGAAAGGAACAATTTCGCTTCAAAATGGCCAAAAGATGCAATACCCCCCCAAAGCAACAATTTTGCCTCAAAATGGCAAAAAATTGCAATAGCCCCCCAAAGGAACAATTTCGCCTAAAAATGGCCAAAAATTGTAATACCCCCCCAAAGGAACAATTTCGCTTCAATATGGCCAAAAGTTGCAATACCCCCCCAAAGGAACAATTTCGCCTCAAAATGGCAAAAAATTGCAATACCCCCCCAAAGGAACAATTTCGCCTCAAAGTGGCCAAAAATTGTAATACCCCCCCAAAGGAACAATTTCGCTTCAATATGGCCAAAAGTTGCAATACCCCCCCAAAGGAACAATTTCGCCTCAAAATGGCAAAAAATTACAATACCCCCCCAAAGGAACAATTTCGCTTCAAAATGGCCAAAAGTTGCAATACCCCCCAAAAGGAACAATTTTGCCTCAAAATGGCCAAAAGTTGCAATACCCCCCAAAGGAACAATTTCGCCTCAAAATGCCGAAAAGTTGCAATACCCCCCCAAAGCAACAATTTCGCCTCAAAATGGCAAAAAGTTGCAATACCCCCCCAAAGGAACAATTTCGCTTCAAAATAGCCAAAAGATGCAATACCCCCCCAAAGCAACAATTTCGCCTCAAAATGGCAAAAAATTGTAATACCCCCCCCAAAGGAACAATTTCGCTTCAAAATGGCCAAAAGTTGCAATACCCCCCCAAAGGAACAATTTCACCTCAAAATGTCGAAAAGTTGCAATACCCCCCCAAAGGAACAATTTCGCTTCAAAATGGCCAAAAGTTGCAATACCCCCCGAAAGGAACAATTTCGCCTCAAAATGCCAAAAAGTTGCAATACCCCCCCAAAGGAACAATTTCGCTTCAAAATGGCCAAAAGATGCAATACCCCCCCAAAGCAACAATTTCGCCTCAAAATGGCAAAAAATTGTAATACCCCCCCCAAAGGAACAATTTCGCTTCAAAATGGCCAAAAGTTGCAATACCCCCCCAAAGGAACAATT
The DNA here is from genome assembly GCF_048569485.1 of Anomaloglossus baeobatrachus. Taxonomy (NCBI): domain Eukaryota; kingdom Metazoa; phylum Chordata; class Amphibia; order Anura; family Aromobatidae; genus Anomaloglossus; species Anomaloglossus baeobatrachus. The sequence continues at coordinate 44,753,058 of NC_134363.1, forward strand.
TCACCTCAAAATGTCGAAAAGTTGCAATACCCCCCCCAAAGGAACAATTTCGCTTCAAAATGGCCAAAAGTTGCAATACCCCCCCAAAGGAACAATTTCGCCTCAAAATGCCAAAAAGTTGCAATACCCCCCGAAAGGAACAATTTCGCTTCAAAATGGCCAAAAGTTGCAATACCCCCCCAAAGGAACAGTTTCGCCTCAAAATGGCAAAAAATTGCAATACCCCCCAAAGGAACAATTTCACCTCAAAATGCCGAAAAGTTGCAATACCCCCGAAAGGAACAATTTCGCTTCAAAATGGCCAAAAGATGCAATACCCCCCCAAAGCAACAATTTCGCCTCAAAATGGCAAAAAATTGCAATACCCCCCCCCAAAGGAACAATTTCGCCTCAAAATGGCCAAAAATTGTAATCCCCCCCAAAGGAACAATTTCACTTCAATGTGGCCAAAAGTTGCAATACCCCCCCAAAGGAACAATTTCGCCTCAAAATGGCAAAAAATTGCAATACCCCTCCAAAGGAACAATTTCGCCTGAAAATGCCGAAAAGTTGCAATACCCCCCGAAAGGAACAATTTCGCTTCAAAATGGCCAAAAGTTGCAATACCCCCCGAAAGGAACAATTTCACCTCAAAATGCGGAAAAGTTGCAATACCCCCCAAAGGAACAATTTCACCTCAAAATGCCGAAAAGTTGCAATACCCCCGAAAGGAAAAATTTCGCTTCAAAATGGCCAAAAGATGCAATACCCCCCCAAAGCAACAATTTCGCCTCAAAATGGCAAAAAATTGCAATACCCCCCCAAAGGAACAATTTCACCTCAAAATGTCGAAAAGTTGCAATACCCCCGCAAATGAACAATTTCGCTTCAAAATGGCCAAAAGTTGCAATACCCCCCCAAAGGAACAATTTCGCCTCAAAATGCCAAAAAGTTGCAATACCCCCCGAAAGGAACAATTTCGCTTCAAAATGGCCAAAAGTTGCAATACCCCCCAAAGGAACAATTTCGCCTCAAAATGGCAAAAAATTGCAATACCCCCCAAAGGAACAATTTCACCTCAAAATGCCGAAAAGTTGCAATACCCCCGAAAGGAACAATTTCGCTTCAAAATGGCCAAAAGATGCAATACCCCCCTAAAGTAACAATTTCGCCTCAAAATGGCAAAAAATTGCAATACCCCCCCCAAAAGAACAATTTCGCCTCAAAATGGCCAAAAGTTGTAATCCCCCCCAAAGGAACAATTTCACTTCAATGTGGCCAAAAGTTGCAATACCCCCCCAAAGGAACAATTTCGCTTCAAAATGGCAAAAAATTGCAATACCCCCCAAAGGAACAATTTCGCCTGAAAATGCCGAAAAGTTGCAATACCCCCCGAAAGGAACAATTTCGCTTCAAAATGGCCAAAAGTTGCAATACCCCCCAAAGGAACAATTTCGCCTGAAAATGCCGAAAACTTGCAATACCCCCCGAAAGGAACAATTTCGCTTCAAAATGGCCAAAAGTTGCAATACCCCCCAAAGGAACAATTTCACCTCAAAATGCGGAAAAGTTGCAATACCCCCCAAAGGAACAATTTCACCTCAAAATGCCGAAAAGTTGCAATACCCCCCAAAGGAACAATTTCGCCTCAAAATGCCGAAAAGTTGCAATACCCCCCAAAGGAACAATTTCGCTTCAAAATGGCCAAAAGATGCAATACCCCCCCAAAACAACAATTTCGCCTCAAAATGGCAAAAAATTGTAATACCCCCCAAAGGAACAATTTCGCTTCAAAATGGCCAAAAGTTGCAATTCCCCCCCAAAGCAACAATTTCGCCTCAAAATGGCAAAAAATTGCAATACCCCCCAAAGGAACAATTTTGCCTCAAAATGACCAAAAATTGTAATACCCCCCCAAAGGAACAATTTCGCTTTAATATGGCCAAAAGTTGCAATCCCCCCCCCGAAAGGAACAATTTCGCCTCAAAATGGCAAAAAATTGCAATACCCCCCCAAAGGAACAATTTCACCTCAAAATGTCGAAAAGTTGCAATACCCCCCCAAAGGAACAATTTCGCTTCAAAATGGCCAAAAGTTGCAATACCCCCCAAAGGAACAATTTCGCCTCAAAATGCCAAAAAGTTGCAATACCCCCCGAAAGGAACAATTTCGCTTCAAAATGGCCAAAAGTTGCAATACCCCCCCAAAGGAACAATTTCGCCTCAAAATGGCAAAAAATTGCAATACCCCCCAAAGGAACAATTTCACCTCAAAATGCCGAAAAGTTGCAATACCCCCGAAAGGAACAATTTCGCTTCAAAATGGCCAAAAGATGCAATACCCCCCCAAAGCAACAATTTCGCCTCAAAATGGCAAAAAATTGCAATACCCCCCCAAAGGAACAATTTCGCCTCAAAATGCCGAAAAGTTACAATACCCCTCCAAAGGAACAATTTCGCTTCAAAATGGCCAAAAGTTGCAATACCCCCCCAAAGGAACAATTTCACCTCAAAATGCCGAAAAGTTGCAATACCCCCCGAAAGGAACAATTTCGCTTCAAAATGGCCAAAAGTTGCAATACCCCCCCAAAGGAACAATTTCGCCTCAAAATGCCGAAAAGTTGCAATACCCCCCCGAAAGGAACAATTTCGCTTCAAAATGGCCAAAAGTTGCAATACCCCCCAAAGGAACAATTTCGCCTCAAAATGGCAAAAAATTGCAATACCCCCCAAAGGAACAATTTCACCTCAAAATGCCGAAAAGTTGCAATACCCCCCCGAAAGGAACAATTTCGCTTCAAAATGGCCAAAAGATGCAATACCCCCCCAAAGCAACAATTTCGCCTCAAAATGGCAAAAAATTGCAATACCCCCCCAAAGGAACAATTTCGCCTCAAAATGGCCAAAAATTGTAATACCCCCCCAAAGGAACAATTTCGCTTCAATATGGCCAAAAGTTGCAATACCCCCCCAAGGAACAATTTCGCCTCAAAATGGCAAAAAATTGCAATACCCCCCCAAAGGAACAATTTCGCCTCAAAATGCCGAAAAGTTGCAATACCCCCCGAAAGGAACAATTTCGCTTCAAAATGGCCAAAAGTTGCAATACCCCCCCAAAGGAACAATTTTGCCTCAAAATGGCCAAAAGTTGCAATACCCCCCAAAGGAACAATTTCGCCTCAAAATGCCGAAAAGTTGCAATACCCCCCAAAGGAACAATTTCGCTTCAAAATGGCCAAAAGATGCAATACCCCCCCAAAACAACAATTTCGCCTCAAAATGGCAAAAAATTGTAATACCCCCCAAAGGAACAATTTCGCTTCAAAATGGCCAAAAGTTGCAATTCCCCCCCAAAGCAACAATTTCGCCTAAAAATGGCAAAAAATTGCAATACCCCCCCAAAGGAACAATTTTGCCTCAAAATGACCAAAAATTGTAATACCCCCCCAAAGGAACAATTTCGCTTCAATATGGCCAAAAGTTGCAATCCCCCCCCCAAAGGAACAATTTCGCCTCAAAATGGCAAAAAATTGCAATACCCCCCCAAAGGAACAATTTCACCTCAAAATGTCGAAAAGTTGCAATACCCCCCCAAAGGAACAATTTCGCTTCAAAATGGCCAAAAGTTGCAATACCCCCCAAAGGAACAATTTCGCCTCAAAATGCCAAAAAGTTGCAATACCCCCCGAAAGGAACAATTTCGCTTCAAAATGGCCAAAAGTTGCAATACCCCCCCAAAGGAACAATTTCGCCTCAAAATGGCAAAAAATTGCAATACCCCCCAAAGGAACAATTTCACCTCAAAATGCCGAAAAGTTGCAAAACCCCCGAAAGGAACAATTTCGCTTCAAAATGGCCAAAAGATGCAATACCCCCCCAAAGCAACAATTTTGCCTCAAAATGGCAAAAAATTGCAATACCCCCCCCAAAGGAACAATTTCGCCTCAAAATGGCCAAAAATTGTAATCCCCCCAAAGGAACAATTTCACTTCAATGTGGACAAAAGTTGCAATACCCCCCCAAAGGAACAATTTCGCCTCAAAATGGCAAAAAATTGCAATACCCCCCCAAAGGAACAATTTCACCTGAAAATGCCGAAAAGTTGCAATACCCCCCGAAAGGAACAATTTCGCTTCAAAATGGCCAAAAGTTGCAATACCCCCCCAAAGGAACAATTTCGCCTGAAAATGCTGAAAAGTTGCAATACCCCCCAAAAGGAACAATTTCGCTTCAAAATGGCCAAAAGTTGCAATACCCCCCCAAAGGAACAATTTCACCTCAAAATGCGGAAAAGTTGCAATACCCCCCAAAGGAACAATTTCACCTCAAAATGCCGAAAAGTTGCAATACCCCCGAAAGCAACAATTTCGCTTCAAAATGGCCAAAAGATGCAATACCCCCCCAAAGCAACAATTTCGCCTCAAAATGGCAAAAAAATGCAATACCCCCCCAAAGGAACAATTTCGCATCAGAATGCCGAAAAGTTGCAATACCCCCCGAAAGGAACAATTTCGCTTCAAAATGGCCAAAAGTTGCAATACCCCCCCAAAGGAATAATTTAGCCTCAAAATGGAAAAAAAGTTGCAATACCCCCCAAAAGGAAAAATTTCGCCTCAAAATGCCGAAAAGTTGCAATACCCCCCGAAAGGAACAATTTCGCTTCAAAATGGCCAAAAGTTGCAATACCCCCCAAAGGAACAATTTCGCCTCAAAATGGCAAAAAATTGCAATACCCCCCAAAGGAACAATTTCACCTCAAAATGCCGAAAAGTTGCAATACCCCCCCGAAAGGAACAATTTCGCTTCAAAATGGCCAAAAGATGCAATACCCCCCCAAAGCAACATTTTCGCCTCAAAATGGCAAAAAATTGCAATACCCCCCCAAAGGAACAATTTCGCCTCAAAATGGCCAAAAATTGTAATACCCCCCCAAAGGAACAATTTCGCTTCAATATGGCCAAAAGTTGCAATACCCCCCCAAAGGAACAATTTCGCCTCAAAATGGCAAAAAATTGCAATACCCCCCCAAAGGAACAATTTCGCCTCAAAATGCCGAAAAGTTGCAATACCCCCCGAAAGGAACAATTTCGCTTCAAAATGGCCAAAAGTTGCAATACCCCCCCAAAGGAACAATTTTGCCTCAAAATGGCCAAAAGTTGCAATACCCCCCAAAGGAACAATTTCACCTCAAAATGCCGAAAAGTTGCAATACCCCCCGAAAGGAACAATTTCGCTACAAAATGGCAAAAAGATGCAATACCCCCCCAAAGCAACAATTTTGCCTCAAAATGGCAAAAAATTGCAATACCCCCCCCAAAGGAACAATTTCGCCTCAAAATGGCCAAAAATTGTAATCCCCCCAAAGGAACAATTTCACTTCAATGTGGACAAAAGTTGCAATACCCCCCCAAAGGAACAATTTCGCCTCAAAATGGCAAAAAATTGCAATACCCCCTCAAAGGAACAATTTCACCTGAAAATGCCGAAAAGTTGCAATACCCCCCGAAAGGAACAATTTCGCTTCAAAATGGCCAAAAGTTGCAATACCCCCCCAAAGGAACAATTTCACCTCAAAATGCGGAAAAGTTGCAATACCCCCCAAAGGAACAATTTCACCTCAAAATGCCGAAAAGTTGCAATACCCCCGAAAGGAACAATTTCGCTTCAAAATGGCCAAAAGATGCAATACCCCCCCAAAGCAACAATTTCGCCTCAAAATGGCAAAAAATTGCAATACCCCCCCAAAGGAACAATTTCGCATCAGAATGCCGAAAAGTTGCAATACCCCCCGAAAGGAACAATTTCGCTTCAAAATGGCCAAAAGTTGCAATACCCCCCCAAAGGAATAATTTAGCCTCAAAATGGAAAAAAAGTTGCAATACCCCCCAAAAGGAAAAATTTCGCCTCAAAATGCCGAAAAGTTGCAATACCCCCCGAAAGGAACAATTTCGCTTCAAAATGGCCAAAAGTTGCAATACCCCCCAAAGGAACAATTTCGCCTCAAAATGGCAAAAAATTGCAATACAATACCCCCCAAAGGAACAATTTCACCTCAAAATGCCGAAAAGTTGCAATACCCCCCCGAAAGGAACAATTTCGCTTCAAAATGGCCAAAAGATGCAATACCCCCCCAAAGCAACAATTTCGCCTCAAAATGGCAAAAAATTGCAATACCCCCCCAAAGGAACAATTTCGCCTCAAAATGGCCAAAAATTGTAATACCCCCCCAAAGGAACAATTTCGCTTCAATATGGCCAAAAGTTGCAATACCCCCCCAAAGGAACAATTTCGCCTCAAAATGGCAAAAAATTGCAATACCCCCCCAAAGGAACAATTTCGCCTCAAAATGCCGAAAAGTTGAAATACCCCCCGAAAGGAACAATTTCGCTTCAAAATGGCCAAAAGTTGCAATACCCCCCCAAAGGAACAATTTTGCCTCAAAATGGCCAAAAGTTGCAATACCCCCCAAAGGAACAATTTCACCTCAAAATGCCGAAAAGTTGCAATACCCCCCGAAAGGAACAATTTCGCTACAAAATGGCCAAAAGATGCAATACCCCCCGAAAGGAACAATTTCGCTTCAAAATGGCCAAAAGTTGCAATACCCCCCAAAGCAACAATTTCGCCTCAAAATGGCAAAAAATTGCAATACCCCCCAAAGGAACAATTTCACCTCAAAATGCCGAAAAGTTGCAATACCCCCCCGAAAGGAACAATTTCGATTCAAAATGGCCAAAAGATGCAATACCCCCCCAAAGCAACAATTTCGCCTCAAAATGGCAAAAAATTGCAATATCCCCCCAAAGGAACAATTTCGCCTCAAAATGGCCAAAAATTGTAAAACCCCCCCAAAGGAACAATTTCGCTTCAATATGGCCAAAAGTTGCAATACCCCCCCAAAGGAACAATTTCGCCTCAAAATGGCAAAAAATTGCAATACCCCCCCAAAGGAACAATTTCGCCTCAAAATGACGAAAAGTTGCAATACCCCCCGAAAGGAACAATTTCGCTTCAAAATGGCCAAAAGTTGCAATACCCCCCCAAAGGAACAATTTTGCCTCAAAATGGCCAAAAGTTGCAATACCCCCCAAAGGAACAATTTCACCTCAAAATGCCGAAAAGTTGCAATACCCCCCGAAAGGAACAATTTCGCTACAAAATGGCCAAAAGATGCAATACCCCCCCGAAAGGAACAATTTCGCTTCAAAATGGCCAAAAGTTGCAATACCCCCCAAAGCAACAATTTCGCCTCAAAATGGCAAAAAATTGCAATACCCCCAAAGGAACAATTTCGCTTCAAAATGGCCAAAAGTTGCAATACCCCCCAAAGGAACAATTTCGCCTCAAAATGGCCAAAAGTTGCAATACCCCCCCAAAGGAACAATTTCGCCTCAAAATGCCGAAAAGTTGAAATACCCCCCGAAAGGAACAATTTCGCTTCAAAATGGCCAAAAGTTGCAATACCCCCCCAAAGGAACAATTTCGCCTCAGAATGCCGAAAAGTTGCAATACCCCCCCCAAAGGAACAATTTCGCCTCAAAATGCCGAAAAGTTGCAATACCCCCCCAAAGGAACAATTTCGCCTCAGAATGCCGAAAAGTTGCAATAACCCCCCCAAAGGAACAATTTCGCCTCAAAATGCCGAAAAGTTGAAATACCCCCCGAAAGGAACAATTTCGCTTCAAAATGGCCAAAAGTTGCAATACCCCCCCAAAGGAACAATTTTGCCTCAAAATGGCAGAAAATTGCAATACCCCCCAAAGGAACAATTTCGCCTCAAAATGCCGAAAAGTTGCAATACCCCTCCAAAGGAACAATTTCGCTTCAAAATGGCCAAAAGTTGCAATATCCCCCCAAAGGAACAATTTCGCCTCAAAATGCCGAAAAGTTGCAATACCCCCCGAAAGGAACAATTTCGCTTCAAAATGGCCAAAAGTTGGAATACCCCCCCAAAGGAACAATTTCGCCTCAAAATGCCGAAAAGTTGCAATACCCCCCGAAAGGAACAATTTCGCTTCAAAATGGCCAAAAGTTGCAATACCCCCCCAAAGGAACAATTTCGCCTCAAAATGGCAAATAATTGCAATACCCCCCCAAGGAACAATTTCGCCTCAAAATGCCGAAAAGTTGCAATACCCCCCGAAAGGAACAATTTCGCTTCAAAATGGCCAAAAGTTGCAAAACCCCCCAAAGGAACAATTTCGCCTCAAAATGCCGAAAAGTTGCAATACCCCCCGAAAGGAACAATTTCGCTTCAAAATGGCCAAAAGTTGCAATACCCCCCCAAAGGAACAATTTCGCCTCAAAATGGCAAAAAATTGCAATACCCCCCCAAAGGAACAATTTCACCTCAAAATGCCGAAAAGTTGCAATACCCCCCGAAAGGAACAATTTCGCTTCAAAATGGCCAAAAGATGCAATACCCCCCGAAAGGAACAATTTCGCTTCAAAATGGCCAAAAGTTGCAATACCCCCCCAAAGCAACAATTTCGCCTCAAAATGGCAAAAAATTGCAATACCCTCAAAGGAACAATTTCGCTTCAAAATGGCCAAAAGTTGCAATACCCCCCAAAGGAACAATTTCGCCTCAAAATGGCCAAAAGTTGCAATACCCCCCCAAAGGAACAATTTCGCCTCAAAATGCCGAAAAGTTGAAATACCCCCCAAAGGAACAATTTCGCTTCAAAATGGCCAAAAGTTGCAATACCCCCCCAAAGGAAATATTTCGCCTCAAAATGGCAAAAAATTGCAATACCCCCCCAAAGGAACAATTTCACCTCAAAATGCCGAAAAGTTGCAATACCCCCGAATTGAACAATTTCGCCTCAAAATGGCCAAAAGATGCAATACCCCCCCAAAGCAACAATTTCGCCTCAAAATGGCAAAAAATTGCAATACCCCCACAAAGGAACAATTTTGCCTCAAAATGCCGAAAAGTTGCAATACCCCCCGAAAGGAACAATTTCGCCTCAAAATGGCAAAAAATTGCAATACCCCCCCAAAGGAACAATTTCGCCTCAAAATGCCGAAAAGTTGCAATACCCCCGAAAGGAACAATTTCGCTTCAAAATGGCCAAAAGTTGCAATACCCCCCAAAGGAACAATTTCGCTTCAATATGGCCAAAAGTTGCAATACACCCCCAAAGGAACAATTTCGCCTCAAAATGCCGAAAAGTTGCAATACCCCCGAAAGGAACAAGTTCGCTTCAAAATGGCCAAAAGATGCAATACCCCCCCAAAGCAACAATTTCGCCTCAAAATGGCAAAAAATTGCAATACCACCCCCCCAAAGGAACAATTTCGCCTCAAAATGGCCAAAAATTGTAATCCCCCCCAAAGGAACAATTTCACTTTAATGTGGCCAAAAGTTGCAATACCCCCCGAAAGGAACAATTTCGCTTCAAAATGGCCAAAAGTTGCAATACCCCCCCAAAGGAACAATTTCACCTCAAAATGCGGAAAAGTTGCAATACCCCCCAAAGGAACAATTTCACCTCAAAATGCCGAAAAGTTGCAATACCCCCCGAAAGGAACAATTTCGCTTCAAAATGGCCAAAAGATGCAATACCCCCCCAAAGCAATAATTTCGCCTCAAAATGGCAAAAAATTGCAATACCCCCCCAAAGGAACAATTTCACCTCAAAATGGCCAAAAATTGTAATACCCCCCCAAAGGAACAATATCGCTTCAATATGGCCAAAAGTTGCAATACCCCCCAAAGGAACAATTTCGCCTCAAAATGGCAAAAAATTGCAATACCCCCCCCAAAGGAACAATTTCGCCTCAAAATGCCGAAAAGTTGCAATACCCCCCAAAAGGAACAATTTCGCTTCAAAATGGCCAAAAGTTTCAATACCCCCCCAAAAAAACAATTTCGCCTCAAAATGCCAAAAAGTTGCAATACCTCCCGAAAGGAACAATTTCGCTTCAAAATGGCCAAAAGTTGCAATACCCCCCTCCCAAAGGAACAATTTCGCCTCAAAATGCCGAAAAGTTGAAATACCCCCCGAAAGGAACAATTTCGCTTCAAAATGGCCAAAAGTTACAATACCCCCCGAAAGGAACAATTTCGCCTCAAAATACCGAAAAGTTGAAATACCCCCCGAAAGGAACAATTTCGCTTCAAAATGGCCAAAAGTTGCAATACCCCCCCAAAGGAACAATTTCGCTTCAAAATGGCCAAAAGTTGCAATACCCCCCCAAAGGAACAATTTCGCCTCAAAATGCCAAAAAGTTGCAATACCCCCCGAAAGGAACAATTTCGCTTCAAAATAGCCAAAAGTTGCAATACCCCCCCAAAGGAACAATTTCGCCTCAAAATGGCAAAAAATTGCAATACTCCCCCAAAGGAACAATTTCACCTCAAAATGCCGAAAAGTTGCAATACCCCCGAAAGGAACAATTTCGCTTCAAAATGGCCAAAAGATGCAATACCCCCCCAAAGGAACAATTTCGCCTCAAAATGCCGAAAAGTTGCAATACCCCCCGAAAGGAACAATTTCGCTTCAAAATGGCCAAAAGTTGGAATACCCCCCCAAAGGAACAATTTCGCCTCAAAATGCCGAAAAGTTGCAATACCCCCCGAAAGGAACAATTTCGCTTCAAAATGGCCAAAAGTTGCAATACCCCCCCAAAGGAACAATTTCGCCTCAAAATGGCAAATAATTGCAATACCCCCCCAAGGAACAATTTCGCCTCAAAATGCCGAAAAGTTGCAATACCCCCCGAAAGGAACAATTTCGCTTCAAAATGGCCAAAAGTTGCAATACCCCCCAAAGGAACAATTTCGCCTCAAAATGCCGAAAAGTTGCAATACCCCCCGAAAGGAACAATTTCGCTTCAAAATGGCCAAAAGTTGCAATACCCCCCCAAAGGAACAATTTCGCCTCAAAATGGCAAAAAATTGCAATACCCCCCCAAAGGAACAATTTCACCTCAAAATGCCGAAAAGTTGCAATACCCCCCGAAAGGAACAATTTCGCTTCAAAATGGCCAAAAGATGCAATACCCCCCGAAAGGAACAATTTCGCTTCAAAATGGCCAAAAGTTGCAATACCCCCCCAAAGCAACAATTTCGCCTCAAAATGGCAAAAAATTGCAATACCCTCAAAGGAACAATTTCGCTTCAAAATGGCCAAAAGTTGCAATACCCCCCAAAGGAACAATTTCGCCTCAAAATGGCCAAAAGTTGCAATACCCCCCCAAAGGAACAATTTCGCCTCAAAATGCCGAAAAGTTGAAATACCCCCCAAAGGAACAATTTCGCTTCAAAATGGCCAAAAGTTGCAATACCCCCCCAAAGGAACAATTTCGCCTCAAAATGGCAAAAAATTGCAATACCCCCCCAAAGGAACAATTTCACCTCAAAATGCCGAAAAGTTGCAATACCCCCGAAAGGAACAATTTCGCCTCAAAATGGCCAAAAGATGCAATACCCCCCCAAAGCAACAATTTCGCCTCAAAATGGCAAAAAATTGCAATACCCCCACAAAGGAACAATTTTGCCTCAAAATGCCGAAAAGTTGCAATACCCCCCGAAAGGAACAATTTCGCCTCAAAATGGCAAAAAATTGCAATACCCCCCCAAAGGAACAATTTCGCCTCAAAATGCCGAAAAGTTGCAATACCCCCGAAAGGAACAATTTCGCTTCAAAATGGCCAAAAGTTGCAATACCCCCCCAAAGCAACAATTTCGCCTCAAAATGGCAAAAAATTGCAATACCCGCCCAAAGGAACAATTTCGCCTCAAAATGACCAAAAATTGTAATACCCCCCAAAGGAACAATTTCGCTTCAATATGGCCAAAAGTTGCAATACACCCCCAAAGGAACAATTTCGCCTCAAAATGCCGAAAAGTTGCAATACCCCCGAAAGGAACAAGTTCGCTTCAAAATGGCCAAAAGATGCAATACCCCCCCAAAGCAACAATTTCGCCTCAAAATGGCAAAAAATTGCAATACCACCCCCCCAAAGGAACAATTTCGCCTCAAAATGGCCAAAAATTGTAATCCCCCCCAAAGGAACAATTTCACTTTAATGTGGCCAAAAGTTGCAATACCCCCCGAAAGGAACAATTTCGCTTCAAAATGGCCAAAAGTTGCAATACCCCCCCAAAGGAACAATTTCACCTCAAAATGCGGAAAAGTTGCAATACCCCCCAAAGGAACAATTTCACCTCAAAATGCCGAAAAGTTGCAATACCCCCCGAAAGGAACAATTTCGCTTCAAAATGGCCAAAAGATGCAATACCCCCCCAAAGCAATAATTTCGCCTCAAAATGGCAAAAAATTGCAATACCCCCCCAAAGGAACAATTTCGCCTCAAAATGGCCAAAAATTGTAATACCCCCCCAAAGGAACAATATCGCTTCAATATGGCCAAAAGTTGCAATACCCCCCAAAGGAACAATTTCGCCTCAAAATGGCAAAAAATTGCAATACCCCCCCCAAGGAACAATTTCGCCTCAAAATGCCGAAAAGTTGCAATACCCCCCAAAAGGAACAATTTCGCTTCAAAATGGCCAAAAGTTTCAATACCCCCCCAAAAAAACAATTTCGCCTCAAAATGCCAAAAAGTTGCAATACCTCCCGAAAGGAACAATTTCGCTTCAAAATGGCCAAAAGTTACAATACCCCCCGAAAGGAACAATTTCGCCTCAAAATACCGAAAAGTTGAAATACCCCCCCAAAGGAACAATTTCGCCTCAAAATGCCGAAAAGTTGCAATACCCCCCCAAAGGAACAATTTCGCCTCAGAATGCCGAAAAGTTGCAATAACCCCCCCAAAGGAACAATTTCGCCTCAAAATGCCGAAAAGTTGAAATACCCCCCGAAAGGAACAATTTCGCTTCAAAATGGCCAAAAGTTGCAATACCCCCCCAAAGGAACAATTTTGCCTCAAAATGGCAAAAAATTGCAATACCCCCCAAAGGAACAATTTCGCCTCAAAATGCCGAAAAGTTGCAATACCCCTCCAAAGGAACAATTTCGCTTCAAAATGGCCAAAAGTTGCAATATCCCCCCAAAGGAACAATTTCGCCTCAAAATGCCGAAAAGTTGCAATACCCCCCGAAAGGAACAATTTCGCTTCAAAATGGCCAAAAGTTGGAATACCCCCCCAAAGGAACAATTTCGCCTCAAAATGCCGAAAAGTTGCAATACCCCCCGAAAGGAACAATTTCGCTTCAAAATGGCCAAAAGTTGCAATACCCCCCCAAAGGAACAATTTCGCTTCAAAATGGCCAAAAGATGCAATACTCCCCCAAAGCAACAATTTCGCCTCAAAATGGCAAAAAATTGCAATACCCCCCCAAAGGAACAATTTCGCTTCAAAATGGCCAAAAGTTGCAATACCCCCCAAAGGAACAATTTCGCCTCAAAATGCCGAAAAGTTGCAATACCCCCCGAAAGGAACAATTTCGCTTCAAAATGGCCAAAAGTTGCAATACCCCCCCAAAGGAACAATTTCGCCTCAAAATGGCAAAAAATTGCAATACCCCCCCAAAGGAACAATTTCACCTCAAAATGCCGAAAAGTTGCAATACCCCCCGAAAGGAACAATTTCGCTTCAAAATGGCCAAAAGATGCAATACCCCCCGAAAGGAACAATTTCGCTTCAAAATGGCCAAAAGTTGCAATACCCCCCCAAAGCAACAATTTCGCCTCAAAATGGCAAAAAATTGCAATACCCTCAAAGGAACAATTTCGCTTCAAAATGGCCAAAAGTTGCAATACCCCCCAAAGGAACAATTTCGCCTCAAAATGGCCAAAAGTTGCAATACCCCCCCAAAGGAACAATTTCGCCTCAAAATGCCGAAAAGTTGAAATACCCCCCAAAGGAACAATTTCGCTTCAAAATGGCCAAAAGTTGCAATACCCCCCCAAAGGAACAATTTCGCCTCAAAATGGCAAAAAATTGCAATACCCCCCCAAAGGAACAATTTCACCTCAAAATGCCGAAAAGTTGCAATACCCCCGAAAGGAACAATTTCGCCTCAAAATGGCCAAAAGATGCAATACCCCCCCAAAGCAACAATTTCGCCTCAAAATGGCAAAAAATTGCAATACCCCCACAAAGGAACAATTTTGCCTCAAAATGCCGAAAAGTTGCAATACCCCCCGAAAGGAACAATTTCGCCTCAAAATGGCAAAAAATTGCAATACCCCCCCAAAGGAACAATTTCGCCTCAAAATGCCGAAAAGTTGCAATACCCCCGAAAGGAACAATTTCGCTTCAAAATGGCCAAAAGTTGCAATACCCCCCCAAAGCAACAATTTCGCCTCAAAATGGCAAAAAATTGCAATACCCGCCCAAAGGAACAATTTCGCCTCAAAATGACCAAAAATTGTAATACCCCCCAAAGGAACAATTTCGCTTCAATATGGCCAAAAGTTGCAATACACCCCCAAAGGAACAATTTCGCCTCAAAATGCCGAAAAGTTGCAATACCCCCGAAAGGAACAAGTTCGCTTCAAAATGGCCAAAAGATGCAATACCCCCCCAAAGCAACAATTTCGCCTCAAAATGGCAAAAAATTGCAATACCACCCCCCCAAAGGAACAATTTCGCCTCAAAATGGCCAAAAATTGTAATCCCCCCCAAAGGAACAATTTCACTTTAATGTGGCCAAAAGTTGCAATACCCCCCGAAAGGAACAATTTCGCTTCAAAATGGCCAAAAGTTGCAATACCCCCCCAAAGGAACAATTTCACCTCAAAATGCGGAAAAGTTGCAATACTCCCCAAAGGAACAATTTCACCTCAAAATGCCGAAAAGTTGCAATACCCCCCGAAAGGAACAATTTCGCTTCAAAATGGCCAAAAGATGCAATACCCCCCCAAAGCAATAATTTCGCCTCAAAATGGCAAAAAATTGCAATACCCCCCCAAAGGAACAATTTCACCTCAAAATGGCCAAAAATTGTAATACCCCCCAAAGGAACAATATCGCTTCAATATGGCCAAAAGTTGCAATACCCCCCAAAGGAACAATTTCGCCTCAAAATGGCAAAAAATTGCAATACCCCCCCCAAAGGAACAATTTCGCCTCAAAATGCCGAAAAGTTGCAATACCCCCCAAAAGGAACAATTTCGCTTCAAAATGGCCAAAAGTTTCAATACCCCCCCAAAAAAACAATTTCGCCTCAAAATGCCAAAAAGTTGCAATACCTCCCGAAAGGAACAATTTCGCTTCAAAATGGCCAAAAGTTGCAATACCCCCCTCCCAAAGGAACAATTTCGCCTCAAAATGCCGAAAAGTTGAAATACCCCCCGAAAGGAACAATTTCGCTTCAAAATGGCCAAAAGTTACAATACCCCCCGAAAGGAACAATTTCGCCTCAAAATACCGAAAAGTTGAAATACCCCCCGAAAGGAACAATTTCGCTTCAAAATGGCCAAAAGTTGCAATACCCCCCCCAAAGGAACAATTTCGCTTCAAAATGGCCAAAAGTTGCAATACCCCCCCAAAGGAACAATTTCGCCTCAAAATGCCAAAAAGTTGCAATACCCCCCGAAAGGAACAATTTCGCTTCAAAATAGCCAAAAGTTGCAATACCCCCCCAAAGGAACAATTTCGCCTCAAAATGGCAAAAAATTGCAATACTCCCCCAAAGGAACAATTTCACCTCAAAATGCCGAAAAGTTGCAATACCCCCGAAAGGAACAATTTCGCTTCAAAATGGCCAAAAGATGCAATACCCCCCCAAAGCAACAATTTCGCCTCAAAATGGCAAAAAATTGCAATACCCCCCCAAAGGAACAATTTCGCCTCAAAATGGCCAAAAATTGTAATCCCCCCAAAGGAACAATTTCACTTCAATGTGGCCAAAAGTTGCAATACCCCCCGAAAGGAACAATTTTGCTTCAAAATGGCCAAAAGTTGCAATACCCCCCCAAAGGAACAATTTCGCCTCAAAATGGCAAAAAATTGCAATACCCCCCAAAGGAACAATTCCACCTCAAAATGCCGAAAAGTTGCAATACCCCCCGAAAGGAACAATTTCGCTTCAAAATAGCCAAAAGATGCAATACCCCCCCAAAGCAACAATTTCACCTCAAAATGGCAAAAAATTGCAATACCCCCCCAAAGGAACAATTTCGCCTCAAAATGGCCAAAAATTGTAATAACCCCCCAAAGGAACAATTTCGCTTCAATATGGCCAAAAGTTGCAATACCCCCCAAAGGAACAATTTCGCCTCAAAATGAAAAAAAATTGCAATACCCCTCCAAAGGAACAATTTCGCTTCAAAATGGCCAAAAGTTGCAATACACCCCCAAAGGAACAATTTCGCCTCAAAATGCCGAAAAGTTGCAATACCCCCGAAAGGAACAAGTTCGCTTCAAAATGGCCAAAAGATGCAATACCCCCCCAAAGCAACAATTTCGCCTCAAAATGGCAAAAAATTGCAATACCACCCCCCCAAAGGAACAATTTCGCCTCAAAATGGCCAAAAATTGTAATCCCCCCCAAAGGAACAATTTCACTTTAATGTGGCCAAAAGTTGCAATACCCCCCGAAAGGAACAATTTCGCTTCAAAATGGCCAAAAGTTGCAATACCCCCCCAAAGGAACAATTTCACCTCAAAATGCGGAAAAGTTGCAATACCCCCCAAAGGAACAATTTCACCTCAAAATGCCGAAAAGTTGCAATACCCCCCGAAAGGAACAATTTCGCTTCAAAATGGCCAAAAGATGCAATACCCCCCCAAAGCAATAATTTCGCCTCAAAATGGCAAAAAATTGCAATACCCCCCCAAAGGAACAATTTCACCTCAAAATGGCCAAAAATTGTAATACCTCCCCAAAGGAACAATATCGCTTCAATATGGCCAAAAGTTGCAATACCCCCCAAAGGAACAATTTCGCCTCAAAATGGCAAAAAATTGCAATACCCCCCCCAAAGGAACAATTTCGCCTCAAAATGCCGAAAAGTTGCAATACCCCCCAAAAGGAACAATTTCGCTTCAAAATGGCCAAAAGTTTCAATACCCCCCCAAAAAAACAATTTCGCCTCAAAATGCCAAAAAGTTGCAATACCTCCCGAAAGGAACAATTTCGCTTCAAAATGGCCAAAAGTTGCAATACCCCCCTCCCAAAGGAACAATTTCGCCTCAAAATGCCGAAAAGTTGAAATACCCCCCGAAAGGAACAATTTCGCTTCAAAATGGCCAAAAGTTACAATACCCCCCGAAAGGAACAATTTCACCTCAAAATACCGAAAAGTTGAAATACCCCCCGAAAGGAACAATTTCGCTTCAAAATGGCCAAAAGTTGCAATACCCCCCCCAAAAGGAACAATTTCGCTTCAAAATGGCCAAAAGTTGCAATACCCCCCCAAAGGAACAATTTCGCCTCAAAATGCCAAAAAGTTGCAATACCCCCCGAAAGGAACAATTTCGCTTCAAAATAGCCAAAAGTTGCAATACCCCCCCAAAGGAACAATTTCGCCTCAAAATGGCAAAAAATTGCAATACTCCCCCAAAGGAACAATTTCACCTCAAAATGCCGAAAAGTTGCAATACCCCCGAAAGGAACAATTTCGCTTCAAAATGGCCAAAAGATGCAATACCCCCCCAAAGCAACAATTTCGCCTCAAAATGGCAAAAAATTGCAATACCCCCCCAAAGGAACAATTTCGCCTCAAAATGGCCAAAAATTGTAATCCCCCCCAAAGGAACAATTTCACTTCAATGTGGCCAAAAGTTGCAATACCCCCCGAAAGGAACAATTTTGCTTCAAAATGGCCAAAAGTTGAAATACCCCCCCAAAGGAACAATTTCGCCTCAAAATGGCAAAAAATTGCAATACCCCCCCAAAGGAACAATTCCACCTCAAAATGCCGAAAAGTTGCAATACCCCCCGAAAGGAACAATTTCGCTTCAAAATGGCCAAAAGTTGCAATACCCCCCCAAAGGAACAATTTCGCCTCAAAATGCCGAAAAGTTGCAATACCCCCCGAAAGGAACAATTTCGCTTCAAAATGGCCAAAAGTTGCAATACCCCCCCAAAGGAACAATTTCACCTCAAAATGCGGAAAAGTTGCAATACCCCCCAAAGGAACAATTTCACCTCAAAATGCCGAAAAGTTGCAATACCCCCCGAAAGGAACAATTTCGCTTCAAAATGGCCAAAAGATGCAATACCCCCCCAAAGCAACAATTTCACCTCAAAATGGCAAAAAATTGCAATACCCCCCAAAGGAACAATTTCGCCTCAAAATGGCCAAAAGTTGCAATACCCCCCCAAAGGAACAATTTCGCTTCAAAATGGCCAAAAGTTGCAATACCCCCCCAAAGCAACAATTTCACCTCAAAATGGCAAAAAATTGCAATACCCCCCCAAAGGAACAATTTCGCCTCAAAATGGCCAAAAATTGTAATAACCCCCCAAAGGAACAATTTCGCTTATATATGGCCAAAAGTTGCAATACCCCCCAAAGGAACAATTTCGCCTCAAAATGAAAAAAAATTGCAATACCCCCCCAAAGGAACAATTTCGCCTCAAAATGCCGAAAAGTTGCAATACCCCTCCAAAGGAACAATTTCGATTCAAATTGGCCAAAAGTTGCAATACCCCCCCAAAGGAACAATTTCGCCACAAAATGCCGAAAAGTTGCAATACCCCCCGAAAGGAACAATTTCGCTTCAAAATGGCCAAAAGTTGCAATACCCCCCAAAGGAACAATTTCGCCTCAAAATGGCAAAAAATTGCAATACCCCCCCAAAGGAACAATTTCACCTCAAAATGCCGAAAAGTTGCAATACCACCCGAAAGGAACAATTTCGCTTCAAAATGGCCAAAAGATGCAATACCCCCCCAAAGCAACAATTTCGCCTCAAAATGGCAAAAAATTGCAATACCCCCCAAAGGAACAATTTCGCTTCAAAATACCGAAAAGTTGAAATACCCCCCGAAAGGAACAATTTCGCTTCAAAATAGCCAAAAGTTGCAATACCCCCCCCAAAGGAACAATTTCGCTTCAAAATGGCCAAAAGTTGCAATACCCCCTCAAAGGAACAATTTCGCCTCAAAATGCCAAAAAGTTGCAATACCCCCCCAAAGGAACAATTTCGCCTCAAAATGGCAAAAAATTGCAATACTCACCCAAAGGAACAATTGCACCTCAAAATGCCGAAAAGTTGCAATACCCCCGAAAGGAACAATTTCGCTTCAAAATGGCCAAAAGATGCAATACCCCCCCAAAGCAACAATTTCGCCTCAAAATGGCAAAAAATTGCAATACCCCCCCCCAAAGGAACAATTTCGCCTCAAAATGGCCAAAAATTGTAATCCCCCCAAAGGAACAATTTCACTTCAATGTGGCCAAAAGTTGCAATACCCCCCGAAAGGAACAATTTCGCTTCAAAATGGCCAAAAGTTGCAATACCCCCCCAAAGGAACAATTTCGCCTCAAAATGCCGAAAAGTTGCAATACCCCCCGAAAGGAACAATTTCGCTTCAAAATGGCCAAAAGTTGCAATACCCCCCCAAAGGAACAATTTCACCTCAAAATGCGGAAAAGTTGCAATACCCCCCAAAGGAACAATTTCACCTCAAAATGCCGAAAAGTTGCAATACCCCCCGAAAGGAACAATTTCGCTTCAAAATGGCCAAAAGATGCAATACCCCCCCAAAAAAAAAATTTCGCCTCAAAATGCCAAAAAGTTGCAATACCTCCCGAAAGGAACAATTTCGCTTCAAAATGGCCAAAAGTTGCAATACCCCCCCAAAGGAACAATTTCGCCTCAAAATGGCAAAAAATTGCAATACCCCCCAAAGGAACAATTCCACCTCAAAATGCCGAAAAGTTGCAATACCCCCCGAAAGGAACAATTTCGCTTCAAAATGGCCAAAAGATGCAATACCCCCCCAAAGCAACAATTTCGCCTCAAAATGGCAAAAAATTGCAATACCCCCCCAAAGGAACAATTTCGCTTCAAAATGGCCAAAAGTTGCAATACCCCCCTCCCAAAGGAACAATTTCGCCTCAAAATGGCAAAAAATTGCAATACCCCCCAAAGGAACAATTTCACCTCAAAATGGCCAAAAATTGTAATACCCCCCCAAAGGAACAATTTCGCTTCAATATGGCCAAAAGTTGCAATACCCCCCCAAAGGAACAATTTCGCCTCAAAATGGCAAAAAATTGCAATACCCCCCCAAAGGAACAATTTCGCCTCAAAATGCTGAAAAGTTGCAATACCCCCCCAAAGGAACAATTTCGGCTCAAAATGGCAAAAAATTGCAATACCCCCCAAAGGAACAATTCCACCTCAAAATGCCGAAAAGTTGCAATACCCCCCGAAAGGAACAATTTCGCTTCAAAATAGCCAAAAGATGCAATACCCCCCCAAAGCAACAATTTCACCTCAAAATGGCAAAAAATTGCAATACCCCCCCAAAGGAACAATTTCGCCTCAAAATGGCCAAAAATTGTAATAACCCCCCAAAGGAACAATTTCGCTTATATATGGCCAAAAGTTGCAATACCCCCCAAAGGAACAATTTCGCCTCAAAATGAAAAAAAATTGCAATACCCCCCAAAGGAACAATTTCGCCTCAAAATGCCGAAAAGTTGCAATACCCCTCCAAAGGAACAATTTCGATTCAAATTGGCCAAAAGTTGCAATACCCCCCCAAAGGAACAATTTCGCCACAAAATGCCGAAAAGTTGCAATACCCCCTGAAAGGAACAATTTCGCTTCAAAATGGCCAAAAGTTGCAATACCCCCTGAAAGGAACAATTTCGCTTCAAAATGGCCAAAAGTTGCAATACCCCCCAAAGGAACAATTTCGCCTCAAAATGGCAAAAAATTGCAATACCCCCCCAAAGGAGCAATTTCACCTCAAAATGCCGAAAAGTTGCAATACCACCCGAAAGGAACAATTTCGCTTCAAAATGGCCAAAAGATGCAATACCCCCCCAAAGCAACAATTTCGCCTCAAAATGGCAAAAAATTGCAATACCCCCCAAAGGAACAATTTCGCTTCAAAATGGCCAAAAGTTGCAATACCCCCCCAAAGGAACAATTTCGCCTCAAAATGGCAAAAAATTGCAATACCCCCCAAAGGAACAATTTCGCCTCAAAATGGCCAAAAGTTGCAATACCCCCCCAAAGGAACAATTTCGCTTCAAAATGGCCAAAAGTTGCAATACCCCCCCAAAGGAACAATTTCGCCTCAAAATGGCAAAAAATTGCAATACCCCCCAAAGGAACAATTTCGCCTCAAAATGGCCAAAAGTTGCAATACCCCCCCAAAGGAACAATTTCGCTTCAAAATGGCCAAAAGTTGCAATACCCCCCCAAAGCAACAATTTCACCTCAAAATGGCAAAAAATTGCAATACCCCCCCAAAGGAACAATTTCGCCTCAAAATGGCCAAAAATTGTAATAACCCCCCAAAGGAACAATTTCGCTTATATATGGCCAAAAGTTGCAATACCCCCCAAAGGAACAATTTCGCCTCAAAATGAAAAAAAATTGCAATACCCCCCAAAGGAACAATTTCGCCTCAAAATGCCGAAAAGTTGCAATACCCCTCCAAAGGAACAATTTCGATTCAAATTGGCCAAAAGTTGCAATACCCCCCCAAAGGAACAATTTCGCCACAAAATGCCGAAAAGTTGCAATACCCCCCGAAAGGAACAATTTCGCTTCAAAATGGCCAAAAGTTGCAATACCCCCCAAAGGAACAATTTCGCCTCAAAATGGCAAAAAATTGCAATACCCCCCAAAGGAACAATTTCGCCTCAAAATGGCCAAAAGTTTCAATACCCCCCCAAAGGAACAATTTCGCTTCAAAATGGCCAAAAGTTGCAATACCCCCCCAAAGGAACAATTTCGCCTCAAAATGCCGAAACGTTGAAATACCCCCCGAAATGAACAATTTCGCTTCAAAATGGCCAAAAGTTGCAATACCCCCCCAAAGGAACAATTTCGCCTCAAAATACCGAAAACTTGAAATACCCCCCGAAAGGAACAATTTTGCTTCAAAATGGCCAAAAGTTGCAATACCCCCCCAAGGAACAATTTCGCTTCAATATGGCCAAAAGTTGCAATACCCCCCAAAGGAACAATTTCGCCTCAAAATGGCAAAAAATTGCAATACCCCCCCAAAGGAACAATTTCGCCTCAAAATGCCGAAAAGTTGCAATACCACCCAAAAGGAACAATTTCGCTTCAAAATGGCCAAAAGTTACAATACCCCCCCAAAAAAACAATTTCGCCTCAAAATGCCAAAAAGTTGCAATACTTCCCGAAAGGAACAATTTCGCTTCAAAATGGCCAAAAGTTGCAATACCCCCCCAAAGGAACAATTTCGCCTAAAATGGCAAAAAATTGCAATACCCCCCCAAAGGAACAATTCCACCTCAAAATGCCGAAAAGTTGCAATACCCCCCGAAAGGAACAATTTCGCTTCAAAATAGCCAAAAGATGCAATACCCCCCCAAAGCAACAATTTCACCTCAAAATGGCAAAAAATTGCAATACCCCCCCAAAGGAACAATTTCGCCTCAAAATGGCCAAAAATTGTAATAACCCCCCAAAGGAACAATTTCGCTTCAATATGGCCAAAAGTTGCAATACCCCCCAAAGGAACAATTTCGCCTCAAAATGAAAAAAAATTGCAATACCTCCCTAAAGGAACAATTTCACCTCAAAATGCCGAAAAGTTGCAATACCCCCCGAAAGGAACAATTTCGCTTCAAAATGGCCAAAAGATGCAATACCCCCCCAAAGCAACAATTTCGCCTCAAAATGGCAAAAAATTGCAATACCCCCCAAAGGAACAATTTCGCTTCAAAATGGCCAAAAGTTGCAATACCTCCAAAGGAACAATTTCGCTTCAAAATGGCCAAAAGTTGCAATACCCCCCCAAAGGAACAATTTCGCTTCAAAATGGCCAAAAGTTGCAATACCCCCCCAAAGGAACAATTTCGCTTCAAAATGGTCAAAAGTTGCAATACCCCCCCAAAGGAACATTTTCGCCTCAAAATGCCGAAAAGTTGAAATACCCCCCGAAAGGAACAATTTCGCTTCAAAATGGCCAAAAGTTGCAATACCCCCCCAAAGGAACAATTTCGCCTCAAAATGCCGAAAAGTTGAAATACCCCCCGAAAGGAACAATTTCGCTTCAAAATACCGAAAAGTTGAAATACCCCCCAAAAGGAACAATTTCGCTTCAAAATGGCCAAAAGTTGCAATACCCCCTCAAAGGAACAATTTCGCTTCAAAATGGCCAAAAGTTGCAATACCCCCCCAAAGGAACAATTTCGCTTCAAAATGGCCAAAAGATGCAATACTCCCCCAAAGCAACAATTTCGCCTCAAAATGGCAAAAAATTGCAATACCCCCCCAAAGGAACAATTTCGCTTCAAAATGGCCAAAAGTTGCAATACCCCCAAAGCAACAATTTCGCCTCAAAATGGCAAAAAATTGCAATACCCCCCCAAAGGAACAATTTCACCTCAAAATGGCCAAAAATTGTAATACCCCCCCAAGGAACAATTTCGCTTCAATATGGCCAAAAGTTGCAATAGCCCCCCAAAGGAACAATTTCGCCTCAAAATGGCAAAAAATTGCAATACCCCCCCAAAGGAACAATTTCGCCTCAAAATGCCGAAAAGTTGCAATACCCCCCAAAAGGAACAATTTCGCTTCAAAATGGCCAAAAGTTGCAATACCCCCCCAAAAAAACAATTTCGCCTCAAAATGCCAAAAAGTTGCAATACCTCCCGAAAGGAACAATTTCGCTTCAAAATGGCCAAAAGTTGCAATACCCCCCCAAAGGAACAATTTCGCCTCAAAATGGCAAAAAATTGCAATACCCCCCCCCCCCAAAGGAACAATTTCGCCTCAAAATGGCCAAAAATTGTAATCCCCCCCAAAGGAACAATTTCACTTCAATGTGGCCAAAAGTTGCAATACCCCCCGAAAGGAACAATTTCGCTTCAAAATGGCCAAAAGTTGCAATACCCCCCCAAAGGAACAATTTCGCCTCAAAATGCCGAAAAGTTGCAATACCCCCCGAAAGGAACAATTTCGCTTCAAAATGGCCAAAAGTTGCAATACCCCCCCAAAGGAACAATTTCACCTCAAAATGCGGAAAAGTTGCAATACCCCCCAAAGGAACAATTTCACCTCAAAATGCCGAAAAGTTGCAATACCCCCCGAAAGGAACAATTTCGCTTCAAAATGGCCAAAAGATGCAATACCCCCCCAAAGCAACAATTTCACCTCAAAATGGCAAAAAATTGCAATACCCCCCAAAGGAACAATTTCGCCTCAAAATGGCCAAAAGTTGCAATACCCCCCCAAAGGAACAATTTCGCTTCAAAATGGCCAAAAGTTGCAATACCCCCCCAAAGCAACAATTTCACCTCAAAATGGCAAAAAATTGCAATACCCCCCCAAAGGAACAATTTCGCCTCAAAATGGCCAAAAATTGTAATAACCCCCCAAAGGAACAATTTCGCTTATATATGGCCAAAAGTTGCAATACCCCCCAAAGGAACAATTTCGCCTCAAAATGAAAAAAAATTGCAATACCCCCCCAAAGGAACAATTTCGCCTCAAAATGCCGAAAAGTTGCAATACCCCTCCAAAGGAACAATTTCGATTCAAATTGGCCAAAAGTTGCAATACCCCCCCAAAGGAACAATTTCGCCACAAAATGCCGAAAAGTTGCAATACCCCCCGAAAGGAACAATTTCGCTTCAAAATGGCCAAAAGTTGCAATACCCCCCCAAAGGAACAATTTCACCTCAAAATGCGGAAAAGTTGCAATACCCCCCAAAGGAACAATTTCACCTCAAAATGCCGAAAAGTTGCAATACCCCCCGAAAGGAACAATTTCGCTTCAAAATGGCCAAAAGATGCAATACCCCCCCAAAGCAACAATTTCACCTCAAAATGGCAAAAAATTGCAATACCCCCCAAAGGAACAATTTCGCCTCAAAATGGCCAAAAGTTGCAATACCCCCCCAAAGGAACAATTTCGCTTCAAAATGGCCAAAAGTTGCAATACCCCCCCAAAGCAACAATTTCACCTCAAAATGGCAAAAAATTGCAATACCCCCCCAAAGGAACAATTTCGCCTCAAAATGGCCAAAAATTGTAATAACCCCCCAAAGGAACAATTTCGCTTATATATGGCCAAAAGTTGCAATACCCCCCAAAGGAACAATTTCGCCTCAAAATGAAAAAAAATTGCAATACCCCCCCAAAGGTACAATTTCGCCTCAAAATGCCGAAAAGTTGCAATACCCCTCCAAAGGAACAATTTCGATTCAAATTGGCCAAAAGTTGCAATACCCCCCCAAAGGAACAATTTCGCCACAAAATGCCGAAAAGTTGCAATACCCCCCGAAAGGAACAATTTCGCTTCAAAATGGCCAAAAGATGCAATACCCCCCCAAAGCAACAATTTCACCTCAAAATGGCAAAAAATTGCAATACCCCCCAAAGGAACAATTTCGCCTCAAAATGGCCAAAAGTTGCAATACCCCCCCAAAGGAACAATTTCGCTTCAAAATGGCCAAAAGTTGCAATACCCCCCCAAAGCAACAATTTCACCTCAAAATGGCAAAAAATTGCAATACCCCCCCAAAGGAACAATTTCGCCTCAAAATGGCCAAAAATTGTAATAACCCCCCAAAGGAACAATTTCGCTTATATATGGCCAAAAGTTGCAATACCCCCCAAAGGAACAATTTCGCCTCAAAATGAAAAAAAATTGCAATACCCCCCCAAAGGAACAATTTCGCCTCAAAATGCCGAAAAGTTGCAATACCCCTCCAAAGGAACAATTTCGATTCAAATTGGCCAAAAGTTGCAATACCCCCCCAAAGGAACAATTTCGCCACAAAATGCCGAAAAGTTGCAATACCCCCCGAAAGGAACAATTTCGCTTCAAAATGGCCAAAAGTTGCAATACCCCCCAAAGGAACAATTTCGCCTCAAAATGGCAAAAAATTGCAATACCCCCCCAAAGGAACAATTTCACCTCAAAATGCCGAAAAGTTGCAATACCACCCGAAAGGAACAATTTCGCTTCAAAATGGCCAAAAGATGCAATACCCCCCCAAAGCAACAATTTCGCCTCAAAATGGCAAAAAATTGCAATACCCCCCAAAGGAACAATTTCGCTTCAAAATACCGAAAAGTTGAAATACCCCCCGAAAGGAACAATTTCGCTTCAAAATAGCCAAAAGTTGCAATACCCCCCCCAAAGGAACAATTTCGCTTCAAAATGGCCAAAAGTTGCAATACCCCCTCAAAGGAACAATTTCGCCTCAAAATGCCAAAAAGTTGCAATACCCCCCGAAAGGAACAATTTCGCCTCAAAATGGCAAAAAATTGCAATACTCACCCAAAGGAACAATTGCACCTCAAAATGCCGAAAAGTTACAATACCCCCGAAAGGAACAATTTCGCTTCAAAATGGCCAAAAGATGCAATACCCCCCCAAAGCAACAATTTCGCCTCAAAATGGCAAAAAATTGCAATACCCCCCCCAAAGGAACAATTTCGCCTCAAAATGGCCAAAAATTGTAATCCCCCCAAAGGAACAATTTCACTTCAATGTGGCCAAAAGTTGCAATACCCCCCGAAAGGAACAATTTCGCTTCAAAATGGCCAAAAGTTGCAATACCCCCCCAAAGGAACAATTTCGCCTCAAAATGCCGAAAAGTTGCAATACCCCCCGAAAGGAACAATTTCGCTTCAAAATGGCCAAAAGTTGCAATACCCCCCCAAAGGAACAATTTCACCTCAAAATGTGGAAAAGTTGCAATACCCCCCAAAGGAACAATTTCACCTCAAAATGCCGAAAAGTTGCAATACCCCCCGAAAGGAACAATTTCGCTTCAAAATGGCCAAAAGATGCAATACCCCCCCAAAAAAACAATTTCGCCTCAAAATGGCAAAAAATTGCAATACCCCCCCCAAAGGAGCAATTTCACCTCAAAATGCCGAAAAGTTGCAATACCACCCGAAAGGAACAATTTCGCTTCAAAATGGCCAAAAGATGCAATACCCCCCCAAAGCAACAATTTCGCCTCAAAATGGCAAAAAATTGCAATACCCCCCAAAGGAACAATTTCGCTTCAAAATGGCCAAAAGTTGCAATACCCCCCCAAAGGAACAATTTCGCCTCAAAATGGCAAAAAATTGCAATACCCCCCAAAGGAACAATTTTGCCTCAAAATGGCCAAAAGTTGCAATACCCCCCCAAAGGAACAATTTCGCTTCAAAATGGCCAAAAGTTGCAATACCCCCCCAAAGGAACAATTTCGCCTCAAAATGGCAAAATATTGCAATACCCCCCAAAGGAACAATTTCGCCTCAAAATGGCCAAAAGTTGCAATACCCCCCCAAAGGAACAATTTCGCTTCAAAATGGCCAAAAGTTGCAATACCCCCCCAAAGCAACAATTTCACCTCAAAATGGCAAAAAATTGCAATACCCCCCCAAAGGAACAATTTCGCCTCAAAATGGCCAAAAATTGTAATAACCCCCCAAAGGAACAATTTCGCTTATATATGGCCAAAAGTTGCAATACCCCCCAAAGGAACAATTTCGCCTCAAAATGAAAAAAAATTGCAATACCCCCCAAAGGAACAATTTCGCCTCAAAATGCCGAAAAGTTGCAATACCCCTCCAAAGGAACAATTTCGATTCAAATTGGCCAAAAGTTGCAATACCCCCCCAAAGGAACAATTTCGCCACAAAATGCCGAAAAGTTGCAATACCCCCCGAAAGGAACAATTTCGCTTCAAAATGGCCAAAAGTTGCAATACCCCCCCAAAGGAACAATTTCACCTCAAAATGCGGAAAAGTTGCAATACCCCCCAAAGGAACAATTTCACCTCAAAATGCCGAAAAGTTGCAATACCCCCCGAAAGGAACAATTTCGCTTCAAAATGGCCAAAAGATGCAATACCCCCCCAAAGCAACAATTTCACCTCAAAATGGCAAAAAATTGCAATACCCCCCAAAGGAACAATTTCGCCTCAAAATGGCCAAAAGTTGCAATACCCCCCCAAAGGAACAATTTCGCTTCAAAATGGCCAAAAGTTGCAATACCCCCCCAAAGCAACAATTTCACCTCAAAATGGCAAAAAATTGCAATACCCCCCCAAAGGAACAATTTCGCCTCAAAATGGCCAAAAATTGTAATAACCCCCCAAAGGAACAATTTCGCTTATATATGGCCAAAAGTTGCAATACCCCCCAAAGGAACAATTTCGCCTCAAAATGAAAAAAAATTGCAATACCCCCCCAAAGGAACAATTTCGCCTCAAAATGCCGAAAAGTTGCAATACCCCTCCAAAGGAACAATTTCGATTCAAATTGGCCAAAAGTTGCAATACCCCCCCAAAGGAACAATTTCGCCACAAAATGCCGAAAAGTTGCAATACCCCCCGAAAGGAACAATTTCGCTTCAAAATGGCCAAAAGATGCAATACCCCCCCAAAGCAACAATTTCACCTCAAAATGGCAAAAAATTGCAATACCCCCCAAAGGAACAATTTCGCCTCAAAATGGCCAAAAGTTGCAATACCCCCCCAAAGGAACAATTTCGCTTCAAAATGGCCAAAAGTTGCAATACCCCCCAAAGGAACAATTTTGCCTCAAAATGGAAAAAAAATTGCAATACCCCCCCAAAGGAACAATTTCGCCTCAAAATGCCGAAAAGTTGAAATACCCCCCCGAAAGGAACAATTTCGCTTCAAAATGGCCAAAAGTTGCAATACCCCCCCAAAGGAACAATTTCGCCTCAAAATGCCAAAAAGTTGCAATACCCCCCGAAAGGAACAATTTCGCCTCAAAATGGCAAAAAATTGCAATACTCCCCCAAAGGAACAATTTCACCTCAAAATGCCGAAAAGTTGCAATACCCCCGAAAGGAACAATTTCGCTTCAAAATGGCCAAAAGATGCAATACCCCCCCAAAGCAACAATTTCGTCTCAAAATGGCAAAAAATTGCAATACCCCCCCCCAAAGGAACAAATTCGCCTCAAAATGGCCAAAAATTGTAATCCCCCCCAAAGGAACAATTTCACTTCAATGTGGCCAAAAGTTGCAATACCCCCCGAAAGGAACAATTTCGCTTCAAAATGGCCAAAAGTTGCAATACCCCCCCAAAGGAACAATTTCGCCTCAAAATGCCGAAAAGTTGCAATACCCCCCGAAAGGAACAATTTCGCTTCAAAATGGCCAAAAGTTGCAATACCCCCCCAAAGGAACAATTTCACCTCAAAATGCGGAAAAGTTGCAATACCCCCCAAAGGAACAATTTCACCTCAAAATGCCGAAAAGTTGCAATACCCCCCGAAAGGAACAATTTCGCTTCAAAATGGCCAAAAGATGCAATACCCCCCCAAAGCAACAATTTCACCTCAAAATGGCAAAAAATTGCAATACCCCCCAAAGGAACAATTTCGCCTCAAAATGGCCAAAAGTTGCAATACCCCCCCAAAGGAACAATTTCGCTTCAAAATGGCCAAAAGTTGCAATACCCCCCCAAAGCAACAATTTCACCTCAAAATGGCAAAAAATTGCAATACCCCCCCAAAGGAACAATTTCGCCTCAAAATGGCCAAAAATTGTAATAACCCCCCAAAGGAACAATTTCGCTTATATATGGCCAAAAGTTGCAATACCCCCCAAAGGAACAATTTCGCCTCAAAATGAAAAAAAATTGCAATACCCCCCCAAAGGAACAATTTCGCCTCAAAATGCCGAAAAGTTGCAATACCCCTCCAAAGGAACAATTTCGATTCAAATTGGCCAAAAGTTGCAATACCCCCCCAAAGGAACAATTTCGCCACAAAATGCCGAAAAGTTGCAATACCCCCCGAAAGGAACAATTTCGCTTCAAAATGGCCAAAAGTTGCAATACCCCCCAAAGGAACAATTTCGCCTCAAAATGGCAAAAAATTGCAATACCCCCCCAAAGGAACAATTTCACCTCAAAATGCCGAAAAGTTGCAATACCACCCGAAAGGAACAATTTCGCTTCAAAATGGCCAAAAGATGCAATACCCCCCCAAAGCAACAATTTCGCCTCAAAATGGCAAAAAATTGCAATACCCCCCAAAGGAACAATTTCGCTTCAAAATACCGAAAAGTTGAAATACCCCCCGAAAGGAACAATTTCGCTTCAAAATAGCCAAAAGTTGCAATACCCCCCCCAAAGGAACAATTTCGCTTCAAAATGGCCAAAAGTTGCAATACCCCCTCAAAGGAACAATTTCGCCTCAAAATGCCAAAAAGTTGCAATACCCCCCCAAAGGAACAATTTCGCCTCAAAATGGCAAAAAATTGCAATACTCACCCAAAGGAACAATTGCACCTCAAAATGCCGAAAAGTTGCAATACCCCCGAAAGGAACAATTTCGCTTCAAAATGGCCAAAAGATGCAATACCCCCCCAAAGCAACAATTTCGCCTCAAAATGGCAAAAAATTGCAATACCCCCCCCCCAAAGGAACAATTTCGCCTCAAAATGGCCAAAAATTGTAATCCCCCCAAAGGAACAATTTCACTTCAATGTGGCCAAAAGTTGCAATACCCCCCGAAAGGAACAATTTCGCTTCAAAATGGCCAAAAGTTGCAATACCCCCCCAAAGGAACAATTTCACCTCAAAATGCCGAAAAGTTGCAATACCCCCCGAAAGGAACAATTTCGCTTCAAAATGGCCAAAAGATGCAATACCCCCCCAAAAAAAAAATTTCGCCTCAAAATGCCAAAAAGTTGCAATACCTCCCGAAAGGAACAATTTCGCTTCAAAATGGCCAAAAGTTGCAATACCCCCCCAAAGGAACAATTTCGCCTCAAAATGGCAAAAAATTGCAATACCCCCCAAAGGAACAATTCCACCTCAAAATGCCGAAAAGTTGCAATACCCCCCGAAAGGAACAATTTCGCTTCAAAATGGCCAAAAGATGCAATACCCCCCCAAAGCAACAATTTCGCCTCAAAATGGCAAAAAATTGCAATACCCCCCCAAAGGAACAATTTCGCTTCAAAATGGCCAAAAGTTGCAATACCCCCCTCCCAAAGGAACAATTTCGCCTCAAAATGGCAAAAAATTGCAATACCCCCCAAAGGAACAATTTCACCTCAAAATGGCCAAAAATTGTAATACCCCCCCAAAGGAACAATTTCGCTTCAATATGGCCAAAAGTTGCAATACCCCCCCAAAGGAACAATTTCGCCTCAAAATGGCAAAAAATTGCAATACCCCCCCAAAGGAACAATTTCGCCTCAAAATGCTGAAAAGTTGCAATACCCCCCCAAAGGAACAATTTCGGCTCAAAATGGCAAAAAATTGCAATACCCCCCAAAGGAACAATTCCACCTCAAAATGCCGAAAAGTTGCAATACCCCCCGAAAGGAACAATTTCGCTTCAAAATAGCCAAAAGATGCAATACCCCCCCAAAGCAACAATTTCACCTCAAAATGGCAAAAAATTGCAATACCCCCCCAAAGGAACAATTTCGCCTCAAAATGGCCAAAAATTGTAATAACCCCCCAAAGGAACAATTTCGCTTATATATGGCCAAAAGTTGCAATACCCCCCAAAGGAACAATTTCGCCTCAAAATGAAAAAAAATTGCAATACCCCCCAAAGGAACAATTTCGCCTCAAAATGCCGAAAAGTTGCAATACCCCTCCAAAGGAACAATTTCGATTCAAATTGGCCAAAAGTTGCAATACCCCCCCAAAGGAACAATTTCGCCACAAAATGCCGAAAAGTTGCAATACCCCCTGAAAGGAACAATTTCGCTTCAAAATGGCCAAAAGTTGCAATACCCCCTGAAAGGAACAATTTCGCTTCAAAATGGCCAAAAGTTGCAATACCCCCCAAAGGAACAATTTCGCCTCAAAATGGCAAAAAATTGCAATACCCCCCCAAAGGAGCAATTTCACCTCAAAATGCCGAAAAGTTGCAATACCACCCGAAAGGAACAATTTCGCTTCAAAATGGCCAAAAGATGCAATACCCCCCCAAAGCAACAATTTCGCCTCAAAATGGCAAAAAATTGCAATACCCCCCAAAGGAACAATTTCGCTTCAAAATGGCCAAAAGTTGCAATACCCCCCCAAAGGAACAATTTCGCCTCAAAATGGCAAAAAATTGCAATACCCCCCAAAGGAACAATTTCGCCTCAAAATGGCCAAAAGTTGCAATACCCCCCCAAAGGAACAATTTCGCTTCAAAATGGCCAAAAGTTGCAATACCCCCCCAAAGGAACAATTTCGCCTCAAAATGGCAAAAAATTGCAATACCCCCCAAAGGAACAATTTCGCCTCAAAATGGCCAAAAGTTGCAATACCCCCCCAAAGGAACAATTTCGCTTCAAAATGGCCAAAAGTTGCAATACCCCCCCAAAGCAACAATTTCACCTCAAAATGGCAAAAAATTGCAATACCCCCCCAAAGGAACAATTTCGCCTCAAAATGGCCAAAAATTGTAATAACCCCCCAAAGGAACAATTTCGCTTATATATGGCCAAAAGTTGCAATACCCCCCAAAGGAACAATTTCGCCTCAAAATGAAAAAAAATTGCAATACCCCCCAAAGGAACAATTTCGCCTCAAAATGCCGAAAAGTTGCAATACCCCTCCAAAGGAACAATTTCGATTCAAATTGGCCAAAAGTTGCAATACCCCCCCAAGGAACAATTTCGCCACAAAATGCCGAAAAGTTGCAATACCCCCCGAAAGGAACAATTTCGCTTCAAAATGGCCAAAAGTTGCAACACCCCCCAAAGGAACAATTTCGCCTCAAAATGGCAAAAAATTGCAATACCCCCCAAAGGAACAATTTCGCCTCAAAATGGCCAAAAGTTGCAATACCCCCCCAAAGGAACAATTTCGCTTCAAAATGGCCAAAAGTTGCAATACCCCCCCAAAGGAACAATTTCGCCTCAAAATGCCGAAACGTTGAAATACCCCCCGAAATGAACAATTTCGCTTCAAAATGGCCAAAAGTTGCAATACCCCCCCAAAGGAACAATTTCGCCTCAAAATACCGAAAACTTGAAATACCCCCCGAAAGGAACAATTTTGCTTCAAAATGGCCAAAAGTTGCAATACCCCCCCAAGGAACAATTTCGCTTCAATATGGCCAAAAGTTGCAATACCCCCCAAAGGAACAATTTCGCCTCAAAATGGCAAAAAATTGCAATACCCCCCCAAAGGAACAATTTCGCCTCAAAATGCCGAAAAGTTGCAATACCACCCAAAAGGAACAATTTCGCTTCAAAATGGCCAAAAGTTACAATACCCCCCCAAAAAAACAATTTCGCCTCAAAATGCCAAAAAGTTGCAATACTTCCCGAAAGGAACAATTTCGCTTCAAAATGGCCAAAAGTTGCAATACCCCCCCAAAGGAACAATTTCGCCTAAAATGGCAAAAAATTGCAATACCCCCCCAAAGGAACAATTCCACCTCAAAATGCCGAAAAGTTGCAATACCCCCCGAAAGGAACAATTTCGCTTCAAAATAGCCAAAAGATGCAATACCCCCCCAAAGCAACAATTTCACCTCAAAATGGCAAAAAATTGCAATACCCCCCCAAAGGAACAATTTCGCCTCAAAATGGCCAAAAATTGTAATAACCCCCCAAAGGAACAATTTCGCTTCAATATGGCCAAAAGTTGCAATACCCCCCAAAGGAACAATTTCGCCTCAAAATGAAAAAAAATTGCAATACCTCCCTAAAGGAACAATTTCACCTCAAAATGCCGAAAAGTTGCAATACCCCCCGAAAGGAACAATTTCGCTTCAAAATGGCCAAAAGATGCAATACCCCCCCAAAGCAACAATTTCGCCTCAAAATGGCAAAAAATTGCAATACCCCCCAAAGGAACAATTTCGCTTCAAAATGGCCAAAAGTTGCAATACCCCCAAAGGAACAATTTCGCTTCAAAATGGCCAAAAGTTGCAATACCCCCCCAAAGGAACAATTTCGCTTCAAAATGGCCAAAAGTTGCAATACCCCCCCAAAGGAACAATTTCGCTTCAAAATGGTCAAAAGTTGCAATACCCCCCCAAAGGAACATTTTCGCCTCAAAATGCCGAAAAGTTGAAATACCCCCCGAAAGGAACAATTTCGCTTCAAAATGGCCAAAAGTTGCAATACCCCCCCAAAGGAACAATTTCGCCTCAAAATGCCGAAAAGTTGAAATACCCCCCGAAAGGAACAATTTCGCTTCAAAATACCGAAAAGTTGAAATACCCCCCAAAAGGAACAATTTCGCTTCAAAATGGCCAAAAGTTGCAATACCCCCTCAAAGGAACAATTTCGCTTCAAAATGGCCAAAAGTTGCAATACCCCCCCAAAGGAACAATTTCGCTTCAAAATGGCCAAAAGATGCAATACTCCCCCAAAGCAACAATTTCGCCTCAAAATGGCAAAAAATTGCAATACCCCCCCAAAGGAACAATTTCGCTTCAAAATGGCCAAAAGTTGCAATACCCCCCAAAGCAACAATTTCGCCTCAAAATGGCAAAAAATTGCAATACCCCCCCAAAGGAACAATTTCACCTCAAAATGGCCAAAAATTGTAATACCCCCCCAAGGAACAATTTCGCTTCAATATGGCCAAAAGTTGCAATAGCCCCCCAAAGGAACAATTTCGCCTCAAAATGGCAAAAAATTGCAATACCCCCCCAAAGGAACAATTTCGCCTCAAAATGCCGAAAAGTTGCAATACCCCCCAAAAGGAACAATTTCGCTTCAAAATGGCCAAAAGTTGCAATACCCCCCCAAAAAAACAATTTCGCCTCAAAATGCCAAAAAGTTGCAATACCTCCCGAAAGGAACAATTTCGCTTCAAAATGGCCAAAAGTTGCAATACCCCCCCAAAGGAACAATTTCGCCTCAAAATGGCAAAAAATTGCAATACCCCCCCCCCCCCAAAGGAACAATTTCGCCTCAAAATGGCCAAAAATTGTAATCCCCCCCAAAGGAACAATTTCACTTCAATGTGGCCAAAAGTTGCAATACCCCCCGAAAGGAACAATTTCGCTTCAAAATGGCCAAAAGTTGCAATACCCCCCCAAAGGAACAATTTCGCCTCAAAATGCCGAAAAGTTGCAATACCCCCCGAAAGGAACAATTTCGCTTCAAAATGGCCAAAAGATGCAATACCCCCCCAAAGGAACAATTTCACCTCAAAATGGCAAAAAATTGCAATACCCCCCAAAGGAACAATTTCGCCTCAAAATGGCCAAAAGTTGCAATACCCCCCCAAAGGAACAATTTCGCTTCAAAATGGCCAAAAGTTGCAATACCCCCCCAAAGCAACAATTTCACCTCAAAATGGCAAAAAATTGCAATACCCCCCCAAAGGAACAATTTCGCCTCAAAATGGCCAAAAATTGTAATAACCCCCCAAAGGAACAATTTCGCTTATATATGGCCAAAAGTTGCAATACCCCCCAAAGGAACAATTTCGCCTCAAAATGAAAAAAAATTGCAATACCCCCCCAAAGGAACAATTTCGCCTCAAAATGCCGAAAAGTTGCAATACCCCTCCAAAGGAACAATTTCGATTCAAATTGGCCAAAAGTTGCAATACCCCCCCAAAGGAACAATTTCGCCACAAAATGCCGAAAAGTTGCAATACCCCCCGAAAGGAACAATTTCGCTTCAAAATGGCCAAAAGTTGCAATACCCCCCCAAAGGAACAATTTCACCTCAAAATGCGGAAAAGTTGCAATACCCCCCAAAGGAACAATTTCACCTCAAAATGCCGAAAAGTTGCAATACCCCCCGAAAGGAACAATTTCGCTTCAAAATGGCCAAAAGATGCAATACCCCCCCAAAGCAACAATTTCACCTCAAAATGGCAAAAAATTGCAATACCCCCCAAAGGAACAATTTCGCCTCAAAATGGCCAAAAGTTGCAATACCCCCCCAAAGGAACAATTTCGCTTCAAAATGGCCAAAAGTTGCAATACCCCCCCAAAGCAACAATTTCACCTCAAAATGGCAAAAAATTGCAATACCCCCCCAAAGGAACAATTTCGCCTCAAAATGGCCAAAAATTGTAATAACCCCCCAAAGGAACAATTTCGCTTATATATGGCCAAAAGTTGCAATACCCCCCAAAGGAACAATTTCGCCTCAAAATGAAAAAAAATTGCAATACCCCCCCAAAGGAACAATTTCGCCTCAAAATGCCGAAAAGTTGCAATACCCCTCCAAAGGAACAATTTCGATTCAAATTGGCCAAAAGTTGCAATACCCCCCCAAAGGAACAATTTCGCCACAAAATGCCGAAAAGTTGCAATACCCCCCGAAAGGAACAATTTCGCTTCAAAATGGCCAAAAGATGCAATACCCCCCCAAAGCAACAATTTCACCTCAAAATGGCAAAAAATTGCAATACCCCCCAAAGGAACAATTTCGCCTCAAAATGGCCAAAAGTTGCAATACCCCCCCAAAGGAACAATTTCGCTTCAAAATGGCCAAAAGTTGCAATACCCCCCCAAAGCAACAATTTCACCTCAAAATGGCAAAAAATTGCAATACCCCCCCAAAGGAACAATTTCGCCTCAAAATGGCCAAAAATTGTAATAACCCCCCAAAGGAACAATTTCGCTTATATATGGCCAAAAGTTGCAATACCCCCCAAAGGAACAATTTCGCCTCAAAATGAAAAAAAATTGCAATACCCCCCCAAAGGAACAATTTCGCCTCAAAATGCCGAAAAGTTGCAATACCCCTCCAAAGGAACAATTTCGATTCAAATTGGCCAAAAGTTGCAATACCCCCCCAAAGGAACAATTTCGCCACAAAATGCCGAAAAGTTGCAATACCCCCCGAAAGGAACAATTTCGCTTCAAAATGGCCAAAAGTTGCAATACCCCCCAAAGGAACAATTTCGCCTCAAAATGGCAAAAAATTGCAATACCCCCCCAAAGGAACAATTTCACCTCAAAATGCCGAAAAGTTGCAATACCACCCGAAAGGAACAATTTCGCTTCAAAATGGCCAAAAGATGCAATACCCCCCCAAAGCAACAATTTCGCCTCAAAATGGCAAAAAATTGCAATACCCCCCAAAGGAACAATTTCGCTTCAAAATACCGAAAAGTTGAAATACCCCCCGAAAGGAACAATTTCGCTTCAAAATAGCCAAAAGTTGCAATACCCCCCCCAAAGGAACAATTTCGCTTCAAAATGGCCAAAAGTTGCAATACCCCCTCAAAGGAACAATTTCGCCTCAAAATGCCAAAAAGTTGCAATACCCCCCGAAAGGAACAATTTCGCCTCAAAATGGCAAAAAATTGCAATACTCACCCAAAGGAACAATTGCACCTCAAAATGCCGAAAAGTTACAATACCCCCGAAAGGAACAATTTCGCTTCAAAATGGCCAAAAGATGCAATACCCCCCCAAAGCAACAATTTCGCCTCAAAATGGCAAAAAATTGCAATACCCCCCCCAAAGGAACAATTTCGCCTCAAAATGGCCAAAAATTGTAATCCCCCCAAAGGAACAATTTCACTTCAATGTGGCCAAAAGTTGCAATACCCCCCGAAAGGAACAATTTCGCTTCAAAATGGCCAAAAGTTGCAATACCCCCCCAAAGGAACAATTTCGCCTCAAAATGCCGAAAAGTTGCAATACCCCCCGAAAGGAACAATTTCGCTTCAAAATGGCCAAAAGTTGCAATACCCCCCCAAAGGAACAATTTCACCTCAAAATGTGGAAAAGTTGCAATACCCCCCAAAGGAACAATTTCACCTCAAAATGCCGAAAAGTTGCAATACCCCCCGAAAGGAACAATTTCGCTTCAAAATGGCCAAAAGATGCAATACCCCCCCAAAAAAACAATTTCGCCTCAAAATGCCAAAAAGTTGCAATACCTCCCGAAAGGAACAATTTCGCTTCAAAATGGCCAAAAGTTGCAATACCCCCCCAAAGGAACAATTTCGCCTCAAAATGGCAAAAAATTGCAATACCCCCCAAAGGAACAATTCCACCTCAAAATGCCGAAAAGTTGCAATACCCCCCGAAAGGAACAATTTCGCTTCAAAATGGCCAAAAGATGCAATACCCCCCCAAAGCAACAATTTCGCCTCAAAATGGCAAAAAATTGCAATACCCCCCCAAAGGAACAATTTCGCTTCAAAATGGCCAAAAGTTGCAATACCCCCCTCCCAAAGGAACAATTTCGCCTCAAAATGGCAAAAAATTGCAATACCCCCAAAGGAACAATTTCACCTCAAAATGGCCAAAAATTGTAATACCCCCCCAAAGGAACAATTTCGCTTCAATATGGCCAAAAGTTGCAATACCCCCCCAAAGGAACAATTTCGCCTCAAAATGGCAAAAAATTGCAATACCCCCCCAAAGGAACAATTTCGCCTCAAAATGCTGAAAAGTTGCAATACCCCCCCAAAGGAACAATTTCGGCTCAAAATGGCAAAAAATTGCAATACCCCCCAAAGGAACAATTCCACCTCAAAATGCCGAAAAGTTGCAATACCCCCCGAAAGAAACAATTTCGCTTCAAAATAGCCAAAAGATGCAATACCCCCCCAAAGCAACAATTTCACCTCAAAATGGCAAAAAATTGCAATACCCCCCCAAAGGAACAATTTCGCCTCAAAATGGCCAAAAATTGTAATAACCCCCCAAAGGAACAATTTCGCTTATATATGGCCAAAAGTTGCAATACCCCCCAAAGGAACAATTTCGCCTCAAAATGAAAAAAAATTGCAATACCCCCCAAAGGAACAATTTCGCCTCAAAATGCCGAAAAGTTGCAATACCCCTCCAAAGGAACAATTTCGATTCAAATTGGCCAAAAGTTGCAATACCCCCCCAAAGGAACAATTTCGCCACAAAATGCCGAAAAGTTGCAATACCCCCTGAAAGGAACAATTTCGCTTCAAAATGGCCAAAAGTTGCAATACCCCCCAAAGGAACAATTTCGCCTCAAAATGGCAAAAAATTGCAATACCCCCCCAAAGGAGCAATTTCACCTCAAAATGCCGAAAAGTTGCAATACCACCCGAAAGGAACAATTTCGCTTCAAAATGGCCAAAAGATGCAATACCCCCCCAAAGCAACAATTTCGCCTCAAAATGGCAAAAAATTGCAATACCCCCCAAAGGAACAATTTCGCTTCAAAATGGCCAAAAGTTGCAATACCCCCCCAAAGGAACAATTTCGCCTCAAAATGGCAAAAAATTGCAATACCCCCCAAAGGAACAATTTTGCCTCAAAATGGCCAAAAGTTGCAATACCCCCCCAAAGGAACAATTTCGCTTCAAAATGGCCAAAAGTTGCAATACCCCCCCAAAGGAACAATTTCGCCTCAAAATGGCAAAATATTGCAATACCCCCCAAAGGAACAATTTCGCCTCAAAATGGCCAAAAGTTGCAATACCCCCCCAAAGGAACAATTTCGCTTCAAAATGGCCAAAAGTTGCAATACCCCCCCAAAGCAACAATTTCACCTCAAAATGGCAAAAAATTGCAATACCCCCCCAAAGGAACAATTTCGCCTCAAAATGGCCAAAAATTGTAATAACCCCCCAAAGGAACAATTTCGCTTATATATGGCCAAAAGTTGCAATACCCCCCAAAGGAACAATTTCGCCTCAAAATGAAAAAAAATTGCAATACCCCCCAAAGGAACAATTTCGCCTCAAAATGCCGAAAAGTTGCAATACCCCTCCAAAGGAACAATTTCGATTCAAATTGGCCAAAAGTTGCAATACCCCCCCAAAGGAACAATTTCGCCACAAAATGCCGAAAAGTTGCAATACCCCCCGAAAGGAACAATTTCGCTTCAAAATGGCCAAAAGTTGCAATACCCCCCCAAAGGAACAATTTCACCTCAAAATGCGGAAAAGTTGCAATACCCCCCAAAGGAACAATTTCACCTCAAAATGCCGAAAAGTTGCAATACCCCCCGAAAGGAACAATTTCGCTTCAAAATGGCCAAAAGATGCAATACCCCCCCAAAGCAACAATTTCACCTCAAAATGGCAAAAAATTGCAATACCCCCCAAAGGAACAATTTCGCCTCAAAATGGCCAAAAGTTGCAATACCCCCCCAAAGGAACAATTTCGCTTCAAAATGGCCAAAAGTTGCAATACCCCCCCAAAGCAACAATTTCACCTCAAAATGGCAAAAAATTGCAATACCCCCCCAAAGGAACAATTTCGCCTCAAAATGGCCAAAAATTGTAATAACCCCCCAAAGGAACAATTTCGCTTATATATGGCCAAAAGTTGCAATACCCCCCAAAGGAACAATTTCGCCTCAAAATGAAAAAAAATTGCAATACCCCCCCAAAGGAACAATTTCGCCTCAAAATGCCGAAAAGTTGCAATACCCCTCCAAAGGAACAATTTCGATTCAAATTGGCCAAAAGTTGCAATACCCCCCCAAAGGAACAATTTCGCCACAAAATGCCGAAAAGTTGCAATACCCCCCGAAAGGAACAATTTCGCTTCAAAATGGCCAAAAGATGCAATACCCCCCCAAAGCAACAATTTCACCTCAAAATGGCAAAAAATTGCAATACCCCCCAAAGGAACAATTTCGCCTCAAAATGGCCAAAAGTTGCAATACCCCCCCAAAGGAACAATTTCGCTTCAAAATGGCCAAAAGTTGCAATACCCCCCCAAAGCAACAATTTCACCTCAAAATGGCAAAAAATTGCAATACCCCCCCAAAGGAACAATTTCGCCTCAAAATGGCCAAAAATTGTAATAACCCCCCAAAGGAACAATTTCGCTTATATATGGCCAAAAGTTGCAATACCCCCCAAAGGAACAATTTCGCCTCAAAATGAAAAAAAATTGCAATACCCCCCCAAAGGAACAATTTCGCCTCAAAATGCCGAAAAGTTGCAATACCCCTCCAAAGGAACAATTTCGATTCAAATTGGCCAAAAGTTGCAATACCCCCCCAAAGGAACAATTTCGCCACAAAATGCCGAAAAGTTGCAATACCCCCCGAAAGGAACAATTTCGCTTCAAAATGGCCAAAAGTTGCAATACCCCCCAAAGGAACAATTTCGCCTCAAAATGGCAAAAAATTGCAATACCCCCCCAAAGGAACAATTTCACCTCAAAATGCCGAAAAGTTGCAATACCACCCGAAAGGAACAATTTCGCTTCAAAATGGCCAAAAGATGCAATACCCCCCCAAAGCAACAATTTCGCCTCAAAATGGCAAAAAATTGCAATACCCCCCAAAGGAACAATTTCGCTTCAAAATACCGAAAAGTTGAAATACCCCCCGAAAGGAACAATTTCGCTTCAAAATAGCCAAAAGTTGCAATACCCCCCGAAAGGAACAATTTCGCCTCAAAATGGCAAAAAATTGCAATACTCACCCAAAGGAACAATTGCACCTCAAAATGCCGAAAAGTTACAATACCCCCGAAAGGAACAATTTCGCTTCAAAATGGCCAAAAGATGCAATACCCCCCCAAAGCAACAATTTCGCCTCAAAATGGCAAAAAATTGCAATACCCCCCCAAAGGAACAATTTCGCCTCAAAATGGCCAAAAATTGTAATCCCCCCAAAGGAACAATTTCACTTCAATGTGGCCAAAAGTTGCAATACCCCCCGAAAGGAACAATTTCGCTTCAAAATGGCCAAAAGTTGCAATACCCCCCCAAAGGAACAATTTCGCCTCAAAATGCCGAAAAGTTGCAATACCCCCCGAAAGGAACAATTTCGCTTCAAAATGGCCAAAAGTTGCAATACCCCCCCAAAGGAACAATTTCACCTCAAAATGTGGAAAAGTTGCAATACCCCCCAAAGGAACAATTTCACCTCAAAATGCCGAAAAGTTGCAATACCCCCCGAAAGGAACAATTTCGCTTCAAAATGGCCAAAAGATGCAATACCCCCCCAAAAAAACAATTTCGCCTCAAAATGCCAAAAAGTTGCAATACCTCCCGAAAGGAACAATTTCGCTTCAAAATGGCCAAAAGTTGCAATACCCCCCCAAAGGAACAATTTCGCCTCAAAATGGCAAAAAATTGCAATACCCCCCAAAGGAACAATTCCACCTCAAAATGCCGAAAAGTTGCAATACCCCCCGAAAGGAACAATTTCGCTTCAAAATGGCCAAAAGATGCAATACCCCCCCAAAGCAACAATTTCGCCTCAAAATGGCAAAAAA
This sequence comes from Anomaloglossus baeobatrachus, assembly GCF_048569485.1. NCBI lineage: Eukaryota > Metazoa > Chordata > Amphibia > Anura > Aromobatidae > Anomaloglossus > Anomaloglossus baeobatrachus. The sequence goes on from NC_134363.1 coordinate 44,795,224, forward strand.
TTGCAATACCCCCCCAAAGGAACAATTTCGCTTCAAAATGGCCAAAAGTTGCAATACCCCCCTCCCAAAGGAACAATTTCGCCTCAAAATGGCAAAAAATTGCAATACCCCCAAAGGAACAATTTCACCTCAAAATGGCCAAAAATTGTAATACCCCCCCAAAGGAACAATTTCGCTTCAATATGGCCAAAAGTTGCAATACCCCCCCAAAGGAACAATTTCGCCTCAAAATGGCAAAAAATTGCAATACCCCCCCAAAGGAACAATTTCGCCTCAAAATGCTGAAAAGTTGCAATACCCCCCCAAAGGAACAATTTCGGCTCAAAATGGCAAAAAATTGCAATACCCCCCAAAGGAACAATTCCACCTCAAAATGCCGAAAAGTTGCAATACCCCCCGAAAGAAACAATTTCGCTTCAAAATAGCCAAAAGATGCAATACCCCCCCAAAGCAACAATTTCACCTCAAAATGGCAAAAAATTGCAATACCCCCCCAAAGGAACAATTTCGCCTCAAAATGGCCAAAAATTGTAATAACCCCCCAAAGGAACAATTTCGCTTATATATGGCCAAAAGTTGCAATACCCCCCAAAGGAACAATTTCGCCTCAAAATGAAAAAAAATTGCAATACCCCCCAAAGGAACAATTTCGCCTCAAAATGCCGAAAAGTTGCAATACCCCTCCAAAGGAACAATTTCGATTCAAATTGGCCAAAAGTTGCAATACCCCCCCAAAGGAACAATTTCGCCACAAAATGCCGAAAAGTTGCAATACCCCCTGAAAGGAACAATTTCGCTTCAAAATGGCCAAAAGTTGCAATACCCCCCAAAGGAACAATTTCGCCTCAAAATGGCAAAAAATTGCAATACCCCCCCAAAGGAGCAATTTCACCTCAAAATGCCGAAAAGTTGCAATACCACCCGAAAGGAACAATTTCGCTTCAAAATGGCCAAAAGATGCAATACCCCCCCAAAGCAACAATTTCGCCTCAAAATGGCAAAAAATTGCAATACCCCCCAAAGGAACAATTTCGCTTCAAAATGGCCAAAAGTTGCAATACCCCCCCAAAGGAACAATTTCGCCTCAAAATGGCAAAAAATTGCAATACCCCCCAAAGGAACAATTTCGCCTCAAAATGGCCAAAAGTTGCAATACCCCCCCAAAGGAACAATTTCGCTTCAAAATGGCCAAAAGTTGCAATACCCCCTCAAAGGAACAATTTCGCCTCAAAATGGCAAAAAATTGCAATACCCCCCAAAGGAACAATTTCGCCTCAAAATGGCCAAAAGTTGCAATACCCCCCCAAAGGAACAATTTCGCTTCAAAATGGCCAAAAGTTGCAATACCCCCCCAAAGCAACAATTTCACCTCAAAATGGCAAAAAATTGCAATACCCCCCCAAAGGAACAATTTCGCCTCAAAATGGCCAAAAATTGTAATAACCCCCCAAAGGAACAATTTCGCTTATATATGGCCAAAAGTTGCAATACCCCCCAAAGGAACAATTTCGCCTCAAAATGAAAAAAATTGCAATACCCCCCAAAGGAACAATTTCGCCTCAAAATGCCGAAAAGTTGCAATACCCCTCCAAAGGAACAATTTCGATTCAAATTGGCCAAAAGTTGCAATACCCCCCCAAAGGAACAATTTCGCCACAAAATGCCGAAAAGTTGCAATACCCCCCGAAAGGAACAATTTCGCTTCAAAATGGCCAAAAGTTGCAATACCCCCCAAAGGAACAATTTCGCCTCAAAATGGCAAAAAATTGCAATACCCCCCAAAGGAACAATTTCGCCTCAAAATGGCCAAAAGTTGCAATACCCCCCCAAAGGAACAATTTCGCTTCAAAATGGCCAAAAGTTGCAATACCCCCCCAAAGGAACAATTTCGCCTCAAAATGCCGAAACGTTGAAATACCCCCCGAAATGAACAATTTCGCTTCAAAATGGCCAAAAGTTGCAATACCCCCCCAAAGGAACAATTTCGCCTCAAAATACCGAAAACTTGAAATACCCCCCGAAAGGAACAATTTTGCTTCAAAATGGCCAAAAGTTGCAATACCCCCCCAAGGAACAATTTCGCTTCAATATGGCCAAAAGTTGCAATACCCCCCAAAGGAACAATTTCGCCTCAAAATGGCAAAAAATTGCAATACCCCCCCAAAGGAACAATTTCGCCTCAAAATGCCGAAAAGTTGCAATACCACCCAAAAGGAACAATTTCGCTTCAAAATGGCCAAAAGTTACAATACCCCCCCAAAAAAACAATTTCGCCTCAAAATGCCAAAAAGTTGCAATACCTCCCGAAAGGAACAATTTCGCTTCAAAATGGCCAAAAGTTGCAATACCCCCCCAAAGGAACAATTTCGCCTCAAAATGAAAAAAAATTGCAATACCTCCCTAAAGGAACAATTTCACCTCAAAATGCCGAAAAGTTGCAATACCCCCCGAAAGGAACAATTTCGCTTCAAAATGGCCAAAAGATGCAATACCCCCCCAAAGCAACAATTTCGCCTCAAAATGGCAAAAAATTGCAATACCCCCCAAAGGAACAATTTCGCTTCAAAATGGCCAAAAGTTGCAATACCCCCAAAGGAACAATTTCGCTTCAAAATTGCCAAAAGTTGCAATACCCCCCCAAAGGAACAATTTCGCTTCAAAATGGCCAAAAGTTGCAATACCCCCCCAAAGGAACATTTTCGCCTCAAAATGCCGAAAAGTTGAAATACCCCCCGAAAGGAACAATTTCGCTTCAAAATGGCCAAAAGTTGCAATACCCCCCCAAAGGAACAATTTCGCCTCAAAATGCCGAAAAGTTGAGATACCCCCCGAAAGGAACAATTTCGCTTCAAAATACCGAAAAGTTGAAATACCCCCCAAAAGGAACAATTTCGCTTCAAAATGGCCAAAAGTTGCAATACCCCCTCAAAGGAACAATTTCACTTCAAAATGGCCAAAAGTTGCAATACCCCCCCAAAGGAACAATTTCGCTTCAAAATGGCCAAAAGATGCAATACTCCCCCAAAGCAACAATTTCGCCTCAAAATGGCCAAAAGTTGCAATACCCCCCCAAAGGAACAATTTCGCTTCAAAATGGCCAAAAGTTGCAATACCCCCCCAAAGCAACAATTTCACCTCAAAATGGCAAAAAATTGCAATACCCCCCCAAAGGAACAATTTCGCCTCAAAATGGCCAAAAATTGTAATAACCCCCCAAAGGAACAATTTCGCTTATATATGGCCAAAAGTTGCAATACCCCCCAAAGGAACAATTTCGCCTCAAAATGAAAAAAAATTGCAATACCCCCCCAAAGGAACAATTTCGCCTCAAAATGCCGAAAAGTTGCAATACCCCTCCAAAGGAACAATTTCGATTCAAATTGGCCAAAAGTTGCAATACCCCCCCAAAGGAACAATTTCGCCACAAAATGCCGAAAAGTTGCAATACCCCCCGAAAGGAACAATTTCGCTTCAAAATGGCCAAAAGATGCAATACCCCCCCAAAGCAACAATTTCACCTCAAAATGGCAAAAAATTGCAATACCCCCCAAAGGAACAATTTCGCCTCAAAATGGCCAAAAGTTGCAATACCCCCCCAAAGGAACAATTTCGCTTCAAAATGGCCAAAAGTTGCAATACCCCCCCAAAGCAACAATTTCACCTCAAAATGGCAAAAAATTGCAATACCCCCCCAAAGGAACAATTTCGCCTCAAAATGGCCAAAAATTGTAATAACCCCCCAAAGGAACAATTTCGCTTATATATGGCCAAAAGTTGCAATACCCCCCAAAGGAACAATTTCGCCTCAAAATGAAAAAAAATTGCAATACCCCCCCAAAGGAACAATTTCGCCTCAAAATGCCGAAAAGTTGCAATACCCCTCCAAAGGAACAATTTCGATTCAAATTGGCCAAAAGTTGCAATACCCCCCCAAAGGAACAATTTCGCCACAAAATGCCGAAAAGTTGCAATACCCCCCGAAAGGAACAATTTCGCTTCAAAATGGCCAAAAGTTGCAATACCCCCCAAAGGAACAATTTCGCCTCAAAATGGCAAAAAATTGCAATACCCCCCCAAAGGAACAATTTCACCTCAAAATGCCGAAAAGTTGCAATACCACCCGAAAGGAACAATTTCGCTTCAAAATGGCCAAAAGATGCAATACCCCCCCAAAGCAACAATTTCGCCTCAAAATGGCAAAAAATTGCAATACCCCCCAAAGGAACAATTTCGCTTCAAAATACCGAAAAGTTGAAATACCCCCCGAAAGGAACAATTTCGCTTCAAAATAGCCAAAAGTTTCAATACCCCCCCCCAAAGGAACAATTTCGCTTCAAAATGGCCAAAAGTTGCAATACCCCCTCAAAGGAACAATTTCGCCTCAAAATGCCAAAAAGTTGCAATACCCCCCGAAAGGAACAATTTCGCCTCAAAATGGCAAAAAATTGCAATACTCACCCAAAGGAACAATTGCACCTCAAAATGCCGAAAAGTTGCAATACCCCCGAAAGGAACAATTTCGCTTCAAAATGGCCAAAAGATGCAATACCCCCCCAAAGCAACAATTTCGCCTCAAAATGGCAAAAAATTGCAATACCCCCCCCCAAAGGAACAATTTCGCCTCAAAATGGCCAAAAATTGTAATCCCCCCAAAGGAACAATTTCACTTCAATGTGGCCAAAAGTTGCAATACCCCCCGAAAGGAACAATTTCGCTTCAAAATGGCCAAAAGTTGCAATACCCCCCGAAAGGAACAATTTCGCTTCAAAATGGCCAAAAGTTGCAATACCCCCCAAAGGAACAATTTCACCTCAAAATGCGGAAAAGTTGCAATACCCCCCAAAGGAACAATTTCACCTCAAAATGCCGAAAAGTTGCAATACCCCCCGAAAGGAACAATTTCGCTTCAAAATGGCCAAAAGATGCAATACCCCCCCAAAAAAACAATTTCGCCTCAAAATGCCAAAAAGTTGCAATACCTCCCGAAAGGAACAATTTCGCTTCAAAATGGCCAAAAGTTGCAATACCCCCCCAAAGGAACAATTTCGCCTCAAAATGGCAAAAAATTGCAATACCCCCCAAAGGAACAATTCCACCTCAAAATGCCGAAAAGTTGCAATACCCCCCGAAAGGAACAATTTCGCTTCAAAATGGCCAAAAGATGCAATACCCCCCCAAAGCAACAATTTCGCCTCAAAATGGCAAAAAATTGCAATACCCCCCCAAAGGAACAATTTCGCTTCAAAATGGCCAAAAGTTGCAATACCCCCCTCCCAAAGGAACAATTTCGCCTCAAAATGGCAAAAAATTGCAATACCCCCCAAAGGAACAATTTCACCTCAAAATGGCCAAAAATTGTAATACCCCCCCAAAGGAACAATTTCGCTTCAATATGGCCAAAAGTTGCAATACCCCCCCAAAGGAACAATTTCGCCTCAAAATGGCAAAAAATTGCAATACCCCCCCAAAGGAACAATTTCGCCTCAAAATGCTGAAAAGTTGCAATACCCCCCCAAAGGAACAATTTCGGCTCAAAATGGCAAAAAATTGCAATACCCCCCAAAGGAACAATTCCACCTCAAAATGCCGAAAAGTTGCAATACCCCCCGAAAGGAACAATTTCGCTTCAAAATAGCCAAAAGATGCAATACCCCCCCAAAGCAACAATTTCACCTCAAAATGGCAAAAAATTGCAATACCCCCCCAAAGGAACAATTTCGCCTCAAAATGGCCAAAAATTGTAATAACCCCCCAAAGGAACAATTTCGCTTATATATGGCCAAAAGTTGCAATACCCCCCAAAGGAACAATTTCGCCTCAAAATGAAAAAAAATTGCAATACCCCCCAAAGGAACAATTTCGCCTCAAAATGCCGAAAAGTTGCAATACCCCTCCAAAGGAACAATTTCGATTCAAATTGGCCAAAAGTTGCAATACCCCCCCAAAGGAACAATTTCGCCACAAAATGCCGAAAAGTTGCAATACCCCCTGAAAGGAACAATTTCGCTTCAAAATGGCCAAAAGTTGCAATACCCCCCAAAGGAACAATTTCGCCTCAAAATGGCAAAAAATTGCAATACCCCCCCAAAGGAGCAATTTCACCTCAAAATGCCGAAAAGTTGCAATACCACCCGAAAGGAACAATTTCGCTTCAAAATGGCCAAAAGATGCAATACCCCCCCAAAGCAACAATTTCGCCTCAAAATGGCAAAAAATTGCAATACCCCCCAAAGGAACAATTTCGCTTCAAAATGGCCAAAAGTTGCAATACCCCCCCAAAGGAACAATTTCGCCTCAAAATGGCAAAAAATTGCAATACCCCCCAAAGGAACAATTTCGCCTCAAAATGGCCAAAAGTTGCAATACCCCCCCAAAGGAACAATTTCGCCTCAAAATGGCCAAAAATTGTAATCCCCCCAAAGGAACAATTTCACTTCAATGTGGCCAAAAGTTGCAATACCCCCCGAAAGGAACAATTTCGCTTCAAAATGGCCAAAAGTTGCAATACCCCCCGAAAGGAACAATTTCGCTTCAAAATGGCCAAAAGTTGCAATACCCCCCAAAGGAACAATTTCACCTCAAAATGCGGAAAAGTTGCAATACCCAAAGGAACAATTTCACCTCAAAATGCCGAAAAGTTGCAATACCCCCCGAAAGGAACAATTTCGCTTCAAAATGGCCAAAAGATGCAATACCCCCCCAAAAAAACAATTTCGCCTCAAAATGCCAAAAAGTTGCAATACCTCCCGAAAGGAACAATTTCGCTTCAAAATGGCCAAAAGTTGCAATACCCCCCCAAAGGAACAATTTCGCCTCAAAATGGCAAAAAATTGCAATACCCCCCAAAGGAACAATTCCACCTCAAAATGCCGAAAAGTTGCAATACCCCCCGAAAGGAACAATTTCGCTTCAAAATGGCCAAAAGATGCAATACCCCCCCAAAGCAACAATTTCGCCTCAAAATGGCAAAAAATTGCAATACCCCCCCAAAGGAACAATTTCGCTTCAAAATGGCCAAAAGTTGCAATACCCCCCTCCCAAAGGAACAATTTCGCCTCAAAATGGCAAAAAATTGCAATACCCCCCAAAGGAACAATTTCACCTCAAAATGGCCAAAAATTGTAATACCCCCCCAAAGGAACAATTTCGCTTCAATATGGCCAAAAGTTGCAATACCCCCCCAAAGGAACAATTTCGCCTCAAAATGGCAAAAAATTGCAATACCCCCCCAAAGGAACAAATTCGCCTCAAAATGCTGAAAAGTTGCAATACCCCCCCAAAGGAACAATTTCGGCTCAAAATGGCAAAAAATTGCAATACCCCCCAAAGGAACAATTCCACCTCAAAATGCCGAAAAGTTGCAATACCCCCCGAAAGGAACAATTTCGCTTCAAAATAGCCAAAAGATGCAATACCCCCCCAAAGCAACAATTTCACCTCAAAATGGCAAAAAATTGCAATACCCCCCCAAAGGAACAATTTCGCCTCAAAATGGCCAAAAATTGTAATAACCCCCCAAAGGAACAATTTCGCTTATATATGGCCAAAAGTTGCAATACCCCCCAAAGGAACAATTTCGCCTCAAAATGAAAAAAAATTGCAATACCCCCCAAAGGAACAATTTCGCCTCAAAATGCCGAAAAGTTGCAATACCCCTCCAAAGGAACAATTTCGATTCAAATTGGCCAAAAGTTGCAATACCCCCCCAAAGGAACAATTTCGCCACAAAATGCCGAAAAGTTGCAATACCCCCTGAAAGGAACAATTTCGCTTCAAAATGGCCAAAAGTTGCAATACCCCCCAAAGGAACAATTTCGCCTCAAAATGGCAAAAAATTGCAATACCACCCGAAAGGAACAATTTCGCTTCAAAATGGCCAAAAGATGCAATACCCCCCCAAAGCAACAATTTCGCCTCAAAATGGCAAAAAATTGCAATACCCCCCAAAGGAACAATTTCGCTTCAAAATGGCCAAAAGTTGCAATACCCCCCCAAAGGAACAATTTCGCCTCAAAATGGCAAAAAATTGCAATACCCCCCAAAGGAACAATTTCGCCTCAAAATGGCCAAAAGTTGCAATACCCCCCCAAAGGAACAATTTCGCTTCAAAATGGCCAAAAGTTGCAATTCCCCCCCAAAGGAACAATTTCGCCTCAAAATGGCAAAAAATTGCAATACCCCCCAAAGGAACAATTTCGCCTCAAAATGGCCAAAAGTTGCAATACCCCCCCAAAGGAACAATTTCGCTTCAAAATGGCCAAAAGTTGCAATACCCCCCCAAAGCAACAATTTCACCTCAAAATGGCAAAAAATTGCAATACCCCCCCAAAGGAACAATTTCGCCTCAAAATGGCCAAAAATTGTAATAACCCCCCAAAGGAACAATTTCGCTTATATATGGCCAAAAGTTGCAATACCCCCCAAAGGAACAATTTCGCCTCAAAATGAAAAAAAATTGCAATACCCCCCAAAGGAACAATTTCGCCTCAAAATGCCGAAAAGTTGCAATACCTCTCCAAAGGAACAATTTCGATTCAAATTGGCCAAAAGTTGCAATACCCCCCCAAAGGAACAATTTCGCCACAAAATGCCGAAAAGTTGCAATACCCCCCGAAAGGAACAATTTCGCTTCAAAATGGCCAAAAGTTGCAATACCCCCCAAAGGAACAATTTCGCCTCAAAATGGCAAAAAATTGCAATACCCCCCAAAGGAACAATTTCGCCTCAAAATGGCCAAAAGTTGCAATACCCCCCCAAAGGAACAATTTCGCTTCAAAATGGCCAAAAGTTGCAATACCCCCCCAAAGGAACAATTTCGCCTCAAAATGCCGAAACGTTGAAATACCCCCCGAAATGAACAATTTCGCTTCAAAATGGCCAAAAGTTGCAATACCCCCCCAAAGGAACAATTTCGCCTCAAAATACCGAAAACTTGAAATACCCCCCGAAAGGAACAATTTTGCTTCAAAATGGCCAAAAGTTCCAATACCCCCCCAAGGAACAATTTCGCTTCAATATGGCCAAAAGTTGCAATACCCCCCAAAGGAACAATTTCGCCTCAAAATGGCAAAAAATTGCAATACCCCCCCAAAGGAACAATTTCGCCTCAAAATGCCGAAAAGTTGCAATACCACCCAAAAGGAACAATTTCGCTTCAAAATGGCCAAAAGTTGCAATACCCCCCCAAAAAAACAATTTCGCCTCAAAATGCCAAAAAGTTGCAATACCTCCCGAAAGGAACAATTTCGCTTCAAAATGGCCAAAAGTTGCAATACCCCCCAAAGGAACAATTTCGCCTCAAAATGAAAAAAAATTGCAATACCTCCCTAAAGGAACAATTTCACCTCAAAATGCCGAAAAGTTGCAATACCCCCCGAAAGGAACAATTTCGCTTCAAAATGGCCAAAAGATGCAATACCCCCCCAAAGCAACAATTTCGCCTCAAAATGGCAAAAAATTGCAATACCCCCCAAAGGAACAATTTCGCTTCAAAATGGCCAAAAGTTGCAATACCCCCAAAGGAACAATTTCGCTTCAAAATGGCCAAAAGTTGCAATACCCCCCCAAAGGAACAATTTCGCTTCAAAATGGCCAAAAGTTGCAATACCCCCCCAAAGGAACAATTTCGCTTCAAAATGGTCAAAAGTTGCAATACCCCCCCAAAGGAACATTTTCGCCTCAAAATGCCGAAAAGTTGAAATACCCCCCGAAAGGAACAATTTCGCTTCAAAATGGCCAAAAGTTGCAATACCCCCCCAAAGGAACAATTTCGCCTCAAAATGCCGAAAAGTTGAAATACCCCCCGAAAGGAACAATTTCGCTTCAAAATACCGAAAAGTTGAAATACCCCCCAAAAGGAACAATTTCGCTTCAAAATGGCCAAAAGTTGCAATACCCCCTCAAAGGAACAATTTCGCTTCAAAATGGCCAAAAGTTGCAATACCCCCCCAAAGGAACAATTTCGCTTCAAAATGGCCAAAAGATGCAATACTCCCCCAAAGCAACAATTTCGCCTCAAAATGGCAAAAAATTGCAATACCCCCCCAAAGGAACAATTTCGCTTCAAAATGGCCAAAAGTTGCAATACCCCCCAAAGCAACAATTTCGCCTCAAAATGGCAAAAAATTGCAATACCCCCCAAAGGAACAATTTCACCTCAAAATGGCCAAAAATTGTAATACCCCCCCAAGGAACAATTTCGCTTCAATATGGCCAAAAGTTGCAATAGCCCCCCAAAGGAACAATTTCGCCTCAAAATGGCAAAAAATTGCAATACCCCCCCAAAGGAACAATTTCGCCTCAAAATGCCGAAAAGTTGCAATACCCCCCAAAAGGAACAATTTCGCTTCAAAATGGCCAAAAGTTGCAATACCCCCCCAAAAAAACAATTTCGCCTCAAAATGCCAAAAAGTTGCAATACCTCCCGAAAGGAACAATTTCGCTTCAAAATGGCCAAAAGTTGCAATACCCCCCCAAAGGAACAATTTCGCCTCAAAATGGCAAAAAATTGCAATACCCCCCCAAAGGAACAATTCCACCTCAAAATGCCGAAAAGTTGCAATACCCCCCGAAAGGAACAATTTCGCTTCAAAATAGCCAAAAGATGCAATACCCCCCCAAAGCAACAATTTCACCTCAAAATGGCAAAAAATTGCAATACCCCCCAAAGGAACAATTTCGCTTCAAAATGGCCAAAAGTTGCAATACCCCCCCAAAGGAACAATTTCGCCTCAAAATGGCAAAAAATTGCAATACCCCCCAAAGGAACAATTTCGCCTCAAAATGGCCAAAAGTTGCAATACCCCCCCAAAGGAACAATTTCGCTTCAAAATGGCCAAAAGTTGCAATACCCCCCCAAAGGAACAATTTCGCCTCAAAATGCCGAAAAGTTGAAATACCCCCCGAACGGAACAATTTCGCTTCAAAATGGCCAAAAGTTGCAATACCCCCCCAAAGGAACAATTTCGCCTCAAAATGCCGAAAAGTTGAAATACCCCCCGAAAGGAACAATTTCGCTTCAAAATACCGAAAAGTTGAAATACCCCCCAAAAGGAACAATTTCGCTTCAAAATGGCCAAAAGTTGCAATACCCCCTCAAAGGAACAATTTCGCTTCAAAATGGCCAAAAGTTGCAATACCCCCCCAAAGGAACAATTTCGCTTCAAAATGGCCAAAAGTTGCAATACCCCCCCAAAGGAACAATTTCACCTCAAAATGCCGAAAAGTTGCAATACCCCCGAAAGGAACAATTTCGCTTCAAAATGGCCAAAAGATGCAATACCCCCCCAAAGCAACAATTTCGCCTCAAAATGGCAAAAAATTGCAATACCCCCCCCCAAAAGGAACAATTTTGCCTCAAAATGGCCAAAAATTGTAATCCCCCCAAAGGAACAATTTCACTTCAATGTGGCCAAAAGTTGCAATACCCCCCGAAAGGAACAATTTCGCTTCAAAATGGCCAAAAGTTGCAATACCCCCGCAAAGGAACAATTTCGCCTCAAAATGCCGAAAAGTTGCAATACCCCCCGAAAGGAACAATTTCGCTTCAAAATGGCCAAAAGTTGCAATACCCCCCCAAAGGAACAATTTCACCTCAAAATGCGGAAAAGTTGCAATACCCCCCAAAGGAACAATTTCACCTCAAAATGCCGAAAAGTTGCAATACCCCCCGAAAGGAACAATTTTGCTTCAAAATGGCCAAAAGATGCAATACCCCCCAAAGCAACAATTTCGCCTCAAAATGGCAAAAAATTGCAATACCCCCCCAAAGGAACAATTTCGCTTCAAAATGGCCAAAAGTTGCAATACCCCCCAAAGCAACAATTTCGCCTCAAAATGGCAAAAAATTGCAATACCCCCCCAAAGGAACAATTTCACCTCAAAATGGCCAAAAATTGTAATACCCCCCCAAGGAACAATTTTGCTTCAATATGGCCAAAAGTTGCAATACCCCCCCAAAGGAACAATTTCACCTCAAAATGCGGAAAAGTTGCAATACCCCCCAAAGGAACAATTTCACCTCAAAATGCCGAAAAGTTGCAATACCCCCCGAAAGGAACAATTTTGCTTCAAAATGGCCAAAAGATGCAATACCCCTCAAAGCAACAATTTCGCCTCAAAATGGCAAAAAATTGCAATACCCCCCCAAAGGAACAATTTCGCTTCAAAATGGCCAAAAGTTGCAATACCCCCCAAAGCAACAATTTCGCCTCAAAATGGCAAAAAATTGCAATACCCCCCCAAAGGAACAATTTCACCTCAAAATGGCCAAAAATTGTAATACCCCCCAAGGAACAATTTCGCTTCAATATGGCCAAAAGTTGCAATACCCCCCCAAAGGAACAATTTCGCCTCAAAATGGCAAAAAATTGCAATACCCCCCCAAAGGAACAATTTCGCCTCAAAATGCCGAAAAGTTGCAATACCCCCCAAAAGGAACAATTTCGCTTCAAAATGGCCAAAAGTTGCAATACCCCCCCAAAAAAACAATTTCGCCTCAAAATGCCAAAAAGTTGCAATACCTCCCGAAAGGAACAATTTCGCTTCAAAATGGCCAAAAGTTGCAATACCCCCCCAAAGGAACAATTTCGCCTCAAAATGGCAAAAAATTGCAATACCCCCCCAAAGGAACAATTCCACCTCAAAATGCCGAAAAGTTGCAATTCCCCCCGAAAGGAACAATTTCGCTTCAAAATAGCCAAAAGATGCAATACCCCCCCAAAGCAACAATTTCACCTCAAAATGGCAAAAAATTGCAATACCCCCCCAAAGGAACAATTTCGCCTCAAAATGGCCAAAAATTGTAATAACCCCCCCAAAGGAACAATTTCGCTTCAATATGGCCAAAAGTTGCAATACCCCCCAAAGGAACAATTTCGCCTCAAAATGAAAAAAAATTGCAATACCCCCCCAAAGGAACAATTTTGCCTCAAAATGCCGAAAAGTTGCAATACCCCTCCAAAGGAACAATTTCGCTTCAAAAAGGCCAAAAGTTGCAATACCCCCCCAAAGGAACAATTTCGCCACAAAATGCCGAAAAGTTGCAATACCCCCCGAAAGGAACAATTTCGCTTAAAAAAATAGCCAAAAGTTGCAATACCCCCCCAAAGGAACAATTTCGCCTCAAAATGGCAAAAAATTGCAATACCCCCCCAAAGGAACAATTTCACCTCAAAATGCCGAAAAGTTGCAACACCCCCCGAAAGGAACAATTTCGCCTCAAAATGGCAAAAAATTGCAATACCCCCCAAGGAACAATTTCGCCTCAAAATGGCCAAAAGTTGCAATACCCCCCCAAAGGAACAATTTCGCTTCAAAATGGCCAAAAGTTGCAATACCCCCCCCCAAAGGAACAATTTCGCCTCAAAATGCCGAAACGTTGAAATACCCCCCGAAAGGAACAATTTCGCTTCAAAATGGCCAAAAGTTGCAATACCCCCCCAAAGGAACAATTTCGCCTCAAAATACCGAAAAGTTGAAATACCCCCCCGAAAGGAACAATTTCGCTTCAAAATGGCCAAAAGTTGCAATACCCCCCCAAAGGAACAATTTCGCTTCAAAATGACCAAAAGTTGCAATACCCCCCCAAAGGAACAATTTCGCCTCAAAATGGCCAAAAATTGTAATACCCCCCCAAAGGAACAATTTCGCTTCAAAATGGCCAAAAGTTAAATACCCACCCAAAGGAACAATTTCGCCTCAAAATGGCAAAAAATTGCAATACCCCCCCAAAGGAACAATTTCACTTCAAAATGGCCAAAAGTTGAAATACCCTCCCAAAGGAAGAATTTCGCCTCAAAATGGCAAAAAATTGCAATACCCCCCCAAAGGAACAATTTCACCTCAAAATGCTGAAAAGTTGCAATACCCCCCGAAAGGAACAATTTCGCTTCAAAATGGCCAAAAGTTGCAATACCCCCCCAAGGAACAATTTCGCCTCAAAATGGCAAAAAATTGCAATACCCCTCCAAGGAACAATTTCGCTTCAAAATGCCAAAAAGTTGCAATACCCCCCCAAAGGTACAATTTCGCTTCAAAATGGCCAAAAGTTGCAATACCCCCCAAAGGAACAATTTCGCTTCAAAATGGCCAAAAGTTGCAATACCCCCCAAAGGAACAATTTCGCCTCAAAATGAAAAAAAATTGCAATACCCCCCCAAAGGAACAATTTTGCCTCAAAATGCCGAAAAGTTGCAATACCCCTCCAAAGGAACAATTTCGCTTCAAAAAGGCCAAAAGTTGCAATACCCCCCCAAAGGAACAATTTCGCCACAAAATGCCGAAAAGTTGCAATACCCCCCGAAAGGAACAATTTCGCTTAAAAAAATAGCCAAAAGTTGCAATACCCCCCCAAAGGAACAATTTCGCCTCAAAATGGCAAAAAATTGCAATACCCCCCCAAAGGAACAATTTCACCTCAAAATGCCGAAAAGTTGCAACACCCCCCGAAAGGAACAATTTCGCCTCAAAATGGCAAAAAATTGCAATACCCCCCAAGGAACAATTTCGCCTCAAAATGGCCAAAAGTTGCAATACCCCCCCAAAGGAACAATTTCGCTTCAAAATGGCCAAAAGTTGCAATACCCCCCCCAAAGGAACAATTTCGCCTCAAAATGCCGAAACGTTGAAATACCCCCCGAAAGGAACAATTTCGCTTCAAAATGGCCAAAAGTTGCAATACCCCCCCAAAGGAACAATTTCGCCTCAAAATACCGAAAAGTTGAAATACCCCCCCGAAAGGAACAATTTCGCTTCAAAATGGCCAAAAGTTGCAATACCCCCCCAAAGGAACAATTTCGCTTCAAAATGACCAAAAGTTGCAATACCCCCCCAAAGGAACAATTTCGCCTCAAAATGGCCAAAAATTGTAATACCCCCCCAAAGGAACAATTTCGCTTCAAAATGGCCAAAAGTTAAATACCCCCCCAAAGGAACAATTTCGCCTCAAAATGGCAAAAAATTGCAATACCCCCCCAAAGGAACAATTTCACTTCAAAATGGCCAAAAGTTGAAATACCCTCCCAAAGGAAGAATTTCGCCTCAAAATGGCAAAAAATTGCAATACCCCCCCAAAGGAACAATTTCACCTCAAAATGCTGAAAAGTTGCAATACCCCCCGAAAGGAACAATTTCGCTTCAAAATGGCCAAAAGTTGCAATACCCCCCCAAGGAACAATTTCGCCTCAAAATGGCAAAAAATTGCAATACCCCTCCAAGGAACAATTTCGCTTCAAAATGCCGAAAAGTTGCAATACCCCCCCAAAGGTACAATTTCGCTTCAAAATGGCCAAAAGTTGCAATACCCCCACAAAGGAACAATTTCGCCTCAAAATGCCGAAAAGTTGCAATACCCCCCGAAAGGAACAATTTCGCTTCAAAATGGCCAAAAGTTGCAATACCCCCCCAAAGGAACAATTTCGCCTCAAAATGGCCAAAAATTGTAATACCCCCCCAAAGGAACAATTTCGCCTCAAAATGGAAAAAAATTGCAATACCCCCCCCCAAAGGAACAATTTCGCCTCAAAATGGCCAAAAATTGTAATCTTCCCCAAAGGAACAATTTCACTTCAATGTGGCCAAAAGTTGCAATACCCCCCCAAAGGAACAATTTCGCCTGAAAATGCCGAAAAGTTGCAATACCCCCCGAAAGGAACAATTTCGCTTCAAAATGGCCAAAAGTTGCAATACCCCCCCAAAGGAACAATTTCGCCTGAAAATGCCGAAAAGTTGCAATACCCCCCGAAAGGAACAATTTCGCTTCAAAATGGCCAAAAGTTGCAATACCCCCCCAAAGGAACAATTTCACCTCAAAATGCGGAAAAGTTGCAATACCCCCCAAAGGAACAATTTCACCTCAAAATGCCGAAAAGTTGCAATACCCTCGAAAGGAACAATTTCGCTTCAAAATGGCCAAAAGATGCAATACCCCCCCAAAGCAACAATTTCGCCTCAAAATGGCAAAAAATTGCAATACCCCCCAAAGGAACAATTTCGCTTCAAAATGGCCAAAAGTTGCAATACCCCCCCCAAAGCAACAATTTCGCCTCAAAATGGCAAAAAATTGCAATACCCCCCCAAAGGAACAATTTCGCCTCAAAATGGCCAAAAATTGTAATACCCCCCCAAAGGAACAATTTCGCTTCAATATGGCCAAAAGTTGCAATACCCCCCCAAAGGAACAATTTCGCCTCAAAATGCCGAAAAGTTGCAATACCCCCCCAAAGGAACAATTTCGCTTCAATATGGCCAAAAGTTGCAATACCCCCCCAAAGGAACAATTTCGCCTCAAAATGCCGAAAAGTTGCAATACCCCCCAAAAGGAACAATTTCGCTTCAAAATGGCCAAAAGTTGCAATACCCCCCAAAAAAACAATTTCGCCTCAAAATGCCAAAAAGTTGCAATACCCCCCGAAAGGAACAATTTCGCTTCAAAATGGCCAAAAGTTGCAATACCCCCCCAAAGGAACAATTTCGCCTCAAAATGGCAAAAAATTGCAATACCCCCCCAAAGGAACAATTCCACCTTAAAATGCCGAAAAGTTGCAATACCCCCCGAAAGAAACAATTTCGCTTCAAAATAGCCAAAAGATGCAATACCCCCCCAAAGCAACAATTTCACCTCAAAATGGCAAAAAATTGCAATACCCCCCAAAGGAACAATTTCGCCTCAAAATGGCCAAAAATTGTAATAACCCCCCAAAGGAACAATTTCGCTTCAATATGGCCAAAAGTTGCAATACCCCCCCAAAGGAACAATTTCGCCTCAAAATGGCAAAAAATTGCAATACCACCCCAAAGGAACAATTTCGCCTCAAAATGCCGAAAAATTGCAATACCCCTCCAAAGGAACAATTTCGCTTCAAAATGGCCAAAAGTTGCAATACCCCCCCAAAGGAACAATTTCGCCTCAAAATGCCGAAAAGTTGCAATACCCCCCGAAAGGAACAATTTCGCTTCAAAATGGCCAAAAGTTGCAATACCCCCCCAAAGGAACAATTTCGCCTCAAAATGCCGAAAAGTTGCAATACCCCCCGAAAGGAACAATTTCGCTTCAAAATGGCCAAAAGTTGCAATACCCCCCAAAGGAACAATTTCGCCTCAAAATGGCAAAAAATTGCAATACCCCCCCAAAGGAACAATTTCACCTCAAAATGCCGAAAAGTTGCAATACCCCCCGAAAGGAACAATTTCGCTTCAAAATGGCCAAAAGATGCAATACCCCCCCAAAGCAACAATTTCGCCTCAAAATGGCAAAAAATTGCAATACCCCCCCAAAGGAACAATTTCGCTTCAAAATGGCCAAAAGTTGCAATACCCCCCCAAAGGAACAATTTCGCCTCAAAATGGCAAAAAATTGCAATACCCCCCCAAAGGAACAATTTCGCCTCAAAATGGCCAAAAGTTGCAATACCCCCCCAAAGGAACAATTTCGCCTCAAAATGCCGAAACGTTGAAATACCCCCCGAAAGGAACAATTTCGCTTCAAAATGTCCAAAAGTTGCAATACCCCCCCAAAGGAACAATTTCGCCTCAAAATACCGAAAAGTTGAAATACCCCCGAAAGGAACAATTTCGCTTCAAAATGGCCAAAAGTTGCAATACCCCCCCAAAGGAACAATTTCGCTTCAAAATGGCCAAAAGTTGCAATACCCCCCCAAAGGAACAATTTCGCCTCAAAATGGCCAAAAGTTGCAATACCCCCCCAAAGGAACAATTTCGCCTCAAAATGCCGAAACGTTGAAATACCCCCCGAAAGGAACAATTTCGCTTCAAAATGTCCAAAAGTTGCAATACCCCCCCAAAGGAACAATTTCGCCTCAAAATACCGAAAAGTTGAAATACCCCCGAAAGGAACAATTTCGCTTCAAAATGGCCAAAAGTTGCAATACCCCCCCAAAGGAACAATTTCGCTTCAAAATGGCCAAAAGTTGCAATACCCCCCCAAAGGAACAATTTCACCTCAAAATGCTGAAAAGTTGCAATACCCCCCGAAAGGAACAATTTCGCTTCAAAATGGCCAAAAGTTGCAATACCCTCCCAAGGAACAATTTCGCTTCAAAATGCCGAAAAGTTGCAATACCCCCCCAAAGGTACAATTTCGCTTCAAAATGGCCAAAAGTTGCAATACCCCCCAAAGGAACAATTTCGCTTCAAAATGGCCAAAAGTTGCAATACCCCCACAAAGGAACAATTTCGCCTCAAAATGCCGAAAAGTTGCAATACCCCCCGAAAGGAACAATTTCGCTTCAAAATGGCCAAAAGTTGCAATACCCCCCCAAAGGAACAATTTCGCCTCAAAATGGCCAAAAATTGTAATACCCCCCCAAAGGAACAATTTCGCTTCAATATGGCCAAAAGTTGCAATACCCCCCAAAGGAACAATTTTGCCTCAAAATGCCAAAAAGTTGCAATACCCCCCGAAAGGAACAATTTCGCTTCAAAATGGCCAAAAGTTGCAATACCCCCCCAAAGGAACAATTTCGCCTCAAAATGCCAAAAAGTTGCAATACCCCCCGAAAGGAACAATTTCGCCTCAAAATGGCAAAAAATTGCAATACCCCCCCAAAGGAACAATTTCGCCTCAAAATGCCGAAAAATTGCAATACCCCTCCAAAGGAACAATTTCGCTTCAAAATGGCCAAAAGTTGCAATACCCCCCCAAAGGAACAATTTCGCCTCAAAATGCCGAAAAGTTGCAATACCCCCCGAAAGGAACAATTTCGCTTCAAAATGGCCAAAAGTTGCAATACCCCCCCAAAGGAACAATTTCGCCTCAAAATGGCAAAAAATTGCAATACCCCCCCAAAGGAACAATTTCGCCTCAAAATGGCCAAAAGTTGCAATACCCCCCAAAGGAACAATTTCGCCTCAAAATGCCGAAACGTTGAAATACCCCCCGAAAGGAACAATTTCGCTTCAAAATGGCCAAAAGTTGCAATACCCCCCCAAAGGAACAATTTCGCTTCAAAATGGCCAAAAGTTGCAATACCCCCCAAAGGAACAATTTCGACTCAAAATGGCCAAAAATTGTAATACCCCCCCAAAGGAACAATTTCGCTTCAAAATGGCCAAAAGTTAAATACCCCCCAAAGGAACAATTTCGCCTCAAAATGGCAAAAAATTGCAATACCCCCCCAAAGGAACAATTTCACTTCAAAATGGCCAAAAGTTGAAATACCCCCCCAAAGGAAGAATTTCGCCTCAAAATGGCAAAAAATTGCAATACCCCCCCAAAGGAACAATTTCGCCTCAAAATGGCAAAAAATTGCAATACCCCCCAAAGGAACAATTTCACTTCAAAATGGCCAAAAGTTGAAATACCCCCCAAAGGAACAATTTCACCTCAAAATGCTGAAAAGTTGCAATACCCCCCGAAAGGAACAATTTCGCTTCAAAATGGCCAAAAGTTGCAATACCCCCCCCAAGGAACAATTTCGCCTCAAAATGGCAAAAAATTGCAATACCCTCCCAAGGAACAATTTCGCTTCAAAATGCCGAAAATTTGCAATACCCCCCAAAGGTACAATTTCGCTTCAAAATAGCCAAAAGTTGCAATACCCCCAAAGGAACAATTTCGCTTCAAAATGGCCAAAAGTTGCAATACCCCCACAAAGGAACAATTTCGCCTCAAAATGCCGAAAAGTTGCAATACCCCCCGAAAGGAACAATTTCGCTTCAAAATGGCCAAAAGTTGCAATACCCCCCCAAAGGAACAATTTCGCCTCAAAATGGCCAAAAATTGTAATACCCCCCCAAAGGAACAATTTCGCTTCAATATGGCCAAAAGTTGCAATACCCCCCAAAGGAACAATTTCGCCTCAAAATGCCAAAAAGTTGCAATACCCCCCGAAAGGAACAATTTCGCTTCAAAATGGCCAAAAGTTGCAATACCCCCCGAAAGGAACAAATTCGCCTCAAAATGGCAAAAAATTGCAATACCCCCCCCCAAAGGAACAATTTCGCCTCAAAATGGCCAAAAGTTGCAATACCCCCCCAAAGGAACAATTTCGCCTCAAAATGGCAAAAAATTGCAATACCCCCCCAAAGGAACAATTTTGCCTGAAAATGCCGAAAAGTTTCAATACCCCCCGAAAGGAACAATTTCGCTTCAAAATGGCCAAAAGTTGCAATACCCCCCAAAGGTACAATTTCGCCTGAAAATGCCGAAAAGTTGCAATACCCCCCGAAAGGAACAATTTCGCTTCAAAATGGCCAAAAGTTGCAATACCCCCCCAAAGGAACAATTTCACCTCAAAATGCGGAAAAGTTGCAATACCCCCCAAAGGAACAATTTCACCTCAAAATGCCAAAAGTTGCAATACCCCCCCAAAGCAACAATTTCGCCTCAAAATGGCAAAAAATTGCAATACCCCCCCAAAGGAACAATTTCGCCTCAAAATGGCCAAAAATTGTAATACCCCCCCAAAGGAACAATTTCGCTTCAATATGGCCAAAAGTTGCAATACCCCCCCAAAGGAACAATTTCGCCTCAAAATGTCGAAAAGTTGCAATACCCCCCAAAAGGAACAATTTCGCTTCAAAATGGCCAAAAGTTGCAATACCCCCTCAAAGGAACAATTTCGCTTCAAAATGGCCAAAAGTTGCAATACCCCCCCAAAGGAACAATTTCGCTTCAAAATGGCCAAAAGATGCAATACTCCCCCAAAGCAACAATTTCGCCTCAAAATGGCAAAAAATTGCAATACCCCCCCAAAGGAACAATTTCGCTTCAAAATGGCCAAAAGTTGCAATACCCCCCAAAGCAACAATTTCGCCTCAAAATGGCAAAAAATTGCAATACCCCCCCAAAGGAACAATTTCACCTCAAAATGGCCAAAAATTGTAATACCCCCCCAAGGAACAATTTCGCTTCAATATGGCCAAAAGTTGCAA
The DNA here is from genome assembly GCF_048569485.1 of Anomaloglossus baeobatrachus. Classification (NCBI taxonomy): domain Eukaryota; kingdom Metazoa; phylum Chordata; class Amphibia; order Anura; family Aromobatidae; genus Anomaloglossus; species Anomaloglossus baeobatrachus. Next base: position 44,816,116 of record NC_134363.1, read on the forward strand.
TAGCCCCCCAAAGGAACAATTTCGCCTCAAAATGGCAAAAAATTGCAATACCCCCCCAAAGGAACAATTTCGCCTCAAAATGCCGAAAAGTTGCAATACCCCCCAAAAGGAACAATTTCGCTTCAAAATGGCCAAAAGTTGCAATACCCCCCCAAAAAAACAATTTCGCCTCAAAATGCCAAAAAGTTGCAATACCTCCCGAAAGGAACAATTTCGCTTCAAAATGGCCAAAAGTTGCAATACCCCCCCAAAGGAACAATTTCGCCTCAAAATGGCAAAAAATTGCAATACCCCCCCAAAGGAACAATTCCACCTCAAAATGCCGAAAAGTTGCAATACCCCCCGAAAGGAACAATTTCGCTTCAAAATAGCCAAAAGATGCAATACCCCCCCAAAGCAACAATTTCACCTCAAAATGGCAAAAAATTGCAATACCCCCCAAAGGAACAATTTCGCTTCAAAATGGCCAAAAGTTGCAATACCCCCCCAAAGGAACAATTTCGCCTCAAAATGGCAAAAAATTGCAATACCCCCCAAAGGAACAATTTCGCCTCAAAATGGCCAAAAGTTGCAATACCCCCCCAAAGGAACAATTTCGCTTCAAAATGGCCAAAAGTTGCAATACCCCCCCAAAGGAACAATTTCGCCTCAAAATGCCGAAAAGTTGAAATACCCCCCGAAAGGAACAATTTCGCTTCAAAATGGCCAAAAGTTGCAATACCCCCCCAAAGGAACAATTTCGCCTCAAAATGCCGAAAAGTTGAAATACCCCCCGAAAGGAACAATTTCGCTTCAAAATACCGAAAAGTTGAAATACCCCCCAAAAGGAACAATTTCGCTTCAAAATGGCCAAAAGTTGCAATACCCCCCCAAAGGAACAATTTCGCTTCAAAATGGCCAAAAGTTGCAATACCCCCCCAAAGGAACAATTTCGCTTCAAAATGGCCAAAAGTTGCAATACCCCCCCAAAGGAACAATTTCACCTCAAAATGCCGAAAAGTTGCAATACCCCCGAAAGGAACAATTTCGCTTCAAAATGGCCAAAAGATGCAATACCCCCCCAAAGCAACAATTTCGCCTCAAAATGGCAAAAAATTGCAATATCCCCCCCCAAAAGGAACAATTTTGCCTCAAAATGGCCAAAAATTGTAATCCCCCCAAAGGAACAATTTCACTTCAATGTGGCCAAAAGTTGCAATACCCCCCGAAAGGAACAATTTCGCTTCAAAATGGCCAAAAGTTGCAATACCCCCCCAAAGGAACAATTTCACCTCAAAATGCGGAAAAGTTGCAATACCCCCCAAAGGAACAATTTCACCTCAAAATGCCGAAAAGTTGCAATACCCCCCGAAAGGAACAATTTTGCTTCAAAATGGCCAAAAGATGCAATACCCCCCAAAGCAACAATTTCGCCTCAAAATGGCAAAAAATTGCAATACCCCCCCAAAGGAACAATTTCGCTTCAAAATGTCCAAAAGTTGCAATACCCCCCAAAGCAACAATTTCGCCTCAAAATGGCAAAAAATTGCAATACCCCCCCAAAGGAACAATTTCACCTCAAAATGGCCAAAAATTGTAATACCCCCCCAAGGAACAATTTCGCTTCAATATGGCCAAAAGTTGCAATACCCCCCCAAAGGAACAATTTCACCTCAAAATGCGGAAAAGTTGCAATACCCCCCAAAGGAACAATTTCACCTCAAAATGCCGAAAAGTTGCAATACCCCCCGAAAGGAACAATTTTGCTTCAAAATGGCCAAAAGATGCAATACCCCTCAAAGCAACAATTTCGCCTCAAAATGGCAAAAAATTGCAATACCCCCCCAAAGGAACAATTTCGCTTCAAAATGGCCAAAAGTTGCAATACCCCCCAAAGCAACAATTTCGCCTCAAAATGGCAAAAAATTGCAATACCCCCCCAAAGGAACAATTTCACCTCAAAATGGCCAAAAATTGTAATACCCCCCAAGGAACAATTTCGCTTCAATATGGCCAAAAGTTGCAATACCCCCCCAAAGGAACAATTTCGCCTCAAAATGGCAAAAAATTGCAATACCCCCCCAAAGGAACAATTTCGCCTCAAAATGCCGAAAAGTTGCAATACCCCCCAAAAGGAACAATTTCGCTTCAAAATGGCCAAAAGTTGCAATACCCCCCCAAAAAAACAATTTCGCCTCAAAATGCCAAAAAGTTGCAATACCTGCCGAAAGGAACAATTTCGCTTCAAAATGGCCAAAAGTTGCAATATCCCCCCAAAGGAACAATTTCGCCTCAAAATGGCAAAAAATTGCAATACCCCCCCAAAGGAACAATTCCACCTCAAAATGCCGAAAAGTTGCAATTCCCCCCGAAAGGAACAATTTCGCTTCAAAATAGCCAAAAGATGCAATACCCCCCCAAAGCAACAATTTCACCTCAAAATGGCAAAAAATTGCAATACCCCCCCAAAGGAACAATTTCGCCTCAAAATGGCCAAAAATTGTAATAACCCCCCCAAAGGAACAATTTCGCTTCAATATGACCAAAAGTTGCAATACCCCCCAAAGGAACAATTTCGCCTCAAAATGAAAAAAAATTGCAATACCCCCCCAAAGGAACAATTTTGCCTCAAAATGCCGAAAAGTTGCAATACCCCTCCAAAGGAACAATTTCGCTTCAAAAAGGCCAAAAGTTGCAATACCCCCCCAAAGGAACAATTTCGCCACAAAATGCCGAAAAGTTGCAATACCCCCCGAAAGGAACAATTTCGCTTAAAAAAATAGCCAAAAGTTGCAATACCCCCCCAAAGGAACAATTTCGCCTCAAAATGGCAAAAAATTGCAATACCCCCCCAAAGGAACAATTTCACCTCAAAATGCCGAAAAGTTGCAACACCCCCCGAAAGGAACAATTTCGCCTCAAAATGGCAAAAAATTGCAATACCCCCCAAGGAACAATTTCGCCTCAAAATGGCCAAAAGTTGCAATACCCCCCCAAAGGAACAATTTCGCTTCAAAATGGCCAAAAGTTGCAATACCCCCCCCCCAAAGGAACAATTTCGCCTCAAAATGCCGAAACGTTGAAATACCCCCCGAAAGGAACAATTTCGCTTCAAAATGGCCAAAAGTTGCAATACCCCCCCAAAGGAACAATTTCGCCTCATAATACCGAAAAGTTGAAATACCCCCCCGAAAGGAACAATTTCGCTTCAAAATGGCCAAAAGTTGCAATACCCCCCCAAAGGAACAATTTCGCTTCAAAATGACCAAAAGTTGCAATACCCCCCCAAAGGAACAATTTCGCCTCAAAATGGCCAAAAATTGTAATACCCCCCCAAAGGAACAATTTCGCTTCAAAATGGCCAAAAGTTAAATACCCCCCCAAAGGAACAATTTCGCCTCAAAATGGCAAAAAATTGCAATACCCCCCCAAAGGAACAATTTCACTTCAAAATGGCCAAAAGTTGAAATACCCTCCCAAAGGAAGAATTTCGCCTCAAAATGGCAAAAAATTGCAATACCCCCCCAAAGGAACAATTTCACCTCAAAATGCTGAAAAGTTGCAATACCCCCCGAAAGGAACAATTTCGCTTCAAAATGGCCAAAAGTTGCAATACCCCCCCAAGGAACAATTTCGCCTCAAAATGGCAAAAAATTGCAATACCCCTCCAAGGAACAATTTCGCTTCAAAATGCCGAAAAGTTGCAATACCCCCCCAAAGGTACAATTTCGCTTCAAAATGGCCAAAAGTTGCAATACCCCCCAAAGGAACAATTTCGCTTCAAAATGGCCAAAAGTTGCAATACCCCCACAAAGGAACAATTTCGCCTCAAAATGCCGAAAAGTTGCAATACCCCCCGAAAGGAACAATTTCGCTTCAAAATGGCCAAAAGTTGCAATACCCCCCCAAAGGAACAATTTCGCCTCAAAATGGCCAAAAATTGTAATACCCCCCCAAAGGAACAATTTCGCCTCAAAATGGAAAAAAATTGCAATACCCCCCCCCAAAGGAACAATTTCGCCTCAAAATGGCCAAAAATTGTAATCTTCCCCAAAGGAACAATTTCACTTCAATGTGGCCAAAAGTTGCAATACCCCCCCAAAGGAACAATTTCGCCTGAAAATGCCGAAAAGTTGCAATACCCCCCGAAAGGAACAATTTCGCTTCAAAATGGCCAAAAGTTGCAATACCCGCCCCAAAGGAACAATTTCGCCTGAAAATGCCGAAAAGTTGCAATACCCCCCCAAAGGAACAATTTCGCTTCAATATGGCCAAAAGTTGCAATACCCCCCCAAAGGAACAATTTCGCCTCAAAATGCCGAAAAGTTGCAATACCCCCCAAAAGGAACAATTTCGCTTCAAAATGGCCAAAAGTTGCAATACCCCCCAAAAAAACAATTTCGCCTCAAAATGCCAAAAAGTTGCAATACCCCCCGAAAGGAACAATTTCGCTTCAAAATGGCCAAAAGTTGCAATACCCCCCCAAAGGAACAATTTCGCCTCAAAATGGCAAAAAATTGCAATACCCCCCCAAAGGAACAATTCCACCTTAAAATGCCGAAAAGTTGCAATACCCCCCGAAAGAAACAATTTCGCTTCAAAATAGCCAAAAGATGCAATACCCCCCCAAAGCAACAATTTCACCTCAAAATGGCAAAAAATTGCAATACCCCCCAAAGGAACAATTTCGCCTCAAAATGGCCAAAAATTGTAATAACCCCCCAAAGGAACAATTTCGCTTCAATATGGCCAAAAGTTGCAATACCCCCCCAAAGGAACAATTTAGCCTCAAAATGGCAAAAAATTGCAATACCCCCCCAAAGGAACAATTTCGCCTCAAAATGCCGAAAAATTGCAATACCCCTCCAAAGGAACAATTTCGCCTCAAAATGCCGAAAAATTGCAATACCCCTCCAAAGGAACAATTTCGCTTCAAAATGGCCAAAAGTTGCAATACCCCCCGAAAGGAACAATTTCGCTTCAAAATGGCCAAAAGATGCAATACCCCCCCCAAAGCAACAATTTCGCCTCAAAATGGCAAAAAATTGCAATACCCCCCCAAAGGAACAATTTCGCTTCAAAATGGCCAAAAGTTGCAATACCCCCCAAAGGAACAATTTCGCCTCAAAATGGCAAAAAATTGCAATACCCCCCCAAAGGAACAATTTCGCCTCAAAATGGCCAAAAGTTGCAATACCCCCCCAAAGGAACAATTTCGCCTCTAAATGCCGAAACGTTGAAATACCCCCCGAAAGGAACAATTTCGCTTCAAAATGGCCAAAAGTTGCAATACCCCCCCAAAGGAACAATTTCGCCTAAAAATACCGAAAAGTTGAAATACCCCCCGAAAGGAACAATTTCGCTTCAAAATGGCCAAAAGTTGCAATACCCCCCCAAAGGAACAATTTCGCTTCAAAATGGCCAAAAGTTGCAATACCCCCCCAAAGGAACAATTTCGCCTCAAAATGGCCAAAAATTGTAATACCCCCCCAAAGGAACAATTTCGCTTCAAAATGGCCAAAAGTTAAATACCCCCCAAAGGAACAATTTCGCCTCAAAATGGCAAAAAATTGCAATACCCCCCCAAAGGAACAATTTCACTTCAAAATGGCCAAAAGTTGAAATACCCCCCCAAAGGAAGAATTTCGCCTCAAAATGGCAAAAAATTGCAATACCCCCCCAAAGGAACAATTTCACCTCAAAATGCTGAAAAGTTGCAATACCCCCCGAAAGGAACAATTTCGCTTCAAAATGGCCAAAAGTTGCAATACCCTCCCAAGGAACAATTTCGCTTCAAAATGCCGAAAAGTTGCAATACCCCCCCAAAGGTACAATTTCGCTTCAAAATGGCCAAAAGTTGCAATACCCCCCAAAGGAACAATTTCGCTTCAAAATGGCCAAAAGTTGCAATACCCCCACAAAGGAACAATTTCGCCTCAAAATGCCGAAAAGTTGCAATACCCCCCGAAAGGAACAATTTCGCTTCAAAATGGCCAAAAGTTGCAATACCCCCCCAAAGGAACAATTTCGCCTCAAAATGGCCAAAAATTGTAATACCCCCCCAAAGGAACAATTTCGCTTCAATATGGCCAAAAGTTGCAATACCCCCCAAAGGAACAATTTTGCCTCAAAATGCCAAAAAGTTGCAATACCCCCCGAAAGGAACAATTTCGCTTCAAAATGGCCAAAAGTTGCAATACCCCCCCAAAGGAACAATTTCGCCTCAAAATGCCAAAAAGTTGCAATACCCCCCGAAAGGAACAATTTCGCCTCAAAATGGCAAAAAATTGCAATACCCCCCCAAAGGAACAATTTCGCTTCAAAATGGCCAAAAGTTGCAATACCCCCCCAAAGGAACAATTTCGCCTCAAAATGCCGAAAAGTTGCAATACCCCCCGAAAGGAACAATTTCGATTCAAAATGGCCAAAAGTTGCAATACCCCCCCAAAGGAACAATTTCGCCTCAAAATGGCAAAAAATTGCAATACCCCCCAAAGGAACAATTTCGCTTCAAAATGGCCAAAAGTTGCAATACCCCCCTAAAGGAACAATTTCGCCTCAAAATGCCGAAACGTTGAAATACCCCCCGAAAGGAACAATTTCGCTTCAAAATGGCCAAAAGTTGCAATACCCCCCCAAAGGAACAATTTCGCTTCAAAATGGCCAAAAGTTGCAATACCCCCCCAAAGGAACAATTTCGACTCAAAATGGCCAAAAAATGTAATACCCCCCCAAAGGAACAATTTCGCTTCAAAATGGCCAAAAGTTAAATACCCCCCAAAGGAACAATTTCGCCTCAAAATGGCAAAAAATTGCAATACCCCCCCAAAGGAACAATTTCATTTCAAAATGGCCAAAAGTTGAAATACCCCCCCAAAGGAAGAATTTCGCCTCAAAATGGCAAAAAATTGCAATACCCCCCCAAAGGAACAATTTCGCCTCAAAATGGCAAAAAATTGCAATACCCCCCCCCAAAGGAACAATTTCACTTCAAAATGGCCAAAAGTTGAAATACCCCCCAAAGGAACAATTTCACCTCAAAATGCTGAAAAGTTGCAATACCCCCCGAAAGGAACAATTTCGCTTCAAAATGGCCAAAAGTTGCAATACCCCCCCCAAGGAACAATTTCGCCTCAAAATGGCAAAAAATTGCAATACCCTCCCAAGGAACAATTTCGCTTCAAAATGCCGAAAATTTGCAATACCCCCCCAAAGGTACAATTTCGCTTCAAAATAGCCAAAAGTTGCAATACCCCCAAAGGAACAATTTCGCTTCAAAATGGCCAAAAGTTGCAATACCCCCACAAAGGAACAATTTCGCCTCAAAATGCCGAAAAGTTGCAATACCCCCCGAAAGGAACAATTTCGCTTCAAAATGGCCAAAAGTTGCAATACCCCCCCAAAGGAACAATTTCGCCTCAAAATGGCCAAAAATTGTAATACCCCCCCAAAGGAACAATTTCGCTTCAATATGGCCAAAAGTTGCAATACCCCCCAAAGGAACAATTTCGCCTCAAAATGCCAAAAAGTTGCAATACCCCCCGAAAGGAACAATTTCGCTTCAAAATGGCCAAAAGTTGCAATACCCCCCGAAAGGAACAAATTCGCCTCAAAATGGCAAAAAATTGCAATACCCCCCCAAAGGAACAATTTCGCCTCAAAATGGCCAAAAGTTGCAATACCCCCCCAAAGGAACAATTTCGCCTCAAAATGGCAAAAAATTGCAATACCCCCCCAAAGGAACAATTTTGCCTGAAAATGCCGAAAAGTTTCAATACCCCCCGAAAGGAACAATTTCGCTTCAAAATGGCCAAAAGTTGCAATACCCCCCAAAGGTACAATTTCGCCTGAAAATGCCGAAAAGTTGCAATACCCCCCGAAAGGAACAATTTCGCTTCAAAATGGCCAAAAGTTGCAATACCCCCCCAAAGGAACAATTTCACCTCAAAATGCGGAAAAGTTGCAATACCCCCCAAAGGAACAATTTCACCTCAAAATGCCAAAAGTTGCAATACCCCCCCAAAGCAACAATTTCGCCTCAAAATGGCAAAAAATTGCAATACCCCCCCAAAGGAACAATTTCGCCTCAAAATGGCCAAAAATTGTAATACCCCCCCAAAGGAACAATTTCGCTTCAATATGGCCAAAAGTTGCAATACCCCCCCAAAGGAACAATTTCGCCTCAAAATGTCGAAAAGTTGCAATACCCCCCAAAAGGAACAATTTCGCTTCAAAATGGCCAAAAGTTGCAATACCCCCCCAAAGGAACAATTTCGCCTCAAAATGGCAAAAAATTGCAATACCCCCCCAAAGGAACAATTCCACGTCAAAATGCCGAAAAGTTGCAATACCCCCCGAAAGAAACAATTTCGCTTCAAAATAGCCAAAAGATGCAATACCCCCCCAAAGCAACAATTTCACCTCAAAATGGCAAAAAATTGCAATACCCCCCAAAGGAACAATTTCGCCTCAAAATGGCCAAAAATTGTAATAACCCCCCAAAGGAACAATTTCGCTTCAATATGGTCAAAAGTTGCAATACCCCCCCAAAGGAACAATTTCGCCTCAAAATGGCAAAAAATTGCAATACCCCCCCAAAGGAACAATTTCGCCTCAAAATGCCGAAAAATTGCAATACCCCTCCAAAGGAACAATTTCGCTTCAAAATGGCCAAAAGTTGCAATTCCCCCCCCAAAGGAACAATTTCGCCTCAAAATGCCGAAAAGTTGCAATACCCCCCGAAAGGAACAATTTCGCTTCAAAATGGCCAAAAGTTGCAATACCCCCCCAAAGGAACAATTTCGCCTCAAAATGGCAAAAAATTGCAATACCCCCCCAAAGGAACAATTTCACCTCAAAATGCCGAAAAGTTGCAATACCCCCCGAAAGGAACAATTTCGCTTCAAAATGGCCAAAAGATGCAATACCCCCCCAAAGCAACAATTTCGCCTCAAAATGGCAAAAAATTGCAATACCCCCCCAAAGGAACAATTTCGCTTCAAAATGGCCAAAAGTTGCAATACCCCCCCAAAGGAACAATTTCGCCTCAAAATGGCAAAAAATTGCAATACCCCCCAAAGGAACAATTTCACCTCAAAATGCCGAAAAGTTGCAATACCCCCCAAAGGAACAATTTTCAAAATGGCCAAAAGATGTAATACCCCCCCAAAGCAACAATTTCGCCTCAAAATGGCAAAAAATTGCAATACCCCCCCAAAGGAACAATTTCGCTTCAAAATGGCCAAAAGTTGCAATACCCCCCCAATGCAACAATTTCGCCTCAAAATGGCAAAAAATTGCAATACCCGCTCAAAGGAACAATTTCGCCTCAAAATGACCAAAAATTGTAATACCCCCCCAAAGGAACAATTTCGCCTCAAAATGGCAAAAAATTGCAATACCCCCCCAAAGGAACAATTTCACCTCAAAATGCCGAAAAGTTGCAATACCCCCCCAAAGGAACAATTTCGCTTCAAAATGCCAAAAAGTTGCAATACCCCCCGAAAGGAACAATTTCGCTTCAAAATGGCCAAAAGTTGCAATACTCCCCCAAAGGAACAATTTCGCCTCAAAATGGTAAAAAATTGCAATACCCCCCCAAAGGAACATATTCACCTCAAAATGCCGAAAAGTTGCAATAACCCCGAAAGGAACAATTTCGCTTCAAAATGGCCAAAAGATTTAATACCCCCCCAAAGCAACAATTTCGCCTCAAAATGGCAAAAAATTGCAGTACCCCCCCCCAAAGGAACAATTTCGCCTCAAAATGGCCAAAAATTGTAATCCCCCCAAAGGAACAATTTCACTTTAATGTGGCCAAAAGTTGCAATACCCCCCCAAAGGAACAATTTCGCCTCAAAATGGCAAAAAATTGCAATACCCCCCCAAAGGAACAATTTCGCCTCAAAATGGCCAAAAATTGTAATACCCCCCAAAGGAACAATTTCGCTTCAATATGGCCAAAAGTTGCAATACCCCACCAAAGGAACAATTTCGCCTCAAAATGGCAAAAAGTTGCAATACCCCCCCAAAAAAACAATTTCGCCTCAAAATAGCCAAAAGATGGAATACCCCCCCAAAGCAACAAATTCACCTCAAAATGGCAAAAAATTGCAATACCCCCCCAAAGGAACAATTTCGCCTCAAAATGGCCAAAAATTGTAATAACCCCCCAAAGGAACAATTTCGCTTCAATATGGCCAAAAGTTGCAATACCCCCCAAAGGAACAATTTCGCCTCAAAATGAAAAAAAATTGCAATACCCCCCAAAGGAACAATTTCGCCTCAAAATGCCGAAAAGTTGCAATACCCCTCCAAAGGAACAATTTCGCTTCAAAATGGCCAAAAGTTGCAATACCCCCCCAAAGGAACAATTTCGCCACAAAATGCCGAAAAGTTGCAATACCCCCCGAAAGGAACAATTTCGCCTCAAAATGGCAAAAAATTGCAATACCCCCCCAAAGGAACAATTTCACCTCAAAATGCCGAAAAGTTGCAATACCCCCCGAAAGGAACAATTTCGCTTCAAAATGGCCAAAAGATGCAATACCCCCCCAAAGCAACAATTTCGCCTCAAAATGGCAAAAAATTGCAATACCCCCCAAAGGAACAATTTCGCTTCAAAATGGCCAAAAGTTGCAATACCCCCCAAAGGAACAATTTCGCCTCAAAATGGCAAAAAATTGCAATACCCCCCCAAAGGAACAATTTCGCCTCAAAATGGCCAAAAGTTGCAATACCCCCCCCAAAGGAACAATTTCGCTTCAAAATGGCCAAAAGTTGCAATACCCCCCCCAAAACAACAATTTCGCCTCAAAATGGCAAAAAATTGCAATACCCGCCCAAAGGAACAATTTCGCCTCAAAATGACCAAAAATTATAATACCCCCCCAAAGGAACAATTTCGCTTCAATATGGCCAAAAGTTGCAATACCCCCCCAAAGGAACAATTTCGCCTCAAAATGGCAAAAAATTGCAACACCCCCCAAAGGAACAATTTCACCTCAAAATGCCGAAAAGTTGCAATACCCACCCAAAGGAACAATTTCGCTTCAAAATGGCCAAAAGTTGCAATACCCCCCCAAAGGAACAATTTCGCCTCAAAATGCCAAAAAGTTGCAATACCCCCCGAAAGGAACAATTTCGCTTCAAAATGGCCAAAAGTTGCAATACCCCCCCAAAGGAACAATTTCGCCTCAAAATGGCAAAAAATTGCACAACCCCCCCAAAGGAACAATTTCACCTCAAAATGCCGAAAAGTTGCAATACCCCCGAAAGGAACAATTTCGCTTCAAAATGGCCAAAAGATGCAATACCACCCCAAAGCAACAATTTTGCCTCAAAATGGCAAAAAATTGCAATACCCCCCCCAAAGGAACAATTTCGCCTCAAAATGGCCAAAAATTGTAATCCCCCCCAAAGGAACAATTTCACTTCAATGTGGCCAAAAGTTGCAATACCCCCCCAAAGGAACAATTTCGCCTCAAAATGCCGAAAAGTTGCAATACCCCCCGAAAGGAACAATTTCGCTTCAAAATGGCCAAAAGTTGCAATACCCCCCAAAGGAACAATTTCGCCTCAAAATGCCGAAAAGTTGCAATACCCCCCGGAAGGAACAATTTCGCTTCAAAATGGCCAAAAGTTGCAATACCCCCCCAAAGGAACAATTGAACAATTTCACCTCAAAATGCGGAAAAGTTGCAATACCCCCCAAAGGAACAATTTCACCTCAAAATGCCGAAAAGTTGCAATACCCCCCGAAAGGAACAATTTCGCTTCAAAATGGCCAAAAGATGCAATACCCCCCCAAAGCAACAATTTCGCCTCAAAATGGCAAAAAATTGCAATACCCCCCCCCAAGGAACAATTTCGCTTCAAAATGGCCAAAAGTTTCAATACCCCCCAAATCAACAATTTCGCCTCAAAATGGCAAAAAATTGCAATACCCCTCCAAAGGAACAATTTCGCCTCAAAATGGCCAAAAATTGTAATACCCCCCCAAAGGAACAATTTCGCTTCAATATGGCCAAAAGTTGCAATACCCCCCAAAGGAACAATTTCGCCTCAAAATGGCAAAAAATTGCAATACCCCCCAAAGGAACAATTTCGCCTCAAAAAGCCGAAAAGTTGCAATACCCCCCAAAAGGAACAATTTCGCCTCAAAATGCCAAAAAGTTGCAATACCTCCCGAAAGGAACAATTTCGCTTCAAAATAGCCAAAAGATGCAATACCCCCCAAAGCAACAATTTCACCTCAAAATGGCAAAAAATTGCAATACCCCTCCAAAGGAACAATTTCGCTTCAAAATGGCCAAAAGTTGCAATACCCCCCCAAAGGAACAATTTCACCTCAAAATGCCGAAAAGTTGCAATACCCCCCGAAAGGAACAATTTCGCTTCAAAATGGCCAAAAGTTGCAATACCCCCAAAGGAACAATTTCGCCTCAAAATGGCAAAAAATTGCAATACCCCCCCAAGGAACAATTTCGCTTCAAAATGGCCAAAAGTTGCAATACCCCCCCCAAAGGAACAATTTTGCCTCAAAATGCCGAAAAGTTGAAATACCCCCCCAAAGGAACAATTTCACTTCAAAATGGCCAAAAGTTGCAATACCCCCCCAAAGCAACAATTTCGCCTCAAAATGGCAAAAAATTGCAATACCCGCCCAAAGGAACAATTTCGCCTCAAAATGACCAAAAATTTTAATACCCCCCAAAGGAACAATTTCGCTTCAATATGGCCAAAAGTTGCAATACCCCCCCCAAAGGAACAATTTCGCCTCAAAATGGCAAAAAATTGCAATACCTTCCAAAGGAACAATTTCACCTCAAAATGCCGAAAAGTTGCAATACCCCCCCAAAGGAACAATTTCGCTTCAAAATGGCCAAAAGTTGCAATGCCCCCCCAAAGGAACAATTTCGCCTCAAAATGCCGAAAAGTTGCAATACCCCCCCCAAAGGAACAATTTCGCTTCAAAATGGCCAAAAGTTGTAATACCCCCCCAAAGGCACAATTTCGCCTCAAAATGCCAAAAAGTTGCAATACCCCCCGAAAGGAACAATTTCGCTTCAAAATGGCCAAAAGTTGCAATACCCCCCCAAAGGAACAATTTCGCCTCAAAATGGCAAAAAATTGCAATACCCCCCCAAAGGAACAATTTCACCTCAAAATGCCGAAAAGTTGCAATACCCCTGAAAGGAACAATTTCGCTTCAAAATGGCCAAAAGATGCAATACCCCCCCAAAGCAACAATTTCGCCTCAAAATGGCAAATTATTGCAATACCCCCCCCCCAAAGGAACAATTTCGCCTCAAAATGGCCAAAAATTGTAATCCCTCCAAAGGAACAATTTCACTTCAATGTGGCCAAAAGTTGCAATACCCCCCCAAAGGAACAATTTCGCCTCAAAATGGCAAAAAATTGCAATACCCCCCCAAAGGAACAATTTCGCCTCAAAATGCCGAAAAGTTGCAATAACCCCCGAAAGGAACAATTTCGCTTCAAAATGGCCAAAAGTTGCAATACCCCCCCAAAGGAACAATTTCGCCTCAAAATGCCGAAAAGTTGCAATACCCCCCGAAAGGAACAATTTCGCTTCAAAATGGCCAAAAGTTGCAATACCCCCCCAAAGGAACAATTTCACCTCAAAATGCGGAAAAGTTGCAATACCCCCCAAAGGAACAATTTCACCTCAAAATGCCGAAAAGTTGCAATACCCCCCGAAAGGAACAATTTCGCTTCAAAATGGCCAAAAGATGCAATACCCCCCCAAAGCAACAATTTCACCTCAAAATGGCCAAAAGTTGCAATACCCCCCCAAAGCAACAATTTCGCCTCAAAATGGCAAAAAATTGCAATACCCCCCCAAAGGAACAATTTCGCCTCAAAATGGCCAAAAATTGTAATACCCCCCCAAAGGAACAATTTCGCTTCAATATGGCCAAAAGTTGCAATACCCCCCCAAAGGAACAATTTCGCCTCAAAATGGCAAAAAATTGCAATAAACCCCCAAAAAAACAATTTCGCCTCAAAATGCCAAAAAGTTGCAATACCTCCCGAAAGGAACAATTTCGCCTCAAAATGGCACAAAATTGCAATACCCCCCAAAGGAACAATTCCACCTCAAAATGCCGAAAAGTTGCAATACCCCCCGAAAGGAACAATTTCGCTTCAAAATAGCCAAAAGATGCAATACCCCCCCAAAGCAACAATTTCACCTCAAAATGGCAAAAAATTGCAATACCCCCCCAAAGGAACAATTTCGCCTCAAAATGGCCAAAAATTGTAATAACCCCCCAAAGGAACAATTTCGCTTCAATATGGCCAAAAGTTGCAATACCCCCCAAAGGAACAATTTCGCAACAAAATGAAAAAAAATTGCAATACCCCCCCAAAGGAACAATTTCGCCTCAAAATGCCGAAAAGTTGCAATACCCCTCCAAAGGAACAATTTCGCTTCAAAATGGCCAAAAGTTGCAATACCCCCCCAAAGGAACAATTTCGCCACAAAATGCCAAAAAGTTGCAATACCCCCCGAAAGGAACAATTTCACTTCAAAATGGCCAAAAGTTGCAATACCCCCCCAAAGGAACAATTTCGCCTCAAAATGGCAAAAAATTGCAATACCCCCCCAAAGGAACAATTTCACCTCAAAATGCCGAAAAGTTGCAATACCCCCCGAAAGGAACAATTTCGCTTCAAAATGGCCAAAAGATGCAATACCCCCCCAAAGCAACAATTTCGCCTCAAAATGGCAAAAAATTGCAATACCCCCCAAAGGAACAATTTCGCTTCAAAATACCGAAAAGTTTAATTAACCCCTGAAAGGAACAATTTCGCTTCAAAATGGCCAAAAGTTGCAATACCCCCCCAAAGCAACAATTTCGCTTCAAAATGGCCAAAAGTTGCAATACCCCCCCAAAGGAACAATTTCGACTCAAAATGGCCAAAAATTGTAATACCCCCCCAAAGCAACAATTTCGCTTCAAAATGGCCAAAAGTTAAATACCCCCCCAAAGGAACAATTTCGCCTCAAAATGGCAAAAAATTGCAATACCCCCCCAAAAGGAACAATTTCACTTCAAAATGGCCAAAAGTTGAAATACCCCCCCAACGGAAGAATTTCGCCTCAAAATGGCAAAAAATTGCAATACCCCCCCAAAGGAACAATTTCGCCTCAAAATGCTAAAAAGTTGCAATACCCCCCGAAAGGAACAATTTTGCTTCAAAATGGCCAAAACTTGCAATACCCCCCCAAGGAACAATTTCGCCTCAAAATGGCAAAAACTTGCAATACCCCCCAAAGGAACAATTTCGCTTCAAAATGCAGAAAAGTTGCAATACCCCCCAAAGGTACAATTTCGCTTCAAAATGGCCAAAAGTTGCAATACCCCCCAAAGGAACAATTTCGCTTCAAAATGGCCAAAAGTTGCAATACCCCCACAAAGGAACAATTTCGCCTCAAAATGCCGAAAAGTTGCAATACCCCCCAAAGGTACAATTTCGCTTCAAAATGGCCAAAAGTTGCAATACCCCCCGAAAGGAACAATTTCGCCTCAAAATGGCCAAAAATTGTAAAACCCCCCCAAAGGAACAATTTCGCTTCAATATGGCCAAAAGTTGCAATACCCCCCCAAAGGAACAATTTCGCCTCAAAATGGCAAAAAAATGCAATACCCCCCCAAAGGAACAATTTCGCCTCAAAATGGCAAAAAATTGCAATACCCCCCAAAGGAACAATTTCGCCTCAAAATGCTGAAAAGTTGCAATATCCCCCAAAAGGAACAATTTCGTTTCAAAAGGGCCAAAAGTTGCAATACCCCCCCTAAGGAACAATTTCGCCTCAAAATGGCAAAAAATTGCAATAACCCCCAAAGGAACAATTTCGCTTCAAAATGCCGAAAAGTTGCAATACCCCCCCCAAAGGTACAATTTCGCTTCAAAATGGCCAAAAGTTGCAATACCCCCCCAAAGGTACAATTTCGCTTCAAAATGGCCAAAAGTTGCAATTCCCCCCCAAAGGAACAATTTCGACTCAAAATGGCCAAAAATTGTAATACCCCCCCAAAGCAACAATTTCGCTTCAAAATGGCCAAAAGTTAAATACCCCCCAAAGGAACAATTTCGCCTCAAAATGGCAAAAAATTGCAATACCCCCCCAAAAGGAACAATTTCACTTCAAAATGGCCAAAAGTTGAAATACCCCCCCAACGGAAGAATTTCGCCTCAAAATGGCAAAAAATTGCAATACCCCCCCAAAGGAACAATTTCGCCTCAAAATGCTAAAAAGTTGCAATACCCCCCGAAAGGAACAATTTTGCTTCAAAATGGCCAAAACTTGCAATACCCCCCCAAGGAACAATTTCGCCTCAAAATGGCAAAAACTTGCAATACCCCCCAAAGGAACAATTTCGCTTCAAAATGCAGAAAAGTTGCAATACCCCCCAAAGGTACAATTTCGCTTCAAAATGGCCAAAAGTTGCAATACCCCCCAAAGGAACAATTTCGCTTCAAAATGGCCAAAAGTTGCAATACCCCCACAAAGGAACAATTTCGCCTCAAAATGCCGAAAAGTTGCAATACCCCCCAAAGGTACAATTTCGCTTCAAAATGGCCAAAAGTTGCAATACCCCCCGAAAGGAACAATTTCGCCTCAAAATGGCCAAAAATTGTAAACCCCCCCCAAAGGAACAATTTCGCTTCAATATGGCCAAAAGTTGCAATACCCCCCCAAAGGAACAATTTCGCCTCAAAATGGCAAAAAAATGCAATACCCCCCCAAAGGAACAATTTCGCCTCAAAATGGCAAAAAATTGCAATACCCCCCAAAGGAACAATTTCGCCTCAAAATGCTGAAAAGTTGCAATATCCCCCAAAAGGAACAATTTCGTTTCAAAAGGGCCAAAAGTTGCAATACCCCCCCAAGGAACAATTTCGCCTCAAAATGGCAAAAAATTGCAATAACCCCCAAAGGAACAATTTCGCTTCAAAATGCCGAAAAGTTGCAATACCCCCCCCAAAGGTACAATTTCGCTTCAAAATGGCCAAAAGTTGCAATTCCCCCCCAAAGGAACAATTTCGCCTCAAAATGAAAAAAAAATTGCAATACCCCCCAAAGGAACAATTTCGCCTCAAAATGCCGAAAAGTTGCAATACCCCCCAAAGGTACAATTTCGCTTCAAAATGGCCAAAAGTTGCAATTCCCCCCCAAAGGAACAATTTCGCCTCAAAATGAAAAAAAAATTGCAAAACCCCCCCAAAAGGAACAATTTCGCCTCAAAATGGCCAAAAGTTGCAATACTCCCCCAAAGGAACAATTTCGCTTCAAAATGGCCAAAAGTTGCAATACCCCCCCAAAGGATCAATTTCGCCTCAAAATGGCAAAAAATTGCAATACCCCCCCCAAAGGAACAATTTCGATTCAATATGGCCAAAAGTTGCAATACCCCCCAAAGGAACAATTTCGCCTCAAAATGCCGAAAAGTTGAAATACCCCCCGAAAGGAACAATTTCGCTTCAAAATGGCCAAAAGTTGCAATACCCCCCCAAAGGAACAATTTCGCCTCAAAATACCGAAAAGTTGAAATAACCCCTGAAAGGAACAATTTCGCTTCAAAATGGCCAAAAGTTGCAATACCCCCCCAAAGCAACAATTTCGCTTCAAAATGGCCAAAAGTTGCAATACCCCCCCAAAGGAACAATTTCGACTCAAAATGGCCAAAAATTGTAATACCACCCCAAAGCAACAATTTCGCTTCAAAATGGCCAAAAGTTAAATACCCCCCCAAAGGAACAATTTCGCCTCAAAATGGCAAAAAATTGCAATACCCCCCCAAAAGGAACAATTTCACTTCAAAATGGCCAAAAGTTGAAATACCCCCCCAACGGAAGAATTTCGCCTCAAAATGGCAAAAAATTGCAATACCCCCCCAAAGGAACAATTTCGCCTCAAAATGCTGAAAAGTTGCAATACCCCCCGAAAGGAACAATTTCGCTTCAAAATGGCCAAAAGTTGCAATTCCCCCCCAAAGGAACAATTTCGCCTCAAAATGAAAAAAAAATTGCAAAACCCCCCCAAAAGGAACAATTTCGCTTCAAAATGGCCAAAAGTTGCAATACCCCCCATAGGAACAATTTCGCCTCAAAATGGCAAAAAATTGCAATACTCCCCCAAAGGAACAATTTCGCTTCAAAATGGCCAAAAGTTGCAATACCCCCCCAAAGGATCAATTTCGCCTCAAAATGGCAAAAAATTGCAATACCCCCCCCAAAGGAACAATTTCGATTCAATATGGCCAAAAGTTGCAATACCCCCCAAAGGAACAATTTCGCCTCAAAATGCCGAAAAGTTGAAATACCCCCCGAAAGGAACAATTTCGCTTCAAAATGGCCAAAAGTTGCAATACCCCCCCAAAGGAACAATTTCGCCTCAAAATACCGAAAAGTTGAAATAACCCCTGAAAGGAACAATTTCGCTTCAAAATGGCCAAAAGTTGCAATACCCCCCCAAAGCAACAATTTCGCTTCAAAATGGCCAAAAGTTGCAATACCCCCCCAAAGGAACAATTTCGACTCAAAATGGCCAAAAATTGTAATACCACCCCAAAGCAACAATTTCGCTTCAAAATGGCCAAAAGTTAAATACCCCCCCAAAGGAACAATTTCGCCTCAAAATGGCAAAAAATTGCAATACCCCCCCAAAAGGAACAATTTCACTTCAAAATGGCCAAAAGTTGAAATACCCCCCCAACGGAAGAATTTCGCCTCAAAATGGCAAAAAATTGCAATACCCCCCCAAAGGAACAATTTCGCCTCAAAATGCTGAAAAGTTGCAATACCCCCCGAAAGGAACAATTTCGCTTCAAAATGGCCAAAAGATGCAATACCCCCCCAAAGCAACAATTTCGCCTCAAAATGGCAAATTATTGCAATACCCCCCCCCAAAGGAACAATTTCGCCTCAAAATGGCCAAAAATTGTAATCCCTCCAAAGGAACAATTTCACTTCAATGTGGCCAAAAGTTGCAATACCCCCCCAAAGGAACAATTTCGCCTCAAAATGGCAAAAAATTGCAATACCCCCCCAAAGGAACAATTTCGCCTCAAAATGCCGAAAAGTTGCAATAACCCCCGAAAGGAACAATTTCGCTTCAAAATGGCCAAAAGTTGCAATACCCCCCCAAAGGAACAATTTCGCCTCAAAATGCCGAAAAGTTGCAATACCCCCCGAAAGGAACAATTTCGCTTCAAAATGGCCAAAAGTTGCAATACCCCCCCAAAGGAACAATTTCACCTCAAAATGCGGAAAAGTTGCAATACCCCCCAAAGGAACAATTTCACCTCAAAATGCCGAAAAGTTCCAATACCCCCCGAAAGGAACAATTTCGCTTCAAAATGGCCAAAAGATGCAATACCCCCCCAAAGCAACAATTTCACCTCAAAATGGCCAAAAGTTGCAATACCCCCCCAAAGCAACAATTTCGCCTCAAAATGGCAAAAAATTGCAATACCCCCCCAAAGGAACAATTTCGCCTCAAAATGGCCAAAAATTGTAATACCCCCCCAAAGGAACAATTTCGCTTCAATATGGCCAAAAGTTGCAATACCCCCCCAAAGGAACAATTTCGCCTCAAAATGGCAAAAAATTGCAATAAACCCCCAAAAAAACAATTTCGCCTCAAAATGCCAAAAAGTTGCAATACCTCCCGAAAGGAACAATTTCGCCTCAAAATGGCACAAAATTGCAATACCCCCCAAAGGAACAATTCCACCTCAAAATGCCGAAAAGTTGCAATACCCCCCGAAAGGAACAATTTCGCTTCAAAATAGCCAAAAGATGCAATACCCCCCCAAAGCAACAATTTCACCTCAAAATGGCAAAAAATTGCAATACCCCCCCAAAGGAACAATTTCGCCTCAAAATGGCCAAAAATTGTAATAACCCCCCAAAGGAACAATTTCGCTTCAATATGGCCAAAAGTTGCAATACCCCCCAAAGGAACAATTTCGCAACAAAATGAAAAAAAATTGCAATACCCCCCCAAAGGAACAATTTCGCCTCAAAATGCCGAAAAGTTGCAATACCCCTCCAAAGGAACAATTTCGCTTCAAAATGGCCAAAAGTTGCAATACCCCCCCAAAGGAACAATTTCGCCACAAAATGCCAAAAAGTTGCAATACCCCCCGAAAGGAACAAATTCACTTCAAAATGGCCAAAAGTTGCAATACCCCCCCAAAGGAACAATTTCGCCTCAAAATGGCAAAAAATTGCAATACCCCCCCAAAGGAACAATTTCACCTCAAAATGCCGAAAAGTTGCAATACCCCCCGAAAGGAACAATTTCGCTTCAAAATGGCCAAAAGATGCAATACCCCCCCAAAGCAACAATTTCGCCTCAAAATGGCAAAAAATTGCAATACCCCCCAAAGGAACAATTTCGCTTCAAAATACCGAAAAGTTTAATTAACCCCTGAAAGGAACAATTTCGCTTCAAAATGGCCAAAAGTTGCAATACCCCCCCAAAGCAACAATTTCGCTTCAAAATGGCCAAAAGTTGCAATACCCCCCCAAAGGAACAATTTCGACTCAAAATGGCCAAAAATTGTAATACCCCCCCAAAGCAACAATTTCGCTTCAAAATGGCCAAAAGTTAAATACCCCCCCAAAGGAACAATTTCGCCTCAAAATGGCAAAAAATTGCAATACCCCCCCAAAAGGAACAATTTCACTTCAAAATGGCCAAAAGTTGAAATACCCCCCCAACGGAAGAATTTCGCCTCAAAATGGCAAAAAATTGCAATACCCCCCCAAAGGAATAATTTCGCCTCAAAATGCTAAAAAGTTGCAATACCCCCCGAAAGGAACAATTTTGCTTCAAAATGGCCAAAACTTGCAATACCCCCCCAAGGAACAATTTCGCCTCAAAATGGCAAAAACTTGCAATACCCCCCAAAGGAACAATTTCGCTTCAAAATGCAGAAAAGTTGCAATACCCCCCAAAGGTACAATTTCGCTTCAAAATGGCCAAAAGTTGCAATACCCCCCAAAGGAACAATTTCGCTTCAAAATGGCCAAAAGTTGCAATACCCCCACAAAGGAACAATTTCGCCTCAAAATGCCGAAAAGTTGCAATACCCCCCAAAGGTACAATTTCGCTTCAAAATGGCCAAAAGTTGCAATACCCCCCGAAAGGAACAATTTCGCCTCAAAATGGCCAAAAATTGTAAAACCCCCCCAAAGGAACAATTTCGCTTCAATATGGCCAAAAGTTGCAATACCCCCCCAAAGGAACAATTTCGCCTCAAAATGGCAAAAAAATGCAATACCCCCCCAAAGGAACAATTTCGCCTCAAAATGGCAAAAAATTGCAATACTCCCCAAAGGAACAATTTCGCCTCAAAATGCTGAAAAGTTGCAATATCCCCCAAAAGGAACAATTTCGTTTCAAAAGGGCCAAAAGTTGCAATACCCCCCCTAAGGAACAATTTCGCCTCAAAATGGCAAAAAATTGCAATAACCCCCAAAGGAACAATTTCGCTTCAAAATGCCGAAAAGTTGCAATACCCCCCCCAAAGGTACAATTTCGCTTCAAAATGGCCAAAAGTTGCAATTCCCCCCCAAAGGAACAATTTCGCCTCAAAATGAAAAAAAAATTGCAATACCCCCCAAAGGAACAATTTCGCCTCAAAATGCCGAAAAGTTGCAATACCCCCCCAAAGGTACAATTTCGCTTCAAAATGGCCAAAAGTTGCAATTCCCCCCCAAAGGAACAATTTCGCCTCAAAATGAAAAAAAAATTGCAAAACCCCCCCAAAAGGAACAATTTCGCTTCAAAATGGCCAAAAGTTGCAATACCCCCCATAGGAACAATTTCGCCTCAAAATGGCAAAAAATTGCAATACTCCCCCAAAGGAACAATTTCGCTTCAAAATGGCCAAAAGTTGCAATACCCCCCCAAAGGATCAATTTCGCCTCAAAATGGCAAAAAATTGCAATACCCCCCCCAAAGGAACAATTTCGATTCAATATGGCCAAAAGTTGCAATACCCCCCAAAGGAACAATTTCGCCTCAAAATGCCGAAAAGTTGAAATACCCCCCGAAAGGAACAATTTCGCTTCAAAATGGCCAAAAGTTGCAATACCCCCCCAAAGGAACAATTTCGCCTCAAAATACCGAAAAGTTGAAATAACCCCTGAAAGGAACAATTTCGCTTCAAAATGGCCAAAAGTTGCAATACCCCCCCAAAGCAACAATTTCGCTTCAAAATGGCCAAAAGTTGCAATACCCCCCCAAAGGAACAATTTCGACTCAAAATGGCCAAAAATTGTAATACCACCCCAAAGCAACAATTTCGCTTCAAAATGGCCAAAAGTTAAATACCCCCCCAAAGGAACAATTTCGCCTCAAAATGGCAAAAAATTGCAATACCCCCCCAAAAGGAACAATTTCACTTCAAAATGGCCAAAAGTTGAAATACCCCCCCAACGGAAGAATTTCGCCTCAAAATGGCAAAAAATTGCAATACCCCCCCAAAGGAACAATTTCGCCTCAAAATGCTGAAAAGTTGCAATACCCCCCGAAAGGAACAATTTCGCTTCAAAATGGCCAAAAGTTGCAATACCCCCCCAAGGAACAATTTCGCCTCAAAATGGCAAAAACTTGCAATACCCCCCCAAAGGAACAATTTCGCTTCAAAATGCAGAAAAGTTGCAATACCCCCCAAAGGTACAATTTCGCTTCAAAATGGCCAAAAGTTGCAATACCCCCCAAAGGAACAATTTCGCTTCAAAATGGCCAAAAGTTGCAATACCCCCACAAAGGAACAATTTCGCCTCAAAATGACGAAAAGTTGCAATACCCCCCGAAAGGAACAATTTCGCTTCAAAATGGCCAAAAGTTGCAATACCCCCCGAAAGGAACAATTTCGCCTCAAAATGGCAAAAAATTGTAAAACCCCCCCAAAGGAACAATTTCGCTTCAATATGGCCAAAAGTTGCAATACCCCCCCAAAGGAACAATTTCGCCTCAAAATGGCAAAAAAATGCAATACCCCCCCAAAGGAACAATTTCGCCTCAAAATGGCAAAAAATTGCAATACCCCCCAAAGGAACAATTTCGCCTCAAAATGCTGAAAAGTTGCAATATCCCCCAAAAGGAACAATTTCGTTTCAAAAGGGCCAAAAGTTGCAATACCCCCCTAAGGAACAATTTCGCCTCAAAATGGCAAAAAATTGCAATACCCCCCCAAAGGAACAATTTCGCTTCAAAATGCCGAAAAGTTGCAATACCCCCCCAAAGGTACAATTTCGCTTCAAAATGGCCAAAAGTTGCAATTCCCCCCCAAAGGAACAATTTCGCCTCAAAATGAAAAAAAAATTGCAATACCCCCCAAAGGAACAATTTCGCCTCAAAATGCCGAAAAGTTGCAATACCCCCCCAAAGGTACAATTTCGCTTCAAAATGGCCAAAAGTTGCAATTCCCCCCCAAAGGAACAATTTCGACTCAAAATGAAAAAAAAGTTGCAAAACCCCCCCAAAAGGAACAATTTCGCTTCAAAATGGCCAAAAGTTGCAATACCCCCCATAGGAACAATTTCGCTTCAAAATAGCCAAAAGTTGCAATACCCCCCAAAGGAACAATTTCGCCTCAAAATGGCAAAAAATTGCAATACCCCCCCAAAGGAACAATTTCGCCTCAAAATGCCGAAAAGTTGCAATAACCCCCGAAAGGAACAATTTCGCTTCAAAATGGCCAAAAGTTGCAATACCCCCCCAAAGGATCAATTTCGCCTCAAAATGGCAAAAAATTGCAATACCCCCCCCAAAGGAACAATTTCGATTCAATATGGCCAAAAGTTGCAATACCCCCCAAAGGAACAATTTCGCCTCAAAATGCCGAAAAGTTGAAATACCCCCCGAAAGGAACAATTTCGCTTCAAAATGGCCAAAAGTTGCAATACCCCCCCAAAGGAACAATTTCGCCTCAAAATACCGAAAAGTTGAAATAACCCCTGAAAGGAACAATTTCGCTTCAAAATGGCCAAAAGTTGCAATACCCCCCCAAAGCAACAATTTCGCTTCAAAATGGCCAAAAGTTGCAATACCCCCCCAAAGGAACAATTTCGACTCAAAATGGCCAAAAATTGTAATACCACCCCAAAGCAACAATTTCGCTTCAAAATGGCCAAAAGTTAAATACCCCCCCAAAGGAACAATTTCGCCTCAAAATGGCAAAAAATTGCAATACCCCCCCAAAAGGAACAATTTCACTTCAAAATGGCCAAAAGTTGAAATACCCCCCCAACGGAAGAATTTCGCCTCAAAATGGCAAAAAATTGCAATACCCCCCCAAAGGAACAATTTCGCCTCAAAATGCTGAAAAGTTGCAATACCCCCCGAAAGGAACAATTTCGCTTCAAAATGGCCAAAAGTTGCAATACCCCCCCAAGGAACAATTTCGCCTCAAAATGGCAAAAACTTGCAATACCCCCCCAAAGGAACAATTTCGCTTCAAAATGCAGAAAAGTTGCAATACCCCCCAAAGGTACAATTTCGCTTCAAAATGGCCAAAAGTTGCAATACCCCCCAAAGGAACAATTTCGCTTCAAAATGGCCAAAAGTTGCAATACCCCCACAAAGGAACAATTTCGCCTCAAAATGCCGAAAAGTTGCAATACCCCCCGAAAGGAACAATTTCGCTTCAAAATGGCCAAAAGTTGCAATACCCCCCGAAAGGAACAATTTCGCCTCAAAATGGCAAAAAATTGTAAAACCCCCCCAAAGGAACAATTTCGCTTCAATATGGCCAAAAGTTGCAATACCCCCCCAAAGGAACAATTTCGCCTCAAAATGGCAAAAAAATGCAATACCCCCCCAAAGGAACAATTTCGCCTCAAAATGGCAAAAAATTGCAATACCCCCCAAAGGAACAATTTCGCCTCAAAATGCTGAAAAGTTGCAATATCCCCCAAAAGGAACAATTTCGTTTCAAAAGGGCCAAAAGTTGCAATACCCCCCTAAGGAACAATTTCGCCTCAAAATGGCAAAAAATTGCAATACCCCCCCAAAGGAACAATTTCGCTTCAAAATGCCGAAAAGTTGCAATACCCCCCCAAAGGTACAATTTCGCTTCAAAATGGCCAAAAGTTGCAATTCCCCCCCAAAGGAACAATTTCGCCTCAAAATGAAAAAAAAATTGCAATACCCCCCAAAGGAACAATTTCGCCTCAAAATGCCGAAAAGTTGCAATACCCCCCCAAAGGTACAATTTCGCTTCAAAATGGCCAAAAGTTGCAATTCCCCCCCAAAGGAACAATTTCGACTCAAAATGAAAAAAAAATTGCAAAACCCCCCCAAAAGGAACAATTTCGCTTCAAAATGGCCAAAAGTTGCAATACCCCCCATAGGAACAATTTCGCTTCAAAATAGCCAAAAGTTGCAATACCCCCCAAAGGAACAATTTCGCCTCAAAATGGCAAAAAATTGCAATACCCCCCCAAAGGAACAATTTCGCCTCAAAATGCCGAAAAGTTGCAATAACCCCCGAAAGGAACAATTTCGCTTCAAAATGGCCAAAAGTTGCAATACCCCCCCAAAGGAACAATTTCGCCTCAAAATGCCGAAAAGTTGCAATACCCCCCGAAAGGAACAATTTCGCTTCAAAATGGCCAAAAGTTGCAATACCCCCCCAAAGGAACAATTTCACCTCAAAATGCGGAAAAGTTGCAATACCCCCCAAAGGAACAATTTCACCTCAAAATGCCGAAAAGTTGCAATACCCCCCGAAAGGAACAATTTCGCTTCAAAATGGCCAAAAGATGCAATACCCCCCCAAAGCAACAATTTCACCTCAAAATGGCCAAAAGTTGCAATACCCCCCCAAAGGAACAATTTCGCCTCAAAATGGCCAACAATTGTAATACCCCCCAAAGGAACAATTTCGCTTCAATATGGCCAAAAGTTGCAATACCCCCCCAAAGGAACAATTTCGCCTCAAAATGGCAAAAAATTGCAATAAACCCCCAAAAAAACAATTTCGCCTCAAAATGCCAAAAAGTTGCAATACCTCCCGAAAGGAACAATTTCGCCTCAAAATGGCAAAAAATTGCAATACCCCCCCAAAGGAACAATTCCACCTCAAAATGCCGAAAAGTTGCAATACCCCCCGAAAGGAACAATTTCGCTTCAAAATAGCCAAAAGATGCAATACCCCCCCAAAGCAACAATTTCACCTCAAAATGGCAAAAAATTGCAATACCCCCCCCAAAGGAACAATTTCGCCTCAAAATGGCCAAAAATTGTAATAACTCCCCAAAGGAACAATTTCGCTTCAATATGGCCAAAAGTTGCAATACCCCCCAAAGGAACAATTTCGCAACAAAATGAAAAAAAATTGCAATACCCCCCCAAAGGAACAATTTCGCCTCAAAATGCCGAAAAGTTGCAATACCCCTCCAAAGGAACAATTTCGCTTCAAAATGGCCAAAAGTTGCAATACCCCCCCAAAGGAACAATTTCGCCACAAAATGCCAAAAAGTTGCAATACCCCCCGAAAGGAACAATTTCACTTCAAAATGGCCAAAAGTTGCAATACCCCCCCAAAGGAACAATTTCGCCTCAAAATGGCAAAAAATTGCAATACCCCCCCAAAGGAACAATTTCACCTCAAAATGCCGAAAAGTTGCAATACCCCCCGAAAGGAACAATTTTGCTTCAAAATGGCCAAAAGATGCAATACCCCCCCAAAGCAACAATTTCGCCTCAAAATGGCAAAAAATTGCAATACCCCCCAAAGGAACAATTTCGCTTCAAAATGGCCAAAAGTTGCAATACCCCCCAAAAGGAACAACTTCGCCTCAAAATGGCAAAAAATTGCAATACCCCCCCAAAGGAACAATTTCGCCTCAAAATGGCCAAAAGTTGCAATACCCCCCCAAAGGAACAATTTCGCTTCAAAATGGCCAAAAGTTGCAATACCCCCCCAAAGGAACAATTTCGCCTCAAAATGCCGAAAAGTTGAAATACCCCCCGAAAGGAACAATTTCGCTTCAAAATGGCCAAAAGTTGCAATACCCCCCCAAAGGAACAATTTCGCCTCAAAATACCGAAAAGTTGAAATAACCCCTGAAAGGAACAATTTCGCTTCAAAATGGCCAAAAGTTGCAATACCCCCCCAAAGCAACAATTTCGCTTCAAAATGGCCAAAAGTTAAATACCCCCCCAAAGGAACAATTTCACTTCAAAATGGCCAAAAGTTGAAATACCCCCCCAACGGAAGAATTTCGCCTCAAAAAGGCAAAAAATTGCAATACCCCCCCAAAGGAACAATTTCGCCTCAAAATGCTGAAAAGTTGCAATACCCCCCGAAAGGAACAATTTCGCTTCAAAATGGCCAAAACTTGCAATACCCCCCCAAGGAACAATTTCACCTCAAAATGGCAAAAACTTGCAATACCCCCCAAAGGAACAATTTCGCTTCAAAATGCAGAAAAGTTGCAATACCCCCCAAAGGTACAATTTCGCTTCAAAATGGCCAAAAGTTGCAATACCCCCCAAAGGAACAATTTCGCTTCAAAATGGCCAAAAGTTGCAATACCCCCACAAAGGAACAATTTCGCCTCAAAATGCCGAAAAGTTGCAATACCCCCCGAAAGGAACAATTTCGCTTCAAAATGGCCAAAAGTTGCAATACCCCCCGAAAGGAACAATTTCGCCTCAAAATGGCCAAAAATTGTAAAACCCCCCCAAAGGAACAATTTCGCTTCAATATGGCCAAAAGTTGCAATACCCCCCCAAAGGAACAATTTCGCCTCAAAATGGCAAAAAAATGCAATACCCCCCCAAAGGAACAATTTCGCCTCAAAATGGCAAAAAATTGCAATACCCCCCAAAGGAACAATTTCGCCTCAAAATGCTGAAAAGTTGCAATATCCCCCAAAAGGAACAATTTCGTTTCAAAAGGGCCAAAAGTTGCAATACCCCCCCTAAGGAACAATTTCGCCTCAAAATGGCAAAAAATTGCAATACCCCCACAAAGGAACAATTTCGCTTCAAAATGCCAAAAAGTTGCAATACCCCCCCAAAGGTACAATTTCGCTTCAAAATGGCCAAAAGTTGCAATTCCCCCCCAAAGGAACAATTTCGCCTCAAAATGAAAAAAAAATTGCAATACCCCCCAAAGGAACAATTTCGCCTCAAAATGCCGAAAAGTTGCAATACCCCCCCAAAGGTACAATTTCGCTTCAAAATGGCCAAAAGTTGCAATTCCCCCCCAAAGGAACAATTTCGCCTCAAAATGAAAAAAAAATTGCAAAACCCCCCCAAAAGGAACAATTTCGCTTCAAAATGGCCAAAAGTTGCAATACCCCCCATAGGAACAATTTCGCCTCAAAATGGCAAAAAATTGCAATACTCCCCCAAAGGAACAATTTCGCTTCAAAATGGCCAAAAGTTGCAATACCCCCCCAAAGGAACAATTTCGCCTCAAAATGGCAAAAAATTGCAATACCCCCCCCAAATGAACAATTTCGATTCAATATGGCCAAAAGTTGCAATACCCCCCAAAGGAACAATTTCGCCTCAAAATGCCGAAAAGTTGAAATACCCCCCGAAAGGAACAATTTCGCTTCAAAATGGCCAAAAGTTGCAATACCCCCCCAAAGGAACAATTTCGCCTCAAAATACCGAAAAGTTGAAATAACCCCTGAAAGGAACAATTTCGACTCAAAATGGCCAAAAATTGTAATACCCCCCCAAAGCAACAATTTCGCTTCAAAATGGCCAAAAGTTAAATACCCCCCCAAAGGAACAATTTCGCCTCAAAATGCCAAAAAGTCGCAATACCTCCCGAAAGGAACAATTTTGCTTCAAAATGGCCAAAAGTTGCAATACCCCCCCAAAGGAACAATTTCGCCTCAAAATGGCAAAAAATTGCAATACCCCCCCAAAGGAACAATTCCACCTCAAAATGCCGAAAAGTTGCAATACCCCCCGAAAGGAACAATTTCGCTTCAAAATAGCCAAAAGATGCAATACCCCCCCAAAGCAACAATTTCACCTCAAAATGGCAAAAAATTGCAATACCCCCCCAAAGGAACAATTTCACCTCAAAATGGCCAAAAATTGCAATACCCCCCCAAAGGAACAATTTCGCCTCAAAATGCCGAAAAGTTGCAATACCCCCCCATGGAACAATTTCGCCTCAAAATGAAAAAAAAACTGCAAAACCCCCCCAAAGGAACAATTTCGCCTCAAAATGCCGAAAAGTTGCAATACCCCCCGAAAGGAACAATTTCCTTTCAAAATGGCCAAAAGTTGCAATACTCCCCCAAAGGAACAAATTCGCCTCAAAATGCCGAAAAGTTGCAATACCCCCCGAAAGGAAATATTTCACTTCAAAATGGCCAAAAGTTGCAATACCCCCCCAAAGGAACAATTTCGCCTCAAAATGCCGAAAAGTTGCAATACCCCCCGAAAGGAACAATTTCGCCTCAAAATGGCAAAAAATTGCAATACCCCCCCAAAAGAAACAATTTCACCTAAAAATGCCGAAAAGTTACAATACCTACTGAAAGGAACAATTTCGCTTCAAAACGGCCAAAAGATGCAATACCCCCCAAAGCAACAATTTCGCCTCAAAATGGCAAAAAATTGCAATACCCCCCCCAAAGGAACAATTTCGCCTCAAAATGGCAAAAAATTGCAATACCCCTCCAAAGGAACAATTTCGCTTCAAAATGGCGAAAAGTTGCAATACCCCCCGAAAGGAACAATTTCGCTTCAAAATGGCCAAAAGTTGCAATACCCCCCCAAAGGAACAATTTCGCTTCAAAATGGCCAAAAGTTAAATACCCCCCCAAAGGAACAATTTCGCCTCAAAATGGCAAAAAATTGCAATACCCCCCCAAAATGAACAATTTCGATTCAATATGGCCAAAAGTTGCAATACCCCCCCAAAGGAACAATTTCGCCTCAAAATGAAAAAAAATTGCAATAAACCCCCAAAAAAACAATTTCGCCTCAAAATGCCAAAAAGTTGCAATACCTCCCGAAAGGAACAATTTTGCTTCAAAATGGCCAAAAGTTGCAATACCCCCCCAAAGGAACAATTTCGCCTCAAAATGGCAAAAAATTGCAATACCCCCCCAAAGGAACAATTCCACCTCAAAATGCCGAAAAGTTGCAATACCCCCCGAAAGGAACAATTTCGCTTCAAAATAGCCAAAAGATGCAATACCCCCCCAAAGCAACAATTTCACCTCAAAATGGCAAAAAATTGCAATACCCCCCCAAAGGAACAATTTCGCCTCAAAATGGCCAAAAATTGCAATACCCCCCCAAAGGAAAAATTTCGCCTCAAATTGCCGAAAAGTTGCAATACCCCCCCATGGAACAATTTCGCCTCAAAATGAAAAAAAAACTGCAAAACCCCCCCAAAGGAACAATTTCGCCTCAAAATGCCGAAAAGTTGCAATACCCCCCGAAAGGAACAATTTCCTTTCAAAATGGCCAAAAGTTGCAATACTCCCCCAAAGGAACAATTTCGCCTCAAAATGCCGAAAAGTTGCAATACCCCCCGAAAGGAAATATTTCACTTCAAAATGGCCAAAAGTTGCAATACCCCCCCAAAGGAACAATTTCGCCTCAAAATGCCAAAAAGTTGCAATACCCCCCGAAAGGAACAATTTCGCCTCAAAATGGCAAAAAATTGCAATACCCCCCCAAAAGAAACAATTTCACCTAAAAATGCCGAAAAGTTACAATACCTACTGAAAGGAACAATTTCGCTTCAAAACGGCCAAAAGATGCAATACCCCCCAAAGCAACAATTTCGCCTCAAAATGGCAAAAAATTGCAATACCCCCCCCAAAGGAACAATTTCGCCTCAAAATGGCAAAAAATTGCAATACCCCTCCAAAGGAACAATTTCGCTTCAAAATGGCGAAAAGTTGCAATACCCCCCGAAAGGAACAATTTCGCTTCAAAATGGCCAAAAGTTGCAATACCCCCCCAAAGGAACAATTTCGCTTTAAAATGGCAAAAAATTGCAATACCCCTCCAAAGGAACAATTTCGCCTCAAAATGCTGAAAAGTTGCAATACCCCCCGAAAGGAACAATTTCGCTTCAAAATGGCCAAAAGTTGCAATACCCCCCCAAAGGAACAATTTCGCCTCAAAATGGCAAAAAATTGCAATACCCCCCCAAAGGAACAATTTCGCCTCAAAATGCTGAAAAGTTGCAATACCCCCCGAAAGGAACAATTTCGCCTCAAAATGGCCAAAAGTTGCAATACCCCCCGAAAGGAACAATTTCGCTTCAAAATGGCCAAAAGTTGCAATACCCCCCCAAAGGAACAATTTTGCCTCAAAATGCCGAAAAGTTGCAATACCCCCCGAAAGGAACAATTTCGCTTCAAAATGGCCAAAAGATGCAATACCCCCCCAAAGCAACAATTTCGCCTCAAAATGGCAAAAAATTGCAATACCCCCCCAAAGGAACAATTTCCTTTCAAAATGGCCAAAAGTTGCAATACTCCCCCAAAGGAACAATTTCGCCTCAAAATGCCGAAAAGTTGCAATACCCCCCGAAAGGAAATATTTCACTTCAAAATGGCCAAAAGTTGCAATACCCCCCCAAAGGAACAATTTCGCCTCAAAATGCCGAAAAGTTGCAATACCCCCCGAAAGGAACAATTTCGCCTCAAAATGGCAAAAAATTGCAATACCCCCCCAAAAGAAACAATTTCACCTAAAAATGCCGAAAAGTTACAATACCTACTGAAAGGAACAATTTCGCTTCAAAACGGCCAAAAGATGCAATACCCCCCAAAGCAACAATTTCGCCTCAAAATGGCAAAAAATTGCAATACCCCCCCCAAAGGAACAATTTCGCCTCAAAATGGCAAAAAATTGCAATACCCCTCCAAAGGAACAATTTCGCTTCAAAATGGCGAAAAGTTGCAATACCCCCCGAAAGGAACAATTTCGCTTCAAAATGGCCAAAAGTTGCAATACCCCCCCAAAGGAACAATTTCGCTTCAAAATGGCCAAAAGTTAAATACCCCCCCAAAGGAACAATTTCGCCTCAAAATGGCAAAAAATTGCAATACCCCCCCAAAATGAACAATTTCGATTCAATATGGCCAAAAGTTGCAATACCCCCCCAAAGGAACAATTTCGCCTCAAAATGAAAAAAAATTGCAATAAACCCCCAAAAAAACAATTTCGCCTCAAAATGCCAAAAAGTTGCAATACCTCCCGAAAGGAACAATTTTGCTTCAAAATGGCCAAAAGTTGCAATACCCCCCCAAAGGAACAATTTCGCCTCAAAATGGCAAAAAATTGCAATACCCCCCCAAAGGAACAATTCCACCTCAAAATGCCGAAAAGTTGCAATACCCCCCGAAAGGAACAATTTCGCTTCAAAATAGCCAAAAGATGCAATACCCCCCCAAAGCAACAATTTCACCTCAAAATGGCAAAAAATTGCAATACCCCCCCAAAGGAACAATTTCGCCTCAAAATGGCCAAAAATTGCAATACCCCCCCAAAGGAACAATTTCGCCTCAAAATGCCGAAAAGTTGCAATACCCCCCCATGGAACAATTTCGCCTCAAAATGAAAAAAAAACTGCAAAACCCCCCCAAAGGAACAATTTCGCCTCAAAATGCCGAAAAGTTGCAATACCCCCCGAAAGGAACAATTTCCTTTCAAAATGGCCAAAAGTTGCAATACTCCCCCAAAGGAACAATTTCGCCTCAAAATGCCGAAAAGTTGCAAAACCCCCCGAAAGGAAATATTTCACTTCAAAATGGCCAAAAGTTGCAATACCCCCCCAAAGGAACAATTTCGCCTCAAAATGCCGAAAAGTTGCAATACCCCCCGAAAGGAACAATTTCGCCTCAAAATGGCAAAAAATTGCAATACCCCCCCAAAAGAAACAATTTCACCTAAAAATGCCGAAAAGTTACAATACCTACTGAAAGGAACAATTTCGCTTCAAAACGGCCAAAAGATGCAATACCCCCCAAAGCAACAATTTCGCCTCAAAATGGCAAAAAATTGCAATACCCCCCCCAAAGGAACAATTTCGCCTCAAAATGGCAAAAAATTGCAATACCCCTCCAAAGGAACAATTTCGCTTCAAAATGGCGAAAAGTTGCAATACCCCCCGAAAGGAACAATTTCGCTTCAAAATGGCCAAAAGTTGCAATACCCCCCCAAAGGAACAATTTCGCTTTAAAATGGCAAAAAATTGCAATACCCCTCCAAAGGAACAATTTCGCCTCAAAATGCTGAAAAGTTGCAATACCCCCCGAAAGGAACAATTTCGCTTCAAAATGGCCAAAAGTTGCAATACCCCCCCAAAGGAACAATTTCGCCTCAAAATGGCAAAAAATTGCAATACCCCCCCAAAGGAACAATTTCGCCTCAAAATGCTGAAAAGTTGCAATACCCCCCGAAAGGAACAATTTCGCCTCAAAATGGCCAAAAGTTGCAATACCCCCCGAAAGGAACAATTTCGCTTCAAAATGGCCAAAAGTTGCAATACCCCCCCAAAGGAACAATTTCGCCTCAAAATGCCGAAAAGTTGCAATACCCCCCGAAAGGAACAATTTCGCTTCAAAATGGCCAAAAGATGCAATACCCCCCCAAAGCAACAATTTCGCCTCAAAATGGCAAAAAATTGCAATACCCCCCCAAAGGAACAATTTCGCTTCAAAATGGCCAAAAGTTGCAATACCCCCCCAAAGCAACAATTTCCCCTCAAAATGGCGAAAAATTGCAATACCCCCCCAAAGGAACAATTTCGCCTCAAAATGGCCAAAAATTGTAATACCCCCCCCAAAGGAACAATTTTGCTTCAATATGGCCAAAAGTTGCAATACCCCCCCAAAGGAACAATTTCGCCTCAAAATGGCAAAAAATTGCAATACCCCCCCAAAGGAACAATTTCGCCTCAAAATGCCAAAAAGTTGCAATACCCCCCCAAAGGAACAATTTCGCTTCAAAATGGCCAAAAGTTGCAATACCCCCCAAAAGGAACAATTTCGCCTCAAAATGGCCAAAAGTTGCAATACCCCCCAAAAGAAACAATTTCGCTTCAAAATGGCCAAAAGTTGCAATACCCCCCCAAAAAAACAATTTCGCCTCAAAATGCCAAAAAGTTGCAATACCCCCCGAAAGGAACAATTTTGCTTCAAAATGCCCAAAAGTTGCAATACCCCCCCAAAGGAACAATTTCGCCTCAAAATGGCAAAAAATTGCAATACCCCCCCAAAGGAACAATTTCACCTCAAAATGCCGAAAAGTTGCAATACCCCCCGAAAGGAACAATTTCGCTTCAAAATGGCCAAAAGATGCAATACCCCCCCAAAGCAACAATTTCGCCTCAAAATGGCAAAAAATTGCAATGCCCCCCAAAGGAACAATTTCGCCTCAATATGGCCAAAAATTGTAATAACCCCCCAAAGGAACAATTTCGCTTCAATATGGCCAAAAGTTGCAATACCCCCTTAAAGGAACAATTTCGCCTCAAAATGCCGAAAAGTTGCAATACCCCTCCAAAGGAACAATTTCGCTTCAAAATGGCCAAAAGTTGCAATACCCCCCAAAGAAACAATTTCGCCTCAAAATGCCGAAAAGTTGCAATACCCCCCGAAAGGAATAATTTCGCTTCAAAATGGCCAAAAGTTGCAATACCCCCCCAAAGGAACAATTTCGCCTCAAAATGCCGAAAAGTTGCAATACCCCCCGAAAGGAACAATTTCGCTTCAAAATGGCCAAAAGTTGCAATACCCCCCCAAAGGAACAATTTCGCCTTAAAATGGCAAAAAATTGCAATACCCCCCCAAAGGAACAATTTCGCTTCAAAATTGCCAAAAGTTGCAATATCCCCCCAAAGGAAGAATTTCGCCTCAAAATGGCAAAAAATTGCAATACCCCCCCAAAGGAACAATTTCGCCTCAAAATGGCAAAAAATTGCAATACCCCCCCAAAGGAACAATTTCGCTTCAAAATGGCCAAAAGTTGCAATACCCCCCCAAAGGAACAATTTCGCCTCAAAATGCCGAAAAGTTGCAATACCCCCCGAAAGGAACAATTTCGCTTCAAAATGGCCAAAAGTTGCAATACCCCCCCAAAGCAACAATTTCGCCTTAAAATGGCAAAAAATTGCAATACCCCCCAAAGGAACAATTTCGCTTCAAAATTGCCAAAAGTTGCAATACCCCCCCAAAGGAAGAATTTCGCCTCAAAATGCCG
Organism: Anomaloglossus baeobatrachus; assembly: GCF_048569485.1. Classification (NCBI taxonomy): domain Eukaryota; kingdom Metazoa; phylum Chordata; class Amphibia; order Anura; family Aromobatidae; genus Anomaloglossus; species Anomaloglossus baeobatrachus. The sequence goes on from NC_134363.1 coordinate 44,851,355, forward strand.
AAAAGTTTCAATACCCCCCGAAAGGAACAATTTCGCTTCAAAATGGCCAAAAGTTGCAATACCCCCCAAAGGAACAATTTCGCCTCAAAATGCCGAAAAGTTGCAATACCCCCCGAAAGGAACAATTTCTCTTCAAAATGGCCAAAAGTTGCAATACCCCCCCAAAGGAACAATTTCGCCTCAAAATGGAAAAAATTGCAATACCCCCCAAAGGAACAATTTCACCTCAAAATGGTTAAAAATTGCAATACCCCCCAAAGGAACAATTTCGCTTCAATATGGACAAAAGTTGCAATACCCCCCCAAAGGAACAATTTCGCCTCAAAATGCCGAAAAGTTGCAATACCCCCCGAAAGGAACAATTTCGCTTCAAAATGGCCAAAAGATGCAATACCCCCCAAAGGAACAATTTCGCCTCAAAATGCCGAAAAGTTGCAATACCCCCCGAAAGGAACAATTTCGCTTCAAAATGGCCAAAAGATGCAATACCCCCAAAGGAACAATTTCGCCTCAAAATGCCGAAAAGTTGCAATACCCCCCGAAAGGAACAATTTCGCTTCAAAATGGCCAAAAGATGCAATACCCCCCAAAGGAACAATTTCGCCTCAAAATGCCGAAAAGTTGCAATACCCCCCGAAAGGAACAATTTCGCTTCAAAATAGCCAAAAGTTGCAATACCCCCCCAAAGAAACAATTTCGCCTCAAAATGGCAAAAAATTGCAATACCCCCCCAAAGGAACAATTTCGCCTCAAAATGCCGAAAAGTTGCAATACCCCCCAAAAGGAACAATTTCGCTTCAAAATGGCCAAAAGTTGCAATACCCCCCCAAAGGAACAATTTCGCCTCAAAATGGCAAAAAATTGCAATACCCCCCAAAGGAACAATTTCGCTTCAATAGGCCAAAAGTTGCAATACCCCCCCCAAAGAAACAATTTCGCCTCAAAATGCCGAAAAGTTGCAATACCCCCCCGAAAGGAACAATTTCGCCTCAAAATGGCCAAAAGTTGCAATACCCCCCCAAAGGAACAATTTCGCCTCAAAATGGCAAAAAATTGCAATACCCCCCCAAAGGAACAATTTCACCTCAAAATGGTTAAAAATTGCAATACCCCCCAAAAGGAACAATTTCGCTTCAATATGGACAAAAGTTGCAATACCCCCCCAAAGGAACAATTTCGCCTCAAAATGCCGAAAAGTTGCAATACCCCCCGAAAGGAACAATTTCGCTTCAAAATGGCCAAAAGTTGCAATACCCCCCCAAAGGAACAATTTCGCCTCAAAATGGCAAAAAATTGCAATACCCCCCCAAAGGAACAATTTCGCCTCAAAATGGTTAAAAATTGCAATACCCCCCAAAGGAACAATTTCGCTTCAATATGGACAAAAGTTGCAATACCCCCCCAAAGGAACAATTTCGCCTCAAAATGCCGAAAAGTTGCAATACCCCCCGAAAGGAACAATTTCGCTTCAAAATGGCCAAAAGTTGCAATACCCCCCCAAAGGAACAATTTCGCCTCAAAATGCCGAAAAGTTGCAATACCCCCCGAAAGGAACAATTTCGCTTCAAAATGGCCAAAAGTTGCAATACCCCCCCAAAGGAACAATTTTGCTTCAAAATGGCAAAAAATTTCAATACCCCCCCAAAGGAACAATTTCGCCTCAAAATGCCGAAAAGTTGCAATACCCCCCGAAAGGAACAATTTCGCTTCAAAATGGACAAAAGATGCAATACCCCCCCAAAGGAACAATTTCGCCTCAAAATGCCGAAAAGTTGCAATACCCCCCGAAAGGAACAATTTCGCTTCAAAATGGCCAAAAGTTGCAATACCCCCCCAAAGGAACAATTTCGCCTCAAAATGGCAAAAAATTGCAATACCCCCCCAAAGGAACAATTTCGCTTCAATAGGCCATAAGTTGCAATACCCCCCCAAAGGAACAATTTCGCCTCAAAATGCCGAAAAGTTGCAATACCCCCCCAAAGGAACAATTTCGCCTCAAAATGGCAAAAAATTGCAATACCCCCCCAAAGGAACAATTTCGCTTCAATAGGCCAAAAGTTGCAATACCCCCCCAAAGGAACAATTTCGCCTCAAAATGCCGAAAAGTTGCAATACCCCCCCGAAAGGAACAATTTGGCCTCAAAATGGCCAAAAATTGCAATACCCCCCAAAGCAACAATTTCGCCTCAAAATGGCAAAAAATTGCAATACCCCCCCAAAGGAACAATTTCACCTCAAAATGCCGAAAAGTTCCAATACCCCCCGAAAGGAACAATTTCGCTTCAAAATGGCCAAAAGTTGCAATACCCCCCAAAGGAACAATTTCGCTTCAAAATGGCCGAAAGTTGCAATACCCCCCCAAAGGAACAATTTCGCCTCAAAATGGCAAAAAATTGCAATACCCCCCCAAAGGAACAATTTCGCCTCAAAATGCTGAAAAGTTGCAATATCCCCCGAAAGGAACAATTTCGTTTCAAAAGGGCCAAAATTTGCAATACCCCCCCAAAGGAACAATTTTGCCTCAAAATGGCAAAAAATTGCAATACCCCCCCAAAGGAACAATTTCGCTTCAAAATGGCCAAAAGTTTCAATACCCCCCCAAAGGAACAATTTTGCCTCAAAATGAAAAAAAAAATTGCAATACCCCCCCAAAGGAACAATTTCGCCTCAAAATGCAGAAAAGTTGCAATACCCCCCGAAAGGAACAATTTCCCTTTAAAATGGCCAAAAGTTACAATACCCCCCCAAAGGAACAATTTCGCTTTAAAATGGCCAAAAGTTGCAATACTCCCCCGAAGGAACAATTTCGCCTCAAAATGCCGAAAAGTTGCAATACCCCCGAAAGGAACAATTTCGCTTCAAAATGGCCAAAAGTTGCAATACCCCCCAAAGCAACAATTTCGCCTCAAAATGGCAAAAAATTGCAATACCCCCCCAAAGGAACAATTTCACCTCAAAATGCCGAAAAGTTCCAATACCCCCCGAAAGGAACAATTTCGCTTCAAAATGGCCAAAAGTTGCAATACCCCCCCAAAGGAACAATTTCGCCGCAAAATGGCAAAAAATTGCAATACCCCCCCAAAGGAACAATTTCGCCGCAAAATGGCAAAAAATTGCAATACCCCCCCAAAGGAACAATTTCGCCTCAAAATGCTGAAAAGTTGCAATACCCCCCCAAAGGAACAATTTCGCCTCAAAATGCCGAAAAGTTGCAATACCCCCCGAAAGGAACAATTTCGCTTCAAAATGGCCAAAAGTTGCAATACCCCCCCAAAGGAACAATTTCGCTTCAATATGGCCAAAAGTTGCAATACCCCCCCAAAGGAACAATTTCGCCTCAAAATGGCAAAAAATTGCAATACCCCCCCAAAGGAACAATTTCACTTCAAAATGGCCAAAAGTTGCAATACCCCCCCAAAGGAACAATTTCGCCTCAAAATGGCAAAAATTTGCAATACCCCCCAAAGGAACAATTTTGCCTCAAATAGGCCAAAAGTTGCAATACCCCCCCAAAGGAACAATTTCGCTTCAAAATGGCCAAAAGTTGCAATACCCCCCCCCCAAAGGAACAATTTCGCCTCAAAATGCCGAAAAGTTGAAATACCCCCCCAAAGGAACAATTTCGCTTCAAAATGGCCAAAAGTTGCAATACCCCCCCAAAGAAACAATTTCACCTAAAAATGCCGAAAAGTTGCAATACCCCCGAAAGGAACAATTTCTCTTCAAAACGGCCAAAAGATGCAATACCCCCCAAAGCAACAATTTCGCCTCAAAATGGCAAAAAATTGCAATACCCCCCCAAAGGAACAATTTCGCCTAAAAATGGCCAAAAATTGCAATACCCCCCCAAAGGAACAATTTCGCTTCAATATGGACAAAAGTTGCAATACCCCCCAAAGGAACAATTTCGCCTAAAAATGGCAAAAAATTGCAATACCCCTCCAAAGGAACAATTTCGCTTCAAAATGGCCAAAAGTTGCAATACCCCCCCAAAGGAACAATTTCGCCGCAAAATGGCAAAAAATTGCAATACCCCCCCCAAAGGAACAATTTCGCCTCAAAATGCTGAAAAGTTGCAATACCCCCCGAAAGGAACAATTTCGCTTCAAAATGGCCAAAAGTTGCAATACCCCCCAAAAGAAATAATTTCGCTTCAAAATGGCCAAAAGTTGCAATACCCCCCCAAAAAAACAATTTCGCCTCAAAATGGCAAAAAATTGCAATACCCCCCAAAGGAACAATTTCGCTTCAAAATGGCCAAAAGTTGCAATACCCCCCCAAAGGAACAATTTCGCCGCAAAATGGCAAAAAATTGCAATACCCCCCCAAAGGAACAATTTCGCCTCAAAATGCTGAAAAGTTGCAATACCCCCCGAAAGGAACAATTTCGCTTCAAAATGGCCAAAAGTTGCAATACCCCCCAAAGGAACAATTTCGCCTCAAAATGGCAAAAAATTACAAACACCCCCAAAGGAGCAATTTCGCCTCAAAATGCTGAAAAGTTGCAATACCCCCCGAAAGGAACAATTTCGCTTCAAAATGGCCAAAAGTTGCAATCCCCCCCCAAGGAACAATTTCGCCTCAAAATGCCGAAAAGTTGCAATACCCCCGAAAGGAACAATTTCGCTTCAAAATGGCCAAAAGTTGCAATACCCCCCCAAAGGAACAATTTCTCCTCAAAATGCCGAAAAGTTGCAATACCCCCGAAAGGAACAATTTCGATTCAAAATGGCCAAAAATTGCAATACCCCCCCAAAGGAACAATTTCACCTCAAAATGCCGAAAAGTTGCAATACCCCCCGAAAGGAACAATTTTGCTTCAAAATGGCCAAAAGATGCAATACCCCCCCAAAGTCACAATTTCGCCTCAAAATGGCCAAAAGTTGCAATACCCCCCAAAGGAACAATTTCGCCTCAAAATACCGAAAAGATGAAATACCCTCCGAAAGGAACAATTTCGCTTCAAAATGGCCAAAAGTTGCAATACCCCCCCAAAGGAACAATTTCGCTTCAAAATGGCCAAAAGTTGCAATACCCCCCCAAAGGAACAATTTCGCCTCAAAATGGCCAAAAATTGTAATACCCCCCCAAAGGAACAATTTCGCTTCAAAATGGCCAAAAGTTGAAATACCCCCCAAAGGAAGAATTTCGCCTCAAAATGGCAAAAAAATTGCAATACCCCCCCAAAGGAACAATTTCGCTTCAAAATGCCGAAAAGTTGCAATACCCCCCCCCCCAAAGGTACAATTTCGCTTCAAAATGGCCAAAAGTTGCAATACCCCCCAAAGGAACAATTTCGCTTCAAAATGGCCAAAAGTTGCAATACCCCCACAAAGGAACAATTTCGCCTCAAAATGCCGAAAAGTTGCAATACCCCCCGAAAGGAACAATTTCGCTTCAAAATGGCCAAAAGTTGCAATACCCCCCCGAAGGAACAATTTCGCCTCAAAATGGCCAAAAATTGTAATACCCCCTTAAAGGAACAATTTCGCTTCAATATGGCCAAAAGTTGCAATACCCCCCCAAAGGAACAATTTCGCCTCAAAATGGCAAAAAATTGCAATACCCCCCCAAAGGAACAATTTCACTTCAAAATGGCCAAAAGTTGCAATACCCCCCCCAAAGGAACAATTTCGCCTCAAAATGGCAAAAAATTGCAATACCCCCCAAAGGAACAATTTCGCCTCAAAATGGCCAAAAGTTGCAATACCCCCCAAAGGAACAATTTCGCTTCAAAATGGCCAAAAGTTGCAATACCCCCCCCAAAGGAACAATTTCGCCTCAAAATGCCGAAAAGTTGAAATACCCCCCCAAAGGAACAATTTCGCTTCAAAATGGCCAAAAGTTGCAATACCCCCCCAAAGAAACAATTTCACCTAAAAATGCCGAAAAGTTGCAATACCTACCGAAAGGAACAATTTCGCTTCAAAACGGCCAAAAGATGCAATACCCCCCAAAGCAACAATTTCGCCTCAAAATGGCAAAAAATTGCAATACCCCCCCAAAGGAACAATTTCGCCTCAAAATGGCAAAAAATTGCAATACCCCTCCAAAGGAACAATTTCGCTTCAATATGGCCAAAAGTTGCAATACCCCCCCAAAGGAACAATTTCGCCTCAAAATGCCGAAAAGTTGCAATACCCCTCCAAAGGAACAATTTCGCTTCAAAATGGCCAAAAGTTGCAATACCCCCCAAAGAAACAATTTCGCCTCAAAATGCCGAAAAGTTGCAATACCCCCCGAAAGGAATAATTTCGCTTCAAAATGGCCAAAAGTTGCAATACCCCCCCAAAGGAACAATTTCGCCTCAAAATGCCGAAAAGTTGCAATACCCCCCGAAAGGAACAATTTCGCTTCAAAATGGCCAAAAGTTGCAATACCCCCCCAAAGGAACAATTTCGCCTTAAAATGGCAAAAAATTGCAATACCCCCCAAAGGAACAATTTCGCTTCAAAATTGCCAAAAGTTGCAATACCCCCCCAAAGGAAGAATTTCGCCTCAAAATGGCAAAAAATTGCAATACCCCCCCAAATGAACAATTTCACCTCAAAATGGCAAAAAATTGCAATACCCCCCCAAAGGAACAATTACGCTTCAAAATGGCCAAAAGTTGCAATACCCCCCCAAAGGAAGAATTTCGCCTCAAAATGGCAAAAAATTGCAATACCCCCCCAAAGGAACAATTTCGCTTCAAAATGCCGAAAAGTTGCAATACCCCCCCAAAGGTACAATTTCGCTTCAAAATGGCCAAAAGTTGCAATACCCCCCAAAGGAACAATTTCGCCTCAAAATGCCGAAAAGTTGCAATACCCCCCGAAAGGAACAATTTCGCTTTAAAATGGCCAAAAGTTGCAATACCCCCCCAAAGGAACAATTTCGCCTCAAAATGGCAAAAAATTGCAATACCCCCCCAAAGGAACAATTTCGCTTCAAAATGGCCAAAAGTTGCAATACCCCCCCAAAGGAACAATTTCGCCTCAAAATGCCGAAAAGTTGCAATACCCCCCGAAAGGAACAATTTCGCTTCAAAATGGCCAAAAGTTGCAATACCCCCCCAAAGCAACAATTTCGCCTTAAAATGGCAAAAAATTGCAATACCCCCCAAAGGAACAATTTCGCTTCAATATGGACAAAAGTTGCAATACCCCCCCAAAAGGAACAATTTCGCCTCAAAATGCCGAAAAGTTGCAATACCCCCCGAAAGGAACAATTTCGCTTCAAAATGGCCAAAAGTTGCAATACCCCCCCAAAGGAACAATTTCGCCTCAAAATGGCAAAAAATTGCAATACCCCCCCGAAAGGAACAATTTCGCTTCAATATGGACAAAAGTTGCAATACCCCCCCAAAAGGAACAATTTCGCCTCAAAATGCCGAAAAGTTGCAATACCCCCCGAAAGGAACAATTTCGCTTCAAAATGGCCAAAAGTTGCAATACCCCCCCAAAGGAACAATTTCGCCTCAAAATGGCAAAAAATTGCAATACCCCCCCAAAGGAACAATTTCGCCTCAAAATGGTTAAAAATTGCAATACCCCCCAAAGGAACAATTTCGCTTCAATATGGACAAAAGTTGCAATACCCCCCCAAAGGAACAATTTCGCCTCAAAATGCCGAAAAGTTGCAATACCCCCCGAAAGGAACAATTTCGCTTCAAAATGGCCAAAAGATGCAATACCCCCCCAAAGGAACAATTTCGCCTCAAAATGCCGAAAAGTTGCAATACCCCCCCAAAGGTACAATTTCGCTTCAAAATGGCCAAAAGTTGCAATACCCCCCAAAGGAACAATTTCGCCTCAAAATGCCGAAAAGTTGCAATACCCCCCCAAAGGTACAATTTCGCTTCAAAATGGCCAAAAGTTGCAATACCCCCCCAAAGGAACAATTTCGCCGCAAAATGGCAAAAAATTGCAATACCCCCCCCAAAGGAACAATTTCGCCTCAAAATGCTGAAAAGTTGCAATACCCCCCGAAAGGAACAATTTCGCTTCAAAATGGCCAAAAGTTGCAATACCCCCCAAAAGAAATAATTTCGCTTCAAAATGGCCAAAAGTTGCAATACCCCCCCAAAAAAACAATTTCGCCTCAAAATGGCAAAAAATTGCAATACCCCCCAAAGGAACAATTTCGCTTCAAAATGGCCAAAAGTTGCAATACCCCCCCAAAGGAACAATTTCGCCGCAAAATGGCAAAAAATTGCAATACCCCCCCAAAGGAACAATTTCGCCTCAAAATGCTGAAAAGTTGCAATACCCCCCGAAAGGAACAATTTCGCTTCAAAATGGCCAAAAGTTGCAATACCCCCCAAAGGAACAATTTCGCCTCAAAATGGCAAAAAATTACAAACACCCCCAAAGGAGCAATTTCGCCTCAAAATGCTGAAAAGTTGCAATACCCCCCGAAAGGAACAATTTCGCTTCAAAATGGCCAAAAGTTGCAATCCCCCCCCAAGGAACAATTTCGCCTCAAAATGCCGAAAAGTTGCAATACCCCCGAAAGGAACAATTTCGCTTCAAAATGGCCAAAAGTTGCAATACCCCCCCAAAGGAACAATTTCTCCTCAAAATGCCGAAAAGTTGCAATACCCCCGAAAGGAACAATTTCGATTCAAAATGGCCAAAAATTGCAATACCCCCCCAAAGGAACAATTTCACCTCAAAATGCCGAAAAGTTGCAATACCCCCCGAAAGGAACAATTTTGCTTCAAAATGGCCAAAAGATGCAATACCCCCCCAAAGTCACAATTTCGCCTCAAAATGGCCAAAAGTTGCAATACCCCCCAAAGGAACAATTTCGCCTCAAAATACCGAAAAGATGAAATACCCTCCGAAAGGAACAATTTCGCTTCAAAATGGCCAAAAGTTGCAATACCCCCCCAAAGGAACAATTTCGCTTCAAAATGGCCAAAAGTTGCAATACCCCCCCAAAGGAACAATTTCGCCTCAAAATGGCCAAAAATTGTAATACCCCCCCAAAGGAACAATTTCGCTTCAAAATGGCCAAAAGTTGAAATACCCCCCAAAGGAAGAATTTCGCCTCAAAATGGCAAAAAATTGCAATACCCCCCCAAAGGAACAATTTCGCTTCAAAATGCCGAAAAGTTGCAATACCCCCCCCCCAAAGGTACAATTTCGCTTCAAAATGGCCAAAAGTTGCAATACCCCCCAAAGGAACAATTTCGCTTCAAAATGGCCAAAAGTTGCAATACCCCCACAAAGGAACAATTTCGCCTCAAAATGCCGAAAAGTTGCAATACCCCCCGAAAGGAACAATTTCGCTTCAAAATGGCCAAAAGTTGCAATACCCCCCCGAAGGAACAATTTCGCCTCAAAATGGCCAAAAATTGTAATACCCCCTTAAAGGAACAATTTCGCTTCAATATGGCCAAAAGTTGCAATACCCCCCCAAAGGAACAATTTCGCCTCAAAATGGCAAAAAATTGCAATACCCCCCCAAAGGAACAATTTCACTTCAAAATGGCCAAAAGTTGCAATACCCCCCCCAAAGGAACAATTTCGCCTCAAAATGGCAAAAAATTGCAATACCCCCCAAAGGAACAATTTCGCCTCAAAATGGCCAAAAGTTGCAATACCCCCCAAAGGAACAATTTCGCTTCAAAATGGCCAAAAGTTGCAATACCCCCCCCAAAGGAACAATTTCGCCTCAAAATGCCGAAAAGTTGAAATACCCCCCAAAGGAACAATTTCGCTTCAAAATGGCCAAAAGTTGCAATACCCCCCCAAAGAAACAATTTCACCTAAAAATGCCGAAAAGTTGCAATACCTACCGAAAGGAACAATTTCGCTTCAAAACGGCCAAAAGATGCAATACCCCCCAAAGCAACAATTTCGCCTCAAAATGGCAAAAAATTGCAATACCCCCCCAAAGGAACAATTTCGCCTCAAAATGGCAAAAAATTGCAATACCCCTCCAAAGGAACAATTTCGCTTCAATATGGCCAAAAGTTGCAATACCCCCCCAAAGGAACAATTTCGCCTCAAAATGCCGAAAAGTTGCAATACCCCTCCAAAGGAACAATTTCGCTTCAAAATGGCCAAAAGTTGCAATACCCCCCAAAGAAACAATTTCGCCTCAAAATGCCGAAAAGTTGCAATACCCCCCGAAAGGAATAATTTCGCTTCAAAATGGCCAAAAGTTGCAATACCCCCCCAAAGGAACAATTTCGCCTCAAAATGCCGAAAAGTTGCAATACCCCCCGAAAGGAACAATTTCGCTTCAAAATGGCCAAAAGTTGCAATACCCCCCCAAAGGAACAATTTCGCCTTAAAATGGCAAAAAATTGCAATACCCCCCAAAGGAACAATTTCGCTTCAAAATTGCCAAAAGTTGCAATACCCCCCCAAAGGAAGAATTTCGCCTCAAAATGGCAAAAAATTGCAATACCCCCCCAAATGAACAATTTCACCTCAAAATGGCAAAAAATTGCAATACCCCCCCAAAGGAACAATTTCGCCTCAAAATGGCAAAAAATTGCAATACCCCCCCAAAGGAACAATTACGCTTCAAAATGGCCAAAAGTTGCAATACCCCCCCAAAGGAAGAATTTCGCCTCAAAATGGCAAAAAATTGCAATACCCCCCCAAAGGAACAATTTCGCTTCAAAATGCCGAAAAGTTGCAATACCCCCCCAAAGGTACAATTTCGCTTCAAAATGGCCAAAAGTTGCAATACCCCCCAAAGGAACAATTTCGCCTCAAAATGCCGAAAAGTTGCAATACCCCCCGAAAGGAACAATTTCGCTTTAAAATGGCCAAAAGTTGCAATACCCCCCCAAAGGAACAATTTCGCCTCAAAATGGCAAAAAATTGCAATACCCCCCCAAAGGAACAATTTCGCTTCAAAATGGCCAAAAGTTGCAATACCCCCCCAAAGGAACAATTTCGCCTCAAAATGCCGAAAAGTTGCAATACCCCCCGAAAGGAACAATTTCGCTTCAAAATGGCCAAAAGTTGCAATACCCCCCCAAAGCAACAATTTCGCCTTAAAATGGCAAAAAATTGCAATACCCCCCAAAGGAACAATTTCGCTTCAATATGGACAAAAGTTGCAATACCCCCCCAAAAGGAACAATTTCGCCTCAAAATGCCGAAAAGTTGCAATACCCCCCGAAAGGAACAATTTCGCTTCAAAATGGCCAAAAGTTGCAATACCCCCCCAAAGGAACAATTTCGCCTCAAAATGGCAAAAAATTGCAATACCCCCCCGAAAGGAACAATTTCGCTTCAATATGGACAAAAGTTGCAATACCCCCCCAAAAGGAACAATTTCGCCTCAAAATGCCGAAAAGTTGCAATACCCCCCGAAAGGAACAATTTCGCTTCAAAATGGCCAAAAGTTGCAATACCCCCCCAAAGGAACAATTTCGCCTCAAAATGGCAAAAAATTGCAATACCCCCCCAAAGGAACAATTTCGCCTCAAAATGGTTAAAAATTGCAATACCCCCCAAAGGAACAATTTCGCTTCAATATGGACAAAAGTTGCAATACCCCCCCAAAGGAACAATTTCGCCTCAAAATGCCGAAAAGTTGCAATACCCCCCGAAAGGAACAATTTCGCTTCAAAATGGCCAAAAGATGCAATACCCCCCCAAAGGAACAATTTCGCCTCAAAATGCCGAAAAGTTGCAATACCCCCCCAAAGGTACAATTTCGCTTCAAAATGGCCAAAAGTTGCAATACCCCCCAAAGGAACAATTTCGCTTCAAAATGGCCAAAAGTTGCAATACCCCCCCAAAGGAACAATTTCGCCTCAAAATGCCGAAAAGTTGCAATACCCCCCGAAAGGAACAATTTCGCTTCAAAATGGCCAAAAGTTGCAATACCCCCCCAAAGGAAAAATTTCGCCTCAAAATGGCAAAAAATTGCAATACCCCCCCAAAGGAACAATTTCGCTTCAAAATGGCCAAAAGTTGCAATACCCCCCCAAAGGAACAATTTCGCCTCAAAATGCCGAAAAGTTGCAATACCCCCCCAAAGGAACAATTTCGCTTCAAAATTGCCAAAAGTTGCAATACCCCCCCAAAGGAAGAATTTCGCCTCAAAATGCCGAAAAGTTGCAATACCCACCGAAAGGAACAATTTCGCTTCAAAATGGCCAAAAGTTGCAATACCCCCCCAAAGGAACAATTTTGCATCAAAATGGCAAAAAATTGCAATACCCCCCCAAAGGAACAATTTCACCTCAAAATGCCGAAAAGTTGCAATACCCCCCGAAAGGAACAATTTCGCTTCAAAATGGCCAAAAGATGCAATACCCCCCAAAGGAACAATTTCGCCTCAAAATGCCGAAAAGTTGCAATACCCCCCGAAAGGAACAATTTCGCTTCAAAATGGCAAAAAATTGCAATACCCCCCCAAATGAACAATTTCGCCTCAAAATGGCAAAAAATTGCAATACCCCCCCAAAGGAACAATTTCGCCTCAAAATGGCAAAAAATTGCAATACCCCCCCAAAGGAACAATTACGCTTCAAAATGGCCAAAAGTTGCAATACCCCCCCAAAGGAAGAATTTCGCATCAAAATGGCAAAAAATTGCAATACCCCCCCAAAGGAACAATTTCGCTTCAAAATGCCGAAAAGTTGCAATACCCCCCCAAAGGTACAATTTCGCTTCAAAATGGCCAAAAGTTGCAATACCCCCCAAAGGAACAATTTCGCCTCAAAATGCCGAAAAGTTGCAATACCCCCCGAAAGGAACAATTTCGCTTTAAAATGGCCAAAAGTTGCAATACCCCCCCAAAGGAACAATTTCGCCTCAAAATGGCAAAAAATTGCAATACCCCCCCAAAGGAACAATTTCGCTTCAAAATGGCCAAAAGTTGCAATACCCCCCCAAAGGAACAATTTCGCCTCAAAATGCCGAAAAGTTGCAATACCCCCCGAAAGGAACAATTTCGCTTCAAAATGGCCAAAAGTTGCAATACCCCCCCAAAGCAACAATTTCGCCTTAAAATGGCAAAAAATTGCAATACCCCCCAAAGGAACAATTTCACTTCAATATGGACAAAAGTTGCAATACCCCCCCAAAAGGAACAATTTCGCCTCAAAATGCCGAAAAGTTGCAATACCCCCCGAAAGGAACAATTTCGCTTCAAAATGGCCAAAAGTTGCAATACCCCCCCAAAGGAACAATTTCGCCTCAAAATGGCAAAAAATTGCAATACCCCCCCGAAAGGAACAATTTCGCTTCAATATGGACAAAAGTTGCAATACCCCCCCAAAAGGAACAATTTCGCCTCAAAATGCCGAAAAGTTGCAATACCCCCCGAAAGGAACAATTTCGCTTCAAAATGGCCAAAAGTTGCAATACCCCCCCAAAGGAACAATTTCGCTTCAAAATGGCCAAAAGTTGCAATACCCCCCCAAAGAAACAATTTCACCTAAAAATGCCGAAAAGTTGCAATACCTACCGAAAGGAACAATTTCGCTTCAAAACGGCCAAAAGATGCAATACCCCCCAAAGCAACAATTTCGCCTCAAAATGGCAAAAAATTGCAATACCCCCCCAAAGGAACAATTTCGCCTAAAAATGGCCAAAAATTGCAATACCCCCCCAAAGGAACAATTTCGCTTCAATATGGACAAAAGTTGCAATACCCCCCCAAAGGAACAATTTCGCCTCAAAATGGCAAAAAATTGCAATACCCCTCCAAAGGAACAATTTCGCTTCAATATGGCCAAAAGTTGCAATACCCCCCCAAAGGAACAATTTCGCCTCAAAATGCCGAAAAGTTGCAATACCCCTCCAAAGGAACAATTTCGCTTCAAAATGGCCAAAAGTTGCAATACCCCCCAAAGAAACAATTTCGCCTCAAAATGCCGAAAAGTTGCAATACCCCCCGAAAGGAATAATTTCGCTTCAAAATGGCCAAAAGTTGCAATACCCCCCCAAAGGAACAATTTCGCCTCAAAATGCCGAAAAGTTGCAATACCCCCCGAAAGGAACAATTTCGCTTCAAAATGGCCAAAAGTTGCAATACCCCCCAAAGGAACAATTTCGCCTTAAAATGGCAAAAAATTGCAATACCCCCCAAAGGAACAATTTCGCTTCAAAATTGCCAAAAGTTGCAATACCCCCCCAAAGGAAGAATTTCGCCTCAAAATGGCAAAAAATTGCAATACCCCCCCAAATGAACAATTTCACCTCAAAATGGCAAAAAATTGCAATACCCCCCCAAAGGAACAATTTCGCCTCAAAATGGCAAAAAATTGCAATACCCCCCCAAAGGAACAATTACGCTTCAAAATGGCCAAAAGTTGCAATACCCCCCCAAAGGAAGAATTTCGCCTCAAAATGGCAAAAAATTGCAATACCCCCCCAAAGGAACAATTTCGCTTCAAAATGCCGAAAAGTTGCAATACCCCCCCAAAGGTACAATTTCGCTTCAAAATGGCCAAAAGTTGCAATACCCCCCAAAGGAACAATTTCGCCTCAAAATGCCGAAAAGTTGCAATACCCCCCGAAAGGAACAATTTCGCTTTAAAATGGCCAAAAGTTGCAATACCCCCCCAAAGGAACAATTTCGCCTCAAAATGGCAAAAAATTGCAATACCCCCCCAAAGGAACAATTTCGCTTCAAAATGGCCAAAAGTTGCAATACCCCCCCAAAGGAACAATTTCGCCTCAAAATGCCGAAAAGTTGCAATACCCCCCGAAAGGAACAATTTCGCTTCAAAATGGCCAAAAGTTGCAATACCCCCCCAAAGGAACAATTTCGCCTCAAAATGGCAAAAAATTGCAATACCCCCCCAAAGGAACAATTTCGCCTCAAAATGGTTAAAAATTGCAATACCCCCCAAAGGAACAATTTCGCTTCAATATGGACAAAAGTTGCAATACCCCCCCAAAGGAACAATTTCGCCTCAAAATGCCGAAAAGTTGCAATACCCCCCGAAAGGAACAATTTCGCTTCAAAATGGCCAAAAGATGCAATACCCCCCCAAAGGAACAATTTCGCCTCAAAATGCCGAAAAGTTGCAATACCCCCCCCAAAGGTACAATTTCGCTTCAAAATGGCCAAAAGTTGCAATACCCCCCAAAGGAACAATTTCGCTTCAAAATGGCCAAAAGTTGCAATACCCCCCCAAAGGAACAATTTCGCCTCAAAATGCCGAAAAGTTGCAATACCCCCCGAAAGGAACAATTTCGCTTCAAAATGGCCAAAAGTTGCAATACCCCCCCAAAGGAACAATTTCGCCTCAAAATGGCAAAAAATTGCAATACCCCCCCAAAGGAACAATTTCGCTTCAAAATGGCCAAAAGTTGCAATACCCCCCCAAAGGAACAATTTCGCCTCAAAATGCCGAAAAGTTGCAATACCCCCCCAAAGGAACAATTTCGCTTCAAAATTGCCAAAAGTTGCAATACCCCCCCAAAGGAAGAATTTCGCCTCAAAATGCCGAAAAGTTGCAATACCCACCGAAAGGAACAATTTCGCTTCAAAATGGCCAAAAGTTGCAATACCCCCCCAAAGGAACAATTTTGCATCAAAATGGCAAAAAATTGCAATACCCCCCCAAAGGAACAATTTCACCTCAAAATGCCGAAAAGTTGCAATACCCCCCGAAAGGAACAATTTCGCTTCAAAATGGCCAAAAGATGCAATACCCCCCAAAGGAACAATTTCGCCTCAAAATGCCGAAAAGTTGCAATACCCCCCGAAAGGAACAATTTCGCTTCAAAATGGCAAAAAATTGCAATACCCCCCCAAATGAACAATTTCGCCTCAAAATGGCAAAAAATTGCAATACCCCCCCAAAGGAACAATTTCGCCTCAAAATGGCAAAAAATTGCAATACCCCCCCAAAGGAACAATTACGCTTCAAAATGGCCAAAAGTTGCAATACCCCCCCAAAGGAAGAATTTCGCCTCAAAATGGCAAAAAATTGCAATACCCCCCCAAAGGAACAATTTCGCTTCAAAATGCCGAAAAGTTGCAATACCCCCCCAAAGGTACAATTTCGCTTCAAAATGGCCAAAAGTTGCAATACCCCCCAAAGGAACAATTTCGCCTCAAAATGCCGAAAAGTTGCAATACCCCCCGAAAGGAACAATTTCGCTTTAAAATAGCCAAAAGTTGCAATACCCCCCCAAAGGAACAATTTCGCCTCAAAATGGCAAAAAATTGCAATACCCCCCCAAAGGAACAATTTCGCTTCAAAATGGCCAAAAGTTGCAATACCCCCCCAAAGGAACAATTTCGCCTCAAAATGCCGAAAAGTTGCAATACCCCCCGAAAGGAACAATTTCGCTTCAAAATGGCCAAAAGTTGCAATACCCCCCCAAAGCAACAATTTCGCCTTAAAATGGCAAAAAATTGCAATACCCCCCAAAGGAACAATTTCACTTCAATATGGACAAAAGTTGCAATACCCCCCCAAAAGGAACAATTTCGCCTCAAAATGCCGAAAAGTTGCAATACCCCCCGAAAGGAACAATTTCGCTTCAAAATGGCCAAAAGTTGCAATACCCCCCCAAAGGAACAATTTCGCCTCAAAATGGCAAAAAATTGCAATACCCCCCCGAAAGGAACAATTTCGCTTCAATATGGACAAAAGTTGCAATACCCCCCCAAAAGGAACAATTTCGCCTCAAAATGCCGAAAAGTTGCAATACCCCCCGAAAGGAACAATTTCGCTTCAAAATGGCCAAAAGTTGCAATACCCCCCCAAAGGAACAATTTCGCCTCAAAATGGCAAAAAATTGCAATACCCCCCCAAAGGAACAATTTCGCCTCAAAATGGTTAAAAATTGCAATACCCCCCAAAGGAACAATTTCGCTTCAATATGGACAAAAGTTGCAATACCCCCCCAAAGGAACAATTTCGCCTCAAAATGCCGAAAAGTTGCAATACCCCCCGAAAGGAACAATTTCGCTTCAAAATGGCCAAAAGATGCAATACCCCCCCAAAGGAACAATTTCGCCTCAAAATGCCGAAAAGTTGCAATACCCCCCCAAAGGTACAATTTCGCTTCAAAATGGCCAAAAGTTGCAATACCCCCCGAAAGGAACAATTTCGCTTCAAAATGGCCAAAAGATGCAATACCCCCCAAAGGAACAATTTCGCCTCAAAATGCCGAAAAGTTGCAATACCCCCCGAAAGGAACAATTTCGCTTCAAAATGGCCAAAAGTTGCAATACCCCCCCAAAGGAACAATTTCGCCTCAAAATGGCAAAAAATTGCAATACCCCCCCAAAGGAACAATTTCGCTTCAATAGGCCAAAAGTTGCAATACCCCCCCCAAAGGAACAATTTCGCCTCAAAATGCCGAAAAGTTGCAATACCCCCCCGAAAGGAACAATTTCGCCTCAAAATGGCCAAAAGTTGCAATACCCCCCCAAAGGAACAATTTCACCTCAAAATGGCAAAAAATTGCAATACCCCCCAAAGGAACAATTTCGCCTCAAAATGGTTAAAAATTGCAATACCCCCCAAAGGAACAATTTCGCTTCAATATGGACAAAAGTTGCAATACCCCCCCAAAGGAACAATTTCGCCTCAAAATGCCGAAAAGTTGCAATACCCCCCGAAAGGAACAATTTCGCTTCAAAATGGCCAAAAGTTGCAATACCCCCCAAAGGAACAATTTCGCCTCAAAATGGCAAAAAATTGCAATACCCCCCCAAAGGAACAATTTCGCCTCAAAATGGTTAAAAATTGCAATACCCCCCAAAGGAACAATTTCGCTTCAATATGGACAAAAGTTGCAGTACCCCCCCAAAGGAACAATTTCCCCTCAAAATGCCGAAAAGTTGCAATACCCCCCGAAAGGAACAATTTCGCTTCAAAATGGCCAAAAGTTGCAATACCCCCCCAAAGGAACAATTTCGCCTCAAAATGCCGAAAAGTTGCAATACCCCCCGAAAGGAACAATTTCGCTTCAAAATGGCCAAAAGTTGCAATACCCCCCCAAAGGAACAATTTCGCCTCAAAATGGCAAAAAATTGCAATACCCCCCCAAAGGAACAATTTCGCTTCAAAATGGCCAAAAGTTGCAATACCCCCCCAAAGGAACAATTTCGCCTCAAAATGCCGAAAAGTTGCAATACCCCCCCAAAGGAACAATTTCGCTTCAAAATTGCCAAAAGCTGCAATACCCCCCCAAAGGAAGAATTTCGCCTCAAAATGCCGAAAAGTTGCAATACCCACCGAAAGGAACAATTTCGCTTCAAAATGGCCAAAAGTTGCAATACCCCCCCAAAGGAACAATTTTGCATCAAAATGGCAAAAAATTGCAATACCCCCCCAAAGGAACAATTTCACCTCAAAATGCCGAAAAGTTGCAATACCCCCCGAAAGGAACAATTTCGCTTCAAAATGGCCAAAAGTTGCAATACCCCCCCAAAGGAACAATTTCGCCTCAAAATGGCAAAAAATTGCAATAC
This sequence comes from Anomaloglossus baeobatrachus, assembly GCF_048569485.1. Taxonomy (NCBI): domain Eukaryota; kingdom Metazoa; phylum Chordata; class Amphibia; order Anura; family Aromobatidae; genus Anomaloglossus; species Anomaloglossus baeobatrachus. The sequence goes on from NC_134363.1 coordinate 44,869,760, forward strand.
CCCCCCAAAGGAACAATTTCGCTTCAATAGGCCAAAAGTTGCAATACCCCCCCCAAAGGAACAATTTCGCCTCAAAATGCCGAAAAGTTGCAATACCCCCCCGAAAGGAACAATTTCGCCTCAAAATGGCCAAAAGTTGCAATACCCCCCCAAAGGAACAATTTCGCCTCAAAATGGCAAAAAATTGCAAAACCCCCCAAAGGAACAATTTCGCCTCAAAATGGTTAAAAATTGCAATACCCCCCAAAGGAACAATTTCGCTTCAATATGGACAAAAGTTGCAATACCCCCCCAAAGGAACAATTTCGCCTCAAAATGCCGAAAAGTTGCAATACCCCCCGAAAGGAACAATTTCGCTTCAAAATGGCCAAAAGTTGCAATACCCCCCAAAGGAACAATTTCGCCTCAAAATGGCAAAAAATTGCAATACCCCCCAAAGGAACAATTTCGCCTCAAAATGGTTAAAAATTGCAATACCCCCCAAAGGAACAATTTCGCTTCAATATGGACAAAAGTTGCAATACCCCCCCAAAGGAACAATTTCCCCTCAAAATGCCGAAAAGTTGCAATACCCCCCGAAAGGAACAATTTCGCTTCAAAATGGCCAAAAGTTGCAATACCCCCCAAAGGAACAATTTCGCCTCAAAATGCCGAAAAGTTGCAATACCCCCCGAAAGGAACAATTTCGCTTCAAAATGGCCAAAAGTTGCAATACCCCCCCAAAGGAACAATTTTGCCTCAAAATGGCAAAAAATTGCAATACCCCCCCAAAGGAACAATTTCGCCTCAAAATGCCGAAAAGTTGCAATACCCCCCGAAAGGAACAATTTCGCTTCAAAATGGCCAAAAGATGCAATACCCCCCCAAAGGAACAATTTCGCCTCAAAATGCCGAAAAGTTGCAATACCCCCCGAAAGGAACAATTTCGCTTCAAAATGGCCAAAAGTTGCAATACCCCCCCAAAGGAACAATTTCGCTTCAATATGGCCAAAAGTTGCAATACCCCCCCAAAAGAACAATTTCGCCTCAAAATGGCAAAAAATTGCAATACCCCCCCAAAGGAACAATTTCCCCTCAAAATGCCGAAAAGTTGCAATACCCCCCGAAAGGAACAATTTCGCTTCAAAATGGCCAAAAGTTGCAAAACCCCCCCAAAGGAACACTTTCGCCTCAAAATGCCGAAAAGTTGCAATACCCCCCGAAAGGAACAATTTCGCTTCAAAATGGCCAAAAGTTGCAATACCCCCCCAAAGGAACAATTTTGCCTCAAAATGGCAAAAAATTGCAATACCCCCCCAAAGGAACAATTTCGCCTCAAAATGCCGAAAAGTTGCAATACCCCCCGAAAGGAACAATTTCGCTTCAAAATGGCCAAAAGATGCAATACCCCCCCAAAGGAACAATTTCGCCTCAAAATGCCGAAAAGTTGCAATACCCCCCGAAAGGAACAATTTCGCTTCAAAATGGCCAAAAGTTGCAATACCCCCCCAAAGGAACAATTTCGCCTCAAAATGGCAAAAAATTGCAATACCCCCCCAAAGGAACAATTTCGCTTCAATATGACCAAAAGATGCAATACCCCCCCAAAGGAACAATTTCGCCTCAAAATGGCAAAAAATTGCAATACCCCCCCAAAGGAACAATTTCGCCTCAAAATGCTGAAAAGTTGCAATATCCCCCGAAAGGAACAATTTCGCCTCAAAATGGCAAAAATTTGCAATACCTCCCAAAGGAACAATTTCGCTTCAAAATGGCTAAAAGTTTCAATACCCCAAAGGAACAATTTCGCCTCAAAATGAAAAAAAATTGCAATACCCCCCAAAGGAACAATTTCGCCTCAAAATGCAGAAAAGTTGCAATACCCCCCGAAAGGAACAATTTCCCTTCAAAATGGCGAAAAGTTGCAATACCCCCCGAAAGGAACAATTTCGCTTCAAATGGCCAAAAGTTGCAATACCCCCCCAAAGGAACAATTTCGCCTCAAAATACCGAAAAGTTGCAATACCCCCGAAAGGAACAATTTCGCTTCAAAATGGCCAAAAGTTGCAATACCCCCCAAAGCAACAATTTCGCCTCAAAATGGCAAAAAATTGCAATACCCCCCCAAAGGAACAATTTCACCTCAAAATGCCGAAAAGTTCCAATACCCCCCGAAAGGAACAATTTCGCTTCAAAATGGCCAAAAGTTGCAATACCCCCCCAAAGGAACAATTTCGCCTTAAAATGGCAAAAAATTGCAATACCCCCCAAAGGAACAATTTCGCTTCAAAATTGCCAAAAGTTGCAATACCCCCCCAAAGGAAGAATTTCGCCTCAAAATGGCAAAAAATTGCAATACCCCCCCAAATGAACAATTTCGCCTCAAAATGGCAAAAAATTGCAATACCCCCCCAAAGGAACAATTTCGCCTCAAAATGGCAAAAAATTGCAATACCCCCCCAAAGGAACAATTACGCTTCAAAATGGCCAAAAGTTGCAATACCCCCCCAAAGGAAGAATTTCGCCTCAAAATGGCAAAAAATTGCAATACCCCCCCAAAGGAACAATTTCGCTTCAAAATGCCGAAAAGTTGCAATACCCCCCAAAGGTACAATTTCGCTTCAAAATGGCCAAAAGTTGCAATACCCCCCAAAGGAACAATTTCGCTTCAAAATGGCCAAAAGTTGCAAACCCCCCCAAAGGAACAATTTCGCCTCAAAATGCCGAAAAGTTGCAATACCCCCCGAAAGGAACAATTTCGCTTTAAAATGGCCAAAAGTTGCAATACCCCCCCAAAGGAACAATTTCGCCTCAAAATGGCAAAAAATTGTAATACCCCCCCAAAGGAACAATTTCGCTTCAAAATGGCCAAAAGTTGCAATACCCCCCCAAAGGAACAATTTCGCCTCAAAATGCCGAAAAGTTGCAATACCCCCCGAAAGGAACAATTTCGCTTCAAAATGGCCAAAAGTTGCAATACCCCCCCAAAGCAACAATTTCGCCTTAAAATGGCAAAAAATTGCAATACCCCCCAAAGGAACAATTTCGCTTCAAAATTGCCAAAAGTTGCAATACCCCCCCAAAGGAAGAATTTCGCCTCAAAATGCCGAAAAGTTGCAATACCCACCGAAAGGAACAATTTCGCTTCAAAATGGCCAAAAGTTGCAATACCCCCCCCCAAAGGAACAATTTCACCTCAAAATGCCGAAAAGTTGCAATACCCCCCGAAAGAAAAAATTTCGCTTCAAAATGGCCAAAAGATGCAATACCCCCCAAAGGAACAATTTCGCCTCAAAATGCCGAAAAGTTGCAATACCCCCTGAAAGGAACAATTTCGCTTCAAAATGGCCAAAAGTTGCAATACCCCCCCAAAGGAACAATTTCGCCTCAAAATGGCAAAAAATTGCAATACCCCCCAAAGGAAAAATTTCGCTTCAATAGGCCAAAAGTTGCAATACCCCCCCCAAAGGAACAATTTCGCCTCAAAATGCCAAAAAGTTGCAATACCCCCCCAAAGGAACAATTTCGCTTCAAAATGGCCAAAAGTTGCAATACCCCCCCAAAGGAACAATTTCGCCTCAAAATGTCGAAAAGTTGCAATACCCCCCAAAAGAAACAATTTCGCTTCAAAATGGCCAAAAGTTGCAATACCCCCCCAAAAAAACAATTTCGCCTCAAAATGCCAAAAAGTTGCAATACCCCCCGAAAGGAACAATTTCGCTTCAAAATGCCCAAAAGTTGCAATACCCCCCCAAAGGAACAATTTCGCCTCAAAATGGCAAAAAATTGCAATACCCCCCAAAGGAACAATTTCACCTCAAAATGCCGAAAAGTTGCAATACCCCCCGAAAGGAACAATTTCGCTTCAAAATGGCCAAAAGATGCAATACCCCCCCAAAGCAACAATTTCGCCTCAAAATGGCAAAAAATTGCAATACCCCCCAAAGGAACAATTTCGCCTCAAAATGGCCAAAAATTGTAATAACCCCCCAAAGGAACAATTTCGCTTCAATATGGCCAAAAGTTGCAATACCCCCCAAAGGAACAATTTCGCTTCAATATGGCCAAAAGTTGCAATACCCCCCAAAGGAACAATTTCGCCTCAAAATGCCGAAAAGTTGCAATACCCCTCCAAAGGAACAATTTCGCTTCAAAATGGCCAAAAGTTGCAATACCCCCCAAAGAAACAATTTCGCCTCAAAATGCCGAAAAGTTCCAATACCCCCCGAAAGGAATAATTTCGCTTCAAAATGGCCAAAAGTTGCAATACCCCCCCAAAGGAACAATTTCGTTTCAAAATGCCGAAAAGTTGCAATACCCCCCGAAAGGAACAATTTCGCTTCAAAATGGCCAAAAGTTGCAATACCCCCCCAAAGGAACAATTTCGCCTTAAAATGGCAAAAAATTGCAATACCCCCCTAAAGGAACAATTTCGCTTCAAAATTGCCAAAAGTTGCAATACCCCCCCAAAGGAAGAATTTCGCCTCAAAATGGCAAAAAATTGCAATACCCCCCCAAATGAACAATTTCGCCTCAAAATGGCAAAAAATTGCAATACCCCCCCAAAGGAACAATTTCGTCTCAAAATGGCAAAAAATTGCAATACCCCCCCAAAGGAACAATTACGCTTCAAAATGGCCAAAAGTTGCAATACCCCCCCAAAGGAACAATTTCGCCTCAAAATGGCAAAAAATTGCAATACCCCCCAAAGGAACAATTTCACCTCAAAATGCCGAAAAGTTGCAATACCCCCCAAAGGAACAATTTCGCCTCAAAATGCCGAAAAGTTGCAATACCCCCCGAAAGGAACAATTTCGCTTTAAAATGGCCAAAAGTTGCAATACCCCCCCAAAGGAACAATTTCGCCTCAAAATGGCAAAAAATTGCAATACCCCCCCAAAGGAACAATTTCGCTTCAAAATGGCCAAAAGTTGCAATACCCCCCCAAAGGAACAATTTCGCCTCAAATTGCCGAAAAGTTGCAATACCCCCCGAAAGGAACAATTTCGCTTCAAAATGGCCAAAAGTTGCAATACCCCCCCAAAGCAACAATTTCGCCTTAAAATGGCAAAAAATTGCAATACCCCCCAAAGGAACAATTTCGCTTCAAAATTGCCAAAAGTTGCAATACCCCCCCAAAGGAAGAATTTCGCCTCAAAATGCCGAAAAGTTGCAATACCCACCGAAAGGAACAATTTCGCTTCAAAATGGCCAAAAGTTGCAATACCCCCCCAAAGGAACAATTTTGCCTCAAAATGGCAAAAAATTGCAATACCCCCCCCCAAAGGAACAATTTCACCTCAAAATGCCGAAAAGTTGCAATACCCCCCGAAAGAAACAATTTCGCTTCAAAATGGCCAAAAGATGCAATACCCCCCAAAGGAACAATTTCGCCTCAAAATGCCGAAAAGTTGCAATACCCCCCGAAAGGAACAATTTCGCTTCAAAATGGCCAAAAGTTGCAATACCCCCCCAAAGGAACAATTTCGCCTCAAAATGGCAAAAAATTGCAATACCCCCCCAAAGGAACAATTTCGCTTCAATAGGCCAAAAGTTGCAATACCCCCCCCAAAGGAACAATTTCGCCTCAAAATGCCGAAAAGTGCAATACCCCCCCGAAAGGAACAATTTCGCCTCAAAATGGCCAAAAGTTGCAATACCCCCCCAAAGGAACAATTTCGCCTCAAAATGGTTAAAAATTGCAATACCCCCAAAGGAACAATTTCGCTTCAATATGGACAAAAGTTGCAATACCCCCCCAAAAGGAACAATTTCGCCTCAAAATGCCGAAAAGTTGCAATACCCCCCGAAAGGAACAATTTCGCTTCAAAATGGCCAAAAGTTGCAATACCCCCCCAAAGGAACAATTTCGCCTCAAAATGGCAAAAAATTGCAATACCCCCCCAAAGGAACAATTTCGCCTCAAAATGGTTAAAAATTGCAATACCCCCCAAAGGAACAATTTCGCTTCAATATGGACAAAAGTTGCAATACCCCCCCCAAAGGAACAATTTCCCCTCAAAATGCCGAAAAGTTGCAATACCCCCCGAAAGGAACAATTTCGCTTCAAAATGGCCAAAAGTTGCAATACCCCCCCAAAGGAACAATTTCGCCTCAAAATGCCGAAAAGTTGCAATACCCCCCGAAAGGAACAATTTCGCTTCAAAATGGCCAAAAGTTGCAATCCCCCCCCAAAGGAACAATTTTGCCTCAAAATGGCAAAAAATTGCAATACCCCCCCAAAGGAACAATTTCGCCTCAAAATGCCGAAAAGTTGCAATACCCCCCGAAAGGAACAATTTCGCTTCAAAATGGCCAAAAGATGCAATACCCCCCCAAAGGAACAATTTCGCCTCAAAATGCCGAAAAGTTGCAATACCCCCCCAAAGGTACAATTTCGCTTCAAAATGGCCAAAAGTTGCAATACCCCCCAAAGGAACAATTTCGCCTCAAAATGGCAAAAAATTGCAATACCCCCCCAAAGGAACAATTTCGCTTCAAAATGGCCAAAAGTTGCAATACCCCCCCAAAGGAACAATTTCGCCTCAAAATGCCGAAAAGTTGCAATACCCCCCCAAAGGAACAATTTCGCTTCAAAAGTGCCAAAAGTTGCAATACCCCCCCAAAGGAAGAATTTCGCCTCAAAATGCCGAAAAGTTGCAATACCCACCGAAAGGAACAATTTCGCTTCAAAATGGCCAAAAGTTGCAATACCCCCCCAAAGGAACAATTTTGCCTCAAAATGGCAAAAAATTGCAATACCCCCCCAAAGGAACAATTTCACCTCAAAATGCCGAAAAGTTGCAATACCCCCCGAAAGGAACAATTTCGCTTCAAAATGGCCAAAAGATGCAATACCCCCCAAAGGAACAATTTCGCCTCAAAATGCCGAAAAGTTGCAATACCCCCCGAAAGGAACAATTTCGCTTCAAAATGGCCAAAAGTTGCAATACCCCCCCAAAGGAACAATTTCGCCTCAAAATGGCAAAAAATTGCAATACCCCCCCAAAGGAACAATTTCGCTTCAATAGGCCAAAAGTTGCAATACCCCCCCAAAGGAACAATTTCGCCTCAAAATGCCGAAAAGTTGCAATACCCCCCCGAAAGGAACAATTTCGCCTCAAAATGGCCAAAAGTTGCAATACCCCCCCAAAGGAACAATTTCGCCTCAAAATGGCAAAAAATTGCAATACCCCCCCAAAGGAACAATTTCGCCTCAAAATGGTTAAAAATTGCAATACCCCCCAAAGGAACAATTTCGCTTCAAAATGGTTAAAAATTGCAATACCCCCCAAAGGAACAATTTCGCTTCAATATGGACAAAAGTTGCAATACCCCCCCAAAAGGAACAATTTCGCCTCAAAATGCCGAAAAGTTGCAATACCCCCCGAAAGGAACAATTTCGTTTCAAAATGGCCAAAAGTTGCAATACCCCCCCAAAGGAACAATTTCGCCTCAAAATGGCAAAAAATTGCAATACCCCCCCAAAGGAACAATTTCGCCTCAAAATGGTTAAAAATTGCAATACCCCCCAAAGGAACAATTTCGCTTCAATATGGACAAAAGTTGCAATACCCCCCCAAAGGAACAATTTCCCCTCAAAATGCCGAAAAGTTGCAATACCCCCCGAAAGGAACAATTTCGCTTCAAAATGGCCAAAAGTTGCAATACCCCCCCAAAGGAACAATTTTGCCTCAAAATGCCGAAAAGTTGCAATACCCCCCGAAAGGAACAATTTAGCTTCAAAATGGCCAAAAGTTGCAATCCCCCCCCAAAGGAACAATTTTGCCTCAAAATGGCAAAAAATTGCAATACCCCCCCAAAGGAACAATTTCGCCTCAAAATGCCGAAAAGTTGCAATACCCCCCGAAAGGAACAATTTCGCTTCAAAATGGCCAAAAGATGCAATACCCCCCCAAAGGAACAATTTCGCCTCAAAATGCCGAAAAGTTGCAATACCCCCCCAAAGGTACAATTTCGCTTCAAAATGGCCAAAAGTTGCAATACCCCCCAAAGGAACAATTTCGCTTCAAAATGGCCAAAAGTTGCAATACCCCCCCAAAGGAACAATTTCGCCTCAAAATGCCGAAAAGTTGCAATACCCCCCGAAAGGAACAATTTCGCTTCAAAATGGCCAAAAGTTGCAATACCCCCCCAAAGGAACAATTTCGCCTCAAAATGGCAAAAAATTGCAATACCCCCCCAAAGGAACAATTTCGCTTCAAAATGGCCAAAAGTTGCAATACCCCCCCAAAGGAACAATTTCGCCTCAAAATGCCGAAAAGTTGCAATACCCCCCCAAAGGAACAATTTCGCTTCAAAATTGCCAAAAGTTGCAATACCCCCCCAAAGGAAGAATTTCGCCTCAAAATGCCGAAAAGTTGCAATACCCACCGAAAGGAACAATTTCGCTTCAAAATGGCCAAAAGTTGCAATACCCCCCCAAAGGAACAATTTTGCCTCAAAATGGCAAAAAATTGCAATACCCCCCCAAAGGAACAATTTCACCTCAAAATGCCGAAAAGTTGCAATACCCCCCGAAAGGAACAATTTCGCTTCAAAATGGCCAAAAGATGCAATACCCCCCAAAGGAACAATTTCGCCTCAAAATGCCAAAAAGTTGCAATACCCCCCGAAAGGAACAATTTCGCTTCAAAATGGCCAAAAGTTGCAATACCCCCCCAAAGGAACAATTTCGCCTCAAAATGGCAAAAAATTGCAATACCCCCCCAAAGGAACAATTTCGCTTCAATAGGCCAAAAGTTGCAATACCCCCCCAAGGAACAATTTCGCCTCAAAATGCCGAAAAGTTGCAATACCCCCCCGAAAGGAACAATTTCGCCTCAAAATGGCCAAAAGTTGCAATACCCCCCCAAAGGAACAATTTCGCCTCAAAATGGCAAAAAATTGCAATACCCCCCCAAAGGAACAATTTCGCCTCAAAATGGTTAAAAATTGCAATACCCCCCAAAGGAACAATTTCGCTTCAATATGGACAAAAGTTGCAATACCCCCCCAAAGGAACAATTTCGCCTCAAAATGCCGAAAAGTTGCAATACCCCCCAAAAGGAACAATTTCGCTTCAAAATGGCCAAAAGTTGCAATACCCCCCAAAGGAACAATTTCGCCTCAAAATGGCAAAAAATTGCAATACCCCCCCAAAGGAACAATTTCGCCTCAAAATGGTTAAAAATTGCAATACCCCCCAAAAGAACAATTTCGCTTCAATATGGACAAAAGTTGCAATACCCCCCCAAAGGAACAATTTCCCCTCAAAATGCCAAAAAGTTGCTATACCCCCCCGAAAGGAACAATTTCGCTTCAAAATGGCCAAAAGTTGCAATACCCCCCCAAAGGAACAATTTCGCCTCAAAATGCCGAAAAGTTGCAATACCCCCCGAAAGGAACAATTTCGCTTCAAAATGGCCAAAAGTTGCAATACCCCCCCAAAGGAACAATTTTGCCTCAAAATGGCAAAAAATTGCAATACCCCCCCAAAGGAACAATTTCGCCTCAAAATGCCGAAAAGTTGCAATACCCCCCGAAAGGAACAATTTCGCTTCAAAATGGCCAAAAGATGCAATACCCCCCCAAAGGAACAATTTCGCCTCAAAATGCCGAAAAGTTGCAATACCCCCCGAAAGGAACAATTTCGCTTCAAAATGGCCAAAAGTTGCAATACCCCCCCAAAGGAACAATTTCGCCTCAAAATGGCAAAAAATTGCAATACCCCCCAAAGGAACAATTTCGCTTCAATATGGCCAAAAGTTGCAATACCCCCCCAAAGGAACAATTTCGCCTCAAAATGGCAAAAAATTGCAATACCCCCCCAAAGGAACAATTTCCCCTCAAAATGCCGAAAAGTTGCAATACCCCCCGAAAGGAACAATTTCGCTTCAAAATGGCCAAAAGTTGCAAAACCCCCCCAAAGGAACAATTTCGCCTCAAAATGCCGAAAAGTTGCAATACCCCCCGAAAGGAACAATTTCGCTTCAAAATGGCCAAAAGTTGCAATACCCCCCCAAAGGAACAATTTTGCCTCATAATGGCAAAAAATTGCAATACCCCCTCAAAGGAACAATTTCGCCTCAAAATGCCGAAAAGTTGCAATACCCCCCGAAAGGAACAATTTCGCTTCAAAATGGCCAAAAGATGCAATACCCCCCCAAAGGAACAATTTCGCCTCAAAATGCCGAAAAGTTGCAATACCCCTCGAAAGGAACAATTTCGCTTCAAAATGGCCAAAAGTTGCAATACCCCCCCAAAGGAACAATTTTGCCTCAAAATGGCAAAAAATTGCAATACCCCCCCAAAGGAACAATTTCGCTTCAATATGGCCAAAAGTTGCAATACCCCCCCAAAGGAACAATTTCGCCTCAAAATGGCAAAAAATTGCAATACCCCCCCAAAGGAACAATTTCGCCTCAAAATGCTGAAAAGTTGCAATATCCCCCGAAAGGAACAATTTCGCCTCAAAATGGCAAAAAATTGCAATACCTCCCAAAGGAACAATTTCGCTTCAAAATGGCCAAAAGTTTCAATACCCCCCAAAGGAACAATTTCGCCTCAAAATGAAAAAAAATTGCAATACCCCCCAAAGGAACAATTTCGCCTCAAAATGCAGAAAAGTTGCAATACCCCCCGAAAGGAACAATTTCCCTTCAAAATGGCCAAAAGTTGCAATACCCCCCCCAAAGGAACAATTTCGCTTCAAAATGGCCAAAAGTTGCAATACTCCCCCGAAGGAACAATTTCGCCTCAAAATGCCGAAAAGTTGCAATACCCCCCGAAAGGAACAATTTCGCTTCAAATGGCCAAAAGTTGCAATACCCCCCCAAAGGAACAATTTCGCCTCAAAATACCGAAAAGTTGCAATACCCCCGAAAGGAACAATTTCGCTTCAAAATGGCCAAAAGTTGCAATACCCCCCCCAAAGGAACAATTTCGCTTCAAAATGGCCAAAAGTTGCAATACTCCCCCGAAGGAACAATTTCGCCTCAAAATGCCGAAAAGTTGCAATACCCCCCGAAAGGAACAATTTCGCTTCAAAATGGCCAAAAGTTGCAATACCCCCCCAAAGGAACAATTTCGCCTCAAAATGGCAAAAAATTGCAATACCCCCTCAAAGGAACAATTTCGCTTCAATAGGCCAAAAGTTGCAATACCCCCCCCAAAGGAACAATTTCGCCTCAAAATGCCGAAAAGTTGCAATACCCCCCCGAAAGGAACAATTTCGCCTCAAAATGGCCAAAAGTTGCAATACCCCCCCAAAGGAACAATTTCGCCTCAAAATGCTGAAAAGTTGCAATATCCCCCGAAAGGAACAATTTCGCCTCAAAATGGCAAAAAATTGCAATACCTCCCAAAGGAACAATTTCGCTTCAAAATGGCCAAAAGTTTCAATACCCCCCAAAGGAACAATTTCGCCTCAAAATGAAAAAAAATTGCAATACCCCCCAAAGGAACAATTTCGCCTCAAAATGCAGAAAAGTTGCAATACCCCCCGAAAGGAACAATTTCCCTTCAAAATGGCCAAAAGTTGCAATACCCCCCCCAAAGGAACAATTTCGCTTCAAAATGGCCAAAAGTTGCAATACTCCCCCGAAGGAACAATTTCGCCTCAAAATGCCGAAAAGTTGCAATACCCCCCGAAAGGAACAATTTCGCTTCAAATGGCCAAAAGTTGCAATACCCCCCCAAAGGAACAATTTCGCCTCAAAATACCGAAAAGTTGCAATACCCCCGAAAGGAACAATTTCGCTTCAAAATGGCCAAAAGTTGCAATACCCCCCCCAAAGGAACAATTTCGCTTCAAAATGGCCAAAAGTTGCAATACTCCCCCGAAGGAACAATTTCGCCTCAAAATGCCGAAAAGTTGCAATACCCCCCGAAAGGAACAATTTCGCTTCAAAATGGCCAAAAGTTGCAATACCCCCCCAAAGGAACAATTTCGCCTCAAAATGGCAAAAAATTGCAATACCCCCCCAAAGGAACAATTTCGCTTCAATAGGCCAAAAGTTGCAATACCCCCCCCAAAGGAACAATTTCGCCTCAAAATGCCGAAAAGTTGCAATACCCCCCCGAAAGGAACAATTTCGCCTCAAAATGGCCAAAAGTTGCAATACCCCCCCAAAGGAACAATTTCGCCTCAAAATGGCAAAAAATTGCAATACCCCCCCAAAGGAACAATTTCGCCTCAAAATGGTTAAAAATTGCAATACCCCCCAAAGGAACAATTTCGCTTCAATATGGACAAAAGTTGCAATACCCCCCCAAAGGAACAATTTCGCCTCAAAATGCCGAAAAGTTGCAATACCCCCCGAAAGGAACAATTTCGCTTTAAAATGGCCAAAAGTTGCAATACCCCCCAAAGGAACAATTTCGCCTCAAAATGGCAAAAAATTGCAATACCCCCCCAAAGGAACAATTTCGCCTCAAAATGGTTAAAAATTGCAATACCCCCCCAAAGGAACAATTTCGCTTCAATATGGACAAAAGTTGCAATACCCCCCCAAAGGAACAATTTCCCCTCATAATGCCGAAAAGTTGCAATACCCCCCGAAAGGAACAATTTCGCTTCAAAATGGCCAAAAGTTGCAATACCCCCCCAAAGGAACAATTTCGCCTCAAAATGCCGAAAAGTTGCAATACCCCCCGAAAGGAACAATTTCGCTTCAAAATGGCCAAAAGTTGCAATACCCCCCCAAAGGAACAATTTTGCCTCAAAATGGCAAAAAATTGCAATACCCCCCCAAAGGAACAATTTCGCCTCAAAATGCCGAAAAGTTGCAATACCCCCCGAAAGGAACAATTTCGCTTCAAAATGGCCAAAAGATGCAATACCCCCCCAAAGGAACAATTTCGCCTCAAAATGCCGAAAAGTTGCAATACCCCCCGAAAGGAACAATTTAGCTTCAAAATGGCCAAAAGTTGCAATACCCCCCCAAAGGAACAATTTCGCCTCAAAATGGCAAAAAATTGCAATACCCCCCCAAAGGAACAATTTCGCTTCAATATGGCCAAAAGTTGCAATACCCCCCCAAAGGAACAATTTCGCCTCAAAATGGCAAAAAATTGCAATACCCCCCCAAAGGAACAATTTCCCCTCAAAATGCCGAAAAGTTGCAATACCCCCCGAAAGGAACAATTTCGCTTCAAAATGGCCAAAAGTTGCAAACCCCCCCCAAAGGAACAATTTCGCCTCAAAATGCCGAAAAGTTGCAATACCCCCCGAAAGGAACAATTTCGCTTCAAAATGGCCAAAAGTTGCAATACCCCCCCAAAGGAACAATTTTGCCTCAAAATGGCAAAAAATTGCAATACCCCCCCAAAGGAACAATTTCGCCTCAAAATGCCGAAAAGTTGCAATACCCCCCGAAAGGAACAATTTCGCTTCAAAATGGCCAAAAGATGCAATACCCCCCCAAAGGAACAATTTCGCCTCAAAATGCCGAAAAGTTGCAATACCCCCCGAAAGGAACAATTTCGCTTCAAAATGGCCAAAAGTTGCAATACCCCCCCAAAGGAACAATTTCGCCTCAAAATGGCAAAAAATTGCAATACCCCCTCAAAGGAACAATTTCGCCTCAAAATGCTGAAAAGTTGCAATATCCCCCGAAAGGAACAATTTCGCCTCAAAATGGCAAAAAATTGCAATACCTCCCAAAGGAACAATTTCGCTTCAAAATGGCCAAAAGTTTCAATACCCCCCAAAGGAACAATTTCGCCTCAAAATGAAAAAAAATTGCAATACCCCCCAAAGGAACAATTTCGCCTCAAAATGCAGAAAAGTTGCAATACCCCCCGAAAGGAACAATTTCCCTTCAAAATGGCCAAAAGTTGCAATACTCCCCCGAAGGAACAATTTCGCCTCAAAATGCCGAAAAGTTGCAATACCCCCCGAAAGGAACAATTTCGCTTCAAATGGCCAAAAGTTGCTTTCCCCCCCCAAAGGAACAATTTCGCCTCAAAATACCGAAAAGTTGCAATACCCCCGAAAGGAACAATTTCGCTTCAAAATGGCCAAAAGTTGCAATACCCCCCAAAGCAACAATTTCGCCTCAAAATGGCAAAAAATTGCAATACCCCCCCAAAGGAACAATTTCACCTCAAAATGCTGAAAAGTTCCAATACCCCCCGAAAGGAACAATTTCGCTTCAAAACGGCCGAAAGATGCAATACCCCCCAAAGCAACAATTTCGCCTCAAAATGGCAAAAAATTGCAATACCCCCCCAAAGGAACAATTTCGCCTAAAAATGGCCAAAAATTGTAATACCCCCAAAAAGGAACAATTTCGCTTCAATATGGACAAAAGCTGCAATACCCCCCCAAAGGAACAATTTCGCCTCAAAATGGCAAAAAATTGCAATACCCCCAAAGGAACAATTTCGCTTCAAAATGGCCAAAAGTTGCAATACCCCCCCAAAGGAACAATTTCGCCGCAAAATGGCAAAAAACTGCAATACCCCCCCAAAGGAACAATTTCGCCTCAAAATGCTGAAAAGTTGCAATACCCCCCGAAAGGAACAATTTCGCTTCAAAATGGCCAAAAGTTGCAATACCCCCCAAAGGAACAATTTCACCTCAAAATGGCAAAAAATTGCAATAACCCCCCAAAGGAACAATTTCGCCTCAAAATGCCGAAAAGTTGCAATACCCCCCGAAAGGAACAATTTCGCTTCAAAATGGCCAAAAGTTGCAATCCCCCCCAAGGAACAATTTCGCCTCAAAATGCCGAAAAGTTGCAATACCCCCCGAAAGGAACAATTTCGCTTCAAAATGACCAAAAGTTGCAATACCCCCCCAAAGGAACAATTTTGCCTCAAAATGGTAAAAAATTGCAATACCCCCCCAAAGGAACAATTTCACCTCAAAATGCCGAAAAGTTGCAATACCCCCCGAAAGGAACAATTTCGCTTCAAAATGGCCAAAAGTTGCAATACCCCCCCCAAAGGAACAATTTCTCCTCAAAATGCCGAAAAGTTGCAATACCCCCCGAAAGGAACAATTTCGCTTTAAAATGGCCAAAAGTTGCAATACCCCCCAAAGGAACAATTTCGCCTCAAAATGGCAAAAAATTGCAATACCCCCCCAAAGGAACAATTTCACCTCAAAATGCTGAAAAGTTGCAATACCCCCCCAAATGAACAATTTCGCCTCAAAATGGCCAAAAATTGTAATACCCCCCAAAGCAACAATTTCGCTTCAATATGGCCAAAAGTTGCAATACCCCCCAAAGGAAGAATTTCGCCTCAAAATGGCAAAAAATTGCAATACCCCCCCAAAGGAACAATTTCGCCTCAAAATGCTGAAAAGTTGCAATACCCCCCGAAAGGAACAATTTCGCTTCAAAATGGCCAAAAGTTGCAATTCCCCCCCAAAGGAACAATTTCGCCTCAAAATGGCAAAAAATTGCAATACCCCCCCAAAGGAACAATTTCGCCTCAAAATGCTGAAAAGTTGCAATATCCCCCGAAAGGAACAATTTCGCCTCAAAATGGCAAAAAATTGCAATACCTCCCAAAGGAACAATTTCGCTTCAAAATGGCCAAAAGTTTCAATACCCCCCAAAGGAACAATTTCGCCTCAAAATGAAAAAAAATTGCAATACCCCCCAAAGGAACAATTTCGCCTCAAAATGCAGAAAAGTTGCAATACCCCCCGAAAGGAACAATTTCCCTTCAAAATGGCCAAAAGTTGCAATACTCCCCCGAAGGAACAATTTCGCCTCAAAATGCCGAAAAGTTGCAATACCCCCCGAAAGGAACAATTTCGCTTCAAATGGCCAAAAGTTGCAATACCCCCCCAAAGGAACAATTTCGCCTCAAAATACCGAAAAGTTGCAATACCCCCGAAAGGAACAATTTCGCTTCAAAATGGCCAAAAGTTGCAATACCCCCCAAAGCAACAATTTCGCCTCAAAATGGCAAAAAATTGCAATACCCCCCCAAAGGAACAATTTCACCTCAAAATGCCGAAAAGTTCCAATACCCCCCGAAAGGAACAATTTCGCTTCAAAACGGCCGAAAGATGCAATACCCCCCAAAGCAACAATTTCGCCTCAAAATGGCAAAAAATTGCAATACCCCCCCAAAGGAACAATTTCGCCTAAAAATGGCCAAAAATTGTAATACCCCCAAAAAGGAACAATTTCGCTTCAATATGGACAAAAGCTGCAATACCCCCCCAAAGGAACAATTTCGCCTCAAAATGGCAAAAAATTGCAATACCCCCAAAGGAACAATTTCGCTTCAAAATGGCCAAAAGTTGCAATACCCCCCCAAAGGAACAATTTCGCCGCAAAATGGCAAAAAACTGCAATACCCCCCCAAAGGAACAATTTCGCCTCAAAATGCTGAAAAGTTGCAATACCCCCCGAAAGGAACAATTTCGCTTCAAAATGGCCAAAAGTTGCAATACCCCCCAAAGGAACAATTTCACCTCAAAATGGCAAAAAATTGCAATAACCCCCCAAAGGAACAATTTCGCCTCAAAATGCCGAAAAGTTGCAATACCCCCCGAAAGGAACAATTTCGCTTCAAAATGGCCAAAAGTTGCAATCCCCCCCAAGGAACAATTTCGCCTCAAAATGCCGAAAAGTTGCAATACCCCCCGAAAGGAACAATTTCGCTTCAAAATGAACAAAAGTTGCAATACCCCCCCAAAGGAACAATTTTGCCTCAAAATGGCAAAAAATTGCAATACCCCCCCAAAGGAACAATTTCACCTCAAAATGCCGAAAAGTTGCAATACCCCCCGAAAGGAACAATTTCGCTTCAAAATGGCCAAAAGTTGCAATACCCCCCCCAAAGGAACAATTTCTCCTCAAAATGCCGAAAAGTTGCAATACCCCTCGAAAGGAACAATTTCGCTTTAAAATGGCCAAAAGTTGCAATACCCCCCAAAGGAACAATTTCGCCTCAAAATGGCAAAAAATTGCAATACCCCCCCAAAGGAACAATTTCACCTCAAAATGCTGAAAAGTTGCAATACCCCCCCAAATGAACAATTTCGCCTCAAAATGGCCAAAAATTGTAATACCCCCCAAAGCAACAATTTCGCTTCAATATGGCCAAAAGTTGCAATACCCCCCAAAGGAAGAATTTCGCCTCAAAATGGCAAAAAATTGCAATACCCCCCCAAAGGAACAATTTCGCCTCAAAATGCTGAAAAGTTGCAATACCCCCCGAAAGGAACAATTTCGCTTCAAAATGGCCAAAAGTTGCAATTCCCCCCCAAAGGAACAATTTCGCCTCAAAATGGCAAAAAATTGCAATACCCCCCAAAGGAACAACTTCGCTTCAAAATGCCGAAAAGTTGCAATACCCCCCCAAAGGTACAATTTCGCTTCAAAATGGCCAAAAGTTGCAATACCCCCCGAAAGGAACAATTTCGCCTCACAATGGCAAAAAATTGCAATACCCCCCCAAAGGAACAATTTCGCCTCAAAATGGCAAAAAATTGCAATACCCCCCCAAAGGAACAATTTCGCCTCAAAATCCTGGAAAGTTGCAATACCCCCCCAAAGGTACAATTTCGCTTCAAAATGGCCAAAAGTTGCAATACCCCCCCAAAGGAACAATTTCGCCTCAAAATGCCGAAAAGTTGCAATACCCCCCGAAAGGAACAATTTCGCTTCAAAATGGCCAAAAGTTGCAATTCCCCCCCAAAGGAACAATTTTGCCTCAAAATGGCAAAAAATTGCAATACCCCCCAAAGGAACAATTTCACCTCAAAATGCCGAAAAGTTGCAATACCCCACGAAAGGAACAATTTCGCTTCAAAATGGCCAAAAGATGCAATACCCGCCAAAGGAACAATTTCGCCTCAAAATGCCAAAAAGTTGCAATAAACCCCGAAAGGAACAATTTCGCTTCAAAATGGCCAAAAGTTGCAATACCCCCCCAAAGGAACAATTTCTCCTCAAAATGCCGAAACGTTGCAATACCCCCCCAAAGGAACAATTTCGCCTCAAAATGGCAAAAAATTGCAATACCCCCCAAAGGAACAATTTCACCTCAAAATGCCGAAAAGTTGCAATACCCCACGAAAGGAACAATTTCGCTTCAAAATGGCCAAAAGATGCAATACCCCCCAAAGGAACAATTTCGCCTCAAAATGCCAAAAAGTTGCAATAAACCCCGAAAGGAACAATTTCGCTTCAAAATGGCCAAAAGTTGCAATACCCCCCCAAAGGAACAATTTCTCCTCAAAATGCCGAAAAGTTGCAATACCCCCCAAAGGAACAATTTCGCTTTAAAATGGCCAAAAGTTTCAATACCCCCCAAAGGAACAATTTCGCCTCAAAATGCTGAAAAGTTGCAATATCCCCCGAAAGGAACAATTTCGTTTCAAAAGGGCCAAAAGTTGCAATACCCCCCCAAAGGAACAATTTCGCCTCAAAATGGCAAAAAATTGCAATACCCCCCAAAGGAACAATTTCGCTTTAAAATGGCCAAAAGTTTCAATACCCCCCAAAGGAACAATTTTGCCTCAAAATGAAAAAAAATTGCAATACCCCCCGAAAGGAACAATTTCCCTTCAAAATGGCCAAAAGTTGCAATACCCCCCCAAAGGAACAATTTCGCTTCAAAATGGCCAAAAGTTGCAATACTCCCCCGAAGGAACAATTTCGCCTCAAAATGCCGAAAAGTTGCAATTATCCCCGAAAGGAACAATTTCGCTTCAAATGGCCAAAAGTTGCAATCCCCCCCAAGGAACAATTTCGCCTCAAAATGCGGAAAAGTTGCAATACCCCCCGAAAGGAACAATTTCGCTTCAAAAGGGCCAAAAGTTGCAATACCCCCCCAAAGGAACAATTTTGCCTCAAAATGGCAAAAAATTGCAATACCCCCCCAAAGCAACAATTTCGCCTCAAAATGGCAAAAAATTGCAATACCCC
Source organism: Anomaloglossus baeobatrachus (assembly GCF_048569485.1). Classification (NCBI taxonomy): domain Eukaryota; kingdom Metazoa; phylum Chordata; class Amphibia; order Anura; family Aromobatidae; genus Anomaloglossus; species Anomaloglossus baeobatrachus. The sequence continues at coordinate 44,888,641 of NC_134363.1, forward strand.
CCCAAAGGAACAATTTCACCTCAAAATGCCGAAAAGTTCCAATAGCCCCCGAAAGGAACAATTTCGCTTCAAAACGGCCGAAAGATGCAATACCCCCCAAAGCAACAATTTCGCCTCAAAATGGCAAAAAATTGCAATACCCCCCCAAAGGAACAATTTCGCCTAAAAATGGCCAAAAATTGTAATACCCCCAAAAAGGAACAATTTCGCTTCAATATGGACAAAAGCTGCAATACCCCCCCAAAGGAACAATTTCGCCTCAAAATGGCAAAAAATTGCAATACCCCCAAAGGAACAATTTCGCTTCAAAATGGCCAAAAGTTGCAATACCCCCCCAAAGGAACAATTTCGCCGCAAAATGGCAAAAAATTGCAATACCCCCCCAAAGGAACAATTTCGCCTCAAAATGCTGAAAAGTTGCAATACCCCCCGAAAGGAACAATTTCGCTTCAAAATGGCCAAAAGTTGCAATACCCCCCAAAGGAACAATTTCGCCTCAAAATGGCAAAAAATTGCAATACCCCCCCAAAGGAACAATTTCGCCTCAAAATGCCGAAAAGTTGCAATATCCCCCGAAAGGAACAATTTCGCTTCAAAATGGCCAAAAGTTGCAATCCCCCCCAAGGAACAATTTCGCCTCAAAATGCGGAAAAGTTGCAATACCCCCCGAAAGGAACAATTTCGCTTCAAAAGGGCCAAAAGTTGCAATACCCCCCCAAAGGAACAATTTTGCCTCAAAATGGCAAAAAATTGCAATACCCCCCCAAAGGAACAATTTCACCGCAAAATGGCAAAAAATTGCAATACCCCCCCAAAGGAACAATTTCGCCTCAAAATGCTGAAAAGTTGCAATACCCCCCGAAAGGAACAATTTCGCTTCAAAATGGCCAAAAGTTGCAATACCCCCCAAAGGAACAATTTCGCCTCAAAATGGCAAAAAATTGCAATACCCCCCCAAAGGAACAATTTCGCCTCAAAATGCTGAAAAGTTGCAATACCCCCCGAAAGGAACAATTTCGCTTCAAAATGGCCAAAAGTTGCAATACCCCCCAAAGGAACAATTTCGCCTCAAAATGGCAAAAAATTGCAATACCCCCCCAAAGGAACAATTTCGCCTCAAAATGCCGAAAAGTTGCAATACCCCCCGAAAGGAACAATTTCGCTTCAAAATGGCCAAAAGTTGCAATCCCCCCCAAGGAACAATTTCGCCTCAAAATGCGGAAAAGTTGCAATACCCCCCGAAAGGAACAATTTCGCTTCAAAAGGGCCAAAAGTTGCAATACCCCCCCAAAGGAACAATTTTGCCTCAAAATGGCAAAAAATTGCAATACCCCCCCAAAGGAACAATTTCACCTCAAAATGCCGAAAAGTTGCAATACCCCCCGAAAGGAACAATTTCGCTTCAAAATGGCCAAAAGATGCAATACCCCCCAAAGGAACAATTTCGCCTCAAAATGCCGAAAAGTTGCAATACCCCCCGAAAGGAACAATTTCGCATTAAAATGGCCAAAAGTTGCAATACCCCCCAAAGGAACAATTTCACCTCAAAATGCTGAAAAGTTGCAATACCCCCCCAAAGGAACAATTTCGCCTCAAAATGGCCAAAAATTGTAATACCCCCCAAAGCAACAATTTCGCTTCAATATGGCCAAAAGTTGCAATACCCCCCAAAAGAAGAATTTCGCCTCAAAATGGCAAAAAATTGCAATACCCCCCAAAGGAACAACTTCGCTTCAAAATGCCGAAAAGTTGCAATACCCCCCCAAAGGTACAATTTCGCTTCAAAATGGCCAAAAGTTGCAATACCCCCCAAAGGAACAATTTCGCCTCAAAATGGCAAAAAATTGCAATACCCCCCCAAGGAACAATTTCGCTTCAATATGCCAAAAAATTGCAATACCCCCCCAAAGGTACAATTTCGCTTCAAAATGGCCAAAAGTTGCAATACCCCCCCAAAGGAACAATTTCGCTTCAAAATGGCCAAAAGTTGCAATACCCCCCGAAAGGAACAATTTCGCCTCACAATGGCAAAAAATTGCAATACCCCCCCAAAGGAACAATTTCGCCTCAAAATGGCAAAAAATTGCAATACCCCCCCAAAGGAACAATTTTGCCTCAAAATCCTGGAAAGTTGCAATACCCCCCCCAAGGTACAATTTCGCTTCAAAATGGCCAAAAGTTGCAATACCCCCCCAAAGGAACAATTTCGCCTCAAAATGCCGAAAAGTTGCAATACCCCCCGAAAGGAACAATTTCGCTTCAAAATGGCCAAAAGTTGCAATACCCCCCCAAAGGAACAATTTTGCCTCAAAATGGCAAAAAATTGCAATACCCCCCCAAAGGAACAATTTCACCTCAAAATGCCGAAAAGTTGCAATACCCCACGAAAGGAACAATTTCGCTTCAAAATGGCCAAAAGATGCAATACCCCCCAAATGAACAATTTCGCCTCAAAATGCCAAAAAGTTGCAATACCACACGAAAGGAACAGTTTCGCTTCAAAATGGCCAAAAGATGCAATACCCCCCCAAAGTCACAATTTCGCCTCAAAATGGCCAAAAGTTGCAATACCCCCCCAAAGGAACAATTTCGCCTCAAAACACCGAAAAGATGAAATACCCCCCGAAAGGAACAATTTCGCTTCAAAATGGCCAAAAGTTGCAATACCCCCCCAAAGGAACAATTTCGCCTCAAAATGGCCAAAAATTGTAATACCCCCCCAAGGAACAATTTCGCTTCAAAATGGCCAAAAGTTGAAATACCCCCCAAAGGAAGAATTTCGCCTCAAAATGGCAAAAAATTGCAATACCCACCCAAAGGAACAATTTCGCCTCAAAATGCTGAAAAGTTGCAATAACCCCCGAAAGGAACAATTTCGCTTCAAAATGGCCAAAAGTTGCAATACCCACCCAGGGAACAATTTCGCCTCAAAATGGCAAAAAATTGCAATACCCCCCAAAGGAACAATTTCGCTTCAAAATGCCGAAAAGTTGCAATACCCCCCCCAAAGGTACAATTTCGCTTCAAAATGGCCAAAAGTTGCAATACCCCCCAAAGGAACAATTTCGCCTCAAAATGGCCAAAAATTGTAATACCCCCCAAAGGAACAATTTCGCTTCAATATGGCCAAAAGTTGCAATACCCCCCCAAAGGAACAATTTCGCCTCAAAATGGCAAAAAATTGCAATACCCCACCAAAGGAACAATTTCACTTCAAAATGGCCAAAAGTTGCAATACCCCCCCAAAGGAAGAATTTCGCCTCAAAATGGCAAAAAATTGCAATACCCCCCCAAAGGAACAATTTCGCCTCAAAGTGCTGAAAAGTTGCAATACCCCCCGAAAGGAACAATTTCGCCTCAAAATGGCAAAAAATTGCCATACCCCCCAAAAGGAACAATTTCGCTTCAAAATGGCCAAAAGTTGCAATACCCCCCCCCAAGGAACAATTTTGCTTCAAAATGGCCAAAAGTTGCAATACCCCCCCAAAGGAACAATTTCGCTTCAAAATGGCCAAAAGTTGCAATACCCCCCCAAAGGAAGAATTTCGCCTCAAAATGGCAAAAAATTGCAATACCCCCCCAAAGGAACAATTTCGCCTCAAAATGCTGAAAAGTTGCAATACCCCCCGAAAGGAACAATTTCGCTTCAAAATGGCCAAAAGTTGCAATACCCCCCAAGGAACAATTTCGCCTCAAAATGGCAAAAAATTGCAATACCCCCCCAAAGGAACAATTTCGCTTCAAAATGCCGAAAAGTTGCAATATCCCCCCCCAAAGGTACAATTTCGCTTCAAAATGGCCAAAAGTTGCAATACCCCCCAAAGGAACAATTTCTCCTCAAAATGCCGAAAAGTTGCAATACCCCCCGAAAGGAACAATTTCGCATTAAAATGGCCAAAAGTTGCAATACCCCCCAAAGGAACAATTTCACCTCAAAATGCTGAAAAGTTGCAATACCCCCCCAAAGGAACAATTTCGCCTCAAAATGGCCAAAAATTGTAATACCCCCCAAAGCAACAATTTCGCTTCAATATGGCCAAAAGTTGCAATACCCCCCAAAAGAAGAATTTCGCCTCAAAATGGCAAAAAATTGCAATACCCCCCAAAGGAACAACTTCGCTTCAAAATGCCGAAAAGTTGCAATACCCCCCCAAAGGTACAATTTCGCTTCAAAATGGCCAAAAGTTGCAATACCCCCCAAAGGAACAATTTCGCCTCAAAATGGCAAAAAATTGCAATACCCCCCCAAGGAACAATTTCGCTTCAATATGCCAAAAAATTGCAATACCCCCCCAAAGGTACAATTTCGCTTCAAAATGGCCAAAAGTTGCAATACCCCCCCAAAGGAACAATTTCGCTTCAAAATGGCCAAAAGTTGCAATACCCCCCGAAAGGAACAATTTCGCCTCACAATGGCAAAAAATTGCAATACCCCCCCAAAGGAACAATTTCGCCTCAAAATGGCAAAAAATTGCAATACCCCCCCAAAGGAACAATTTTGCCTCAAAATCCTGGAAAGTTGCAATACCCCCCCCAAAGGTACAATTTCGCTTCAAAATGGCCAAAAGTTGCAATACCCCCCCAAAGGAACAATTTCGCCTCAAAATGCCGAAAAGTTGCAATACCCCCCGAAAGGAACAATTTCGCTTCAAAATGGCCAAAAGTTGCAATACCCCCCCAAAGGAACAATTTTGCCTCAAAATGGCAAAAAATTGCAATACCCCCCCAAAGGAACAATTTCACCTCAAAATGCCGAAAAGTTGCAATACCCCACGAAAGGAACAATTTCGCTTCAAAATGGCCAAAAGATGCAATACCCCCCAAATGAACAATTTCGCCTCAAAATGCCAAAAAGTTGCAATACCACACGAAAGGAACAGTTTCGCTTCAAAATGGCCAAAAGATGCAATACCCCCCCAAAGTCACAATTTCGCCTCAAAATGGCCAAAAGTTGCAATACCCCCCCAAAGGAACAATTTCGCCTCAAAATACCGAAAAGATGAAATACCCCCCGAAAGGAACAATTTCGCTTCAAAATGGCCAAAAGTTGCAATACCCCCCCAAAGGAACAATTTCGCTTCAAAATGGCCAAAAGTTGCAATACCCCCCCAAAGGAACAATTTCGCCTCAAAATGGCCAAAAATTGTAATACCCCCCCAAGGAACAATTTCGCTTCAAAATGGCCAAAAGTTGAAATACCCCCCAAAGGAAGAATTTCGCCTCAAAATGGCAAAAAATTGCAATACCCACCCAAAGGAACAATTTCGCCTCAAAATGCTGAAAAGTTGCAATAACCCCCGAAAGGAACAATTTCGCTTCAAAATGGCCAAAAGTTGCAATACCCACCCAGGGAACAATTTCGCCTCAAAATGGCAAAAAATTGCAATACCCCCCAAAGGAACAATTTCGCTTCAAAATGCCGAAAAGTTGCAATACCCCCCCCAAAGGTACAATTTCGCTTCAAAATGGCCAAAAGTTGCAATACCCCCCAAAGGAACAATTTCGCCTCAAAATGGCCAAAAATTGTAATACCCCCCAAAGGAACAATTTCGCTTCAATATGGCCAAAAGTTGCAATACCCCCCCAAAGGAACAATTTCGCCTCAAAATGGCAAAAAATTGCAATACCCCACCAAAGGAACAATTTCACTTCAAAATGGCCAAAAGTTGCAATACCCCCCCAAAGGAAGAATTTCGCCTCAAAATGGCAAAAAATTGCAATACCCCCCCAAAGGAACAATTTCGCCTCAAAGTGCTGAAAAGTTGCAATACCCCCCGAAAGGAACAATTTCGCCTCAAAATGGCAAAAAATTGCCATACCCCCCAAAAGGAACAATTTCGCTTCAAAATGGCCAAAAGTTGCAATACCCCCCCCCAAGGAACAATTTCGCTTCAAAATGGCCAAAAGTTGCAATACCCCCCCAAAGGAAGAATTTCGCCTCAAAATGGCAAAAAATTGCAATACCCCCCCAAAGGAACAATTTCGCCTCAAAATGCTGAAAAGTTGCAATACCCCCCGAAAGGAACAATTTCGCTTCAAAATGGCCAAAAGTTGCAATACCCCCCAAGGAACAATTTCGCCTCAAAATGGCAAAAAATTGCAATACCCCCCCAAAGGAACAATTTCGCTTCAAAATGCCGAAAAGTTGCAATATCCCCCCCCAAAGGTACAATTTCGCTTCAAAATGGCCAAAAGTTGCAATACCCCCCAAAGGAACAATTTCGCTTCAAAATGGCCAAAAGTTGCAATAGCCCCACAAAGGAACAATTTCGCCTCAAAATGCCGAAAAGTTGCAATACCCCCCGAAAGGAACAATTTCGCTTCAAAATGGCCAAAAGTTGAAATACCCCCCCAAAGGAACAATTTCGCCTCAAAATGGCCAAAAATTGTAATACCCCCCCAAAGGAACAATTTCGCTTCAATATGGCCAAAAGTTGCAATACCCCCCCAAAGGAACAATTTCGCCTCAAAATGGCAAAAAATTGCAATACCCCCCAAAGGAACAATTTCGCCTCAAAGTGCTGAAAAGTTGCAATACCCCCCGAAAGGAACAATTTCGCTTCAAAATGGCAAAAAATTGCCATACCCCCCCAAAGGAACAATTTCGCCTCAAAATGCCGAAAAGTTGCAATACCCCCCAAAAGGAACAATTTCGCTTCAAAATGGCCAAAAGTTGCAATACCCCCCAAAGGAACAATTTCGCCTCAAAATGGCAAAAAATTGCAATACCCCCCCAAAGGAACAATTTCGCTTCAATGGGCAAAAAGTTGCAATACCCCCCCAAAGGAACAATTTCGCCTCAAAATGCCAAAAAGTTGCAATACCCCCCCAAAGGAACAATTTCGCTTCAAAATGGCCAAAAGTTGCAATACCCCCCGAAAGGAACAATTTCGCCTCAAAATGGCCAAAAATTGTAAAACCCCCCCAAAGGAACAATTTCGCTTCAATATGGCCAAAAGTTGCAATACCCCCCCAAAGGAACAATTTCGCCTCAAAATGGCAAAAAATTGCAATACCCCCCAAAGGAACAATTTCGCTTCAAAATGGCAAAAAATTGCAATACCCCCCAAAGGAACAATTTCGCCTCAAAATGCTGAAAAGTTGCAATATCCCCCGAAAGGAACAATTTCGTTTCAAAAGGGCCAAAAGTTGCAATACCCCCCCAAAGGAACAATTTCGCCTCAAAATGGCAAAAAATTGCAATACCCCCCCTAAGGAACAATTTCGCTTCAAAATGCCGAAAAGTTGCAATACTCCCACAAAGGAACAATTTCGCCTCAAAATGCCGAAAAGTTGCAATACACCCCGAAAGGAACAATTTCTCTTTAAAATGGCCAAAAGTTGCAATACCCCCCCAAAGGAACAATTTCGCCTCAAAATGCCGAAAAGTTGCAATACCCCCCGAAAGGATCAATTTCGCTTCAAAATGGCCAAAAGTTGCAATACCCCCCAAAGCAACAATTTCGCCTCAAAATGGCAAAAAATTGCAATACCCCCCAAAGGAACAATTTCACCTCAAAATGCCGAAAAGTTGCAATACCTACCGAAAGGAACAATTTCGCTTCAAAACGGCCAAAAGATGCAATACCCCCCAAAGCAACAATTTTGCCTCAAAATGGCAAAAAATTGCAATACCCCCCCAAAGGAACAATTTCGCCTAAAAATGGCCAAAAATTGTAATACCCCCCAAAGGAACAATTTCGCTTCAATATGGACAAAAGTTGCAATACCCCCCCAAAGGAACAATTTCGCCTCAAAATGGCAAAAAATTGCAATACCCCCCAAAGGAACAATTTCGCTTCAAAATGGCCAAAAGTTGCAATACCCCCCCAAAGGAACAATTTCGCCGCAAAATGGCAAAAAATTGCAATACCCTCCCAAAGGAACAATTTCGCCTCAAAATGCTGAAAAGTTGCAATACCCCCCGAAAGGAACAATTTCGCTTCAAAATGGCCAAAAGTTGCAATACCCCCCCAAAGGAACAATTTCGCCTCAAAATGGCAAAAAATTGCAATACCCCCCCAAAGGAACAATTTCGCCTCAAAATGCTGAAAAGTTGCAATACCCCCCGAAAGGAACAATTTCGCCTCAAAATGGCCAAAAGTTGCAATACCCCCCGAAAGGAACAATTTCGCTTCAAAATGGCCAAAAGTTGCAATACCCCCCCAAAGGAACAATTTCGCCTCAAAATGCCGAAAAGTTGCAATACCCCCCGAAAGGAACAATTTCGCTTCAAAATGGCCAAAAGATGCAATACTCCCCCAAAGCAACAATTTCGCCTCAAAATGGCAAAAAATTGCAATACCCCCCCAAAGGAACAATTTCGCTTCAAAATGACCAAAAGTTGCAATACCCCCCAAAGCAACAATTTCGCCTCAAAATGGCAAAAAATTGCAATACCCCCCCAAAGGAACAATTTCGCCTCAAAATGGCCAAAAATTGTAATAACCCCCCAAAGGAACAATTTCGCTTCAATATGGCCAAAAGTTGCAATACCCCCCCAAAGGAACAATTTCGCTTCAAAATGGCCAAAAGATGCAATACCCCCCCAAAGGAACAATTTCGCCTCAAAATGCCGAAAAGTTGCAATACCCCCCCAAAGGAACAATTTCGCTTCAAAATGGCCAAAAGATGCAATACCCCCCCAAAGGAACAATTTCGCCTCAAAATGCCGAAAAGTTGCAATACCCCCCGAAAGGAACAATTTCGCTTCAAAATGGCCAAAAGATGCAATACCCCCCAAAGAAACAATTTCGCCTCAAAATGCCGAAAAGTTGCAATACCCCCCGAAAGGAATAATTTCGCTTCAAAATGGCCAAAAGTTGCAATACCCCCCCAAAGGAACAATTTCGCCTCAAAATGCCGAAAAGTTGCAATACCCCCCGAAAGGAACAATTTCGCTTCAAAATGGCCAAAAGTTGCAATACCCACCCAAAGGAACAATTTCGCCTTAAAATGGCAAAAAATTGCAATACCCCCCCAAAGGAACAATTTCGCTTCAAAATTGCCAAAAGTTGCAATACCCCCCCAAAGGAAGAATTTCGCCTCAAAATGGCAAAAAATTGCAATACCCCCCCAAATGAACAATTTCGCCTCAAAATGGCAAAAATTTGCAATACCCCCCCAAAGGAACAATTATGCTTCAAAATGGCCAAAAGTTGCAATACCCCCCCCAAAGGAAGAATTTCGCCTCAAAATGGCAAAAAATTGCAATACCCCCCAAAGGAACAATTTCGCCTCAAAATGCTGAAAAGTTGCAATACCCCCCGAAAGGAACAATTTCGCTTCAAAATGGCCAAAAGTTGCAATACCCCCCCAAAGGAACAATTTCGCCTCAAAATGGCAAAAAATTGCAATACCCCCCCAAAGGAACAATTACGCTTCAAAATGGCCAAAAGTTTTAATACCCCCCCAAAGGAAGAATTTCGCCTCAAAATGGCAAAAAATTGCAATACCCCCCCAAAGGAACAATTTCGCCTCAAAATGCTGAAAAGTTGCAATACCCCCCGAAAGGAAGAATTTCGCTTCAAAATGGCCAAAAGTTGCAATACCCCCCAAAGGAACAATTTCGCCTCAAAATGGCAAAAAATTGCAATACCCCCCCAAAGGAACAATTTCGCTTCAAAATGCCGAAAAGTTGCAATACCCCCCGAAAGGAACAATTTCGCTTCAAAATGGCCAAAAGATGCAATACCCCCCAAAGGAACAATTTCGCCTCAAAATGCCGAAAAGTTGCAATACCCCCCGAAAGGAACAATTTCGCTTCAAAATGGCCAAAAGTTGCAATACCCCCCCAAAGGAACAATTTCGCCTCAAAATGGCAAAAAATTGCAATACCCCCCCAAAGGAACAATTTCGCCTCAAAATGCCGAAAAGTTGCAATACCCCCCAAAAGGAACAATTTCGCTTCAAAATGGCCAAAAGTTGCAATACCCCCCCAAAGGAACAATTTCGCCTCAAAATGGCAAAAAATTGCAATACCCCCCCAAAGGAACAATTTCGCTTCAATAGGCCAAAAGTTGCAATACCCCCCCAAAGGAACAATTTCGCCTCAAAATGCCGAAAAGTTGCAATACCCCCCCGAAAGGAACAATTTCGCCTCAAAATGGCCAAAAGTTGCAATACCCCCCCAAAGGAACAATTTCGCCTCAAAATGGCAAAAAATTGCAATACCCCCCCAAAGGAACAATTTCGCCTCAAAATGGTTAAAAATTGCAATACCCCCCAAAGGAACAATTTCGCTTCAATATGGACAAAAGTTGCAATACCCCCCCAAAGGAACAATTTCTCCTCAAAATGGCCAAAAATTGTAAAACCCCCCCAAAGGAACAATTTCGCTTCAATATGGCCAAAAGTTGCAATACCCCCCCAAAGGAACAATTTCGCCTCAAAATGGCAGAAAATTGCAATACCCCCCCAAAGGAACAATTTCGCTTCAAAATGGCCAAAAGTTGCAATACCCCCCCAAAGGAACAATTTCGCCTCAAAATGCTGAAAAGTTGCAATATCCCCCGAAAGGAACAATTTCGTTTCAAAAGGGCCAAAAGTTGCAATACCCCCCCAAAGGAACAATTTCGCCTCAAAATGGCAAAAAATTGCAATACCCCCTCAAAGGAACAATTTCGCTTCAAAATGGCCAAAAGTTTCAATACCCCCCAAAGGAACAATTTCGCCTCAAAATGAAAAAAAATTGCAATACCCCCCCAAAGGAACAATTTCGCCTCAAAATGCAGAAAAGTTGCAATACCCCCCGAAAGGAACAATTTCCCTTCAAAATGGCCAAAAGTTGCAATACCCCCCCAAAGGAACAATTTCGCTTCAAAATGGCCAAAAGTTGCAATACTCCCCCGAAGGAACAATTTCGCCTCAAAATGCCGAAAAGTTGCAATACCCCCCGAAAGGAACAATTTCGCTTCAAATGGCCAAAAGTTGCAATACCCCCCCAAAGGAACAATTTCGCCTCAAAATACCGAAAAGTTGCAATACCCCCGAAAGGAACAATTTCGCTTCAAAATGGCCAAAAGTTGCAATACCCCCCAAAGCAACAATTTCGCCTCAAAATGGCAAAAAATTGCAATACCCCCCCAAAGGAACAATTTCACCTCAAAATGCCGAAAAGTTACAATACCCCCCGAAAGGAACAATTTCGCTTCAAAACGGCCGAAAGATGCAATACCCCCCAAAGCAACAATTTCGCCTCAAAATGGCAAAAAATTGCAATACCCCCCCCAAAGGAACAATTTCGCCTCAAAATGGCAAAAAATTGCAATACCCCCCAAAGGAACAATTTCGCTTCAAAATGGCCAAAAGTTGCAATACCCCCCAAAGGAACAATTTCGCCGCAAAATGGCAAAAAATTGCAATACCCCCCCAAAGGAACAATTTCGCCTCAAAATGCTGAAGAGTTGCAATACCCCCCGAAAGGAACAATTTCGCTTCAAAATGGCCAAAAGTTGCAACACCCCCCAAAGGAACAATTTCACCTCAAAATGGCAAAAAATTGCAATACCCCCCCAAAGGAACAATTTCGCCTCAAAATGCCGAAAAGTTGCAATACCCCCCGAAAGGAACAATTTCGCTTCAAAATGGCCAAAAGTTGCAATCCCCCCCCCAAGGAACAATTTCGCCTCAAAATGCCGAAAAGTTGCAATACCCCCCGAAAGGAACAATTTCGCTTCAAAATGGCCAAAAGTTGCAATACCCCCCCAAAGGAACAATTTTGCCTCAAAATGGCAAAAAATTGCAATACCCCCCCAAAGGAACAATTTCACCTCAAAATGCCGAAAAGTTGCAATACCCCCCGAAAGGAACAATTTCGCTTCAAAATGGCCAAAAGATGCAATACCCCCCCAAAGGAACAATTTCGCCTTAAAATGCCGAAAAGTTGCAATACCCCCCGAAAGGAACAATTTCGCTTTAAAATGGCCAAAAGTTGCAATACCCCCCCAAAGGAACAATTTCGCCTCAAAATGGCAAAAAATTGCAATACCCCCCCAAGGAATAATTTCACCTCAAAATGCCGAAAAGTTGCAATACCCCCCCAAAGGAACAATTTCGCCTCAAAATGGCCAAAAATTGTAATACCCCCAAAGGAACAATTTCGCCTCAAAATGCCGAAAAGTTGCAATACCCCCCAAAAGGAACAATTTCGCTTCAAAATGGCCAAAAGTTGCAATACCCCCCCAAAGGAACAATTTCGCCTCAAAATGGCAAAAAATTGCAATACCCCCCCAAAGGAACAATTTCGCTTCAATAGGCCAAAAGTTGCAATACCCCCCCAAAGGAACAATTTCGCCTCAAAATGGCAAAAAATTGCAATACCCCCCCAAAGGAACAATTTCGCCTCAAAATGGTTAAAAATTGCAATACCCCCCAAAGGAACAATTTCGCTTCAATATGGACAAAAGTTGCAATACCCCCCCAAAGGAACAATTTCGCCTCAAAATGCCGAAAAGTTGCAATACCCCCCGAAAGGAACAATTTCGCCTCAAAATGCCGAAAAGTTGCAATACCCCCCGAAAGGAACAATTTTGCCTCAAAATGGCAAAAAATTGCAATACCCCCCCAAAGGAACAATTTCGCCTCAAAATGCCGAAAAGTTGCAATACCCCCTGAAAGGAACAATTTCGCTTCAAAATGGCCAAAAGATGCAATACCCCCCCAAAGGTACAATTTCGCCTCAAAATGCCGAAAAGTTGCAATACCCCCCGAAAGGAACAATTTCGCTTCAAAATGGCCAAAAGTTGCAATACCCCCCCAAAGGAACAATTTCGCCTCAAAATGCCGAAAAGTTGCAATACCCCCCAAAAGGAACAATTTCGCTTCAAAATGGCCAAAAGTTGCAATACACCCCCAAAGGAAGAATTTCGCCTCAAAATGGCAAAAAATTGCAATACCCCCCCAAAGGAACAATTTCGCTTCAAAATGGCCAAAAGTTGCAATACCCCCCCGAAAGGAACAATTTCGCCTCAAAATGGCCAAAAATTGTAAAACCCCCCCAAAGGAACAATTTCGCTTCAATATGGCCAAAAGTTGCAATACCCCCCCAAAGGAACAATTTCGCCTCAAAATGGCAAAAAATTGCAATACCCCCCCAAAGGAACAATTTCGCTTCAAAATGGCCAAAAGTTGCAATACCCCCCCAAAGGAACAATTTCGCCTCAAAATGCTGAAAAGTTGCAATATCCCCCGAAAGGAACAATTTCGTTTCAAAAGGGCCAAAAGTTGCAATACCCCCCCAAAGGAACAATTTCGCCTCAAAATGGCAAAAAATTGCAATACCCCCCCAAAGGAACAATTTCGCTTCAATAGGCCAAAAGTTGCAATACACCCCAAAGGAACAATTTCGCCTCAAAATGCCGAAAAGTTGCAATACCCCCCCGAAAGGAACAATTTCGCCTCAAAATGGCCAAAAGTTGCAATACCCCCCCAAAGGAACAATTTCGCCTCAAAATGGCAAAAAATTGCAATACCCCCCCAAAGGAACAATTTCGCCTCAAAATGGTTAAAATTGCAATACCCCCCAAAGGAACAATTTCGCTTCAATATGGACAAAAGTTGCAATACCCCCCCAAAGGAACAATTTCGCCTCAAAATGGCCAAAAGTTGCAATACCCCCCCAAAGGAACAATTTCGCCTCAAAATGGCAAAAAATTGCAATACCCCCCCAGAGGAACAATTTCGCCTCAAAATGGTTAAAATTGCAATACCCCCCAAAGGAACAATTTCGCTTCAATATGGACAAAAGTTGCAATACCCCCCCAAAAGAACAATTTCGCCTCAAAATGCCGAAAAGTTGCAATACCCCCCGAAAGGAACAATTTCGCCTCAAAATGCCGAAAAGTTGCAATACCCCCCGAAAGGAACAATTTCGCTTCAAAATGGCCAAAAGTTGCAATACCCCCCCAAAGTAACAATTTCGCCTCAAAATGCCGAAAAGTTGCAATACCCCCCGAAAGGAACAATTTCGCTTCAAAATGGACAAAAGATGCAATACCCCCCCAAAGGAACAATTTCGCCTCAAAATGCCGAAAAGTTGCAATACCCCCCAAAAGGAACAATTTCGCTTCAAAATATCCAAAAGTTGCAATACCCCCCCAAAGGAACAATTTCGCCTCAAAATGGCAAAAAATTGCAATACCCCCCCAAAGGAACAATTTCGCTTCAATAGGCCAAAAGTTGCAATACCCCCCCAAAGGAACAATTTCGCCTCAAAATGCCGAAAAGTTGCAATACCCCCCCGAAAGGAACAATTTCGCCTCAAAATGGCCAAAAATTGTAAAACCCCCCCAAAGGAACAATTTCGCTTCAATATGGCCAAAAGTTGCAATACCCCCCCAAAGGAACAATTTCGCCTCAAAATGGCAAAAAATTGCAATACCCCCCCAAAGGAACAATTTCGCTTTAAAATGGCCAAAAGTTGCAATACCCCCCCAAAGGAACAATTTCGCCTCAAAATGCTGAAAAGTTGCAATATCCCCCGAAAGGAACAATTTCGTTTCAAAAGGGCCAAAAGTTGCAATACCCCCCCAAAGGAACAATTTCGCCTCAAAATGGCAAAAAATTGCAATACCCCCTCAAAGGAACAATTTCGCTTCAAAATGGCCAAAAGTTTCAATACCCCCCAAAGGAACAATTTCGCCTCAAAATGAAAAAAAATTGCAATACCCCCTCAAAGGAACAATTTCGCTTCAAATGGCCAAAAGTTGCAATACCCCCCCAAAGGAACAATTTCGCCTCAAAATACCGAAAAGTTGCAATACCCCCGAAAGGAACAATTTCGCTTCAAAATGGCCAAAAGTTGCAATACCCCCCAAAGGAACAATTTCGCCTCAAAATGGCAAAAAATTGCAATACCCCCCCAAAGGAACAATTTCACCTCAAAATGCCGAAAAGTTACAATACCCCCCGAAAGGAACAATTTCGCTTCAAAACGGCCGAAAGATGCAATACCCCCCAAAGCAACAATTTCGCCTCAAAATGGCAAAAAATTGCAATACCCCCCTCAAAGGAACAATTTCGCCGCAAAATGGCAAAAAATTGCAATACCCCCCCAAAGGAACAATTTCGCCTCAAAATGCTGAAGAGTTGCAATACCCCCCGAAAGGAACAATTTCGCTTCAAAATGGCCAAAAGTTGCAATACCCCCCAAAGGAACAATTTCACCTCAAAATGGCAAAAAATTGCAATACCCCCCCAAAGGAACAATTTCGCCCCAAAATGCCGAAAAGTTGCAATCCCCCCCAAGGAACAATTTCGCCTTAAAATGCCGAAAAGTTGCAATACCCCCCGAAAGGAACAATTTCACCTCAAAATGCCGAAAAGTTGCAATACCCCCCGAAAGGAACAATTTCGCTTCAAAATGGCCAAAAGATGCAATACCCCCCCAAAGGAACAATTTCGCCTTAAAATGCCGAAAAGTTGCAATACCCCCCGAAAGGAACAATTTCGCTTTAAAATGGCCAAAAGTTGCAATACCCCCCCAAAGGAACAATTTCGCCTCAAAATGGCAAAAAATTGCAATACCCCCCCAAGGAACAATTTCACCTCAAAATGCCGAAAAGTTGCAATACCCCCCCAAAGGAACAATTTCGCCTCAAAATGGCCAAAAATTGTAATACCCCCAAAGGAACAATTTCGCCTCAAAATGCCGAAAAGTTGCAATACCCCCCCAAAGGAACAATTTCGCTTCAATAGGCCAAAAGTTGCAATACCCCCCCAAAGGAACAATTTCGCCTCAAAATGCCAAAAAGTTGCAATACCCCCCGAAAGGAACAATTTCGCTTCAAAATGGCCAAAAGATGCAATCCCCCCCCAAAGGAACAATTTCGCCTCAAAATGCCGAAAAGTTGCAATACCCCCCGAAAGGAACAATTTCGCTTCAAAATGGCCAAAAGTTGCAATACCCCCCCAAAGGAACAATTTCGCCTCAAAATGCCGAAAAGTTGCAGTACCCCCCAAAAGGAACAATTTCGCTTCAAAATGGCCAAAAGTTGCAATACCCCCCCAAAGGAACAATTTCGCCTCAAAATGGCAAAAAATTGCAATACCCCCCCAAAGGAACAATTTCGCTTCAAAATGGCCAAAAGTTGCAATACCCCCCCGAAAGGAACAATTTCGCCTCAAAATGGCCAAAAATTGTAAAACCCCCCCAAAGGAACAATTTCGCTTCAATATGGCCAAAAGTTGCAATACCCCCCCAAAGGAACAATTTCGCCTCAAAATGGCAAAAAATTGCAATACCACCCCAAAGTAACAATTTCGCTTCAAAATGGCCAAAAGTTGCAATACCCCCCCCAAAGGAACAATTTCGCCTCAAAATGCTGAAAAGTTGCAATATCCCCCGAAAGGAACAATTTCGCTTCAATAGGCCAAAAGTTGCAATACCCCCCCAAAGGAACAATTTCGCCTCAAAATGCCAAAAAGTTGCAATACCCCCCGAAAGGAACAATTTCGCTTCAAAATGGCCAAAAGATGCAATACCCCCCCAAAGGAACAATTTCGCCTCAAAATGCCGAAAAGTTGCAATCCCCCCCAAGGAACAATTTCGCCTTAAAATGCCGAAAAGTTGCAATACCCCCCGAAAGGAACAATTTCACCTCAAAATGCCGAAAAGTTGCAATACCCCCCGAAAGGAACAATTTCGCTTCAATAGGCCAAAAGTTGCAATACCCCCCCAAAGGAACAATTTCGCCTCAAAATGCCAAAAAGTTGCAATACCCCCCGAAAGGAACAATTTCGCTTCAAAATGGCCAAAAGATGCAATACCCCCCCAAAGGAACAATTTCGCCTCAAAATGCCGAAAAGTTGCAATCCCCCCCAAGGAACAATTTCGCCTTAAAATGCCGAAAAGTTGCAATACCCCCCGAAAGGAACAATTTCACCTCAAAATGCCGAAAAGTTGCAATACCCCCCGAAAGGAACAATTTCGCTTCAAAATGGCCAAAAGATGCAATACCCCCCCAAAGGAACAATTTCGCCTTAAAATGCCGAAAAGTTGCAATACCCCCCGAAAGGAACAATTTCGCTTTAAAATGGCCAAAAGTTGCAATACCCCCCCAAAGGAACAATTTCGCCTCAAAATGGCAAAAAATTGCAATACCCCTCCAAGGAACAATTTCACCTCAAAATGCCGAAAAGTTGCAATACCCCCCCAAAGGAACAATTTCGCCTCAAAATGGCCAAAAATTGTAATACCCCCAAAGGAACAATTTCGCCTCAAAATGCCGAAAAGTTGCAATACCCCCCCAAAGGAACAATTTCGCTTCAATAGGCCAAAAGTTGCAATACCCCCCCAAAGGAACAATTTCGCCTCAAAATGCCAAAAAGTTGCAATACCCCCCGAAAGGAACAATTTCGCTTCAAAATGGCCAAAAGATGCAATACCCCCCCAAAGGAACAATTTCGCCTCAAAATGCCGAAAAGTTGCAATACCCCCCGAAAGGAACAATTTCGCTTCAAAATGGCCAAAAGTTGCAATACCCCCCCAAAGGAACAATTTCGCCTCAAAATGCCGAAAAGTTGCAGTACCCCCCAAAAGGAACAATTTCGCTTCAAAATGGCCAAAAGTTGCAATACCCCCCCAAAGGAACAATTTCGCCTCAAAATGGCAAAAAATTGCAATACCCCCCCAAAGGAACAATTTCGCTTCAAAATGGCCAAAAGTTGCAATACCCCCCCGAAAGGAACAATTTCGCCTCAAAATGGCCAAAAATTGTAAAACCCCCCCAAAGGAACAATTTCGCTTCAATATGGCCAAAAGTTGCAATACCCCCCCAAAGGAACAATTTCGCCTCAAAATGGCAAAAAATTGCAATACCACCCCAAAGTAACAATTTCGCTTCAAAATGGCCAAAAGTTGCAATACCCCCCCCAAAGGAACAATTTCGCCTCAAAATGCTGAAAAGTTGCAATATCCCCCGAAAGGAACAATTTCGTTTCAAAAGGGCCAAAAGTTGCAATACCCCCCCAAAGGAACAATTTCGCCTCAAAATGAAAAAAAATTGCAATACCCCCCCAAAGGAACAATTTCGCCTCAAAATGCAGAAAAGTTGCAATACCCCCCAAAAGGAACAATTTCCCTTCAAAATGGCCAAAAGTTGCAATACCCCCCCAAAGGAACAATTTGGCTTCAAAATGGCCAAAAGTTGCAATACTCCCCCGAAGGAACAATTTCGCCTCAAAATGCCGAAAAGTTGCAATACCCCCCGAAAGGAACAATTTCGCTTCAAATGGCCAAAAGTTGCAATACCCCCCCAAAGGAACAATTTCGCCTCAAAATACCGAAAAGTTGCAATACCCCCGAAAGGAACAATTTCGCTTCAAAATGGCCAAAAGTTGCAATACCCCCCAAAGCAACAATTTCGCCTCAAAATGGCAAAAAATTGCAATACCCCCCCCAAAGGAACAATTTCGCCTAAAAATGGCCAAAAATTGTAATACCCCCACAAAGGAACAATTTCGCTTCAATATGGACAAAAGCTGCAATACCCCCCCAAAGGAACAATTTCGCCTCAAAATGGCAAAAAATTGCTATACCCCCAAAAGGAACAATTTCGCTTCAAAATGGCCAAAAGTGGCAATACCCCCCCAAAGGAACAATTTCGCCGCAAAATGGCAAAAAATTGCAATACCCCCCCAAAGGAACAATTTCGCCTCAAAATGCTGAAAAGTTGCAATACCCCCCGAAAGGAACAATTTCGCTTCAAAATGGCCAAAAGTTGCAATACCCCCCAAAGGAACAATTTCGCCTCAAAATGGCAAAAAATTGCAATACCCCCCCAAAGGAACAATTTCGCCTCAAAATGCCGAAAAGTTGCAATACCCCCCGAAAGGAACAATTTCGCTTCAAAATGGCCAAAAGTTGCAATCCCCCCCAAGGAACAATTTCGCCTCAAAATGCCGAAAAGTTGCAATACCCCCCGAAAGGAACAATTTCGCTTCAAAATGGCCAAAAGTTGCAATACCCCCCCAAAGGAACAATTTTGCCTCAAAATGGCAAAAAATTGCAATACCCCCCCAAAGGAACAATTTCACCTCAAAATGCCGAAAAGTTGCAATACCCCCCGAAAGGAACAATTTCGCTTCAAAATGGCCAAAAGATGCAATACCCCCCCAAAGGAACAATTTCGCCTCAAAATGCCGAAAAGTTGCAATACCCCCCGAAAGGAACAATTTCGCTTTAAAATGGCCAAAAGTTGCAATACCCCCCCAAAGGAACAATTTCTCCTCAAAATGCCGAAAAGTTGCAATACCCCCCGAAAGGAACAATTTCGCTTTAAAATGGCCAAAAGTTGCAATACCCCCCCAAAGGAACAATTTCGCCTCAAAATGGCAAAAAATTGCAATACCCCCCCAAAGGAACAATTTCGCCTCAAAATCCTGGAAAGTTGCAATACCCCACCAAAGGTACAATTTCGCTTCAAAATGGCCAAAAATTGCAATACCCCCCCAAAGGAACAATTTCGCTTTAAAATGCCAAAAAGTTGCAATACCCCACCAAAGGTACAATTTCGCTTCAAAATGGCCAAAAGTTGCAATTCCCCCCCAAAGAAACAATTTCGCCTCAAAATAAAAAAAAAATTGCAATACCCCCCAAAGGAACAATTTCGCCTCAAAATGCCGAAAAGTTGCAATACCCCCCAAAAGGAACAATTTCGCTTCAAAATGGCCAAAAGTTGCAATACCCCCCCAAAGGAACAATTTTGCCTCAAAATGGCAAAAAATTGCAATACCCCCCCAAAGGAACAATTTCGCTTCAAAATGGCCAAAAGTTTCAATACCCCCCCAAAGGAACAATTTCGCCTCAAAATGAAAAAAAATTGCAAAACCCCCCCAAAGGAACAATTTCGCCTCAAAATGCCGAAAAGTTGCAATACCCCCCGAAAGGAACAATTTCCCTTCAAAATGGCCAAAAGTTGCAATACTCCCCCGAAGGAACAATTTCGCCTCAAAATGCCGAAAAGTTGCAATACCCCCCGAAAGGAACAATTTCGCTTCAAAATGGCCAAAAGTTGCAATACCCCCCCAAAGGAACAATTTCGCCTCAAAATGCCGAAAAGTTGCAATACCCCCCGAAAGGAACAATTTCGCTTCAAAATGGCCAAAAGTTGCAATACCCCCCCAAAGGAACAATTTCGCCTCAAAATGCCAAAAAGTTGCAATACCCCCTCAAAGGAACAATTTCGCTTCAAAATGGCCAAAAGTTGCAATACCCCCCGAAAGGAACAATTTCGCCTCAAAATGGCCAAAAATTGTAAAACCCCCCCAAAGGAACAATTTCGCTTCAATATGGCCAAAAGTTGCAATACCCCCCCAAAGGAACAATTTCGCCTCAAAATGGCAAAAAATTGCAATACCCCCCCAAAGGAACAATTTCGCTTCAAAATGGCAAAAAATTGCAATACCCCCAAAGGAACAGTTTCGCCTCAAAATGCTGAAAAGTTGCAATATCCCCCGAAAGGAACAATTTCGTTTCAAAAGGGCCAAAAGTTGCAATACCCCCCCAAAGGAACAATTTCGCCTCAAAATGGCAAAAAATTGCAATACCCCCCCGAAGGAACAATTTCGCTTCAAAATGCCGAAAAGTTGCAATACCCCCCCAAAGGTACAATTTCTCTTCAAAATGGCCAAAAGTTGCAATTCCCCCCAAAGGAACAATTTCGCCTCAAAATAAAAAAAAATTGCAATACCCCCCAAAGGAACAATTTCGCCTCAAAATGCCGAAAAGTTGCAATACCCCCGAAAGGAACAATTTCCCTTCAAAATGGCCAAAAGTTGCAATACTCCCCCGAAGGAACAATTTTGCCTCAAAATGCCGAAAAGTTGCAATACCCCCCGAAAGGAACAATTTCGCTTCAAAATGGCCAAAAGTTGCAATACCCCCCCAAAGGAACAATTTCGCCTCAAAATGCCAAAAAGTTGCAATACCCCCCCAAAGGAACAATTTCGCTTCAAAATCGAAAAAAATTGCAATACCCCCCAAAGGAACAATTTCGCCTCAAAATGGCAAAAAATTGCAATACCCCCCCAAAGGAACAATTTCGCTTCAAAATGGCAAAAAATTGCAATACCCCCCAAAGGAACAGTTTCGCCTCAAAATGCTGAAAAGTTGCAATATCCCCCGAAAGGAACAATTTCGTTTCAAAAGGGCCAAAAGTTGCAATACCCCCCCAAAGGAACAATTTCGCCTCAAAATGGCAAAAAATTGCAATACCCCCCCGAAGGAACAATTTCGCTTCAAAATGCCGAAAAGTTGCAATACCCCCCCAAAGGTACAATTTCGCTTCAAAATGGCCAAAAGTTGCAATTCCCCCCCAAAGGAACAATTTCGCCTCAAAATAAAAAAAAATTGCAATACCCCCCAAAGGAACAATTTCGCCTCAAAATGCCGAAAAGTTGCAATACCCCCCGAAAGGAACAATTTCCCTTAAAAATGGCCAAAAGTTGCAATACTCCCCCGAAGGAACAATTTCGCCTCAAAATGCCGAAAAGTTGCAATACCGCCCGAAAGGAACAATTTCGCTTCAAAATGGCCAAAAGTTGCAATACCCCCCAAAGGAACAATTTCGCCTCAAAATGCCGAAAAGTTGCAATACCCCCCGAAAGGAACAATTTCGCTTCAAAATGGCCAAAAGTTGCAATACCCCCAAAGCAACAATTTCGCCTCAAAATGGCAAAAAATTGCAATACCCCCCAAAGGAACAATTTCACCTCAAAATGCCGAAAAGTTGCAATACCTACCGAAAGGAACAATTTCGCTTCAAAACGGCCAAAAGATGCAATACCCCCCAAAGCAACAATTTCGCCTCAAAATGGCAAAAAATTGCAATACACCCCCAAAGGAACAATTTCGCCTAAAAATGGCCAAAAATTGTAATACCCCCCCAAAGGAACAATTTCGCTTCAATATGGACAAAAGTTGCAATACCCCCCCAAAGGAACAATTTCGCCTCAAAATGGCAAAAAATTGCAATACCCCCCAAAGGAACAATTTCGCTTCAAAATGGCCAAAAGTTGCAATACCCCCCCAAAGGAACAATTTCACCTCAAAATGCTGAAAAGTTGCAATACCCCCCGAAAGGAACAATTTCGCCTCAAAATGGCCAAAAGTTGCAATACCCCCCGAAAGGAACAATTTCGCTTCAAAATGGCCAAAAGTTGCAATACCCCCCCAAAGGAACAATTTCGCCTCAAAATGCCGAAAAGTTGCAATACCCCCCGAAAGGAACAATTTCGCTTCAAAATGGCCAAAAGATGCAATACCCCCCCAAAGCAACAATTTCGCCTCAAAATGGCAAAAAATTGCAATACCCCCCCAAAGGAACAATTTCGATTCAAAATGGCCAAAAGTTGCAATACCCCCCCAAAGCAAAAATTTCGCCTTTAAAATGGCAAAAAATTGCAATACCCCCCCAAAGGAAGAATTTCGCCTCAAAATGGCCAAAAATTGTAATACCCCCCAAAGGAACAATTTTGCTTCAATATGGCCAAAAGTTGCAATACCCCCCCAAAGGAACAATTTCGCCTCAAAATGGCAAAAAATTGCAATACCCCCCAAAGGATCAATTTCGCCTCAAAATGCCAAAAAGTTGCAATACCCCCCAAAGGAACAATTTCGCTTCAAAATGGCCAAAAGTTGCAATACCCCCCCAAAGGAACAATTTCGCCTCAAAATGCCGAAAAGTTGCAATACCCCCCAAAAGAAACAATTTCGCTTCAAAATGGCCAAAAGTTGCAATACCCCCCAAAAAAACAATTTCGCCTCAAAATGCCAAAAAGTTGCAATACCCCCCGAAAGGAACAATTTCGCTTCAAAATGGCCAAAAGTTGCAATACCCCCCCAAAGGAACAATTTCGCCTCAAAATGGCAAAAAATTGCAATACCCCCCAAAGGAACAATTTCACCTCAAAATGCCGAAAAGTTGCAATACCCCCCGAAAGGAACAATTTCGCTTCAAAATGGCCAAAAGATGCAATAACCCCCTAAAGCAACAATTTCGCCTCAAAATGGCAAAAAATTGCAATACCCCCCAAAGGAACAATTTCGCCTCAAAATGGCCAAAAATTGTAATAACCCCCCAAAGGAACAATTTCGCTTCAATATGGCCAAAAGTTGCAATACCCCCCCAAAGGAACAATTTCGCTTCAAAATGCCGAAAAGTTGCAATACCCCTCCAAAGGAACAATTTCGCTTCAAAATGGCCAAAAGTTGCAATACCCCCCCAAAGGAACAATTTCGCTTCAAAATGCCGAAAAGTTGCAATACCCCCCCAAAGGTACAATTTCGCTTCAAAATGGCCAAAAGTTGCAATACCCCCCAAAGGAACAATTTCGCTTCAAAATGGCCAAAAGTTGCAATACCCCCCCAAAGGAACAATTTCGCCTCAAAATGCCGAAAAGTTGCAATACCCCCCGAAAGGAACAATTTCGCTTCAAAATGGCCAAAAGTTGCAATACCCCCCCAAAGGAACAATTTCGCCTCAAAATGGCAAAAAATTGCAATACCCCCCGAAAGGAACAATTTCGCTTCAAAATGGCCAAAAGTTGCAATACCCCCCCAAAGGAACAATTTCGCTTCAAAATGCCGAAAAGTTGCAATACCCCCCCAAAGGTACAATTTCGCTTCAAAATGGCCAAAAGTTGCAATACCCCCCAAAGGAACAATTTCGCTTCAAAATGGCCAAACGTTGCAATACCCCCCCAAAGGAACAATTTCGCCTCAAAATGCCGAAAAGTTGCAATACCCCCCGAAAGGAACAATTTCACCTCAAAATGCCGAAAAGTTGCAATACCCCCCGAAAGGAACAATTTCGCTTCAAAATGGCCAAAAGTTGCAATACCCCCCCAAAGGAACAATTTTGCCTCAAAATGGTAAAAAATTGCAATACCCCCCCAAAGGAACAATTTCGCCTCAAAATGCCGAAAAGTTGCAATACCCCCCGAAAGGAACAATTTCGCTTCAAAATGGCCAAAAGTTGCAATACCCCCCCAAAGGAACAATTTCGCCTCAAAATGTCGAAAAGTTGCAATACCCCCCAAAAGGAACAATTTCGCTTCAATAGGCCAAAAGTTGCAATACCCCCCCAAAGGAACAATTTCGCCTCAAAATGGCAAAAAATTGCAATACCCCCCAAAGGAACAATTTCGCTTCAAAATGGCCAAAAGTTGCAATACCCCCCCAAAGGAACAATTTCGCCGCAAAATGGCAAAAAATTGCAATACCCCCCCAAAGGAACAATTTCACCTCAAAATGCTGAAAAGTTGCAATACCCCCCGAAAGGAACAATTTCGCCTCAAAATGGCCAAAAGTTGCAATACCCCCCGAAAGGAACAATTTCGCTTCAAAATGGCCAAAAGTTGCAATACCCCCCCAAAGGAACAATTTCGCCTCAAAATGCCGAAAAGTTGCAATACCCCCCGAAAGGAACAATTTCGCTTCAAAATGGCCAAAAGATGCAATACCCCCCCAAAGCAACAATTTCGCCTCAAAATGGCAAAAAATTGCAATACCCCCCCAAAGGAACAATTTCGATTCAAAATGGCCAAAAGTTGCAATACCCCCCCAAAGCAAAAATTTCGCCTTTAAAATGGCAAAAAATTGCAATACCCCCCCAAAGGAAGAATTTCGCCTCAAAATGGCCAAAAATTGTAATACCCCCCCAAAGGAACAATTTTGCTTCAATATGGCCAAAAGTTGCAATACCCCCCCAAAGGAACAATTTCGCCTCAAAATGGCAAAAAATTGCAATACCCCCCAAAGGATCAATTTCGCCTCAAAATGCCAAAAAGTTGCAATACCCCCCAAAGGAACAATTTCGCTTCAAAATGGCCAAAAGTTGCAATACCCCCCCAAAGGAACAATTTCGCCTCAAAATGCCGAAAAGTTGCAATACCCCCCAAAAGAAACAATTTCGCTTCAAAATGGCCAAAAGTTGCAATACCCCCCAAAAAAACAATTTCGCCTCAAAATGCCAAAAAGTTGCAATACCCCCCGAAAGGAACAATTTCGCTTCAAAATGGCCAAAAGTTGCAATACCCCCCCAAAGGAACAATTTCGCCTCAAAATGGCAAAAAATTGCAATACCCCCCAAAGGAACAATTTCACCTCAAAATGCCGAAAAGTTGCAATACCCCACGAAAGGAACAATTTCGCTTCAAAATGGCCAAAAGATGCAATAACCCCCTAAAGCAACAATTTCGCCTCAAAATGGCAAAAAATTGCAATACCCCCCAAAGGAACAATTTCGCCTCAAAATGGCCAAAAATTGTAATAACCCCCCAAAGGAACAATTTCGCTTCAATATGGCCAAAAGTTGCAATACCCCCCCAAAGGAACAATTTCGCTTCAAAATGCCGAAAAGTTGCAATACCCCTCCAAAGGAACAATTTCGCTTCAAAATGGCCAAAAGTTGCAATACCCCCCCAAAGGAACAATTTCGCTTCAAAATGCCGAAAAGTTGCAATACCCCCCCAAAGGTACAATTTCGCTTCAAAATGGCCAAAAGTTGCAATACCCCCCAAAGGAACAATTTCGCTTCAAAATGGCCAAAAGTTGCAATACCCCCCCAAAGGAACAATTTCGCCTCAAAATGCCGAAAAGTTGCAATACCCCCCGAAAGGAACAATTTCGCTTCAAAATGGCCAAAAGTTGCAATACCCCCCCAAAGGAACAATTTCGCCTCAAAATGGCAAAAAATTGCAATACCCCCCGAAAGGAACAATTTCGCTTCAAAATGGCCAAAAGTTGCAATACCCCCCCAAAGGAACAATTTCGCTTCAAAATGCCGAAAAGTTGCAATACCCCCCCAAAGGTACAATTTCGCTTCAAAATGGCCAAAAGTTGCAATACCCCCCAAAGGAACAATTTCGCTTCAAAATGGCCAAACGTTGCAATACCCCCCCAAAGGAACAATTTCGCCTCAAAATGCCGAAAAGTTGCAATACCCCCCGAAAGGAACAATTTCACCTCAAAATGCCGAAAAGTTGCAATACCCCCCGAAAGGAACAATTTCGCTTCAAAATGGCCAAAAGTTGCAATACCCCCCCAAAGGAACAATTTTGCCTCAAAATGGTAAAAAATTGCAATACCCCCCCAAAGGAACAATTTCGCCTCAAAATGCCGAAAAGTTGCAATACCCCCCGAAAGGAACAATTTCGCTTCAAAATGGCCAAAAGTTGCAATACCCCCCCAAAGGAACAATTTCGCCTCAAAATGTCGAAAAGTTGCAATACCCCCCAAAAGGAACAATTTCGCTTCAATAGGCCAAAAGTTGCAATACCCCCCCCAAAGGAACAATTTCGCCTCAAAATGCCGAAAAGTTGCAATACCCCCCCGAAAGGAACAATTTTGCCTCAAAATGGCCAAAAATTGTAAAACCCCCCCAAAGGAACAATTTCGCTTCAAAATGGCCAAAAGTTGCAATACCCCCCCAAAGGAACAATTTCCCTTCAAAATGGCCAAAAGTTGCAATACCCCCCCAAAGGAACAATTTCCCTTCAAAATGGCCAAAAGTTGCAATACCCCCCCAAAGGAACAATTTCGCTTCAAAATGGCCAAAAGTTGCAATACTCCCCCGAAGGAACAATTTCGCCTCAAAATGCCGAAAAGTTGCAATACCCCCCGAAAGGAACAATTTCGCTTCAAATGGCCAAAAGTTGCAATACCCCACCAAAGCAACAATTTCGCCTCAAAATGGCAAAAAATTGCAATACCCCCCCAAAGGAACAATTTCACCTCAAAATGCCGAAAAGTTACAATACCCCCCGAAAGGAACAATTTCGCTTCAAAACGGCCGAAAGATGCAATACCCCCCAAAGCAACAATTTCGCCTCAAAATGGCAAAAAATTGCAATACCCCCCCCAAAGGAACAATTTCGCCTCAAAAGGGCAAAAAATTGCAATACCTTCCAAAGGAACAATTTCGCTTCAAAATGGCCAAAAGTTGCAATACCCCCCCAAAGGAACAATTTCGCCGCAAAATGGCAAAAAATTGCAATACCCCCCCAAAGGAACAATTTCGCCTCAAAATGCTGAAGAGTTGCAATACCCCCCGAAAGGAACAATTTCGCTTCAAAATGGCCAAAAGTTGCAATACCCCCCAAAGGAACAATTTCACCTCAAAATGGCAAAAAATTGCAATACCCCCCCAAAGGAACAATTTCGCCTCAAAATGCCGAAAAGTTGCAATACCCCCCGAAAGGAACAATTTCGCTTCAAAATGGCTAAAAGTTGCAATCCCCCCCCAAGGAACAATTTCGCCTCAAAATGCCGAAAAGTTGCAATACCCCCCGAAAGGAACAATTTCGCTTCAAAATGGCCAAAAGTTGCAATACCCCCTCAAAGGAACAATTTTGCCTCAAAATAGGAAAAAATTGCAATACCCCCCCAAAGGAACAATTTCACCTCAAAATGCCGAAAAGTTGCAATACCCCCCGAAAGGAACAATTTCGCTTTAAAATGGCCAAAAGTTCCAATACCCCCCCAAAGGAACAATTTCGCCTCAAAATGGCAAAAAATTGCAATACCCCCCCAAGGAACAATTTCACCTCAAAATGCCGAAAAGTTGCAATACCCCCCCAAAGGAACAATTTCGCCTCAAAATGGCCAAAAATTGTAATACCCCCAAAGGAACAATTTCGCCTCAAAATGCCGAAAAGTTGCAATACCCCCCAAAAGGAACAATTTTGCTTCAAAATGGCCAAAAGTTGCAATACCCCCCCAAAGGAACAATTTCGCCTCAAAATGGCAAAAAATTGCAATACCCCCCCAAAGGAACAATTTCGCTTCAATAGGCCAAAAATTGCAATACCCCCCCAAAGGAACAATTTCGCCTCAAAATGCCGAAAAGTTGCAATACCCCCCCGAAAGGAACAATTTCGCCTCAAAATGGCCAAAAGTTGCAATACCCCCCCAAAGGAACAATTTCGCCTCAAAATGGCAAAAAATTGCAATACCCCCCCAAAGGAACAATTTCGCCTCAAAATGGTTAAAAATTGCAATACCCCCCAAAGGAACAATTTCGCTTCAATATGGACAAAAGTTGCAATACCCCCCCAAAGGAACAATTTCGCCTCAAAATGCCGAAAAGTTGCAATACCCCCCGAAAGGAACAATTTCGCTTCAAAATGGCCAAAAGTTGCAATACCCCCCCAAAGGAACAATTTTGCCTCAAAATGGCAAAAAATTGCAATACCCCCCCAAAGGAACAATTTCGCCTCAAAATGCCGAAAAGTTGCAATACCCCCCGAAAGGAACAATTTCGCTTCAAAATGGCCAAAAGATGCAATGCCCCCCCAAAGGAACAATTTCGCCTCAAAATGCCGAAAAGTTGCAATACCCCCCGAAAGGAACAATTTCGCTTCAAAATGGCCAAAAGTTGCAATACCCCCCCAAAGGAACAATTTCGCCTCAAAATGCCGAAAAGTTGCAATACCCCCCCAAAGGAACAATTTCGCTTCAAAATGGCCAAAAGTTGCAATACCCCCCCAAAGGAACAATTTCGCCTCAAAATGGCAAAAAATTGTAAACCCCCCCCAAAGGAACAATTTCGCTTCAATATGGCCAAAAGTTGCATTACCCCCCCAAAGGAACAATTTCGCCTCAAAATGGCAAAAAATTGCAATACCCCTCCAAAGGAACAATTTCGCTTCAAAATGGCCAAAAGTTGCAATACCCCCCCAAAGGAACAATTTCGCCTCAAAATGCTGAAAAGTTGCAATATCCCCCGAAAGGAACAATTTCGTTTCAAAAGGGCCAAAAGTTGCAATACCCCCCCAAAGGAACAATTTCGCCTCAAAATGGCAAAAAATTGCAATACCCCCCCAAAGGAACAATTTCGCTTCAAAATGGCCAAAAGTTTCAATACCCCCCAAAGAAACAATTTCGCCTCAAAATGAAAAAAAATTGCAATACCCCCCCAAAGGAACAATTTCGCCTCAAAATGCAGAAAAGTTGCAATACCCCCCAAAAGGAACAATTTCCCTTCAAAATGGCCAAAAGTTGTAATACCCCCCCAAAGGAACAATTTGGCTTCAAAATGGCCAAAAGTTGCAATACCCCCCAAAGCAACAATTTCGCCTCAAAATGGCAAAAAATTGCAATACCCCCCCAAAGGAACAATTTCGCCTAAAAATGGCCAAAAATTGTAATACCCCCACAAAGGAACAATTTCGCTTCAATATGGACAAAAGCTGCAATACCCCCCCAAAGGAACAATTTCGCCGCAAAATGGCAAAAAATTGCAATACCCCCCCAAAGGAACAATTTCGCCTCAAAATGCTGAAAAGTTGCAATACCCCCCGAAAGGAACAATTTCGCTTCAAAATGGCCAAAAGTTGCAATACCCCCCAAAGGAACAATTTCGCCTCAAAATGGCAAAAAATTGCAATACCCCTCCAAAGGAACAATTTCGCTTCAAAATGGCCAAAAGTTGCAATACCCCCCCAAAGGAACAATTTCGCCTCAAAATGCTGAAAAGTTGCAATACCCCCCGAAAGGAACAATTTCGCTTCAAAATGGCCAAAAGTTGCAATACCCCCCAAAGGAACAATTTCGCCTCAAAATGGCAAAAAATTGCAATACCCCTCCAAAGGAACAATTTCGCTTCAAAATGGCCAAAAGTTGCAATACCCCCCCAAAGGAACAATTTCGCCTCAAAATGCTGAAAAGTTGCAATATCCCCCGAAAGGAACAATTTCGTTTCAAAAGGGCCAAAAGTTGCAATACCCCCCCAAAGGAACAATTTCGCCTCAAAATGGCAAAAAATTGCAATACCCCCCCAAAGGAACAATTTCGCTTCAAAATGGCCAAAAGTTTCAATACCCCCCAAA
This sequence comes from Anomaloglossus baeobatrachus, assembly GCF_048569485.1. Classification (NCBI taxonomy): domain Eukaryota; kingdom Metazoa; phylum Chordata; class Amphibia; order Anura; family Aromobatidae; genus Anomaloglossus; species Anomaloglossus baeobatrachus. The sequence goes on from NC_134363.1 coordinate 44,918,470, forward strand.
GAAACAATTTCGCCTCAAAATGAAAAAAAATTGCAATACCCCCCCAAAGGAACAATTTCGCCTCAAAATGCAGAAAAGTTGCAATACCCCCCAAAAGGAACAATTTCCCTTCAAAATGGCCAAAAGTTGTAATACCCCCCCAAAGGAACAATTTGGCTTCAAAATGGCCAAAAGTTGCAATACCCCCCAAAGCAACAATTTCGCCTCAAAATGGCAAAAAATTGCAATACCCCCCCAAAGGAACAATTTCGCCTAAAAATGGCCAAAAATTGTAATACCCCCACAAAGGAACAATTTCGCTTCAATATGGACAAAAGCTGCAATACCCCCCCAAAGGAACAATTTCGCCGCAAAATGGCAAAAAATTGCAATACCCCCCCAAAGGAACAATTTCGCCTCAAAATGCTGAAAAGTTGCAATACCCCCCGAAAGGAACAATTTCGCTTCAAAATGGCCAAAAGTTGCAATACCCCCCAAAGGAACAATTTCGCCTCAAAATGGCAAAAAATTGCAATACCCCTCCAAAGGAACAATTTCGCTTCAAAATGGCCAAAAGTTGCAATACCCCCCCAAAGGAACAATTTCGCCTCAAAATGCTGAAAAGTTGCAATACCCCCCGAAAGGAACAATTTCGCTTCAAAATGGCCAAAAGTTGCAATACCCCCCAAAGGAACAATTTCGCCTCAAAATGGCAAAAAATTGCAATACCCCTCCAAAGGAACAATTTCGCTTCAAAATGGCCAAAAGTTGCAATACCCCCCCAAAGGAACAATTTCGCCTCAAAATGCTGAAAAGTTGCAATATCCCCCGAAAGGAACAATTTCGTTTCAAAAGGGCCAAAAGTTGCAATACCCCCCCAAAGGAACAATTTCGCCTCAAAATGCCGAAAAGTTGCAATACCCCCCCAAAGGAACAATTTCGCCTCAAAATGGCCAAAAATTGTAATACCCCCAAAGGAACAATTTCGCCTCAAAATGCCGAAAAGTTGCAATACCCCCCAAAAGGAACAATTTTGCTTCAAAATGGCCAAAAGTTGCAATACCCCCCCAAAGGAACAATTTCGCCTCAAAATGGCAAAAAATTGCAATACCCCCCCAAAGGAACAATTTCGCTTCAATAGGCCAAAAATTGCAATACCCCCCCAAAGGAACAATTTCGCCTCAAAATGCCGAAAAGTTGCAATACCCCCCCGAAAGGAACAATTTCGCCTCAAAATGGCCAAAAGTTGCAATACCCCCCCAAAGGAACAATTTCGCCTCAAAATGGCAAAAAATTGCAATACCCCCCCAAAGGAAAAATTTCGCCTCAAAATGGTTAAAAATTGCAATACCCCCCAAAGGAACAATTTCGCTTCAATATGGACAAAAGTTGCAATACCCCCCCAAAGGAACAATTTCGCCTCAAAATGCCGAAAAGTTGCAATACCCCCCGAAAGGAACAATTTCGCTTCAAAATGGCCAAAAGTTGCAATACCCCCCCAAAGGAACAATTTTGCCTCAAAATGGCAAAAAATTGCAATACCCCCCCAAAGGAACAATTTCGCCTCAAAATGCCGAAAAGTTGCAATACCCCCCGAAAGGAACAATTTCGCTTCAAAATGGCCAAAAGATGCAATGCCCCCCCAAAGGAACAATTTCGCCTCAAAATGCCGAAAAGTTGCAATACCCCCCGAAAGGAACAATTTCGCTTCAAAATGGCCAAAAGTTGCAATACCCCCCCAAAGGAACAATTTTGCCTCAAAATGCCGAAAAGTTGCAATACCCCCCCAAAGGAACAATTTCGCTTCAAAATGGCCAAAAGTTGCAATACCCCCCCAAAGGAACAATTTCGCCTCAAAATGGCAAAAAATTGTAAACCCCCCCCAAAGGAACAATTTCGCTTCAATATGGCCAAAAGTTGCATTACCCCCCCAAAGGAACAATTTCGCCTCAAAATGGCAAAAAATTGCAATACCCCTCCAAAGGAACAATTTCGCTTCAAAATGGCCAAAAGTTGCAATACCCCCCCAAAGGAACAATTTCGCCTCAAAATGCTGAAAAGTTGCAATATCCCCCGAAAGGAACAATTTCGTTTCAAAAGGGCCAAAAGTTGCAATACCCCCCCAAAGGAACAATTTCACCTCAAAATGGCCAAAAGTTGCAATACCCCCCCAAAGGAACAATTTCGCCTCAAAATGCTGAAAAGTTGCAATATCCCCCGAAAGGAACAATTTCGTTTCAAAAGGGCCAAAAGTTGCAATACCCCCCAAAGGAACAATTTCGCCTCAAAATGCCGAAAAGTTGCAATACCCCCCCAAAGGAACAATTTCGCCTCAAAATGGCCAAAAATTGTAATACCCCCAAAGGAACAATTTCGCCTCAAAATGGCAAAAAATTGCAATACCCCCCCAAAGGAACAATTTCGCTTCAAAATGGCCAAAAGTTTCAATACCCCCCAAAGAAACAATTTCGCCTCAAAATGAAAAAAAATTGCAATACCCCCCCAAAGGAACAATTTCGCCTCAAAATGCAGAAAAGTTGCAATACCCCCCAAAAGGAACAATTTCCCTTCAAAATGGCCAAAAGTTGTAATACCCCCCCAAAGGAACAATTTGGCTTCAAAATGGCCAAAAGTTGCAATACTCCCCCGAAGGAACAATTTCGCCTCAAAATGCCGAAAAGTTGCAATACCCCCCGAAAGGAACAATTTCGCTTCAAATGGCCAAAAGTTGCAATACCCCCCAAAGCAACAATTTCGCCTCAAAATGGCAAAAAATTGCAATACCCCCCCAAAGGAACAATTTCGCCTAAAAATGGCCAAAAATTGTAATACCCCCACAAAGGAACAATTTCGCTTCAATATGGACAAAAGCTGCAATACCCCCCCAAAGGAACAATTTCGCCGCAAAATGGCAAAAAATTGCAATACCCCCCCAAAGGAACAATTTCGCCTCAAAATGCTGAAAAGTTGCAATACCCCCCGAAAGGAACAATTTCGCTTCAAAATGGCCAAAAGTTGCAATACCCCCCAAAGGAACAATTTCGCCTCAAAATGGCAAAAAATTGCAATACCCCTCCAAAGGAACAATTTCGCTTCAAAATGGCCAAAAGTTGCAATACCCCCCCAAAGGAACAATTTCGCCTCAAAATGCTGAAAAGTTGCAATACCCCCCGAAAGGAACAATTTCGCTTCAAAATGGCCAAAAGTTGCAATACCCCCCAAAGGAACAATTTCGCCTCAAAATGGCAAAAAATTGCAATACCCCTCCAAAGGAACAATTTCGCTTCAAAATGGCCAAAAGTTGCAATACCCCCCCAAAGGAACAATTTCGCCTCAAAATGCTGAAAAGTTGCAATATCCCCCGAAAGGAACAATTTCGTTTCAAAAGGGCCAAAAGTTGCAATACCCCCCCAAAGGAACAATTTCGCCTCAAAATGCCGAAAAGTTGCAATACCCCCCCAAAGGAACAATTTCGCCTCAAAATGGCCAAAAATTGTAATACCCCCAAAGGAACAATTTCGCCTCAAAATGCCGAAAAGTTGCAATACCCCCCAAAAGGAACAATTTTGCTTCAAAATGGCCAAAAGTTGCAATACCCCCCCAAAGGAACAATTTCGCCTCAAAATGGCAAAAAATTGCAATACCCCCCCAAAGGAACAATTTCGCTTCAATAGGCCAAAAATTGCAATACCCCCCCAAAGGAACAATTTCGCCTCAAAATGCCGAAAAGTTGCAATACCCCCCCGAAAGGAACAATTTCGCCTCAAAATGGCCAAAAGTTGCAATACCCCCCCAAAGGAACAATTTCGCCTCAAAATGGCAAAAAATTGCAATACCCCCCCAAAGGAAAAATTTCGCCTCAAAATGGTTAAAAATTGCAATACCCCCCAAAGGAACAATTTCGCTTCAATATGGACAAAAGTTGCAATACCCCCCCAAAGGAACAATTTCGCCTCAAAATGCCGAAAAGTTGCAATACCCCCCGAAAGGAACAATTTCGCTTCAAAATGGCCAAAAGTTGCAATACCCCCCCAAAGGAACAATTTTGCCTCAAAATGGCAAAAAATTGCAATACCCCCCCAAAGGAACAATTTCGCCTCAAAATGCCGAAAAGTTGCAATACCCCCCGAAAGGAACAATTTCGCTTCAAAATGGCCAAAAGATGCAATGCCCCCCCAAAGGCACAATTTCGCCTCAAAATGCCGAAAAGTTGCAATACCCCCCGAAAGGAACAATTTCGCTTCAAAATGGCCAAAAGTTGCAATACCCCCCCAAAGGAACAATTTCGCCTCAAAATGCCGAAAAGTTGCAATACCCCCCCAAAGGAACAATTTCGCTTCAAAATGGCCAAAAGTTGCAATACCCCCCCAAAGGAACAATTTCGCCTCAAAATGGCAAAAAATTGTAAACCCCCCCCAAAGGAACAATTTCGCTTCAATATGGCCAAAAGTTGCATTACCCCCCCAAAGGAACAATTTCGCCTCAAAATGGCAAAAAATTGCAATACCCCTCCAAAGGAACAATTTCGCTTCAAAATGGCCAAAAGTTGCAATACCCCCCCAAAGGAACAATTTCGCCTCAAAATGCTGAAAAGTTGCAATATCCCCCGAAAGGAACAATTTCGTTTCAAAAGGGCCAAAAGTTGCAATACCCCCCCAAAGGAACAATTTCGCCTCAAAATGGCAAAAAATTGCAATACCCCCCCAAAGGAACAATTTCGCTTCAAAATGGCCAAAAGTTTCAATACCCCCCAAAGAAACAATTTCGCCTCAAAATGAAAAAAAATTGCAATACCCCCCCAAAGGAACAATTTCGCCTCAAAATGCAGAAAAGTTGCAATACCCCCCAAAAGGAACAATTTCCCTTCAAAATGGCCAAAAGTTGTAATACCCCCCCAAAGGAACAATTTGGCTTCAAAATGGCCAAAAGTTGCAATACTCCCCCGAAGGAACAATTTCGCCTCAAAATGCCGAAAAGTTGCAATACCCCCCGAAAGGAACAATTTCGCTTCAAATGGCCAAAAGTTGCAATACCCCCCAAAGCAACAATTTCGCCTCAAAATGGCAAAAAATTGCAATACCCCCCCAAAGGAACAATTTCGCCTAAAAATGGCCAAAAATTGTAATACCCCCACAAAGGAACAATTTCGCTTCAATATGGACAAAAGCTGCAATACCCCCCCAAAGGAACAATTTCGCCGCAAAATGGCAAAAAATTGCAATACCCCCCCAAAGGAACAATTTCGCCTCAAAATGCTGAAAAGTTGCAATACCCCCCGAAAGGAACAATTTCGCTTCAAAATGGCCAAAAGTTGCAATACCCCCCAAAGGAACAATTTCGCCTCAAAATGGCAAAAAATTGCAATACCCCTCCAAAGGAACAATTTCGCTTCAAAATGGCCAAAAGTTGCAATACCCCCCCAAAGGAACAATTTCGCCTCAAAATGCTGAAAAGTTGCAATACCCCCCGAAAGGAACAATTTCGCTTCAAAATGGCCAAAAGTTGCAATACCCCCCAAAGGAACAATTTCGCCTCAAAATGGCAAAAAATTGCAATACCCCTCCAAAGGAACAATTTCGCTTCAAAATGGCCAAAAGTTGCAATACCCCCCCAAAGGAACAATTTCGCCTCAAAATGCTGAAAAGTTGCAATATCCCCCGAAAGGAACAATTTCGTTTCAAAAGGGCCAAAAGTTGCAATACCCCCCCAAAGGAACAATTTCGCCTCAAAATGGCAAAAAATTGCAATACCCCCCAAAGGAACAATTTCGCTTCAAAATGGCCAAAAGTTTCAATACCCCCCAAAGAAACAATTTCGCCTCAAAATGAAAAAAAATTGCAATACCCCCCCAAAGGAACAATTTCGCCTCAAAATGCCGAAAAGTTGCAATACCCCCCGAAAGGAACAATTTCGCTTCAAATGGCCAAAAGTTGCAATACCCCCCAAAGGAACAATTTCGCCTCAAAATACCGAAAAGTTGCAATACCCCCGAAAGGAACAATTTCGCTTCAAAATGGCCAAAAGTTGCAATACCCCCCAAAGCAACAATTTCGCCTCAAAATGGCAAAAAATTGCAATACCCCCCACAAAGGGACAATTTCGCCTAAAAATGGCCAAAAATTGTAATACCCCCACAAAGGAACAATTTCGCTTCAATATGGACAAAAGCTGCAATACCCCCCCAAAGGAACAATTTCGCCTCAAAATGGCAAAAAATTGCTATACCCCCAAAAGGAACAATTTCGCTTCAAAATGGCCAAAAGTTGCAATACCCCCCCAAAGGAACAATTTCGCCTCAAAATGCTGAAAAGTTGCAATACCCCCCGAAAGGAACAATTTCGCTTCAAAATGGCCAAAAGTTGCAATACCCCCCAAAGGAACAATTTCGCCTCAAAATGGCAAAAAATTGCAATACCCCCCCAAAGGAACAATTTCGCCTCAAAATGCCGAAAAGTTGCAATACCCCCCCAAAGGAACAATTTCGCTTCAAAATGGCCAAAAGTTGCAATCCCCCCCAAGGAACAATTTCGCCTCAAAATGCCGAAAAGTTGCAATACCCCCCGAAAGGAACAATTTCGCTTCAAAATGGCCAAAAGTTGCAATACCCCCCAAAGGAACAATTTTGCCTCAAAATGGCAAAAAATTGCAATACCCCCCCAAAGGAACAATTTCGCTTAAAAATGGCCAAAAGTTGCAATACCCCCCCAAAGGAACAATTTCTCCTCAAAATGCCGAAAAGTTGCAATACCCCCCCGAAAGGAACAATTTCGCCTCAAAATGGCCAAAAGTTGCAATACCCCCCCAAAGGAACAATTTCGCCTCAAAATGGCAAAAAATTGCAATACCCCCCCAAAGGAACAATTTCGCCTCAAAATGGTTAAAAATTGCAATACCCCCCAAAGGAACAATTTCGCCTCAAAATGCCGAAAAGTTGCAATACCCCCCGAAAGGAACAATTTCGCTTCAAAATGGCCAAAAGATGCAATACCCCCCCAAAGGAACAATTTCGCCTCAAAATGCCGAAAAGTTGCAATACCCCCCGAAAGGAACAATTTCGCTTCAAAATGGCCAAAAGTTGCAATACCCCCCCCAAAGGAACAATTTCGCCTCAAAATGCCGAAAAGTTGCAATACCCCCCCAAAGGAACAATTTCGCTTCAAAATGGCCAAAAGTTGCAATACCCCCCCAAAGGAACAATTTCGCCTCAAAATGGCAAAAAATTGTAAACCCCCCCAAAGGAACAATTTCGCTTCAATATGGCCAAAAGTTGCATTACCCCCCCAAAGGAACAATTTCGCCTCAAAATGGCAAAAAATTGCAATACCCCTCCAAAGGAACAATTTCGCTTCAAAATGGCCAAAAGTTGCAATACCCCCCCAAAGGAACAATTTCGCCTCAAAATGCTGAAAAGTTGCAATATCCCCCGAAAGGAACAATTTCGTTTCAAAAGGGCCAAAAGTTGCAATACCCCCCCAAAGGAACAATTTCGCCTCAAAATGGCAAAAAATTGCAATACCCCCCCAAAGGAACAATTTCGCTTCAAAATGGCCAAAAGTTTCAATACCCCCCAAAGAAACAATTTCGCCTCAAAATGAAAAAAAATTGCAATACCCCCACAAAGGAACAATTTCGCCTCAAAATGCAGAAAAGTTGCAATACCCCCAAAAGGAACAATTTCCCCTCAAAATGGCCAAAAGTTGCAATACCCCCCCAAAGGAACAATTTGGCTTCAAAATGGCCAAAAGTTGCAATACTCCCCCGAAGGAACAATTTCGCCTCAAAATGCCGAAAAGTTGCAATACCCCCCGAAAGGAACAATTTCGCTTCAAATGGCCAAAAGTTGCAATACCCCCCAAAGGAACAATTTCGCCTCAAAATACCGAAAAGTTGCAATACCCCCGAAAGGAACAATTTCGCTTCAAAATGGCCAAAAGTTGCAATACCCCCCAAAGCAACAATTTCGCCTCAAAATGGCAAAAAATTGCAATACCCCCCCAAAGGAACAATTTCGCCTAAAAATGGCCAAAAATTGTAATACCCCCACAAAGGAACAATTTCGCTTCAATATGGACAAAAGCTGCAATACCCCCCCAAAGGAACAATTTCGCCTCAAAATGGCAAAAAATTGCTATACCCCCAAAAGGAACAATTTCGCTTCAAAATGGCTAAAAGTTGCAATACCCCCCCAAAGGAACAATTTCGCCGCAAAATGGCAAAAAATTGCAATACCCCCCCAAAGGAACAATTTCGCCTCAAAATGCTGAAAAGTTGCAATACCCCCCGAAAGGAACAATTTCGCTTCAAAATGGCCAAAAGTTGCAATACCCCCCAAAGGAACAATTTCGCCTCAAAATGGCAAAAAATTGCAATACCCCTCCAAAGGAACAATTTCGCTTCAAAATGGCCAAAAGTTGCAATACCCCCCCAAAGGAACAATTTCGCCTCAAAATGCTGAAAAGTTGTAATATCCCCCGAAAGGAACAATTTCGTTTCAAAAGGGCCAAAAGTTGCAATACCCCCCCAAAGGAACAATTTCGCCTCAAAATGGCAAAAAATTGCAATACCCCCCCAAAGGAACAATTTCGCCTCAAAATGCTGAAAAGTTGCAATACCCCCCGAAAGGAACAATTTCGCTTCAAAATGGCCAAAAGTTGCAATACCCCCCAAAGGAACAATTTCGCCTCAAAATGCTGAAAAGTTGCAATATCCCCCGAAAGGAACAATTTCGTTTCAAAAGGGCCAAAAGTTGCAATACCCCCCCAAAGGAACAATTTCGCCTCAAAATGGCAAAAAATTGCAATACCCCCCCAAAGGAACAATTTCGCTTCAAAATGGCCAAAAGTTTCAATACCCCCCAAAGAAACAATTTCGCCTCAAAATGAAAAAAAATTGCAATACCCCCCCAAAGGAACAATTTCGCCTCAAAATGCAGAAAAGTTGCAATACCCCCCAAAAGGAACAATTTCCCTTAAAAATGGCCAAAAGTTGCAATACCCCCCGAAAGGAACAATTTGGCTTCAAAATGGCCAAAAGTTGCAATACTCCCCCGAAGGAACAATTTCGCCTCAAAATGCCGAAAAGTTGCAATACCCCCGAAAGGAACAATTTCGCTTCAAAATGGCCAAAAGTTGCAATACCCCCCCAAAGGAACAATTTCGCCTAAAAATGGCCAAAAATTGTAATACCCCCACAAAGGAACAATTTCGCTTCAATATGGACAAAAGCTGCAATACCCCCCCCAAAGGAACAATTTCGCCTCAAAATGGCAAAAAATTGCTATACCCCCAAAAGGAACAATTTCGCTTCAAAATGGCCAAAAGTTGCAATACCCCCCCAAAAGGAACAATTTCGCTTCAAAATGGCCAAAAATTGCAATACCCCCCCAAAGGAACAATTTCGCCTCAAAATGCTGAAAAGTTGCAATACCCCCCGAAAGGAACAATTTCGCTTCAAAATGGCCAAAAGTTGCAATACCCCCCAAAGGAACAATTTCGCCTCAAAATGGCAAAAAATTGCAATACCCCCCCAAAGGAACAATTTCGCCTCAAAATGCCGAAAAGTTGTAATACCCCCCGAAAGGAACAATTTCGCTTCAAAATGGCCAAAAGTTGCAATCCCCCCCAAGGAACAATTTCGCCTCAAAATGCCGAAAAGTTGCAATACCCCCCGAAAGGAACAATTTCGCTTCAAAATGGCCAAAAGTTGCAATACCCCCCCAAAGGAACAATTTTGCCTCAAAATGGCAAAAAATTGCAATACCCCCCCAAAGGAACAATTTCACCTCAAAATGCCGAAAAGTTGCAATACCCCCCGAAAGGAACAATTTCGCTTCAAAATGGCCAAAAGATGCAATACCCCCCCAAAGGAACAATTTCGCCTCAAAATGCCGAAAAGTTGCAATACCCCCCGAAAGGAACAATTTCGCTTAAAAATGGCCAAAAGTTGCAATACCCCCCCAAAGGAACAATTTCTCCTCAAAATGCCGAAAAGTTGCAATACCCCCCGAAAGGAACAATTTCGCTTTAAAATGGCCAAAAGTTGCAATACCCCCCCAAAGGAACAATTTCGCCTCAAAATGGCAAAAAATTGCAATACTCCCCCAAGGAACAATTTCACCTCAAAATGCCGAAAAGTTGCATTAGCCCCCCAAAGGAACAATTTCGCCTCAAAATGGCCAAAAATTGTAATACCCCCCAAAGGAACAATTTCGCTTCAATATGGCCAAAAGTTGCAATACCCCCCAACGGAAGAATTTCGCCTCAAAATGGCAAAAAATTGCAATACCCCCCAAAGGAACAATTTCGCCTCAAAATCCTGGAAAGTTGCAATACACCCCCAAAAGTACAATTTCGCTTCAAAATGGCCAAAAGTTGCAATACCCCCCCAAAGGAACAATTTCGCCTCAAAATGCCGAAAAGTTGCAATACCCCCCGAAAGGAACAATTTCGCTTCAAAATGGCCAAAAGTTGCAATACCCCCCCAAAGGAACAATTTTGCCTCAAAATGGCAAAAAATTGCAATACCCCCCAAAGGAACAATTTCACCTCAAAATGCCGAAAAGTTGCAATACCCCACGAAAGGAACAATTTTGCTTCAAAATGGCCAAAAGATGCAATACCCCCCCAAAGGAACAATTTCGCCTCAAAATGCCAAAAAGTTGCAATACCCCCCGAAAGGAACAATTTCGCTTCAAAATGGCCAAAAGTTGCAATACCCCCCCAAAGGAACAATTTCTCCTCAAAATGCCGAAAATTTGCAATACCCCCGAAAGGAACAATTTCGATTCAAAATGGCCAAAAATTGCAATACCCCCCCAAAGGAACAATTTCACCTCAAAATGCCGAAAAGTTGCAATACCCCCCGAAAGGAACAATTTCGCTTCAAAATGGCCAAAAGATGCAATACCCCCCCAAAGTCACAATTTCGCCTCAAAATGGCCAAAAGTTGCAATACCCCCCCAAAGGAACAATTTCGCCTCAAAATACCGAAAAGATGAAATACCCCCCGAAAGGAACAATTTCGCTTCAAAATGGCCAAAAGTTGCAATACCCCCCCAAAGGAACAATTTCGCCTCAAAATGCTGAAAAGTTGCAATATCCCCCGAAAGGAACAATTTCGTTTCAAAAGGGCCAAAAGTTGCAATACCCCCCCAAAGGAACAATTTCGCCTCAAAATGGCAAAAAATTGCAATACCCCCCAAAGGAACAATTTCGCTTCAAAATGGCCAAAAGTTTCAATACCCCCCAAAGAAACAATTTCGCCTCAAAATGAAAAAAAATTGCAATACCCCCCCAAAGGAACAATTTCGCCTCAAAATGCCGAAAAGTTGCAATACCCCCCGAAAGGAACAATTTCGCTTCAAATGGCCAAAAGTTGCAATACCCCCCAAAGGAACAATTTCGCCTCAAAATACCGAAAAGTTGCAATACCCCCGAAAGGAACAATTTCGCTTCAAAATGGCCAAAAGTTGCAATACCCCCCAAAGCAACAATTTCGCCTCAAAATGGCAAAAAATTGCAATACCCCCCACAAAGGGACAATTTCGCCTAAAAATGGCCAAAAATTGTAATACCCCCACAAAGGAACAATTTCGCTTCAATATGGACAAAAGCTGCAATACCCCCCCAAAGGAACAATTTCGCCTCAAAATGGCAAAAAATTGCTATACCCCCAAAAGGAACAATTTCGCTTCAAAATGGCCAAAAGTTGCAATACCCCCCCAAAGGAACAATTTCGCCGCAAAATGGCAAAAAATTGCAATACCCCCCCAAAGGAACAATTTCGCCTCAAAATGCTGAAAAGTTGCAATACCCCCCGAAAGGAACAATTTCGCTTCAAAATGGCCAAAAGTTGCAATACCCCCCAAAGGAACAATTTCGCCTCAAAATGGCAAAAAATTGCAATACCCCCCCAAAGGAACAATTTCGCCTCAAAATGCCGAAAAGTTGCAATACCCCCCCAAAGGAACAATTTCGCTTCAAAATGGCCAAAAGTTGCAATCCCCCCCAAGGAACAATTTCGCCTCAAAATGCCGAAAAGTTGCAATACCCCCCGAAAGGAACAATTTCGCTTCAAAATGGCCAAAAGTTGCAATACCCCCCAAAGGAACAATTTTGCCTCAAAATGGCAAAAAATTGCAATACCCCCCCAAAGGAACAATTTCGCTTAAAAATGGCCAAAAGTTGCAATACCCCCCCAAAGGAACAATTTCTCCTCAAAATGCCGAAAAGTTGCAATACCCCCCCGAAAGGAACAATTTCGCCTCAAAATGGCCAAAAGTTGCAATACCCCCCCAAAGGAACAATTTCGCCTCAAAATGGCAAAAAATTGCAATACCCCCCCAAAGGAACAATTTCGCCTCAAAATGGTTAAAAATTGCAATACCCCCCAAAGGAACAATTTCGCTTTAATATGGACAAAAGTTGCAATACCCCCCCAAAGGAACAATTTCGCCTCAAAATGCCGAAAAGTTGCAATACCCCCCGAAAGGAACAATTTCGCTTCAAAATGGCCAAAAGTTGCAATACCCCCCCAAAGGAACAATTTTGCCTCAAAATGGCAAAAAATTGCAATACCCCCCCAAAGGAACAATTTCGCCTCAAAATGCCGAAAAGTTGCAATACCCCCCGAAAGGAACAATTTCGCTTCAAAATGGCCAAAAGATGCAATACCCCCCCAAAGGAACAATTTCGCCTCAAAATGCCGAAAAGTTGCAATACCCCCCGAAAGGAACAATTTCGCTTCAAAATAGCCAAAAGTTGCAATACCCCCCCCAAAGGAACAATTTCGCCTCAAAATGCCGAAAAGTTGCAATACCCCCCCAAAGGAACAATTTCGCTTCAAAATGGCCAAAAGTTGCAATACCCCCCCAAAGGAACAATTTCGCCTCAAAATGGCAAAAAATTGTAAACCCCCCCCAAAGGAACAATTTCGCTTCAATATGGCCAAAAGTTGCATTACCCCCCCAAAGGAACAATTTCGCCTCAAAATGGCAAAAAATTGCAATACCCCTCCAAAGGAACAATTTCGCTTCAAAATGGCCAAAAGTTGCAATACCCCCCCAAAGGAACAATTTCGCCTCAAAATGCTGAAAAGTTGCAATATCCCCCGAAAGGAACAATTTCGTTTCAAAAGGGCCAAAAGTTGCAATACCCCCCCAAAGGAACAATTTCGCCTCAAAATGGCAAAAAATTGCAATACCCCCCCAAAGGAACAATTTCGCTTCAAAATGGCCAAAAGTTTCAATACCCCCCAAAGAAACAATTTCGCCTCAAAATGAAAAAAAATTGCAATACCCCCACAAAGGAACAATTTCGCCTCAAAATGCAGAAAAGTTGCAATACCCCCAAAAGGAACAATTTCCCTTCAAAATGGCCAAAAGTTGCAATACCCCCCCAAAGGAACAATTTGGCTTCAAAATGGCCAAAAGTTGCAATACTCCCCCGAAGGAACAATTTCGCCTCAAAATGCCGAAAAGTTGCAATACCCCCCGAAAGGAACAATTTCGCTTCAAATGGCCAAAAGTTGCAATACCCCCCAAAGGAACAATTTCGCCTCAAAATACCGAAAAGTTGCAATACCCCCGAAAGGAACAATTTCGCTTCAAAATGGCCAAAAGTTGCAATACCCCCCAAAGCAACAATTTCGCCTCAAAATGGCAAAAAATTGCAATACCCCCCCAAAGGAACAATTTCGCCTAAAAATGGCCAAAAATTGTAATACCCCCACAAAGGAACAATTTCGCTTCAATATGGACAAAAGCTGCAATACCCCCCCAAAGGAACAATTTCGCCTCAAAATGGCAAAAAATTGCTATACCCCCAAAAGGAACAATTTCGCTTCAAAATGGCTAAAAGTTGCAATACCCCCCCAAAGGAACAATTTCGCCGCAAAATGGCAAAAAATTGCAATACCCCCCCAAAGGAACAATTTCGCCTCAAAATGCTGAAAAGTTGCAATACCCCCCGAAAGGAACAATTTCGCTTCAAAATGGCCAAAAGTTGCAATACCCCCCAAAGGAACAATTTCGCCTCAAAATGGCAAAAAATTGCAATACCCCTCCAAAGGAACAATTTCGCTTCAAAATGGCCAAAAGTTGCAATACCCCCCCAAAGGAACAATTTCGCCTCAAAATGCTGAAAAGTTGTAATATCCCCCGAAAGGAACAATTTCGTTTCAAAAGGGCCAAAAGTTGCAATACCCCCCCAAAGGAACAATTTCGCCTCAAAATGGCAAAAAATTGCAATACCCCCCCAAAGGAACAATTTCGCCTCAAAATGCTGAAAAGTTGCAATACCCCCCGAAAGGAACAATTTCGCTTCAAAATGGCCAAAAGTTGCAATACCCCCCAAAGGAACAATTTCGCCTCAAAATGCTGAAAAGTTGCAATATCCCCCGAAAGGAACAATTTCGTTTCAAAAGGGCCAAAAGTTGCAATACCCCCCCAAAGGAACAATTTCGCCTCAAAATGGCAAAAAATTGCAATACCCCCCCAAAGGAACAATTTCGCTTCAAAATGGCCAAAAGTTTCAATACCCCCCAAAGAAACAATTTCGCCTCAAAATGAAAAAAAATTGCAATACCCCCCCAAAGGAACAATTTCGCCTCAAAATGCAGAAAAGTTGCAATACCCCCCAAAAGGAACAATTTCCCTTAAAAATGGCCAAAAGTTGCAATACCCCCCGAAAGGAACAATTTGGCTTCAAAATGGCCAAAAGTTGCAATACTCCCCCGAAGGAACAATTTCGCCTCAAAATGCCGAAAAGTTGCAATACCCCCGAAAGGAACAATTTCGCTTCAAAATGGCCAAAAGTTGCAATACCCCCCCAAAGGAACAATTTCGCCTAAAAATGGCCAAAAATTGTAATACCCCCACAAAGGAACAATTTCGCTTCAATATGGACAAAAGCTGCAATACCCCCCCCAAAGGAACAATTTCGCCTCAAAATGGCAAAAAATTGCTATACCCCCAAAAGGAACAATTTCGCTTCAAAATGGCCAAAAGTTGCAATACCCCCCCAAAAGGAACAATTTCGCTTCAAAATGGCCAAAAATTGCAATACCCCCCCAAAGGAACAATTTCGCCTCAAAATGCTGAAAAGTTGCAATACCCCCCGAAAGGAACAATTTCGCTTCAAAATGGCCAAAAGTTGCAATACCCCCCAAAGGAACAATTTCGCCTCAAAATGGCAAAAAATTGCAATACCCCCCCAAAGGAACAATTTCGCCTCAAAATGCCGAAAAGTTGCAATACCCCCCGAAAGGAACAATTTCGCTTCAAAATGGCCAAAAGTTGCAATCCCCCCCAAGGAACAATTTCGCCTCAAAATGCCGAAAAGTTGCAATACCCCCCGAAAGGAACAATTTCGCTTCAAAATGGCCAAAAGTTGCAATACCCCCCCAAAGGAACAATTTTGCCTCAAAATGGCAAAAAATTGCAATACCCCCCGAAAGGAACAATTTCGCTTAAAAATGGCCAAAAGTTGCAATACCCCCCCAAAGGAACAATTTCTCCTCAAAATGCCGAAAAGTTGCAATACCCCCCGAAAGGAACAATTTCGCTTTAAAATGGCCAAAAGTTGCAATACCCCCCCAAAGGAACAATTTCGCCTCAAAATGGCAAAAAATTGCAATACTCCCCCAAGGAACAATTTCACCTCAAAATGCCGAAAAGTTGCATTACCCCCCCAAAGGAACAATTTCGCCTCAAAATGGCCAAAAATTGTAATACCCCCCAAAGGAACAATTTCGCTTCAATATGGCCAAAAGTTGCAATACCCCCCAACGGAAGAATTTCGCCTCAAAATGGCAAAAAATTGCAATACCCCCCAAAGGAACAATTTCGCCTCAAAATCCTGGAAAGTTGCAATACACCCCCAAAAGTACAATTTCGCTTCAAAATGGCCAAAAGTTGCAATACCCCCCCAAAGGAACAATTTCGCCTCAAAATGCCGAAAAGTTGCAATACCCCCCGAAAGGAACAATTTCGCTTCAAAATGGCCAAAAGTTGCAATACCCCCCCAAAGGAACAATTTTGCCTCAAAATGGCAAAAAATTGCAATACCCCCCAAAGGAACAATTTCACCTCAAAATGCCGAAAAGTTGCAATACCCCACGAAAGGAACAATTTTGCTTCAAAATGGCCAAAAGATGCAATACCCCCCCAAAGGAACAATTTCGCCTCAAAATGCCAAAAAGTTGCAATACCCCCCGAAAGGAACAATTTCGCTTCAAAATGGCCAAAAGTTGCAATACCCCCCCAAAGGAACAATTTCTCCTCAAAATGCCGAAAATTTGCAATACCCCCGAAAGGAACAATTTCGATTCAAAATGGCCAAAAATTGCAATACCCCCCCAAAGGAACAATTTCACCTCAAAATGCCGAAAAGTTGCAATACCCCCCGAAAGGAACAATTTCGCTTCAAAATGGCCAAAAGATGCAATACCCCCCCAAAGTCACAATTTCGCCTCAAAATGGCCAAAAGTTGCAATACCCCCCCAAAGGAACAATTTCGCCTCAAAATACCGAAAAGATGAAATACCCCCCGAAAGGAACAATTTCGCTTCAAAATGGCCAAAAGTTGCAATACCCCCCCAAAGGAACAATTTCGCTTCAAAATGGCCAAAAGTTGCAATACCCCCCCAAAGGAACAATTTCGCCTCAAAATGGCCAAAAATTGTAATACCCCCCCAAAGGAACAATTTCGCTTCAAAATGGCCAAAAGTTGAAATACCCCCCCAAAGGAAGAATTTCGCCTCAAAATGGCAAAAAATTGCAATACCCCCCCAAAGGAACAATTTCGCCTCAAAATGCTGAAAAGTTGCAATACCCCCCGAAAGGAACAATTTCGCTTCAAAATGGCCAAAAGTTGCAATACCCCCCCCAAGGAACAATTTCGCCTCAAAATGGCAAAAAATTGCAATACCCCCCCAAAGGAACAATTTCGCTTCAAAATGCCGAAAAGTTGCAATACCCCCCCCAAAGGTACAATTTCGCTTCAAAATGGCCAAAAGTTGCAATACCCCCCAAAGGAACAATTTCGCTTCAAAATGGCCAAAAGTTGCAATACCCCCACAAAGGAACAATTTCGCCTCAAAAAATGCCGAAAAGTTGCAATACCCCCCGAAAGGAACAATTTCGCTTCAAAATGGCCAAAAGTTGCAATACCCCCCCAAAGGAACAATTTCGCCTCAAAATGGCCAAAAATTGTAATACCCCCCAAAGGAACAATTTCGCTTCAATATGGCCAAAAGTTGCAATACCCCCCCAAAGGAACAATTTCGCCTCAAAATGGCAAAAAATTGCAATACCCCCCCCAAAGGAACAATTTCGCCTCAAAGTGCTGAAAAGTTGCAATACCCCCCGAAAGGAACAATTTCGCCTCAAAATGGCAAAAAATTGCCATACCCCCCCAAAGGAACAATTTCGCCTCAAAATGGCAAAAAATTGCAATACCCCCCCAAAGGAACAATTTCGCCTCAAAATCCTGGAAAGTTGCAATACCCCCCCAAAAGTACAATGTCGCTTCAAAATGGCCAAAAGTTGCAATACCCCCCCAAAGGAACAATTTCGCCTCAAAATGCCGAAAAGTTGCAATACCCCCCGAAAGGAACAATTTCGCTTCAAAATGGCCAAAAGTTGCAATGCCCCCCCAAAGGAACAATTTTGCCTCAAAATGGCAAAAAATTGCAATACCCCCCCCAAAGGAACAATTTCACCTCAAAATGCCGAAAAGTTGCAATACCCCACGAAAGGAACAATTTCGCTTCAAAATGGCCAAAAGATGCAATACCCCCCCAAAGGAACAATTTCGCCTCAAAATGCCAAAAAGTTGCAATACCCCCCGAAAGGAACAATTTCGCTTCAAAATGGCCAAAAGTTGCAATACCCCCCCAAAGGAACAATTTCTCCTCAAAATGCCGAAAATTTGCAATACCCCCGAAAGGAACAATTTCGATTCAAAATGGCCAAAAATTGCAATACCCCCCCAAAGGAACAATTTCACCTCAAAATGCCGAAAAGTTGCAATACCCCCCGAAAGGAACAATTTCGCTTCAAAATGGCCAAAAGATGCAATACCCCCCCAAAGTCACAATTTCGCCTCAAAATGGCCAAAAGTTGCAATACCCCCCCAAAGGAACAATTTCGCCTCAAAATACCGAAAAGATGAAATACCCCCCGAAAGGAACAATTTCGCTTCAAAATGGCCAAAAGTTGCAATACCCCCCCAAAGGAACAATTTCGCCTCAAAATGGCCAAAAATTGTAATACCCCCCAAAGGAACAATTTCGCTTCAAAATGGCCAAAAGTTGAAATACCCCCCCAAAGGAAGAATTTCGCCTCAAAATGGCAAAAAATTGCAATACCCCCCCCAAAGGAACAATTTCGCCTCAAAATGCTGAAAAGTTGCAATACCCCCCGAAAGGAACAATTTCGCTTCAAAATGGCCAAAAGTTGCAATACCCCCCCAAGGAACAATTTCGCCTCAAAATGGCAAAAAATTGCAATACCCCCCCAAAGGAACAATTTCGCTTCAAAATGCCGAAAAGTTGCAATACCCCCCCAAAGGTACAATTTCGCTTCAAAATGGCCAAAAGTTGCAATACCCCCCAAAGGAACAATTTCGCTTCAAAATGGACAAAAGTTGCAATACCCCCACAAAGGAACAATTTCGCCTCAAAAAATGCCGAAAAGTTGCAATACCCCCCGAAAGGAACAATTTCGCTTCAAAATGGCCAAAAGTTGCAATACCCCCCCAAAGGAACAATTTCGCCTCAAAATGGCCAAAAATTGTAATACCCCCCAAAGGAACAATTTCGCTTCAATATGGCCAAAAGTTGCAATACCCCCCCAAAGGAACAATTTCGCCTCAAAATGGCAAAAAATTTCAATACCCCCCCAAAGGAACAATTTCACTTCAAAATGGCCATAAGTTGCAATACCCCCCAAAGGAAGAATTTCGCCTCAAAATGGCAAAAAATTGCAATACCCCCCCAAAGGAACAATTTCGCCTCAAAGTGCTGAAAAGTTGCAATACCCCCCGAAAGGAACAATTTCGCCTCAAAATGGCAAAAAATTGCCATACCCCCCCAAAGGAACAATTTCGCCTCAAAATGCCGAAAAGTTGCAATACCCCCCAAAAGGAACAATTTCGCTTCAAAATGGCCAAAAGTTGCAATACCCCCCCCAAGGAACAATTTCGCTTCAAAATGGCCAAAAGTTGCAATACCCCCCAAAGGAACAATTTCGCCTCAAAATGGCCAAAAATTGTAATACCCCCCCAAAGGAACAATTTCGCTTCAAAATGGCCAAAAGTTGCAATACCCCCCCAAAGGAACAATTTCGCCTCAAAATGGCAAAAAATTGCAATACCCCCCCAAAGGAACAATTTCGCTTCAAAATGGCCAAAAGTTGAAATACCCCCCAAAGGAAGAATTTCGCCTCAAAATGGCAAAAAATTGCAATACCCCCCCAAAGGAACAATTTCGCCTCAAAATGCTGAAAAGTTTCAATACCCCCCGAAAGGAACAATTTCGCTTCAAAATGGCCAAAAGTTGCAATACCCCCCCAAGGAACAATTTCGCCTCAAAATGGCAAAAAATTGCAATACCCCCCCAAAGGAACAATTTCGCTTCAAAATGCCGAAAAGTTGCAATACCCCCCCAAAGGTACAATTTCGCTTCAAAATGGCCAAAAGTTGCAATACCCCCCAAAGGAACAATTTCGCTTCAAAATGGACAAAAGTTGCAATACCCCCACAAAGGAACAATTTCGCCTCAAAAAATGCCGAAAAGTTGCAATATCTCCCCCCAAAGGTACAATTTCGCTTCAAAATGGCCAAAAGTTGCAATACCCCCCAAAGGAACAATTTCGCTTCAAAATGGCCAAAAGTTGCAATACCCCCCGAAAGGAACAATTTCGCTTCAAAATGGCCAAAAGTTGCAATACCCCCCCAAAGGAACAATTTCGCCTCAAAATGGCAAAAAATTGCAATACCCCCCCAAAGGAACAATTTCGCCTCAAAGTGCTGAAAAGTTGCAATACCCCCCAAAAGGAATAATTTCGCTTCAAAATGGCCAAAAGTTGCAATACCCCCCAAAGGAACAATTTCGCCTCAAAATGGCAAAAAATTGCAATACCCCCCCAAAGGAACAATTTCGCTTCAAAATGCCAAAAAGTTGCAATACCCCCCCAAAGGTACAATTTCGCTTCAAAATGGCCAAAAGTTGCAATTCCCCCCCTAAGGAACAATTTCGCCTCAAAATAAAAAAAAAATTGCAATACCCCCCAAAGGAACAATTTCGCCTCAAAATGCCGAAAAGTTGCAATACCCCCCAAAAGGAACAATTTCGCTTCAAAATGGCCAAAAGTTGCAATACCCCCCCAAAGGAACAATTTCGCCTCAAAATGGCAAAAAATTGCAATACCCCCCCAAAGGAACAATTTCGCTTCAAAATGGCCAAAAGTTTCAATACCCCCCCAATGGAACAATTTCGCCTCAAAATGAAAAAAAATTGCAAAACCCCCCCAAAGGAACAATTTCGCTCAAAATGCCGAAAAGTTGCAATACCCCCCGAAAGGAACAATTTCCCTTCAAAATGGCCAAAAGTTGCAATACTCCCCCGAAGGAACAATTTCGCCTCAAAATGCCGAAAAGTTGCAATACCCCCCGAAAGGAACAATTTCGCTTCAAAATGGCCAAAAGTTGCAATACCCCCCCAAAGGAACAATTTCGCCTCAAAATGGCAAAAAATTGCAATACCCCCCAAAGGAACAATTTCACCTCAAAATGCCGAAAAGTTGCAATACCTACCGAAAGGAACAATTTCGCTTCAAAACGGCCAAAAGATGCAATACCCCCCAAAGCAACAATTTCGCCTCAAAATGGCAAAAAATTGCAATACCCCCCCAAAGGAACAATTTCGCCTAAAAATGGCCAAAAATTGTAATACCCCCCCAAAGGAACAATTTCGCTTCAATATGGACAAAAGTTGCAATACCCCCCCAAAGGAACAATTTCGCCGCAAAATGGCAAAAAATTGTAATACCCCCCCAAAGGAACAATTTCGCCTCAAAATGCTGAAAAGTTGCAATACCCCCCGAAAGGAACAATTTCGCTTCAAAATGGCCAAAAGTTGCAATACCCCCCCAAAGGAACAATTTCGCCTCAAAATGGCAAAAAATTGCAATACCCACCCAAAGGAACAATTTCACCTCAAAATGCTGAAAAGTTGCAAGACCCCCCGAAAGGAACAATTTCGCCTCAAAATGGCCAAAAGTTGCAATACCCCCCGAAAGGAACAATTTCGCTTCAAAATGGCCAAAAGTTGCAATACCCCCCCAAAGGAACAATTTCGCCTCAAAATGCCGAAAAGTTGCAATACCCCCCGAAAGGAACAATTTCGCTTCAAAATGGCCAAAAGATGCAATACCCCCCCAAAGCAACAATTTCGCCTCAAAATGGCAAAAAATTGCAATACCCCCCCAAAGGAACAATTTCGCTTCAAAATGGCCAAAAGTTGCAATACCCCCCGAAAGGAACAATTTCGCTTCAAAATGGCCAAAAGATGCAATAACCCCCCAAAGCAACAATTTCGCCTCAAAATGGCAAAAAATTGCAATACCCCCCCAAAGGAACAATTTCGCTTCAATATGGCAAAAAATTGCAATACCCCCCCAAAGGAACAATTTCGCTTCAAAATGCCGAAAAGTTGCAATACCCCCCGAAAGGAACAATTTCGCTTCAAAATGGCCAAAAGATGCAATAACCCCCCAAAGCAACAATTTCGCCTCAAAATGGCAAAAAATTGCAATACCCCCCCAAAGGAACAATTTCGCTTCAATATGGCCAAAAGTTGCAATACCCCCCCAAAGGAACAATTTCGCTTCAAAATGCCGAAAAGTTGCAATAACCCTCCAAAGGAACAATTTCGCTTCAAAATGGCCAAAAGTTGCAATACCCCCCCAAAGGAACAATTTCGCTTCAAAATGCCGAAAAGTTGCAATACCCCCCCAAAGGTACAATTTCGCTTCAAAATGGCCAAAAGTTGCAATACCCCCCCAAAGGAACAATTTCGCCTCAAAATGGCAAAAAATTGCAATACCCCCCGAAAGGAACAATTTCGCTTCAAAATGGCCAAAAGTTGCAATACCCCCCAAAGGAACAATTTCGCCTCAAAATGCCGAAAAGTTGCAATACCCCCCGAAAGGAACAATTTCGCTTCAAAATGGCCAAAAGTTGCAATACCCCCCGAAAGGAACAATTTTGCTTCAAAATGGCCAAAAGTTGCAATACCCCCCCAAAGGAACAATTTCGCCTTAAAATGGCAAAAAATTGCAATACCCCCCCAAAGGAACAATTTCGCTTCAAAATTGCCAAAAGTTGCAATACCCCCCCAAAGGAAGAATTTCGCCTCAAAATGCCGAAAAGTTGCAATACCCCCCGAAAGGAACAAATTCGCTTCAAAATGGCCAAAAGTTGCAATACCCCCCCAAAGGAACAATTTTGCCTCAAAATGGCAAAAAATTGCAATACCCCACCAAAGGAACAATTTCACCTCAAAATGCCGAAAAGTTGCAATACCCCCCGAAAGGAACAATTTTGCTTCAAAATGGCCAAAAGATGCAATACCCCCCGAAAGGAACAATTTCGCTTCAAAATGGCCAAAAGTTTCAATACCCCCCCAAAGGAACAATTTCGCCTCAAAATGGCAAAAAATTGCAATACCCCCCCAAAGGAACAATTTCGCTTCAAAATTGCCAAAAGTTGCAATACCCCCCCAAAGGAAGAATTTCGCCTCAAAATGCTGAAAAGTTGCAATACCCCCCGAAAGGAACAAATTCGCTTCAAAATGGCCAAAAGTTGCAATACCCCCCCAAAGGAACAATTTTGCCTCAAAATGGCAAAAAATTGCAATACCCCACCAAAGGAACAATTTCGCCTCAAAATGCCGAAAAGTTGCAATACCCCCCGAAAGGAACAATTTCGCTTCAAAATGGCCAAAAGTTGCAATACCCCCCCAAAGGAACAATTTCGCTTCAATAGGCCAAAAGTTGCAATACCCCCCCCAAAGGAACAATTTCGCCTCAAAATGCCGAAAAGTTGCAATACCCCCCGAAAGGAACAATTTCGCCTCAAAATGGCCAAAAGTTGCAATACCCCCCCAAAGGAACAATTTCGCCTCAAAATGGCAAAAAATTGCAATACCCCCCCGAAGGAACAATTTCGCCTCAAAATGGTTAAAAATTGCAATACCCCCCAAAGGAACAATTTCGCTTCAATATGGACAAAAGTTGCAATACCCCCCAAAGGAACAATTTCTCCTCAAAATGCCGAAAAGTTGCAATACCCCCCGAAAGGAACAATTTCGCTTCAAAATGGCCAAAAGTTGCAATACCCCCCAAAGGAACAATTTCGCCTCAAAATGCCGAAAAGTTGCAATACCCCCCGAAAGGAACAATTTCGCTTCAAAATTGCCAAAAGTTGCAATACCCCCCCAAAGGAACAATTTTGCCTCAAAATGGCAAAAAATTGCAATACCCCCCCAAAGGAACAATTTCACCTCAAAATGCCGAAAAGTTGCAATACCCCCCGAAAGGAACTATTTCGCTTCAAAATGGCAAAAAGATGCAATACCCCCCCAAAGGAACAATTTCGCCTCAAAATGCCGAAAAGTTGCAATACCCCCCGAAAGGAACAATTTCGCTTCAAAATGGCCAAAAGTTGCAATACCCCCCAAAGGAACAATTTCGCCTCAAAATGGCAAAAAATTGCAATACCCCCCCAAAGGAACAATTTCGCTTCAATAGGCCAAAAGTTGCAATACCCCCCCAAAGGAACAATTTCGCCTCAAAATGCCAAAAAGTTGCAATACCCCCCCGAAAGGAACAATTTCGCCTCAAAATGGCCAAAAATTGTAAAACCCCCCCAAAGGAACAATTTCGCTTCAATATGGCCAAAAGTTGCAATACCCCCCCAAAGGAACAATTTCGCCTCAAAATTGCAATACCCCCCCAAAGGAACAATTTCGCTTCAAAATGGCCAAAAGTTGCAATACCCCCCCAAGGAACAATTTCGCCTCAAAATGGCAAAAAATTGCAATACCCCCCCAAAGGAACAATTTCGCCTCAAAATGCTGAAAAGTTGCAATATCCCCCGAAAGGAACAATTTCGTTTCAAAAGGGCCAAAAGTTGCAATACCCCCAAAGGAACAATTTCGCCTCAAAATGGCAAAAAATTGCAATACCCCCACAAAGGAACAATTTCACCTCAAAATGCCGAAAAGTTGCAATACCCCCCGAAAGGAACTATTTCGCTTCAAAATGGCAAAAAGATGCAATACCCCCCCAAAGGAACAATTTCGCCTCAAAATGCCGAAAAGTTGCAATACCCCCCGAAAGGAACAATTTCGCTTCAAAATGGCCAAAAGTTGCAATACCCCCCCAAAGGAACAATTTCGCCTCAAAATGTTGAAAAGTTGCAATACCCCCCAAAGAAAAAATTTCGCCTCGAAATGGCAAAAAATTGCAATACCCCCCCAAAGGAACAATTTCGCTTCAATAGGCCAAAAGTTGCAATACCCCCCCAAAGGAACAATTTCGCCTCAAAATGCCAAAAAGTTGCAATACCCCCCCGAAAGGAACAATTTCGCCTCAAAATGGCCAAAAATTGTAAAACCCCCCCAAAGGAACAATTTCGCTTCAATATGGCCAAAAGTTGCAATACCCCCCCAAAGGAACAATTTCGCCTCAAAATTGCAAAAAATTGCAATACCCCCCCAAAGGAACAATTTCGCTTCAAAATGGCCAAAAGTTGCAATTCCCCCCCAAGGAACAATTTCGCCTCAAAATGGCAAAAAATTGCAATACCCCCCCAAAGGAACAATTTCGCCTCAAAATGCTGAAAAGTTGCAATATCCCCCGAAAGGAACAATTTCGTTTCAAAAGGGCCAAAAGTTGCAATACCCCCCAAAGGAACAATTTCGCCTCAAAATGGCAAAAAATTGCAATACTCCCCCGAAGGAACAATTTCGCCTCAAAATGCCGAAAAGTTGCAATACCCCCCGAAAGGAACAATTTCGCTTCAAATGGCCAAAAGTTGCAATACCCCCCCAAAGGAACAATTTCGCCTCAAAATACCGAAAAGTTGCAATACCCCCCGAAAGGAACAATTTCGCTTCAAAATGGCCAAAAGTTGCAATACCCCCCCAAAGGAACAATTTCGCCTCAAAATGGCAAAAAATTGCAATACCCCCCCAAAGGAACAATTTCGCCTCAAAATGCCGAAAAGTTGCAATACCCCCAAAAGGAACAATTTCGCTTCAAAATGGCCAAAAGTTGCAATACCCCCCCAAAGGAACAATTTCGCCTTAAAATGGCAAAAAATTGCAATACCCCCCCAAAGGAACAATTTCGCTTCAAAATTGCCAAAAGTTGCAATACCCCCCCAAAGGAAGAATTTCGCCTCAAAATGCCGAAAAGTTGCAATACCCCCCGAAAGGAACAAATTCGCTTCAAAATGGCCAAAAGTTGCAATACCCCCCCAAAGGAACAATTTTGCCTCAAAATGGCAAAAAAATGCAATACCCCACCAAAGGAACAATTTCGCCTCAAAATGCCGAAAAGTTGCAATACCCCCGAAAGGAACAATTTCGCTTCAAAATGGCAAAAAGATGCAATACCCCCCCAAAGGAACAATTTCGCCTCAAAATGGCAAAAAATTGCAATACCCCCCCAAAGGAACACTTTCGCCTCAAAATGCCGAAAAGTTGCAATACCCCCAAAACGAACAATTTCGCTTCAAAATGGCCAAAAGTTGCAATACCCCCCCAAAGGAACAATTTCGCTTCAAAATGGCAAAAAATTGCAATACCCCCCCAAAGGAACAATTTCGCTTCAATAGGCCAAAAGTTGCAATACCCCCCCAAAGGAACAATTTCGCCTCAAAATGCCGAAAAGTTGCAATACCCCCCCGAAAGGAACAATTTCGCCTCAAAATGGCCAAAACTTGCAATACCCCCCCAAAGGAACAATTTCGCCTCAAAATGGCAAAAAATTGCAATACCCCCCCGAAGGAACAATTTCGCCTCAAAATGGTTAAAAATTGCAATACCCCCCAAAGGAACAATTTCGCTTCAATATGGACAAAAGTTGCAATACCCCCCAAAGGAACAATTTCTCCTCAAAATGCCGAAAAGTTGCAATACCCCCCGAAAGGAACAATTTCGCTTCAAAATGGCCAAAAGTTGCAACACCCCCCCAAAGGAACAATTTCGCCTCAAAATGCCGAAAAGTTGCAATACCCCCTGAAAGGAACAATTTCGCTTCAAAATGGCCAAAAGTTGCAATACCCCCCCAAAGGAACAATTTTGCCTCAAAATGGCAAAAAATTGCAATACCCCCCCAAAGGAACAATTTCACCTCAAAATGCCGAAAAGTTGCAATACCCCCCGAAAGGAACTATTTCGCTTCAAAATGGCAAAAAGATGCAATACCCCCCCCAAAGGAACAATTTCGCCTCAAAATGCCGAAAAGTTGCAATACCCCCCGAAAGGAACAATTTCGCTTCAAAATGGCCAAAAGTTGCAATACCCCCCAAAGGAACAATTTCGCCTCAAAATGGCAAAAAATTGCAATACCCCCCCAAAGGAACAATTTCGCCTCAAAATGCCGAAAAGTTGCAATACCCCCCGAAAGGAACAATTTCGCTTCAAAATGGCCAAAAGTTGCAATCCCCCCAAGGAACAATTTCGCCTCAAAATGCCGAAAAGTTGCAATACCCCCCGAAAGGAACAATTTCGCTTCAAAATGGTCAAAAGTTGCAATACCCCCCCAAAGGAACAATTTTGCCTCAAAATGGCAAAAAATTGCAATACCCCCCAAAGGAACAATTTTGCCTCAAAATGCCGAAAAGTTGCAATACCCCCCCAAAGGAAAAATTTCGCTTCAAAATGGCCAAAAGTTGCAATACCCCCCAAAGGAACAATTTCGCCTCACAATGGCAAAAAATTGCAATACCCCCCCAAAGGAACAATTTCGCCTCAAAATGCCGAAAAGTTGCAATACCCCCCGAAAGGAACAATTTCGCTTCAAATGGCCAAAAGTTGCAATACCCCCCCAAAGGAACAATTTCGCCTCAAAATACCGAAAAGTTGCAATACCCCCCGAAAGGAACAATTTCGCTTCAAAATGGCCAAAAGTTGCAATACCCCCCAAAGGAACAATTTCGCCTCAAAATGGCAAAAAATTGCAATACCCCCCCAAAGGAACAATTTCGCCTCAAAATGCCGAAAAGTTGCAATACCCCCCCGAAAGGAACAATTTCGCCTCAAAATGGCCAAAAATTGTAAAACCCCCCCAAAGGAACAATTTCGCTTCAATATGGCCAAAAGTTGCAATACCCCCCCAAAGGAACAATTTCGCCTCAAAATTGCAAAAAATTGCAATACCCCCCCAAAGGAACAATTTCGCCTCAAAATGCTGAAAAGTTGCAATATCCCCCGAAAGGAACAATTTCGTTTCAAAAGAGCCAAAAGTTGCAATACCCCCCAAAGGAACAATTTCGCCTCAAAATGGCAAAAAATTGCAATACTCCCCCGAAGGAACAATTTCGCCTCAAAATGCCGAAAAGTTGCAATACCCCCCGAAAGGAACAATTTCGCTTCAAATGGCCAAAAGTTGCAATACCCCCCAAAGGAACAATTTCGCCTCAAAATACCGAAAAGTTGCAATACCCCCCGAAAGGAACAATTTCGCTTCAAAATGGCCAAAAGTTGCAATACCCCCCAAAGGAACAATTTCGCCTCAAAATGCTGAAAAGTTGCAATATCCCCCGAAAGGAACAATTTCGTTTCAAAAGAGCCAAAAGTTGCAATACCCCCCAAAGGAACAATTTCGCCTCAAAATGGCAAAAAATTGCAATACTCCCCCGAAGGAACAATTTCGCCTCAAAATGCCGAAAAGTTGCAATACCCCCCGAAAGGAACAATTTCGCTTCAAATGGCCAAAAGTTGCAATACCCCCCCAAAGGAACAATTTCGCCTCAAAATACCGAAAAGTTGCAATACCCCCCGAAAGGAACAATTTCGCTTCAAAATGGCCAAAAGTTGCAATACCCCCCAAAGGAACAATTTCGCCTCAAAATGGCAAAAAATTGCAATACCCCCCCAAAGGAACAATTTCGCCTCAAAATGCCGAAAAGTTGCAATACCCCCCGAAAGGAACAATTTCGCTTCAAAATGGCCAAAAGTTGCAATCCCCCCAAGGAACAATTTCGCCTCAAAATGCCGAAAAGTTGCAATACCCCCCGAAAGGAACAATTTCGCTTCAAAATGGCCAAAAGTTGCAATACCCCCCCAAAGGAACAATTTTGCCTCAAAATGGCAAAAAATTGCAATACCCCCCAAAGGAACAATTTTGCCTCAAAATGCCGAAAAGTTGCAATACCCCCCCAAAGGAAAAATTTCGCTTCAAAATGGCCAAAAGTTGCAATACCCCCCAAAGGAACAATTTCGCCTCACAATGGCAAAAAATTGCAATACCCCCCCAAAGGAACAATTTCGCCTCAAAATGCCGAAAAGTTGCAATACCCCCCGAAAGGAACAATTTCGCTTCAAATGGCCAAAAGTTGCAATACCCCCCCAAAGGAACAATTTCGCCTCAAAATACCGAAAAGTTGCAATACCCCCCGAAAGGAACAATTTCGCTTCAAAATGGCCAAAAGTTGCAATACCCCCCAAAGGAACAATTTCGCCTCAAAATGGCAAAAAATTGCAATACCCCCCCAAAGGAACAATTTCGCCTCAAAATGCCGAAAAGTTGCAATACCCCCCGAAAGGAACAATTTCGCTTCAAAATGGCCAAAAGTTGCAATCCCCCCAAGGAACAATTTCGCCTCAAAATGCCGAAAAGTTGCAATACCCCCCGAAAGGAACAATTTCGCTTCAAAATGGCCAAAAGTTGCAATACCCCCCCAAAGGAACAATTTTGCCTCAAAATGGCAAAAAATTGCAATACCCCCCCAAAGGAACAATTTCACCTCAAAATGCCGAAAAGTTGCAATACCCCCCGAAAGGAACAATTTCGCTTCAAAATGGCCAAAAGATGCAATACCCCCCCAAAGGAAGAATTTCGCCTCAAAATGGCAAAAAATTGCAATACCCCCCAAAGGAACAATTTCGCCTCAAAATGCTGAAAAGTTGCAATACCCCCCGAAAGGAACAATTTCGCTTCAAAATGGCCAAAAGTTGCAATTCCCCCCCAAAGGAACAATTTCGCCTCAAAATGGCAAAAAATTGCAATACCCCCCAAAAGGAACAACTTCGCTTCAAAATGCCGAAAAGTTACAATACCCCCCCAAAGGTACAATTTCGCTTCAAAATGGCTAAAAGTTGCAATACCCCCCAAAGGAACAATTTCGCCTCAAAATGGCAAAAAATTGCAATACCCCCCAAGGAACAATTTCGCTTCACTATGCCGAAAAGTTGCATTACCCCCCAAAGGTACAATTTCGCTTCAAAATGGCCAAAAGTTGCAATACCCCCCCAAAGGAACAATTTTGCCTCAAAATGGCAAAAAATTGCAATACCCCCCCAAAGGAACAATTTCACCTCAAAATGCCGAAAAGTTGCAATACCCCACGAAAGGAACAATTTCGCTTCAAAATGGCCAAAAGTTGCAATACCCCCCCAAAGGAACAATTTCGCCTCAAAATGGCAAAAAATTGCAATACCCCCCCAAAGGAACAATTTCGCCTCAAAATGCTGAAAAGTTGCAATATCCCCCGAAAGGAACAATTTCGTTTCAAAAGGGCCAAAAGTTGCAATACCCCCCAAAGGAACAATTTCGCCTCAAAATGGCAAAAAATTGCAATACTCCCTCGAAGGAACAATTTCGCCTCAAAATGCCGAAAAGTTGCAATACCCCCCGAAAGGAACAATTTCGCTTCAAATGGCCAAAAGTTGCAATACCCCCCCAAAGGAACAATTTCGCCTCAAAATACCGAAAAGTTGCAATACCCCCCGAAAGGAACAATTTCGCTTCAAAATGGCCAAAAGTTGCAATACCCCCCAAAGGAACAATTTCGCCTCAAAATGGCAAAAAATTGCAATACCCCCCCAAAGGAACAATTTCGCCTCAAAATGCCGAAAAGTTGCAATACCCCCCGAAAGGAACAATTTCGCTTCAAAATGGCCAAAAGTTGCAATCCCCCCCAAGGAACAATTTCGCCTCAAAATGCCGAAAAGTTGCAATACCCCCCAAAAGGAACAATTTCGCTTCAAAATGGCCAAAAGTTGCAATACCCCCCCAAAGGAACAATTTTGCCTCAAAATGGCAAAAAATTGCAATACCCCCCCAAAGGAACAATTTCACCTCAAAATGCCGAAAAGTTGCAATACCCCCCGAAAGGAACAATTTCGCTTCAAAATGGCCAAAAGATGCAATACCCCCCCAAAGGAAGAATTTCGCCTCAAAATGGCAAAAAATTGCAATACCCCCCAAAGGAACAATTTCGCCTCAAAATGCTGAAAAGTTGCAATACCCCCCGAAAGGAACAATTTCGCTTCAAAATGGCAAAAAATTGCAATACCCCCCCAAAGGAACAATTTCACCTCAAAATGCTGAAAAGTTGCAATACCCCCCGAAAGGAACAATTTCGCCTCAAAATGGCCAAAAGTTGCAATACCCCCCGAAAGGAACAATTTCGCTTCAAAATGGCCAAAAGATGCAATACCCCCCCAAAGCAACAATTTCGCCTCAAAATGGCAAAAAATTGCAATACCCCCCCAAAGGAACAATTTCGCCTCAAAATGCCGAAAAGTTGCAATACCCCCCGAAAGGAACAATTTCGCTTCAAAATGGCCAAAAGATGCAATACCCCCCCAAAGGAACAATTTCGCCTCAAAATGCCGAAAAGTTGCAATACCCCCCGAAAGGAACAATTTCGCCTCAAAATGGCCAAAAGTTGCAATACCCCCCCAAAGGAACAATTTCGCCTCAAAATGGCAAAAAATTGCAATACCCCCCCGAAGGAACAATTTCGCCTCAAAATGGTTAAAAATTGCAATACCCCCCAAAGGAACAATTTCGCTTCAATATGGACAAAAGTTGCAATACCCCCCCAAAGGAACAATTTCGCTTCAATAGGCCAAAAGTTGCAATACCCCCCCCAAAGGAACAATTTCGCCTCAAAATGCCGAAAAGTTGCAATACCCCCCGAAAGGAACAATTTCGCCTCAAAATGGCCAAAAGTTGCAATACCCCCCCAAAGGAACAATTTCGCCTCAAAATGGCAAAAAATTGCAATACCCCCCCGAAGGAACAATTTCGCCTCAAAATGGTTAAAAATTGCAATACCCCCCAAAGGAACAATTTCGCTTCAATATGGACAAAAGTTGCAATACCCCCCCCAAAGGAACAATTTCGCCTCAAAATGCCGAAAAGTTGCAATACCCCCCGAAAGGAACAATTTCGCTTCAAAATGGCCAAAAGTTGCAATACCCCCCCAAAGGAGCAATTTTGCCTCAAAATGGCAAAAAATTGCAATACCCCCCCAAAGGAACAATTTCACCTCAAAATGCCGAAAAGTTGCAATACCCCCCGAAAGGAACAATTTCGCTTCGAAATGGCCAAAAGATGCAATACCCCCCCAAAGGAACAATTTCGCCTCAAAATGCCGAAAAGTTGCAATACCCCCCGAAAGGAACAATTTCGCTTCAAAATGGCCAAAAGTTGCAATACCCCCCCAAAGGAACAATTTCGCCTCAAAATGCCGAAAAGTTGCAATACCCCCCAAAAGGAACAATTTCGCTTCAAAATGGCCAAAAGTTGCAATACCCCCCCAAAGGAACAATTTCGCCTCAAAATGGCAAAAAATTGCAATACCCCCCCAAAGGAACAATTTCGCTTCAATAGGCCAAAAGTTGCAATACCCCCCCAAAGGAACAATTTCGCCTTAAAATGCCGAAAAGTTGCAATACCCCCCCGAAAGGAAAAATTTCGCCTCAAAATGGCCAAAAATTGTAAAACCCCCCCAAAGGAACAATTTCGCTTCAATATGGCCAAAAGTTGCAATACCCCCCCAAAGGAACAATTTCGCCTCAAAATGGCAAAAAATTGCAATACCCCCCCAAAGGAACAATTTCGCTTCAAAATGGCCAAAAGTTGCAATACCACCCCAAAGGAACAATTTCGCCTCAAAATGGCAAAAAATTGCAATACCCCCCCAAAGGAACAATTTCGCCTCAAAATGCTGAAAAGTTGCAATATCCCCCGAAAGGAACAATTTCGTTTCAAAAGGGCCAAAAGTTGCAATACCCCCCCAAAGGAACAATTTCGCCTCAAAATGGCAAAAAATTGCAATACCCCCCAAAGGAACAATTTCGCTTCAAAATGGCCAAAAGTTTCAATACCCCCCCAAAGGAACAATTTCGCCTCAAAATGAAAAAAAATTGCAATACCCCCCCAAAGGAACAATTTCGCCTCAAAATGCAGAAAAGTTGCAAAACCCCCCAAAAGGAACAATTTCGCTTCAAAATGGCCAAAAGTTGCAATACCCCCCCAAAGGAACAATTTCGCCTCAAAATGGCAAAAAATTGCAATACCCCCCCAAAGGAACAATTTCGCTTCAATAGGCCAAAAGTTGCAATACCCCCCCCAAAGGAACAATTTCGCCTCAAAATGCCGAAAAGTTGCAATACCCCCCGAAAGGAACAATTTCGCCTCAAAATGGCCAAAAGTTGCAATACCCCCCCAAAGGAACAATTTCGCCTCAAAATGGCAAAAAATTGCAATACCCCCCCGAAGGAACAATTTCGCCTCAAAATGGTTAAAAATTGCAATACCCCCCGAAAGGAACAATTTCGCTTCAATATGGACAAAAGTTGCAATACCCCCCCAAAGGAACAATTTCGCCTCAAAATGCCGAAAAGTTGCAATACCCCCCAAAAGGAACAATTTCGCTTCAAAATGGCCAAAAGTTGCAATACCCCCCCAAAGGAACAATTTCGCCTCAAAATGGTTAAAAATTGCAATACCCCCCAAAGGAACAATTTCGCTTCAATATGGACAAAAGTTGCAATACCCCCCCAAAGGAACAATTTCGCCTCAAAATGCCAAAAAGTTGCAATACCCCCCGAAAGGAACAATTTCGCTTCAAAATGGCCAAAAGTTGCAATACCCCCGCAAAGGAACAATTTCGCCTCAAAATGCCGAAAAGTTGCAATACCCCCCAAAAGGAACAATTTCGCTTCAAAATGGCCAAAAGTTGCAATACCTCCCCAAAGGAACAATTTCGCCTCAAAATGGCAAAAAATTGCAATACCCCCCCAAAAGGAACAATTTCGCTTCAATAGGCCAAAAGTTGCAATACCCCCCAAAGGAACAATTTCGCCTCAAAATGCCGAAAAGTTGCAATACCCCCCCGAAAGGAACAATTTCGCCTCAAAATGGCCAAAAATTGTAAAACCCCCCCAAAGGAACAATTTTGCTTCAATATGGCCAAAAGTTGCAATACCCCCCCAAAGGAACAATTTCGCCTCAAAATGGCAAAAAATTGCAATACCCCCCCAAAGGAACAATTTCGCTTCAAAATGGCCAAAAGTTGCAATACCCCCCCAAAGGAACAATTTCGCCTCAAAATGGCAAAAAATTGCAATACCCCCCAAAGGAACAATTTCGCCTCAAAATGCTGAAAAGTTGCAATATCCCCCGAAAGGAACAATTTCGTTTCAAAAGGGCCAAAAGTTGCAATACCCCCCCAAAGGAACAATTTCGCCTCAAAATGGCAAAAAATTGCAATACCCCCCCAAAGGAACAATTTCGCTTCAAAATGGCCAAAAGTTTCAATACCCCCCCAAAGGAACAATTTCGCCTCAAAATGAAAAAAAATTGCAATACCCCCCCAAAGGAACAATTTCGCCTCAAAATGCAGAAAAGTTGCAATACCCCCCGAAAGGAACAATTTCCCTTCAAAATGGCCAAAAGTTGCAATACCCCCCCCCAAAGGAACAATTTCGCTTCAAAATGGCCAAAAGTTGCAATACTCCCCCGAAGGAACAATTTCGCCTCAAAATGCCAAAAAGTTGCAATACCCCCCGAAAGGAACAATTTCGCTTCAAATGGCCAAAAGTTGCAATACCCCCCAAAGGAACAATTTCGCCTCAAAATACCGAAAAGTTGCAATACCCCCCGAAAGGAACAATTTCGCTTCAAAATGGCCAAAAGTTGCAATACCCCCCAAAGGAACAATTTCGCCTCAAAATGCCGAAAAGTTGCAATACCCCCCGAAAGGAACAATTTCGCTTCAAAATGGCCAAAAGTTGCAATCCCCCCCAAGGAACAATTTCGCCTCAAAATGCCGAAAAGTTGCAATACCCCCCGAAAGGAACAATTTCGCTTCAAAATGGCCAAAAGTTGCAATACCCCCCCAAAGGAACAATTTTGCCTCAAAATGGCAAAAAATTGCAATACCCCCCCAAAGGAACAATTTCGCCTCAAAATGGCAAAAAATTGCAATACCCCCCCAAAGGAACAATTTCGCTTCAATAGGCCAAAAGTTGCAATACCCCCCCAAAGGAACAATTTCGCCTCAAAATGCCGAAAAGTTTCAATACCCCCCGAAAGGAACAATTTCGCCTCAAAATGGCCAAAAGTTGCAATACCCCCCCAAAGGAACAATTTCGCCTCAAAATGGCAAAAAATTGCAATACCCCCAAAGGAACAATTTCGCTTCAATATGGACAAAAGTTGCAATACCCCCCCAAAGGAACAATTTCGCCTCAAAATGCCAAAAAGTTGCAATACCCCCCGAAAGGAACAATTTCGCTTCAAAATGGCCAAAATTTGCAATACCCCCCCAAAGGAACAATTTCGCCTCAAAATGCCGAAAAGTTGCAATACCCCCCAAAAGGAACAATTTCGCTTCAAAATGGCCAAAAGTTGCAATACCCCCCCAAAGGAACAATTTCGCCTCAAAATGGCAAAAAATTGCAATACCCCCCCAAAGGAACAATTTCGCTTCAATAGGCCAAAAGTTGCAATACCCCCCAAAGGAACAATTTCGCCTCAAAATGCCGAAAAGTTGCAATACCCCCCCGAAAGGAACAATTCCGCCTCAAAATGGCCAAAAATTGTAAAACCCCCCCAAAGGAACAATTTCGCTTCAATATGGCCAAAAGTTGCAATACCCCCCCAAAGGAACAATTTCGCCTCAAAATGGCAAAAAATTGCAATACCCCCCCAAAGGAACAATTTCGCCTCAAAATGCTGAAAAGTTGCAATATCCCCCGAAAGGAACAATTTCGTTTCAAAAGGGCCAAAAGTTGCAATACCCCCCCAAAGGAACAATTTCGCCTCAAAATGGCAAAAAATTGCAATACCCCCCCAAAGGAACAATTTCGCTTCAAAATGGCCAAAAGTTTCAATACCCCCCAAAGGAACAATTTCGCCTCAAAATGAAAAAAAATTGCAATACCCCCCCAAAGGAACAATTTCGCCTCAAAATGCAGAAAAGTTGCAATACCCCCCGAAAGGAACAATTTCCCTTCAAAATGGCCAAAAGTTGCAATACCCCCCCCCAAAGGAACAATTTCGCTTCAAAATGGCCAAAAGTTGCAATACTCCCCCGAAGGAACAATTTCGCCTCAAAATGCCGAAAAGTTGCAATACCCCCCGAAAGGAACAATTTCGCTTCAAATGGCCAAAAGTTGCAATACCCCCCCAAAGGAACAATTTCGCCTCAAAATACCGAAAAGTTGCAATACCCCCCGAAAGGAACAATTTCGCTTCAAAATGGCCAAAAGTTGCAATACCCCCCAAAGGAACAATTTCGCCTCAAAATGCCGAAAAGTTGCAATACCCCCCGAAAGGAACAATTTCGCTTCAAAATGGCCAAAAGTTGCAATCCCCCCAAGGAACAATTTCGCCTCAAAATGCCGAAAAGTTGCAATACCCCCCGAAAGGAACAATTTCGCCTCAAAATCCTGAAAAGTTGCAACACCCCCCCAAAGGTACAATTTCGCTTCAAAATGGCCAAAAGTTGCAATACCCCCCCAAAGGAACAATTTCGCCTCAAAATGCCGAAAAGTTGCAATACCCCCCGAAAGGAATAATTTCGCTTCAAATGGCCAAAAGTTGCAATACCCCCCCAAAGGAACAATTTCGCCTCAAAATACCGAAAAGTTGCATTACCCCCCGAAAGGAACAATTTCGCTTCAAAATGGCCAAAAGTTGCAATACCCCCAAAGGAACAATTTCGCCTCAAAATGGCAAAAAATTGCAATACCCCCCGAAAGGAACAATTTCGCTTCAAAATGGCCAAAAGTTGCAATACCCCCCCAAAGGAACAATTTTGCCTCAAAATGGCAAAAAATTGCAATACCCCCCCAAAGGAACAATTTCACCTCAAAATGCCGAAAAGTTGCAATACCCCCCGAAAGGAACAATTTCGCTTCAAAATGGCCAAAAGATGCAATACCCCCCCAAAGGAACAATTTCGCCTCAAAATGCCGAAAAGTTGCAATACCCCCCGAAAGGAACAATTTCGCTTCAAAATGGCCAAAAGTTGCAATACCCCCCAAAGGAACAATTTCTCCTCAAAATGCCGAAAAGTTGCAATACCCCCCGAAAGGAACAATTTCGCTTTAAAATGGCCAAAAGTTGCAATACCCCCCCAAAGGAACAATTTCGCTTCAAAATGCCGAAAAGTTGCAATACCCCCCCAAAGGAACAATTTCGCCTCAAAATGGCCAAAAATTGTAATACCCCCCAAAGGAACAATTTCGCTTCAATATGGCCAAAAGTTGCAATACCCCCCCAAAGGAAGAATTTCGCCTCAAAATGGCAAAAAATTGCAATACCCCCCCAAAGGAACAATTTCGCCTCAAAATGCTGAAAAGTTGCAATACCCCCCGAAAGGAACAATTTCGCTTTAAAATGGCCAAAAGTTGCAATTCCCCCCCAAAGGAACAATTTCGCCTCAAAATGGAAAAAAATTGCAATACCCCCCCAAAGGAACAACTTCGCTTCAAAATGCCGAAAAGTTGCAATACCCCCCCAAAGGAACAATTTCGCTTCAATATGGCCAAAAGTTGCAATACCCCCCCGAAGGAACAATTTCGCCTCAAAATGGAAAAAAATTGCAATACCCCCCAAAGGAACAATTTCGCCTCAAAATGCCGAAAAGTTGCAATACCCCCCCAAAGGAACAATTTCGCTTCAAAATGGCCAAAAGTTGCAATACCCCCCAAAGGAACAATTTCGCCTCAAAATGAAAAAAAAATTGCAATACCCCCCAAAGGAACAATTTCGCTTCAAAATGCCAAAAAGTTGTAATACCCCCCCAAAGGAACAATTTCGCTTCAAAATGGCCAAAAGTTGCAATACCCCCCGAAAGGAACAATTTCGCTTCAAAATGGCCAAAATTTGCAATACCCCCCCAAAGGAACAATTTCGCCTCAAAATGCCGAAAAGTTGCAATACCCCCCAAAAGGAACAATTTCGCTTCAAAATGGCCAAAAGTTGCAATACCCCCCAAAGGAACAATTTCGCCTCAAAATGGCAAAAAATTGCAATACCCCCCCAAAGGAACAATTTCGCTTCAATAGGCCAAAAGTTGCAATACCCCCCAAAGGAACAATTTCGCCTCAAAATGCCGAAAAGTTGCAATACCCCCCGAAAGGAACAATTCCGCCTCAAAATGGCCAAAAATTGTAAAACCCCCCCAAAGGAACAATTTCGCTTCAATATGGCCAAAAGTTGCAATACCCCCCCAAAGGAACAATTTCGCCTCAAAATGGCAAAAAATTGCAATACCCCCCCCAAAGGAACAATTTCGCTTCAAAATGGCCAAAAGTTGCAATACCCCCCCAAAGGAACAATTTCGCCTCAAAATGGCAAAAAATTGCAATACCCCCCCAAAGGAACAATTTCGCCTCAAAATGCTGAAAAGTTGCAATATCCCCCGAAAGGAACAATTTCGTTTCAAAAGGGCCAAAAGTTGCAATACCCCCCCAAAGGAACAATTTCGCCTCAAAATGGCAAAAAATTGCAATACCCCCCCAAAGGAACAATTTCGCTTCAAAATGGCCAAAAGTTTCAATACCCCCCCAAAGGAACAATTTCGCCTCAAAATGAAAAAAAATTGCAATACCCCCCCAAAGGAACAATTTCGCCTCAAAATGCAGAAAAGTTGCAATACCCCCCGAAAGGAACAATTTCCCTTCAAAATGGCCAAAAGTTGCAATACCCCCCCCAAAGGAACAATTTCGCTTCAAAATGGCCAAAAGTTGCAATACTCCCCCGAAGGAACAATTTCGCCTCAAAATGCCGAAAAGTTGCAATACCCCCCGAAAGGAACAATTTCGCTTCAAATGGCCAAAAGTTGCAATACCCCCCCAAAGGAACAATTTCGCCTCAAAATACCGAAAAGTTGCAATACCCCCCGAAAGGAACAATTTCGCTTCAAAATGGCCAAAAGTTGCAATGCCCCCCAAAGGAACAATTTCGCCTCAAAATGCCGAAAAGTTGCAATACCCCCCGAAAGGAACAATTTCGCTTCAAAATGGCCAAAAGTTGCAATCCCCCCAAGGAACAATTTCGCCTCAAAATGCCGAAAAGTTGCAATACCCCCCGAAAGGAACAATTTCGCCTCAAAATCCTGAAAAGTTGCAACACCCCCCCAAAGGTACAATTTCGCTTCAAAATGGCCAAAAGTTGCAATACCCCCCCAAAGGAACAATTTCGCCTCAAAATGCCGAAAAGTTGCAATACCCCCCGAAAGGAATAATTTCGCTTCAAATGGCCAAAAGTTGCAATACCCCCCCAAAGGAACAATTTCGCCTCAAAATACCGAAAAGTTGCATTACCCCCCGAAAGGAACAATTTCGCTTCAAAATGGCCAAAAGTTGCAATACCCCCAAAGGAACAATTTCGCCTCAAAATGGCAAAAAATTGCAATACCCCCCGAAAGGAACAATTTCGCTTCAAAATGGCCAAAAGTTGCAATCCCCCCCAAGGAACAATTTCGCCTCAAAATGCCGAAAAGTTGCAATACCCCCCGAAAGGAAAAATTTCGCTTCAAAATGGCCAAAAGTTGCAATACCCCCCCAAAGGAACAATTTTGCCTCAAAATGGCAAAAAATTGCAATACCCCCCCAAAGGAACAATTTCACCTCAAAATGCCGAAAAGTTGCAATACCCCCCGAAAGGAACAATTTCGCTTCAAAATGGCCAAAAGATGCAATACCCCCCCAAAGGAACAATTTCGCCTCAAAATGCCGAAAAGTTGCAATACCCCCCGAAAGGAACAATTTCGCTTCAAAATGGCCAAAAGTTGCAATACCCCCCAAAGGAACAATTTCTCCTCAAAATGCCGAAAAGTTGCAATACCCCCCGAAAGGAACAATTTCGCTTTAAAATGGCCAAAAGTTGCAATACCCCCCCAAAGGAACAATTTCGCTTCAAAATGCCGAAAAGTTGCAATACCCCCCCAAAGGAACAATTTCGCCTCAAAATGGCCAAAAATTGTAATACCCCCCAAAGGAACAATTTCGCTTCAATATGGCCAAAAGTTGCAATACCCCCCCAAAGGAAGAATTTCGCCTCAAAATGGCAAAAAATTGCAATACCCCCCCAAAGGAACAATTTCGCCTCAAAATGCTGAAAAGTTGCAATACCCCCCGAAAGGAACAATTTCGCTTTAAAATGGCCAAAAGTTGCAATTCCCCCCCAAAGGAACAATTTCGCCTCAAAATGGAAAAAAATTGCAATACCCCCCCAAAGGAACAACTTCGCTTCAAAATGCCGAAAAGTTGCAATACCCCCCCAAAGGAACAATTTCGCTTCAATATGGCCAAAAGTTGCAATACCCCCCCGAAGGAACAATTTCGCCTCAAAATGGAAAAAAATTGCAATACCCCCCAAAGGAACAATTTCGCCTCAAAATGCCGAAAAGTTGCAATACCCCCCCAAAGGAACAATTTCGCTTCAAAATGGCCAAAAGTTGCAATACCCCCAAAGGAACAATTTCGCCTCAAAATGAAAAAAAAATTGCAATACCCCCCAAAGGAACAATTTCGCTTCAAAATGCCAAAAAGTTGTAATACCCCCCCAAAGGAACAATTTCGCTTCAAAATGGCCAAAAGTTGCAAAACCCCCCAAAGGAACAATTTCGCTTCAAAATGGCCAAAAGTTGCAATACCCCCCCAAAGGAACAATTTTGCCTCAAAATGCCAAAAAGTTGCAATACCCCCCCAAAGGAACAATTTCGCTTCAAAATGGCCAAAAGTTGCAATACCCCCCAAAGGAACAATTTCGCTTCAAAATGGCCAAAAGTTGCAATACCCCCCCAAAGGAACAATTTTGCCTCAAAATGCCGAGAAGTTGCAATACCCCCCCAAAGGAACAATTTCGCTTCAAAATGGCCAAAAGTTGCAATACCCCCCAAAGGAACAATTTCGCTTCAAAATGGCCAAAAGTTGCAATACCCCCCCAAAGGAACAATTTTGCCTCAAAATGCCGAGAAGTTGCAATACCTCCCCAAAGGAACAATTTCGCTTCAAAATGGCCAAAAGTTGCAATACCCCCCAAAGGAACAATTTCGCCTCAAAATGAAAAAAAAATTGCAATACCCCCCCAAAGGAATAATTTCGCTTCAAAATGCCGAAAAGTTGCAATACCCCCCCAAAGGAACAATTTCGCTTTAAAATGGCCAAAAGTTGCAATACCCCCCCAAAGGAACAATTTCGCTTCAAAATGCCGAAAAGTTGCAATACCCCCCCAAAGGAACAATTTCGCCTCAAAATGGCCAAAAATTGTAATACCCCCCAAAGGAACAATTTCGCTTCAATATGGCCAAAAGTTGCAATACCCCCCCAAAGGAAGAATTTCGCCTCAAAATGGCAAAAAATTGCAATACCCCCCCAAAGGAACAATTTCGCCTCAAAATGCTGAAAAGTTGCAATACCCCCTCAAAGTAACAATTTCGCTTCAAAATGGCCAAAAGTTGCAATACCCCCCAAAGGAACAATTTCGCTTCAAAATGGCCAAAAGTTGCAATACCCCCCCAAAGGAACAATTTTGCCTCAAAATGCCGAGAAGTTGCAATACCCCCCCAAAGGAAAAATTTCGCTTCAAAATGGCCAAAAGTTGCAATACCCCCCAAAGGAACAATTTCGCCTCAAAATGAAAAAAAAATTGCAATACCCCCCCAAAGGAATAATTTCGCTTCAAAATGCCGAAAAGTTGCAATACCCCCCCAAAGGAACAATTTCGCTTCAAAATGCCGAAAAGTTGCAATACCCCCCAAAAGGAACAATTTCGCTTCAAAATGGCCAAAAGTTGCAATACTCCCCAAAGGAACAATTTCGCTTCAAAATGGCCAAAAGTTGCAATACCCCCCCAAAGGAATAATTTCGCCGCAAAATGGCAAAAAATTGCAATACCCCCCGAAAGGAACAATTTCGCCTCAAAATGCTGAAAAGTTGCAATACCCCCCGAAAGGAACAATTTCGCTTCAAAATGCCGAAAAGTTGCAATACCCCCCCAAAGGTACAATTTTGCTTCAAAATGGCCAAAAGTTGCAATACCCCTACAAAGGAACAATTTCGCCTCAAAATGGAAAAAAAAATGCAATACCCCCCAAAGGAACAATTTCGCCTCAAAATGCCGAAAAGTTGCAATACCCCCCGAAAGGAACAATTTTGCTTCAAAATGGCCAAAAGTTGCAATACCCCCCCAAAGGAACAATTTCGCTTTAAAATGGCCAAAAGTTGCAATACCCCCCCAAAGGAACAATTTCGCTCCAAAATGCCGAAAAGTTGCAATGCCCCCCCAAAGGAACAATTTCGCTTCAAAATGGCCAAAAGTTGCAATACCCCCCCAAAGGAACAATTTCGCCTCAAAATGGCAAGAAATTGCAATACCCCCCAAAGGAACAATTTCGCCTCAAAATGCCGAAAAGTTGCAATACCCTCCGAAAGGAACAATTTCGCTTCAAAATGGCCAAAAGTTGCAATACCCCCCCAAAGGAACAATTTCGCTTCAAAATTGCCAAAAGTTGCAATACCCCCCAAAGGAACAATTTCGCCTCAAAATGGAAAAAAATTGCAATACCCCCTCAAAGGAACAATTTTGTTTCAAAATGCCGAAAAGTTGCAATACCCCCCCAAAGGAACAATTTCGCTTCAAAATGGCCAAAAGTTGCAATACCCCCCAAAGGAACAATTTCGCCTCAAAATGAAAAAAAAATGCAATACCCCCCCAAAGGAACAATTTCGCTTCAAAATGCCGAAAAGTTGCAATACCCCCCCAAAGGAACAATTTCGCCTCAAAATGCCGAAAAGTTGCAATATCTCCCCAAAGGAACAATTTCGCTTCAAAATGGCCAAAATTTGCAATACCCCCCAAAGGAACAATTTCGCTTCAAAATGGCCAAAAGTTGCAATACCCCCCCAAAGGAACAATTTCGCCGCAAAATGGCAAAAAATTGCAATACCCCCCCAAAGGAACAATTTCACCTCAAAATGCTGAAAAGTTGCAATACCCCCCGAAAGGAACAATTTCGCTTCAAAATGCCGAAAGGTTGCAATACCCCCCCAAAGGTACAATTTTGCTTCAAAATGGCCAAAAGTTGCAATACCCCCCCAAAGGAACAATTTCGCCTCAAAATGAAAAAAAAATTGCAATACCCCCCCAAAGGAACAATTTCGCTTCAAAATGCCGAAAAGTTGCAATACCCCCCCAAAGGAACAATTTCGCCTCAAAATGCCGAAAAGTTGCAATACCCCCCCAAAGGAACAATTTCGCTTCAAAATGGCCAAAAGTTGCAATATCCCCCAAAGGAACAATTTCGCTACAAAATGGCCAAAAGTTGTAATACCCCCCAAAGGAACAATTTCGCCGCAAAATGGCAAAAAATTGCAATACCCCCCCAAAGGAACAATTTCGCCTCAAAATGCTGAAAAGTTGCAAAACCCCCCCAAAGGAACAATTTTGCCTCAAAATACCGAAAAGTTGCAATACCGCCCCAAAGGAAAAATTTCGCTTCAAAATGGCCAAATGTTGCAATACCCCCCCAAGGAACAATTTCGCTTCAAAATGCCGAAAAGTTGCAATACCCCCCCAAAGAAACAATTTCGCCTCAAAATGCCGAAAAGTTGCAATACCCCCCCAAAGGAACAATTTCGCTTCAAAATGCCGAAAAGTTGCAATGCCCCCCCAAAGGAACAATTTCGCTTCAAAATGGTCAAAAGTTGCAATACCTCCCCAAAGGAACAATTTTGCCTCAAAATGCCGAAAAGTTTAAATACCCCCCGAAAAGAACAATTTCGCTTCAAAATGGCCAAAAGTTGCAATACCCCCCCAAAGGAACAATTTCGCCGCAAAATGGCAAAAAATTGCAATACCCCCCCAAAGGAACAATTTCACCTCAAAATGCTGAAAAGTTGCAATACCCCCCGAAAGGAACAATTTCGCTTCAAAATGCCGAAAGGTTGCAATACCCCCCCAAAGGTACAATTTTGCTTCAAAATGGCCAAAAGTTGCAATACCCCCCCAAAGGAACAATTTCGCCTCAAAATGAAAAAAAAATTGCAATACCCCCCCAAAGGAACAATTTCGCCTCAAAATGCCGAAAAGTTGCAATACCCCCCCAAAGGAACAATTTCGCTTCAAAATGGCCAAAAGTTGCAATATCCCCCAAAGGAACAATTTCGCTACAAAATGGCCAAAAGTTGTAATACCCCCCAAAGGAACAATTTCGCCGCAAAATGGCAAAAAATTGCAATACCCCCCCAAAGGAACAATTTCGCCTCAAAATGCTGAAAAGTTGCAAAACCCCCCCAAAGGAACAATTTTGCCTCAAAATACCGAAAAGTTGCAATACCGCCCCAAAGGAACAATTTCGCTTCAAAATGGCCAAATGTTGCAATACCCCCCCAAGGAACAATTTCGCTTCAAAATGCCGAAAAGTTGCAATACCCCCCCAAAGAAACAATTTCGCCTCAAAATGCCGAAAAGTTGCAATACCCCCCCAAAGGAACAATTTCGCTTCAAAATGCCGAAAAGTTGCAATGCCCCCCCAAAGGAACAATTTCGCTTCAAAATGGTCAAAAGTTGCAATACCTCCCCAAAGGAACAATTTTGCCTCAAAATGCCGAAAAGTTTAAATACCCCCCGAAAAGAACAATTTCGCTTCAAA
This sequence comes from Anomaloglossus baeobatrachus, assembly GCF_048569485.1. Taxonomy (NCBI): domain Eukaryota; kingdom Metazoa; phylum Chordata; class Amphibia; order Anura; family Aromobatidae; genus Anomaloglossus; species Anomaloglossus baeobatrachus. Next base: position 44,962,644 of record NC_134363.1, read on the forward strand.
ATGGCCAAAAATTGCCATACCCCCCAAAGGAACAATTTCGCCTCAAAATGGAAAAAAATTTGCAATACCCCCCCAAAGGAACAATTTTGCCTCAAAATGCCGAAAAGTTGCAATACCCCCCCAAAGGAACAATTTCGCTTCAAAATGGCCAAAAGTTGCAATACCCCCCAAAGGAACAATTTCGCCTCAAAATGAAAAAAAAATTGCAATACCCCCCCAAAGGAACAATTTCGCTTCAAAATGCCGAAAAGTTGCAATACCCCCCCAAAGGAGCAATTTCGCCTCAAAATGCCGAAAAGTTGCAATATCCCCCAAAGGAACAATTTCGCTACAAAATGGCCAAAAGTTGTAATACCCCCCCAAAGGAACAATTTCGACGCAAAATGGCAAAAAATTGCAATACCCCCCCAAAGGAACAATTTTGCCTCAAAATGCTGAAAAGTTGCAATACCCCCCGAAAGGAACAATTTCGCTTCAAAATGCCGAAAAGTTGCAATACCCCCCGAAAGGAACAATTTCGCTTCAAAATGGCCAAAAGTTGCAATACCCCCCGAAAGGAACAATTTCGCTTCAAAATGGCCAAAAGTTGCAATACCCCCCCAAAGGAACAATTTTGCCTCAAAATGGAAAAAAATTGCAATACCCCCCCAAAGGAACAATTTCACCTCAAAATGCCGAAAAGTTGCAATACCCCCCGAAAGGAACAATTTCGCTTTAAAATGGCCAAAAGTTGCAATACCCCCCCAAAGGAACAATTTCGCCTCAAAATATCAAAAAATTGCAATACCCCCCCAAAGGAACAATTTCGCCTCAAAATGCTGAAAAGTTGCAATATCCCCCGAAAGGAACAATTTAGTTTCAAAATGGCCAAAAGTTGCAATACCACCCCAAAGGAACAATTTCGCCTCAAAATGGCAAAAAATTGCAATACCCCCCCAAAGGAACAATTTCGCTTCAAAATCCTGAAAAGTTGCAATACCCCCCCAAAGGTACAATTTCGCTTCAAAATGGCCAAAAGTTGCAATACCCCCCCAAAGAAACAATTTCGCCTCAAAATGCCGAAAAGTTGCAATACCCCCCGAAAGGAACAATTTCGCTTCAAAATGGCCAAAAGTTGCAATACCCCCCCAAAGGAACAATTTTGCCTCAAAATGGCAAAAAATTGCAATACCCCCCCAAAGGAACAATTTCACCTCAAAATGCCGAAAAGTTGCAATACCCCCCCAAAGGAACAGTTTCGCCTCAAAATGGCAAAAAATTGCAATACCCCCCCAAAGGAACAATTTCGCTTTAAAATGGCCAAAAGTTGCAATACCCCCCCCAAAGGAACAATTTTGCTCCAAAATGCCGAAAAGTTGCAATGCCCCCCAAAGGAACAATTTCGCTTCAAAATGGCCAAAAGGTGCAATACCCCCCCAAAGGAACAATTTCGCCTCAAAATGGCAAGAAATTGCAATACCCCCCAAAGGAACAATTTCGCCTCAAAATGCCGAAAAGTTGCAATACCCTCCGAAAGGAACAATTTCGCTTCAAAATGGCCAAAAGTTGCAATACCCCCCCAAAGGAACAATTTCGCCTCAAAATGCCGAAAAGTTGCAATACCCCCCCAAAGGAACAATTTCGCTTCAAAATGGCCAAAAGATGCAATACCCCCCCAAAGGAACAATTTCGCCTCAAAATGGCCAAAAATTGTAATACCCCCCAAAGGAACAATTTCGCTTCAATATGGCCAAAAGTTGCAATACCCCCCCAAAGGAACAATTTCGCCTCAAAATGGAAAAAAATTGCAATACCCCCCAAAGGAACAATTTCGCCTCAAAATGCCGAAAAGTTGCAATACCCCCCCAAAGGAACAATTTCGCTTCAAAATGGCCAAAAGTTGCAATACCCCCCAAAGCAACAATTTCGCCTCAAAATGAAAAAAAATTTCAATACCCCCCAAAGGAACAATTTCGCTTCAAAATGCCGAAAAGTTGCAATACCCCCCCAAAGGAACAATTTCGCCTCAAAATGCCAAAAAGTTGCAATACCCCCCCAAAGGAACAATTTTGCTTCAAAATGGCCAAAAGTTGCAATACCCCCCAAAGAAACAATTTCGCTTCAAAATGGCCAAAAGTTGCAATACCCCCCCCAAAGGAACAATTTTGCCTCAAAATGCCGTGAAGTTGCAATACCCCCCCAAAGGAACAATTTCGCTTCAAAATGGCCAAAATTTGCAATACCCCCCAAAGGAACAATTTCGCCTCAAAATGAAAAAAAAATTGCAATACCCCCCAAAGGAACAATTTCGCTTCAAAATGCCGAAAAGTTGCAATACCCCCCCAAAGGAACAATTTCGCCTCAAAATGCCAAAAAGTTGCAATACCCCCCCAAAGGAACAATTTCGCTTCAAAATGGCCAAAAGTTGCAATACCCCCCAAAGGAACAATTTCGCTTCAAAATGGCCAAAAGTTGCAATACCCCCCAAAGGAACAATTTCGCTTCAAAATGGCCAAAAGTTGCAATACCCCCCGAAAGGAACAATTTCGCCTCAAAATGCTGAAAAGTTGCAATACCCCCCAAAAGGAACAATTTCGCTTCAAAATGCCAAAAAGTTGCAATACCTCCCCAAAGGTACAATTTTGCTTCAAAATTGCCAAAAGTTGCAATACCCCTACAAAGGAACAATTTCGCCTCAAAATGGAAAAAAAATTGCAATACCCCCCCAAAGGAACAATTTCGCCTCAAAATGCCGAAAAGTTGCAATACCCCCCGAAAGGAACAATTTTGCTTCAAAATGGCCAAAAGTTGCAATACCCCCCCAAAGGAACAGTTTCGCCTCAAAATGGCAAAAAATTGCAATACCCCCCCAAAGGAACAATTTCGCTTTAAAATGGCAAAAAGTTGCAATACCCCCCCAAAGGAACAATTTCGCTCCAAAATGCCGAAAAGTTGCAATGCCCCCCCAAAGGAACAATTTCGCTTCAAAATGGCCAAAAGTTGCAATACCCCCCCAAAGGAACAATTTCGCCTCAAAATGGCAAGAAATTGCAATACCCCCCAAAGGAACAATTTCGCCTCAAAATGCCGAAAAGTTGCAATACCCTCCGAAAGGAACATTTTCGCTTCAAAATGGCCAAAAGTTGCAATACCCCCCCAAAGGAACAATTTCGCCTCAAAATGCCGAAAAGTTGAAATACCCCCCCAAAGGAACAATTTCGCTTCAAAATGGCCAAAAGTTGCAATACCCCCCCAAAGGAACAATTTCGCCTCAAAATGGAAAAAAATTGCAATACCCCCCCAAAGGAACAATTTTGCCTCAAAATGCCGAAAAGTTGCAATACCCCCCCAAAGGAACAATTTCGCTTCAAAATGGCCAAAAGTTGCAATACCCCCCAAAGGAACAATTTCGCCTCAAAATGAAAAAAAAATGCAATACCCCCCCAAAGGAACAATTTCGCTTCAAAATGCCGAAAAGTTGCAATACCCCCCCAAAGGAACAATTTCGCCTCAAAATGCCGAAAAGTTGCAATATCTCCCCAAAGGAACAATTTCGCTTCAAAATGGCCAAAATTTGCAATACCCCCCAAAGGAACAATTTCGCTTCAAAATGGCCAAAAGTTGCAATACCCCCCCAAAGGAACAATTTCGCCGCAAAATGGCAAAAAATTGCAATACCCCCCCAAAGGAACAATTTCACCCCAAAATGCTGAAAAGTTGCAATTCCCCCCGAAAGGAACAATTTCGCTTCAAAATGCCGAAAAGTTGCAATACCCCCCTGTTACATCTCGTGGCTCTCCTGAGGCAAGGACTGAGGCAGTCTCCCATTCCTTGCCTGCCACGAGCACTCCTGCTCAGCAGCGCCGAAGGTCTGCCAGACTGCGCAGTGTGCAGGAGATACCTTCTCAGAGAGGCAGCAGAAGGGTGACACCTAGTGGTTCTCCTGTTACAAGGAGTGAAGCGGTCTCCCATTCCTGGCCTGCCGCAGACTCTCCTGCTCAGCGGCCCCGAAGGTCTGCGAGGCTGCACAATGTGCAGAGGTTTACTGTTCAGGGAAGCAGTGAGATTCCCGTTATCTCTGCACATTGTGAGACCGAGGATCCCGCCTCTATTTCCCAGAGGCAGGAGGGTGAGCATGTGCAATGCGTGGTGGGTCCTGATTCGCTCACTGACGTCACACAGCTTGATGACAAGGCTGGTGACGTGGTGAATCCTGACTGGCCTGGCTGGGACGTCGTGGACCCTGATTGGGTCAAGTCCGTCATCTCCGCCTCGCGCCCGCCCTCGGGTGGAGCTGCACCTCCTTAAAAGCTCCCCCTGCCATCATGGCGGCGCGCGACCGTCCTTCTATGTTTGGATGTCTGGCAGCGTGCTGCCACGCCACTGCTCAGGCATTACTGTCTCTTGTGGGCTTGGCCCTTGCTGCTCCGGCAGTACCTCGTTTGCAGGCCGTGTTCCTGCCTTGCTGCTCCAGCAGTACCCCCGTCAACAGGCCGTGTTCCTGTCCCAGGTGAGCTCATCAAGTCTCCTTTGGACTCACCTGGTTATTGAAAGCACACGTGCGTGGGCACCTCTGTGCTACCCTCGTGCCATATTCTCGTGACGTCCACTGGCACACGTGCGTGGGCACCTCTGTGCTTCCCCGTGCAACAGGTACACCGAGCCGTGAGATCTGTGCCATACAACCCTCACGGGTTAGGGCAGATCGGTGTACATAGATCGTCTGTGACATTCCAGACGATCGCTAGCAGCAACCCGCTCACTCTTCACCCACCATAGCGGCGGTCCCTTACACCGCACAGTGGACCTTGACCGGCGGAAGCAGTCCATTTCCCATCTTGGCACGCTTCCCCGGGTCCCCCTCGTAACATTACGGTCGCGCCAAAGGTCTGGCTATGGCTGAAGAGCAGCAGCAGTTGCTGCGTTATGTGCAGCAGTTGGAGTCACGATTGGCAGCAGTGGAGCAGTCTTCCTCCGATAAGACTACTCTGACGACAGTCGCCACCCAGGCGGCTACCCAGGCTGTGCTATTGGGCGGAAGGTCTCCTCGCCTTGCGCTTCCAGAGCGCTTTAGCGGCAACAGCTCTGAGTGCCGTGGTTTTATCAACCAGGTTACCACCTACTTAGAGCTGTCCGCGACTCTTTACGCTACCGAGAAGGCGAAGGTAGCCTTCGTCCAGTCCCTGCTCACAGGGAGAGCGCTGAAGTTGTCCACGCCGTTGTGGGAGCGCGGAGATCGTGTGGTGAATAACTTAGCAGCTTATCTTGGGGCCATGAGAATGGTGTTCCTCGGGCCTCAAGTCACCCACGATTCCGCGCTGCGCCTCCTATGACTTCGGCAAGGGTCTGCTTCAGTCGGGGACTTTGCTGTACACTTTAGGACACTGGCCGCAGAGCTGGACTGGCCGGATAAGGTCCTTGTCCCTGTGTTTTGGGAGGGCCTGGCAGGGTTTGTCAAAGACGCACTGGCCACACGTGAGGTGCCTGCCACTTTAGAGTCCTTGATTCAGGTTGCCTCTCGCATAGACATCCGCCAGGCGGAGCGAAGGCTCGAGGTCTCTTCAGCACCCACGTCTTCTCGGCCTAAAAAGCGTCTGACTCCCGTCTTCCATCAGACAGGTCCCCCAGCCAGTCCTGTAGGCGACTCCGTGGAGTCAATGGAGGTGTCCAAGGTGGTCTCCTCTGTCCCAGGTTCTCAGTCTTGTGTCATCTGCTTTTCCTGTGGGCAGAGGGGACACATAGCTACCCGATGTCCCAAACCGTCGGGAAAAGACAGCGTCTAGTTTCTATCAGAGGGGGGACTCTAGACGCTACTTCGCCCTCTAGGTTGACTATCAGCGCCCAGTTGCAGTTCGGCACTACTCTCTTCTCTGCCCTGGCTTGCTTGGACTCAGGAGCTGAAGGCAATTTCATCTCGACCTCCCTGGCAACCCGATACTCAGTTCCCCTGGTTCTGTTGCCCAAGCCACTCAGGGTCCGGGTAGTCGACGGGTCCATACTACTCGATCCTATCACCCAGATCACCATCCCTCTCAGGATGGATGTACCACCGGGACACCATGAGCAGGTGTCCTTCCTGGTGCTTCCAGGGGGGACGGATGAGATCCTACTGGGCCTTACCTGGTTGAGACAGCATGCTCCTATACTCAACTGGGCAACAGGGGAGATCTCATCCTGGGCAGGATCCTGTAGAGAGCACCTCGTGACTACCGAACCACCCGCTACCATTAGGTCGGTTGGGTCCTCAGGGAATACTGAGGGGCCGGGTTTACCGACACCTTATGAGGCCTACAGGGATGTCTTTTCCAAAAGGGCCGCAGATACTCTTCCTCCCCACCGGCCATATGATTGCCGAATAGACCTGAAGCCAGGCTCCGAGCCCCCCAGGGGCAGAGTGTATCCACTCTCTGCTCCAGAGATGGAGGCTATGTCCAAATATATTCAGGACAGCCTGGCGAAGGGGTTCATTCGCAAGTCTATTTCACCGGCTGGTGCAGGGTTCTTTTTTGTGCAGAAGAAGGAAGGGGATCTGCGCCCCTGTATCGATTACAGGGGATTAAATGCAATCACAATCAAGAACAAATACCCTTTGCCCCTCATTACTAGAGATGAGCGAACCGGTCCCGGTTCGGCTCGAGGCGGTTCGCCGAACGGGGGGTCTGGCTCGAGTTCGGCTCGTCGAACGTTCGACGAACCGAACTCGAGCCCATAGGAAACAATGGCAGGCAATCACAAACACAGTAAAACACCTAGAAAACACCCTGAAAGGTGTCCAAAAGGTGACAAACAACTCACAACATAACACAAACACATGGGAAAGTGACAAGGACATATACTCATGTGAAAACAAAACAGCTGGACAAGGAAAAAGAGGGAGACACACAGATATATGAGTATATGCAAAGAAACATCGATTCCATTATTGTGCAACTTGAGCCCTGCTCATTTTAGGCTTCCAATCTGGATAAATTGCCTGAGCTCGCCACGCACGCCTTGAGGATCTTGTCGTGTCCTGCAGCCAGCGTTCTCTCGGAACCTGTCTTCAGTGCTGCTGGGGGTCTGCTGGCAGAAAAGCACACGTGTCTGTCCACTGACAATGTGGACCTGGCTCTCAGAGGACTTTTCTTCCCCTGGGTCAGCCAGGGGACGGGAAAGGCACGCGTATTTTTGAGAGTGCTTCATGCAAAGCATCTTTTTCTTTTTCAAAAGGGGGCTCAACCGATGCCAGTCAAGTGGGGTGTGTGTGGCCCAGTTAGTGGCAACGAGGGAGACTGTGGTTGGAGTCCCCTCGCTGTGTTTTACATGCTTTTAGAAGGGCATGAAATGGCTTGGAGGTTGACTTTCATCATATGCAAACTGTTGGCTACCAAAATGCTGCCTTTCCAACAACTGTGGTTATAGGCAATGAGGAACATACTGATGAAGATGAGACGCAGATACCCGATTGGGATGACAACTTAAATATTCGGTCAGGGCAAGAAGAAACTCGGTCTGAGGGGTAGGGGAGTGCAAACACAACAATTGATGATTAAGTTCTAGATCACACCTACTGTCAACCCACAGTCAGACACTCGAGGGGGTCAACAGAGGCGGTGGAGGAGGATGCAACCGACGTCGAAGTAACCTGGCGCCTTCCTGGACACAGTCGGAGCACTGGTAGCACGTCTACAACTGCATCCTCAGCCACCACTCTGCCTCTGAGCATTATTCGGGGTGGATCAACAGGTCGCATGGCCTCTAAGCCTTGCCTAGCCAGGTCCTTTTTTGACATAGAAAAAGATCGCCCAAATTATGTGATCTGTAAAATTTGTCATGGTTCTCTTAGTAGAGGTCAAAACCTCAGCAGTTTGACAACTTCTTCCATGAATCGTCACATGAATAAATATCATATGGCCCGATGGGAAGCTCACCGTGCTGCAATGCGGCCTAGCGGAGCGAACCATCCACCGCCTGCCCCTTCCAGTGCATCCGCGCGCTCGTCATCTTCTAGGACTGTGGGGACAGCTGTCACACCTGTTTTTCCACCCACAACTTCCACCACTGTAACCGCAACAGGCAGTTTGCTTGGTAGGTCGTCAGTTGGTTTGGAAGGGGAAACAAGTGAGTGTGTACAGCTCTCTCAGACATCGATAGCACCAAGTTTGGATGAAGGCAACATCATGTCTCCGCCTGCACTTTCCTCACAAAGCTGCATTTTTCCAGGGACACCCGACTCAACACCGTCTACACACAGCAGCCAGATCTCTGTCCCTCAGATGTGGTCAAATAAAAGGCCACTTCCTGCGACCCATGACAAAGCGAAGAGGTTGACTCTATCCCTCTGTAAGCTGTTGACTACAGAAATGCTGCCTTTCCGCCTAGTGGACACACAGGATTTTAGAGACCTTATGTCTGTCGCTGTGCCCCAGTACCAGATGCCTAGTCGCCACTACTTCTCTAAGAAAGGTGTGCCCGCGCTACACCAGCATGTCGCACACAACATCACCGCTTCCTTGAGAAACTCTGTGTGTGAACGGGTGCATTTCACCACCGATACTTGGACCAGTAAGCATGGACAGGGACGTTACATGTCGCTGACTGGCCACTGGGTAACTATGGTGATAGATGGTGAAGGGTCTGCTGCACAAGTCTTGCCGTCCCCACGACTTGTGTGTCAATCCTCTGTCTGTCCAAGTTCCGCCACTGCTTCTGCATCCTCCACCTCATCTGGGTCCTCCACCTCCGCCCCAAGCCTGCCTGGTCAGGCCACCAGCGTTCTCACTGCGCAGAAGGAATCACGCACCCCTCATTACTATGCTGGTAGCAGAGCGCAACGGCATCAGGCGGTCTTTAGCTTGACATGTCTTTGAAATAGGAGTCACACAGCGACTGAGTTGTGGGCAGCTCTGGAGACTGATTTTGATAAATGGTTGTCTCCACTCAACCTGCAGCCTGGTAAGGCCGTGTGCGACAATGCTGCAAACCTGGGTGCGGCCCTTCGCCTGGGCAAGGTGACACACGTGCCTTGTATGGCTCACGTGTTTAACCTTGTTGTCCAGCAATTTTTAACACACTATCCCGGCCTAGATGGCCTTCTGACCAGGGCACGGAAACTGTCTGCAGTGCTCACTTCCGCCGTTCAACCGCCGCACCTGAGCGACTTGCATCGCTCCAGAAGTCTTTCGGCCTGCCGGTTCATCGCCTGAAATGCGATGTGGCGACACGCTGGAATTCAACTCTCCACATGTTACAGCGACTGTGGCAGCACCGGCGAGCCCTGGTGCAATACGTCATGATGTATAGCCTGGGCCAACGAGATGCAGAAGTGGGGCAGATCACCCTGATGGAGTGATCTCAGATCAAGGACCTATGCACCCTTCTGCACAGTTTCGACATGGCGACGAATATGTTTAGCGCTGACAATGCCATTATCAGCATGACGATTACAGTCATTTACATGCTGGAGCACACGCTAAACACTATTCGTAGTCAGGGGGTGGGACAACAGGAAGGGGAGGAACTACAGGAGGATTCATATGCGCAAGACACAACAACATCACCAAGGTCCAGACGTTCATCATCACCAACGCGGCAGGCATGGGACCATGGGGGACAGGGATCAACAAGGGCGCATGGTAGCAGGTGAGATGTTGAGGAAGGTGCAGGAGGACATGAAGATATGGAGGACGAACTGTCCATGGACATGGAAGACTCAGCAGATGAGGGGGACCTTGGTCAAATTTCAGTTGAAAGAGGTTGGGGGGAGATGACAGAGGAAGAAAGAACGGTTAGCACCTCTATGCCACAAACACAGCGTGGACTTGGTGCGCATGGCTGCGCAAGACACATGAGTGCCTTCTTGTTGCACTACCTCCAACATGACCCTCGTATTGTCAAAATTAGAAGTGATGATGATGACTACTGGCTTGCCACACTATTAGATCCCCGGGACAAGTCCAAATTTTGTGACATAATTCCACCCATAGAAAGGGACGCACGTATGCAGGAGTATCAGCAGAAGCTGTTACTCGATCTTAGCTCGGCTTTTCCACCAAACAACCGTGCAGGTGAAGGGAGTGATTCTCCCAGTTGTAACTTGACAAACATGGGACGGCCTCGTCATCTTCAACAGTCTACCCGTACCAGTAGGACCGTATCTGGTGCTGGTAACAGCAATTTTATGGAATCTTTTCATAATTTTTTTAGACCCTCCTTTGCAAGGCCACCAGAGACAACAAGTCTGACACATAGTCAACGGATGGAGAGGATGATACAGGAGTATCTCCAAATGAACATCGATGCAATGACTTTGCAAATGGAGCCTTGCTCCTTTTGTGCTTCAAATCTAGAAAAATGTCAAGAGCTCTCCAGTTACGCCTCGAAGATTTTGTCGTGTCCAGCTGCCAGCGTTGTCTCTGAACGTGTCTTCAGTGCTGCTGGGTGTGTGCTGACAGATAAGCGCACGCGTCTGTCCAGTGACAATGTGGACAGACTGACGTTCATCAAAATGAACAAGTCATGGATCCAGAAGGAATTTACTACCCCTGTGTCATCCTGGGGAGAGTAAATGCTTGTGGATTTGGAATGTGCTTGATGCAAATCAAAACATCCTGTTTGCAACTAGGGCACAAGTGCTGCCACTGATAAGGTGTCTGTGTGGGGCCCAATTTTTGGAAAAAAAGGGAGACTCCGCTTGGAGTAACCCTTGCTTGCTGTGTTTTTTAAAAATGATACAAGATGAACAGATCTGAAGGCAAGATGAAGCCAACATCATGTCTCCGCCTGCACTTTTCTCACAAACCTGCATTTTTCCAGGGACACCCTACTCAACACCGTCTACAGACAGCAGCCAGATCTCTGTCCCTCAGATGTGGTCAAATAAAAGGCCACTTACTGCGACCCATGACAAAGCTAAGTGGTTGACTCTATCCCTCTGTAAGCTGTTGGCTACCGAAATGCTGCCTTTACGCGTAGTGGACACACAGGATTTTACAGACCTTATGTCTGTCGCTGTGCCCCAGTACCAGATGCCCAATCACCACTGCTTCTCCAAGAAAAGCATGCCCGCGCTACACCGGCATGTCGCACACAACATCACCACTTCCTTGAGAAAATCTGTGTGCGACAGGGTGCATTTCAACACAGATACTTGGACCAGTAAGCATAGACAGGGTCATTACATGTCACTGACTGGGCACTGGCAAACTATGGTGAGAGATGGAGAAGGGTCTGCTGTACAAGTCTTGCCGTCCCCACGAGTTGTTTCAATCCTTGTTCTGTATGTAGAAGTTAATACACTGCTTCTGCCTCTTCAACCTCGTGTGGGTCCTCTACCTTTGCGCAAACCCTGTGTGGTCAGGCCACCCTTCCTTGCAACTGCGCACAAGGACTACCACACACCTCCTTACTATGCTGGCAGCAGAGCTCAATGCCATCAGGCGGTCAAAGTTTTACTTTGAAATGTATGGGAAATGTGAGTCACACCGCTATTACAGAGAATAGTAGTCAGGCAGGGTCAAAACATTAATTGAGGAACAGGAACAGAATGGGACGGCCAGGACTTAATCAGAAAACAAGCAGAGGTGAAATGCGTATCGGCCAACAAGGTACATAAACAGCAAGCAGGAAATGTAGTCAGGTAACAAGCACACAAAATCATAAAACTGAACTGGGGGTAAAATTAACCAGAGGTTCATAGCTATGTCTGGCAGTGGTCTGCAGACAGGATGGGCATAAAAAAGGGTGTGGTGTCTTCCCATTGGTTGTAGCTGAATGATGGTATTTCATCTGTGAGATACCCACCAGCTACATTCAGCCAGAGATTCTGCATCTGTCAAGGTAATGCAGCCCAGTGGGTGAGCATAACCTGCGTCCACCTGCGCCGCTGGCATCGACTACTCTCCCATCATCAGCACTATTCATGAAAGGAACACGTTGTCACCTGGCGACCGGAGTACAAATTGACGGAGCGGACTCCGTTGGTGACTTAACAGCCGTGTGCGGCAATGATGCAAACCTGGCTGCGGGCCATCCTCAGGGCAATGTGACACACGTGCCTTTTATGGCTCACGTGTTGATCCGAATTCTCCAGCAATTTTTAAAACACCATCACGGCCTACATGGCCTTGTGCAGCGGGCACGCTCGCTATGTGCTCACTTCCATCGTGCGCACACAGCAGCTCAACAACTTTCATCACTCCGGAAGTCTTAGGGTCTGGCAGTTAAACGCCGGAAATGCGATGTTCCGACACGCAGGAATTGGAATCTGCACATGTTGCAGCGTGTGTGGCAGCACCGCAGAGCCCTGCTGAAATACGGTAAGACATATAGCCTGGGATAAGTTGATCCAGAGGTGGTGCAGATCACGCTGCTGGAGTGGTGTCAGATCAAGGACCTATGCACCCTGCTACACAGTTTTGAAATGTCGACGAAGATGTTTAGCACTGGCAATGTCATTCTCAGCGTGACAATTCTGGTCATCTACATGATGGAGCACACTGTAATTATTATTCGGAGTCAGGTGTTGGGACAAGAGGAAGGGGAGGAAGTACAGGAGGAGTCATATGCGGAAGGGATAACAAGATCTACGAGGTCCAGATGGTCAGCGGCACCTATGCGGCAGTCATGGTGAGGGAGAGGGATTAACAAGGGCGCATAGTATCAGCAAAAAGTGTTGATGAAAGTGCAGGAGCCCATGAAGAAATGGAGGACGAACTGGCGATGGGCATGGAAGACTCAGCAGATGAGTGAGAGCTTGCTCACATTTCGGTTGTGCGAGGTTGTGGGTAGAGGGCAGAGGAAGGATGCACGATTCTCACCTCTCTGCCACCAACACACCAAGGACTTGGTCCTCCTGGATGCACAAGACACATGAGCGCCTTCTTGCTGCACTACCTACATGACCCTCGGATTGTATGAATTTGAAGTAATCCTGAATACTGGGTTGCCACACTGTTAGATCCCCGGTACAAGACAAAATTTGGCGAACTAATTCCTGCCATAGAAATAGACGCACGTATACAGGAGTATCTGCAGAATGTGGTACGCAATCTTAGATCTACTTTTCCACTAAACACCAGTGCTGCACAGAGTGAATCTCAACACTTTGTCATGGATAGGAGGAAATGGTCTTTTACTTGTCCACATCGGAGGGACCGAGGGATGGCTGCTGTGCTGAGATGGCGTTGAGTACGGTGTCCCTGCACAGTTGCACTTTTGGTCATATCCCAAAATGAGTTGAAAAAGGACAGATGCTGTTGGAAAGGGGAACAGGTGTGTTGGAAAGGGGAAAAAAATTTTGGTCCGTGGATTTGGTGGTTAAACAACTGTAACATTTGCTGAAGAAACAACATCTGTTACAGTGGGACTGGCAGATTTGGATAAAGTGGTATATAATCTGTGACCGCTATATAACAAAAATTAATAAGAAAAGAAAGAGAAAGGTATATATCACCTTCAGCAGTCAGTGTCCACCGTGCTCCCAGTTGGAAAAGGAGAGGTTGGCAACTTGAAGGTTTGGTGGAGGATACAGAGCTGTGTGGCTATGAAACTAATAGTAGCCTGAACCGAGTTAGACGCCATTCGGATCTGGAGACTGTGAGCCCTGTTAGCGTCACAGGGTCCACATGCCCACCCAGCCCAGGAACTCCCTGTTAACAACACAGGGGCCATTGAGTACGCTGACCGTGTGCGTAGGGGCCACACCTGTGGACAGCAGGCGCATCAGCAGCAGCAGGCCTGTTAATGCCACTGGGCTGCACAAGCAGGACTGTTAGGACAGGAGCTGGTCTTAACCGTTCTGCGTTACCAACTGTGGTGGTGGCCTGCATCCACCACCCTATCCCTGCCTACCTCTGGCCTAAAGCCGCAATGGGTTCAACACATGGAGGTGTGCTCTTTCGGAGCATAATAGAAGACTGCGCACCTCCTTGTTGGCTCCAGCCCCTTTTATAACCTGGGTCCGCCCCAAACCAGGGTGAACCACAATGCACCTCCTGGAGACAAAAGCAGAGTGACACGTCATGAGTGGCATAACTAGCGTCCTATTTGGAAACGCAACTTCAATGATGACCTCATGGCTGCCATGACCCAAACACCTCACCAGTCATCGTCTGACCATCAATAATGCGGTGACAAGTCATAGGTGTGGGCCTCTGCAAGCCATTTGGGAGGACACCTGATGCCCTGTGGTCTATATGGGACCCCCACATCAGGGCCAGGGCCAAAGAGTTCATTACCGGACCTAGTCTCTGATGCAGGAAGTGCCTGAGCATGCTCAGTAGCATGAAATACAGTCTCTGAAAAAAGACTATCAGCTTTAGCATGGTGTCTAGGCACAAAACAGGACTTAGACCCGGCACAGAATGCAAGCACCTGTGCAAAGAGGCTTTTCACACTTAGTGTGGGAGCATGCGCTGTATCCCGAAATGAAGACTTAGCGTCAGGAATGGCACAGTCAGGCTGAGCATACTCACTAGGCGAAACACTGTAATTATGCTGCAGCTGGGGTACATCGGCACACGCATGCGCACTAGCTGCCTCTCCACACTTAGACGTGGAGGGGAAATTTGTCTTGGAGATGCTGTCTATGAACAGAAGGAAAAGCTAAAGGAAGCCTGACTTTCTATCCCTCCGAATTATGAAATGCAGCAATGAATTCCATGAGTTTGCTATAACATTAGCGTAGCTAAATGTGCATGAGGGTGTGATGTAGAGGTGCTAGAAATAGCTTGTCACCAGTGGGGCACTAATGGAATACAACAGCCAGTTCTATGATGCCACAAAATGGCAGTATTTTGTGCTATCATTATAGCTTATTAAAAACAGAGCACGAGGTTGTCATGCAGAGGTGCTGCACATAGATTTGCAGTAGTGTGAATAGACAAAAGTACAATAGCCACGTTTAGGATACAACTAGGTACAGTGAGTGTTTGCTAGTATAATGGCTGAGTTTAAAAAAGTTTGAGTGTGCAATGCAGGCAGACGTGCTGCAAATAACGTTCCAATACTGTGAATTGACAAAAGTACAATAGCCACGTTTAGGATACAACTAGGTACAGTGAGTGTTTGCTAGTATAATGGCTGAGTTTAAAAAAGTTAGAGTGTGCAATGCAGGCAGACGTGCTGCAAATATCGTTCCAATACTGTGAATAGACAAAAGTAAAATAGCCACGTTTAGGATACAACTAGGTACACTGAGTGTTTGCTAGTATAATGGCTGAGTTTAAAAAAGTTAGAGTGTGCAATGCAGGCAGACGTGCTGCAAATAACGTTCCAATACTGTGAATAGACAAAAGTACAATAGCCACGTTTAGGATACAACTAGGTACACTGAGTGTTTGCTACTATAAATGGCTGAGTTTAAAAAAGTTTGAGTGTGCAATGCAGGCAGACGTGCTGCAAATAACGTTCCAATACTGTGAATTGACAAAAGTACAATAGCCACGTTTAGGATACAACTAGGTACACTGAGTGTTTGCTACTATAAATGGCTGAGTTTAAAAAAGTTTGAGTGTGCAATGCAGGCAGACGTGCTGCAAATAACGTTCCAATACTGTGAATTGACAAAAGTACAATAGCCACGTTTAGGATACAACTAGGTACACTGAGTGTTTGCTAGTATAATGGCTGAGTTTAAAAAAGTTAGAGTGTGCAATGCAGGCAGACGTGCTGCAAATATCGTTCCAATACTGTGAATAGACAAAAGTACAATAGCCACGTTTAGGATACAACTAGGTACACTGAGTGTTTGCTACTATAAATGGCTGAGTTTAAAAAAGTTTGAGTGTGCAATGCAGGCAGACGTGCTGCAAATAACGTTCCAATACTGTGAATTGACAAAAGTACAATAGCCACGTTTAGGATACAACTAGGTACACTGAGTGTTTGCTACTATAAATGGCTGAGTTTAAAAAAGTTTGAGTGTGCAATGCAGGCAGACGTGCTGCAAATAACGTTCCAATACTGTGAATTGACAAAAGTACAATAGCCACGTTTAGGATACAACTAGGTACACTGAGTGTTTGCTAGTATAATGGCTGAGTTTAAAAAAGTTAGAGTGTGCAATGCAGGCAGACGTGCTGCAAATATCGTTCCAATACTGTGAATAGACAAAAGTACAATAGCCACGTTTAGGATACAACTAGGTACACTGAGTGTTTGCTACTATAAATGGCTGAGTTTAAAAAAGTTAGAGTGTGCAATGCAGGCAGACGTGCTGCAAATATCGTTCCAATACTGTGAATAGACAAAAGTACAATAGCCACGTTTAGGATACAACTAGGTACACTGAGTGTTTGCTAGTATAATGGCTTAGTAACAATGAGTTGTAGTGTGCAATGCAGGCAGACGTGCTCTGCAAATGTCTTTGCACTAGTGGGACTATAGCAAAGTCCAATAGCCACGTTTAGGATGCCACTAGGTACACTGAGTGTTTGCTAGTAAAATTGCTTAGTTTAAAAAAGTTGGAGTGTGCAATGCAGGCAGATGTGCTCTGCTAATATCTTTGCACTAGTGGGACTATAGCAAAGTCCAATAGCCACGTATAGGATGCCACTAGGTACACTGAGTGTTTGCTAGTATAATGGCTTAGTTAAAATGAGTTTGAGTGTGCAATGCAGGCAGACGCGCTATGCAAATGTCTTTGCACTAGTGGGACTATAGCAAAGTCCAATAGCCACGTATAGGATGCCACTAGGTACACTGAGTGTTTGCTAGTATAATGGCTTGGTTTTAATGAGTTGGAGTGTGCAATGCAGGCAGACGCGCTCTGCAAATGTCTTTGCACTAGTGGGACTATAGCAAAGTCCAATAGCCACGTATAGGATGCCACTAGGTACACTGAGTGTTTGCTAGTATAATGGCTTGGTTAGAATGAGTTGTAGTGTGCAATGCAGGCAGATGTGCTCTGCTAATGTCTTTGCACTAGTGGGACTATAGCAAAGTCCAATAGCCACGTATAGGATGCCACTAGGTACACTGAGTGTTTGCTAGTATAATGGCTGAGTTTAAAAAAGTTAGAGTGTGCAATGCAGGCAGACGTGCTGCAAATATCGTTCCAATACTGTGAATAGACAAAAGTACAATAGCCACGTTTAGGATACAACTAGGTACACTGAGTGTTTGCTACTATAAATGGCTGAGTTTAAAAAAGTTTGAGTGTGCAATGCAGGCAGACGTGCTGCAAATAACGTTCCAATACTGTGAATTGACAAAAGTACAATAGCCACGTTTAGGATACAACTAGGTACACTGAGTGTTTGCTACTATAAATGGCTGAGTTTAAAAAAGTTAGAGTGTGCAATGCAGGCAGACGTGCTGCAAATATCGTTCCAATACTGTGAATAGACAAAAGTACAATAGCCACGTTTAGGATACAACTAGGTACACTGAGTGTTTGCTAGTATAATGGCTTAGTAACAATGAGTTGTAGTGTGCAATGCAGGCAGACGTGCTCTGCAAATGTCTTTGCACTAGTGGGACTATAGCAAAGTCCAATAGCCACGTTTAGGATGCCACTAGGTACACTGAGTGTTTGCTAGTAAAATTGCTTAGTTTAAAAAAGTTGGAGTGTGCAATGCAGGCAGATGTGCTCTGCTAATATCTTTGCACTAGTGGGACTATAGCAAAGTCCAATAGCCACGTATAGGATGCCACTAGGTACACTGAGTGTTTGCTAGTATAATGGCTTAGTTAAAATGAGTTTGAGTGTGCAATGCAGGCAGACGCGCTATGCAAATGTCTTTGCACTAGTGGGACTATAGCAAAGTCCAATAGCCACGTATAGGATGCCACTAGGTACACTGAGTGTTTGCTAGTATAATGGCTTGGTTTTAATGAGTTGGAGTGTGCAATGCAGGCAGACGCGCTCTGCAAATGTCTTTGCACTAGTGGGACTATAGCAAAGTCCAATAGCCACGTATAGGATGCCACTAGGTACACTGAGTGTTTGCTAGTATAATGGCTTGGTTAGAATGAGTTGTAGTGTGCAATGCAGGCAGATGTGCTCTGCTAATGTCTTTGCACTAGTGGGACTATAGCAAAGTCCAATAGCCACGTATAGGATGCCACTAGGTACACTGAGTGTTTGCTAGTATAATGGCTTAGTTAAAATGAGTTTGAGTGTGCAATGCAGGCAGACGCGCTATGCAAATGTCTTTGCACTAGTGGGACTATAGCAAAGTCCAATAGCCACGTATAGGATGCCACTAGGTACACTGAGTGTTTGCTAGTATAATGGCTTGGTTAGAATGAGTTGTAGTGTGCAATGCAGGCAGATGTGCTCTGCTAATGTCTTTGCACTAGTGGGACTATAGCAAAGTCCAATAGCCACGTATAGGATGCCACTAGGTACACTGAGTGTTTGCTAGTATAATGGCTTAGTTAAAATGAGTTTGAGTGTGCAATGCCGGCAGACGCGCTATGCAAATGTCTTTGCACTAGTGGGACTATAGCAAAGTCCAATAGCCACGTATAGGATGCCACTAGGTACACTGAGTGTTTGCTAGTATAATGGCTTGGTTTTAATGAGTTGGAGTGTGCAATGCAGGCAGACGCGCTCTGCAAATGTCTTTGCACTAGTGGGACTATAGCAAAGTCCAATAGCCACGTATAGGATGCCACTAGGTACACTGAGTGTTTGCTAGTATAATGGCTTGGTTAGAATGAGTTGTAGTGTGCAATGCAGGCAGACGCGCTCTGCAAATGTCTTTGCACTAGTGGGACTATAGCAAAGTCCAATAGCCACGTATAGGATGCCACTAGGTACACTGAGTGTTTGCTAGTATAATGGCTTGGTTAGAATGAGTTGTAGTGTGCAATGCAGGCAGACGCGCTCTGCAAATGTCTTTGCACTAGTGGGACTATAGCAAAGTCCAATAGCCACGTATAGGATGCCACTAGGTACACTGAGTGTTTGCTAGTATAATGGCTTAGTTATCAGTTGGAGTGTGCAGAGGACAAGAGGGTACAGTGGCAGGATTGTGGTGCTCTGGGTAGAGGAATGGAAGCCTGCCTTTCTATTCCCTCCTAATGGTGAAATGCAGGTAGGAAATCCCTGACCTGGGCTACACAGACGCTGTTGCTGTTTGCAGGACCTGTCACCTATGGCTCTCTGACCCTGCCGGTTGGAGCCCTTAAAAGGACTGCTATAAAGTGCTCTCCCTAAGCTGTCTAACGCTGTGTATGCAGCGCATACAGCTGTATCGGCTATAGGACTCAGGAAGACGGAGCTGCGACAGTGATGTCTGACACCAAAGACGCAGAAGGCAGATAATGGCGTCCATGAAGAAAATGTCCGGTTTTATAATGCAGGGACATGTGACATGCAGATCCTATCACACATGCCGTTGCTTCTCTGGCTCAAAGTCCACTTAGCTGTGTGTGTGTCTGGGATTGGCTGACATGCTGGCCCGCCCCACAAGACGCGCGCGCTTAGGGAAGGAAGACAAGAAAAAAAAAATGGCGATCGCCATTATAGAAACAGCAGTGATCTGAAGGCGCTGTTCACGCACACTATACACTGAAATGTGATAATAGTTTGATTCACAGAGTGACTTACACTATTACAGCAGAAACCAAGCTATGATTTAGCTGTTTTTTGGCTGCTAGAACCGTTCTCGAACGTTTCTAGAACTACCGAGCTTTTGCAAAAAGCTCGAGTTCTAGTTCGATCTAGAACATGCCCCAAAATCACTCGAGCCGCGAACTGGAGAACCACGAACCACGAACCGCGCTCAACTCTACTCATTACTGAGCTATTTGATCGATTCCGCGGGGTAAAGGTCTTCACAAAGCTGGATCTACGCAGGGCGTATAATCTAGTGCGAGTCCGAAAGGGCGATGAGTGGAAGACCGCCTTTAACACCAGGGACGGTCACTACGAGTATCTAGTAATGCCCTTCGGACTCTGCAATGCCCCCGCCGTATTTCAAGACTTTGTGAATGACATTTTCCGGGATTTGTATCTTTCCGTGGTTGCATACCTGGATGACATTCTTATCTTCTCCCCCGATCTTACCACCCATCGGAGGGATGTCATCCGAGTACTTAAGAGGCTCCGCACCCATTCGTTATATGCTAAGCTGGAAAAGTGCGTTTTTGAACAGGAATCCTTGCCGTTCCTGGGGTACATAGTGTCCAGTCAGGGGTTAGCAATGGATCCGGGGAAGTTGGAGACAGTGATGAACTGGCCTGAGCCCCGCTCGCTGAAGGCGATCCAGCGATTCTTGGGGTTTATCAATTATTATCGCCAGTTCATTCCCAACTTCTCGACGGTGGCAGCACCCATCATTGCCCTTACCCGCAAGGGCGCTAATCCCAAAGCATGGACACGGGAAACGGTAGAGGCATTTCACACTCTCAAAACTCACTTCTCCAGAGCTCCCATCCTTCATCGTCCAGACATCTCCAAACCCTTCCTACTGGAGGTAGACGCCTCTTCGGTCGGTGCAGGTGCAGTCCTGTACCAGAAAAACGAACGAGGAAGGAAACATCCGTGTTTCTTTTTCTCCAAGACCTTTTCTCCGGCCGAGAGGAACTACTCCATAGGGGATAGGGAGTTACTGGCGATGAAACTAGCATTCCAGGAATGGCGGCATCTCCTGGAGGGTGCGAAGCATCCATTTGAGGTTTTTTCTGACCACAAAAACCTCACATACCTCCAGACAGCACAACGCCTGAACCCAAGGCAGGCCCGTTGGTCTTTATTCTTCTCCCGGTTCCGCTTTATTATCCGCCACCTGGCCGGTGAGAAGAACGTACGGGCCGATGCCTTGTCACGTTGTATGGTTGTGTTGGAGGAGGACGAGGAGGAGCCTCATCTTATACTACCCCCGGACAGCTTGAGGATGGTCACTCCCACTTCTTTGGACCAGGTGCCACCTGGCAAAACCCTCGTTCCCCCTGAACTACGGAACGAGGTGCTATCGTGGGCCCATGCCTCCAAGGTCGGGGGTCACTTCGGGGTCAAAAGGACCAGAGACCTGGTGACCAGGCATTATTGGTGGCCGAGACTACCCCAGGACATACAGGAATATGTGGGAGCCTGTATGTCGTGTGCTCGGAATAAGCCGTCCCGGCAGAGACCGGCAGGTCTTCTTCACCCACTGCCAGTGCCGGATCGTCCCTTGGAAGTGGTAGGGATGGACTTCCTGGGAGATCTGCCCAAGTCAGCAGGGCACAGGGTCGTATGGGTCATCACGGACCACTTCTCTAAAATGGTCCACTTGGTGCCTCTCCCACGACTCCCGACGTCACGTGCTCTCGCCACCTTGTTCATTCGGCATGTATTTAGGTTGCATGGCATGCCTGACAAGGTGGTGAGCGACCGGGGTCCCCAGTTCGCGTCTCGCTTCTGGAGAGAGCTCTGTAAGCTCCTGCAGATAGAGCTGAACATCTCCTCCGCATACCATCCCGAGACCAATGGACTAGTGGAGAGGACTAATCAGACCTTGGTAACTTACCTCCGCCATTTTATATCCGCGCACCACAACAACTGGGCTAACCTCCTTCCTTGGGCCGAATTTGCCATTAACAATTCGGTCCATGAATCCTCTGGCCAGACTCCGTTCCTACTCAATAACGGACAACATCCCAGAATCCCGGTTCCGATGCCCATTACGTCACCCGATACTAGAGTGGAGGATTGGGCGACCAAGGCCCGGGAGATCTGGGATGATACCCAAGAGGCTCTTAACAGGGCTAAAGACCGGATGGTGACAACGGCTGATGTTCGCCGCCGCCCTGCACCATCCTTCGCCCCTGGTGACCTAGTATGGCTGTCCTCTAAGAATGTTAACCTACGGGTACAGGCAGCCAAATTCGCCCCTGGGTATCTGGGTCCGTTTAAAGTACTACAGCAGGTAAACCCAGTGGCATATCGACTCCAGCTCCCTCCACGCTGGGCTATAGCCAATACCTTTCACGTGTCCCTCCTGAAACCCGTACGACTTAATAAATTCTCGGGGTCCCTGCCGGCTCAAACCGACTCCCCGTCCGACGACCCTGAGGTGGCAAAACTTGTGGAGACAAAAGTCATACAGGGCAAGAGGTACTACCTCGTTGAGTGGGCCGGCCGTGGTCCGGAGCATAGATCCTGGGAGTTGGAGGATCATATCCGCGCCCCGGGTTTGATAGCGGCCTTCGAGCACGGACAGGGGGGGGGCCTAGACGGGGGGGTAATGTTACATCTCGTGGCTCTCCTGAGGCAAGGACTGAGGCAGTCTCCCATTCCTTGCCTGCCACGAGCACTCCTGCTCAGCAGCGCCGAAGGTCTGCCAGACTGCACAGTGTGCAGGAGATACCTTCTCAGAGAGGCAGCAGAAGGGTGACACCTAGTGGTTCTCCTGTTACAAGGAGTGAGGCGGTCTCCCATTCCTGGCCTGCCGCAGACTCTCCTGCTCAGCGGCCCCGAAGGTCTGCGAGGCTGCGCAATGTGCAGAGGTTTACTGCTCAGGGAAGCAGTGAGATTCCCGTTATCTCTGCACATTGTGAGACCGAGGATCCCGCCTCTATTTCCCAGAGGCAGGAGGGTGAGCATGTGCAATGCGTGGTGGGTCCTGATTCGCTCACTGACGTCACACGGCTTGATGACAAGGCTGGTGACGTGGTGAATCCTGACTGGCCAGGCTGGGACGTCGTGGACCCTGATTGGGTCAAGTCCGTCATCTCCGCCTCGCGCCCGCCCTCGGGTGGAGCTGTACCTCCTTAAAAGCTCCCCCTGCCATCATGGCGGCGCGCGACCGTCCTTCTATGTTTGGATGTCTGGCAGCGTGCTGCCACGCCACTGCTCAGGCATTACTGTCTCTTGTGGGCTTGGCCCTTGCTGCTCCGGCAGTACCTCGTTTGCAGGCCGTGTTCCTGCCTTGCTGCTCCGGCAGTACCCCCGTCAACAGGCCGTGTTCCTGTCCCAGGTGAGCTCCTCAAGTCTCCATTGGACTCACCTGGTTATTGAAAGCACACGTGCGTGGGCACCTCTGTGCTACCCTCGTGCCATATTCTCGTGACGTCCACTGGCACACGTGCGTGGGCACCTCTGTGCTTCCCCGTGCAACAGGTACACCGAGCCGTGAGATCTGTGCCATACAACCCTCACGGGTTAGGGCAGATCGGTGTACATAGATCGTCTGTGACATTCCAGACGATCGCTAGCAGCAACCCGCTCACTCTTCACCCACCATAGCGGCGGTCCCTTACACCGCACAGTGGACCTTGACCGGCGGAAGCAGTCCATTTCCCATCTTGGCACGCTTCCCCGGGTCCCCCTCATAACACCCCCCCAAAGGTACAATTTTGCTTCAAAATGGCCAAAAGTTGCAATACCCCTACAAAGGAACAATTTCGCTTCAAAATGGCCAAAAGTTGCAATACCCCCCCAAAGGAACAATTTCGCCTCAAAATGGAAAAAAATTGCAATACCCCCCCAAAGGAACAATTTTGCCTCAAAATGCCGAAAAGTTGCAATACCCCCCCAAAGGAACAATTTCGCTTCAAAATGGCCAAAAGTTGCAATACCCCCCAAAGGAACAATTTCGCCTCAAAATGAAAAAAAAATTGCAATACCCCCCCAAAGGAACAATTTTGCTTCAAAATGCCGAAAAGTTGCAATACCCCCCCAAAGGAACAATTTCGCCTCAAAATGCCGAAAAGTTGCAATACCCCCCCAAAGGAACAATTTTGCTTCAAAATGGCCAAAAGTTGCAATATCCCCCAAAGGAACAATTTCGCTACAAAATGGCCAAAAGTTGTAATACCCCCCAAAGGAACAATTTTGCCGCAAAATGGCAAAAAATTGCAATACCCCCCCAAAGGAACAATTTCGCCTCAAAATGCTGAAAAGTTGCAATACCCCCCCAAAGGAACAATTTTGCCTCAAAATACCGAAAAGTTGCAATACCGCCCCAAAGGAACAATTTCGCTTCAAAATGGCCAAATGTTGCAATACCACCCCAAGGAACAATTTCGCTTCAAAATGCCGAAAAGTTGCAATACCCCCCCAAAGGAACAATTTCGCTTCAAAATGCCGAAAAGTTGCAATGCCCCCCCAAAGGAACAATTTCGCTTTAAAATGCCGAAAAGTTTAAATACCCCCCGAAAGGAACAATTTCGCTTCAAAATGGCCAAAAATTGCCATACCCCCCCAAAGGAACAATTTCGCCTCAAAATGCTGAAAAGTTGCAATACCCCCCCAAAGGAACAATTTCACTTCAAAATGGCCAAAAGTTGCAATACCCCCCCAAAGGAACAATTTCGCCTCAAAATGGAAAAAAATTGCAATACCCCCCCAAAGGAACAATTTTGCCTCAAAATGCCGAAAAGTTGCAATACCCCCCCAAAGGAACAATTTCGCTTCAAAATGGCCAAAAGTTGCAATACCCCCCGAAAGGAACAATTTCGCTTCAAAATGGCCAAAAGTTGCAATACCCCCCAAAGGAACAATTTTGCCTCAAAATGGCAAAAAATTGCAATACCCCCCAAAGGAACAATTTCGCCTCAAAATATAAAAAAATTGCAATACCCCCCAAAGGAACAATTTCGCCTCAAAATGCTGAAAAGTTGCAATATCCCCCGAAAGGAACAATTTCGTTTCAAAATGGCCAAAAGTTGCAATACCCCCCAAAGGAACAATTTCGCCTCAAAATGGCAAAAAATTGCAATACCCCCCCAAAGGAACAATTTCGCTTCAAAATCCTGAAAAGTTGCAATACCCCCCCAAAGGTACAATTTCGCTTCAAAATGGCCAAAAGTTGCAATACCCCCCCAAAGAAACAATTTCGCGTCAAAATGCCGAAAAGTTGCAATACCCCCCGAAAGGAACAATTTCGCTTCAAAATGGCCAAAAGTTGCAATACCCCCCCAAAGGAACAATTTTGCCTCAAAATGGCAAAAAATTGCAATACCCCCCAAAGGAACAATTTCACCTCAAAATGCCGAAAAGTTGCAATACCCCACGAAAGGAACAATTTCGCTTCAAAATGGCCAAAAGATGCAATACCCCCCAAAGGAACAATTTCACCTCAAAATGCCAAAAAGTTGCAATACCCCCCGAAAGGAACAATTTCGCTTCAAAATGGCCAAAAGTTGCAATACCCCCCCAAAGGAACAATTTCTCCTCAAAATGCCGAAAAGTTGCAATACCCCCCGAAAAGAACAATTTCGCTTCAAAATGGCCAAAAGTTTCAATACCCCCCCAAAGGAACAATTTCGCCTCAAAATGAAAAAAAATTGCAATACCCCCCAAAGGAACAATTTCGCCTCAAAATGCAGAAAAGTTGCAATACCCCCCGAAAGGAACAATTTCCCTTCAAAATGGCCAAAAGTTGCAATACCCCCCCAAAGGAACAATTTCGCTTCAAAATGGCCAAAAGTTGCAATACTCCCCCAAAGGAACAATTTCGCCTCAAAATGCCGAAAAGTTGCAATACCCCCCGAAAGGAACAATTTCGCTTCAAATGGCCAAAAGTTGCAATACCCCCCCAAAGGAACAATTTCGCCTCAAAATACCGAAAAGTTGCAATACCCCCCGAAAGGAACAATTTCGCTTCAAAATGGCCAAAAGTTGCAATACCCCCCAAAGAAACAATTTCGCCTCAAAATGCCGAAAAGTTGCAATACCCCCCGAAAGGAACAATTTCGCTTCAAAATGGCCAAAAGTTGCAATACCCCCCCAAAGGAACAATTTCTCCTCAAAATGCCGAAAAGTTGCAATACCCCCCGAAAGGAACAATTTCGCTTTAAAATGGCCAAAAGTTGCAATACCCCCCCAAAGGAACAATTTCGCCTCAAAATGGCAAAAAATTGCAATACCCCCCCAAAGGAACAATTTCACCTCAAAATGCCGAAAAGTTGCAATACCCCCCCAAAGGAACAATTTAGCCTCAAAATGGCCAAAAATTGTAATACCCCCCAAAGGAACAATTTCGCTTCAATATGGCCAAAAGTTGCAATACCCCCCCAAAGGAAGAATTTCGCCTCAAAATGGCAAAAAATTGCAATACCCTCCCAAAGGAACAATTTCGCTTCAAAATCCTGAAAAGTTGCAATACCCCCCCAAAGGTACAATTTCGCTTCAAAATGGCCAAAAGTTGCAATACCCCCCCAAAGAAACAATTTCGCGTCAAAATGCCGAAAAGTTGCAATACCCCCCGAAAGGAACAATTTCGCTTCAAAATGGCCAAAAGTTGCAATACCCCCCCAAAGGAACAATTTTGCCTCAAAATGGCAAAAAATTGCATTACCCCCCAAAGGAACAATTTCACCTCAAATGCCGAAAAGTTGCAATACCCCACGAAAGGAACAATTTCGCTTCAAAATGGCCAAAAGATGCAATACCCCCCAAAGGAACAATTTCACCTCAAAATGCCAAAAAGTTGCAATACCCCCCGAAAGGAACAATTTCGCTTCAAAATGGCCAAAAATTGCAATACCCCCCCAAAGGAACAATTTCTCCTCAAAATGCCGAAAAGTTGCAATACCCCCCGAAAGGAACAATTTCGCTTCAAAATGGCCAAAAGTTTCAATACCCCCCCAAAGGAACAATTTCGCCTCAAAATGAAAAAAAATTGCAATACCCCCCCAAAGGAACAATTTCGCCTCAAAATGCAGAAAAGTTGCAATACCCCCCGAAAGGAACAATTTCCCTTCAAAATGGCCAAAAGTTGCAATACCCCCCCAAAGGAACAATTTCGCTTCAAAATGGCCAAAAGTTGCAATACTCCCCCGAAGGAACAATTTCGCCTCAAAATGCCGAAAAGTTGCAATACCCCCCGAAAGGAACAATTTCGCTTCAAATGGCCAAAAGTTGCAATACCCCCCCAAAGGAACAATTTCGCCTCAAAATACCAAAAAGTTGCAATACCCCCCGAAAGGAACAATTTCGCTTCAAAATGGCCAAAAGTTGCAATACCCCCCAAAGGAACAATTTCGCCTCAAAATGCCGAAAAGTTGCAATACCCCCCGAAAGGAACAATTTCGCTTCAAAATGGCCAAAAGTTGCAATCCCCCCCAAGGAACAATTTCGCCTCAAAATGCCGAAAAGTTGCAATACCCCCCGAAAGGAACAATTTCGCTTCAAAATGGCCAAAAGTTGCAATACCCCCCCAAAGGAACAATTTTGCCTCAAAATGGCAAAAAATTGCAATACCCCCCCAAAGGAACAATTTCACCTCAAAATGCCGAAAAGTTGCAATACCCCCCGAAAGGAACAATTTCGCTTCAAAATGGCCAAAAGGTGCAATACCCCCCCAAAGGAACAATTTCGCCTCAAAATGCCGAAAAGTTGCAATACCCCCCGAAAGGAACAATTTCGCTTCAAAATGGCCAAAAGTTGCAATACCCCCCCAAAGGAACAATTTCTCCTCAAAATGCCGAAAAGTTGCAATACCCCCCGAAAGGAACAATTTCGCTTTAAAATGGCCAAAAGTTGCAATACCCCCCCAAAGGAACAATTTCGCCTCAAAATGGCAAAAAATTGCAATACCCCCCCAAAGGAACAATTTCACCTCAAAATGCCGAAAAGTTGCAATACCCCCCCAAAGGAACAATTTCGCCTCAAAATGGCCAAAAATTGTAATACCCCCCAAAGGAACAATTTCGCTTCAATATGGCCAAAAGTTGCAATACCCCCCCAAAGGAAGAATTTCGCCTCAAAATGGCAAAAAATTGCAATACCCCCCCAAAGGAACAATTTCGCCTCAAAATGCTGAAAAGTTGCAATACCCCCCGAAAGGAACAATTTCGCTTCAAAATGGCCAAAAGTTGCAATTCCCCCCCAAAGGAACAATTTCGCCTCAAAATGGCAAAAAATTGCAATACCCCCCCAAAGGAACAACTTCGCTTCAAAATGGCAAAAAATTGCAATACCCCCCCCAAAGGAACAATTTCGCCTCAAAATCCTGAAAAGTTGCAACACCCCCCCAAAGGTACAATTTCGCTTCAAAATGGCCAAAAGTTGCAATACCCCCCCAAAGGAACAATTTCGCCTCAAAATGCAGAAAAGTTGCAATACCCCCCGAAAGGAACAATTTCCCTTCAAAATGGCCAAAAGTTGCAATACCCCCCCAAAGGAACAATTTCGCTTCAAAATGGCCAAAAGTTGCAATACTCCCCCGAAGGAACAATTTCGCCTCAAAATGCCGAAAAGTTGCAATACCCCCCGAAAGGAACAATTTCGCTTCAAATGGCCAAAAGTTGCAATACCCCCCCAAAGGAACAATTTCGCCTCAAAATACCGAAAAGTTGCAATACCCCCCGAAAGGAACAATTTCACTTCAAAATGGCCAAAAGTTGCAATACCCCCCAAAGGAACAATTTCGCTTCAAAATGCCGAAAAGTTGCAATACCCCCCGAAAGGAACAATTTCGCTTCAAAATGGCCAAAAGTTGCAATCCCCCCCAAGGAACAATTTCGCCTCAAAATGCCGAAAAGTTGCAATACCCCCCGAAAGGAACAATTTCGCTTCAAAATGGCCAAAAGTTGCAATACCCCCCCAAAGGAACAATTTTGCCTCAAAATGGCAAAAAATTGCAATACCCCCCCAAAGGAACAAATTCACCTCAAAATGCCGAAAAGTTGCAATACCCCCCGAAAGGAACAATTTCGCTTGAAAATGGCCAAAAGATGCAATACCCCCCCAAAGGAACAATTTCGCCTCAAAATGCCGAAAAGTTGCAATACCCCCCGAAAGGAACAATTTCGCTTCAAAATGGCCAAAAGTTGCAATACCCCCCCAAAGGAACAATTTCTCCTCAAAATGCCGAAAAGTTGCAATACCCCCCGAAAGGAACAATTTCGCTTTAAAATGGCCAAAAGTTGCAATACCCCCCCAAAGGAACAATTTCGCCTCAAAATGGCAAAAAATTGCAATACCCCCCCAAAGGAACAATTTCACCTCAAAATGCCGAAAAGTTGCAATACCCCCCCAAAGGAACAATTTCGCCTCAAAATGGCCAAAAATTGTAATACCCCCCAAAGGAACAATTTCGCTTCAATATGGCCAAAAGTTGCAATACCCCCCCAAAGGAAGAATTTCGCCTCAAAATGGCAAAAAATTGCAATACCCCCCCAAAGGAACAATTTCGCCTCAAAATGCTGAAAAGTTGCAATACCCCCCGAAAGGAACAATTTCGCTTCAAAATGGCCAAAAGTTGCAATTCCCCCCCAAAGGAACAATTTCGCCTCAAAATGGCAAAAAATTGCAATACCCCCCCAAAGGAACAACTTCGCTTCAAAATGGCAAAAAATTGCAATACCCCCCCAAAGGAACAATTTCGCCTCAAAATCCTGAAAAGTTGCAACACCCCCCCAAAGGTACAATTTCGCTTCAAAATGGCCAAAAGTTGCAATACCCCCCCAAAGGAACAATTTCGCCTCAAAATGCCGAAAAGTTGCAATACCCCCCGAAAGGAACAATTTCGCTTCAAATGGCCAAAAGTTGCAATACCCCCCCAAAGGAATAATTTCGCCTCAAAATACCGAAAAGTTGCAATACCCCCCGAAAGGAACAATTTCGCTTCAAAATGGCCAAAAGTTGCTATACCCCCCAAGGGAACAATTTCGCCTCAAAATGGCAAAAAATTGCAATACCCTCCCAAAGGAACAATTTCGCCTCAAAATGCCGAAAAGTTGCAATACCCCCTGAAAGGAACAATTTCGCTTCAAAATGGCCAAAAGTTGCAATCCCCCCAAGGAACAATTTCGCCTCAAAATGCCGAAAAGTTGCAATACCCCCCGAAAGGAACAATTTCGCTTCAAAATGGCCAAAAGTTGCAATACCCCCCCAAAGGAACAATTTCGCCTCAAAATGGCCAAAAGTTGCAATACCCCCCCAAAAGGAACAATTTCGCCTCAAAATGGCAAAAAATTGCAATACCCCCCCTAAGGAACAATTTCGCTTCAAAATCCTGAAAAGTTGCAATACCCCCCCAAAGGAACAATTTCGCTTCAAAATGGCCAAAAGTTGCAATACCCCCCAAAGGAACAATTTCGCCTCACAATGGCAAAAAATTGCAATACCCCCCCAAAGGAACAATTTCGCCTCAAAATGCCGAAAAGTTGCAATACCCCCCGAAAGGAACAATTTCGCTTCAAAATGGCCAAAAGTTGCAATACCCCCCCAAAGAAACAATTTTGCCTCAAAATGGCAAAAAATTGCAATACCCTCCCAAAGGAACAATTTCGCCTCAAAATGCCGAAAAGTTGCAATACCCCCCGAAAGGAACAATTTCGCTTCAAAATGGCCAAAAGTTGCAATCCCCCCCAAGGAACAATTTCGCCTCAAAATGCCGAAAAGTTGCAATACCCCCCGAAAGGAACAATTTCGCTTCAAAATGGCCAAAAGTTGCAATACCCCCCCAAAGGAACAATTTTGCCTCAAAATGGCAAAAAATTGCAATACCCCCCCAAAGGAACAATTTCGCTTCAATATAGACAAAAGTTGCAATACCCCCCCAAAGGTACAATTTCGCCTCAAAATGCCGAAAAGTTGTAATACCCCCCGAAAGGAACAATTTCGCTTCAAAATGGCCAAAAGTTGCAATACCCCCCCAAAGGAACAATTTCGCCTCAAAATGCCGAAAAGTTGCAATACCCCCCGAAAGGAACAATTTCGCTTCAAAATGGCCAAAAGTTGCAATACCCCCCCAAAGGAACAATTTCGCCTTAAAATGGCAAAAAATTGCAATACCCCCCCAAAGGAACAATTTTACCTCAAAATGCCGAAAAGTTGCAATACCCCCCCAAAGGAACAATTTCGCCTCAAAATGGCCAAAAATTGTAATACCCCCCCAAAGGTACAATTTCGCTTCAAAATGGCCAAAAGTTGCAATACCCCCCAAAGGAAGAATTTCGCCTCAAAATGGCAAAAAATTGCAATACCCCTCCAAAGGAACAATTTCGCCTCAAAATGCTGAAAGTTGCAATACCCCCCGAAAGGAACAATTTCACTTCAAAATGGCCAAAAGTTGCAATACCCCCCCAAAGGAACAATTTCGCCTTAAAATGGCAAAAAATTGCAATACCCCCCCAAAGGAACAATTTTACCTCAAAATGCTGAAAAGTTGCAATACCCCCCGAAAGGAACAACTTCGCTTCAAAATGCCGAAAAGTTGCAATACCCCCCCAAAGGTACAATTTCGCTTCAAAATGGCCAAAAGTTGCAATACCCCCCCAAAAGGAACAATTTCGCCTCAAAATGGCAAAAAATTGCAATACCCCCCCTAAGGAACAATTTCGCTTCAAAATCCTGAAAAGTTGCAATACCCCCCCAAAAGTACAATTTCGCTTCAAAATGGCCAAAAGTTGCAATACCCCCCAAAGGAACAATTTCGCCTCACAATGGCAAAAAATTGCAATACCCCCCCAAAGGAACAATTTCGCTTCAAAATGGCCAAAAGTTGCAATACCCCCCAAAGGAACAATTTCGCCTCACAATGGCAAAAAATTGCAATACCCCCCCAAAGGAACAATTTCACCTCAAAATGCCGAAAAGTTGCAATACCCCCCGAAAGGAAAAATTTCGCTTCAAAATGGCCAAAAGTTGCAATACCCCCCCAAAGAAACAATTTTGCCTCAAAATGGCAAAAAATTGCAATACCCCCCCAAAGGAACAATTTCACCTCAAAATGCCGAAAAGTTGCAATACCCCACGAAAGGAACAATTTCGCTTCAAAATGGCCAAAAGATGCAATACCCCCCCAAAGGAACAATTTTGCCTCAAAATGCCGAGAAGTTGCAATACCCCCCCAAAGGAACAATTTCGCTTCAAAATGGCCAAAAGTTGCAATACCCCCCCCAAAGGAACAATTTCGCCTCAAAATGAAAAAAAAATTGCAATACCCCCCCAAAGGAATAATTTCGCTTCAAAATGCCGAAAAGTTGCAATACCCCCCAAGGGAACAATTTCGCTTCAAAATGCCGAAAAGTTGCAATACCCCCCAAAAGGAACAATTTCGCTTCAAAATGGCCAAAAGTTGCAATACCCCCCAAAGGAACAATTTCGCTTCAAAATGGCCAAAAGTTGCAATACCCCCCCAAAGGAACAATTTCGCCTGCAAAATCGCAAAAAATTGCAATACCCCCCGAAAGGAACAATTTCGCCTCAAAATGCTGAAAAGTTGCAATACCCCCCGAAAGGAACAATTTCGCTTCAAAATGCCGAAAAGTTGCAATACCCCCCCAAAGGTACAATTTTGCTTCAAAATGGCCAAAAGTTGCAATACCCCCCCAAAGGAACAATTTCGCTCCAAAATGCCGAAAAGTTGCAATGCCCCCCCAAAGGAACAATTTCGCTTCAAAATGGCCAAAAGTTGCAATACCCCCCCAAAGGAACAATTTCGCCTCAAAATGGCAAGAAATTGCAATACCCCCAAAGGAACAATTTCGCCTCAAAATGCCGAAAAGTTGCAATACCCTCCGAAAGGAACAATTTCGCTTCAAAATGGCCAAAAGTTGCAATACCCCCCCAAAGGAACAATTTCGCCTCAAAATGCCGAAAAGTTGCAATACCCCCCCAAAGGAACAATTTCGCTTCAAAATGGCCAAAAGTTGCAATACCCCCCAAAGGAACAATTTCGCCTCAAAATGGAAAAAAATTGCAATGCCCCCTCAAAGGAACAATTTTGTTTCAAAATGCCGAAAAGTTGCAATACCCCCCCAAAGGAACAATTTCGCTTTAAAATGGCCAAAAGTTGCAATACCCCCCAAAGGAACAATTTCGCCTCAAAATGAAAAAAAAATGCAATACCCCCCCAAAGGAACAATTTCGCTTCAAAATGCCGAAAAGTTGCAATACCCCCCCAAAGGAACAATTTCGCCTCAAAATGCCGAAAAGTTGCAATATCTCCCCAAAGGAACAATTTCGCTTCAAAATGGCCAAAATTTGCAATACTCCCCAAAGGAACAATTTCGCTTCAAAATGGCCAAAAGTTGCAATACCCCCCCAAAGGAACAATTTCGCCGCAAAATGGCAAAAAATTGCAATACCCCCCCAAAGGAACAATTTCACCTCAAAATGCCGAAAAGTTGCAATACCCCCCCAAAGGTACAATTTTGCTTCAAAATGGCCAAAAGTTGCAATACCCCCCCAAAGGAACAATTTCGCCTCAAAATGAAAAAAAAATTGCAATACCCCCCCAAAGGAACAATTTCGCTTCAAAATGCCGAAAATTTGCAATACCCCCCCAAAGGAACAATTTCGCCGCAAAATGCCGAAAAGTTGCAATACCCCCCAAAGGAACAATTTCGCTACAAAATGGCCAAAAGTTGTAATACCCCCCAAAGGAACAATTTCGCCGCAAAATGGCAAAAAATTGCAATACCCCCCCAAAGGAACAATTTCGCCTCAAAATGCTGAAAAGTTGCAATACCGCCCCAAAGGAACAATTTCGCTTCAAAATGGCCAAATGTTGCAATACCCCCCCAAGGAACAATTTCGCTTCAAAATGCCGAAAAGTTGCAATACCCCCCCAAAGAAACAATTTCGCCTCAAAATGCCGAAAAGTTGCAATACCCCACCAAAGGAACAATTTCGCCTCAAAATGCCGAAAAGTTGCAATATCTCCCCAAAGGAACAATTTCGCTTCAAAATGGCCAAAATTTGCAATACTCCCCAAAGGAACAATTTCGCTTCAAAATGGCCAAAAGTTGCAATACCCCCCCAAAGGAACAATTTCGCCGCAAAATGGCAAAAAATTGCAATACCCCCCCAAAGGAACAATTTCACCTCAAAATGCTGAAAAGTTGCAATACCCCCCGAAAGGAACAATTTCGCTTCAAAATGCCGAAAAGTTGCAATATCCCCCCAAAGGTACAATTTTGCTTCAAAATGGCCAAAAGTTGCAATACTCCCCCAAAGGAACAATTTCGCCTCAAAATGAAAAAAAAATTGCAATACCCCCCCAAAGGAACAATTTCGCTTCAAAATGCCGAAAAGTTGCAATACCCCCCCAAAGGAACAATTTCGCCTCAAAATGCCGAAAAGTTGCAATACCCCCCAAAGGAACAATTTCGCTACAAAATGGCCAAAAGTTGTAATACCCCCCAAAGAAACAATTTCGCCGCAAAATGGCAAAAAATTGCAATACCCCTCCAAAGGAACAATTTTGCCTCAAAATACCGAAAAGTTGCAATACCGCCCCAAAGGAACAACTTCGCTTCAAAATGGCCAAATGTTGCAATACCCCCCCAAGGAACAATTTCGCTTCAAAATGCCGAAAAGTTGCAATACCCCCCCAAAGAAACAATTTCGCCTCAAAATGCCGAAAAGTTGCAATACCCCCCCAAAGGAACAATTTCGCTTCAAAATGCCGAAAAGTTGCAATGCCCCCCCAAAGGAACAATTTCGCTTCAAAATGGTCAAAAGTTGCAATACCCCCCCAAAGGAACAATTTTGCCTCAAAATGCTGAAAAGTTGCAATACCCCCCCAAAGGAACAATTTCGCTTCAAAATGGCCAAAAGTTGCAATACCCCCCCAAAGGAACAATTTCGCCTCAAAATGGAAAAAAAATTGCAATACCCCCCAAAGTAACAATTTTGCCTCAAAATGCCGAAAAGTTGCAATACCCCCCCAAAGGAACAATTTCGCTTCAAAATGGCCAAAAGTTGCAATACCCCCCAAAGGAACAATTTCGCCTCAAAATGGAAAAAAAATTGCAATACCCCCCCAAAGGAACAATTTCGCTTCAAAATGCCGAAAAGTTGCAATACCCCCCCAAAGGAGCAATTTCGCCTCAAAATGCCGAAAAGTTGCAATACCCCCCCAAAGGAACAATTTCGCTTCAAAATGGCCAAAAGTTGCAATATCCCCCAAAGGAACAATTTCGCTACAAAATGGCCAAAAGTTGTAATACCCCCCCAAAGGAACAATTTCGACGCAAAATGGCAAAAAATTGCAATACCCCCCCAAAGGAACAATTTTGCCTCAAAATGCTGAAAAGTTGCAATACCCCCCGAAAGGAACAATTTCGCTTCAAAATGCCGAAAAGTTGCAATACCCCCCGAAAGGAACAATTTCGCTTCAAAATGGCCAAAAGTTGCAATACCCCCCGAAAGGAACAATTTCGCTTCAAAATGGCCAAAAGTTGCAATACCCCCCCAAAGGAACAATTTTGCCTCAAAATGGAAAAAAATTGCAATACCCCCCCAAAGGAACAATTTCACCTCAAAATGCCGAAAAGTTGCAATACCCCCCGAAAGGAACAATTTCGCTTCAAAATGGCCAAAAGTTGCAATACCCCCCCAAATGAACAATTTCGCCTCAAAATGGCAAAAAATTGCAATACCCCCCCAAAGGAACAATTTCGCTTCAAAATCCTGAAAAGTTGCAATACCCCCCCAAAGGTACAATTTCGCTTCAAAATGGCCAAAAGTTGCAATACCCCCCCAAAGAAACAATTTCGCCTCAAAATGCCGAAAAGTTGCAATACCCCCCGAAAGGAACAATTTCGCTTCAAAATGGCCAAAAGTTGCAATACCCCCCCAAAGGAACAATTTTGCCTCAAAATGGCAAAAAATTGCAATACCCCCCCAAAGGAACAATTTCACCTCAAAATGCGAAAAGTTGCAATACCCCCCCAAAGGAACAGTTTCGCCTCAAAATGGCAAAAAATTGCAATACCCCCCCAAAGGAACAATTTCGCTTTAAAAATGGCCAAAAGTTGCAATACCCCCCAAAGGAACAATTTTGCTCCAAAATGCCGAAAAGTTGCAATGCCCCCCCAAAGGAACAATTTCGCTTCAAAATGGCCAAAAGGTGCAATACCCCCCCAAAGGAACAATTTCGCCTCAAAATGGCAAGAAATTGCAATACCCCCCAAAGGAACAATTTCGCCTCAAAATGCCGAAAAGTTGCAATACCCTCCGAAAGGAACAATTTCGCCTCAAAATGCCGAAAAGTTGCAATACCCCCCCAAAGGAACAATTTCGCTTCAAAATGGCCAAAAGATGCAATACCCCCCCAAAGGAACAATTTCGCCTCAAAATGCCGAAAAGTTGCAATACCCCCCCAAAGGAACAATTTCGCTTCAAAATGGCCAAAAGATGCAATACCCCCCCAAAGGAACAATTTCGCCTCAAAATGGCCAAAAATTGTAATACCCCCCAAAGGAACAATTTCGCTTCAATATGGCCAAAAGTTGCAATACCCCCCCAAAGGAACAATTTCGCCTCAAAATGGAAAAAAATTGCAATACCCCCCAAAGGAACAATTTCGCCTCAAAATGCCGAAAAGTTGCAATACCCCCCCAAAGGAACAATTTCGCTTCAAAATGGCCAAAAGTTGCAATACCCCCCAAAGGAACAATTTCGCCTCAAAATGAAAAAAAATTTCAATACCCCCCAAAGGAACAATTTCGCCTCAAAATGCCAAAAAGTTGCAATACCCCCCCAAAGGAACAATTTTGCTTCAAAATGGCCAAAAGTTGCAATACCCCCCAAAGAAACAATTTTGCTTCAAAATGGCCAAAAGTTGCAATACCCCCCCAAAGGAACAATTTTGCCTCAAAATGCCGTGAAGTTGCAATACCCCCCCAAAGGAACAATTTCGCTTCAAAATGGCCAAAATTTGCAATACCCCCCAAAGGAACAATTTCGCCTCAAAATGAAAAAAAAATTGCAATACCCCCCAAAGGAACAATTTCGCTTCAAAATGCCGAAAAGTTGCAATACCCCCCCAAAGAACAATTTCGCCTCAAAATGCCAAAAAGTTGCAATACCCCCCCAAAGGAACAATTTCGCTTCAAAATGGCCAAAAGTTGCAATACCCCCCAAAGGAACAATTTCGCTTCAAAATGGCCAAAAGTTGCAATACCCCCCAAAGGAACAATTTCGCTTCAAAATGGCCAAAAGTTGCAATACCCCCCGAAAGGAACAATTTCGCTTCAAAATGCTGAAAAGTTGCAATACCTCCCCAAAGGTACAATTTTGCTTCAAAATGGCCAAAAGTTGCAATACCCCTACAAAGGAACAATTTCGCCTCAAAATGGAAAAAAAATTGCAATACCCCCCCAAAGGAACAATTTCGCCTCAAAATGCCGAAAAGTTGCAATACCCCCCGAAAGGAACAATTTTGCTTCAAAATGGCCAAAAGTTGCAATACCCCCCAAAGGAACAGTTTCGCCTCAAAATGGCAAAAAATTGCAATACCCCCCCAAAGGAACAATTTCGCTTTAAAATGGCCAAAAGTTGCAATACCCCCCCAAAGGAACAATTTCGCTTCAAAATGCCGAAAAGTTGCAATGCCCCCCCAAAGGAACAATTTCGCTTCAAAATGGCCAAAAGTTGCAATACCCCCCCAAAGGAACAATTTCGCCTCAAAATGGCAAGAAATTGCAATACCCCCCAAAGGAACAATTTCGCCTCAATATGCCGAAAAGTTGCAATACCCTCCGAAAGGAACATTTTCGCTTCAAAATGGCCAAAAGTTGCAATACCCCCCCAAAAGGAACAATTTCGCCTCAAAATGCCGAAAAGTTGCAATACCCCCCCAAATGAACAATTTCGCTTCAAAATGGCCAAAAGTTGCAATACCCCCCCCAAAGGAACAATTTCGCCTCAAAATGGAAAAAAATTGCAATACCCCCCCAAAGGAACAATTTTGCCTCAAAATGCCGAAAAGTTGCAATACCCCCCCAAAGGAACAATTTCGCTTCAAAATGGCCAAAAGTTGCAATACCCCCCAAAGGAACAATTTCGCCTCAAAATGAAAAAAAAATGCAATACCCCCCCAAGGAACAATTTCGCTTCAATATGCCGAAAAGTTGCATTACCCCCCCAAAGGTACAATTTCGCTTCAAAATGGCCAAAAGTTGCAATACCCCCCCCCCAAAGGAACAATTTCGCTTCAAAATGCCGAAAAGTTGCAATACCCCCCCAAAGGTACAATTTCGCTTCAAAATGGCCAAAAGTTGCAATACCCCCCGAAAGGAACAATTTCGCCTCACAATGGCAAAAAATTGCAATACCCCCCCAAAGGAACAATTTCGCCTCAAAATGGCAAAAAATTGCAATACCCCCCTCAAAGGAACAAATTCGCCTCAAAATCCTGAAAAGTTGCAATACCCCCCCAAAGGTACAATTTCGCTTCAAAATGGCCAAAAGTTGCAATACCCCCCCAAAGGAACAATTTCGCCTCAAAATGCCGAAAAGTTGCAATACCCCCCGAAAGGAACAATTTCGCTTCAAAATGGCCAAAAGTTGCAATACCCCCCCAAAGGAACAATTTTGCCTCAAAATGGCAAAAAATTGCAATACCCCCCAAAGTAACAATTTCACCTCAAAATGCCGAAAAGTTGCAATACCCCACGAAAGGAACAATTTCACTTCAAAATGGCCAAAAGATGCAATACCCCCCCAAAGGAACAATTTCGCCTCAAAATGCCAAAAAGTTGCAATACCCCCCGAAAGGAACAATTTCGCTTCAAAATGGCCAAAAGTTGCAATACCCCCCCAAAGGAACAATTTCTCCTCAAAATGCCGAAAAGTTGCAATACCCCCGAAAGGAACAATTTCAATTCAAAATGGCCAAAAATTGCAATACCCCCCCAAAGGAACAATTTCACCTCAAAATGCCGAAAAGTTGCAATACCCCCCGAAAGGAACAATTTCGCTTCAAAATGGCCAAAAGATGCAATACCCCCCCAAAGTCACAATTTCGCCTCAAAATGGCCAAAAGTTGCAATACCCCCCCAAAGGAACAATTTCGCCTCAAAATGGCAGAAAATTGCAATACCCCCCCAAAGGAACAACATCGCTTCAAAAATGCCGAAAAGTTGCAATACCCCCCCAAAGGAACAATTTCGCCTCAAAATGGTTAAAAATTGCAATACCCCCCCAAAGGAACAATTTCGCTTCAATATGGACAAAAGTTGCAATACCCCCCCAAAGGAACAATTTCGCCTCAAAATGCCGAAAAGTTGCAATACCCCCCGAAAGGAACAATTTCGCTTCAAAATGGCCAAAAGTTGCAATACCTCCCCAAAGGAACAATTTCGCCTCAAAATGGCAAAAAATTGCAATACCCCCCAAAGGAACAATTTCACCTCAAAATGCCGAAAAGTTGCAATACCCCCCCAAAAGAACAATTTCGCCTCAAAATGGCCAAAAATTGAAATACCCCCCAAAGGAACAACTTCGCTTCAAAATGGCCAAAAGTTGCAATACCCCCCAAAGGAACAACTTCGCTTCAAAATGCCGAAAAGTTGCAATACCCCCCCAAAGGTACAATTTCGCTTCAAAATGGCCAAAAGTTGCAATACCCCCCCAAAGGAACAATTTCGCCTCAAAATGCCGAAAAGTTGCAATACCCCCCCCAAAGGAACAATTTCGCTTCAAAATGGCCAAAAGTTGCAATACCCCCCAAAGGAACAATTTCGCCTCACAATGGCAAAAAATTGCAATACCCCCCCAAAGGAACAATTTCGCCTCAAAATGCTGAAAAGTTGCAATATCCCCCGAAAGGAACAATTTCGTTTCAAAATGGCCAAAAGTTGCAATACCCCCCCAAAGGAACCATTTCGCCTCAAAATGGCAAAAAATTGCAATACCCCACGAAAGGAACAATTTCGCTTCAAAATGGCCAAAAGATGCAATACCCCCCCAAAGGAACAATTTCTCCTCAAAATGCCGAAAAGTTGCAATACCCCCCGAAAGGAACAATTTCGCTTCAAAATGGCCAAAAATTGCAATACCCCCCCAAAGGAACAATTTCACCTCAAAATGCCGAAAAGTTGCAATACCCCCCGAAAGGAACAATTTCGCTTCAAAATGGCCAAAAGATGCAATACCCCCAAAGGAACAATTTCGCTTCAATATGGCCAAAAGTTGCAATACCCCCCCAAAGGAACAATTTCGCCTCAAAATGCCGAAAAGTTGCAATACCCCCCGAAAGGAACAATTTTGCTTCAAAATGGCCAAAAGTTGCAATACCCCCCCAAAGGAACAGTTTCGCCTCAAAATGGCAAAAAATTGCAATACCCCCCCAAAGGAACAATTTCGCTTTAAAATGGCCAAAAGTTGCAATACCCCCCCAAAGGAACAATTTCGCTCCAAAATGCCGAAAAGTTGCAATGCCCCCCCAAAGGAACAATTTCGCCTCAAAATGCCGAAAAGTTTAAATACCCCCCGAAAGGAACAATTTCGCTTCAAAATGCCGAAAAGTTTAAATACCCCCCGAAAGGAACAATTTCGCTTCAAAATGGCCAAAAGTTGCAATACCCCCCCAAAGGAACAATTTCGCCTCAAAATGGCAAGAAATTGCAATACCCTCCGAAAGGAACAATTTCGCTTCAAAATGGCCAAAAGATGCAATACCCCCCCAAAGGAACAATTTTGCTTCAAAATGGCCAAAAGTTGCAATACCCCTACAAAGGAACAATTTCGCTTCAAAATGGCCAAAAGTTGCAATACCCCCCCAAAGGAACAATTTCGCCTCAAAATGGAAAAAAATTGCAATACCCCCCCAAAGGAACAATTTTGCCTCAAAATGCCGAAAAGTTGCAATACCCCCCAAAGGAACAATTTCGCTTCAAAATGGCCAAAAGTTGCAATACCCCCCAAAGGAACAATTTCGCCTCACAATGGCAAAAAATTGCAATACCCCCTCAAAGGAACAATTTCGCCTCAAAATGCCGAAAAGTTGCAATATCCCCCGAAAGGAACAATTTCGCTTCAAAATGGCCAAAAGTTGCAATACCCCCCCAAAGAAACAATTTTGCCTCAAAATGGCAAAAAATTGCAATACCCCCCCAAAGGAGCAATTTCACCTCAAAATGCCGAAAAGTTGCAATACCCCACGAAAGGAACAATTTCGCTTCAAAATGGCCAAAAGATGCAATACCCCCCCAAAGGAACAATTTCTCCTCAAAATGCCGAAAAGTTGCAATACCCCCCGAAAGGAACAATTTCGCTTCAAAATGGCCAAAAATTGCAATACCCCCCCAAAGGAACAATTTCACCTCAAAATGCCGAAAAGTTGCAATACCCCCCGAAAAGAACAATTTCGCTTCAAAATGGCCAAAAGATGCAATACCCCCCCAAAGGAACAATTTCGCCTCAAAATGGCCAAAAATTGTAATACCCCCCCAAAGGAACAATTTTGCTTCAATATGGCCAAAAGTTGCAATACCCCCCCAAAGGAACAATTTCGCCTCAAAATGGAAAAAAATTGCAATACCCCCCAAAGGAACAATTTCGCCTCAAAATGCCGAAAAGTTGCAATACCCCCCCAAAGGAACAATTTCGCTTCAAAATGGCCAAAAGTTGCAATACCCCCCAAAGGAACAATTTCGCCTCAAAATGAAAAAAAAATTGCAATACCCCCCAAAGGAACAATTTCGCTTCAAAATGCCGAAAAGTTGCAATACCCCCCCAAAGGAACAATTTCGCCTCAAAATGCCAAAAAGTTGCAATACCCCCCCAAAGGAACAATTTCGCTTCAAAATGGCCAAAAGTTGCAATACCCCCCAAAGGAACAATTTCGCTTCAAAATGGCCAAAATTTGCAATACCCCCCCAAAGGAACAATTTTGCCTCAAAATGCCGTGAAGTTGCAATACCCCCCCAAAGGAACAATTTCGCTTCAAAATGGCCAAAAGTTGCAATACCCCCCAAAGGAACAATTTCGCCTCAAAATGAAAAAAAAATTGCAATACCCCCCAAAGGAACAATTTCGCTTCAAAATGCCGAAAAGTTGCAATACCCCTCCAAAGGAACAATTTCACCTCAAAATGCCAAAAAGTTGCAATACCCCCCCAAAGGAACAATTTCGCTTCAAAATGGCCAAAAGTTGCAATACCCTCCAAAGGAACAATTTCGCTTCAAAATGGCCAAAAGTTGCAATACCCCCCCAAAGGAACAATTTTGCCTCAAAATGCCAAAAAGTTGCAATACTCCCACAAAGGAACAATTTCGCTTCAAAATGGCCAATAGTTGCAATACCCCCCAAAGGAACAATTTTCGCTTCAAAATGGCCAAAAGTTGCAATACCCCCCCAAAGGAACAATTTCGCTTCAAAATGGCCAAAAGTTGCAATACCCCCCCAAAGGAACAATTTCACTTCAAAATGGCCAAAAGTTGCAATACCCCCCAAAGGAACAATTTCGCCTCAAAATGAAAAAAAAATTGCAATACCCCCCAAAAGGAAAAATTTCGCTTCAAAATGCCGAAAAGTTGCAATACCCCCCCAAAGGAACAATTTCGCTTCAAAATGCCGAAAAGTTGCAATACCCCCCAAAAGGAACAATTTCGCTTCAAAATGGCCAAAAGTTGCAATACCCCCCAAAGGAACAATTTCGCTTCAAAATGGCCAAAAGTTGCAATACCCCCCCAAGGAACAATTTCGCTCCAAAATGCCGAAAAGTTGCAATGCCCCCCCAAAGGAACAATTTCGCTTCAAAATGGCCAAAAGTTGCAATACCCCCCCAAAGGAACAATTTCGCCTCAAAATGCCGAAAAGTTTAAATACCCCCCGAAAGGAACAATTTCGCTTCAAAATGCCGAAAAGTTTAAATACCCCCCGAAAGGAACAATTTCGCTTCAAAATGGGCAAAAGTTGCAATACCCCCCCAAAGGAACAATTTCGCCTCAAAATGCCGAAAAGTTGCAATACCCTCCGAAAGGAACAATTTCGCTTCAAAATGGCCAAAAGTTGCAATACCCCCCCAAAGGAACAATTTCGCCTCAAAATGCCGAAAAGCTGCAATACCCCCCCAAAGGAACAATTTCGCTTCAAAATGGCCAAAAGTTGCAATACCCCCCCAAAGGAACAATTTCGCCTCAAAATGGAAAAAAATTGCAATACCACCCCAAAGGAACAATTTTGCCTCAAAATGCCGAAAAGTTGCAATACTTCCCCAAAGGAACAATTTCGCTTCAAAATTTCCAAAAGTTGCAATACCCCCCAAAGGAACAATTTCGCCTCAAAATGAAAAAAAATGCAGAACCCACCCAAAGGAACAATTTCGCTTCAAAATGCCGAAAAGTTGCAATACCCCCCCAAAGGAACAATTTCGCCTCAAAATGCCGAAAATTTGCAATATCTCCCCAAAGGAACAATTTCGCTTCAAAATGGCCAAAAGTTGCAATACCCCCCCAAAGGAACAATTTCGCCGCAAAATGGCAAAAAATTGCAATACCCCCCCAAAGGAACAATTTCACCTCAAAATGCTGAAAAGTTGCAATACCCCCCGAAAGGAACAATTTCGCTTCAAAATGCCGAAAAGTTGCAATACCCCCCCAAAGGTACAATTTTGCTTCAAAATGGCCAAAAGTTGCAATACCCCTACAAAGGAACAATTTCACTTCAAAATGGCCAAAAGTTGCAATACCCCCCCAAAGGAACAATTTCGCCTCAAAATGGAAAAAAATTGCAATACCCCCCAAAGGAACAATTTTGCCTCAAAATGCCGAAAAGTTGCAATACCCCCCCAAAGGAAAAATTTCGCTTCAAAATGGCCAAAAGTTGCAATACCCCCCAAAGGAACAATTTCGCCTCACAATGGCAAAAAATTGCAATACCCCCCCAAAGGAACAATTTCGCCTCAAAATGCCGAAAAGTTGCAATACCCCCCGAAAGGAACAATTTCGCTTCAAAATGGCCAAAAATTGCAATACCCCCCCAAAGGAACAATTTCGCCTCAAAATGAAAAAAAAATTGCAATACCCCCCAAAGGAACAATTTCGCTTCAAAATGCCGAAAAGTTGCAATACCCCCCCAAAGGAACAATTTCGCCTCAAAATGCCAAAAAGTTGCAATACCCCCCCAAAGGAACAATTTCGCTTCAAAATGGCCAAAATTTGCAATACCCCCCCAAAGGAACAATTTTGCCTCAAAATGCCGTGAAGTTGCAATACCCCCCCAAAGGAACAATTTCGCTTCAAAATGGCCAAAAGTTGCAATACCCCCCAAAGGAACAATTTCGCCTCAAAATGAAAAAAAAATTGCAATACCCCCCAAAGGAACAATTTCGCTTCAAAATCCTGAAAAGTTGCAATACCCCCCCAAAGGAACAATTTCGCCTCAAAATGGCCAAAAATTGAAATACCCCCCAAAGGAACAACTTCGCTTCAAAATGGCCAAAAGTTGCAATACCCCCCAAAGGAACAACTTCGCTTCAAAATGCCGAAAAGTTGCAATACCCCCCCAAAGGTACAATTTCGCTTCAAAATGGCCAAAAGTTGCAATACCCCCCCAAAGGAACAATTTCGCCTCAAAATGCCGAAAAGTTGCAATACCCCCCCCAAAGGAACAATTTCGCTTCAAAATGGCCAAAAGTTGCAATACCCCCCAAAGGAACAATTTCGCTTCAAAATGCCGAAAAGTTGCAATACCCCTCCAAAGGAACAATTTCACCTCAAAATGCCAAAAAGTTGCAATACCCCCCCAAAGGAACAATTTCGCTTCAAAATGGCCAAAAGTTGCAATACCCTCCAAAGGAACAATTTCGCTTCAAAATGGCCGAAAGTTGCAATACCCCCCCAAAGGAACAATTTTGCCTCAAAATGCCAAAAAGTTGCAATACTCCCACAAAGGAACAATTTCGCTTCAAAATGGCCAATAGTTGCAATACCCCCCAAAGGAACAATTTTCGCTTCAAAATGGCCAAAAGTTGCAATACCCCCCCAAAGGAACAATTTCGCTTCAAAATGGCCAAAAGTTGCAATACCCCCCCAAAGGAACAATTTCACTTCAAAATGGCCAAAAGTTGCAATACCCCCC
Organism: Anomaloglossus baeobatrachus; assembly: GCF_048569485.1. Classification (NCBI taxonomy): domain Eukaryota; kingdom Metazoa; phylum Chordata; class Amphibia; order Anura; family Aromobatidae; genus Anomaloglossus; species Anomaloglossus baeobatrachus. The sequence goes on from NC_134363.1 coordinate 45,007,306, forward strand.
AAAGGAACAATTTCGCCTCAAAATGAAAAAAAAATTGCAATACCCCCCAAAAGGAAAAATTTCGCTTCAAAATGCCGAAAAGTTGCAATACCCCCCCAAAGGAACAATTTCGCTTCAAAATGCCGAAAAGTTGCAATACCCCCCAAAAGGAACAATTTCGCTTCAAAATGGCCAAAAGTTGCAATACCCCCCAAAGGAACAATTTCGCTTCAAAATGGCCAAAAGTTGCAATACCCCCCCAAGGAACAATTTCGCTCCAAAATGCCGAAAAGTTGCAATGCCCCCCCAAAGGAACAATTTCGCTTCAAAATGGCCAAAAGTTGCAATACCCCCCCAAAGGAACAATTTCGCCTCAAAATGCCGAAAAGTTTAAATACCCCCCGAAAGGAACAATTTCGCTTCAAAATGCCGAAAAGTTTAAATACCCCCCGAAAGGAACAATTTCGCTTCAAAATGGGCAAAAGTTGCAATACCCCCCCAAAGGAACAATTTCGCCTCAAAATGCCGAAAAGTTGCAATACCCTCCGAAAGGAACAATTTCGCTTCAAAATGGCCAAAAGTTGCAATACCCCCCCAAAGGAACAATTTCGCCTCAAAATGCCGAAAAGCTGCAATACCCCCCCAAAGGAACAATTTCGCTTCAAAATGGCCAAAAGTTGCAATACCCCCCCAAAGGAACAATTTCGCCTCAAAATGGAAAAAAATTGCAATACCACCCCAAAGGAACAATTTTGCCTCAAAATGCCGAAAAGTTGCAATACTTCCCCAAAGGAACAATTTCGCTTCAAAATTTCCAAAAGTTGCAATACCCCCCAAAGGAACAATTTCGCCTCAAAATGAAAAAAAATGCAGAACCCACCCAAAGGAACAATTTCGCTTCAAAATGCCGAAAAGTTGCAATACCCCCCCAAAGGAACAATTTCGCCTCAAAATGCCGAAAATTTGCAATATCTCCCCAAAGGAACAATTTCGCTTCAAAATGGCCAAAAGTTGCAATACCCCCCCAAAGGAACAATTTCGCCGCAAAATGGCAAAAAATTGCAATACCCCCCCAAATTAACAATTTCACCTCAAAATGCTGAAAAGTTGCAATACCCCCCGAAAGGAACAATTTCGCTTCAAAATGCCGAAAAGTTGCAATACCCCCCCAAAGGTACAATTTTGCTTCAAAATGGCCAAAAGTTGCAATACCCCTACAAAGGAACAATTTCACTTCAAAATGGCCAAAAGTTGCAATACCCCCCCAAAGGAACAATTTCGCCTCAAAATGGAAAAAAATTGCAATACCCCCCAAAGGAACAATTTTGCCTCAAAATGCCGAAAAGTTGCAATACCCCCCCAAAGGAAAAATTTCGCTTCAAAATGGCCAAAAGTTGCAATACCCCCCAAAGGAACAATTTCGCCTCACAATGGCAAAAAATTGCAATACCCCCCCAAAGGAACAATTTCGCCTCAAAATGCCGAAAAGTTGCAATACCCCCCGAAAGGAACAATTTCGCTTCAAAATGGCTAAAAATTGCAATACCCCCCCAAAGGAACAATTTCGCCTCAAAATGAAAAAAAAATTGCAATACCCCCCAAAGGAACAATTTCGCTTCAAAATGCCGAAAAGTTGCAATACCCCCCCAAAGGAACAATTTCGCCTCAAAATGCCAAAAAGTTGCAATACCCCCCCAAAGGAACAATTTCGCTTCAAAATGGCCAAAATTTGCAATACCCCCCCAAAGGAACAATTTTGCCTCAAAATGCCGTGAAGTTGCAATACCCCCCCAAAGGAACAATTTCGCTTCAAAATGGCCAAAAGTTGCAATACCCCCCAAAGGAACAATTTCGCCTCAAAATGAAAAAAAAATTGCAATACCCCCCAAAGGAACAATTTCGCTTCAAAATCCTGAAAAGTTGCAATACCCCCCCAAAGGAACAATTTCGCCTCAAAATGGCCAAAAATTGAAATACCCCCCAAAGGAACAACTTCGCTTCAAAATGGCCAAAAGTTGCAATACCCCCCAAAGGAACAACTTCGCTTCAAAATGCCGAAAAGTTGCAATACCCCCCCAAAGGTACAATTTCGCTTCAAAATGGCCAAAAGTTGCAATACCCCCCCAAAGGAACAATTTCGCCTCAAAATGCCGAAAAGTTGCAATACCCCCCCCAAAGGAACAATTTCGCTTCAAAATGGCCAAAAGTTGCAATACCCCCCAAAGGAACAATTTCGCCTCACAATGGCAAAAAATTGCAATACCCCCCCAAAGGAACAATTTCGCCTCAAAATGCTGAAAAGTTGCAATATCCCCCGAAAGGAACAATTTCGTTTCAAAATGGCCAAAAGTTGCAATACCCCCCCAAAGGAACCATTTCGCCTCAAAATGGCAAAAAATTGCAATACCCCACGAAAGGAACAATTTCGCTTCAAAATGGCCAAAAGATGCAATACCCCCCCAAAGGAACAATTTCTCCTCAAAATGCCGAAAAGTTGCAATACCCCCCGAAAGGAACAATTTCGCTTCAAAATGGCCAAAAATTGCAATACCCCCCCAAAGGAACAATTTCACCTCAAAATGCCGAAAAGTTGCAATACCCCCCGAAAGGAACAATTTCGCTTCAAAATGGCCAAAAGATGCAATACCCCCAAAGGAACAATTTCGCTTCAATATGGCCAAAAGTTGCAATACCCCCCCAAAGGAACAATTTCGCCTCAAAATGCCGAAAAGTTGCAATACCCCCCGAAAGGAACAATTTTGCTTCAAAATGGCCAAAAGTTGCAATACCCCCCCAAAGGAACAGTTTCGCCTCAAAATGGCAAAAAATTGCAATACCCCCCCAAAGGAACAATTTCGCTCCAAAATGCCGAAAAGTTGCAATGCCCCTCCAAAGGAACAATTTCGCCTCAAAATGCCGAAAAGTTTAAATACCCCCCGAAAGGAACAATTTCGCTTCAAAATGCCGAAAAGTTTAAATACCCCCCGAAAGGAACAATTTCGCTTCAAAATGGCCAAAAGTTGCAATACCCCCCCAAAGGAACAATTTCGCCTCAAAATGGCAAGAAATTGCAATACCCTCCGAAAGGAACAATTTCGCTTCAAAATGGCCAAAAGATGCAATACCCCCCCAAAGGAACAATTTTGCTTCAAAATGGCCAAAAGTTGCAATACCCCTACAAAGGAACAATTTCGCTTCAAAATGGCCAAAAGTTGCAATACCCCCCCAAAGGAACAATTTCGCCTCAAAATGGAAAAAAATTGCAATACCCCCCCAAAGGAACAATTTTGCCTCAAAATGCCGAAAAGTTGCAATACCCCCCAAAGGAACAATTTCGCTTCAAAATGGCCAAAAGTTGCAATACCCCCCAAAGGAACAATTTCGCCTCACAATGGCAAAAAATTGCAATACCCCCTCAAAGGAACAATTTCGCCTCAAAATGCCGAAAAGTTGCAATATCCCCCGAAAGGAACAATTTCGCTTCAAAATGGCCAAAAGTTGCAATACCCCCCCAAAGAAACAATTTTGCCTCAAAATGGCAAAAAATTGCAATACCCCCCCAAAGGAGCAATTTCACCTCAAAATGCCGAAAAGTTGCAATACCCCACGAAAGGAACAATTTCGCTTCAAAATGGCCAAAAGATGCAATACCCCCCCCAAAGGAACAATTTCTCCTCAAAATGCCGAAAAGTTGCAATACCCCCCGAAAGGAACAATTTCGCTTCAAAATGGCCAAAAATTGCAATACCCCCCCAAAGGAACAATTTCACCTCAAAATGCCGAAAAGTTGCAATACCCCCCGAAAAGAACAATTTCGCTTCAAAATGGCCAAAAGATGCAATACCCCCCCAAAGGAACAATTTCGCCTCAAAATGGCCAAAAATTGTAATACCCCCCCAAAGGAACAATTTTGCTTCAATATGGCCAAAAGTTGCAATACCCCCCCAAAGGAACAATTTCGCCTCAAAATGGAAAAAAATTGCAATACCCCCCAAAGGAACAATTTCGCCTCAAAATGCCGAAAAGTTGCAATACCCCCCCAAAGGAACAATTTCGCTTCAAAATGGCCAAAAGTTGCAATACCCCCCAAAGGAACAATTTCGCCTCAAAATGAAAAAAAAATTGCAATACCCCCCAAAGGAACAATTTCGCTTCAAAATGCCGAAAAGTTGCAATACCCCCCCAAAGGAACAATTTCGCCTCAAAATGCCAAAAAGTTGCAATACCCCCCCAAAGGAACAATTTCGCTTCAAAATGGCCAAAAGTTGCAATACCCCCCAAAGGAACAATTTCACCTCAAAATGCCGAAAAGCTGCAATACCCCACGAAAGGAACAATTTCGCTTCAAAATGGCCAAAAGATGCAATACCCCCCCAAAGGAACAATTTCTCCTCAAAATGCCGAAAAGTTGCAATACCCCCCGAAAGGAACAATTTCGCTTCAAAATGGCCAAAAATTGCAATACCCCCCCAAAGGAACAATTTCACCTCAAAATGCCGAAAAGTTGCAATACCCCCCGAAAAGAACAATTTCGCTTCAAAATGGCCAAAAGATGCAATACCCCCCCAAAGGAACAATTTCGCCTCAAAATGGCCAAAAATTGTAATACCCCCCCAAAGGAACAATTTTGCTTCAATATGGCCAAAAGTTGCAATACCCCCCCAAAGGAACAATTTCGCCTCAAAATGGAAAAAAATTGCAATACCCCCCAAAGGAACAATTTCGCCTCAAAATGCCGAAAAGTTGCAATACCCCCCCAAAGGAACAATTTCGCTTCAAAATGGCCAAAAGTTGCAATACCCCCCAAAGGAACAATTTCGCCTCAAAATGAAAAAAAAATTGCAATACCCCCCAAAGGAACAATTTCGCTTCAAAATGCCGAAAAGTTGCAATACCCCCCCAAAGGAACAATTTCGCCTCAAAATGCCAAAAAGTTGCAATACCCCCCCAAAGGAACAATTTCGCTTCAAAATGGCCAAAAGTTGCAATACCCCCCAAAGGAACAATTTCGCTTCAAAATGGCCAAAATTTGCAATACCCCCCCAAAGGAACAATTTTGCCTCAAAATGCCGTGAAGTTGCAATACCCCCCCAAAGGAACAATTTCGCTTCAAAATGGCCAAAAGTTGCAATACCCCCCAAAGGAACAATTTCGCCTCAAAATGAAAAAAAAATTGCAATACCCCCCAAAGGAACAATTTCGCTTCAAAATGCCGAAAAGTTGCAATACCCCTCCAAAGGAACAATTTCACCTCAAAATGCCAAAAAGTTGCAATACCCCCCCAAAGGAACAATTTCGCTTCAAAATGGCCAAAAGTTGCAATACCCTCCAAAGGAACAATTTCGCTTCAAAATGGCCAAAAGTTGCAATACCCCCCCAAAGGAACAATTTTGCCTCAAAATGCCAAAAAGTTGCAATACTCCCACAAAGGAACAATTTCGCTTCAAAATGGCCAATAGTTGCAATACCCCCCAAAGGAACAATTTCGCTTCAAAATGGCCAAAAGTTGCAATACCCCCCCAAAGGAACAATTTCGCTTCAAAATGGCCAAAAGTTGCAATACCCCCCCAAAGGAACAATTTCGCTTCAAAATGGCCAAAAGTTGCAATACCCCCCAAAGGAACAATTTCGCCTCAAAATGAAAAAAAAATTGCAATACCCCCCAAAAGGAAAAATTTCGCTTCAAAATGCCGAAAAGTTGCAATACCCCCCCAAAGGAACAATTTCGCTTCAAAATGCCGAAAAGTTGCAATACCCCCCAAAAGGAACAATTTCGCTTCAAAATGGCCAAAAGTTGCAATACCCCCCAAAGGAACAATTTCGCTTCAAAATGGCCAAAAGTTGCAATACCCCCCCAAGGAACAATTTCGCTCCAAAATGCCGAAAAGTTGCAATGCCCCCCCAAAGGAACAATTTCGCTTCAAAATGGCCAAAAGTTGCAATACCCCCCCAAAGGAACAATTTCGCCTCAAAATGCCGAAAAGTTTAAATACCCCCCGAAAGGAACAATTTCGCTTCAAAATGCCGAAAAGTTTAAATACCCCCCGAAAGGAACAATTTCGCTTCAAAATGGCCAAAAGTTGCAATACCCCCCCAAAGGAACAATTTTGCCTCAAAATGCCGAAAAGTTGCAATACCCTCCGAAAGGAACAATTTCGCTTCAAAATGGCCAAAAGTTGCAATACCCCCCCAAAGGAACAATTTCGCCTCAAAATGCCGAAAAGTTGCAATACCCCCCCAAAGGAACAATTTCGCTTCAAAATGGCCAAAAGTTGCAATACCCCCCCAAAGGAACAATTTCGCCTCAAAATGGAAAAAAATTGCAATACCACCCCAAAGGAACAATTTTGCCTCAAAATGCCGAAAAGTTGCAATACCCCCCCAAAGGAACAATTTCGCTTCAAAATTTCCAAAAGTTGCAATACCCCCCAAAGGAACAATTTCGCCTCAAAATGAAAAAAAATGCAGAACCCACCCAAAGGAACAATTTCGCTTCAAAATGCCGAAAAGTTGCAATACCCCCCCAAAGGAACAATTTCGCCTCAAAATGCCGAAAATTTGCAATATCTCCCCAAAGGAACAATTTCGCTTCAAAATGGCCAAAAGTTGCAATACCCCCCCAAAGGAACAATTTCGCCGCAAAATGGCAAAAAATTGCAATACCCCCCCAAAGGAACAATTTCACCTCAAAATGCTGAAAAGTTGCAATACCCCCCGAAAGGAACAATTTCGCTTCAAAATGCCGAAAAGTTGCAATACCCCCCCAAAGGTACAATTTTGCTTCAAAATGGCCAAAAGTTGCAATACCCCTACAAAGGAACAATTTCACTTCAAAATGGCCAAAAGTTGCAATACCCCCCCAAAGGAACAATTTCGCCTCAAAATGGAAAAAAATTGCAATACCCCCCAAAGGAACAATTTTGCCTCAAAATGCCGAAAAGTTGCAATACCCCCCCAAAGGAAAAATTTCGCTTCAAAATGGCCAAAAGTTGCAATACCCCCCAAAGGAACAATTTCGCCTCACAATGGCAAAAAATTGCAATACCCCCCCAAAGGAACAATTTCGCCTCAAAATGCCGAAAAGTTGCAATACCCCCCGAAAGGAACAATTTCGCTTCAAAATGGCCAAAAATTGCAATACCCCCCCAAAGGAACAATTTCGCCTCAAAATGAAAAAAAAATTGCAATACCCCCCAAAGGAACAATTTCGCTTCAAAATGCCGAAAAGTTGCAATACCCCCCCAAAGGAACAATTTCGCCTCAAAATGCCAAAAAGTTGCAATACCCCCCCAAAGGAACAATTTCGCTTCAAAATGGCCAAAATTTGCAATACCCCCCCAAAGGAACAATTTTGCCTCAAAATGCCGTGAAGTTGCAATACCCCCCCAAAGGAACAATTTCGCTTCAAAATGGCCAAAAGTTGCAATACCCCCCAAAGGAACAATTTCGCCTCAAAATGAAAAAAAAATTGCAATACCCCCCAAAGGAACAATTTCGCTTCAAAATCCTGAAAAGTTGCAATACCCCCCCAAAGGAACAATTTCGCCTCAAAATGCCAAAAAGTTGCAATACCCCCCCAAAGGAACAATTTCGCTTCAAAATGGCCAAAAGTTGCAATACCCCCCAAAGGAACAATTTCGCTTCAAAATGGCCAAAATTTGCAATACCCCCCAAAGGAACAATTTTGCCTCAAAATGCCGTGAAGTTGCAATACCCCCCCAAAGGAACAATTTCGCTTCAAAATGGCCAAAAGTTGCAATACCCTCCAAAGGAACAATTTCGCTTCAAAATGGCCAAAAGTTGCAATACCCCCCCAAAGGAACAATTTTGCCTCAAAATGCCAAAAAGTTGCAATACCCCCCCAAAGGAACAATTTCGCTTCAAAATGGCCAATAGTTGCAATACCCCCCAAAGGAACAATTTCGCTTCAAAATGGCCAAAAGTTGCAATACCCCCCCAAAGGAACAATTTTGCCTGAAAATGCCGAGAAGTTGCAATACCCCCCCAAAGGAACAATTTCGCTTCAAAATGGCCAAAAGTTGCAATACCCCCCAAAGGAACAATTTCGCCTCAAAATGAAAAAAAAATTGCAATACCCCCCAAAAGGAATAATTTCGCTTCAAAATGCCGAAAAGTTGCAATACCCCCCCAAAGGAACAATTTCGCCTCAAAATGCCGAAAAGTTGCAATACCCTCCGAAAGGAACAATTTCGCTTCAAAATGGCCAAAAGTTGCAATACCCCCCCAAAGGAACAATTTCGCCTCAAAATGCCGAAAAGTTGCAATACCCCCCCAAAGGAACAATTTCGCTTCAAAATGGCCAAAAGTTGCAATACCCCCCCAAAGGAACAATTTCGCCTCAAAATGGAAAAAAATTGCAATACCACCCCAAAGGAACAATTTTTCCTCAAAATGCCGAAAAGTTGCAATACCCCCCCAAAGGAACAATTTCGCTTCAAAATTTCCAAAAGTTGCAATACCCCCCAAAGGAACAATTTCGCCTCAAAATGAAAAAAAATGCAGAACCCACCCAAAGGAACAATTTCGCTTCAAAATGCCGAAAAGTTGCAATACCCCCCCAAAGGAACAATTTCGCCTCAAAATGCCGAAAATTTGCAATATCTCCCCAAAGGAACAATTTCGCTTCAAAATGGCCAAAAGTTGCAATACCCCCCCAAAGGAACAATTTCGCCGCAAAATGGCAAAAAATTGCAATACCCCCCCAAAGGAACAATTTCACCTCAAAATGCTGAAAAGTTGCAATACCCCCCGAAAGGAACAATTTCGCTTCAAAATGCCGAAAAGTTGCAATACCCCCCCAAAGGTACAATTTTGCTTCAAAATGGCCAAAAGTTGCAATACCCCTACAAAGGAACAATTTCACTTCAAAATGGCCAAAAGTTGCAATACCCCCCCAAAGGAACAATTTCGCCTCAAAATGGAAAAAAATTGCAATACCCCCCAAAGGAACAATTTTGCCTCAAAATGCCGAAAAGTTGCAATACCCCCCCAAAGGAAAAATTTCGCTTCAAAATGGCCAAAAGTTGCAATACCCCCCAAAGGAACAATTTCGCCTCACAATGGCAAAAAATTGCAATACCCCCCCAAAGGAACAATTTCGCCTCAAAATGCCGAAAAGTTGCAATACCCCCCGAAAGGAACAATTTCGCTTCAAAATGGCCAAAAATTGCAATACCCCCCCAAAGGAACAATTTCGCCCCAAAATGAAAAAAAAATTGCAATACCCCCCAAAGGAACAATTTCGCTTCAAAATGCCGAAAAGTTGCAATACCCCCCCAAAGGAACAATTTCGCCTCAAAATGCCAAAAAGTTGCAATACCCCCCAAAGGAACAATTTCGCTTCAAAATGGCCAAAATTTGCAATACCCCCCCAAAGGAACAATTTTGCCTCAAAATGCCGTGAAGTTGCAATACCCCCCCAAAGGAACAATTTCGCTTCAAAATGGCCAAAAGTTGCAATACCCCCCAAAGGAACAATTTCGCCTCAAAATGAAAAAAAAATTGCAATACCCCCCAAAGGAACAATTTCGCTTCAAAATCCTGAAAAGTTGCAATACCCCCCCAAAGGAACAATTTCGCCTCAAAATGCCAAAAAGTTGCAATACCCCCCCAAAGGAACAATTTCGCTTCAAAATGGCCAAAAGTTGCAATACCCCCCAAAGGAACAATTTCGCCTCAAAATGCCGAAAAGTTTAAATACCCCCCGAAAGGAACAATTTCGCTTCAAAATGCCGAAAAGTTTAAATACCCCACGAAAGGAACAATTTCGCTTCAAAATGGCCAAAAGTTGCAATACCCCCCCAAAGGAACAATTTCGCCTCAAAATGCCGAAAAGTTGCAATACCCTCCGAAAGGAACAATTTCGCTTCAAAATGGCCAAAAGTTGCAATACCCCCCCAAAGGAACAATTTCGCCTCAAAATGCCGAAAAGTTGCAATACACCCCCAAAGGAACAATTTTGCTTCAAAATGGCCAAAAGTTGCAATACCCCCCCAAAGGAACAATTTCGCCTCAAAATGGAAAAAAATTGCAATACCCCCCCAAAGGAACAATTTTGCCTCAAAATGCCGAAAAGTTGCAATACCCCCCCAAAGGAACAATTTCGCCTCAAAATTTCCAAAAGTTGCAATACCCCCCAAAGGAACAATTTCGCCTCAAAATGAAAAAAAAATGCAGATCCCACCCAAAGGAACAATTTCGCTTCAAAATGCCGAAAAGTTGCAATACCCCCCCAAAGGAACAATTTCGCCTCAAAATGCCGAAAAGTTGCATTATCTCCCCAAAGGAACAATTTCGCTTCAAAATGGCCAAAAGTTGCAATACCCCCCCAAAGGAACAATTTCGCCTCAAAATGCTGAAAAGTTGCAATACCCCCCGAAAGGAACAATTTCGCTTCAAAATGCCGAAAAGTTGCAATACCCCCCCAAAGGTACAATTTTGCTTCAAAATGGCCAAAAGTTGCAATACCCCTACAAAGGAACAATTTCACTTCAAAATGGCCAAAAGTTGCAATACCCCCCCAAAGGAACAATTTCGCCTCAAAATGGAAAAAAATTGCAATACCCCCCAAAGGAACAATTTTGCCTCAAAATGCCGAAAAGTTGCAATACCCCCCAAAGGAAAAATTTCGCTTCAAAATGGCCAAAAGTTGCAATACCCCCCAAAGGAACAATTTCGCCTCACAATGGCAAAACATTGCAATACCCCCCCAAAGGAACAATTTCGCCTCAAAATGCCGAAAAGTTGCAATACCCCCCGAAAGGAACAATTTCGCTTCAAAATGGCCAAAAATTGCAATACCCCACCAAAGGAACAATTTCACCTCAAAATGCCGAAAAGTTGCAATACCCCCCGAAAGGAACAATTTCGCTTCAAAATGGCCAAAAGATGCAATACCCCCCCAAAGGAACAATTTCGCCTCAAAATGGCCAAAAATTGTAATACCCCCCCAAAGGAACAATTTCGCTTCAATATGGCCAAAAGTTGCAATACCCCCCCAAAGGAACAATTTCGCCTCAAAATGGAAAAAAATTGCAATACCCCCCAAAGGAACAATTTCGCCTCAAAATGCCGAAAAGTTGCAATACCCCCCAAAAGGAACAATTTCGCTTCAAAATGGCCAAAAGTTGCAATACCCCCCAAAGGAACAATTTCGCCTCAAAATGAAAAAAAAATTGCAATACCCCCCAAAGGAACAATTTCGCTTCAAAATGCCGAAAAGTTGCAATACCCCCCAAAGGAACAATTTCGCCTCAAAATGCCAAAAAGTTGCAATACCCCCCCAAAGGAACAATTTCGCTTCAAAATGGCCAAAAGTTGCAATACCCCCCAAAGGAACAATTTCGCTTCAAAATGGCCAAAAGTTGCAATACCCCCCCAAAGGAACAATTTTGCCTCAAAATGCCGTGAAGTTGCAATACCCCCCCAAAGGAACAATTTCGCTTCAAAATGGCCAAAAGTTGCAATACCCCCCAAAGGAACAATTTCGCCTCAAAATGAAAAAAAAATTGCAATACCCCCCAAAGGAACAATTTCGCTTCAAAATGCCGAAAAGTTGCAATACCCCCCCAAAGGAACAATTTCACCTCAAAATGCCAAAAAGTTGCAATACCCCCCCAAAGGAACAATTTCGCTTCAAAATGGCCAAAAGTTGCAATACCCTCCAAAGGAACAATTTCGCTTCAAAATGGCCAAAAGTTGCAATACCCCCCCAAAGGAACAATTTTGCCTCAAAATGCCAAAAAGTTGCAATACCCCCCCAAAGGAACAATTTCGCTTCAAAATGGCCAAAAGTTGCAATACCCCCCAAAGGAACAATTTCGCTTCAAAATGGCCAAAAGTTGCAATACCCCCCCAAAGGAACAATTTTGCCTCAAAATGCCGAGAAGTTGCAATACCCCCCCAAAGGAACAATTTCGCTTCAAAATGGCCAAAAGTTGCAATACCCCCCAAAGGAACAATTTCGCTTCAAAATGGCCAAAAGTTGCAATACCCCCCCAAAGGAACAATTTTGCCTCAAAATGCCAAGAAGTTGCAATACCCCCCCAAAGGAACAATTTCGCTTCAAAATGGCCAAAAGTTGCAATACCCCCCCAAAGGAACAATTTCGCTTCAAAATGCCGAAAAGTTGCAATACCCCCCCAAAGGTACAATTTTGCTTCAAAATGGCCAAAAGTTGCAATACCCCTACAAAGGAACAATTTCACTTCAAAATGGCCAAAAGTTGCAATACCCCCCCAAAGGAACAATTTCGCCTCAAAATGGAAAAAAATTGCAATACCCCCCAAAGGAACAATTTTGCCTCAAAATGCCGAAAAGTTGCAATACCCCCCCAAAGAAAAAATTTCGCTTCAAAATGGCCAAAAGTTGCAATACCCCCCAAAGGAACAATTTCGCCTCACAATGGCAAAAAATTGCAATACCCCCCCAAAGGAACAATTTCGCCTCAAAATGCCGAAAAGTTGCAATACCCCCCGAAAGGAACAATTTCGCTTCAAAATGGCCAAAAATTGCAATACCCCCCAAAGGAACAATTTCGCTTCAAAATGCCGAAAAGTTGCAATACCCCCCAAAGGAACAATTTCGCCTCAAAATGCCAAAAAGTTGCAATACCCCCCAAAGGAACAATTTCGCTTCAAAATGGCCAAAAGTTGCAATACCCCCCAAAGGAACAATTTCGCTTCAAAATGGCCAAAAGTTGCAATACCCCCCCAAAGGAACAATTTTGCCTCAAAATGCCGTGAAGTTGCAATACCCCCCCAAAGGAACAATTTCGCTTCAAAATGGCCAAAAGTTGCAATACCCCCCAAAGGAACAATTTCGCCTCAAAATGAAAAAAAAATTGCAATACCCCCCAAAGGAACAATTTCGCTTCAAAATGCCGAAAAGTTGCAATACCCCCCCAAAGGAACAATTTCACCTCAAAATGCCAAAAAGTGGCAATACCCCCCCAAAGGAACAATTTCGCTTCAAAATGGCCAAAAGTTGCAATACCCTCCAAAGGAACAATTTCGCTTCAAAATGGCCAAAAGTTGCAATACCCCCCCAAAGGAACAATTTTGCCTCAAAATGCCAAAAAGTTGCAATACCCCCCCAAAGGAACAATTTCGCTTCAAAATGGCCAAAAGTTGCAATACCCCCCAAAGGAACAATTTCGCTTCAAAATGGCCAAAAGTTGCAATACCCCCCCAAAGGAACAATTTTGCCTCAAAATGCCGAGAAGTTGCAATACCCCCCCAAAGGAACAATTTCGCTTCAAAATGGCCAAAAGTTGCAATACCCCCCAAAGGAACAATTTCGCTTCAAAATGGCCAAAAGTTGCAATACCCCCCCAAAGGAACAATTTTGCCTCAAAATGCCGAGAAGTTGCAATACCCCCCCAAAGGAACAATTTCGCTTCAAAATGGCCAAAAGTTGCAATACCCCCCAAAGGAACAATTTCGCCTCAAAATGAAAAAAAAATGCAAAACCCACCCAAAGGAACAATTTCGCTTTAAAATGCCGAAAAGTTGCAATACCCCCCCAAAGGAACAATTTCGCTTCAAAATGCCGAAAAGTTGCAATACCCCCCCAAAGGTACAATTTTGCTTCAAAATGGCCAAAAGTTGCAATACCCCTACAAAGGAACAATTTCACTTCAAAATGGCCAAAAGTTGCAATACCCCCCCAAAGGAACAATTTCGCCTCAAAATGGAAAAAAATTGCAATACCCCCCAAAGGAACAATTTTGCCTCAAAATGCCGAAAAGTTGCAATACCCCCCCAAAGGAAGAATTTCGCTTCAAAATGGCCAAAAGTTGCAATACCCCCCAAAGGAACAATTTCGCCTCACAATGGCAAAAAATTGCAATACCCCCCCAAAGGAACAATTTCGCCTCAAAATGCCGAAAAGTTGCAATACCCCCCGAAAGGAACAATTTCGCTTCAAAATGGCCAAAAATTGCAATACCCCCCAAAGGAACAATTTCGCTTCAAAATGCCGAAAAGTTGCAATACCCCCCCAAAGGAACAATTTCGCCTCAAAATGCCAAAAAGTTGCAATACCCCCCCAAAGGAACAATTTCGCTTCAAAATGGCCAAAATTTGCAATACCCCCCAAAGGAACAATTTTGCCTCAAAATGCCGTGAAGTTGCAATACCCCCCCAAAGGAACAATTTCGCTTCAAAATGGCCAAAAGTTGCAATACCCCCCAAAGGAACAATTTCGCCTCAAAATGAAAAAAAATTGCAATACCCCCCAAAGGAACAATTTCGCTTCAAAATCCTGAAAAGTTGCAATACCCCCCAAAGGAACAATTTCGCTTCAAAATGGCCAAAATTTGCAATACCCCCCAAAGGAACAATTTTGCCTCAAAATGCCGTGAAGTTGTAATACCCCCCCAAAGGAACAATTTCGCTTCAAAATGGCCAAAAGTTGCAATACCCTCCAAAGGAACAATTTCGCTTCAAAATGGCCAAAAGTTGCAATACCCCCCCAAAGGAACAATTTTGCCTCAAAATGCCAAAAAGTTGCAATACCCCCCCAAGGAACAATTTCGCTTCAAAATGGCCAATAGTTGCAATACCCCCCAAAGGAACAATTTCGCTTCAAAATGGCCAAAAGTTGCAATACCCCCCCAAAGGAACAATTTTGCCTGAAAATGCCGAGAAGTTGCAATACCCCCCCAAAGGAACAATTTCGCTTCAAAATGGCCAAAAGTTGCAATACCCCCCAAAGGAACAATTTCGCCTCAAAATGAAAAAAAAATTGCAATACCCCCCAAAACGAATAATTTCGCTTCAAAATGCCGAAAAGTTGCAATACCCCCCAAAGGAACAATTTCGCTTCAAAATGCCGAAAAGTTGCAATACCCCCCAAAAGGAACAATTTCGCTTCAAAATGGCCAAAAGTTGCAATACCCCCCAAAGGAACAATTTCACTTCAAAATGGCCAAAAGTTGCAATACCCCCCCAAAGGAACAATTTCGCCGCAAAATGGCAAAAAATTGCAATACCCCCCGAAAGGAACAATTTCGCCTCAAAATGCTGAAAAGTTGCAATACCCCCCGAAAGGAACAATTTCGCTTCAAAATGCCGAAAAGTTGCAATACCCCCCCAAAGGTACAATTTTGCTTCAAAATGGCCAAAAGTTGCAATACCCCTACAAAGGAACAATTTCGCCTCAAAATGGAAAAAAAATTGCAATACCCCCCAAAGGAACAATTTCGCCTCAAAATGCCGAAAAGTTGCAATACCCCCCGAAAGGAACAATTTTGCTTCAAAATGGCCAAAAGTTGCAATACCCCCCCAAAGGAACAGTTTCGCCTCAAAATGGCAAAAAAATGCAATACCCCCCCAAAGGAACAATTTCGCTTTAAAATGGCCAAAAGTTGCAATACCCCCCCAAGGAACAATTTCGCTCCAAAATGCCGAAAAGTTGCAATGCCCCCCCAAAGGAACAATTTCGCTTCAAAATGGCCAAAAGTTGCAATACCCCCCCAAAGGAACAATTTCGCCTCAAAATGCCGAAAAGTTTAAATACCCCCCGAAAGGAACAATTTCGCTTCAAAATGCCGAAAAGTTTAAATACCCCCCGAAAGGAACAATTTCGCTTCAAAATGGCCAAAAGTTGCAATACCCCCCCAAAGGAACAATTTCGCCTCAAAATGCCGAAAAGTTGCAATACCCTCCGAAAGGAACAATTTCGCTTCAAAATGGCCAAAAGTTGCAATACCCCCCCAAAGGAACAATTTCGCCTCAAAATGCCGAAAAGTTGCAATACCCCCCCAAAGGAACAATTTCGCTTCAAAATGGCCAAAAGTTGCAATACCCCCCCAAAGGAACAATTTCGCCTCAAAATGGAAAAAAATTGCAATACCCCCCCAAAGGAACAATTTTGCCTCAAAATGCCGAAAAGTTGCAATACCCCCCCAAAGGAACAATTTCGCTTCAAAATTTCCAAAAGTTGCAATACCCCCCAAAGGAACAATTTCGCCTCAAAATGAAAAAAAAATGCAGAACCCACCCAAAGGAACAATTTCGCTTCAAAATGCCGAAAAGTTGCAATACCCCCCCAAAGGAACAATTTCGCCTCAAAATGCCGAAAAGTTGCAATATCTCCCCAAAGGAACAATTTCGCTTCAAAATGGCCAAAAGTTGCAATACCCCCCCAAAGGAACAATTTCGCCTCAAAATGCTGAAAAGTTGCACAACCCCCCGAAAGGAACAATTTCGCTTCAAAATGCCGAAAAGTTGCAATACCCCCCCAAAGGTACAATTTTGCTTCAAAATGGCCAAAAGTTGCAATACCCCTACAAAGGAACAATTTCACTTCAAAATGGCCAAAAGTTGCAATACCCCCCCAAAGGAACAATTTCGCCTCAAAATGGAAAAAAATTGCAATACCCCCTAAAGGAACAATTTTGCCTCAAAATGCCGAAAAGTTGCAATACCCCCCCAAAGGAAAAATTTCGCTTCAAAATGGCCAAAAGTTGCAATACCCCCCAAAGGAACAATTTCGCCTCACAATGGCAAAACATTGCAATACCCCCCCAAAGGAACAATTTCGCCTCAAAATGCCGAAAAGTTGCAATACCCCCCGAAAGGAACAATTTCGCTTCAAAATGGCCAAAAATTGCAATAGCCCCCCAAAGGAACAATTTCACCTCAAAATGCCGAAAAGTTGCAATACCCCCCGAAAGGAACAATTTCGCTTCAAAATGGCCAAAAGATGCAATACCCCCCCAAAGGAACAATTTCGCCTCAAAATGGCCAAAAATTGTAATACCCCCCCAAAGGAACAATTTCGCTTCAATATGGCCAAAAGTTGCAATACCCCCCCAAAGGAACAATTTCGCCTCAAAATGGAAAAAAATTGCAATACCCCCCAAAGGAACAATTTCGCTTCAAAATGCCGAAAAGTTTAAAAACCCCCCGAAAGGAACAATTTCGCTTCAAAATGGCCAAAAGTTGCAATACCCCCCCAAAGGAACAATTTCGCTTCAAAATGGTCAAAAGTTGCAATACCACCCCAAAGGAACAATTTCGCTTCAAAATGCCGAAAAGTTGCAATGCCCCCCCCAAAGGAACAATTTCGCTTCAAAATGGCCAAAAGTTGCAATACCCCCCCAAAGGAACATTTTCGCCTCAAAATGCCGAAAAGTTTAAATACCCCCCGAAAGGAACAATTTCGCTTCAAAATACCGAAAAGTTTAAATACCCCCCGAAAGGAACAATTTCGCTTCAAAATGTCCAAAAGTTGCAATACCCCCCCAAAGGAACAATTTCGCCTCAAAATGGCAAGAAATTGCAATACCCCCCCAAAGGAACAATTTCGCCTCAAAATGCCGAAAAGTTGCAATACCCCCCGAAAGGAACAATTTCGCTTCAAAATGGCCAAAAGTTGCAATACCCCCCCAAGGAACAATTCCGCCTCTAAATGGCAAAAAATTGCAATACCCCCCCAAAGGAACAATTTCGCCTCAAAATTGCAAAAAATTGCAAAACCCCACAAAAGGAACAATTTCGCCTCAAAATGCCGAAAAGTTGCAATACCCCCCCAAGGAACAATTTCGCCTCAAAATGCCGAAAAGTTTCAATACCTTCCCAAAGGAACAATTTCGCATCAAAATGGTCAAAAGTTGCAATACCCCCCCAAAGGAACAATTTCGCTTCAAAATGGCCAAAAGTTGCAATACCACCCCAAAGGAACAATTTCGCCTCAAAATGCCGAAAAGTTTAAATACCCCCCCAAAGGAACAATTTCGCTTCAAAATGGTCAAAAGTTGCAATACCCCCCAAAGGAACAATTTCGCTTCAAAATGGCCAAAAGTTGCAATACCACCCCAAAGGAACAATTTCGCCTCAAAATGCCGAAAAGTTTAAATACCCCCCGAAAGGAACAATTTCGCCTCAAAATGAAAAAAAAATTGCAATACCCCCCCAAAGGAACAATTTCGCTTCAAAATGGTCAAAAGTTGCAATACCCCCCAAAGGAACAATTTCGCTTCAAAATGGCCAAAAGTTGCAATACCCCCCAAAGGAACAATTTCGCCTCAAAATGCCGAAAAGTTGCAATACCCCCCCAAAGGAACAATTTCGCTTCAAAATGGTCAAAAGTTGCAATACCACCCCAAAGGAACAATTTCGCTTCAAAATGCCGAAAAGTTGCAATGCCCCCCCCAAAGGAACAATTTCGCTTCAAAATGGCCAAAAGTTGCAATACCCCCCCAAAGGAACATTTTCGCCTCAAAATGCCGAAAAGTTTAAATACCCCCCGAAAGGAACAATTTCGCTTCAAAATACCGAAAAGTTTAAATACCCCCCGAAAGGAACAATTTCGCTTCAAAATGGCCAAAAGTTGCAATACCCCCCCAAAGGAACAATTTCGCCTCAAAATGGCAAGAAATTGCAATACCCCCCCAAAGGAACAATTTCGCCTCAAAATGCCGAAAAGTTGCAATACCCCCCGAAAGGAACAATTTCGCTTCAAAATGGCCAAAAGTTGCAATACCCCCCCAAGGAACAATTCCGCCTCTAAATGGCAAAAAATTGCAATACCCCCCCAAAGGAACAATTTCGCCTCAAAATTGCAAAAAATTGCAAAACCCCACCAAAGGAACAATTTCGCCTCAAAATGCCGAAAAGTTGCAATACCCCCCAAGGAACAATTTCGCCTCAAAATGCCGAAAAGTTTCAATACCTTCCCAAAGGAACAATTTCGCATCAAAATGGAAAAAAAATTGCAATACCCCCCCAAAGGAACAATTTTGCCTCAAAATGCCAAAAAGTTGCAATACCCCCACAAAGGAACAATTTCGCTTCAAAATGGCCAAAAGTTGCAATACCCCCCAAAGGAACAATTTCGCCTCAAAATGAAAAAAAATTTGCAATACCCCCCCAAAGGAACAATTTCGCTTCAAAATGCCGAAAAGTAGCAATACCCCCCCAAAGGAACAATTTCGCCTAAAAATGGCAAAAAATTGTAATACCCCCCCAAAGGAACAATTTCGCTTCAATATGGACAAAAGTTGCAATACCCCCCCAAAGGAACAATTTCGCCTCAAAATGGCAAAAAATTGCAAAACCCCCCCAAAGGAACAATTTCGCCTCAAAATGCCGAAACGTTGCAATACCCCCCCAAGGAACAATTTCGCCTCAAAATGCCGAAAAGTTGCAATACCTTCCCAAAGGAACAATTTCGCATCAAAATGGAAAAAAAATTGCAATACCCCCCCAAAGGAACAATTTCACCTCAAAATTCCGAAAAGTTGCAATACCCCCCAAAGGAACAATTTCGCCTCAAAATGGCAAAAAATTGCAATACCCCCCCAAAGGAACAATTTCGCCTCAAAATGAAAAAAAAGTTGCAATACCCCCCCAAGGAACAATTTCGCCTCAAAATGCCGAAAAGTTGCAATACCTTCCCAAAGGAACAATTTCGCATCAAAATGGAAAAAAAATTGCAATACCCCCCCAAAGGAACAATTTCGCCTCAAAATTCCGAAAAGTTGCAATACCCCCCAAAGGAACAATTTCGCCTCAAAATGGCAAAAAATTGCAATACCCCCCAAAGGAACAATTTCGCTTCAAAATGCCGAAAAGTTGCAATACCCCCCCAAAGGTACAATTTTGCTTCAAATGGCCAAAAGTAGCAATACCCCCCCAAAGGAACAATTTCGCCTCAAAATGGAAAAAATATTGAAATACCCCCCCAAGGAACAATTTCGCCTCAAAATGCCGAAAAGTTGCAATACCCCCTGAAAGGAACAATTTTGCTTCAAAATGGCCAAAAGTTGCAATACCCCCCCAAAGGAACAATTTTGCCTCAACATGGCAAAAAATTGCAATACCCCCCCAAAAGAACAATTTTGCCTCAAAATACCGAAAAGTTGCAATACCCCCCCAAAGGAACAATTTCGCTTCAAAATGGCCAAATGTTGCAATACTCCCCCCAAAGGAACAATTTCGCTTTAAAATGCCGAAAGGTTGCAATACCCCCCCAAAGGAACAATTTCGCCTCAAAATGCCGAAAAGTTGCAATACCCCCCCAAAGGAACAATTTCGCTTCAAAATGGTCAAAAGTTGCAATACCCCCCCAAAGGAACAATTTCGCTTCAAAATGGCCAAAAGCTGCAATACCCCCCCAAAGGAACAATTTCGCTTCAAAATGGCCAAAAGTTGCAATACCCCCCCAAAGGAACAATTTCGCTTCAAAATGCCGAAAAGTTGCAATGCCCCCCCAAAGAAACAATTTCGCTTCAAAATGGCCAAAAGTTGCAATACCCCCCCAAAGGAACAATTTCGCTTCAAAATGGCAAGAAATTGCAATACCCCCCCAAAGGAACAATTTCGCTTCAAAATGGCCAAAAGTTGCAATACCCCCGCAAAGGAACAATTTCGCCTCAAAATGCCGAAAAGTTGCAATACCCCCCCAAAGGAACAATTTCGCTTCAAAATGGCCAAAAGTTGCAATACCCCCCAAAGGAACAATTTCGCCTCAAAATGGAAAAAAATTGCAATACCCCCCCAAAGGAACAATTTTGCCTCAAAATGCCGAAAAGTTGCAATACCCCCCCAAAGGAACAATTTCGCTTCAAAATGGCCAAAAGTTGCAATACCCCCCCAAAGGAACAACTTCGCTTCAAAATGCCGAAAAGTTGCAATGCCCCCCCAAAGGAACAATTTCGCTTCAAAATGGCCAAAAGTTGCAATACCCCCCCAAAGGAACAATTTCGCCTCAAAATGGCAAAAAATTGCAATACCCCCCCAAAGGAACAATTTTGCCTCAAAATACCGAAAAGTTGCAATACCCCCCCAAAGGAACAATTTCGCTTCAAAATGGCCAAATGTTGCAATACCCCCCCAAAGGAACAATTTCGCTTCAAAATGCCGAAAAGTTGCAATGCCCCCCCAAAGGAACAATTTCGCTTCAAAATGGCCAAAAGTTGCAATACCCCCCCAAAGGAACAATTTCGCCTCAAAATGCCGAAAAGTTGCAATACCCCCCCAAAGGAACAATTTCGCTTCAAAATGGTCAAAAGTTGCAATACCCCCCCAAAGGAACAATTTCGCTTCAAAATGGCCAAAAGCTGCAATACCCCCCCAAAGGAACAATTTCGCTTCAAAATGGCCAAAAGTTGCAATACCCCCCAAAGGAACAATTTCGCTTCAAAATGCCGAAAAGTTGCAATGCCCCCCCAAAGGAACAATTTCGCTTCAAAATGCCGAAAAGTTGCAATACCACCCCAAAGGAACAATTTCGCCTCAAAATGCCGAAAAGTTTAAATACCCCCCGAAAGGAACAATTTCGCTTCAAAATGCCGAAAAGTTTAAAAACCCCCCGAAAGGAACAATTTCGCTTCAAAATGGCCAAAAGTTGCAATACCCCCCCAAAGGAACAATTTCGCTTCAAAATGGCCAAATGTTGCAATACCCCCCCAAAGGAACAATTTCGCTTCAAAATGCCGAAAAGTTGCAATACCCCCCAAAGGAACAATTTCGCCTCAAAATTCCGAAAAGTTGCAATACCCCCCCAAAGGAACAATTTCGCTTCAAAATGGTCAAAAGTTGCAATACCACCCCAAAGGAACAATTTCGCTTCAAAATGCCGAAAAGTTGCAATGCCCCCCCAAAGGAACAATTTCGCTTCAAAATGGCCAAAAGTTGCAATACCCCCCCAAAGGAACATTTTCGCCTCAAAATGCCGAAAAGTTTAAATACCCCCCGAAAGGAACAATTTCGCCTCAAAATGCCGAAAAGTTTAAATACCCCCCGAAAGGAACAATTTCGCTTCAAAATGGCCAAAAGTTGCAATACCCCCCCAAAGGAACAATTTCGCCTCAAAATGGCAAGAAATTGCAATACCCCCCCAAAGGAACAATTTCGCCTCAAAATGCCGAAAAGTTGCAATACCCCCCGAAAGGAACAATTTCGCTTCAAAATGGCCAAAAGTTGCAATACCCCCCCAAGGAACAATTCCGCCTCTAAATGGCAAAAAATTGCAATACCCCCCCAAAGGAACAATTTCGCCTCAAAATTGCAAAAAATTGCAAAACCCACCAAAGGAACAATTTCGCCTCAAAATGCCGAAAAGTTGCAATACCCCCCCAAGGAACAATTTCGCCTCAAAATGCCGAAAAGTTTCAATACCTTCCCAAAGGAACAATTTCGCATCAAAATGGAAAAAAAATTGCAATACCCCCCCAAAGGAACAATTTCGCCTCAAAATGCCGAAAAGTTGCAATACCCCCCGAAAGGAACAATTTCGCTTCAAAATGGCCAAAAGTTGCAATACCCCCCCAAGGAACAATTCCGCCTCTAAATGGCAAAAAATTGCAATACCCCCCCAAAGGAACAATTTCGCCTCAAAATGCCGAAAAGTTGCAATACCCCCCCAAAGGAACAATTTCGCTTCAAAATGGCCAAAAGTTGCAATACCCCCCCAAAGGAACAATTTCGCCTCAAAATGGAAAAAAATTGCAATACCCCCCCAAAGGAACAATTTTGCCTCAAAATGCCGAAAAGTTGCAATACCCCCCCAAAGGAACAATTTCGCTTCAAAATGGCCAAAAGTTGCAATACCCCCCAAAGGAAAAATTTCGCCTCAAAATGAAAAAAAAATTGCAATACCCCCCCAAAGGAACAATTTCGCTTCAAAATGCCGAAAAGTAGCAATACCCCCCAAGGAACAATTTCGCCTCAAAATGCCGAAAAGTTGAAATACCCCCCCAAAGGAACAATTTCGCTTCAAAATGGCCAAAAGTTGCAATACCCCCCCAAAGGAACAACTTCGCTTCAAAATGCCGAAAAGTTGCAATGCCCCCCCAAAGGAACAATTTTGCTTCAAAATGGCCAAAAGTTGCAATACCCCCCCAAAGGAACAATTTCGCCTCAAAATGCCGAAAAGTTTAAATACCCCCCGAAAGGAACAATTTCGCTTCAAAATGGCCGAAAAGTTGCAATGCCCCACCAAAGGAACAATTTTGCTTCAAAATGGGAAAAAGTTGCAATACCCCCCCAAAGGAACAATTTCGCCTAAAAATGGAAAAAATTTTAATACCCCCCCAAAGGAACAATTTCACTTCAAAATGGCGAAAAGTTGCAATACCCCCCCAAAGGTACAATTTCGCTTCAAAATGGCAAAAAATTGCAATACCCCCCGAAAGGAACAATTTCGCCTCAAAATGAAAAAAAAATTGCAATACCCCCCAAAGGAACAATTTCGCTTCAAAATGCCGAAAAGTTGCAATACCCCCCCCAAGGAACAATTTCGCCTCAAAATGCCGAAAAGTTGCAATACCCCCCCAAAGGAACAATTTCGCTTCAAAATGGTCAAAAGTTGCAATACCCCCCCAAAGGAACAATTTCGCTTCAAAATGGCCAAAAGTTGCAATACCCCCCAAAGGAACAATTTCGCTTCAAAATGCCGAAAAGTTGCAATGCCCCCCCAAAGGAACAATTTCGCTTCAAAATGGCCAAAAGTTGAAATCCCCCCCCAAAGGAACAATTTCGCCTCAAAATGCCGAAAAGTTTAAATACCCCCCGAAAGGAACAATTTCGCTTCAAAATGGCCAAAAGTTGCAATACCCCCCCAAAGGAACAATTTCGCCTCAAAATGCCGAAAAGTTGCAATACCCCCCGAAAGGAACAATTTCGCTTCAAAATGCCGAAAAGTAGCAATACCCCTCCAAAGGAACAATTTCGCCTCAAAATGCCGAAAAGTTGCAATACCCCCCCAAAGGAACAATTTCGTTTCAAAATTGCCAAAAGTTGCAATACCCCCCCAAAGGAAGAACTTCGCTTCAAAATGCCGAAAAGTTGCAATGCCCCCCCAAAGGAACAATTTTGCTTCAAAATGGCCAAAAGTTGCAATACCCCCCCAAAGGAACAATTTTGCCTCAAAATGCCGAAAAGTTTAAATACCCCCCGAAAGGAACAATTTCGCTTCAAAATGCCGAAAAGTTTAAATACCCCCCGAAAGGAACAATTTCGCTTCAAAATGGCCTTAAAGTTGCAATGCCCCCCCAAAGGAACAATTTTGCTTCAAAATGGCCAAAAGTTGCAATACCCCCTAAAGGAACAATTTCGCCTAAAAATGGCAAAAAATTGTAATACCCCCCCAAAGGAACAATTTCGCTTCAATATGGACAAAAGTTGCAATACCCCCCCAAAGGAACAATTTCGCCTCAAAATGGCAAAAAATTGCAATACCCCCCCAAAGGAATAATTTCGCTTCAAAATAGCCAAAAGTTACAATACCCCCCCAAAGGAACAATTTTGCCTCAAAATGCCGGAAAGTTGGAATACCCCCCAAAGGAACAATTTCGCCTCAAAATGCCGAAAAGTTGCAATACCCCCTGAAAGGAACAATTTCACTTCAAAATGGCCAAAAGTTGCAATACCCCCCCAAAGGAACAATTTCGACTCAAAATGCCGAAAAGTTGCAATACCCCCCCAAAGGAACAATTTCGCTTCAAAATAGCCAAAAGTTACAATACCCCCCCAAAGGAACAATTTTGCCTCAAAATGCCGGAAAGTTGGAATACCCCCCCAAAGGAACAATTTCGCCTCAAAATGCCGAAAAGTTGCAATACCCCCCCAAAGGAACAATTTCGCTTCAAAATGGTCAAAAGTTGCAATACCCCCCCAAAGGAACAATTTCGCTTCAAAATGGCCAAAAGTTGCAATGCCCCCCCAAAGGAACAATTTCGCTTCAAAATGGTCAAAAGTTGCAATACCCCCCCAAAGGAACAATTTCACCTCAAAATGCCGAAAAGTTTAAATACCCCCCGAAAGAAACAATTTCGCTTCAAAATGGCCAAAAGTTGCAATACCCCCCCAAAGGAACAATTTCGCCTCAAAATGGCAAGAAATTGAAATACCCTCCCAAAGGAACAATTTCGCCTCAAAATGGCAAGAAATTGCAATACCCCCCAAAGGAACAATTTCGCTTCAAAATGCCGAAAAGTTGCAATGCCCCCCCAAAAGAACAATTTCGCTTCAAAATGGCGAAAAGTTGCAATACCCCCCGAAAGGAACAAATTCGCTTCAAAATGGCCAAAAGTTGCAATACCCCCCTAAGGGAACAATTTCGCCTCAAAATGCCGAAAAGTACCAATACCCCCCGAAAGGAACAATTTCGCATCAAAATGGAAAAAAAATTGCAATACCCCCCCAAAGGAACAATTTCGCCTCAAAATGCCAAAAAGTTGCAATACCCCCCGAAAGGAACAATTTCGCTTCAAAATGGCCAAAAGTTGCAATACCCCCCAAAGGATCAATTCCGCCTCAAAAAGGCAAAAAATTGCAATACCCCCCAAAGGAACAATTTCGCTTCAAAATGGCCAAAAGTTGCAATACCCCCCCAAAGGAACAATTTCGCCTCAAAATGGAAAAAAATTGCAATACCCCCCCAAAGGAACAATTTCGCTTCAAAATGCCGAAAAGTTGCAATACCCCCCAAAGGAACAATTTCGCTTCAAAATGGCCAAAAGTTACAATACCCCCCCAAAGGAACAATTTCGCCTCAAAATGGCCAAAAATTGTAATACCCCCCAAAGGAACAATTTCGCTTCAATATGGCCAAAAGTTGCAATACCCCCCCAAAGGAACAATTTCGTCTCAAAATGGCAAAAAATTGCAATACCCCCCCAAAGGAACAATTTCGCCTCAAAATGCTGAAAAGTTGCAATACCCCCCAAAAGGAACAATTTCGCTTAAAAATGGCCAAAAGTTGCAATGCCCTTCCAAAGGAACAATTTCGCTTCAAAATGGCCAAAAGTTGCAATACCCCCCCAAAGGAACAATTTCGCTTCAAAATGGCCAAAAGTTGCAATACCCCCCAAAGGAACAATTTCGCCTCAAAATGAAAAAAAAATTGCAATACCCCCCCAAAGGAACAATTTCGCTTCAAAATGCCGAAAAGTAGCAATACCCCCCAAAGGAACAATTTCGCCTCAAAATGCCGAAAAGTTGAAATACCCCCCCAAAGGAACAATTTCGCTTCAAAATGGCCAAAAGTTGAAATACCCCCCCAAAGGAACAACTTCGCTTCAAAATGCCGAAAAGTTGCAATGCCCCCCCAAAGGAACAATTTTGCTTCAAAATGGCCAAAAGTTGCAATACCCCCCCAAAGTAACAATTTCGCCTCAAAATGCCGAAAAGTTTAAATACCCCCCGAAAGGAACAATTTCGCTTCAAAATGCCGAAAAGTTTAAATACCCCCCGAAAGGAACAATTTCGCTTCAAAATGGCCGAAAAGTTGCAATGCCCCCCCAAAGGAACAATTTCGCTTCAATGTGGACAAAAGTTGCAATACCCCCCCAAAGGAACAATTTCGCCTCAAAATGGCAAAAAATTGCAATACCCCCCCAAAGGAACAATTTCGCCTCAAAATGCTGAAAAGTTGCAATACCCCCCGAAAGGAACAATTTCACTTCAAAATGGCCAAAAGTTGCAATACCCCTCCAAAGGTACAATTTCGCTTCAAAATGGCAAAAAATTGCAATACCCCCCCCGAAAGGAACAATTTCGCCTCAAAATGAAAAAAAATTGCAATACCCCCCCAAAGGAACGATTTCGCTTCAAAATGCCGAAAAGTTGCAATACCCCCCCCAAGGAACAATTTCGCCTCAAAATGCCGAAAAGTTGCAATACCCCCCCAAAGGAACAATTTCGCTTCAAAATGGTCAAAAGTTGCAATACCCCCCCAAAGGAACAATTTCGCTTCAAAATGGTCAAAAGTTGCAATACCCCCCAAAGGAACAATTTCGCCTCAAAATGCCGAAAAGTTGCAATACCCCCCGAAAGGAACAATTTCGCTTCAAAATGCCGAAAAGTAGCAATACCCCCCCAAAGGAACAATTTCGCCTCAAAATGCCGAAAAGTTGCAATACCCCCCCAAAGGAACAATTTTGCTTCAAAATGCCGAAAAGTTTAAATACCCCCCGAAAGGAACAATTTCGCTTCAAAATGGCCGAAAAGTTGCAATGCCCCCCCAAAGGAACAATTTTGCTTCAAAATGGCCAAAAGTTGCAATACCCCCCAAAGGAACAATTTCGCCTAAAAATGGCAAAAAATTGTAATACCCCCCAAAGGAACAATTTCGCTTCAAAATGGCCAAAAGTTGCAATACCCCCCCAAAGGAACAATTTCGCTTCAAAATGGTCAAAAGTTGCAATACCCCCCGAAAGGAACAAATTCGCTTCAAAATGGCCAAAAGTTGCAATACCCCCCCTAAGGGAACAATTTCGCCTCAAAATGCCGAAAAGTATCAATGCCCCCCGAAAGGAACAATTTCGCCTCAAAATGGAAAAAAAATTGCAATACCCCCCCAAAGGAACAATTTCGCCTCAAAATGCCGAAAAGTTGCAATACCCCCCGAAAGGAACAATTTCGCTTCAAAATGGCCAAAAGTTGCAATACCCCCCCAAAGGATCAATTCCGCCTCAAAATGGCAAAAAATTGCAATACCCCCCAAAGGAACAATTTCGCTTCAAAATGGCCAAAAGTTGCAATACCCCCCCAAAGGAACAATTTCGCCTCAAAATGGAAAAAAATTGCAATACCCCCCCAAAGGAACAATTTCGCTTCAAAATGCCGAAAAGTTGCAATACCCCCTGAAAGGAACAATTTCACTTCAAAATGGCCAAAAGTTGCAATACCCCCCAAAGGAACAATTTCGACTCAAAATGCCGAAAAGTTGCAATACCCCCCCAAAGGAACAATTTCGCCTCAAAATGCCGAAAAGTTTAAATACCCCCCGAAAGGAACAATTTTGCTTCAAAATAGCCAAAAGTTGCAATACCCCCCAAAGGAACAATTTCGCTTCAAAATGGCTAAAAGTTGAAACACCCCCCAAAGGAACAATTTCGCTTCAAAATGCCGAAAAGTTCCAATACCCCCCCCAAAGGAACAATTTCGCCTCAAAATGCCGAAAAGTTGCAATACCCCTCCAAAGGAACAATTTCGCTTCAAAATGGTCAAAAGTTGCAATACCCCCCCAAAGGAACAATTTCGCCTCAAAATGCCGAAAAGTTGCAATACCCCCCGAAAGGAACAATTTCGCTTAAAAATGCCGAAAAGTAGCAATACCCCCCCAAAGGAACAATTTCGCCTCAAAATGCCGAAAAGTTGCAATACCCCCCCAAAGGAACAATTTTGCTTCAAAATGGCCAAAAGTTGCAATACCCCCCCCAAAGGAACAATTTCGCCTCAAAATGCCGAAAAGTTTAAATACCCCCCGAAAGGAACAATTTCGCTTCAAAATGCCGAAAAGTTTAAATACCCCCCGAAACGAACAATTTCGCTTCAAAATGGCCGAAAAGTTGCAATGCCCCCCGAAAGGAACAATTTTGCTTCAAAATGGCCAAAAGTTGCAATACCCCCCCAAAGGAACAATTTCGCCTAAAAATGGCAAAATATTGTAATACCCCCCCAAAGGAACAATTTCGCTTCAATATGGACAAAAGTTGCAATACCCCCCCAAAGGAACAAATTCGCCTCAAAATGTCAAAAAATTGCAATGCCCCCCAAAGGAACAATTTCGCCTCAAAATGCTCAAAAGTTGCAATACCCCCCGAAAGGAACAATTTCACTTCAAAATGGCCAAAAGTTGCAATACCCCCCCCAAAGGAACAATTTCGCCTCAAAATGCCGAAAAGTTGCAATACCCCCCCAAAGGAACAATTTCGCTTCAAAATAGCCAAAAGTTACAATACCCCCCCAAAGGAACAATTTTGCCTCAAAATGCCGGAAAGTTGGAATACCCCCCCCAAAGGTACAATTTCGCTTCAAAATGGCAAAAAATTGCAATACCCCCCGAAAGGAACAATTTCGCCTCAAAATGAAAAAAAAATTGCAATACCCCCACAAAGGAACAATTTCGCTTCAAAATGGCCAAAAGTTGCAATACCCCCCCAAAGGAACAATTTCGCCTCAAAATGGCAAGAAATTGCAATACCCCCCCAAAGGAACAATTTCGCCTCAAAATGGCAAGAAATTGCAATACCCCTCAAAGGAACAATTTCGCTTCAAAATGCCGAAAAGTTGCAATGCCCCCCCAAAGGAACAATTTCGCTTCAAAATGGCCAAAAGTTGCAATACCCCCCGAAAGGAACAAATTCGCTTCAAAATGGCCAAAAGTTGCAATACCCCCCCTAAGGGAACAATTTCGCCTCAAAATGCCGAAAAGTATCAATACCCCCCGAAAGGAACAATTTCGCCTCAAAATGGAAAAAAAATTGCAATACCCCCCTAAAGGAACAATTTCGCCTCAAAATGCCGAAAAGTTGCAATACCCCCCGAAATGAACAATTTCGCTTCAAAATGGCCAAAAGTTGCAATACCCCCCCAAAGGATCAATTCCGCCTCAAAATGGCAAAAAATTGCAATACCCCCCAAAGGTACAATTTCGCTTCAAAATGGCCAAAAGTTGCAATACCCCCCCAAAGGAACAATTTCGCCTCAAAATGGAAAAAAATTGCAATACCCCCCCAAAGGAACAATTTCGCTTCAAAATGCCGAAAAGTTGCAATACCCCCCCAAAGGAACAATTTCGCTTCAAAATTACCAAAAGTTACAATACCCCCCCAAAGGAACAATTTCGCCTCAAAATGCTGAAAAGTTGCAATACCCCCCAAAAGGAACAATTTCGCTTAAAAATGGCCAAAAGTTGCAATGCCCCCCCAAAGGAACAATTTCGCTTCAAAATGGCCAAAAGTTGCAATACCCCCCCAAAGGAACAATTTCGCCTCAAAATGCCGAAAAGTTTAAATACCACCCGAAAGGAACAATTTTGCTTCAAAATAGCCAAAAGTTGCAATACCCCCCAAAGGAACAATTTCGCTTCAAAATGGCCAAAAGTTGAAACACCCCCCCAAAGGAACAATTTCGCTTCAAAATGCCGAAAAGTTCCAATACCCCCCCCAAAGGAACAATTTCGCCTCAAAATGCCGAAAAGTTGCAATACCCCTCCAAAGGAACAATTTCACTTCAAAATGGTCAAAAGTTGCAATACCCCCCCAAAGGAACAATTTCGCTTCAAAATGCCGAAAAGTTGCAATGCCCCCCCAAAGGAACAATTTCGCTTCAAAATGGCCAAAAGTTGCAATACCCCCCCAAAGGAACAATTTCGCCTCAAAATACCGAAAAGTTTAAATACCCCCCGAAAGGAACAATTTCGCTTCAAAATGCCGAAAAGTTTAAATACCCCCCGAAAGGAACAATTTCGCTTCAAAATGGCCAAAAGTTGCAATACCCCCCCAAAGGAACAATTTCGCCTCAAAATGGAAAAAAATTGCAATACCCCCCCAAAGGAACAATTTTGCCTCAAAATGCCAAAAAGTTGCAATACCCCCCAAAAAAACAATTTCGCTTCAAAATGGCCAAAAGTTGCAATACCCCCCAAAGGAACAATTTCGCCTCAAAATGAAAAAAAAATTGCAATAGCCCCCCAAAGGAACAATTTCGCTTCGAAATGCCGAAAAGTTGCAATACCCCCCCAAAGGAACAATTTCGCCTCAAAATGCCGAAAAGTTGCAATACCCCCTAAAGGAACAATTTCGCTTCAAAATGGCCAAAAGTTGCAATACCCCCCCAAAGGAACAACTTCGCTTCAAAATGCCGAAAAGTTGCAATGCCCCCCCAAAGGAACAATTTTGCTTCAAAATGGCCAAAAGTTGCAATACCCCCCCAAAGGAACAACTTCGCTTCAAAATGCTGAAAAGTTGCAATGCCCCCCCAAAGGAACAATTTCGCTTCAAAATGGCCAAAAGTTGCAATACCCCCCAAAGGAACAATTCCGCCTCTAAGTGGCAAAAAATTGCAATACCCCCCCAAAGGAACAATTTCGCTTCAAAATGGCCAAAAGGTGCATTACCCCCCCAAAGGAACAATTTCGCCTCAAAATGCCGAAAAGTTGCAATACCCCCCCAAAGGAACAATTTCGCTTCAAAATGGCCAAAAGTTGCAATACACCCCCAAAGGAACAATTTCGCCTCAAAATGCCGAAAAGTTGCAATACCCCCCCAAAGGAACAATTTCGCATCAAAATGGAAAAAAATTGCAATACCCCCCCAAAGGAACAATTTTGCCTCAAAATGCCGAAAAGTTGCAATACCCCCCAAAGGAACAATTTCGCCTCAAAATGGAAAAAAATTGCAATACCCCCCCAAGGAACAATTTTGCCTCAAAATGCTGAAAAGTTGCAATACCCCCCGAAAGGAACAATTTCACTTCAAAATGCCGAAAAGTTGCAATACCCCCCCCCAAAGGAACAATTTCGCTTCAAAATGGTCAAAAGTTGCAATACCCCCCCAAAGGAACAATTTCGCTTCAAAATGGCCAAAAGTTGCAATACCCCCCCAAAGGAACAATTTCGCTTCAAAATGCCGAAAAGTTGCAATGCCCCCCCAAAGGAACAATTTCGCTTCAAAATGGTCAAAAGTTGAAATACCCCCCAAAGGAACAATTTCGCCTCAAAATGCCGAAAAGTTTAAATACCCCCCGAAATGAACAATTTTGCTTCAAAATGGCCAAAAGTTGCAATACCCCCCCAAAGGAACAATTTCGCCTCAAAATGGCAAGAAATTGCAATACCCCCCCAAAGGAACAATTTCGCCTCAAAATGCCGAAAAGTTGCAATACCCCC
Organism: Anomaloglossus baeobatrachus; assembly: GCF_048569485.1. Lineage (NCBI taxonomy): Eukaryota > Metazoa > Chordata > Amphibia > Anura > Aromobatidae > Anomaloglossus > Anomaloglossus baeobatrachus. The sequence goes on from NC_134363.1 coordinate 45,038,932, forward strand.
CGAAAGGAACAATTTCGCTTCAAAATGCCGAAAAGTAGCAATACCCCCCCAAAGGAACAATTTCGCCTAAAAAAAGCCGAAAAGTTGCAATACCCCCCCCAAAGGAACAATTTCGCTTCAAAATGGCCAAAAGTTGCAATACCCCCCCAAAGGAACAACTTCGCTTCAAAATGCCGAAAAGTTGCAATGCCCCCCCCAAAGGAACAATTTTGCTTCAAAATGGCCAAAAGTTGCAATACCCCCCCAAAGGAACAATTTCGCCTCAAAATGCCGAAAAGTTTAAATACCCCCCCCAAAGGTACAATTTCGCTTCAAAATGGCAAAAAATTGCAATACCCCCCGAAAGGAACAATTTCGCTTCAAAATGGCCGAAAGGTTGCAATGCCCCCCCAAAGGAACAATTTTGCTTCAAAATGGCCAAAAGTTGCAATACCCCCCCAAAGGAACAATTTCGCCTAAAAATGGCAAAAAATTGTAATACCCCCCCAAAGGAACAATTTTGCTTCAATATGGACAAAAGTTGCAATACCCCCCCAAAGGAACAATTTCGCCTCAAAATGGCAAAAAATTGCAATACCCCCCCAAAGGAACAATTTCGCCTAAAAAAGGTGAAAAGTTGCAATACCCCCCGAAACGAACAATTTCACTTTAAAATGTCCAAAAGTTGCAATACCCCCCCAAAGGAACAATTTCGCCTCAAAATGCCGAGAAG